>NC_139326.1:37197226-38513691 GCF_056507025.1 Lutjanus erythropterus | reverse complement strand
TGTATATGATAATACGAAAATCTCATTCAATATAATACAGACATTGCATACTAAGTTACGTCTCTCTGGCCCCTGTCAAAAAAATTATTCTTGGCTCTAATAAACATGAGTAATATTTTTAAGTAAAATGTAACTAAAATATGTAAAATTTAAAGTTTATTTACCCAAAAGAATTAAACAATGTGAATATGCTTAGTATAAACTGAATGTAAAAAAAATCATGTAAACTTCATTTTAATAGATCACATAAGAAAGCTGTGTTTTAAACTTCAACAAAGTTTATGTAAAAGTTTGCATTAACTTAATCAAATCTGACTTCAGATATTTAATTCACACTAACTCAACATGATAGAAAAACATTAAATGCAACTCTTTACATTAAACTTATGTAATAAAATTACATGGGAAATTTACATGTGATTGGTTAATTGTTTTTATGGACGTGGCAGGGACAATCTATGAACTTTTCTTTAACCTAACCAAGTATTCTTGTTTCATAAACCCATAAAACTGACTGAAAACAATAAAAATGAATGAAAATAATAAGATTATAAGAAATAATAAGAAATAAAATTGAAGAGCCCTCCCCGGGGCGACTGCGCTGTGACCCCCCCCCACACACACACACTTCCTTGTTATAATGTCTTAACTGTTGTTTATGCTGAGGTGTTTTTTTTTTATTCCAAATCCCACACTGTGTCCCCCCTCAACAGGTGCATAGTTTGGGATCTAAGTAAGCGAGGCGCTGGATCGGCTGCACCGTGGTCCTCCTGTCCCTGTCCTCCCATGTCAATTATTCGTACTGTCTTTGTGCTTCTGTGTCCTCTGGGACAGGTTGTAACCAAATGACATTTCGTTGCACTTGTGTAATGACAAATAAAGGCATCTATCTATCTATCTATCAACTTTTAGTTTCACACCAGACTCCTAGGGGACAGTCCTGTTGCCCCAATTTTTAAAACCTTATCAATAAATTCTAGGAAGACTTCATTTGTGCATAAATGAACATTCCTGACTAGATTTGCTGTGATTTTTGCATCACCCTTTATTATCTTGATGTCTTATTGAAAACCTATGCACGTTAAAACTTTTAAGTCTTGGCCCTCATTAACATGAAGGAATATATTTAAGTAAAATGTAACTGAAATATATGAAATCAAAAGTTTATTATGGAAAATAAATAAACACAGTGTGAATGTAAACAAATCATGTAACCTTTACTAGACCAGATTTTTAAGGCGACTGTGTGCACACTCCAGCACAGTAGGTGGCGGTAGTGTGTCTTAACGCTGGTTGTAACCCACCCGAAACCGGAAGACCGCTTGGTGACCCTGCGACCTCTTCGCATGGCATACTTTTTTTTAAACTTTATTTAACAAAATCATGTACAAACAACATGGCTTATATTTTTTTTTTACGTTTCAAAGGAGCAGGTGCACAGGAATAATGCAAAAGAGACAATCTACATGGGAATATAATATTCCAGAAATAAATAAAATAAAATATGGTCAAATAAAAAGTTAGCTCGGGCTTTTGTTTTAGATCATATTTTTCAAATAAATTGAAAAGTTTCATTGCATATTTACCTTTCATTATATTAAGGGCTTTGATGAAGGAAAGAAACTCGTTATGAAATACATTAAACCTAGGTTTCACTTTCATATATTTACATTTGTGTATGTAAAACTTTCCATGTATTAGAATATTGTTTACCAGAAAGTCCCATTCATTATTGTCCATAACAACACCATAAATAATGTCCTTTTGAGAAAAGGGTTCGAGTCGGATCTTTGTGTGCATCCAGTCATGTCTATCAGTCCAGAGTGCTTCAGAAAACATACATTGAAAAAATATATGATCCAAGGTTTCAGTATCAACACAAAATACACATTTATTTGTTTCAAAACCAAATCTCTGTCGTAATAGTTCACCAGATGGATACACACCATTTAAAATTTTATAGTGAATTTCTTTTGCTTTTGGATTTATGGAAAATTTTAAGTATTTAGAGCGTAAAGAATATATAATGTCTTTGGAAAAGATTTGTTTAATGGAGTTTCGAAAAGACAATAAAGGATGTGTGATGTCATCAAACATCTTTCTAATTGTTTTATTAGGAATTTTACCACTCTCAACGTCACAACTTCCAACTAGGAGATGTGGAAGATTAGAAGATATGTGAGTCGAATTCGAAACAATCCCCTGAATTAAACTTAAAGTAGGATTAGGGATGGCTTTCATTATGGATGCAAAGAAATTACGGTCAACTACTATATCATATTTAAGGAAAAACTGTTCATTTGTCAACACACGCCCATCTTTGTCAATCAAATGAATTAAAGGCCAAATATTTTCATCCATCCAGTCTTCGTTATATAAAGATTTGTTTTTAATTGTAATGTATCTATTGTTCCATATCGGTGTGTTGTGCAGGGTGAAACTGTGATTGTACAAAAGTTTCCAATACAAAAGGACTTGCTGGTGAAACGGAGAATTTAACAGAAAGTTTCTGAATATTGAAATCACATTTTAATAAAAAAAAGTCGATGCCTCCAAGTTTCTTAAAGATTTCTCTGGGGATATGATACCAGAAGCTCTTATTGTTTAGAAAGGATTTTAACCAGTTCATTTTCAGTGTTCCATTGATAAAATCAAAATCAACAGCCTGTAGGCCCCCATCTTTGTATTCTTTGGTCATCTCTGTTCTCTTAATGTAGTGCATCTTTTTCTTCCAAATGTAATCAAAATTGATTTGGCTGACCTTTTTAATGGCTCTGTTAGGAATGGCTAAAGAATATGCTGGATAGATACATCTCGATATGCTTTCCATTTAGTAATAAAGACTCAACCCAGTAAACTGATGTCTCTCAATAACCAGGAATTGAGTTTAGTTTGACATTCAGCTATTACTCTCCACACATTCATATTTTCTCTTTCAGTTGGGTTTTTAGATATATATATATTCCTAAGTATTTGACAGCTGATTTTATGGGAATGTTGTATGCTTCTGTTAAATCACTTTGATGAATTGGCATCAACTTGCATTTGTTCAAATTAAGTTTAAGCCCCGAAGCATTGGAAAATGTATTAATTGCTTGTATTATCTTGGGTTAGGTGTTTCATAAAAATGGTTGTATCGTCTGCAAGCTGGCTTATGACAACAGGTAACCCAATAACATTTATAGGAGCAATGTCTGAATTCTTAATAAAAACAGAAAGCATTTCTGTGGCAATTATGAAAAGAAATGCAGAGATAGGGCAGCCTTGTTTGACTCCACGTTTGATAGCAAATCTTGGTGATGTACCTCCTGGTAACGAAATAGAGCTATTTGCATTGTCATAAAGAGACTCTACAGTGGCACGAAATTTATTCCCAAAGCCGAAAAGTTTTAAGCATCGAAAAATAAAGGGATGTTCAATTGAGTCGAAGGCTTTATAAAAATCAAGAAACAAAATAAAGCCATTGTCTTCTGTTAGATGTTTATAATCTAGGAGATCAATCAAACGGATGTTGTTGTGAATAGATCTATCTTTCATAAAACCAGATTGAGAGTCATTTATAATTTTGTCTAGATTACTTTTTAATTTATTGGCATAAACAAGGGTTACAATCTTATAGTCAGTATTTAATAATGTGATAGGTCTAAGGTTATACAATATTTTGGAGTCTTTTCTCGGTTTGGGGATTAAAGTAATTATACCTTGTTTCATAGTGGGAGGAAATTACAGATTATTAGTTGCTTCCGTCAACATAAGAATAAAAGGATTTTTTAATAGGTCCCAAAAGTGTCACAGCCGGGAGATTTATTTAAAGATAGGCTGTCTACAGCTTTGTCCAGTTCAAAAATAGTAATATCAGCTTCACATAACTTTTCAAACTCCTCATCTATAACAGGGGATAAGATCTTTGATATGGTTGAAAAAATAGTCTGCATCAGTTGCAGAAAAGGCAGACGAGTATAATTTACTGTAAAAAGAGGTAATTTCCTTAGTAATCAAATTTGGATCTGTACATAGTTATGATTTAACAAGGTGGAGGACCAAAATGCAGACAACACCAGTAGGGATGGGAATTGATAATATTTTTATGATTCCGATTCCATTTTCGATTCTGCTAAACGATTCAGTTTTTTATCAATTCTCTTATCGATTCTCATTTAGAAAAAAGGAGAACAAACAGGAAGCTAGACGTGAACTGGAGCGAGTACTGCCAGCCTCTGAGCCAGTCAGACTCTGTCTCTCATCATGGTCATCTAAATATAATGCATGAGAAGGCATTCATTTAACCTTAACAGTTAACAGTTAGTAATAGCAGGTTTTACAATGAGGCAAATGGCACTAACATGATAGGCAGTGTTAGTTAGTTAGTTACCTACAGTATTAACTAGGGGTGCAACGGATCAAAAAACTCACGGTTTGGATCGTATCACAGTTTTGAGTCACGGATCGGATCATTTTTCGGCTCAGCAAAAAAGAAAAAAGTGGTGGGATTAGGGTTAAATTATTTTAAAAATGCACTTGTCTTTAATCTTTGTCTGTAATTATCACCATAGTTATGTAATGTAATAATAATGATGAATGATGATGAATAGTAATGATAATATTAAAAATTTCAAACTTATACAGCGCTGTACTATGTATATACTATATATATATTAGATCAACTACTACAACTGTACTCTGTAGTCTGGCTCAATGTCCCGCCTACAGCACAGCACATCTGATTGGTTAGAAGTCATGATCAATCAGCAAACACACTGTGTCACTGACGGGGTGAGACAGAGCTGCACCGGTGAGCAGAGAGGAGCTGTGTAGAAGTTAAGACAGCTGATATCACCAAAGTTTCAATGAACATCACAGTTTTCTGTTTCTTTGGTGATAGCATAGTTACATCAGTGAAAAAAGTTATGGTCTGGATTTCACTCAAGGCGATGTGACGGCTTTTAAATCAGTCGCTCTTCACAGAGATGAGCTGCACACAGCAGCATCTGTCCTGTCTGTTCACTGCAACTCTGCATTGAGATTTCAGGTATTATAACTTATACAAAACTAACAGTGACAGTAAAACTATGATGCTCACATGTGGTCCACAGATCACATGCGTGCCGAACCGTAGAGGGCGATCCATACAGGACACGGGTCAACTGTGATCCGTTGGACCCCTAATATATGTTCATCAATGCCCCCCCATCTAAACTTGTATTTTAAACTTCTGACTTTCACTAAACTACATTTCAAAGACAAAAATTGTACTTTTGACTCCACTACATTTCTAAGAAGGTTGTCATTACTTGTTAATTTTAGGCTAAGCAGAGCTTTTTGCTGTTTTTGCAACTGGCCACATGCTGTGTTCCTCACAGAAGGAAACCAATCACAGTCTGCTCTCAACTGGGATTGATGTAAAAGCAGAAATACATCATCCAGGTGCTCTGTAACAAGAACAAACAAGCTCTCCCTCTTTCATTCTAATAAAATGTGGTAATGGTGATGGCAGGAGAAAGACTAAATTAAACCTCAAGATGTTATTATAATTAGGAAACAAGAAATAATCCCAGGTAGGCTTTTAATTTTGTATTTTATTGGGGTGAAAAATACCACATAATTCATACTGCCCCTGAAGCCAGAAAGAAATCTCAGTTATTTATCAGACTCGGAGAACTCCTTACAGTTAGCTTCAATCTAATTTTATGCAGTGATTTTAATACAGTTACATCAGAAAATGACAAAGCTGTCCTTTTTGTTTTTAATCACATTTCTATGCTTAACCCTCCTATTATCCTTGGGGTCAATCTGACCCCATTCAATGTTTATCATTCAAAAAATAATAGTTGACTTTTGTTTTTTGCTTCATATTTCATGACTTTTCCTAATTTGATGGGTACAATTGATTAAGCAGAAAATATCATGATGATATTTTTTCAATGCGCTGAACACATATTACACGCATCAGTGTTCCTCTGGGGTCAATTTGACCCCAAGCTGTTTTAGCTGTGTAAAACTTGTCTGTCTGTGTGTGACCCATGTGTGACCTTACATCCCCACACCTGCAGGTGCAGAGTTGATACTTTTGAGTTGATACATGACATGGGGGAGGGGGAACAATATTGACAGGTGTCAGGTTTGTCCCATCCGAAATGATTCTAAGACCAACATGACCTGTTCACTATGCACGAAATATGTCTGCAAGGAGCATAAACACACTCTCTGCACATCCTGTGTAAAGTAGTGCAGACTAGAAGCTTGACTGTGGGCATAAAGAACTGTTCCATGTTCTGACTATCTGACTAATGTTCTCATTATGACTTTCTGTTTAATAAATGGGTGAATTTTCAAACATGTAAACCCCATCACACACCAAAAAAACAAAACAAAACAAAAAAACAACCAAAAAAGACAAAAAAAAAACAAAACAAAACAAATCATAAACAAAAAAAGGATAACAAAAAAGGAGGGGTGAGTGAGACTTTATAGTGACTAACCACAAATATGAAAAAAGGAGATAAAAATAAATAAATAAATATGTTTATGAGAGGATACGGGGGTCACCAACATCAATAAATATGGTTCATTCTGTGAGAGTCACACAGAGTCAAATTAGAAAAGGTTTGGATGAAAGATTTTCAAGATACACTAACTCTAAAAGTGAAAATTTGACCTGATGGTGGCGCTGCAGGAAAGGTCACATCGTCACCAAAAACAATAGGGTTTGCACTCTTGTGGTCATTAATGTTGTCAGTAAATTTGAGAAAATTTGGATGAAAACTTTTCAAGATAAATTAATTTTAATTAATTTCCTCTAATCCTCTAGTGCCTGATGGTGGCGCTAGAGGACAGGTCAAGGTTTCATTATCAAGGGGTTATTTATGTATTCAACAAATAAACAAAGTGCCTGACACAAAAACTTGGTCAACAATTTTCTGTAAATCATTTTCTGGAGGTAAATATCCCTGGGGTCAGATTGACCCCAAGGGTAAAATGTGTTAGTGATATTTGAGGATGATAGGAGGGTTAAGTTTTTATAGGTCTTTCTATAGGCTTTCTGTAGCAGAGTGGTTCTACAAGCAAGTCAGTGCATCATTAGATGGTTTCAGAGAGTTACAAGTGTGTGACGAGGAGTAAAGGCAAAGACACACAAAGAAGCAACATGGACACCACTGTTTTCCTGAGGAGGAAAGAAGGAGAAAGACTGGCAAGTGGACAAGTGAAGTTAAGCAAAGTTGGTTAAGCTAAAGTAAACAAACGTGGCAGTCAGCGTGGCTTGGCTGCAAACACCAGATCATTTTTCGGATCAGGAAAAAAGAAAAAAGTGATGGGATTAGGGTTAAATTATTACTACTACTGCTACTACAACTATGCTCTGTAGTCTGGCTTAATGTCCCGCCTACAGCACAGCACATCTGATTGGTTAGAAGTCATGATCAATCAGCAGACACACTGTGTCACAGACGGGGCGAGACAGAGCTGCACCGGTGAGCAGAGAGGAGCTGTGTAGAAGTTAAGACAGCTGATATCACCAAAGTTTCAATAAACATCACAGTTTTATGATCTGTTTCTTTGGTGATAGCATAGTTACATCAATTAAGTTTAAGTTTTTTTAGTAAGTGGATATGTGTAAGGGCAGGGTTTGAGGGCAGAAGATGTTGTAGCTGTGTAGAGCCAACAAATGTCCAAAAATATTTTGCTTGTACAGAACCTTCATCACGGACCATGATTTGGAGGGGAAGGTGGAGGCTCCCTTCGTTAAAAAGAAGTGGGAGAATCTAAAACAAAAGTATAAAGTGAGTTGAATAATAAAAGCATTACAGTGTCAATGTAACTTAGATGAACAGGATGGTGATGAGTATTTGACTATAATTGAAAAGTTAAGCATTTGAATCATGATCAGAACCATGACCGTGTATGTGTGTGTGTGCTGTGCATGTTGTATGTGTATTATAGGAACTGAAGGCTCCTCACACAGGGGTGAGCACGGAGGGGGGAGAACCCACTGCTGCCAATTGGAAGTGGTATGGTGCCATGGATGAGGTGTTGGGGGACAGGCCATCAATAACCCCCCCTGTCCTCATCACCTCATCTGTGGCACGCCCTGCAGCAGTGGCTTCTCCTCCCTCCCCTCCCCCCCAAGCATCGACGTCAGGCATCTCCCGGGGGAAACGTGACGCTTGGGTCACTTTCCTCTGGGAGTTAGATGAGAGAGAGGCACGTGCAGAGGAGAGGGCTGAAAGGAGGGAGAGAGAGATGCAGGAGAGAGAAGAAAGGATTGAGAGGGAAAGATGAGAGGACGAGAGAAGATGCATGAAGAGGAGAGAAAGGGAGAATGAGGGAGGAGCGTAGAGAGAGAGAGGAGCGAGAGAGAGAGAGTCGGGCAAGAGAGGAGAAGCTGATGGCGATGTTGGAAAAATGTTCTTTTTTTTTTCAAGGTATAATATGTGAATGAACGTAAGGTCTGTAGAATAGCAGTAGTAAGCTTAACATTAGCTTAAGTGTTGCAACCTAAAGCATGGCCACCATGGAAACAGGTTCAGGCATCCATTCTCTCTGATTGTCCTTGTACATTTATATTATGGAGTTGTCTTTTTAGTCAAATATACCGTAGTCACCAAACCAAAGCTCTTTCTACTTGGCTGTATTATGCAAGACTACTGATATAAAGGTACATGGCTATGAAAAATTTTCAGAGCCCCTCGTACAGGATTTTTAGAGAAGCATGGTGTTTTTTTTTCAGGTCTTGGAGAGTTTTTGAAAAGCTCAATCCAGTCAGTAACTGCAGATAATATAGGAGACCATGGGATAGCAGGCTTCACTGAAAGCATTTAAGGCATCTACTTCTACAGGTTTTGTTCAGGTGAGTGATCAGATATTCAGACTAAGTCTGTTCAGTGAAGTCATTTTAACATTCAAACAAAAGATGAACATGACAAACAAGTTACAAGTATGTAAATTTAGATCATTACTGTTAAGATATCTCATGTATTTTCTTTCACCTTTTCTTTCACAACTTTGCCACTTCAAGCCAAGTTCCTTGGACAACTTGACAGTACACAGCTAACTTAATGAAGATCTTCGGTAGCAGAGTGGGAGCTGCTGGAAAGAAGATCCGATTGCTCTTGGCTCTGATAGCTAAGGAAAGTGCATTAAACCATTGCAATTGAAGAAGTAAAATCTTCCTTTTGGTCTAACACTTGGTTGAAAAGGGTTCCCATGTTCTTCACAAAGTTTTATACAAATCAGTTTATAACTTTCAGGGTATTTTCACAACTGGGTCATGTGGTCAGGATCAAGGACAAAATTACATGCATTTTAGTCCTGGTGTGGTTCATGTTGACACTGACACTTTACAAATGAATTAAAGGTAAGTCATTGATTGGACAGCTATGGCGAAAAAAAATGGACTGAGACCGCTTGAAAAGGCATGAGTCAGTCTGGTTCCAAGCACATTCTGATGTGGTTCATTTGTGGTGTGAAATCAAATCAACCAACTATAGGATTTTATGATGGCAGATATGTGATTTTAGCTAATTAAAAAAACGAATTACTAAGAAAATTCATCAACTAATCAAAAAATCTGTGCAGGAACAAATTGTTTATTTGATCTTTATAAGCCATATATATATATTTACGCAAATAATTGGATAACATGTATGGACATCAGCATGGGTATTCTCAATGAATAATAGGCCAAAAAGCTGGTCAAACTACTGTGCTTGTGTCGTTCTCTGTGTACTGTTTCATTTCATTTAGTCCATTAAAAAGTGTGTGAACGTGATCCTGCAATAATGTCAGACATGAAAAAAAAAAAAAAAATAGTCGAAAGAATATTTTTCCAGTGTTCTCTTTCTTGATTTGCTAAATGTTCTTAATCACTTATTACATTGTTCTGTGTGACACAATAGAACCGAAGTATACACATCAGAGGCATTGTAGTGATGCATAAATTTCTGTCAGTCAACAAAATTTGACTTCCCATACATTGGTCATGATTATGCAGGATGACAATAGCCAAAACTGTCCAATCATCAAGTTGACGGATAGTGTATTTAAAAAAAAAAAAAAAAATCAAACCTGATAGTTCAAATAGAGACATACCTTGTGTATGTATAAATGTGCTGCCCCCTTTTTTAAAGGAAAATGTCTTAAATTCAAGATTGGAGACTCATATTTAATATGCCTTCTTTTTCAGAGAGACAACATTGAAGAAAAGCGAGACTATGTCAGAGGTCTTCGTGTCAACCTCAAGAAGGACAACAACACACTTGGTTAGTAGCATTTTAGTGTAAGCTTTCGGTATTTAACTTACAATGTTTTCGTTATTTCATAATGGTCTTTTTTTCACCATTAGACTGTAAACTGTGAGGAAGCTAAGAGAAAGATTAGAACAAGAATTGCCAAGGAGGTGCTGATGAAGAGGACGAACCAGAGGCTATTGGAGTGGTGAGTGAGGGCATGGAGCGCCTAAACAACCTGAAGAGGATCTCCTTAAAATTTTCCATGCATTTTGGACTTAATCACACATTCAACCGAAGTTATCCTCAGGAACTCAAATACACATTTGATATCTTCCACAAAGTGCTGATGACCTTGGATAGTAACAAACAGACTCCAAAGGTCCAATCTGTTTTGATAAAGTTGTTCCAGTAAGCGCTCACAAATACAGCGCTGGACATTGAGCTATCCACATTGTGGCTTGACATTGGTGTTTTCAGAGGTCATTAGACACTTGTTTGCCTATGTGAATTCATTCCCTTCTCTTTGGTCAACCTTCCTCCTCTTGTTAATTTCTGCAGTCCCAGAGCTGCTGTGAGCTGCCTTCTCCAGGGCTTGGCCAGATTTATTCAGGTGGACACTTGTCTGGCATGTGCACAGCTATGTTTGCCATATTTTCCCTGGTATTTCCACACACTCTTTACTATCATTATTGAATGTTGGATGTGAACAATTCCTCATTTTGATTGTGCAAGTATGCTTGGCTTCCTGTGTAATGTTCATTCATTCATTTTCTGTTACCGCTTATTCCATAAGGGTCGTGGGCTGCTGGAGCCTATCCCAGCTGACATTGAGCGAGAGGCGGGGTTCACCGTGGACAAGTCACCAGTTCATCACAGGGCTGACACATAGACAGACAACCACTCACACTCACATTCACACCTACGGGCAATTTAGAGTCACCAATTCACCTAGAATGCATGTCTTTGGACTGTGGGAGGAAGCCGGAGAACCCAGAGAGAACCCACGCAGACACGGGGAGAACATGCAAACTCCGCACAGAAAGGCCCTGCCCCAGCAAACCGGGGGATCGAACTCAGGACCTTCTTGCTGTGAAGCAGCAGTGCTAACCACTGCACCACCAATGCTGGCAGGTTTATCTAAAAGTTCCCATAACCTTTATTCAACACAAAGTTTATGTTTGTGTTATTTAACTTTATGTGCATTAATGAAATGAACACATGTAGAAATTTGAATTAACATAATTTAATAAAAAATCATGTTATCTTTTACATATACTATATATGACAGAAAAACATCACATTTAATGTGATCTTTTAACTTGAATTTATGTATCGAAATTACATGGAAAATTTACATGTAATTAAAATACATGAAGTCCACATTTTTGGCTTAATTATTTATTTGAGTGCAGGTTCCTGAAGATATTTCACCTCTCAACCAAGAGGCTTCTTCAGCTCTAACTGACTACTGGGGGGTTTCAGGTATTTAACCTCTGGTTGTTGGGTGTGAGTGGGAGTCATTAAGGTCACTTGTGAGTTGCTGACTCACCCTGACATCATGAGTGTAGAAGGGTGATAATCTGCCTGGGAAATAGGGGGATGAGGGATGGTGGTTCCAGGTTAACAAAGCTCTCAAAGGCTATGGTTACCCAAACCAGGCCTTTATCAAAACCAACAAAAGACAAAGGACAAAGAAGAAGAGAAGAAAACAGCAACAAAAGGAAAGATGTTGTTATTCAACACATTTCTATAAAACTCAGGAGGATGTTCAACAAACATCACATCCCTGTGCATTTCAAGCCCAGCAACACCCTGAGGCAAAAAGCTTGTCCACCCCAAGGACAGAATACCCTGACACAAGCTGGACTGTTTTGTCTACGCAGTCCAGTGTAGTGAGGAATGCACAAATCTGTACACTGGGGAAACTAAACAACTGCTGCACACTGTGGTTGCACAACTCAGGAGAGTGAGTTCCTCAGGACAGGACCCAGCAGTCCAACAACACCTCAAAAAACTACTACTACAAAAACTACTTTGAGGACAACAGCGTTTGTATTCTGGCCAGGGAAGACAAATGGTTTGAGAGAGGAGGAAAAGAAGCCATTTTTCTTAACCTGGAAAGACCATCCCTCAACAGAGGCGGAGGTCTAAGACAATTTAACAGCCACATTCAATGCAGACCTGAGATCACTCCCCAGTCAAACATCCACCTACACTCATGTGACCCTAATCATCACATGATGGCAGCGTGATTCAACAACTTACAGGTGACCTTAACAACTCCCACTCACACCTTTACTGAGGTGATCCTAATGGTTCACTTGATGGAGAGGTGGGTTCATGAGTCACAAATCAAGAACCTAAACAAATCCCATTGCCTTCAATAACCCTGGATGACTAAAACTCTTCACAGATCTGTTGTGAGTTGCAGAGTTTTGGAGATATCAGCTGTAGAGATGTCTGCATTCCCTCCAATATAATGGGACTAAATGGCACTGGTTCTTGAAGCCCCAAAGAATACATTAGAAAAACTCAAAACCAGTATCTCTTTCCAAAAATCATGACTAATTATAATTAGTAAATGCAATTATAATAACTAGAATTCACAGACCTTGCTGCGAACAGGTATGTATAGAGTCATTCTTACATGAAACTGCTCCCAGCAAGGTCTGTGGATGTAACTGGTCGCAATTTCTGAAAAGAAAAATTGCTGTTGAGTTCTTCCACATGTATTTATTTATTTATTTAATTATTTATTTATTTTTATTTATTTTGTTATTTATTGTTGGTGCTTTGAGCACCACAAGCTTGATGTCATTTTGTCCCATTATTCTGGAGAGAAGACAGACATCTCTGCTGCTGATTTCTCCAAAACTTGACAACTCCCTCCAAAACAGTATAGACAGATAAACAGCACTACAGACCAGAGAAAAAAATAAACTGTTTGATTTTGGAGTGAACTGTCCCTGAATTCAGGAACACACTGGAACTATTAGTCGACTGGATGTGGGAGGACAGACTTGTTTTGAATGAAACCAAAAATATTAGAAAAGCCACCACTAATGATAACGTCCCTTGCCCATCACTCTGAATGCTGAATATGTTTAAGAGACAAATTTGCATTGTATTGCACTTGATGGACAGCTATTATGGGTGAAGCATGCTGATAATATTGAGAAAATGGGTGGAGGAATATGATGCATTAGCAGAAGCTCTTTTCTTACCCCCTGCCTCTACAGTGCTAGTGACACAGGCTCTAGTCTTATTTATTTCACCTGCTCACCAGTCTGGTCAGGCGCAGCCAAAAAAGACCCATCGAAGCTCTAAATAGCTCAGAATAAAGCTTGCACCGGCCTGTCTGTCAGCTGTGAGGCAGAGTACAGAGACAGTGTATTCCCGTCTCTCACGGCTCACAGGAGCGCAGAGGTTGGCATGCAGTCTAATGAGTTTCTTTAGAAATATCTGTTACACTGGAAAAAAGAAAACTATTTACTTTAACTTTAAAAAGTTGGTGTCAGGGCTGCCTTAAAATGATAAGTTGACTGAATTTTAAAGACAAGTTGACAACAACTGCAACAACTGAAACCAAATAAACTTCTATAATCACATAAACATATTAATCCAGTTGTTCTTGAGAAAAAAGGTTCAGTAAGTTTGATATTCAGTTGAACCAACAACTTATTACAACTTATTACGTTTCGGGGGTAAGGGGGGAGTGACTGAATTCAATTATTGTCTTACCTTAAAGTGTATTTGAAACACAAATGTTTTCTTTGAACTATAAAAATGAAGGGTCTTAGGAAAGTTTAAACTCTCACACAAAGCATTCTGGGAAGTCTCCTTATATGTTGAACTCAGTACAGTGCATTCATTCAACTCATTAGAACATGTAAAGTTTAATTAACTTGAACAGATAAAACTTGTATATTTATTAAAGACCTCCTTCAGTGAAAATCATGTTTCTAACCTTGTTAACATGTCCATGTGGTGTTTTTTAATGTGTTCCAAGTCATGTCAGGAGAGAAATAAGCAGTAAAATCCATGTCTGAGCATTTCTTTGAAGCTGCAGTGAGCAAAGACAGTCTCAAAAAAAAAAAAAAACGGATTCAGTCAGGCTGGGTACATGACATCATAAATAAACCTAAGGAAGTAATCCTGTTAATCGAAGGGTGGCACCTTTCATGTCATTAGCAGCGATGCCCCGCCCACAGGGGAAGCTGCACGGAGCTGGTTACTGTGATTATCTAGCGAAACAGAGGAGAAGACAGGTGCAGCTACTGAGGGGTAGGGGTGGGGGTTTGAGATATTTGAACTTCTTTTGGAAAAAAAAGATACAATTTAATACTCCTTGCAGAATATTTTATATTGTGTATATTGTATACGTTGTTTAAAACATGACTGACGTGGACTTTAAATTAATGACAAGATTAGTTGATTCTACTATGATTTGTACGATGTATAGCAAACAACCAAAGTCTCTGAACTCACAAATAAATGATGTGAGAGACGTAGACAGTCACACTACCAGGGTAACAATGTGGAATAAGTTTCACACTATTCACTGGTTGGTCATCCAGACTTGGGTAGTGAGTGGAATAAGGTACAGTTCAACCCAGAATCAAAATACACACTGTTCTTCCCATCTGTGTTGCTATTTAGCCATCTAGAAAGATCTTTCCGCCAGGTATAAGGCTGGAGGGGATCATGTGATTGCTTGTGTGTGACCAACAGACTTGGAGCTCGTCCACAGCTAATCTTGAATACTACTAGACCCATCGGCTGAAATTTTTGGTGCACATTCATAACTGCATGCTGAAGGACCTGTGTTACAGTATGCCTCCACACCGGCGGCAGCCACAGGCGTTTTATTTTTAGGCCACCCCATTTTTGTGAATGATATCTCAAGAGGGAATTTCTTCAAAGTTGGTAGAAATGTCCGCCTAGGCTCAAAGATGAACTGATTTGACTTCTGCAGGTCAGAGGTCAAGGTTACTGTAACGTCACAAAACACAAGAATTCATATGCTAAATATGACAATTGCAAATTATCCCAGAAGGGTTACATCCAAATATGATTTTTTTTTGGTTCCTGGTGGAGATCTGCACCTATTCAATGCATGCTTCTAGTTTTGGTGTCAGTTTTGGAGATGTCTGCTTCCTTAGGAATATAATGGAACTAGATGGCACTGTGGTGATCAAAGCACCAAGAAATTACACTTGAAACAGACCTACACCCACCTGCACTGCACTAGCAAGCTCAGCAGTGCTAACGCTCAGCTCAGCTGAGGAAGAAGCCATCAATGTTTACATCCCATGCGATCACGAGTACAAGCCTCTTGTCCATGAGTAGATGCACGTCTCCTTCTGCACTGTGATACAGTTGGTGGGTGTAGTTCAGTAGAAAGAAAATAGTTCCTATATGAAACTGCTCACAACAAGGTGTGTGGATTATCTTACTGACTGATTCATGATTTCTGGAGGTTTTTTTGGTGTTTTAAGCACCTCAAGCTGAGTGCCATCTAGTTCCATTATATCAGAGAGAAGGGGTCCCTTTAATAATATTAATTTATCCACATGGGAGATAACAGGATTAAAGAACATCTAGACAAAGAGTTTAATGGAAGCCACTTTATTAGCATAACACACATCCTGCAGCGAGTATTGTTCATGGATGTGGACATAAAAGCACAAACTCGTCATAACACTGACAACTTTCATCATACACAGTGGATCACTAGTTAGAGAATCACAGTACAACAGTAACCAATGACAACATGATGGTCCAACACAGGGAACCAATCAGAAACTGCATCTCTAAAGGAAAAAAGTACACAAAAACACTATTGAGATAATGCACAAGAGACAATCCGACTACACTGTATGTTTTTCTTTCAAAATGCTTCATCTACAGCTAAATACACCATCAGAGTGGCTTTACGTTGGCATTTCCAAGGTCAGACACATCACTGTAAATCTGATGACTTGTACTATATATAGCATGGTTGCTACAGTATGGAAAGCACTACATTAAACATAGCATGCTCCAAGAAAATAAAAGAAGAAGGTTGTGTATTGGTAGGGGAGAGAATACACTAGAAGTGAATACACAGATGTGTTAAATCCACAAGTTTTCCAATGAAAAAGACAGGTTTGTCCTGTTATAACAGTGAAGCAGTACAATAATTGTCCCAGTAAACAATTTGCTTTTACAGCCCATAACCTCTGAATCTCTTCCAGTTGTCTAAACTAATTCATACATTACTTTTTCCAAAGAAATAAACATCTCACAGTATACAGTAGTGGACAACATTCAACACAAAGCCATCAAATCTCTTCGATCAACATTAACACACTCATGAGATTCAACACATGATGATGTGAATTCATGACTTAACAACAGCTGAATCATATATAATATCCAGTGTATACTTAATGTGTTGTGTCAGGGGGGAGGACAGGGGAGGGAGGGAGAAGTCAGTTTATTGCTGTATGAGGGCTGAGGAGGGAGCACTACAGGAGCTTCTTAACTGGTCTGCTGTTCTTTATCCATGTCTTTGAGGGTCTTCAGAAGGCGAGTAGGGGTGAAGATTTCAGTCGATCCTGAGAGACACAAGACGACATAGTAAGAACAGCTCTAACACAAAAAAGGAAGACACAGAACAGTGGCAGGGAAACACATCATGACGACAGTCCTGGAGGGGATTAAAAAGGGAGGTGAGATACAACACAACACCACAGGTCAGAGAGGAGGATGTACAAGAAGTCATGTGAAGAATGGGTTGAAAAAAAGAGAGCATTAGAGAAGTAAAATAATGCACATCTCCACACAGCTGGCCGGTCACAGCATGAAGCGGGTGTGAATGTGAAGGATTGTTGGTCTCAGAAAGTTACAGAAATCTGGAGACACAGCAGCCCTGAATCAAAAGCAGGTAGTTCTGATGGAGCTCTGATTCAGGTGTTATATAGATATAGCCAAACTAGTTTTTATTGTTCATATATAATATCGTTGCTGTCAGCCGCAAACTTCCTTCACCAATCAACCTAGCGCAAACTGCGGTGGTGGGCGGGGCATGAGGCCAGATCTGGACTTTCTCACTGGGGGAGAAAGAGGCCAAGGGCCATGTTTTATGCTGATCTAAGCATGGATTTAATTTATTCAAGGTGTGTCCAATTCCTTGACTAATTCATGGGCAATTTTAGGTCAAAAATGCAATAAACCAATCAGAAAGTCATCTCTCATCACCTTTAAAAAGCAGGTGTGCCAGGAGTGCAAGTGTAGGCAGCATGACGGAAGATTTACCAGGAAGAAATGAAAGAGAAATTTTTTTTAAAGAGAGGAGACGCATATCCTGGTTCGAGAAGTATATAAGTATATAGAAGAATAAAATATTTTTGATAACACTTTAATTTACAAGTTCCCTAATTTCATGGTAAATAGGTGGAAATTACCAGGTAACATATTTGAAATTTCTTAGAAATTACCCACAAATGACCTACAAATTAGCCATAAATTTCATGGTTAAGTACACAATAATTAGCAAGTGTCATTTTAATCTAAGTAGGTGGTATTTCACACATTTGAAATTTATTTAAATTTGTACGTATATGTGATAATTAGCAAGTATCATAATTAATTAATTATCACATACTTACCATGAAATCTGGGGGTAATTTATTGATAAATTCAAAGAAAATTTAAATATTTTACTTAGTAATTACCACCTGTTTACCATGAAATTAGGGAACCTGTAAATTTAAGCATGATCACTTTTTCTTTTTTTCATAAATCAATGCTATTGGTCACCCTTTATTTCTGTCTGTGGGTTTTACAAATGTTTAACTGTTGTGAAGTATCAGAAATAGCTACTAACTTTGACTAAGCAGCATTCGATTACTTTAAAAACACAATGTCAATATTAACACTTTATTTCTGATATAAAATATGTTCCAAGGACATTTTACTAATCCACGCTCCTGTGTCCTGGTCACACCCTCGTTTTGTCTTCATTTTTAGACCTCCCACGCAAGTTCATTTTCTATCTTGTAGATGTGGCAAAACTGGCAACTGCAGTCTTACGGGTGTAAGATAAGAATGCCACCTGCGCCATGAGCCCCACGGCTTTGCACCAGTTGAAAGACAGGGCCTCAAGAGTAGATCCAACCCCTTTTTCAGATTTTTTTTTACTTTCACTTGTGAAATCCACGTTAAAAAATATTAATCATAGCTGAGATTTTTGCACACTTTAAAGTGTGTCCATGAGGGCTGGGTATTGGTACTCAATACCTTTAAGGTAAATAAAAATAAAAATAACCCAGTATCAAGTATTATTTAAATTTCTCCAGTCAATTGATATCTGTATTCAATCCTTTTGTTACCAAAATCTAGAAAAAAACGACTATTTCCATAGTTTTTCTTGCAACCAATTACAGCAAACAAAATGTGTTGAATGAGGTACTCTATTGGTATCACTTTAAGGGTACTGGTATTGGTACTGGTATCATCATTTTTTAACAATATGCATCAGAACAGTCTACTAAACCATCGAGATATAGACATGAAACACAAGGACCAGGGTTAGTTTTTCCACAATCAGGCAGCATTTGATTGTCAGTGAAAATCACAGACAGCAAACACTGCAGGGATCGGAAGGGTTCACAGATCGGACACTGGGCAGGCGGGTTGACATGGGAGAACACAGGGATCCACAGACCACATCATTACTTGTGTATTTACTTCCAAACGTCTTTTCATTCTGCAGGCGGCTCCTCTGTGCCCTCTGGTGGGGCATTGGGGTCCAGGAAGTCTTGGTGCTGTAGTTCCTTTAGGTACTTAGGCGGGGTGAGAATGTGGGTGGAACCTACCGGGAACAAAAGCCTCAAAGGTCAATGTATGCAATATTACTAAAAGCCTGATGAAAGGTGAATTGCGGATGATTTTGCAGATTCACTTGTCCTCCCCTCCTTCCTGCAGAGTCACAACAACATATCAGCTCTCACAGAGAATGTGATTAATGCCATTTCACAGAAGTAAAGCTCTGCTGAGTCAGCAGTACAGGGAACATAAATATAAGATTTCCAAACAGACACATCAGCAAGATTCAAACACTCAGGAGGATGGATCCAACTTTTATTCATCCTGTTTCCATAGCAGGACATTACCAAGTCACGCTGCATCAAACATGCTATTGTCAACCCTCTATATGAAATATGTACTGAACACTAGATCATGGTTAAATGTTGATGTAGAAATTTCTGCCAAGTTAAATTAGATAGTTCAACACAAGGCAGAAATTAGCAATAACAGAGAAAACTAGATCTTAATACTTGACTAGCTGAACACCTTCCACAGAATTCAGACTAATAAAGGATTTTAACTGTAGGAAATGATTCACAAGGGTTGAGCTGCCCCTTAAAAAAAAACACTGTCCTTTGTTTGTCCTCATCTCTGGTGCAATAGTCAGGGGAAAAGTTGCAGCACAGCAAGGACTCTCACACACATTCAGAGGTAGAGACATTTACACCTTGCTCTTCACCAAACCTAAAGACAGAGACAGTCTTTTACATTACTGTCGATTTTATTCCGTCCCTTTCAATAAAGGCTGGCCCTCATCATCGTCCTTCGAGTGCCCTCGAGATCTGAGACACGTTGCTTCCACTGGTTTCTGTTGCTCACCAAGTTCATTCACAGTCAGTCCAGCGTCCCTACAGTCAGCAGATCTGGCAATGTGAGTGGTCTGCTTCCCCTTGTAGGACAAGGAAGTCCTCAGAGCAGAATGTTCAAGATTATCTGGTCTTTTGCGCTGTAGCAATGTCCAGCAAAGCGGGCTCTTCTCTGTGCCACAGCAGCCGAGAGGGGAGGGCTGCAACCTATAAATCCGAGTTTTTGTGGGATGGTTCCTCCACGAGAGGTTCTGGACGGGCATGAAGAGTCTTGTGTATGTTCTATCAAGACACTCCTGGAGCTCTTTCGTCATTGACCATATTTCAGCCCCACAAAGGAGGACTTCTTCCACACAGGCTTTGAAAAAGTTGATCTTGGCAGCTCTTGAGACATCTGATGGCCATATTGGATGTAGCAAACACTCCAAGCCTGCTCTTCCCTTGTCAGGAAGTCTTTTCTGCTGCTGACTACATATGACCCTCTGTATCTGAAGTCGTCGATTTCCTTTCCTCCACCTTCAGCACTGTTCATGGAGCAGATGGGTGGGAGATCTCGCTCTTTGTTCAGAGTCAGGCATTCTGTCTCCTTGGCATTTAAGAATAAGTCCACTTTGGTAGCCGATTCTTCAGGCTCTTGTGATGACCATATGAGTTCAGGTTGACGCTACACTCTTAGAAATAAGGGTTCCTCTACTACTGCTACTTGCTTGCTACTTAAGTACCCTTTGTGGAGGAAAGATTGTTGAAATCCGTGAAGAAAGTTCAAGGTCACCAAAGGTTCTTTGTACTATAATATAAAAAGGTTCTTGGTAGAACCCCTGGGTGGGTGTTAGTTAAAACCCTTGGAATATTAAAAGAAAAACAGAAATGAACTATTTACCAGACTTAAACCCTGAACCTTTTTTTGTTCTCTGTGAGTGAATCATCCCTTGCTGCGTTTTTATCATTTTGATCAAATAAAATAAACGGGTGTTCAGCTAAGAGTTGGTATACTTGCAAAAACACAGATTGACTCTTTGCGCCCAGTGAACTCACCGATCAGGGCCTCCCACTTGCCGTTGGCCTGGGTGACCTCATACACGCAGCGCATCTCGCTGTACGTCACCCCTCCAATAATAAAGACGATGATCCTGGGCCCCGTCTTCATCTCTGTTGGGCCCCTGTTCTTGTGCCAGTTACCATAGCGAGCACTGCAAGATGTCAAACAAGGAAACAGATAAATATTTACTGCAAAACACTGATTTTTACTCATGCAGGTAGATATTTTTTAAATTTGAGTCAATATTGGAAGACTCTTATTTAAATGAAAATAAGATGTTTCCATTCAAATGGCTTTTTTTAGTTACTGCAGCTATTTACTGAAGCAATGAGGTGTAGACAATATGCACTGAAATACTACATACCTTGACGGAGCGCTGGCTTTGGCAGATGCTTGTCTCTGTGAAATGTACGGGTACTGCTTTGGGTCAAGTTTGTCCTCAATAGCATCCTGTGGGAACACATTCATAAAGTGAGTACATGAGTCTTCAATCACAATCACACAAATACTATCTAAAGTCACATTCAGACACAGTGAACATTATAGTAGTAAGAGGGGACTAAAATGGTGCTCCATGCTCCTCAGGGATTTAACTCAGTGTTTCCAGACTGTGTTTTTACCATCTCAAAATTACAGTGGGAATGTTGTCAGGGAACAGCATGGGAATGGGACCAGAACAGGATCCAGGCAAACAGAGAACGGAGCCGAGCTCAGCTAATAGGATTGCAAACATTAGCTGCACAGCCTACTGAGCTAACTAGCTAACAGCAGCTAGCAGTCACAATTAGCACTTTGGCAATAAGTAAAGTTATCGGTCCATCAGGCAACTAACAATGTTTTGTCCATGAAATATGATCAAGTTTGATCAAAATCAGTGAATACAGTTATAAAATTGTCTTTGTTGTATGGTAATCAATGAGGTCTGGCCCCCAGAAAAAATCCATTTTGGGGGTGCCTTTTGTAAAGGCTCTTAATGTCTGCAACTACATATTCTTGTAAAAATTAAATTTGAAGAATCAGCACATACAGTAACAATGTTTAATATCACATTATTGAAATGTTGCTACAGTAAGATGAATATCTATAATAGTTAAACTGTAGCATAAATAGCTAATATTAGTGTGTAGCTTGGTAATGTAACTCATGAAAAGTACCTCAATGAGATCCTTGATGAGAGGAGTCCACCTGGAGAGCTGGTAGGTCTGCTCACTGATTCGCTCCTTGCGATCAGGCTTCTTGGCTTTCTTGGCGGTGCCCTGTGAGGAAATGACCCTGATCACTTGTGTGCTCACAGTTTACACATCAGCACATCAATTCACTGACAGTTAAAGAGTGGGTCGGTTTTTTTTTTGTGTCTGTCTTTTCAGCTTTAGTTATGTAGAGAGAAATAGGTGTTAGACACACATCGAGGCACAAAGCGTTTTGGTGAACATGCTGAACAGACTCAAAGGAGTTGAGTGAGGAATTTTGAAATTTTCCATTTGGAAGAGACACCTTGAATCATGCTGCTATACGCCTTCAGAAGTGTTAAGAACAGAGGTGGAAAGTACACAAAGTACAAATACCTCATTACTGTACTTAGTACAGCACTAAGTAGATTTTTCAGACATCTGTACTTGAGTATTTATTTTTCTGACAGCTTTTTACTTTAACTCCCTGCCTGAACACAAATATCTGTACTTTCTACTCCTTACATTTTCAAAAGTGGCTTTTTACTTTATATTATTGATTATTTTAATCTTGCATCATTGTGCACCACCTTCCCAACATTAAGACTGATTTAAACCAAAACAATAACACATAGAAAAGAGATGTAATGGTATATCCATCCATGCACCCATGACAGACATAACGAGACATAAAACATGCAACAAGACAAAAACAACATAAAACACTTAAGACGAGAACAAGATGAACAAGATGAAAATGGCCTAAGTAGTAACAAGTTGAAAACGAAGATTTAGCTAGATAAAATACGTAACAAGATGACAACAACAAAGATTTAAGACTAAAATGACGTAAAAGATGTAACGAGATAAAAATGACATAAAACACGTAACAATAGGAAAAAGAAGATTCACAAGATGAAAATTACGTAAAAGACATCGCCTGATGAAAATCACTAAGAAGTAACAAAACTAAAACAAAGATGTAACAATATGAAAATAACAAAACATGTAACAACAGGAACACAACAGACTTAACAAGACAAAAACTATGTAAGATGTAAAAAGATTAAACTGACAAAATTACAAGATTAAAACAAAGTAAAACTTAATGAAACAAATAACAAAGACCTAACTGGACAAAAGATTAAAGAAGCTATGTAAAACATGTAACAAGATGTAAACAAGAAGGACTGAACACGATGAAAAACAATGTAAAAGATGAGACAGACAGAGAAGGAGACTTGACCATGGAGAAAAGGTGAAATTCAGTTAGCTTTGCACAGAAACAGTAGAAATGTCCTTCAGAGGACGTCTTTTATTTGTATACTTTGAGCACATTTCAGAAGCTGAAATTTCACACTTCAGTAAAAAAAAGTTGAATCAGTACTTCTACTTTGATCGGAGTCCTTTTTTTTTACGCAAGTATCTGTATAGGATGTGTGAACTTTTGCCACCCCTGGTTAAGAAGCCAGTGAGAACCTGCTCAAGATTACGCTTCATATGGTTCATGATGAGACACTGAGGTCCCGGGCCAGGACAGCTCACCTCAGAGACAATTGGAACGCCCATGTGGGCCATGTTGGAAATGATGTCACTGTCCTCTGGTGGGATGTTGGCATGCTGGAGGAGCTTACACAGGTTCTCCTCAGTCACACCTGACACACACATAAAGACGCACAAACACATGCAGCATAGACTTTGAGTTCATGCAACACACACATGCATGAGAACATGCACATGAATCAATATGTTATAATGCATGCAAACACAAGGAAACCTGAGAATGGTTAACAGTAAATTAACAAAAAAACAAAATATGAATGCATGAGTCCATCAAAAGATTGTGAGTGGGGTTTTCTGCTTTTTAGTGCAGAAGCTCTAAATGTTATTAGCTGATATGAAAAACAAGAGGAGCAGGACAGTGGATATCTGACCGTTCTTCAGGAAGATGTATAGCAGGATGATGCGGATCTTGTCAAACACACTGACGTTGGCGTCCAGCAGAATGGGTACAATGAGCCTCATGGGGTCCTTGATCTTTTCTCCCTCTGCATCTATACCCATCGCCAAATCCTGAAAAACAGAGGAGGCCAAAGCTCAACATCATAGATATACTTTATTATAATGAACTCTCATTCAGTCCAATGAGAGATGATTGCCTGGTTTTCTGGCCCCTGGGTTTACTTCCTGGTTATACAGCCCACTGAATATGCACAGTTCCTCCCTTGCCTGTGAGTTCCCATTCAACCCGTAGACAGATTTTCAAACTAGATGTTTGTGTGTAGAAATCCAGCTTAGATGTCAGCAGAGAGTCTGTATGTGACAATAAAGTTACCTCCAGAAGTCAGCAGGAGGTTGTCACATCCCATCAACAAAAACTCTCAGAATAAACGCTCAACACTATTTTGAATTTGATTCTTAATTTCACTTCTAGTACTTTAAAATGCTATACAAAAGTGCTGGTTGATGGATAAATTTGTTTGTCAAGAAATAGTTAATAATAATTATAATAATAGTTAAATAGAAAACCCTGGGTCTTCAACAGGGGGTCTGTGACCCCTAGGAAGCCCTCAGCATTACTGCAGTTACTGAGGGGGGCAAAATTGTTGTTAAACTTTTTTTTTTTTAAACAAAAACTAAAATATGTCTGAAGATACATCGCTACCCATAATCCTTGCATAATCATTACTTGTTAACTTACTAAATCACTGTACAGCACCTGTCCATAATATCAAACCAGCTAGTTAAATATTATTGAAACATATTGGCCAGTTAGCTGGATTATTATCCCAAGTGTACAGACACTCTGACATCCCCTCCACCTCAGAAACCACCAGCAAAAGTGCAGAGTGTGAGGCTAACACAGCTAACGTTAGCCATGCATTAACTGCTGCTGACTCAGCAGCTACAGGTCAGAGCAAACAAGAGAAAATATTTAATGCAGTATATATAGCATGGCGTCCCTTCTCCATTTCTCTATTAGCTAAGTGGTCCGTGGCCTGAAAATATTGAAGAACTCTGCTGTAAACTGTCTTTTTTTTTAAGTGGATTTATGGGCGTTATT
The DNA here is from genome assembly GCF_056507025.1 of Lutjanus erythropterus. Classification (NCBI taxonomy): domain Eukaryota; kingdom Metazoa; phylum Chordata; class Actinopteri; order Lutjaniformes; family Lutjanidae; genus Lutjanus; species Lutjanus erythropterus. The sequence continues at coordinate 38,488,534 of NC_139326.1, read as the reverse complement.
CCATGATGACAATAATAGATATCCTACTGAATTTAAAAATATGAGGATGATGCCTGTGTGTTCAGATTTGACTATATAAGAGGGGCGTGTGTGTGTTTGTGATTTACTTGTTCTACACGACAGAGTTTGTCCACAGTGCCCTGGTAGCGGTTCATACAGTCCTCAGCCAGGTGGAGATGGGTTGAATACTGAGGTCAGAGAGGAGAGATGCTGTTAGTGGGTCTGACACAGAGAACACAGTCAGCTGTAAACAGAATGGAAAGCAGCATGTTTTTCATTGTTCATATGTGCACCTCGGTTAATCTGCAAAATAAAGTTCTGAACCTCAAATTATGAACATCTGTTTAGTATCACATGTCAGAGTGCCATGTTCTTTTTTTGTTAAATGATTGTTGGAACAGTGTTACAGTTAGATGATCCTTCAGTGGGGAGGTGAGCATACTGGGCGAGAAGAGTAAGATTTACACCCGGTCTTAGCAAAAGGACGGCTTAAGCCTATCTGGTGTAACAGGTATAACTGTGAGGGTGGACTTAGAATGCAAAGTTACGATCATCTTAGCTTAAGACCAGGTGTAAGTCCTGTTGTTGCAACCTGCCCCAGATGTCTCCATACATGCACATATCCATACATGCGTGCACAAATGCATCAACATGTAAATCTACCTTTATCTTAGCTTTTCTAACTCAATGAGTGATGCACTGACTCTGCACTGACAAAGGCTGAAGTCATGCAGCCCCTTGTGTTTTTTTTTTTGGATGAAAACATTTAAACTCCACTTAAACCAGTAGCATGACATGCTCTGACTGTACAGATGCACAGTAAAACCTCAGCTCCTACCTTGCTGAGCTCCTTCTGATACTGAGGCATCTTCTTCAGCATCTGAGACAGTTCCTTCATGGTGGTCTGAAAGACACAGATGAGTGAGTTATATTTAACCTCTTTACCTTCGCTGATGCCAATGTAATATGTTTACTCAGGTACTCGAACTGGACCAGGTGCTAACTCGCCATTTTCAGCATGTAGGCTGCAGCTTGGAGGTTGTTGCTGCTGTTCCCCATAGTAATGGACACTTGTAAACTCAGATAGTGGATGCTGCCTGAACAGGCCAATGGCAGGCTTAGATCCAGAGTCAACACCTGGTCAGTCCGACCAGTCATATTCTCTAGTTCGACATCAGATCATAAAGTGCAAACACCTCGTTTCGCTCTTCCCTTTCAAGTGTGTAGGAGTAGCTACAGTGGCCATGAAACTCTTGCAAAATCCAAAACGCCATATCTAGAGCCAGTGTTTGGTTTGTCCGTTCTGGGCTACTGTAGAAACATTGTGGTGTAACATGGCGGACTCAGTGGAAGAGGAGTCATGCCCTCTGTGGTTATTAAGGACTCATTCTAAGGTTAAGAAAACAAAATAATTCTCATTTTCATGTGATTATACACTAATGAAAACATGCTTATGAATAGTATATTCCATTTCTGACATATTCTGCTTGTAAATCCTACACACAAATCGTACACACTGGACCTTGATATGGTGAATGTGTTGCTTTACACATCCACATTTACAAACAAGAGAAAACACTACAGAACAGTATAAACTAACTTTCTACATTGAGTTTGCAGCAGAGTTTTGTATAGAAGAAAAGAGCTGTATCTAGAAAGCAGTGTGACCCCCCCCCCCCCCACTGAGACAAAGAGAAAAGAGGAGAGGAAGGAAGAATGAGAAAGAAAAGAAAGAAAAACGGATTGCACCAGAAAAACACTGCCCTGCACCCAATTTTTTCAAGTCTGTGACATATTCTACAGATACAGACACTGACACTGCAGTGACAGGTGTCATGTCGCTGATATAATGTTAATATGATATATAATTTTCACTGTGTATTTATATTATATTATATTAAATTTTAGAGGAAATGATTAGGTGTCTTCATAAATGTTTTACTTTATCAAAATTCAAGTAGAGTACAGTTGGACTTCAGCTCTCCTTCCTCCTCTGTGTGACAGTGTGAAGGGCAGCTGGGAGCTGAAACTCAGTAACAGATCCTGAAACCAGAGCAGTGATAAGAGTGTGTCCTCTACCTTTTCTCCAGTGTTCATCTTTTTGCTGGCAGAGAACTCTTTCAGAGAGCGAGTCACAGCCCTGTGCAGATGGAAGAGACAGAGACAGAAAAGGACAAGGAAAGTCAGGGAAAATGAGGCGTCGAATGAAAACTGAGAAGCTTCTCTGTTTGCTGATTCCTGAGAGGACTGCCGCTCTGCGACAGCTTCATGACACAGCTGTAGGTGTGTGATGGAGGAGGTCGCTCCTCTGGCTGTTTATCCGTGTCGTGAGCGTGTGTGTGTGTGTGTGAGCAGAAAGTGAAAGACACTCACGTTGACACCTCAGCGATGTGTTTGTGTCTCAGAGTCAGCCACAGGTCGTCGTCCTCATCCAGCACCACATCCTTCGTTCTCGTCTCTCCCATTCCACTGGTCTCAAAACTGACAGACAGGGCGAGAGAGGTTCACAGACTATAGGTGTGCAGCTAAGAGAGCAGAGGCAGAACTACCATATATGCAGGTAATGCAGATCCATCGAGGCCGATGACCAACTTGGCCCCATGTGCACAAGCCTTCAATAATTTACTATATAGATGCGGACCCTAATCTTCATATGACAATATAACAACACACTCTCACTGCCACTTCTCAGCACATAATTCTATACGTGGGCATGGAAGATATTTATGTTGCTTATTCAGCTGAGACACTTAGTTCATGGTGTCACATATTTGATATTATTCACCAATAACATTACGTTAACACAAACTAAGGGCCCTCTCTTATACCTGGCGCAAAGCTGTTGCACTGGTGGCGTAGGTGGATTTGCTATCTTACACCGGTGCAAGTGCCATTTTTGCCATGTCTGCAAGATAGCAAATGTACTTGTGTCTGGTCTGTGGCCATAGGTGGAATGTCAAAAAAAATGAAGGCAAAACGAAGGGGAGGCCCAGTGCGTTTGCTATCTTGTGCTTGGCGCATTGGAGTAAAAACTACTTGCGCCCTGGACTGGCTAAAACCTGGTCAAAGCACAAAGTCTGTGGTGCAATAGGTCTGAATGCACAAGATAGCAACCAGCGCATTCACATCTGTGTTAAGGTGCACTGTCACCAGTTTTTATATGTGAGAAAGTGTGCTGACAGTAATGATGCTTTAATCTCTTATGATGCTCCAACACCAGATTTTGTCAGGCAAGCAAGTTTATCATTATCTTGGTCTCGCTATTACAACTCCTCCTCTATATTATGGCGTTACATTTCGCTGTTGTTGGTCGTTTTAAAGCTGCATGCTTTCACTTCTTTCATTCACTGACATTATGTTATATTATGTCTGATTGTGATGGGCAGGGCCCAGTTTGATCATCTTTAATTAGAGCCTGGTGCTGACTTGTTACACCACTGCAAGAGAGGAAGGCTTCTGTTTGTTCAATTTAATATAAAAATATGTCAGAGTGAAATGTTTCTGCATATCAAAACAGAGTGAAGCTGAAGACAGTTGGATTACATTTAACCCACAGCGTCACCACTGAAATATCCCAAACTAAGTGAGAGACAGTCACAATAATCAACAAAATATAACAACAAACTAGAAGAAGTCACTCAGAGATGGCGAGGCACCTACTGCAACGTCACAACTGCCAGATGCACCCAATGAAGATTTACCATGTTTTTAATAGTTTTTGCGTAGTATAATGTCAGTTTTATTTAAAGGTGCTGAATACAACATTCAGCCTTATTAGTTGTCAGCAAACAACTCTTTGCAAAGTAAAGATATAATGGAGTAAAGCCTTTCTGAGCAGCGAATGACATCAAACTCCCTGTATCTTTGTTGTTATTCAGATTTCTATTACTCAGTCCCTCCAGGAAGTTGTGATGTTATCATTGCAACAATTCATGCAAATTCAACCAATCCCTGTGAATTCTGCACAATTTTGTCCAACTTTTCCGCAAATATGACCAATCATCTTTGCTTCCTACGAGTTCTACCAATCACAGTAGTCTTGCATGCCATACATGTATGACCTAATGACAACTCAAGATTTATGATTTACTATTTTATTTTTATTTTATCTATATATTTTTATGTTGTCATGGATACTGAAAGGAACACATTTGTCATTGTTACTGGCATTAATCAACGATCTGTGCCCCTTTTTTAAATATAATTTTGTGGTGTTTTGAGTTTGAGCTCAAAAAGATTTTACTTCCCTAAGTGCACTTTTTCATCTACAAGCCTTTTTGGAGAGGTTACTTGAAATACTCAGTGTGCTTTTGTTCTCCCTGGAGCAAGTTGCCAACTATACAAAAAAATGCAACTTTTTCTTTTGCATCTTTCACTTGATCCCACAATTTAATAGTTAAAGAATGCATTAAAAAATAACAGAAAACTGTCATGACATCAGGCATTCTAGGCTGCAACAATCACAAAAAAGACAGCAAAATCCTAGAGGGACTGATTACTGACAAACAGTTACTAAAATATGTTTCTATAAACATTTTAGGCAGAAAAATGTAATGCAGTAAGAGAATTTTGAACCATTTGTGATCAACCCTGCTTAGTTTGACGGTGTCAGGAGTCTCAGTTGGAAAGTTGTTTCTAGAAGGGAACCCTAGATTTGTTCAGGAAGTTCATGTTTTGGCATAGAGCTGATTAGACACTGAATTTAATTTCAACAAGTAGTAAAACATTATTTTGTCTAATTTTTCAGGTTTATAACAAACCACATTTCATGAAAGTTGGTTCAGAATTAAGAAAGTTACAGTTGATGATGGCCATGCCGACACAAAACAGAGATAACAGGCAAAGCTAACAAAACAGGGATCAACAACATGCCCAAAAAGTGGCCTGCAACAAAGTGGCCTGTTTGTTATTGATGTGGGCGGCACGGTGGTGCAGTGGTTAGCACTGCTGCCTCACAGCAAGAAGGTCCTGAGTTCGATTCCCCGGCTTGCTGGGGCAGGGCCTTTCTGTGCGGAGTTTGTATGTTCTCCCTGTATCTGCGTGGGTTCTCTGGCTTCCTCCCACAGTACATTCATTCACACCCATAGGTGTGAATGTGAGTGTGAGTGGTTGTCTGTCTATGTGTCAGCCCTGTGATAAACTGGTGACTTGTCCAGGGTGAACCCCGCCTCTCGCCCAATGTCAGCTGGGATAGACTCCAGCAGCCCCGCGACCCTTATGGAATAAGCGGTTACAGAAAATGAATGAATGAATGAATGTTATTGATGTAACAGAGCAGCCAGTGAAATGGGATTGTTAGGGTTTTTAAAAAAATGCAACCATGAGATCTTTGAGCACATAATCATAAATGTCAAAAAATATTAGGTTCAGCAGTGTAGTGTAGGGTACAATAGTATGCAAATTTAGCTGCAGTCACACACACACGCACACACACTTTGAGAAGATAAATAATCAACACAATATTAAAGAATAAGAGACCAACATTTCTCAGGAGCTGTCAGACCTCATTCTTACCTGTAGACGTCGTTCTCGATGCCCAGCAGGTCGTAGGCCATCGCCTGCAGCGTGAGCTCATGCAGGAGAGGCGACACGGGATCAAAACCTCGATCCAGAATGAGCAGCTGAGTGCGAGACTTGTCAGGACCCTGGAGGCATCAGAACAGAAACAAAACACAGCACACACTGTAGAAAACTGATTTTTTTTAATACTCTTTACTCAGAGCACATTGTTCAATATTGCTAAATTACACAGCAGCCAGTCAACTGAAGTCTGATCATTTTATTAACCACAGTCTGCAGGTGTCCACATTACTTCAACTTTAAAAAACATAACAGTGTAACTGAATGAGTGAATAAAAACATAACATCTTCAAAACTGCAGTTAATAAGTACGGCGACATATTCCTGCCACACCAGAAAAAGACATATGGATCAGTATCACATTATAAATTGAAAAGTTTATTATTGTAACAAGATATTTTCAAGCTATTGTGATAAATTTATTCTGTTATAACAAAAGACTTTTATTGGTATAACAATACACTTTTACACATTTTAGTATTATTCCCATTGTACACGTCATTCCAGCCTCTGTCAAAATAAAAATTCTGTTCCCAGTGTAGCTAAAAAAGGAACATTTCAACATCTGTAGCTGTGAACCGAGAGGTATTTCAATTTGCACACCATATCAAAAAAGTCTGACCTAACTGGTGTTATGTACTGAATCCAATTTTCCCAAATCCTCTTGAATTTGTCAGAATAGTGTATTTTCATAATCTTCTAACAATATGCATTATCACATTATACCTAGAAATGTTTTATATTATAATATGTTATTACCGTATAATATGAAACTGTTTTTACAAGATAAATAATATGTTCTTCTAACAAGAAAACTTTCCTGCTGTAGTGTGATAAGATTGTGTGAAAAACACCTTGTTATAACAAGAAATTTGTGCCATCATAATGTGATACTGACCTGCTTTTCTTTTTCTGGCTTGCAGTTATGAGCTGCCATAATAAAAAAAAAGTGTAACCTCCCTTGTTTTAACTGAAGAACTTTTACTAGGAGCATCGTTCCTTCAGCTGAAGTTAAAACATACATTATGAGTGCTGATAAATGTACACTGTCCATTATCTGAAACGCTCTGAAAGGCTGAACTTTCACTTGTGTCCAGCTATAGTTTGGTCATGATGCTGCACTTCCTTACCTCTCCCATGGTGGGGTCATCAGCCTTGTAGCCGTCCAGCTTCTCCTGAAGCATCTGGGCCAGAACCGCACAGTCTTTGTACTCCCTGAAGCAACACACACATACAGCACCACACAAAACCACATTCTTATCATGAACATACTGATGTTACATCTATTGATCATAATTTCCTTAAAAATGTGTGTATAAGTAGAACATCAAACTGCACTTAAACTTTACAAATGACTTTTCAGTACTGCAGTATGTATCTGGCTGAGCTTCATGCTAAATGAATCTTTTTCCACAGGATTCCAAAGGTTTTTTGCCATGGTTCAAATTCAAGAGCTAATCTATGATACCATGAATTTTAGCTAGAAAAGCTGTCATTGGATAACATGAGTGAATGAGTCACCTGAATTCAAATAAAAGCCAGCAGCATGAGGCAGCTGCCGATACGAGCAAATATATTGAACTATCTGCACTCTTTAAATCACAAGGTAAATTCAATATAAGGTACATTTTCACAAAAAACACTAGTCAGGATTAATGGCAGGAGCTGCTGGAAGAATCTTAACTGGAAACATCTGTGTTCTGTTCTGTGTCAGCAACTTAAAGGGATAGTTCACCCAAAAGCGAAAATTCAGTCATTATCTACTCACCATCATGCTGTTGGGTTTAGTTCCTTTAGTTCCACAAAACACAGCGAAAAACAGTGTTGCAGAATCTCAAACAATAGAAGTGAATGGTGACCAGTTTTCACAGGAAGACGGTGTTGCAGAATCTCCCAAACAATGGAAGTGAATGGTGACCAGTTTTCAAATGGAAAAAACAACTGGGAAAAAAAGGTCTCTGAAAGCCCCAAAATGCCAAGTTAATTTTAATTTAATTTTATGTTTTTATTCTGTTGTTTTTTTATGTCTGAAAACTGGTCACCATTCACTTCTGTTGTTTGGGAGATTCTGCAACACTGTTTTCCTGTAAAACTCCAGCAGTGTTTTGTGGACTACAAAACAAAACCAGACCTTCAATCAGCATGAGGGTGAGTAGATAATGACTGAATTTTCATTTTGGGGTGAATTATCCCTTTAAGGATGTCTTCAAAACATGCCTGTTCAAAATAAAAGCCTGCTTCGCTTTGAGGTCTTTGAGAATCTACAGTATTGTATATGTGAGCGACTCTGAAAACAGCCGGAGTGTTAAGACCCTGTTAGATTTCTCTTATTTCAAACAATAAGGGGTAGAGAAAATAAAAACAAACAAACAAACAAATAAATATCACATCGTGTATGACGACACCAAAGACTGGCATAATGTTTTCAATGGAATCCATCATTGTAAAAACTGGCAGAGGTGTGTTCTGGGATGCCCTGGCTGTTCTCACCCTCTGTATCGGACTCCAGGATACTCTTTGAGGGTGTTACAGAGGGTGGCGAGCTGCTCAGCACAACGCTCCAGCATGTTGTTCTTCACATCAGCCTTGAAGGGGCTGTAGAAGTCCTGAAAGGCATCCACTTTATCCAGGGAGTAGACCTGGACACAGAGGACAGGACAGAGAGACAACATTTCAACTTTGTCGTCCCCAGCGTCTATGTTGAGATCTAAACATAACCTGAACTGATCCTGTTCTTTATTATACTCAACTCTGATAAAGAATTATTTGTGTTCTATGATGATCTAAATTGTATTTAGTGATCACTTCTCAAGGAAATATTAATAATTTGGGCGTTAAAATGGTTAAAAGTAAAATGATAAATTAAAAATGTTGTCCACCGGAAGCTTCTGTCTAAAAGTATTGGAACTGGCACTCAATAGCTGACAGTAATTAAACCATCTCCCACACACACATACACACACACTGACACATGTATACAAGCACCCATCTGTTACTGACTCCATCACATGATAACAATCCTTGTGCTTTCTCTTGTCACACATCTTATCTGCGCTCCCATTGGCTGCAGAGCGTGAGGATCGGCCCACAGGCCAATGAGGTAAAGGGATGAGTGGAAAGGTGGGGGGGGGGGGCAGGGCTGCTGTAATGTGTCCCTCCCTCTCAGGATTAAGCCTGCAGGACAACAGCAGAGGATTGAAGGCTAACGCTGATCCAACACAAAACACTGCTGGTGTGTTCCTCTTCACTGCTCTTCCACGGTGCTCAAAGCACCAAAAAAAAAAAAAAAAATACAGTTGAAAAATTCAAAACCAGTGTCTCTTTCCAACAATCATGACGGAGTAATCAAAAATAATCCACAGATCTTGTTGTGAGCAGTTTCTTTCTGCAGTAGAATCCACCTTTAACTACTTTTCTTCAGAGCCCCTCCTACTTGTATTTAAGGAAAGCTGAGCCCCCTTTTCCCTTTTTTATATTGTTCTTAGTTCTTTTCCCCTTGTTTCTATTCATTTTCTGTAACCGCTTATTACATAAGGGTCGCGGGCTGCTGGAGTCTATCCCAGCTGTCATTGGGCGAGAGGCGGGGTACACCCTGGACAAGTCGCCAGTTCATCGCAGCTCTTGTTCCTATTGCTTATTTCTTATTGTTAATTTATTTATTTTGGGACTAATAAAAGATTATCTTATCTTAAATTTGCTGTCCAAAATCAACATCAGTTATAATTGTTTCCATCCTTAGAACCTTTACCTTTGGTAAATCTGATTTTCAGATCTTGGGGAACCCCTGTGAATTCTGGCGCTGCCCTAAGGGGAGCTTGGACCCCTGTTTCCCTGTTGCCTGCACAGGACAAACTGCACTGTCCATAGTTCTGAAACAGCAGCTAAGCTACAGTCACATATATGAATCTCAGCCAATAATTTTGTTATTTTTGCTAAAGCTTAAACATAGGGGCAAAAAATACAACTGAAGTGGGCTAATACCCCTCATGGTGGTGGGATTATGTTGTGGAGACCTACTCCAGGAGGTTTCACTGATAAATACAAAAAGAAAAACAAATATGTGTATAAGAATTTTTAAAAATTATTTCAATTATTACATTAACAATTCATGTGCGCAATTTAGTATAACCTTTCACCTTCTTGTCATTAGTCATGTCTTGTGGGTAAACCATTCAAACTATCAATTGCTTGGATTTAATATAGTTTTATTTTGATCTTGAACAGTGATATGTGGATATCATCACTGTCCAGTTAACATCACTTATCTCCAAAATATAGATTTTTCAGAAGCCAGGAAAAAAAGCCATGTTGTCAGTTTGTGGTAAAGCTTTTTTCAGATGATACAGTGGCTTTGTAAATGGGTTGTTTGGCTTAAGAAATAAAGAACTGTCCCTTTTAAAATTCATATATTAATATATTATGGACATAGTGCAAATGATCGGAGACCTGTGGCACACAGAGGATGCCTGCTAGATGTCAACTCTATTTGGGTTGTGGGGATAATAAAAGTCTTGACACCATGTTTTCTTCAATAATAATTTCAAGTTTTATCTTGCAATATACAGAGCCTATAACCAGATGCACATTACATAATCAGTTGTTTAAAAAAAGCCATATATGGTTAAATACAGGGTTTTAAGTTTGCTTCATGTATTGGAACAAAAACGTTGCATAGTATATGTCAGTTTTACCAGATAACTTTTTTAGCAGTAGCCGCTACAGCTGCTGGATATGACCTTAGTTAACTGATTTAAAAAACATAAAAGACAAGTTTTACTCCATCCATCCTCCTCCAAAATGTTTGGATGATGTACAGGACAAATGTAATAAGATCACCCACTACAACATCTCACCATGACAACAAACTTCATTCAGAGCGACAAAACAGAGGTGGGTTCCTCTGTAGCTTTGATACACAGTTGAGTGAAATCGTTCCAAATCTCATCCATCATATCTGAGGCAGACGACTATGAGCGCCTGCTGTAGTCTAATCTCAGTCTAGACAGCGTCTTACCTGAGATTCATAGGGCAGAAAGGCGATGTGGATCTCAGTCAAGGCCTTCATGGCTTTGGAGGCGCGGGATTTGGTCAGCAGTCCAAACAACGAGTCTGGGATTGCTGCAGAAGATTTAAAAAAAAAACACGGTGACTGACCGAGACAGTTAGGAGTTATATAAAACAATCTGAATTTTGTTACATTCCTAAATTAGAAAATGTTTCAATTGACCTATTATTGCTAGAGGCTGTTCTCTTAAAGGGGAACCAATGTTACACATAAAGGTCAGGTTAATCGTACACAGCCTGTGAAAAAGTTGCATGATGTCCTCTGTGGCTCTGGAGCTCAGCTTGGACTTTAAGACTTTGGAGAATTTTAACAAAAGCCCGCAAAGTTGGACATGGAGTTTGAAGTACAGTTCTGTTTATATAGAGCTGCATTATGTGAAAAGTAGGAGCATCATCATCAAGATGTATTTGAAGGCCCTCATTGTTCCTACCAGCCTGGACCCCTGGACAGGGACCCCAGCTGTCTTGGGTACAAGTGTGGTGTTAGTAGCATGTTGTTCCAGATAAGGTGAGACACTGGGCGTCCAGTAGCTCAGTTGGTAGAGTGTGCGCCCTGTCTGCTGAAGCAACTAGTCTTCTGCAGCACCTTGTTTGTGGGTCTCACTAGTTTATCAGCCCATTGTGTGTAGTCAGTGTGTGTTCCCTGCTTCAGTTGTCAGCTTGTCTCTGTCTACCCCAAAATGTCTCTGTATCTGTTCTGCAGTTATTCTTTGTTGTTTTGTGGACTCTCTAGTTGGGATTTTTGTTTGCTGGACAGTGTTTCTCCTGGATTCACCAGCTGCCCTTTGTTGTTTTGTGTTAGGTAAAGTTACCTTTTTTTCATTTACTCCTGTGTGTCCTAGATCAAAAATCTAGCAAAGACAGTCAGTAGCATTTTTCTGACCATTAAACCCTTAGCAGACCTTTATTTTGAAAGGGCTCAGTGTTGTGTTCATTGGTAATGATAATGAACTGTATCTTTTATATTAACTGGGTTAACTTTATTCACTCAGTGCTGCACATCCTTGTTGTTTATGTTGTTCTTCTTCTACTTTTGCTACTTCTATCACTGTGATCTGTAATCAGCAGCATGGTTCACTGTAAAACATCAAGGTCTGGATGTTGAAAACAATGCAATTCACAAAGGGTGACCAATAGTAGAAGTGTCCTATTTAGAACACTTCTGATCATTCCATTATTAGAGATTTCGCCATTATTAGGATCTTATATCTGGCCCTTATATTGTGTCTGGCCCACAGCAGCCTGATCCATTTCTCATGTTCCCCCCATGAAAAACAATTGGCCACCCCTGCTCTAGTCCTTTTTTTAACATCTTCAGCTGTCTCTATATAATAAAGGCCAAAAGACCAAAAAATATTATAATAAAAGGTGTGGTGAGACATGAAATAAGATCCAGATCCAGAGGTCCAGTCTGAGTAAAAGATGCATGAGTCTGAAGGGTTAACAGACACTGCAGAGAAACACTGCACAGTGCTTTGTAACACACTGAAGAGGGACTTCATAACTCTGGAAAGTCACCACAGAGACAATAACTTTATCTTCCATGTTAACATGCATAAAATATTCTGTTTTTCACCCTTGTTTTGCAAAAAGACTACTAAACTGTTTACATGGCTAATGAAAATGAATACAGGAGTATGCATGCAGCTGTGCATACTCCTAGTGTTTAAAATGGAACAGCTGGAGCTGCTCGAGCCATTTTGTTTTTTTCCAAGTTTTCCACAGGTGGCAGACATATCCATATCCATATCCAAAAATTAAATTTATTGATATACAAGTCTTTCATCACATTTTAAAACATTATTAAATACTTAAGATACATAGCGTGATGTTTAAAAGAAGATCTGTGGCCTTTGATGCGCATGCATCTCTAACCCAGCCTTATAAACTGTGGGGCAGTTGGTATGTTTTCTGCCTGTAACCAGGAAAGAGACCGTGTGTCACAAACTGTTCTAAAAACCTCAACTGAGATGCATATTCTGAATGCACTTTAGACAAGTCCAAAGAATGCTGTTAAAAGCTGAAAAATAGGAGCATATCCCACGTCTTTACTGGAAAATGCTACATTCGGTATAATACACTGTTTGCATGACCCCTATCATACTCGGTATCTTGTCATATTTGGTATAATAGTGGAAAATTAGAGTGCATGTCAACAGAGTCACTGATTGCAGGTGAATAGTATAAATAAACTGTTCAGACATCTTCCAGGAATGTGTGCTTCACCTATTTTATTGGACAGTTCAGGGCCTTGTCAGAAGATGTTGCATTCTCTTGAAAAATGTATTTCAGATAGTTTGATTTTGTTTTTGTTCCATTTCCGATAAAGTCCAACATTTCACACCAATGAGGTTTAATCCAATGAGAGGGCAGCCACACAATCCAGCTGTGCCCACATGTCGACAAAGAAAAAGCCGACTGTTTTAAGATTTTAAGAGTTCTGTAAGAGAGAGCAAATGAACAATATGTACTTTTATGGCAGAAATTATAATTTTGATTAAGAAGTACAGGGATCAAATTATTTTAGCTTTTTCCACTGCTATGAGCTGCAGTATGTTAGCCTTATTTCAGAGGGATAAACACTCATTAAAGGGACAGTTCACCCCAAAATCAAAAACATATTTTTCCTCTGCCCTGTTAGTTCTATTTATTCATGTATAGTGTTTTGGTGTGAGTTGGAGAGTTTTGGAGATATCGGCCATAGAGACGTCTGCCTTCTCTGAGATATAATATTGGACTAAATGGCAGTAGTTCTATGGGGCTCCAATCAAGAAAAAAATACATTAGAAAAATTCTAAACTGGTGTCTTTTTCCAAAAATCACGACCTGGTTACTCAAGATAATCCATGCCCCTCGCTGTGAGCAGTTTTATGTAGGAATTATTTTATCTCAGCAGTGATATCTACCAGAATTACTTTAGAATTACCGGTGTTACTTTGTTTCTAATAGAAAGAAATTTGAATTTAAAAAGAATTTTGTCCCTAGTCTTTTGGATTTGGGGATCCAGATAAAATCTCCTGTGACTGGGATAGATGGATAAATAGCACTACAGGGGGGCAAATAAGTATTTTTGATTTTGTGGAGAACTGTCCCTTTAAGAAGTTTTTGAAAGACTCTAAGTTTGGTTTAACTACAAGCCCCCCCTGACATGATTTGTGTATTCTGAGGGAGAAAACACAAATACTCTAAAGTCTCTTTATTAACTTTGAGTTTGAAAAATGTTCCGTCTATATTTTTGCTGGTGTGGAAATGGATTTACTTACTGTCAGTGAAGAAGACGTGAGCTGCTCGGTACCTCGGAGCCTGCGGGTCTCTGAAGTCATCAATCAGACCCTCGACAGACTGAGACAGCAGAGAACAATGATTTAGACTACAAACTATCAGTTTGACAGGGAATGACAGTTTGGACAATTCTTCACTCTATTCAAAGGTTAGTGGAAAGTAATACTGAATACAAATCCAGCGTGTTTCCAACTTTATTAAACATGACATTTAAAAAAAGAAGATCTGCAGGTTTTTAGAACCTCCAGCACTCAAACTAACCATAACACCCACTGGAACTGCATTTTGAAGTATTCAATGACAATAAAGTGGCATTTCTCAGTGCTGGACGTCAGTGTACAGGAGCTGTGTCAGTTACCTCGTCTGAGGGGGTGATCAGGTAGATGGCCTCCATGCTGGGCAGAGGCTCACGCCGCTTGTTTATGTCTTCTACAACTGGAGAGAGCAGAAGAAACAGTAATAATCAATACTCGTTGATCAGCTTAGACTACAACTATGATCTCCAATAAGTCTGTAGGAACATCACTGCACTCAGATCAGCCTGTGTTTCAGAACTGTCTATTGTTCAGTTTAGAAAAGGTTAGTGGAAGGAACTTTTGGTTTTGTGCAGGCTGATCTGATCAAATCTTTTTCCTTTTTTTTCATGCCAGTGAGTTTAAACAACAGAAATCACATAGAATCTGATCGAGCCACTTTCATATGTATTCCTAAATTAGATGCAGATCAGATTTTTTGTAGCCCACAGGATGAACAGGATGTTGGGTTCATGTGACTTTGACAGTATGTCTGCAGTGTGTTGCTAACTAGACTCTTGCTGACAGATGCAGTCAAAAGTAGTGATGGAGACACTGCCTTGTTCAAATGTACATTTCCTTTGATTGTCGATTTACTTTGTTTGTATGCAGGTTGCATTAATGAATGCACCAGACTGGAACTTCTTATGCATATGAGATTGGATTAGTAACACACTAATGTTTGCTTAAGTATGATAATACCCTAACTACATTAACTTTGAGCCTGTAAGCAAAGGTTATGTAACGCAATCTACACTTTATGATATGGTGACATGCGTTAGGTAGATTAACCACAGCAACATCAAGTTCATTGTTTAGGCTTTGGATAGCCGTGACATATCCCTGTTGTTTTATAGCTAATGGCTAGTTTATAGCACAATTAATAACCAGAGGGGGTTTGTAAACCTTTCATTTGAATATGTGATATTCTAATAACATTACATATTGTTATTTGCCCTGTCAATCATGCTAAAGCAGGGACAATACAGATTTTGTTAATATTTATTTATCCTTAAAGTGATAGTCCACCCAAATATGATAAGTCAGTCATTATCTCCTCACCCTCATGGTGATTGAAGGTCGGGTTTATTTTTCAGTCCACAAAACACTGCTGGAGTTTCACAGGAAAACAGTGTTGTAGAGTCTCCTAAACAATGGAAGTGAATGGTGACCAGTTTTCAAATGTAAAAAACAACTGAAAACAATATAAAATGCCTCCATACTGCTCGTCAGGCATAATCCAAGTCTCCTAAAGTCCCAACATGCCATATACACACCATCAAAACACACATACACTGAGTTCAGACAGTGTACATGTACATGTGAACGTGGCTCCAAGCTAAAAATCTATAGTGAAGATTCAGGCTACAAACATGGTGTAAATAAATTTTTTTAGTCAATTTGGCATGTTGGGGCTTTAGGAGACTTGGATTACACCAGACGAGCAGCATGGAGGTGACTTATGTTTGAAAACTGGTCACCATTCACTTCAATTGTTTGGGAATTTCTGTAATGCTGTTTTCCTGTGAAAATCCAGCAGTGATCTGTGGACTGAAAACTTAAACTCAGCCTTCAATCAGCATGATGGTCATGCAGTGTAGATATGATGGGTTTTAGTGTGCTTCCCCATGTATGACCCAAAGGCTTCAACAGAACCGGCACCAAAGTGTGGCACCAAGCAGAGAATTATAGCGTTGGTTTATGATGTAATGATCCTTCTTTCTTTTTTAGTCTCTTTGACTGCTGCTCCATACGTAAAGCTACTACAAGAAATTTTCAGGGGGTTATGAAACAATTTCAATTTATTGATTGTGCCTCTGTGTGACTTATGTAAGTTAACAAAACCATCCACAAGTAAATCAGAAAATAAGATAAAACTAGCTGGTGTTTACAATTTACCAGGCAAAGTTACAGTCAGTAGTAGTCACATAAAAAGAGGATTTTTTTTATTTAGACAATTTTATCTTTGACATTATATTTTGTGGTTATGAAAGTAGAAACACTGACCCTTTTGTCCATAGTGGACCCCAAAATCAACACAATATGACAGTTCAATATAGTAGCATTAATGCACAAATATTTCAATTGAATTAATTCCAGAAATTAACCATCATCACCTAAAATTTAGCCTAGCTAAATTTGATTAAACTGACTTTAAAACTACAACTGCAGTGAACTGAGGTGACCTGTGTGGTTTCTGTACTTACTGGTGATTCCCTCTGACATGATGTCTGTCATCTTACAGCAGGAAGAGACCATCCTCATACTCAGCTTGTCCACCACCAGCACCTGCCACACAGTCACACACAGCGCGGGCCTTTAATTCTGATATCCTCAGTGATTTTTATTCATATTCAGATCAAGATCACAGAAGAATGATGAAAAAAAACAGGAGCATTACATACCTTCCATTTTCCTTTCTCTCTTGCCTTCTTGATGACATTGTTCATTATCTCTGTGAAGGAGGAAACATGGACTTAGATCAACTTAAAATCTTCACAATATCATTCTCAACACTTTTCCAAAACACTTTTGCATCATTTAGTAGTTTGTTTGTTTTTTTCATTAAAGAAATGTTAACATCTCAGGGCGCCCCAGTACATCAGTTAGTAGAGAACGAGCCCCATGTGTCGGGACTGGTTCCCTGGTTCCTGTGTGTCATGGGTTCAGTTCCAGCTTCTGGACCCTTGCTGCACATCATTGCCCCACTCTCCCCCTTTTCTGTCCTATTTTCAGCTTTACTAACTAAATAAATTCATAAAAAAGTCCTACAAAATTCAAGTCAGTTAATCAAAATCATGCAAAAAAGTCAACATCCCAAAATGAAGCAAGATATTCCTGTTTTCTTGCTGCAGGTATTACAAGTGTTGAACTGTGCTCCCACTTGACAGTATTATCAAGCATGTGACCCACAAGTGAACCATGGAGTCAACAGACTGGTTAAGTAGCAGCCAGCTGTTTGAGTCAATGATAAAGTCAGCATCATCATTGACTGTGTATCAAGACATCGGGCTCGTTCGAGATGAACTGCGCCTCGCCTGGAAAGAAGACGAGCTCAGAGGGCTGCAGCATGGGATGGAAACAAAAAGCTGCAGTCAAGCTGGACAATTTTTGCAGACTTCAGAGAATATACAGGAAAAAACACTAACATCCTGTTAGGTCACCTGTAGGCTACCTGTATTTTGCAGAACGTGTTTATAGCTGTAGAAATAAAGTGTGTTCTTGATCGCTGACTGAAGGTGAAAAGGGAAGCTCCTCCTACTGTCACATGATCCTCTTCTATCTGCCTTATAAAGCACTTTGTAACTCGTCATATATATATTTAAGCTTTATTATCAGCCACAAAATATCTGCTTGTTAACAGATTAAAACTTCATTGCACAACATAAGACTAATATATCTAGCATTAAATATTACAATTACAGAGAAAGTTAGTATTTTATACAGCACTTGATGTTTGTTGTCAAAATTAAGAGCCAATCAGAGCCTGTCAGCTCATCGATCAGGTGACAGCCAGGTGTTTGCAGTCGGTGGAGATCAACCGTTGCGCCTGGCTTAAAAAAAACAAACTGCAGCCGCCTCGATGTGTGCATGATCTCAAAGCAAGTCGTGATCAAGTTGAACACAAATCTAACGGCATTGTGCGGCAATTGCCAGTGACTGATTCTGCGCAGGCCCGGATCATTTTGAACGCACCAAATTCTTTCGTTGGTTGCATCTGCACAGATGTCTCTGCTCAATCAATTTAATGTTCTTCATTGAAAATGACAATAATAAGGTAAACATTTTGCAATTTGCATGCCCTCCAGTATGAAATCATATCGCAATTGCAATACCAGTCAAAATAATCGCAATTAGATATTTTGGTACCAACTATGTCATGCAAGCTTGTTGGAAAGTTGGTTAACTGACGCTCCAAAGAGAGGCTAAGTTTTGGCGAGGTAAAAACTGTCATGGGCCTTGGTGTCTCACCTCAAGATATCTGAATGAAAGTAGGTTGTATAAGTACATGGATCTCCCTTTTACAGACATGCCAACTTTATGATAATCCCATTTGGGGCAAAAACCATGCAGTTTCACCTGCTCTGTCTGAAAAGTTCTGCATATTGGGGCCCATAAGCAATATAGGAATTGCATAAATTGGGGTCTGATTGGAAAGTTGAGACTCTTGACGCTTCAGTGAGCCCAGCTGTATTCACATGTGATGCTGTTTGTACCAACAGTCTCCATTTCATTGCAGTGAGACTATTTTTTTTTTTTCTTAACTTCACTGTGTAAATTAACCTATAGTGACCTCTAGGGTAATGACAGCCTCATGAAACTTCACAACCACAAACTGGAGACCTGGAGCATTCAGAGAATTGATGGCTTCCCTATGCATACTGACAACAGGAGGGTCTCTGAGCGCTCCCTGGAAAAGAGGCGCTCTGAAAATGCACTTCTTACATAAATCTCTGAAAAGTTCCTCAAGGTCTGGGTGTCCTAATGTGGTATCCTGGAGGAATTTTTGACCATTCTATCAACTCTCTAATGGTCAAAAATGGTTAAATTGTACACTAAAACTGCTGCAACAACTTTTAAGACACGATAGAGCATTATGGGAATGGCTAACACACTTCCTTCATAATGTTCTAAACTTTCGACAATTGAACAGGCGCCAAAACATAAAGTTTATTACAGGTTTATGACTGTGAAGGTAAATGACCTTCTGTGGTTTTGTATGAATTGTTCCACTCAGATTCAAGCATGTACAGTAAGGATATTTGTCTGTGGTCTGACCTTTTGACTTTAAGCAAATCTGAAGTTTCTTCTGGGTAATCAAAATAAATTGTCATTATCACCATACTTAAGTCATAACTATGCAATATTATTGCCATTTGTATTGTGATGTATTGTGATATATTGTGACTTATTACCTTTTTTCAACTGCAAATTATTTCCCCAGAGGAAAACTTTGTCAACATCTGATAAAGTTTTCAGTTTGTTCATCTCACGTCATGTTATAGTTCAGCTAGGTGGAGGACCCAAAGGCAGACGACACAAGACAGTAGGGAGCAGTTCAAAAAAGGGTTTAATGAAATAAAACAAAAGAAACAAAGGCTTACTCATATGCAGGGAGGTAAAAATCCAAAGACCAATGAAACTGAATTCACAAAGATAAACTCAAAAAACGGACACAGGTGGGCAAACAAGTGAAACACATGACAATCAAAAGGGCGGGAAAACAGACAAAGACAGGAAGTAAAAACAACAAAGACACACAAGGGAGAACCAAGACTACAAAATAAAACAGGAAGTGTCCAACAAAATCCAAAACCATGACATGAAAACACAGAAAATCACCATCTAGGGGACTGAAAAGTCATTTTACTATTTTAGTGCCAATACTTTTGCAATATTAACAATTTATACCATAAGATTGATCCTTTATGTCTGTGTATTTATACAATTTCCTCATGCAAAATATCACAATATTATGCTGTATTTTTCCCCCCGCCCCTATTTTTTGGGGACTTAATAAATGGATTCATTTTCAGAGGGCCACCTGTACATGCATACTTCCTGTTAGACTTATCTGTAGGCTAATTTTCAGTGAAGGCTTGGTGCTAACCAGGTTGACGTTGATGAAGACAGGTGAGAAATGAAAGTAACATTTGTCCTGCTGTTATTAAAGGTATGATTCTTCACTCATTATATTCATAGGAAATGTCCAGGGTCAGTCCAGTCCAGATGTCTCTGCTTGCATGTGTCAGGGTGTTTTATGTGAGGGACGGTCATTAAGAGGTGATTATGTACAATGATGAGTTTAACGCATTGGTCCAATTTCATAATTGCAACACTTAACATGATATATAGAGGTGGCCAGATGGCTCAGTTGGTAGAACAAGCACCCCATGTACCAAAGCTGTGAGTCCTCTGCAGTGTGACTCCCACCTGCGGTCCTGTCCTCACTTCAGCTGACACAAGAATTTCCTTCAGGATTAATAAAGTTTTATATTATCTTATCTTTACTTGTCTTGTCTTATAACAGCTCTGTACTGTAAACTTAAGTTTCGACTGTAAGACCCTCAATCAGTGGTGGAAAGAGTACTGAAAATCTGTGCTCAAGTACAAGTACTATTACATTACTATAATATTACTCAATTACAAGTAAAAGTACAGATGTTAGAAAAATACATAAGTAACAGTACAAAGCATTCTTGCTAAAAACTAGTCACAGTATGAGTTATTTTTTTAATCACTGATTTAAACATATCAATAATAGCAAGCAACCACTCAAAGGAGTTTCAATTTCTCTGTTTCTGTTTCTAATTTACTCCAAACTCTTGTGCTGTTTTGCTGCTCAGTGGTCACAGTCATCTCTGCAAACAAACTGGGGTTTCGGATTTTGTGCATTTTCTTGAACTGATAATTGAAAAGGCTGACAATCAATTAATCATTATTAATGTTTAAGATACACATGTTTTCTCTTATTTTCAATTTTTTTGTTCTCTTTTTCTTGTCATTTTAAGTTTGCTTAGTCAACAAATGGCTCTGCCAGACACTGCAATTTCTAGACTATTGCTAAATTAATTCATTTTTTAATAGATTGCTTAGAGGCAATCAGTGATTAATCATTAACCACTGTGTGTTTTATTTTTCATATGTCATCATTTTTATTCACACCTTTGGAATCAGATCACCTTATTGGACACAAAAATGCAGATGAAAGGTTTAGATATTAATTCAAACTGTACTCAGTACTCAATTATGTTTTTAAAAGTAAGTAGATTACATGGTGTAATGCTTACTTTAGTACAAGTAAAAGTACAGACTTAAAACTCTACTCATAAAAGTACAAGTACCCCAAAAAGCTACTTAATTAATTACAGTGTTGGTAATTACCCTCTAATAAATGGTCTAATACTGTCTATAGCTTGTAATGTCTTGTAAGTGTACCACTGGGTGTATAATGTCTAATTAGGTGTAGCTGTGTTTGCTTAATGTCTAAAAAAAGAACATACTGTTTCTAGTTTTTGTCTAATTTGATACAAAGAACAGTGTGTTAATTCTTACTAGTGTACTCTAAAATAAAGTCTGACCAATTTTCCTCACATAATGTGGCGTGAGGCTTGTATGATTCTCTTGGTGCCGCTAAAAAAAAGAGATTTCTGATATATGCTGGTAAACAATAAAACTGAACACACGCAACAAAATGATGCAAGCGCACAATCTCATCACACAGTCTCAAATCCTTTCCTGCGAGCAGCAGTGAAACAGTGGGGACAGATACATAACATGATCCCTCAGGAGGAAACTGAAGGCAAATAATATCATATAATATCCTCAGTAATGGAGGGCTGAGCTTATTACAGACAGAATAACACAAGCACATGAGTCAGTTCCAGAGGTGTGAATCAGACTGACGTTTGTGAGACAGAATCCTGTGCTTCACAACATCCTGTCACTCGTGTTGATGAGCAGCGCCCCAGTTTCCCTCAATGGAGGGGGGTGGGGGGGTGTGGGGGGGGTTTAAGCGTCTGTCCAGTGAGTCCGACTGAACATGCAGGGACGTGCCGCTGCTGCTGGGAGGGACAGGCCCACTGCAATCACCGCCTCTAATCTGCTCCCAATCCTCTTACCCCGTCCACCACTCCCCTCCGCTATTTCTGGGCCCTTTCTGTGTCAGCGGACGTGACATCACGGGGAAGCAGCATCACTCACACGCGCGCACACACACACACACACACACACACACACACACACACACACACACACACATACAAATACACACTGATAAATACACAGACAAGCAAATAAGTCAACATGTCCTGTTTCCACAGAGGGTCAGGGTGACATTTCAATTGAAGAGCTGCTCCTGAAGTGTCATAAGCACATTATCATGACTGTGTGGCTCATGACAATAATTATGAATGACGTAATATTAAACTGGAGGTAATTCTCTAATGTTTGTCAAAGATAATTTATCTGAAAAAAATTCTATAAAGGTTTATGAGATGTTTCCGCAGTCAGTCAGACCCTGTCTGTCTGAGGACAGCTCATAGTGACGGTGAATGATGTGTAAATCAGTGAATGGTCCGTTTATCCAATTATTCAACAGGATTAAGTGGAAGTGGCTGTGAAAGAATGGGACAAGCAGCTTTCACAGGCAGAATAAACAACAGGCTGTTGCAGAATATATTGTAGATCTGCTGTCTGTCTAATGCAGCAATATTGTATTTTATCACAGTAACTAGCTTGAAGTGTGTAGAGGAGCAGCTGCTCTCCTCTGGCAAACAGAAAGCAGACATGATGGAAGAGGAGATTGTACTGTCCATTGAGACATTAGTTGGAACAACCTCTGACTTACTGTAATCTCTCCAACCCTGCCACGTTTATGTTGCTCTTCTAAGTCTTTTCAAATCAGGACAAAACAGATACACATGGCTTCAAGAACAACTTTGGTATATAATGAACTATTTAAAGTTTGTGTAAAGCAACAATAAATGTGTGTTCTGAGCTGGTCACACCACAGAAACATGTGTAATTAACCACCCAGATCAGTTTTCTTTGCT
The DNA here is from genome assembly GCF_056507025.1 of Lutjanus erythropterus. Classification (NCBI taxonomy): domain Eukaryota; kingdom Metazoa; phylum Chordata; class Actinopteri; order Lutjaniformes; family Lutjanidae; genus Lutjanus; species Lutjanus erythropterus. Next base: position 38,465,760 of record NC_139326.1, on the reverse strand, counting down.
CTGAATCTCAGCAGCTTAGCGGCTTTATTGGACATGTCCAGACATGTTTGAGCCACTAGAGTCAGAGGATGGTGACAGGATGGTATTTGGAACTGAAGTGAGCTGATGTGAACTGCTGGGCTGATTTGGACTGAGAGAGTCTCTGAACGTACGTTTGTAGCTGACTGTACACAGTTCTCAGTGTCTTCACGTCTTCAGCAACTATGTTCTAACACAGTGTTTCCCATGCCTTTTTTCCAGGGACTCACTTTTTATAAGACACAAACTATCGTGACCCATTTCACAATGGGCCTTATCAATAAATCTTGGGACAAGTTATGGCTTAATCCAACCAGGCGTGGCTGCATCACGTTACGGTTGTGCCAGCTGGAGCTGATTGCAGCCATTCTACACAATGCTTGAGATCCCAAGGGGCGTCCCAGAAGTGGCTCTCTGCTCTGCTTCAAATATTCACCAAGTCTATTTTTGACGGATGCTATGTCAATTAGCAGATTAGAGCAAGATTAGAGTCAATAGAGCAGACTGAACAGGCAGGAAGACAGGCACAGAAAAGGCAGGGAGAATCTGGTTAATTTTCAAAATAAAAGACCCTGTGCAGACTCATGATCATAAAGACAGACAAAAAGAAACTATTTAACCACGTAGCCTGCTTATCCATGGTAGAAGCACAAAGAGCAAGGAAAGAGGACCTAATCAACAAAATCTAAGCAAGTAAACATAATCACGCAGGCAAAACGCTCTGCTGCTGAAATGCTTCTGAAAGGCTTCTGGTGGGACTTGCAGCTGTGCAGAGGACAGATCAGATGGATGGATGGACGGACAGATGGATCAGAACTATGGTGCCGTCGTGCCGTGCTTGGTGGAATCAGCTGGTTTGTGCATAAATGAACATTCTTGATAATTTGCACTGTGCATGTTATTTAAAGCATAACATACACATCTTATATATTTTATGAATGAGAAAGTAGTGCGTTCAGTCTGAGTAACAGGCCATCTCATTGTTTTAGTTCCTCTAACCAGGAAAACAATATAAGACATTACAGCTTACTCATAAATGAGACTAAATAAGTGCATTTATGCAGAATTTACAGGCTGTCATTTCTTAGTCCCATAATTAAAACACTATACATATTTTAAATGTTTTACAAAACCTGCACTGCAGATACTTTATCTTAAATTTGCAGAATTTCTTCTATAGTCTTTTATTATTTATGGCGACCCAAATAAAATCGACTTTGACCCACCCTTGGGTCACGAGCCAGTCTCAGGGAATTACTCTAATAAAATGTAATGTGTGTTTAGAAGAAAAACTCCCTTTTTCCTTTACATGGACTTTAAGTTACATTATATCAATGACTTCAAATCAAAAATGACACCACCATAGACTAAATGGCCCTGAGCATCATTCTAGACCTGATATAAACAGATTTTTTATGACATGGGTACCTTTATTGTGACTACATTGTCATTTTGTTTCACATTATCAGTAATCCTTTGGTCAGAGGTCTGGAACAAAGCTAATATTGTGATAGCCAGAATTGTTATACTTGGGAGATACATTTCTGATGTAACAGTATGGCTCCCTATTTGAATCTCAATTAGAATAAATCTAGCTATGACTATTAATTTTAGCAACAACTTCACAGAAATGAGGCAATGAAGGATCAATAAATTCCTGAATTCTCTGCTAATCTCTTTGTATTCAGACCAACGTTTCACCTCAATCGTGCTTTTTTTAAAAGTGATAATTCAAAGTACTAAAAAATCTCGTCCTCCTCCTGCTGCCATATCTCTCTGTCAGGGCACATCCTAATACTCTTATGTCACAGTTTCACCATCATCTGTGTGTCCTTGTGTGACCCTGACATTGATCAGGTTCACCATCACCATGCTCTGGGGCCCAGAGAGGAGGACTCGTCGGCCGGATGCTGCAGATGATCTTACTGAGCAGGCTGCACTGAAACCTGTTACAGGTTTGCACATGCATATTTCACTGAGCTCCATGCTTCACATGGATGTCCAGTCAGTGTTGTTGTTGTAAATGTAAATGTACAGGTAAAGGTCAAGTATATTGTCACATACATACAAGGGGACTCATGAGTCAGCAGGTTACTTCTTTACATCACTACAAAGTCTGTTGCAGCTATGTTCTCTGTCTGTCTGTTCTTATGTTTCCTGTTGTCGCAAAGTCTCAGAGTGACAGATACATGAGCATAGTCAAAGCTGTCAGTCTCCTGTCCAGGGTGCACAGTACAAGAAGAGATGGAGACATACTGGTGCTGCTGCCAGAGAAGTGCTGACTGAGACTACAGCATGCATGGGGACAAATTACAAAATAATGGATTTGTGTATATTTCTCATCTTCCCTCTAATGATGTGAATAATTACTAATCGCTTAATTCATAAATTAAACATTCTGGCCATAAAAACAGGCCCATGGCTGTGGTGGATCAAACCATTGAAAAGCTTTTGAGGGGAGAAGCATGCAGTCTTTCAAAACTTGAAACTGTCAACTTGTTTCGCATCAATAATTCAGTCCCTTCAGGAAGTTGCGATGTTGCAATCACAACAATTTGCGCAAATTGAACCAATCCGTTTAATTCTGTGCAACCTTGCAATTTTGTCCAAACTCTATTTTTCTGCAAATTTGACCAATCACTGTAGCTTCCTATGAATTCCACCAATCAGAGCATTCCTCCCGCGCTAATATCATACGATCGCCTAAGCAAACATGATGTATGTACGTCTCACTGAAACGATTCAATGTTCAGTTTTATTATTCACTATTTTTTTTGCATTTGTATTTTTTTTTATTTTGTCTTGGGGACAGAACACATTTGTCTTTGTTATTGACTATTTATCAGTGTTCTGTGCACTGCGTGTTTTGAGTTTGAGCTACAAAAAATATCTACTTCTTTGTGAAATACCACCCTGGTGCTCTTTTTCATTTACAAATAAATCAGATTTATATATTTTTTGTAATTCTGAGCATTTTTGGTAAGGTTAGTTAGAACAACAAGTTGCCTTTTGATTGTTTTTTAATGAATTATGCAAAAAAAAACCACACAACTTTCTTTTGCAGTTTTCATTTGGTCCCACAATTTCATTGCAAAAAATGCCTAAAAACATGGCAACGTGCATTGCAATTTTTTATTTTTATTTATTTTATTTATTTTTTTTTTTTAAGAAAAGCTGCCATGAAATCCTAAAACCCTAAAAGGCCTGTGAAATCCTGGAGGGACTGATAATTAGCACAGGTGCTTTGTTACAATACTGAATTTCACTAACTAAGATGCTGGTTTTCAATAGTTGTTATTTTTTAATTTTTGGATCAAAATTATGGCTGGGGACAGTTCAGTAATCCCTGGATGCTGGTAGAGACATGTCCCTACCGTTGCTGCCCAATTCTACGCCTTTGCATAGACAATTGTACAGAGCACAACACACGGTGAGAGTCAGTCTCTGCATTTAGTGCATCCTGTTTTAGGAGCAGTGGGCAGCTGCTGTACAGTGTCTGGGATCAACTCCAGATCTACACCAGCACCTTAGTCAGGGGTTCTGACCAGTCAACTGAATTCCTAAATTCCTCAGTGCTGCTATAGACGAATTTGACGAAGTGCCGGAAATAAATAAGCTGCCATTGCTACGATGGCGTCTCACTATAGTATGAGTGGGACAATTTCTACCTTTACACTTACTTTTTATGTAATGTTACTTTTGACAACAATCTCTAGGAAGTCAGGAAGAACCTGTGCAGTTCAGCTGCTCCAACAGTCGTGTCAAACTTCAAATATGGAAAAAAAACAAAAAAAACAAAACAATGCAAAATACACAAAGCTTTACTTGATGAAGAGAGCTGCTGTCTGAGGGCAGAGACTCTACAGAGGACCACCATGTGTCATAGTGGATCAAAAATAACAACAGAAAGGAACTTTGTCCCTGAAAATCTTGAATACCTGATGAAAAATATATTACACAGTACTTCATCAGTTAAATGTGGTGGAGGGAGTTCGGTTTTCCTCTTCTCCATCATCCATCTTTGGCCGTTGCCACAACCAACATCTAACGACTATGTAACAATTTAAGAACATTAATATCGCCATGCTAAAAAGAACCTTCATCAGTTACTGAGGGTCACTGTTTAACATCATCAGTCCAATTATCCATCTGTCACTGTTAGCAAGCAACAGCAGACACTGTGTCTAGAGGGGAACCCCACATCTGCAAGATCTCATGAGAGTGAACATTTTGACTGAAACCATGAAAAATCTTGTGAGAGTCTTGCAAATTCGACAGACTTCATCCATAGCATTTCACCATGAAAAATAGTTTTAATTTAATGATTTATTATTTTTATTTCTCATGTATTCACCCATTTGCTGTGTGTAATTTTTTGTGAGTAGTTTTTGTTTTTGTGAGTCACATAAAGGGTACTGCAACTAACGTCTCATGACACAACCCTGTTGTTAAATGATCCATAAAGTTAAATAAAACTTTGTTGGTCCAAACTACGGTCCTGCCTCTCACTGGCCAGATAAACTACCAAACTTTAGTGGGCCTGCCCCCCCCCCACCTCCCAGGTTGCAGCTATACTCAGAGTCTCACTGAACAGATTCTAAATTCAAATACTAAAAGATGAAAGACCTCGAAGGTCAAGCTCACGTTTCTTGATGATTTTAAGACGAACTAATCAATATTTTTAAATTAACAATGGATCAAATGACAATGTGTAATGAAAACTGTTAATGGTGATGAATCCACAGAATAATAACCAACTCTGCAGTTCTTCTCAGACTGTTCAGGTTCAGTCACTCTTATCAACCTGGTTTCCAGCAGCAGCAGCAGCTGATTTCACTGAAAAAACTTCTGTACCTCCACCTTACCTGCTCACCAAACACCAGACACACACAGTTAGTATCTAGCTGATATCACAGGGGATCATTTAGCAGCTAAAGAACCAATTTGTTCTCAGGAGATCAAACTGGAGCTAACATTGAGTGAATATAGATCTTATATTCAGTGAGGCGGCCTGCTGCTGCTGTTTGAAACAAGGTTGACGAGAGCTCTGAGACTAAACCAAACCAGCTGCTGTGAGGAGCGTAAAACCAAAACACTGAGCCGGAGGATGCTTCAGTGTTCCTTACAGCTGAAGAGAGCTGAAGAGTTGGTGATGATTCTCTCTGTCACTCCTGTCACATTACATGTAATTCTTTAATCTGTTGTAAATTTAAAAATATTGATTAATGCCAATATCCAATATCCAGCAGTATCCAGCAGTGAGGTCGCAGACTGCAAGGAACTGAAAAGACCTCATCTCACCCTCCCTTTACAAGTGCAGAGAAACTGCATTGGCCACGAAAAAAAAATGCATAAGGCCGTATGTATCCGGTGTTTGACATGGGCATGCAGCATGACTCCATGGAAAAGGACCTGCACCCTCTGTAGATATAGAGAGCTCATACTAAGTTAACAAAAACACAATCATTCTTATTTTCAGGTGATTGTACACTAATGAAAACATACTTGAAATAAATATAATATTCACTTTCTGTCATAGTCTGCCAATAAATCATGGACCTTAATGTAACAATCATTGAGAATGAAATATGTGTCTTTAAAAAGTAAAAAAAAAAAAAAAAAAAAAAAAAAACTATCTCACTTGTTTTAACTGTACCATTGGGGACAGCTTTTTTTTTTTTTTTTAAACTGACAGGCACATAGAGAAACTCTTCTTTAGTTCTGCTAAATTTAAAAAAAAGTTGATTGTTGTATTAAACTCATCATTTTCCATTAATCCATGAGGGAAATAAAGTCTCTAAAACACATGCTTTAAGTTTTGAGGTAAATGATTTTGAGTTTTATCATGTAAACATTTAAAAATGAAAGAAATGAAGACAGAAACATGAAATAATGTGCTTCTGTATTTCGAAAATAAAGCTGTGTTAATCAGTTGCATTTACTGAAAATAATTGAATTGGATTAATGAATAATTTTAATTTGAACTCCAAATATTTAACCTCTGATAACCTCCAACCTTTGAGTTCCTGAACTCAAGGAAATTGTGGCACCTGGTTGCCTTTTTTTTCATTGTTCATAATGTTGAGAAGTAAACCTTTTTTTTTTTTTTTAAGTAAACACCGTATTCTAATGATAAATAATGATTCCATAATGTTTAATAGTGGACTACTGTGTAGTCTACTACAGGTGACAGTAAAATAGCCTCTGGTTTAGTCTAGCTGTCAGTGAGGCTGTCACAGTCGGATGTCTCCTCTTCCTCTGAGGATGATGTCAAAGCACTTAATCCTCACAGACAAAGATTAGTGCGCCAGGATTTACACCAAACCAGGACTGCACTCAGCTCTTCTGTTTCACACAAACGCCAATAACGAGTCAATAAACGATAGAAACATTCATCAAAATCTAACAGAACACCACCGAACAACGTCATATCTGTATAACTCATCTCACTGACAGGACAGTTTGGAGAAAGAACCATTTGGCGACCTGCGTGCCATGGATGTGTCTGTGCGCCTTTTACGCATCGAACTTTCCAAAATAAAAACAAGCGTGAGCGGGATGTGCAGTGTCTTCTGTCAGCATCAATAATCACACAAGTTACATAATATTATCATACTGATGGTTTGGTAATGGGGACAGTCCTTCATTCCTCTACAGCAGCCTGCTTTCCATGGCTTTGAATAATAATCAGCTGTAGATGTTGACATGGCAACATGTTAACATAAGAAAAGTACAAATATTCTCATAAATAAAATAAAGAGCTCTTACTCTCTCCAACGATGGCTTTTAGTCCGAGTGGTGCCATGATGAGCCCTCTGCTGCTGTTTCCACCTCTCCACACAAAACTGCCCGCTGACACAACTGATGTCAAGGTCAGAAGAATTAGCAACACACTTCCTTTACAAGCCATTACAAAATAAAAGCCTGCAGTTGGGGGCGTCGTAGCGTCATTTGCAAAATAAGTAAATAAAAATAGATAAATAATGTGAACTAAAAGAAGCACACTATTTAAGAAAAAAGGTTTTTGAGTTGTTTCAGTAAGGTGACATTTTGTTAACATTCTGAATTATTTTGGTCAATATAGCAGCACTGAGGATTTTATTGCTTCATTTCACTACATTTACCAGCAACACTGATTGGACGTCCATGTAAAAAATGATGAATTTTCCCTTTAAGAAACCCCCTATTAAAGCTCAGGTGTGCAGATGTCACACTGTCCTCATAAACCACATACAGAGAATAGACTGAATGATACAGATCCATGTGTGTGCACACACACAATGTATATAGATGCAGCTGTAACAAGAAAGACATACAACCACACATATAAATCTGAAATCTAACATTTAAAATTCAAAAAATATCATACATGTCTGTTTTACTAGAGCTATAAAATATGACTGTGAGGAATCGAAAAATAACAAGAAGTGAAACTGAGTTCGTTGTTTTAACACTGATTAATATGATTCAAAATGTCTTCTGCTTGACATCAGGCACTGGAGATATTTTTAATTAAGCTATTGTGCCAGATCAAACTCAAGTTCAATACTTGTGTAACCTTAATTACTGTGGGTTAGTTTCATTACTTAATTTTCTGTGTTTATTTTGTGTTTCTTAGGTACTGGGTACATTATATATATTTAAGTTGTAATATTTTCACAGCATTATTATGCACTGGCAAAATTAGGTTACTGGTAAATGATAATTTCATTGACATTTATAGCACTTTGACTTATTTCATGTGCAGTATTTAAGTAGATTCATCATGTCCCTTTGACTATGAGCCATTTGTTTCCTACCTGCCTTTGTTTTGTGGGGACAGGTATGAGTGTGACAGAGGAGGGTGCCTTGTGCAGACAGTTGCGGGAGAAGTTTGCTGTAACCCCTTAGTTGGTTTTGTTTGTACTGCTTTGCCATTTTAGTGTAAACTAAGAGAAAGAAAGAAAAGTTATAGCCCACTTATTACCCACAGCCTGGAAGAAGTGGTGAAAACAACCAAGAAAAGAGGGTTACATTTGTTTCATAATCTTTCGTGCATTTTGTTGAGCTTTACATTTGGAGTTCTTACATGTGACTTCTTAACACCATTCAGTGAGGCTCTTGTGCTGCTGAATACACGCCAACAGGTGTTCTTACAACAGTCTACGGTTTAGAGGCTTTTAATTTGAAGAGAACATTACAAAGCCGGAAACGTAATGCCTGCCATTCAGCTCTGATTTATTGGGCGAAAGGCTAATATAGGGAAATAAAATATTAATTAAAAAGCACAATAAAAGTGAACATATATAAATTAAAACATACATTTTTATATATTCGTTTTAAATATAATTAATATATAATAATTGCATGGACCATCTGCTGGAAGGTGATGTTAAGTTTGATGAAAACCTGCTGAAGATTTGGTGTTAGGAAAGACTGACAGAAAGGTGCAGAGTAAGATGTTAAGAAAAGGCTGCTGTCACATCTGTGTGGACACCAGAAAGGGGTTTTTAATTAAGGAGCGCACCTCAGAAAACAGTGTTTGTTTTGTTGTCCATGAGGGGGCAGCAGAGGAGAGGGGAACAGCACATCAGCTCCTCAGGTGAGAGGAGGAGAAAAGGAAAAACAGCACCGCAAAGGTTTAAGCCATGTTTTGTTTCACAGATTTCTGTTTGTGAAGGCTGGTTAATGACCTCAGGAGAAACAACCAGAACACTGACTTAATGCTTAATACCCTAAGACATATAGAGTTTTCAGAGAGACTGAATGGACTGTTTTTAATGCACTGGTTAGATATCAAAGCCATTATTCTCAAACTGTGGTACATGTACCCCTGGTGGCATGTGAACTCTCTGCAGTGGTACATGGAGAAATGTCAGAAGTATTTGAAAGTGAAATAGAAGTAATTAAAAAGAAATAATACTATCAAAATACCACAAAATCCGTATGTAACTTGAGGTGGTACACGGTGTTAAAAGTTTGAGAAACGCTGTTAAAGCAAATTGCAGTATTCACTGGAACTTCTGTATTTTTATAGTAACTTTGCTACAGTTAGTTTCTCTAATTCCTCTCTGTGTTTCTTGTGCCACATGTAAACAGCAAAAAAAAAAAAAAATAATAATAATAATAGTAATAAAAATACTTTTAGTCAAACAGACACATGGCTGAATCTTGACAATGATGATTTTCTTGCTGGTTAATTAAAGTAGGCTAAATGTTGCATAGCAACCACCAACTTTTGCAGCCAGTAAAGTCAGCTTCTGCAGGGCTACAGCTGATAATGTTGCTCTGTGTTCTCTATACTGACAGAAACTGTCACATGTGATATTTTGCCCTGGAGAGACAAATGTTCTAACAAGCTAGCTTTAGTACAGGACAGTGGGGTAAGCATCAAACTACATCCCTATATGTGCAAAAATAAATAAATAAATAAATAAATAATAATATAATTGACCATATTAACTTTGTCAAAGTTTGATGACATGAATAGTGTAGTAATGTTTTTTTTTTTTTTTTTTTACTTTTATGGTTGAAAAAATATGAAAATTGTTCTCACTTCAGATTACAGTGACATATACTGCATGTCAAGAGCAAAAAGCCTTCAGTGTGTGTTCAGTGAGTTGTACATGCAGCTGTTTTTTTTTAGATAGCGCCCTCTGGTGTTTAAGATATGACCAGTGTTACAGCTTACCCATGTCGCAAGATGTTCTACTTTCCCATAAATTAGGTTAAAGTAAATTAGGCCTAATTACCGAAGTAGTAAATAAGAAAAAGATGGGCTGCAATGGTAAAACCCCCAAATTAGTTAGTGTTGTTTCACCTTAAATGCATAATTCTCCCAAAAATGATGCAAATTGAAGGTCAGGTTTACTTTTTTAGTCCACAAAACCCTGCTGGAGTTTCACAGGAAAACAGTGTTGCAGAATCTTCCAAACAATGGAGGTGAAAGTTGACCAGTTTTCAAAGCGAAAAACAACAGAAAAAAATATATATCAAAAACCTCCATACTGCTGATCTGGTGTAATTCAAGTCTCCTAAAGTCTTGAAAAATGGTCACCATTCACTTCCATTGTTTGGGCGATTCTGCAGTGCTGTTTTCCTGTGAAACTTCAGCAGTGTTTTGTGAACCAAAAAACCTAAACCCAAGCTTCAATCAGCACATGAGTGCGTAGATTTTCATTTTTTGGTGAACTATGCCTTTAAAGTGAGGCCAACTGTATTTTCTAGTCATATTTACCATCAAATAAGTGCACTGAGATCATTGTCTGCTGTCAATTTTCTGAGAATTTAAGAGTTTTAGCAACCTGGTAATGTACATCATACATTATAGGTGTTTTAAAGCAGTATTTTTAGACTGAATTACTTGAATTTTTACTTTAAAGAAATAAATAGTGTTGAAGGATTCAGTGTTTCACCACCAGAACTGTATTATGGCAGTGTCGAGAAGGTTTGGAAACACATTTAAACCTTCATGTTGAGAAATAAAGTTTATAGAAAACAGTAAACTGAAAAAATAAGCAAAATCCAACTATTCAAACATTTATCTTTTGCTTGTGGGAGCCTATGACCACAGCATTTCTAGGAAGCTAGTATCTGCCATTTTCCCCATGTGACTTGAACGCAGCGCCGCTGGAAGGTGGGAGTTCTTCTCCAACTTTTAAAGAGGGTGTGTCTCTCCGAGAAATATCCGTCAGTTTTTTTTCTCTTCCCTCCACCTCCCGGGTTTGAGCGTTTGCCACCGCCCGTCTCTGCTGCAAACTTCACTCACTTCAGGTTCATGTTGGAGAGGACGTGAGAGGCTTTACAGGAGGCTCACTTCCAGCTCTGAGAACGGATTTACTACGTTTGTTGCAGACCAGAGGAGTCAGCCTGGGACTGTGAGTTTCATCCAGCATGGGGGACGTGATTTCCAGTCACCTGGATGAAGCCAAGCGGGAGATTATCACAGGTGAGTGTGTGGTGCGTGCTGTTTTTGGCGTTTTGGCACATGTGCGTTTTTACGCAGCGATCCGAAAGAATCTACATGGTTTAGGAGAAATGAGAATTAAAGAAATGTTCGCAGGATGTTGGTGTGACGCTGGCACTTCTTACTGTCTTTCTACAGACTGAAAGTCTCTCTAATAAACTTCTTTAATCTCCTGTGGTGTCAAAATTAATCTGCTTTCGCAGAAAACGCGAGGTGTCGAGGTAGAAGTCTGATCAATCCACTCCCCATCTCTGCAGATCACAGTGAAAACAGCCATAAACACTGATTTAATCAAAATAAGTTAGTATTTCCCTGTTTATCCCATCCATCTGCTCTGTGACAGTTCTTATAAAGTTTTTAAAAACGGTTTTAGAGCTTTTTAAACTTTACTGTGAGGAAACGTGTTGTATTTCTTATTAGCCTTGGCCTGAAAATTGCCTCGTTTTATCCTGAGTTGTTGTCACTTTAATGTGAAAAGTGACCTGCAGTCACAGTGACTCTTCCACTTATCAAACTAAGATATGAAAAGACGCCTGGAGAAATGGTGGCTGCAGCCTTATCAGTCACAGCTCTTAATATAAATGAGCGCTGACCTCGTTATTTGGCCTGTTAGAACTTGTTATAGGTGAAGTCACATCTTGAGTCTGGTACAGTACAGTGTGTTCAGGAGGGAACATGAAAAGCTAATCCTCCCTGGGTATCAATGGCAGTGTTCCAGATATGTCAGAACAACCTCTTTGACTCTTAGCTATTGATGAATGTGTGAATGTAATGGGATAAAAGCTGCTAACACTGACAGCCAGCCTGTGATCAGCCTCTGAATCATGGATGTCCTTCCTGGACTATTCATGGACTAATTTTTAGGGTTTAGTGTTGCTGATGTGATACTTAAACTGTGGCCTTTGGTCCAGTTGAATTATCTTACATGAAATTTGTTACAGAAATGAATGTCCTACTGACATTGGTGAGGATCATGTCAAAGTTTTAGTTTTGATCACTTTGGCTGACATTTCGAATCAGCTTCTTTTGTACTTTTGCAATGTTAAATCTACTGTACTAAATCAAACTGTATCAACACTGTGAGCATGTTGCTAAGCTGCAGGGGTGGAAAAGATGCCCTGCCACCCCAGTTTTGGACTGTTCTTGTTCTTATATATATATATATATATATGAAAAGTTGTGGCTGGATGGAAATTTACCAAGGCTGAAACTCTAAAGTCTGAATGAGCAAGTGAATTCAATTCAATTGCTTGCTCAAGTGCCACAATAATATCTTCTTTGGGGGCTTTTCCATGCAAATGTTGATATTTTTTATTGTTTGCAATTAAAATTTCATTGATTGCATTATAATTTGCCACCTCTTGCCACCCCATGAATCTTTCTCTAGATTCACCTTTGCTAAGCTGACATTTAAAGGATAGTTCAGCCAAAAAATTCAGTCATTATCTACTCACCTTCATGCTGATTGAAGTTTAGTTTCTTAGTTCACAAAACACTGCTGGAGTTTCACAGGAATTCAGTATCGCAGAATCTCTCAAACAATGGAAGTAAGTGGTGACCAGATTTTAAACAAACAAAAAGTAAAAACTAACAGAATAAAAACAAAATGCCTCCATACTGCTCGTCTGGTGTAATCCAAGTCTTCTAAAGCCCCAGTATGCCAAGTCAACCAAAATAATGTTATTTAACCATGTTTTTAGCCTGAATCTTCACTGTAGATCTTTAGCTTGGAGCCACATTCACATGCACACTGTGTGTGTGTGTGTGTGTGTGTGTGTGTGTGTGTGTGTGTGTGTGTGTGTGTGTGTGTTGTGACAGTGTGCAAATAGCATGTTTGGGCTTTAGGAGACTTGGATTACACCAGATGAGCAGTATGGAGGTATTGTATTTTATTTTTTTTCCAGTTGTATTTGCCTTTTGAAAACTGGTCATCATTCACTTCCACTGTTTGAGAGATTCTGTGATGCTCTTTTCCTGTGAAACTCCAGCAGTGTTTTGTGGACTGACAAACTAAACCTGACCTTCAGTTGGCTTGAGAGAGAGTAGATAATGACTGAATTTTCTATTTCTACTTTAATCTTCATAAACAGATATCTGCTTATGAATGCAGAATCTGCGGGCAAGTGACAAGATTTTGATATTAGAAATGTCTGGTTTCTGTTTGTAGTCCAAGAAGTTGTCATCTGACAACAGTTTAGCTTTTGCCTCTCAACTCCATTCTCATGTCCGAAGTTGCCAATGAAACTGGGGTTTAGCCGATGGGAAATGGTATCTTCTGTTGTGATGGCTGTCAGCCATTGACCACTGAGCCCTCCTACTGTACCATCGTGGTTTAAAAGCCTTCTATATTTGATGTCCCCTCAGAGTTGCTGTAAAGTCGGAGTTGTTGGCGAAGTTTCTGTGGAAGAGAAAATAAAATGAAGCTTTTGGTGCTGGTCATTTCACTGAAGTTACATCTCTTTATGTCCCGTTTATTATTTTCTAATTAATTAATTAGTTAGGTGACCCCAAGACACTCAGTTACATCATCACATGGCAGTTAGGAAGAAACTGCCTAGCCCTAGTAAACAGGGACTATTGCATGGAAGACAAAGTCTTGGCCTGGTTATTCACTTCCTACACCAGAAGCTCGGAAACAGCAGAAGATCAGTTAAGTAGTCATCAGACGATGACTGATGGGTTCTGAGATTGTGTTGACATTAGCATTTAGCTGCTAGCTTGGCTGTAAACTTTTTTCTTCTCGCTTTTTTAGTTCACAAAAGAAGCCATACTTCTCAAATGTGAAAGGTTTCTTTAAACTCAAGCAGCCATTCAAGTTTGGGGAGACTATTAATTTCACAAGACATTTCATGTCAGCTTTTAGTACTTGACACCAGCCCCAAGGATTGATTACTAGTCCTGAAATTACCAGACAGTCAGAGAGCCTGCTGCCTACTGATCGTCTGGGGATTTCTAAATGCACGGTTACTTGAACAGCTTTGGATTGGTTCAGTAGTGCAGGTTTTTTAAAACTCTAATTCTTTCCTTCCAGTTTTAGCAGTGAAAGCTGGTAAATTGTCCTCGGTCTCAAATAGGGCCACACGATTCGGTGAAAAAGTCGTATTGTGATTATTTTGACTGAAATTGCGATATGCAGTGCAATTAGTGTAAATGATCAGTTTTGCATTACAATTTTCAGAACCATACAAGATTTTTAGGCCAGGTCATCTGTGCAACGCTACACTAACTCATTACAATGCTGTTTTCTCACATTTTTCCTTTTTCAAATAATTGCGATTTGGTTCTGGTTCTACGAGCTGGATATTGCAATTGGCCATATTGTGATTGCGTTTAATTGTGCAGCCCTAGTCTGAAATGACCAAAGCATTTAGAGACTGACTTGTGAATTGGTGGGGTGGGGTGGGGACAAAGCTTAATTTTGCCCTGGGGACCTGAGGGGTTGATCCGCCCCTGCCCAGTCCAATGTACTGCACCATACTGTATTTTAACATTTTCAAAATCATGTGGGAAAACAACAACTTCACCCCATTTTAAGTGATGGCCTGTTGACCCTCCTACACCCTGCTGAGTCACTGACCTTTCTGTGTTCAGTGGACGTTTCTTCATAAAGTTTTACCACACACAGAGCTGACTACTTCTCAGGAAGAACTAGTGAGAGAAAGCTATGTTACAGTCAGTGTCATCTCTCTGTTTTAATGCTCTGAGTGGTCAATTCAGAGTGAGGTATATACACAGACACACACGCACACACAAATCAGATGTGGAATCTGAGGAATGCATGAAAAAGCGTGTGTGTGTCTGTGTGGCTGGATGGAAACCTCCTCCAGGCCTTGAGCTGCACAGCGAGCGCCACACAGTCTCTGCAGCCAAGACGAGCCCAGAGCCTGGCTGCCTTCAAGGGAAGTGCCTGGATTTGTCGTTAACACACACACACGTCCTCATATTCACTCATTTAGTTCATATTCCTGATGCATTCACAAGACGATAAACCCCTGAGCCAGAGATCAGATCAGGTAAAATCCACTTCATAAACATGACTGTATCAGAGTGAGGTAATTGTGTTCATAGACAGCTTCATTCCTCAGCGCCATTGTATAAAGGCGATGATTTATGACCAGCTGATGAATGGGCCGCACCTTCACTTGTTATCTCACTGCTTTGATCGCTGATAAGAATAGCTGTGGGAGTCCCTGAGAGAGCGGAGTCATATGTAACCAGCGAGCAGCATGTTCGACTTCCCTCATAACCTCCAGCATGAGGTCAGCTTTGCGGGGAGATGTGGGGGTGTGTGGAGTGTGGAAATGACCCAGATCACATGGCTAACCTCTCATTTCCCTCTTTGGACTGGCATGAGTGCACGTGTGTGCTGAAGTCAGACTTCTGCATGGTGTGGCTTTGTGGCTTTTATTGACAACTGACAGTGAAAATCAAGTGCTCAACGGGAACTTATAATATTTGCATTTATCTGAATCTTTTGGTCTGAAAATAGTCGGGTTTTTTTTTTAGTTTAGCCAATATCATTCACATTTTTTAACATTAATTCAGATTTCACTCAGTCACAGTCACAACAACAAATGACCAAAATCAAAATAAGTCGGCAGCTCCAAGAAAAAAGAACAGAAGTATTTTTTGTTAAATTATACAAAAGAGAAAAGTTGCAAATTTGTCAAATATGAAACTAAAGTATTCTGAGATTTAGGGCTGAAACGATTCCTCGAATAATTCGAGTAACTCGATTACAAAAAATGATCGAGGAATTTTCTCTGCCTCGAGGAATTGTTTAATTTTGCCAGCTCAAAGCATGGTATTTCGCCCGGACTACTTTTAATGCGGCACAACGCGCTGACGTCACGCACGTAAAAGAAGAAGAAAGAGGCGGCGGATATGTTCGGCTTTAACCATGGATGTAGAGGTAACGACGAAGAAGGCGACGAAAGCGAAGAGAAAGGCACAAAGAAAAGGCAGAAAATGTCACAAGTGTGGGAGCATTTCAGGCTGGACACGTTGCGTTAATTAATGAGATTAACGTTACTGTACCTTGCTAACATAACGTTAGCCCTGCGGAGGACTAGGTTTCTATTAATTATGACTACTGTCGATGCGTGGCTAACGTGCCTTTCATACAGGCTTTATTTCATCTGTAAAAACACAGCGCTGTAGAGTGATGAGGGTGAAAAATAAAAACATTATAAAGCTAACTGGGTAGTTCTCAATTTTAGCTCAGTAGTCATTGATGGATAAAACATCAAGTAGCACTGGTGCCTAATGTGCTCCAGTACAGCAGGTATCATAATTTTATTTTGAGCACTGCAAAAACTCAAAATCTTATCAAGACTTTAACTTAAAACTTAACTAGAACTTAAAATGTGCTTGACACAAATGAAAGTTCAATTGAAACACGTGGGAAAAACACCTAACCTTTTAAGTGATGTGTGTTATCAGGTGTAATGACATTTTTAGGTTAGAAATAAGAAAATTTCTTGGTAAGATCCTTAGTTTTTTGAGTGAAGGCAGTGAATTTGGTCAGCTGGTGTAAGTTCAGGGTTTTTAAACAATGTGCATCTAAAAATAAAGACATTGATTGTCTAAAAAAGGAAACCAATGGTTCATTATTAGGTGAAATGTCTTATTTTCTCATGTATATTTATAATTGCTCTTTAACTAAACAAAAATATGTTTTATCCGATTACTCGATTAATCGATGTAATTTTCAGTAGAATACTCGATTACTAAAATATTCGATAGCTGCAGCCCTACTGAGATTATAAAGTTGTAAATCTGCAAGAAACAAACTCTGATATTCTATTGGATTAAAGTCAACAATTTACATACCTGACGACCCTCCCAGTTTTCCTAGAAGATTCCCATTTTTCATTGCCCTCTCCCTATTTCCTCCAGGATGAAAATTATCCTGTATTTATTCTGATTTTTGACAAAATTTCCCACCTTTTTTAAAATCTCTTTTCATTATTGCAGCCTGTTACTGATGCCATACAGCGTATTTAAGCTAGAGCTTGAAATTTGTGCCCAAACCTGATGGTTTTGGATCGGGCCAGGCTGTATTTCTCACATATTTCATGGGCCTATGTCATGTTTGGGCTGTACTATTATTATCATTATTGTTATCATTATTGTTTTATGTTATAGTAAGTCTAGTAATTTTTAAAAAATTTTCTCCCAAAATTTGCTGTTTCCAGTTGAAATTTCCCCCCATGTATTGTCCCTGTCACTAAAAACTTCTACTCTTTGGTACAAAGCAGGAAGATTGTTGAGAAAAATGTCAGGCTGTAATCGGGGTCGGGCTGAAATATGCTAATTAGGGACGGGTTCGGTTCTATGGGGCTTAAGTTCTAGTTTAAGCCCCATATGACCCTAAAAATCAACTGTGTCCACCCAGACAACAATACAGCTACACCAAACCAGACTTCCTAAGAAGAATTCCCCTTTTTTTTAAGGCAGGTTTTAAAGGAAGAGGCATGCATTTTGTAAAATCTCTGTTTTCTTTTAGGAGCTGGGGCAAAAACTAAATAAATAAATAAATGAATGAAAGAAAGAAAGAAAACAGTTTATGCCAGGGATTTATGTGAGTTCACAGTAGAGGGGCAAATTATTCAATATTCTTAAAAGTAAAATAAAAAAATATTCAACATAAAAAATGCTGTTGCAGTGTGCTTAATATTTTGTTAATTTCATTTTTTTAAGTGTCACCAGATTACAGGCAGCAATTTTATTTTTGTATCAAAATCCTCCCGATTTTTGAGCTCTTAATGTTGGCATGTATGCCACTTTATGAGAAAAAAAACAACTTTTTTTTGTCAAGGAACCACATCCCATATCGCTTCACTGTGCAAAGTTGGATTAACCTGTTCACACCACGCACGCTACCGCTTGCTCTATATTATGTCTGCAATCAAATTACACTTTGCAATCAGATTCTATATCAGCAATATGGAAATACTTCAGCATTGATTAATCTGATTCTGAATCTGTTGTATTGTGTTCTCCTGTGCCACAAATACCATTGGAATTGTGCGTAAATATAACCAGCAATATCCTTGCATTTGTCTGCTGTGTTGTAGTTCTTCATACACAATAATATATAGATTTGGATTTTTGTCAGTTTCCTGCAAATTTTATAATCTCAGAGAATATTTGAATTTTTTTCTAGTAAATCTGCTTTTTTTCTTGTAAATTTAGCACTTTAAACTTACAATAGTTCTGCTGCAACACATCTCTCTCACATTAAAATGATAACGAAAGATGTAGTTTGATGTCATGAGGTAGCATGGGATTGTGGGAGTTGTTGTCTGCACTGTTAAACAACCACCATTGCCCGTGAAAATCTCTCCGACACGACTCGGATGGAAATCATGTTCATGGGCAAGTTAGTCGCATTCGCTGACTTGACTCCGTTCCTCACTCTCTGAAGTCTCTGACATATCCTGTGTTTTCCCAGAAGTCTTAGCAAATAGCATCTAGCAAGAAAACGCACCTTTACCTGATATAAATTACAGATTTTGTTGGAAACATTTGGGATAATGTAGGTACATAACTCACCAATAAATATCACTTATATCTAGCTTTTTTAGGCATTTTAATATGGAGATGTTTCATATTATAGCTTTTTTTTTTCTTGTAAATTTCTTGTAAATATGCTGTTAATAATACAGTTTCAGGGTATCACCCAGAATGAACAAAAAATGTTAAATGGGTTCATGTGCTCCACTTATTATAGTCAGGGTTTCATTATTTGTTCTAATGGAGCTCACAAAAAAACCCCACACATCTAATTGGCCACTTTTACACAGAGTTCCTTTCTGCAGCCTCACACAGAGCTGTGCTACAGCTCGGTCAGTGGGTGAGGGGCCAGGAAACAGGAAATCCTAACACAGAGTGTTTTTCCCTGCCTGTGTTTAAATCTTGAGCCAACAGGGCGGCTCTCTGTGGCCTGGCGAGGCGTGGCACTCTCACCTTCAACACACACCCTGCTCAGCGCACAGAGGCTTGTTTTCAGCAGGTTCAGATAGCGGAAATACCTGCTGCAGGGACCCCACAGTGCTCACACATGGACTTGTGTTGGGAGGCAGAGCAGGTCCAGAGGTAGAGATGATGTCATGAGGTAAAACTCAACAAATCGAGGCACAGAGTGTTGATGGTGAGGTTACATCACACTGAAACCCAGAGAAAAGTGATGGTTAGCTTCATGAAAATATCTTGCCACAAGAGTTGGGCTGATGGATGATTCCAGTGTCCATCATGAAGGCTGACAGTCAGCACTGAGCCCTCTACCATCAAAACGTCATGATTTAAAAACCCTCTGTATTTGTATTTGAAGCAGTGTGTCCCCTCAGAGTTGCCCTAAGACCAGAGTTTTAGGTTAAGTTCCATTATTCACATGTCATTGTCCTTTTTTGTCCTCAGTCCAGTCAATATGTGGGAATATGTGTGGGACATATTTCACAAATGACAAAGGAATCCAAAATTGGAATTACACATGGAAAAAACAGAAAACCTTTTCTCAAGTATATCAAGTATTATCAGCATTTAGAAGCTCTTTACTGTGGCTGTGTGCTGATACATCTCTCACACACCGGGAGACACTCACTGACACTTCACACACACACACACACACACACACACACACACACACACACACACACACACACACACACACACACACACACACAAAGTCATATTATTAACTTTTTATCTCATATTTTTGGCTTTTTTATCTCATAATTACAATTTACCATGGCGATACTTTTTCTTTCAGAGCAAGAAAAGGGCTTCCACACCATAGACTCTAAACTCCACTAAATAACTCCGGCGTGCCGAGTTAATAATTTAAAATGTCATCATTCACTTTTTTTCCCTCCTTTGGGAATAAAAGGGGGTTTCCTGCACAGGAAATGTTGGGGTCCTGAGGCAAATTTCAGACTGCCATTTAAAAAAAAAAAAAAAAGATGGATAAAAATCAGGGAACATTGTATTTTGACAATATGTTATTGTCTTCGAATGTTGTTGCAGCTACAGCTGAGTCAATGCTGCAGGGCTTTCCTGAATAGGGGATATTGTGGTGGACACCCAAGGGAAGCTTTGGGCTGCCTGAACAAAATTGTTCCACTTTGAGCCGTATTACCACTTCAAAGACACGCAAGATGTTAACACAACACTGACACATTGAAGTTGGCATCACTATGTGTCGCTAACAGTTGCTTATGTATTTTTACTCATTAAATATACGATATTCTCTCTTGCTTCCACTCCTGAAGTAAAAAAAAGTTCTCTCTAGCTGCTCCAGTATGGTCACCAGCCAGATGTGTCTCAAGTTTTTCACATTCCTGCACAAACTACGGCTCTTTCATTATAGCGGACATATTGTACAGATTTTTAAGAACATGGAACAGATGCTTTGTCATGTTTCATGCTGTTCGTACTATATATGTTAGGTTCATTTGACTCTGAGGACTGTTGTTGTTGCAGCAGCCAAGAAGTAAAGTACAAATACTTTGTTCTCAGGTATCTGTACTTTGCTTGAGTATTAATTTTCTTAAAACCTTTTACTTGAACTCACTACAGTTTAATACAAATATCTGCACTTTCTACTACTTGCATTTTCAAACAGGCTCTATTTGCACCTGCATGAAAATAGGAACACAGCAGCCATTTAGCTATTCACGTCTATTAGTTTATGTACAAAGAGCGACAAATTCTGTGTAAAATTAGTTGTGCTGAATCAGTGTAACCTGACATGCCAGATGGTTGGTTACACACAACCATTTGGGAAGTCATCTCAAGAAACTGTTTGGAAAAGGGCAGGCACTTTCAAAAACCTTTGGCAGGTGATTGAATCTGTCCAACACAGGCTAATTTCAACCAATCAGATCAAACTCTTGCCAAAACCGACAGGGAGAAAATTGAAACATCCATAGAGAAAAGCCCTCAGCGCCGTTCTTGCGCTTCTTTTTGAGTTCTGATATAACTGATGCTATCATAGTATCTATGCTGATGTCTTCAGGAGCCACCATTGTTTGTTCGAGACGAGTCGCCTCCATGGACTCTTCTCGCTGTCCATGTTCCATCTTCAACCGCTTATCCAAAATCGGGTTGTGGAGGTAACCGTTCCAGCAGAGGACCCCAGACAAACCAGCTACATTAGCCAGCTCTGACTGTGGGATCCTGAGTCGTTCCCAGGCCAGGGTGGAGATATAATCCTCCACCTAGTCCTCAGTCTGCCCTGTGGCCTCGTCCCAGCTGGACATGCCTGGAACACCTAGTGAGGCGACCAGGTGGCATCCTTATGAGATTCCCGAACCACCTTGACTGGCGCCTTTCAACGCAAAGGAGCAGCGGCTCTCTAAGTTCCTCATGGATGACTGAGCTTCTCACCCTATCCCTAAGGGAGATGCCAGCCACCCTCCTTAGAAAACCTGAATCTCATTCTTTTGGTCATGACCCACCCTTCATGAACACAGGTGAGAGTAGGACCAAAGATTAACCAGTAGACCAAGAGCATTGCCTTCTGGCTAAGTTCTCTTTTTGTCACAACGGTGCAGCAAAGCGAATGCAATACCTCTCCTGCTGCTCTGATTTTCTGGCTCATCTCATGCTCCATTGTCCCCTCACTCAAAAACAAGACCTCGAGATACTTGAACTCCCTCACTTGGGGTAAGGACTCATTCCCTACTCAGAGTAGACAATCCACTGGTTTCCTGCTGAGAACCATGGCCTCAGACTTAGAGATGCTGATCCTCATCCCAGCCGCTTCACACTTGGATGCGAACCAAACCAGCGAGTGCTGGAGGTCACAGACCAATGACGCCATCAGAACCACATCATCTGCAGAAAGCAGCTTTGCTCTTGTCACACCTAAAACTACGTCTGTAGATGCCATGATTGGCTTCACCACTTTTGGTGCGGACACAAACAGATAACGTGAGGCCTTTCATGTGATCTCACAAATCCGTCTGCCTCACAAAGTAAAGATCAGTGGGTTGAGCACAGTAGAGTAGAACTCAGTGGTAGCTCAGCCTTTAGACTTATTGTTTTTATTTCTTTTTAATTATTATTTTCAGTTAGGTGTAAGCTACAGAACGTCTTGGTTAGGTTTAGAACATGTAGAACACATGATTGGTCTACTTTTTACTTACTCTGAGTACATTTCAGAGTCCTTTTTCACTTTTACTGCAATACAGAAGTTGAATCAGTACTTAGGTTTGTTTTCTTTCTTTCTTTTTTTTTTTTTTACATAAGTGTCTGTACTTGTATAAAGAATGTGTGGACTTTTGCTGCCTCTGTTTGTATGACTCATGACATTATTGCTAACAGATTTAAGTGATCCAAACAGATTTTGAGTCTTGAGTTGAACACTGATCAGTGCTGATGCTCCATCTCTCTGAGCCAGGAAAAAGCCCGGAGCATTAAAGTTTCCCCCACTGGCTGAGGTGAACTCTGAAAAAAAAAAAAACTGCTCCAGAGAAAACTAAACTGAAGTAAAACTCCTACCCTGCCTCTAATTACCTCAGTAAACATGTTCAAATTGAACTAAATCTGCTTTCATTCTGTGCCCTTGCTCCCTGCACAAAGCGTAGCCGCCGCTCTCGCTCCAGCTCTGATGGGAACACAGTCTAAATTTATGAGTCAGGCTATGGGTCTATCTCAGAGGAATGTTTTTGTTAAGGCACCGTGGAGAAATGAGGAGAGGGTGGGTGGAAGGGGGCTTCTCTTCTTTTGGGTCTATTAAACGTCTCCGAGCTCACAAGTCAGCTCTGTGATCAGATCTGTATGAACTGTCGAATTGACGTCAGCGACAAGACGAGCTGTCATTTAAATGAAATGTGTTGCTGGATGAGATTACCACAGCGATGCAACACAGCACAGCAGTCCTCATCATTAGAGCTGATAGCTGGCCTCAGCACTGCAGAGGCCCCCCGGACAATTAGACTGCAAGTCGGCTGCAGCACAACAAAGAGTCAGCTAGACTCTCAGCAGCCGCTCATACAGCTCCACTTAATGAAAACAGATTTTCTGTGCCTGTGTAGAGTTGTGAACTGGGAGAAGTTGCTGTATTTACCACTGTAAAGCTCTGTTACTGAGGTGATATCTTCAGTGTCCCTAAACATGGAAATAATTGAGTCTCCTGGATAATTTAACAGTGTAATAGGTTTATGTTATTGCCATCAGTTATAAATGTTTCCACTTTGTTTCTGAGAAAGTTCATCTTTCTCTTTTTGTTATGGCAGCTAGTTCACATGAGCAGTGGTGGAAAAAGTAGTTAAAAGTCTGTGGTACTTTTGTTTTGTTTGTGGTACTGTTTTGGTGTGAGTTGCAGAGTTTTGTAGTAATCAATTATTAATCGGTTATTCAATTAACCGCCAAATATTTTGATAATCGACTAATTGTTTTGAGTTATTTTTCAATAAAAATGTCCCAATTCTCTGATATCTGTTTCTCAAATGTGAATATTTTCTAGGTTCTTTACTCCTCTTACTACAGCAAACTGAATATTTTTGGGGTTTTGGACGTGAAAAGATGATTGAGGACGTCAACTTGGGCTTTTGAAAACTTGATCAACATTTTTCACCATTTTCTGACATTTTACAGACCAAACCACTAATCAATTAATAATTGATTAATACAGAAAATAACCGATAGATTAATCGATGATGAAAATAATCAGGATTTGCAACCTTATTTTGGAGACGTCAACCATAGAGATGTCTGTCTTCTCTCCAATATAATGGAACTAGATGCCACCAATCCTGTGGTCAAAGCACTAAAAAACTGAAAAACTCAACATCAGTCTCTCTTTCCAGAAATCACGACCTGGTTTCATGTAGGAACTACTTTCTTTCTGTAGTTGAATCCACTGGAACTTCTTTCCACTAAAAATAAGGTAGTTCCTACATGAAACTGCTCACATCAAGGTCTGTGGATTATCTTGAGTAACCGGGTCATGATTTTTGGAATTGTACCAGGTTTTAGGATCAGCTCACTGATAGCAGCAGACTAACAGAATATTAAATTTGAAGGTTTGTTCTTGGCCTTGGGAACATCTGACTGATATGTCTGGCATTGTGACATGAAACAGATTTTTCTCAGTTGAACCACAATCAATCCAATAAGCATTGTCAAAGATTAGATCAGTGCCTTGGGGTGGACTAACAGTGTAGTCAAACTGATGTTAGATGCTGGTCTGTAGTGATTGGTGAGGGAAAATGTCACACTGAAATGTAAATGTAAACTGTAACTGTGAGTGTAAAGAGTTGACCACTGATGTCAGGTAATGGGAAAACAAATCTACAGGGTTCAGAGTGAATGTGTTTTTTCCACTTGCCTGGTCGAGCAAGTGGGTCATAAATCTACTTGCCCCAAACATATCATTTTATTTACTGGTGCTTATCAAATACCAGTAAAGTCTAAAGTTAATTTGTGTTTAATCTAGGGCTGCAAGGTGTATAAAATATCAGCCAATAATGAAAAATGTCCATCCCAGTTTCCCAGAGTTCCCAAGGTGATGTCTTGAAATGTCTTGTTTTGTCAGTCTAAAATTCAAAGATATTAAGTTAATATTATAATTAATGAAAAAAAGATGGGAACTAATGTAATTCTTGCCCAACTTGGCATTTTATGAGCCTTACTGTTGAGCTCTGATCTAACACTGCATTTACAACTGGTGTTAAAATGTGATCTTTATCCAGATTGTTGTACAGATTGCATTTACAGATGCAAACACAATGTAAGCCGCCAGACTACCTCCAGATGTGGTCAGGCAGATGTGATCACATTCAAATCATGAAGCATTTATACCTTGCATTAACATGCATTTTTCTTTATCCAGATAACATATCCAGATACAGATCATATTTTAATATCAGGTGTAAATGTGGTGTTTGATACAATATTCAACTCCAGGTTCACCTTCTTTGCAAATGTAACTTGCTCAGGTGTCATTGTGGACTGAAGTGCAGGAAGTCTGCACCAAAGATTAG
The DNA here is from genome assembly GCF_056507025.1 of Lutjanus erythropterus. Taxonomy (NCBI): domain Eukaryota; kingdom Metazoa; phylum Chordata; class Actinopteri; order Lutjaniformes; family Lutjanidae; genus Lutjanus; species Lutjanus erythropterus. Next base: position 38,440,806 of record NC_139326.1, on the reverse strand, counting down.
TGATTGACTGTTTCTTACCAAAATGCTCCCCTGGAATCATACTTAACTTCTCCTCTTAAGTTTTTACATCCACAGGCTTGGAACTTTGAACTTTTCTAACAAGATGCATCAAGTTGCATTTGTAGAGTCTACAGGTTTGGTTTTAAGTTTGGGCTTCCTGAATAGGACCAGCCAGCACTGCCCAGTGACGAATACCTCAGAGAGTTGTGACACAGCCTCACATTGTTGTGAGCAGGCACTCTCTCTGTTTTGGCCATGAAATCTGCCTGATCAGGGATGTTCTCAGTCGGGAAAGTGGACGGTCAGTGGAAATATTGAAAAGTTTGCTGACACGTAGTCGTGCAACTAGGACAGTAAAATAAGGGCAGCATCAACTTGTGTATCTCCTGCTGTCTTTGATTGTCTGAAATGAATGAGGTCTTTGATGCCCCTCAGCTGTGTGATGCGGTCTGGTTGTCATGTGATCACGCTGAGTGGTTTTTCCAAAAGAAGCATGTCAACCATGGTGTGTTTCAAAGCAACCACTTTGAAGCAGCTGCTGTCAGTCCTGCCAGATGGATGGAACTGAAGAACAGGCTTCAGTTTATGACTTTTCAAAGGCTGTCAAATATTAGAACTAATATCACAGCCTTTTAAACACTCAATCAAGTTATTCTAGAACTTCCTTAAATAAGAGTGAAGGAGGAGGGAGCTTTCTCATGTGTAGTCATAATCATATGGAGCTTAGTGCTGCTGTGTGACTAAGATGAGTGTCAAACCCATACAGATGATTGCATTGTTTCTGTCTGCTGTGGGTATTACATGAGTCAGTCCTGCTGTCTCTGTTTTCTGCTCCCCCACCCATGATGCACTCATCCCACAGTGCCCAGCCCCTCCCAAACAAAAGGTGGAAGTTAACTGAAAGTGCACTAAGTGAGAGGTAACGTACTGACCAAGATCACGGTTAGGATAGAGCTTACTATTGACAATAGAAACTCTTGAGCGAGGCTTGGTATCCAACCTGGACATAGTTATCGTACTGATTGAAACGTGTCTGCAACATGATACAGTTTGTTGTTGTGTCAGTGTTAAACAGCACAATGGCCATTACAGCTTTGATATTTGTGACACAATACTGAAAGCTAGAATTGAGTGCATGCTCAGACCCATAATTTGGTTTGCTTACTTACTAGGGTTTGATTTTATGTCATCATGTTTCCAGTTTTAGACTAAGACTAAGTTCCTGTAGAGCTGCTTTTTGCTTTAGGTAATATTTAACACTTAAGACCCTTTAGTGTTTATGACGCTTACATATTTATGTTTGTGTTTATGTCGGAGTTGACAGCTTGACATTGATGTGACATTACATTACATGGCATTAATATTGTAACATTATCTACAAAGCTTTGCAATATGTGGCCTGTCTCACCACTGTTTATCACAGGCAAAAATATAACTTGGCTACCTAGCTTTGCTAGTCTCACACTTAGCTTACCTTTCTTTACTCTGCAGATAAAAGTTTGACATGGTCCCAGCATCTCAGTAAATGTTGCTTTGCAGGATTTTCTCTTGGATGCTGTTTTGTAGATGAACTCTTTGTGGTTGAGGAGCCAAATCTTATTAGAGAAAAACTGAGTGATATCTCCTCCCAGTTCGCCTCTTCTCCTGTTTCCCACATTCACTTTCTTGAAGTTCATGTTCTGAGCAAAATTCAGAGGAGTGGGACTGGTCCACCGTAAGGGAGCCTAAGCAGATCTTGTCACTAACTTTGGATTTAACTCACTTTATCATCAAGCAAGATACAGCATCTTAGTTTGTTTCTTGAGTTGTGGCTAGGGATGTCATGATACCACAAATTTAGTTGTTTATAGTCAGTTCGATACCACAAAAAAAAAAAAAAAAACTATAGCAATTACAACATTCAGCCATTGCTATTTTTCTTTACCTCCTGAAATAAAGACTGCTTTGAGCTTCTAGGACAAAAGACTGAGAGGGATATTCACTAAGCCTGGCACAAATCACTGTCAGGGGAGCATGTTTCCAGGTCTGGAAAGCAGTGCAAATGTGATTTCAGCTTAGGCCTGCTGGGTCGTCAAGCTTGCTATACACTGGCAGAAACCTGGACAATCATATTCCACACTATGAGATAGTTGCTAATCATTTTAAGCCCTGGCCCCACAGACCACCAAACCTTTAAATTTGGTAGCCAAAGTACATTTTAGGTGTCTCAAATGTAAATCTATCGAAAACAATGCAGTAAAGGCAATGTCAGAGTTTAACATAGCATTCCTCAAGTGTGACACTGTCTACTTTTCTTATGAATTGTAACTTGATGTTTTCTGAAGGCATGGATTTTGATTTAAAAAAAGGAGCTAGACTTCTTGGCTAGTTGAGGAAACTCACAGCACACATCGCAGTACATTATAACCTTTGATGTTTTACGTTATAGCTGTTTAAACTCCTGCTTCCATTCACTCCTGTAAAAATCATGTCAGCAGTTTTAGTAGACTTCAGTAGCCTGAACATCTCAGTTCAGCTAGAAGGTGAAGAGTACTGTGCACTGTTTCTTAAGGATCTTGGACTAAAAGGCACAGAAAGTTGGGTATTATTTGTTTTTTTCTGAAACCAGTCCTAAAATGGCACTTTTAAAATGGTACCAATGACTAATCAGTGTCTAAAGTGATACTTTTTTTCAAAAAGAAGCCCAAAGTGACAGTCAGTGACATGATAGAGCAACATTTTTTATTGCTAAGGCATGACGCAGCGTCCACGGCAGAGGGCAACTATGCCAGTCGACAGCTCAGGTGTGTGTCACCGAAATGAGGCTCTTTAATCTGCGTTGTGATTCGGTATTGTAGGTTTTAGTCATATGGGCACTGGATTTCGATACCCAACCCTAGTTGGTGGAGGCTCACAGTATGAGGATATAACATGGTGGCCACCTACATGAAAGATTTGGTGGCCACAGAGTAACTCTTTGTGGCCACACGCCGTGGTTAATGTTAAACCCTGAACAATGTGAAAGTCTTCCAGGAAACTGTCTGTCTAAAATTGTGTGCTGTTATCACCACAGACTGATTTGCATATCTCACTCTACCCCTAAATTCAGATTCTAATCTGAAAGCGGAGAAAGGTATCTGGGAAAATACTTATCACTCAGCTTTTGTGTATTTGTAGAACTACATTAGTGCTATCCAAGCAAACAGTACATGCCTGGAAAGACCCTTGTAATTGAAAATGGCAAATGTCTGAAAACTGTGGCTCAGGACTATTTCTTGGCATCCCTCCCCTTCCTCCATCTCTCATTTTCTTTGCTAAGGGTCACATTCTTCTTGAGACTTCCTGTCCAAAGGGCCAGTAAACAATTCCCTTGTGCTTTTCCATGTGCCTGTGCAAGAGCTGATGCAGAAATCACACTTATTTTCAGGGAAAATCACAATTTGGCCTGAGAGCGGCAGGTACCAGAGATTGAAGGCTTGAAGGATCACTAACCTTGGAAAAATCCTGTCGTTGATTGCTGGCTGTCACTTTATTTGTTGACCTCTGGATCAGCTCTGTGGTAGTAACATTCCTCTGACGTTATGAGTGTTTCATCAAGTGTGATCCATTCTTTGTGGGAGAGAGTCGGACAGGAGGCGGCTGACTCGCACTGATGGGGTGCGTAAGAGAAGCGGTTCACTCTCTTTGCTCACCAGGATGTTTATTTAAGAGAGTTTGTCTTAATCATCACTGTTCAAACAATGACGTCAGGCCCATTTCACCTGAATCCATCTTGTGTAATCTCGCAGTGTGGGTGTCTATGTGCCTTTTCACCAGCCACATGTTAGAATTCACAGTGAGACAGTTATTGGTGAAGCAAAATGACACATTCTGCGGGTAATTTCCCTTTTCATACCTAGAATCACTTATAATGTTGTGTGGCTGTCTTCCTAATGTTTTTACCAGAAAGCTTAATGATATACGTCCTGCATCAGCCCAAATGAAAAAACCCACAATGCAGAGCAGATGGGATCAAATAGTTGCAACTGTTGGACATATTTCCCACCAAGACCAGATGGAATTCCATTTCACTCATTAAAAGTACTGCACGTCTTACAATCTTTGTTCCCAAAACCATTTTATTGCTATCAAATTCATTCAAGTTTCTATGACTGAAGACACTTGTAAACCCTTTTTAAGACTTCAATGGAAGATGTCTAAAGTGAAGCAAATACAGAAGAGGTATGTTGGAACTCTTGTCCCAGACTTTGGGTGATGGTAGGGTTCTGCTAGTGATATTATGCTGGAAAGATCCGTACAGAATTTCTGTCAAATTATTGATCCAGTCCAGCTCAGGTAGCATCTGTCCTTAGGTTTGTTTGGGATCCAGCTTCAACCACAATGAGCAGACCATTCCCAAGAATCCCATCTAACTAACCTCTGGTGTAGAGCTGAAAGTAGAGGAGACAATATAGGCTCATCAACATCAGCTCTATGAGCCCAGTCAGAGTCCTGCATGGGTCCAATATTGCAAAACAGCCTGCACCTGCTAAGCTGAGAACCAGAACTAACCCGTTACTCGCAATTATATCTAAGTCAAATCCACCTGGAACTGTGTTGATTAAGTGCAAAATTTAATTTAGACTAGTCGACTAGTTAAAATTTAGCAGAATTTATTAATCTATATTGTTAAACATTGTCCGAAAAAAATACTGTGTATTAAGAGTCATTTGAAGACGTTAATCACAGTCTACAATCACCAAATCGTACTTTAAATGCCGCTGAAATGCAGGCTACTTTGTGCTTTGCAATACAAGCCTTACACATTAATGTACAAAACATGACAACAGCTCAATAAACGCTTCACCCTTCCAGACCGAAGAGGGTTACAGTGTTTGCAGGTAGAGGACCCAGAGCTGACATTAGCTGCCAGCCTGACACACACTGTGGCTAACGTTAGCAGTGCTAGCAGCAGCAGCAGCAGCAGCAGCAGCAGCTCCGCTTGCAGGTTTATGTCTGTGTCTGTGCTTAATGTGGTCACGTTTCTCCTGTCGAGCGAATATATATCAGCTTATTCTGTCACAGTCTACATTCAACATTATTTCCATTCTCTTGATTTAAACACTGCCAAACCACACTGATTTTACAAGCTGTCATCTGTCTGACTTTGCTGATATAAACATCCGGTGTTGCCTCGGCGATCGGGGCATACGGCTGGGTGAGAGGGGCTGCTGTCTGACAGTGCCACAGCCCCAACTATTGGCGGGCGGCTGCATAACATCTTAGAGGCAGTAGATAACTGTCATTGTGCATGAATGAAACACTGATAAATAGTTTAAACACTAGTATTTCTGGTGCCGACTAGTGTGGGGGGGGGACGTTTAATCATATACTCGACTAATCATGCACATCCCTGATAATTAAACACTCATTCAGTTACCCACTTGTATTTTTAACTGATGCAGGACTTGTTCTCCTGCTGTCAGTATGTTTCCATGGTAACAACAAGCCCAGCTTGCAACCATCAAAAGTTAATACTTTTTGAAACTTTCTACCATCAACAAAGCCACTCAGTCTTTGAGCGCAGCAAAGTCCTCCCAAACATCCAACATGTGCTGTGTGTTCCTGGTTTTGAAGGCTGCATTACAGTAAAGTGATGTAATTTTCTGAACTTATCAGACTGTTCTATTATTTGTCTTTACCCGTTAGTCATTATATCCACTTTACTGATGATTATTCACTAAAAAAAACTCATTTATATTTTGTGAAGGCACTAATAGTCATCACTACCATATTCTTGCAATATCAAGGTATTTTGTCAAAAATATTGTGATATTTACTCATTTTATCCCTTCAGCCACTTCCTTCCCTTAGAGTACACAACGTGCTTTCAGTCACAACCTGCATGATCAATAATTAGTGATATCAACTGATATGAAACCTCACTCTCATGATAAGCTTTTCAGCTGTATCACCCAGGCCTAGTCAAGTGTTTTTGTTACTTACTGGGAGTTTTTTCCGTTATAAAAACCAGCCTTGTCAGGACCAGTAGACCTCATGGGGACCAAAGCCTGGTCCTAATGAGGAAAAATGTTGTTTATGAGCCTCTGGTTAAGGACAGGTTTTAGGTTAGGCTGACCACAATGAATGGTAGCCAATTCAATATCGAGTGTGTGTTAGTGTGGTAAGTGTGTTGTGTGTAAATTTCATATTACACGGCAACAAACACAGTGACTCAAAATGAGAACATTTCTAAGGTCCAGGAAAAGTTTAAAAGATCTAATCAGTGCACATGCTTCAAACTTACAGGGTTGATTGATAAGACTCTGCTGTTTGTTAGCCAAAATGCTCATTGTATTCACTGTTTCAAACACAATATGAAACACAATGAGCATTACAGTCACTGCAAGTTCATTGTGTAAATATGAAAAAATGCCTAAAAAACCCACAACGTAAACATTTGTTGAACAGTGCCAGTACAGTCCTAACAGTGTGTGTGTGTTTGTGTGTTTCAGCTCGGACGGGGGAGGTGATGGGGGAGTTCGGGCGTCTGTACGAGCAGCAGTATGCAGTGGCTCTCTTTAACAAAGTTCGCTTTGACATAGAAGGAGGAGGTGGCCCTCAACCCCAGCTGCTACACCGCAAGGTAAAATATCCTCCTCCTCCACTCTGCAAGGCTCTGAGCACACATTCCATCCTCTGCATTAACCCCCAAACATCCTGCCAAAATATTTCCTAACTTTTTCTAAATACACAGATGTATGTTAGGCCAGTCCTGCCAGGAAAAGAAAAAAGTGGATGGAATACAAAAATTCTGACATGTTGAGACATACTAAGTCAAAATTATGCAACTATAAGTCATTTTGTTTAAGATTAGGCAATAATGTGATTTAATAATTCATTTTTTTTTTACTTAAAGGGACAGTTCACCCAAAAATGAAAATTCAATCACTATCTACTCACCCTCATGCCAACTGAGGGTCAGGTTTATTTTGTTGGTCTGCAAGACACTGCTGGAGTTTCACAGGAAAACAGTGTTGCAGAATCTCTCAAACAATGGAAGTGAATGGTGGCCAGTTTTCAAATGTAAAAACACAACTGGAAAAAAACATAAAACGCCTCCATACTGTTTGCCTGGTATAATCCAAGTTTCCTAAAGTCCCAACATGCTGTTTGCACACTGGCACACCACACACACACAGTTCACACAGTGTGCACGTGAACGTGGCTCCAAGCTGAAGGATCTACAGTGAAGATTCAGGCTAAAAACATGGTGTAAATAACATTTACAACATTTTTGTCAATTTGGCATGTTGGGGCTTTACGTGACTTGGATTATATCTGACAAGCAGTATGAAGGCATTATATGTTTTTATTATTTATTTATTGAATGGTTGAAAACTTCTCTTGTTTGGGAGATTCTGCAACACTGTTATCCTGTGAAACTCCAGCAGTGTTTTGTGGACTAAAAGACTAAACCTGACCTTCAATCATATTCACGTTCATCTCACAAATTCAGTTGAGTCACTAAATCTAAACATGATTGCAAATACAGCCTTTTGAGAAGATGAAGTACCCCTTAGCTGCTGGACTATGGACGGTGGTGAAAGCCGTGACCAGGGGCATTATGTTTTCTGGTTGTCTGTCCATCCCTTTCTAGTTAATGTGATATGTCAAGAATGCTTTGAGTGAGTTTCTTCCCATTTGGAACAAGCATCCACAGATCAGATTTTGGTTGTAAAAGGTAGGGCTGCACAATGAATTGAAATTTTATTGGAATCTCTGGCTTTCTGCAATTTTCAAATTGCATCGCAGGAGATGCAATATTTGTAAAAGGCAACATGTGTGTTGAAAAACCTCTACTTGAATGAATGATTGTGGTCAGAGATGTCCTTGCCTACACATCAGATTCTGGAAACTGAAATAAAATATCTTTAATTGGTCCTGCAAAAACACCACACCCTAGTCATTTTAACATGTTCTTCAACGGAAATGTGAACGATGATGTAACACTGTTTATTACCTCTGATATCGCAAATCATAGCCCTGCGATGAACTGGCGACTTGTCCAGGGTGAACCCCGCCTCTTGCCCAATGACAGCTGGGATAGGCTCCAGCAGCCCCGCGACCCGGAATAAGCGGTTACAGAAAATGAATGAATGAATGATCGCAAATCATACTGTAATAGCAGTCAAAATAATCGCAGATAGATATTTTTTAAGAATCATTCAGCCCTAGTCAAAGGTCAAGGTCACTGTGACCTCAAGTCTGTCCTATTCTCGTGAACATGATATCTCAGCAACACGTTATTGTGGAGCCCACTGCTTTTCTTGGCATGACCCATCCTGCTGTACCTGTGATGCGCCTGTGACTCTGCCTCTGATTGGCTTACCCTGACAGTTTTTGCAGGAAGACTACCCAATGCCAACCAAATGCCTCATGCCTTAACATAAGCAACAGAAGCAAGCCAGTCAGAGGAAGAGCAGGGCAGGTCTTGTAAAGAAAATCAGTGGGTCCAAAATGTCATAAACATTCACTGGGAGGATGAACTGATTAGAATTCGGACACCACAAAAGCCGCTTTTGGCTAGAACTCAAACATTCACTTGATAATTATTCACAAAAATATCTAATAAGATAAAATGATGAGGTGATGACATTTTCTATCCAAAAGGTCAAAGGTCACCTTCACTGTGACATTATAATGTTCAGCTCTCAAGGTCCTCCTCTATAAAAAAAAAAAAAAAAGTCTGCTAGTGAAGACAGCATGTTTCTCACTGGACACAGACATGTCAGCTTCAACATTAAATTCCCTCAGTGTCTTCAGTACATATATTATATGATTCTGGACAGACACTGATGTAAACTGAAACTTGACTGGATAGCAAAAGCATACAACAAATGTACCTACAAGGGAATTGCCAGTTTTGTCAGAGGGCAAACATATTAAAGTGTGTCATGCTTGTAAATAGCTTTGTCTGCTTTTTACACTGTATTGACACGGCTAGCACACACACACACACACACACACACACACACACACACACACACACACACACACACACACGGAAGCTGGGTCTGGATCCTGCTTTAAGAGGGTAGTGAGGAATGCAGGTCTCCTTAGAAAAACAATACTAGCAGGGTGTCGGGGAAGTAAGATGCAGCTAAACTGGGTTCTCAAAGTTCTAATTTAGGGAACCAGAATGTAATTGAGAGCCTCACAGGAAAACCCAAGAAACTTGTTGAAGGATTTATGATTGTCTCATCATGATATTTAACATTAAATTTCGTGCAGATTGAAAGTGATAGAACTAAGATATAATGCATGCATTTCATGTCACATCTTGGGGCCGTGGGCTTTACTTTGAGAACCTCAGGGCTAATGAATTTACCTGGGATGTGTATTTTTCCTAAATGTACGCTCAACCTGGCTTTTTCCATTGCCTCTCTAGCATGAAAAGTGATGTTGTCATGTCAAGTTTGTGCTGAAATGTGTTTTCACCCACAGGTTCCCCTGGAGAACAAGTCCATCTTCTCCGGCTCACTCTTTCAGTACCTGGAGGAGAACAAGAAATGGAGGAACCGCTTCTTCTTTGTCCCAGACTCCTACAACATCAACTACTACGACAACAAAGCGGTGAGTGAGGGGAAATCGAACTGTCCGTTTGAGATGCTGCTGCTGCTGCTGAGAGTCACAGTTTAACGTGTTAACTCTGCTCCCTGTCTTCACGACCAGTCCCACGACAGACGCCTCCATCCCAAAGGAACCATCAACTGTGCCGGCTACAAAGTGCTGACATCTATGGAGCAGTACATGGATCTGATCAGCAACAGCCTGCCTGGTGAGGAGGAGGAGGATTTTGGAAAAAAAAATGAAATGAATATATATATTTTTTAAATAACTGTTGTACTCGTGGAAAACCCAGAGTTGTAATAAGAAACATTTATTCATAATGAGGTTGATAAGGTGATAGAAACATGCTCACATCTGGAGCCTTTCTACTGATCATCAGTGTAGTCCTGACTAGTTTATAAATGTGTAACAGGCTGCACATTGGTTGAGCTGGGGGTTGAAGGGTTTATTTATGGAAAGAGGGATAGAGCTACAGTGTTTGTAGGGCAGACTGTTGTTCACCTAAATGTCAAATATAATCCTTTAAACAACAGAGCAAACAGGTTGTGTTTGAACCTGTCAGCAGCTGCTTAGAACCTACCTTAAAGGGATCATTTGGGTTTTTTGAAGTGGGTTGGCTCCATGGTCACTACAGTAAACAGCGGTTGACACACCCCTAGTTTAGAGAAGGAGCAGGGGGACCGGTGCAGGAAGCTAACCAATGTACTGCTGTGGACAGGGTCAGCAGCAAAACGCATTTTAGACATGAAAAAAAAAACTGTCAGTTTAAGTGTTCGCTATATTTAGAATATTTTCACCATCTTTACCTTGGAAAAATCTGTTGTATAAGCCAAATATCACTCTTTCACCTGCTCAACCAGGCATCCTTCGCAAAAACAGTAATTTTACCAAGGAGAACGAAGGATTGGCTGGTTTACCGCTGCCTCGATCTGTTAGTTTGTTGGTATTATTGTGGTACTTTTGGGAGTCCGAAGTAACCCTATGTCACACAGCAACACAAACAGATCAAGGCAGTGGTAGACCAGCAACTCCTGTGTTCTGTGAGATAAAATGACTAATTTTGCCAATGGAGTCTGGTTGCTTTAAGAGAGCGATATTTTGGTTTTGTATGTACAGTTTCTAATCAGAAAAGGCTGTCTGACAGTAAGGTGAAGTGCTGAAAATATTCTAAATATAGCTTAAACTTAAACTTATAGAGTACATTTTGCTGCTGACCCTGTCCACAGCAGTCCTTTGCTTAGCTCCCGTTCATGTCCCCAGGCAGCAAGAGTACCGTAGGTAATACACTGACTATGGATAAGTACTTCATACAACCCCACTTTAAGAGTCGAAGAGGTAGTTCACAGTATTTGAAGGACTGCTGTGACCTGCAAGATCAGAGTTGTGCCACCGTTAGGGTTAGATGTGCCAGTACCAAATGCTAACAGGCTATTCTGTTTGCACATTTAATGCCAGCTGAACATTGCTCATGGGTTTTAAGATGTTATTGTATGTGTTCTCATCACAAAATGTTACAGCGATCATTAGCATTAAACACTGTGAATGATTGGTTCTTGACTGCTGTTTATCAATGGAATGCCCTTTGAGATGAAACATCTTATTTTCGTGGTGCTCCAACACAAAACATATAACTGATAAAACATGCAATACAACTGATACAATCACATAAAACACGTCTATAAACGCTCTCACTACCAGCCCACCCACACATCATTCCCATAAACCCACAACAGCCACATAAAATAAGTAGGGAGTAGATACCACAAAACTTTTTTTCTAGTGCAATAATGATACAAAGAAAACCAACAACAAAAAGCCATACAATATTAAAGAGTGAGAAGACATTATCATTAAGCAGCATGATGTTTTGAGAGCGTAATAATGAATTCTTAAAGAGGTGTAATAAGTTAACTGTTCCTATGTCAATGGGCAGATTGTTCCAGTCAGAAGGAGCTTTGAATTTAAAGGTGCATCTGCCAATTTCTTTATTAGTTTTGGGAACAAAAAAGAAAGGTTGGCAAGTATATCTTAGAGAGTATGAGGATGGTATGTTATTAGATATAACTGTGTGACAATTGTTTTTCTCACCGAGAAATTGCAACACTCACTATGTAGTAGGTTGCAACTTAATCTGTTTATGTTAGACTCGATGTGTTGTTTAAAAGAAAGCACTTCAGGCTCAGATATTTAAAGTAAGTCACTTATTCAAGGGTGTTCCATCATTAAAAGAAATAGATCTGAGGAGTCTTCTAGACCCAGTCTGGTTCCAGACAACATACTGCACAATTTCCTTTTGTTCAATGATAGTTTGTTGGATGAAAACCACTTCTGAACAGAGGCAAACTCACGTTGTAGGATCTTTCTGTTACAAGTATTAGATATATAGATTACAGTATTATCAGCATATGAGTGCACTTCACAATGAAAACACACTTTAGGAAGGTCATTAATAAAAATGGGGAAAAGAAGTGGTCCTAGAGATGAACCTTGTGGTACTCCCTTCTCGACAATTAAAGATCAGTTAGACTCCAATTGACACTGGTCTAACTTTAACCTTCAGAACAGATGCCAAAGTAAAGTATTCTAAGAGACCACAATAGAGTAAAATAATGTTCTTTGGGTTTGATTAGTGCTGGACTGCACAACCCACATGAATAATGTTGAATCTGCTGAAGACCACATTAAAAAACTCTCCAAATGCATGTGAAGACATTTTGTATTTGTTGTAGGAGCTATAATATTCTGTGTGTTTCAGAAGACCTTCAAAAAGTTCAAATTGACTGCTCAGTGTGTTTACGTTGTCTCAATTTTTTTCAAGGCGTGAAAGCCAAGACAGGAAGTTCCCCCTTCTTGAAGTGTGCCACCCAGTTCCCTCTGATCCTCTGGCACCCGTACGGACGTCATTACTACTTCTGTGTGGTGACGGAGAAGGAGCAGCAGAAGTGGCACGCTGTCCTCCAGGACTGTGTCAGACATACCAACGATGGTGAGTCCTGCCAACTAATGATCAACACACATTCCTGCACTCTTGTGGATGCCATGCAATGCTATAATTTCTTAAAACAAGTAAAGATAGGCGGCACCAAGACACATCATCAGCCTACCCTGATGCTCTGGGCAGGTTTATGGGATAAATACGGATTTGAGTCCTTTGATTTAGTCTGTGGCTGCTCAGGGCTGCACGCTGCAGGGAGTGGATCAAAGCGTCCCCACAAGTTGCCTCTGGAGCAGTCCGTGAGACAGAATATCTGTGGCTTTAACATATTGGGCAATTTGCTCTCTGTTTACTTGCCTTATTTGATGCAGAGACATTTTTTGGAAAAATGGAGATGGCAGTTATAGCAAGAATGCTCTCATCCTGAATTGGTTCCTTCAAAAGCAGTCGATTTGCGGTTCATGGAAATCAAATTGTCACCTTTCAACAAGTTTGTCTCAGTTTCCAAAATAATACCTGATGATGCAACCATCCCCTTGAATTAGCATGTCTCATCTTGTCATACAAGTTCTGACCCAGCATGGATTCACTTTTATTCAGTGCATCATTTCTTCATGTTTTGTTTGCTTTTTTTCTCTGAATTGTGGAGAGACTCAGTCCAAGCACTCTATGTCTGCAACATGAAGCCATGTGTTTTGGGAAACATTCCTAAAGTGATATTTTGGATGCACTTTTCTGTCTTGCATCAGAACTGATGAGTTGAGTGTGTTTACCAAACATGGTTAGAAAGCAAGAACCCACACTGCAGATATCCTCCTACTGAGTGGGAGCCTGTTGAACATATACAATCTGCTCCATCAGAGGTCAGAGCTGTTTGCCAGATATGCTGATATGCTTTCTATAAAACCATGCATTCACGTGTACTTGATGACTACTCCATGCATCGTACATACTGTTGGAGCATATGTTGCAATGAAGTTCCTAAGCAGTTCCTACACACACAGTAGACAGCATGACAGAGGCAGAGGGAAAGGAAAAAAGAGATTCCACCTGCTTTTTCTGGAGGTCTTTTTGCTAAGAGTGAAGCATTAGAAATTGTCAAGATCTTATTGTCATGCGCAGTTTTTTTTTTTTTCCTCTCACTAACAAGCACTTCATCCCAGCGCTCCCCAGTGCCCTGACATTCAGTTCAGTACAGCCCTGGTGTAAACACAGAGCTCAACAACAAAGTGAACAGAGAGGAAAACTAGAGGAAGTCACTCAGTAGAGTGCAGACCCCCTGCCAGGCAACAGATAGTGAAGCACTTACTGCAATGCCACTACAACATTAACATGACCTCCACATACGCTGTCCTGAGGTGAAACAAGATTTGAAACTGAAGCAGTTGTTGATCACTTGCAGCCCCTAGCGGTCAGGTAAAGACGAGCGAGAAGCCAGCTGTCAATGTTCAACAATATGAAACAGAGCAGTTGAAAAACTGAATTACTGCCTCACAGTTATTTGTCTCCACCAACCAGTCAAGTTACAGTTTAGTTCCATGTCCGTCCACACTCATATAATGTATGTAGTGAAGACTGCAGTGTTTCCGCTACATTCATTTAGGAGTGACGACCCGCCACTCCTAAATCCTAGCCGCCACTCCTTCAAATTTCGTTTCTTTTTTTTTTTTTTTTTTTTTATTGTTGATGCAAATACACCACCGCCGCATCTCTCCACCTTCAAAACAGAGTCCTGTCGGGTACTTGCGAGCACTAAGGTAAACTGCAGATAACTATCTTGCTCAGTATGGAAATATACTTGCGCGTGCTCATTTGCATGATCGTCATGGTCGTCAAGCACGTCAAGCACCTAGGCGACAGGGCAGAGTCAGAGCAGCGAATTCCCGAATTTCAAATAAACAATAAAGCAGCGAATTACCGGCCGGAGAAGAGGTAGACGTAAGTTATTAGCTTGAGATAACTCAACATAGATTTTACAAGTTAAACAGACGTTCACAATATGTTGATGACCAGCTAACGTTACGTAACTTATCGGTAGTTTAAGTTAATTTGGCCTGGTGCCAACTCAGTGTCGCTAACGTGAGTAAACTAATTGATAGTATTAGGCTAATGTTAATATCTACACACCATTATGTAACAACTGACTGCATTTTTCAGATGAGTTTATTGAAATATTTCTCTAAGAAGAGAAACGGAACGCCTGCCCCCGCTGCTGAAAAAAATCCTAGAGGAAACACTGGACTGTGAAGGAATTTAATATGGAACTTACCACTATATTCACCTATAACTTTGGAGAAATTAAATAAAAACTTTATTAAGTGCATTTTTTTGGAAAATTTGAAGATCTCACTATACATGTGATTCTAGTGAATAATTTCCATTGAGAAACATGCTGTCTTCACTTACAGAGGAGGATAGAGAGCTGAACATTATGATGTCACAGTGAAGCTAACCTTTGACCTTTTGGACATAAAATGTCATCACCTCATCATTTTATCCTGTTAGATATTTGTGTGTAATCTTGTCATAATTAGCATATTAATTCTTGAGTTATGGCTAAAAATGTGTTAAGTAAGGTCCACCAAAATTAGTTCATCCTTGTGTCGAAGAAGTTTAAGTAGTGCCAAGTTTGAAGAAATTCCCTCTGGTGTTCTTGAGATACCAGGTTCACAAGAATGGGATAAAACAAACATAAAACCTGTGTTCACAGCTATCACCTGTGTGGCAATAAAAATAAGGTTTTCAAGGTTTTTCAAAAAATTCTGGATAATAGAGGTCCTTCAGCATACAGCCATGAATGTGCACAAAAAAAATTAGGCTGATCGTTTCAGTGGCATGTGAGTTTAGCTGTGGACAAGCGGTAGGTCTGTTGATCACCCGCACACTCACGAATGCAAGTGATCGCATGGTCCCCTCCCAGCTTACACCTGGTGGGGACAACAACCAGTGTCTCTTTATGACTCTCATTTGGCCTGCTCCACTGTGGTTTGCTGTCCACTAAGGTGCTGTATGTCTGCAGCAGGCTGCCATGTAAAAGTCTAAAAAATAAAATTGATTCTTGATGTAATCTCTGACATAATAGTTTAGTCCCTCAGTGACCTTACTGTTAAGGAGTAAAGATAAAAGAAAATTCCAGACCTGGTTTTGGTGTACTTTATCTAGCCTCTGACTGTGTAGCTGCCACAGTCAGAGGCAAATGTGAAATTGACTAATACCAGGTAAATACTTCATGGCGTCATGCCATGACATATTTACCTGGTTACCATGGTGCTCAGCTCAGATTAACATAGTGCAAGAAGCAGGACCCAGGAAGAACCTGTCACGTATAACAGCAGCTTTGTTCTAACTTCACCTCTGCTGTTTACTTTAGCAGAGGCTTTATTAACTGACAGGTGCTGCAGTTTATACAGCAGACCTGCACTTACATTCTCAGACACACAGTTTGTAGTTATTGTAGGGTGGAAACACAAACACACAAATAGGTGTTTGGGACTGAGTGTAGTGTGTGTGCGTGTGTGCGTATGTGTGTGTGTTAATAAATCAGTGTAGATCACCAGGTACAGCTCTGCAGCAGTACAAACAGTGTTTTTATGTGAGCTACACACAGACAAAGCCAGTGGAACTGCATGAGTGGCATTCTGCTCTGTTTCCTGACATTACACAGGAAGCTACACATCCAAGGACCGTCACACTACAGATCACAGTCCTGAAGAGCCAGAACCTGGACATTAAAGCCATTCAGGTTTTCATATTTTTTGTCACAGCTAACAGGGTTGAAAATATGACCAGATGACAGGCAGTCTTCTTACCGACTCAAGGATGTAAGATGGGTTTAAAGCAACAAAAACTGAAAAAAATCCTCATTCTGACAGAGACTGCTTCAGACTTCTTCTATTAAAGTCAAAACAAACCATGTAATCACAGATTTCACAGGATTTCTTCAACACTCACAAACTGGCGTGCTGCCACTGGTGACTGGAAGTTTTACTACTAATTAAAAGAGTTATCTCATTTATATATGCACTCTCCTCTGGCCAGAGGCTGTCACAGTCATGAAATTTTGACATACAAATGATTATTTTCTAGTCAAATAAAAGCTGGGTTTCAAATAATAGTCAGCAACATGGTTGCCATGAACAAATAAAGGCCAGCACCAAATACAGGCCTGGATGTTGGCATTGGATGTAAACCGTGAGATCCAGTTTAAACATATGCTGCCATGCCTTAGTGACAAAGTTATCACTATATTTAGAGTCATGTGACACCAACAAAGAAAAACAATGTACACAATAGACACTCAACAAAAATATAAATGCAACAGATATGATTTTTTTTCCAAGAGGACAAAGTCATGACCCGCCCTACTCTGCTTCTGACTGGCTGATTCTGGTATTCTTACCCTAACCTGAACCAATCACTCCTCATGCCTAAACCTAATCAACCCAGCCAATGAAGTCAGTGGGCACTAGCCAATCAGGGCCTTAGTAGGGTGGGTCATGACTTTGACAAACAGGGGTGACATTGGTATCTATAATGTGAAATAGCCATAGTTCAGTGCCCAGTAAATGCCTTTTTTTTAAAAGATCAAACTAAACATTTTCAAGTGTACTTTTACTGTGACCAGTCCAAGACACACATGTAAACTGATTAATCAGCATGTCTGTGCTACACCTGTCAGGTGGATAGATTATCTTTGCAAAGGAGAAGTTTGAGAACAAAATTTGAGAGACGTGAACTTTTGTGTGCTCAGAATAAGTTTAAGATCAATTTACTTCAACTCGTGAAAAATGGGAGTGACCAACAAAGGTTGAACCCCCCAACCCCCACCCCTATACTGTTTAGGGTAAACATCTAGAACATTTGTAAGTTGTTAATACAACAGCATTTATTGTTAATGCTTCTTTGTTTAAGAATAAAACATAACATAGAATATGGTTCAGCATGGTTAAGGGAATTGCTCATTAAATGGCAGTAGGTGTGCTAGGGTTGGGTGATATGTTAAATTTTTCTGGACAACTATCGTCAGCCCATCTATCAGCGATGGCAAATATCTTCGTCCCTCCTCCCACCTCCCGTCCGCTCGAGTCTCAGCTGGGAGATGTGCACAAGCTGTGAATTCGCTATGTTACGGACGTTACATACATTCACTATGCCCAGTAAACGAACTGAAACTCACAAAGTGCCATGAAATTGCATGTTCTCATACCTGTTTTCCTTTTGAGTTAGAGAAATACAACCTTACACCTTCTGAATTCAAGTTTCTCTCTTTTACCGAACCAAGATGAGCTTAATTGGCTTGTTAACTCCACGTACACTTCACCAACTCTGGTTTAGTCGAATTAAATCCTTAATTTACGGTGTGAAGAGTGCAAAGACTCTGACTCTGCAGGTTGTTTTCCTCTCACTCCTCACCCAGCTCAGCGCACAAATATCGCCCCAAAAATCGGCCTAAAAAACCAACCGGCAATGGATTCAGCCCATCATCGATGGACAAGATATTCATCCAATCGCCCAGCGCTAAGGTGTATCCAAACCACTGAGTTTTCTTCAGCTTCAGACCTCTGCTTGGTTTTCCTCCAGCTGACTGAAACTGATCCACTGGACCTGAGCGCCATCACAGTCGCTCTTTAAACCAGTGTAGTGCTTTGACAGCTTGTCATTTTCATGTCATGAATCAGCGAGCAGTTTACACGGAGTGTAATACAGCTACAGTCAGAGCGGCGTTTCATCTGGCTTCACGGTGACGTGGACAGCTTCCTCGGTCACTGAGAAATCTGATGGCAGTGCCAGAGGCAGTGGGTGGTTTTTACAGGGAGGGTTAACAACAGCACATTGTTTAGACTGCACTGTGTCCAAGTCTGCTCTCTATCACTATTTCATTTCTTTAAATCCCTTCAGCCTTTCTACCTCTGACTGTTTCTCCTTCTGTTTATTTCACAGCATTTCTCTTCATGTCTCTTAAACATCATAATCATTCTGATCTTTTGTTTGATGTAATTTCAGTCATTGAACTTGAATATGAAAAGCAGGAAAACATAAATATGTGCGGTTAAAAAAAAAAAAAAAACACAGTAAGAAGCAAATTTCTATTTGCTGCAGTACAGATGGTGGATTGAAAACCTGTGTGAGCTGTGAGGAACCTGAAAGAGGAAACGGCACCAATAGTTAACATGCCTGAGCCGTGACACAGGCCAGCTGCATGACGTATGAGTGGCTGAATGACTCCATATGTTCTCTGTGCCACACAGAGCAGCTCTTCAGAGACCCGCGCCGACTTTTTAACAGAGCTGTTAAAAAGTCAAGGTGTGGCTGCACCGGCCTCACCCCGGGTCAACAAGTCATTCTTGTCCATACAGAGGTTCCTGTCACAGTGTAGTGCTGGAATGTGGAGTAAAAATGAGCTGTTTGCCCCTCATGAGTCCTGCCCCATCATCCCTTCTTCAATTAAACAAATTTAGCCCAAATGTATCCAGTAATATATGTAGCTCTGAATCTGAGAGTTGATAATAGAATTTAATTAACATAAAATTTGATAATCTGTTCAACATTTAGGTCATTCATGAAGCTACAATTTTAATCATTCACAGCCTCCATCTAATCAAAAGTGAAGCTTTGCTTCATTTCTCTTTTTCAAATATCTTTGGGGTTTTGGACTCCCAGA
This sequence comes from Lutjanus erythropterus, assembly GCF_056507025.1. Taxonomy (NCBI): domain Eukaryota; kingdom Metazoa; phylum Chordata; class Actinopteri; order Lutjaniformes; family Lutjanidae; genus Lutjanus; species Lutjanus erythropterus. Next base: position 38,421,619 of record NC_139326.1, on the reverse strand, counting down.
CACACAGTTTGCAGTTATTTAGGCCTTAACAATGAGGATTGCCCGCTCACCTGGGTCTGGTAAACTCACTATTATGATAATGGATTAATCATCCTCGTTAATCATTAATCATCCTGCATTCCTGCAGTGTTCCTGCAGCCTGCAGAGATTTCCTCAGGTCTGAGGAGTAGGGGACGGGGAAACGACTCCATAGAATGTGTATTAAAGAGGATCTGAACCCATTTATTCTACAGTCTGCGGCTCCAACTTGCAGTTTGGATGCTGTTCTCATTTTTGCACACACAATGGCTTAAAGTTGCTCTTTTTAATATAAAAATGTAGATTAGTGAATCTTTAAAAGTGCAAGTTTTAAGTGAATTTTGTCAGAGAAAAAAAGTTCTTATTTTAGGATCAGGTTATACGGTAAAACATATTATATTATATTTCTGCCATATTCTGCCAATAAATCCCTTTAAATCTTGAAGAGCTGCAAAAATAACTGAATTATCGATTATTTATTAATTATTAAATTAATCTCTAACTATTTTAATGCTTGATTAATCAGTTTGAGTAATTCTTAAAGAAAAAAGTCCACTATCTCTGATTTCAGCCTCTCAAATATGAATATTTTTGCGTTTCTTCACTCCTCTGACAGTAAACTGAATATGTTTGAGTTGTGGACAAAATATTTGAGGATGTTATCTTGGACTTTGATTAACATTTTTCCCCGTTTTCTGACATGTTATAATAATAATTTTTAGGGGTTGTTCACACTACACATTTGAGCAGTGCGTGTGTGTGTGTGGTCTTACCTGCTGGTTTTCATATCCTCACCCATATCAACCAGTTAGAGCAACCGCACAGCCAGCTTGAGTAACATGACTCACACAGTGTCAGGCGCTCAGTGTCATCCCTCCCTCCCAGTCTAAATGAGGGGGAAATCACTGATTGCGTTCAGAAAACAGCTATTTTCTCTTTCTCTTTTAAACTCTTCTGCATATTCTCTGTAGAAAGGTTGAACTTTCAGCAGAAAGAGCCGCAGCAGTCCGGCGACAGTACCATTATTGTTTCTTTTCAACATGCCAACTTTTCTACCTCACCCCAGGAACGTTTTGACATCTTTTCCCTTAGCTTTCTGTTCTTAGAGCAAAATGAAAATGCACATAAAAAGAGGGGAATCCACTGAATATTTTAACCTTTTTTAAGAAAGGTGGAACTAAGTAGATGCTGAGAGTCTCTCTTTTTTCTCCATCTCTCACTGTACACGCCAAAAATATCAGCAGGATTTCCTTAAGAGCAGTCATTTGGTCTGAGCTGCACTGAATAATAGTTTAACGTCAGTCTGAGTCACTGTTGAAAGAAGAGGCTAAATGTGGAAGGTGTGACTGATGTCTTGTGGTATATATAGGCAGAAACAGTTTTGTGGCTTGTTCAGATGGAAGAAGAGACTGAAATCCTGATTTTTGGTTTGTTTGAAATCCCCTCATGTACCAGAGGCTCAGTCAAAATAATAACCCCCTCCTCTCTGAGAGGGTCTGGCACTTCCTGTCCCTGCTACTACAGGGAACCCCCTCCCCCCTAACATGCATTGTCATAGCTGGGAGTTCTCCCACTGTCCAATTAGACTGAAGAGCCTGTCGGAGTTTCTTTAATCACAGCAGGGCTCTGTGTTAATGTGTTTTTCTGGCTCTGAGCAGATTTTTATTTTCTTTGGATGTCAGACAACCTGAGGAATGTAGAAAAGTTCCACTTTTTTTTTTAGAGGCCCCCGTCTTTCTCACGCACCATTTGACTCCGGTGTTGACTTCTGCCAGTTAAGCTTAAAGGGATAGCTCACCCAAAAATGAAAATTCAATCATTATCTACTCACCCTCACTCCTATTGAAAATAGGAAAGTGAGTAAATAGTGAATGAATTTTCAGTTTTGGGTGAACTATCTCTTTAAACAGCACATGCACACACACTTTGCTTCATTCAGGTAAAGATGAATGTGCCACATGTTTTCAGGCTGTGATTAGCCGTTCTTGAACCATAAATGAAATTGTCATAATCTGCTTAGTTGTTAACATGTCACTATGGTAACAGACACTAGGAAAACAAAGAACAGTATACATGAGACTAATGCAACACAGTTACTCATCGAGTTATGTTGAAATCTGACAGTGAAACATTTGTGTGAAAGGTGAGACGTTAGACGTGATGTAGCCAATATGATCACTGCCATGTGAGAGAATGTAGTCCAGCTGCACTAATGAACTGATTATCATGAACATGGGTTCTGAGCACAAACCCATAAAACACCCTCCTGTCCATACACACATGTAATAGTATTCATTATTTTTGTTGGAGTTTGTTGAGACACATCTGATAGCAATATTATTTAATGACTTTGTCCTCCTTATTCTGACCTTTTTGAACCAGGAAGTGAGATAGGGGTCCTTAGGGCATAGCTCACCCTTTTTATGCCTGATTAAATAATAAAATCATGATTTTTAGTTGAAGATACATGTTGCTCGTACTGGGTTGGACCCCCTTTTGGCTTCAGAACTGCCATAATTCTTCCTGGCATAGATTCAGCAACATTCCTCAGAGATATTGGACCATATTGACATGACAGCATCACACAGTTGCTGCAGATTTGTCGACTGCACATCCATGATGTGGATCTCCTGTTCCACCACATCCCAAAGGTCAGTGGTGCCCAACCCTGGTCCTCAGGGACCACTGTCCTGCATATTTTATATGTTTCCCTGCTCCAACACACCTGATTCAAATGATCAGCTCATCATCAAGCCTCTGCAGAAGCCTGACAACAACCTGATCATTTGAATCACTGCCAAAGGTGTTATAGTGGACTGAGATCTGGTGAATGTGGAGGCCACTGGAGTACAGTGAACTCACTGTCAAGTTCAGGAAACCAGTTTCCAGTCTCCCCCACACCATCACACCACCAGCAGCATCCTGAACCGTTGATACAAGGCAGGATGGATCCATGCTTTCATGTTGTTTACACCAAATTCTGACCCGACCATCTGAATGTCACAGCTGAAATCAAGACTCATCAGATCAGGCAACGTTTTTCCAATCTTCTATTGTCCAGTTTTAGGTGAGTGTGTGTGAATTGTGGCCTCAGTTTCCTGTTCTTAGCTGACAGGAGTGACACCCGGTGTGGTCTTCTGCTGCTGTAGCCAATCTGCTTCAAGGTTCAACGTGTTGTGTGTTCAGAGATGGTCTTCTGCACACCTTGGTTGTAACTAATGGTTATTTTAGTTACTGTTTCCTTTCTGTTGTCTTGAACCAGTCTGGCTGTTCTCCTCTGACCTCTGTCATCAACAAGGCATTTTCTCCCAGAGAACTGCTGCTCACTGGATAGTTTCTCTTTTTCAGAACATTCTCTGTAAACCCCAGAGATGGTTGTGTGTGAAAATCCCAGTAGATCAGCAGTTTCTGAAATACTCAGACCAGCCCGTCTGACACCAGCAACCATGCCACGTTCAAAGTCACTTAAATCACCTTTCTTCCCCATTCTGACGCTCGGTTTGAACTTCAGCAGGTTGTCTTGACCATGTCTACATGACTTAATGTATTGAGATGCTGCCATGTGATTGGCTGATTAGATAATTGCGTTAACAAGCAGTTGAACAGGTGTACCTAATGAAGTGGGTGTGTGTCTTTTTTTTCTATTTTAGTGAGGAAGTTTCTTCTAAACTGCCAAATCAATGATGTGGTTAAACGCTAACAGCTTCTAATCTTTCCACCGCAGGACTGTCAGAGGAGAATAAAGTCCAAACACCAGCGTTTACTGATGCAGTCCGACTCTACCGCCAGTCTAAAGGGAGCTACGGCACCTGGGAGATGATGTGTGGCGTTCCATCACAGGTAAGCATGAGAGCAGTGACATCTATCCTGTCCTCTGGGCTCTGCCTTTTCTTTTCGAGACAGAATGACATCATTCTGATAAAATCTCTTGTTTCCAGGCTGTAGCGGATAAAGCAGAAATCTGACTCCCGACACGCTTCGTGCAAACATAAATCAGGTTAAATCAGCACTTGTAAACACATTCTCCAAATTCCTGCTTTAACCTGATTTCTTGTATGCATCTAAACATAGTGAGACTGTTTACTGTCTGCTAAGTGTTTCCACTTCAGACCTGTTTGTGCTTTGTGTGCCCTGAAGCGTGATTAAAAGACTGTGCGTCCCGTCTCACAGGCGTGGTCTGGACCAGGTTTCTATACCTCTGGCACTGAACAGGTTTATCTGGATGCTGCAAACCCACAGTCATCCCATCATTAACATGATTTATAGACGTGAGAGATTTTATAACTCTTTATATTTTATAACCCCCCCTAAAAGAATTGTTTTGGGTGCAGGTCTGCCTTAAGAATTAACATGGCAATCTGTAACATCTAAGTGGTGTGAATTTCCCACCCTAGATTTTCTCTCCTGTGGTCAGTTAAGTGACTTTTCTTTTGAACAGAACCTGTGTTCTGTTGTCTGTTCATTCACTGTGGTAAAAAACAAGCTTCTCTTTGAACCGGCATGTGATGGACTGAAGCCTTTACACCATCTCAGCTGTGCTGTAAAGTTTGATCCTGCAGTTGATGGACAAAGACTAGTGTTTTTATGAGCACATAATCAATATTTCATCAATTGCACAAGTTTGTATTCATACAATAGTAAAGCAATAAATTGATACGATGATATCTTAAAGGTTTATTCAACTATCAGCCTGAATTCAATTTTTCTGCTGCCTGAAAATCAGGCTGACATGATGTGATGGATAACACTAAGGTACGTACCTGTAAGTCACAGGGGAATATATTTATTAACATTAGACATGTACTGAGGAGAGGAGAAGTATTCTGTGATTTTCCCTCTTGAAGTTGAACAACAAAAAGTTAGAGATATTCGGCTTTCGGATGAAATTTCAGAAAGCACCTAAAATGCACTAAAACCTTTACAGGTGAACTTAATTTGACCTTCTCTAAACGTTTGAATGCACGTGTCCAACTATTCAGTGTTTCAGTGCTTATTGCATAACATGCTGTTCTCTAACAAGGTGAGTGTGTCTGATCCATCAGTCGACCATTAAATGTTCTGGTTTAATGACAGTTTGTATTTAAACAGTCCTCTTCATCATTCTGTTCACATTTTGACATCATGAGACCAAGATGACACCTAACAATCAATCAAGAGTACCTGGCCATTGCATGGCTTCAAACGGGATGTTCTCAGAGGGAAGCTGTCACTGAGCGTCATCAGCAGGATGCAACAGAGACACAGAGAGACTGGTAGAGTCACAGAAAGGCATAGAAGTGGACGTCCTTTGACCACATCCCATGCTGATGACCGCTTCATTGTGAACACTGCCCTGTGGAACCGATGATGAATGCCACTCAACTCCAGGCACGTTTAAGGAAGGTGAGGGGCACATTCAAAACCATTTACATCAGCATGTTCTGCGTGCTAGACGACCTGCGAGGGTACCACACCACCAGACACAGGCATCATCGTCTTGCATGGGCCAGGGAGCATTTGCACTGGACGAGGAACCAGTGGGCCTCAGTGCTGTTCTCTGATGAAAGTCCATTCACATTGAGCAGACATGATAGCATCAAGGAGAACACTGTGAATCAGCCACTGTTGTCATCAGACGAGTCTTTGGAGATGGTGGTGTTACAGTCTGGGCAGGTGTGTCTAGTCAATATAGAACTGCCCTACATCTTTTGAATGGTACCATGACAAGCCAATACTACTTGAATAACACCATTAATCCAGTCATTGTGCCTCTGCATGAGCAACACAGGCCTGATTTCATCTTCATGGACTCAACTCATCAAGGTCGCATCATCAGGGCATGGCTGCTGGAGGCTGGGGTACCTCAAGTGGAGTAGCTTGCACTTTCACCAGACCTGAATCCCATAGAAAACCTATGGGATCAGCTGAGTCATCGTGTTGAGGGTCGTAACCCTGCACGCCAGAACCTCAATGACCTGAGGGCAGCCCTTCAAGAAGAGTGGAATGTCACGCCTCAGCAGACAATAAGTCGACTTGTGAACAGCATGAGACATCGTTGTCAAGCTGTAATTGATGCTCAAGGACATATGACAAGTTATTGAGACACTGACATTTTTTGTTGTGTTGTTTCAATAAATTGTTTGAGATGAAGAAATCACCTTTGCATGCTTCTACTTAAATGCCCTACTTTCATGATAAAATATCACTGTAGCATAAACTTTTTGCATTTTCCATAAATTTCACCCAAAAGTTGAATATTCCTAACTTTTTGTGAGTAGTGTATGTTTAAATATATTTCAAATGTCATCTTTTCTTTTCATTCAACTTCTGAGTCTGCTTATACTGTATATACTGTTCCTATTTTTTTTATTTCCTCTGCTTAAATTCATATTTTGCTATATTTTTAATTTTATATTTTTATTGATGCTTCTTTATATTTTTGCCATCTGCTTTGCTGCTGTGACACTGAACATTTCCCTGCTGTGGGACTAATAAAGGAATATTTCATCTCTTATGAGGGATCCCACACTTTTTACGTAAAGGAGTCGTGTTGCTTTTTCCAAGACGTCTCTTTTGGACTTTCTGATACAAATTGAGATCTATTGGTTCCCTTGGAGTCCACTCAATGAGTGGAAGTCAATGTTTTGCATGAGTCTCGGGGAACAAGAGGTGTTGTCTTCAAGTGATATGGCTTTGTTTTATTAATGACAAGTGTGATTGGTTGCAGATTAACAGCCGCTCCCTATTTAAGGTGGCTTTTCACTGACACAAATTGAAGGTCTAGCATCGAAACGATGTGCGGGAGTCCTTTTTCTTTTTCAACAAAATATTTCAGAGTTTTACCTTTAGGCTGTCATATAGCTCAGTCATTTACACATCACTGTCTGCACAAAACTTGAAGGGGTTATGTCAGTTTTACACATCTCATCACAAGTGTTGATTATGTAAAAAAAAAAAATCTTGTATAAGGCTGCTTGTGTGTCCAGAAGGAGCTGATTGCGTTTGTTGTGTCTTCTCCTTGTAGATCCTGTCTAATCTGGTGATGGAGGGCCTCCTCCCTGAGCTGAGGGAGCTCATCTCCCCCCGCCTCAAAGGCAAACTGCATGAGAGGCAGAGGAACTGGATGCTGGTGAGAAACTACTGCACACCAACACTCAGCAGCTGATGATTCATATTCCAGATATGTTTATCACATTAATTCCTAAAATCTGACATTTTTCTGGAGACTTGTGGTTTTCATGGAAGAAACGGCATTTAGGTCACAGGAAAAAAAGATAATACTAGTAATAATTTAAACAAACACACCCATACATATTTGTGTGGAGTCTTATCAAAATTTGTTTTGTCATTTCCTCAAGGGCCAAGCTGCCAATCACCTGGATAAATCAAATAATAATGTTTATATATATATATATATATTATATTTACATGCAAAAACAAAAAGTATGATTAAAAAAATAAGCATATAAGAAATAAACGAACAAATAAATGTGGAAATAGATGAAAATGCATATATTATTAGCTTATATTTTATTTTTCTTTATATTTCCTCATTTATTTATTTATTTTGATGTTTCCACATTTTTATTTACTTAGTCATTATTTTTTTATTCTCTTTGTATTTCCACATTTATTTTTATGCTCTTATACAGATCTGTTCTCCAACTTGATATCAATCCCTTGTCACTGTTTCAAAGTTTGCTCCCTGCAGAGACGACCAGGATGATGAGACCAGTCTGTCCACCTCAAAATGAAAAGTGTGGAGGAGGTTGTGGGAGGTTGTACCTTTTTTAATTGTGTGTTTCTTATATATGTATAGATCAGTGACGCGGTGTACAGCCTGGTGCAGGGGCAGTGTCAGGCCCAGTACGAGGCGGTGGTGCAGAAGTGCGAGGCGGCCCGCTCCTCCCTGGAGGCCTCCATCCGGACAGACATGGACCAGATCATCACCTCCAAGGAGCACGTCACCAACAAGATCAGAGGTTAGAGACCGAGCGGCCATGATCACCTGCTGACACACTGTGGGACACATTAACACACCTTTTTTCCTTCAGTCCCTACTTTTCTGATTGTTTCTAACTTCTCTGTTGATTATTCTTCACAGCTAAATGAAGTGAAGACTGATTACATACTTCAGATCACTAGTCAATGAGGACATGTAATTCATTGGCTAATTAATTTAGTTTAAATCTGTCATTTTATTATAAATTACAATTTAAGAACACAACAAAACAAAAAGATTCCAGTGGCACATCACTTCAGACTCCATAGAAATGACTTGCATGTACATATAATTATTTCTAGTTACTCAGTCCCTCCAGGAAGTTGAAATGTTGCCATCGCAACAGTTCCTGCAAATTGAGCCAACCCCTGTGAAATCTGCACGATCTGACAATTTTGTCCAAACTTTTCCGCAAATTTGACCAATCATTGTTGCTCCCTGCGAGTTCTACCAATCATAGCAGTCTCCCAACAATGCAAACATCATGCATGTACAAATTTTTGAACTGACTCAGTGTTTCGTTTAATTATTCACAGTCATTTTCACATTTTTACATATCTTTTATTTTATCACATTTACTGAAAAGAGCACAACATCTGTCAGTGTTGTTAGCATTTGAAAATGCTCTGCACACTTTTATATTTTATAATTTTGTGCCGTTTTTGTTTTTTAGTTTGTAATCCTGAGCCTTTTTAGTAAGGTTACTTAGAACAGTCAAGTCATTTTGTTCTCCCTGGAACAAAAAAAAATTGCAACTGTTTTTTTTTTTGCCATTTTCACTTGGTCTCACAATTTAATTGCAAAAAATGCCTAAAAACATTGCAACATGCGTCGCAATTTTTCAGAAAAGCTGCTGTGAAAACAGGAACTGAGGTACCACTGCAAATTCTGGCCAATGATGATCACGTCTGTACTGCAGAGGATTTCCACACAAAGTTATCTAACATCTGCCTGTGAGCCACCGACACATAACACTGGATTTAACCTCCATTGTGCGTTTGTACAAGTGTTTACTATCAGTCTGACAGCTTCCCATCGTTGTCACACAGCAGGCAGACCTGCAGCATTCCTCACAATGTTTATGTCTGATGACAGAATTCTGCTGCTGCTGTGCTGCAGTGACAGTATGGAAAGAGTCCCAGAGAAAGACGAGTAAACAGTCCTGTCAAATAAATAAAAAAGGCTTGTCAGTAGGGCTGCAACAATACCTGGGATGCTAATGTACGAATGGAAACAAGCTTTTCTTTTGCAGTGATGTGGTCATTTTAATGCCAGAGTTCACCTCCCAGCATGCAGATGTTCCACCACAAATTCCCCCTCAACAGTTTTTTGCAGCAGCACCGTCACTGCATCCTGGCCTTAGCTCCGCCCAAGACACTTGTGATTGGTTTAAAGTAATACAAACAAGGCAGAGTGTTTTTTTTTCACCTATAGCATTTTATTGATCATAAATTCAACTTTTCATTTGTAAATTACTGTGTGAGCTACTCCTTCAAAAGTAACAGTTTTGATTTAATTACCAGCCTTTTCAAAGTGATTCAACAACAAAGAGGAAGAGGTTTGTCTGAAACATTGACCCTCCATGTTTACCTCTGTGTTCCTCGTTCCCTCACAGCGGTGGTCCTCCACAAAGCAGAGAAGCTGCTGAAGGTGAGCATCCAGCCCTACATCAGCTCCATCCTGGACGCCCTGATGGAGCCGACCAGCCGAGGCTTCGCTGAGGTGCGCGACGTCTTCTTCCGAGAGCTGGTGGACATGAGCAAGAACACCCTCAACGAGGGCACCAAGGAGACGGTGGCACAGGTGAGGGGGTTCAGGTTAGGATCAGACCTTTCAAGAGCCAAGACGTTACGTGCATGAACCACCAACTGTGCAGTGATTTGGAGTCTAAAATATTTTTTGTGCAAATAACATCTCCTCCTCCTCCTCCTTCTCCTCCTCCTCCTCAGCACATGGAGAAGATCTCCATGCTGGCCTTCCACCCTGTGAAGATGCAGAGCTGCTATGAGAAGGTGGAGCAGCTGAGTCTGGAGGGTCTGCAGCAGAGGTTTGACGTCTCCAGTCCGTCAGTGTTTGTCCAGAGGGCCCAGATCCTCATGAGAGAGGTAATACTGCCACTACTTACATCATTTCGCTTTTACTACTGGGTTCAGTCTAGTTTTAAAAGTTTTAAAATACTTTTTGTCTTTGAGCAAGACATTTGGTGAACTGCTCTGAAGCCACCTGTCTGACTGTGAGTTAGATTTTGCAACACTCTGAAAATAAAAGCATGAACAGATTTCAGAAGCTGTCCTCAGGCCAGTGCGGGACTGTGTGTCTCCACTGTTTTGACTGCAGTCCTTCACAATAAGAGCATTCTTGTCTGATGTGGCTGGAAGTGTAAACACTTGCTGATTTGTAGTAGTACAGTCAGCGTCATTATTCACTGACAAACATGTCTATTCATAGAACCTTTCCTCTCTTGTTTAGACAAGTTTGTCACTTTTTAGATTTCAGTGGAACTATTTTCTTTCAAAGAAATGGTCCCTTAAAAAAAACCTGAAGTGGATTATCCAGAAAAACACGGACTCTGGAAAGTGTTGAATTTTTTTCCAGGTTCCCACGCTTTGACAGCCACAGTTTTCACCCCAGTAGGCTGAAATCTGGCATGGATTTCAAATGTGTGTTTGTGTTGTGGCAATTGACTAAAAGGGGGTGTGGCAATGGGAGCTGGTCTGTAACAAAAAAACACATAACTTGTAAATGGTTTCAGATACACGCACAAGAAATGGCTGGTTATCAGTGTGACTGGCCCTGACATCACATATCGATTCTGTACCGATTACAAAAAAAAAATTACATGGTCGTATTTTCTGTCAATTATAGTTCTTAGACTGAAAATTGGAGTTGGCGGGTCAGACCCATTTAAAAAAAATTTGAATTGGCCAAGAAAATTGCAATCGGTGAATCTCTAATGGAAAGCTTGGTCATGAGCCAAATGACATCTGTTACCATACACACCAACTGGCAAAAAAGGGGGCGTGGTAGTGGGTGTGGCTTGTAATAAAAAGGTGCATAACTTCTAAATGGATTCACGTACCATGGCCAAAGTAATGAACTCTCTTGTCGGATGTGTAATTTATCATTAGCAACTTATGCTCCTCCCCTTACACTTCAGTCACGCCCCCTTTCATAAGTCTTGAACTGTATCTTGTTGACCCTTGTGGGAGACATCACTGGTCTCAGCAGAGTTCCTATTTTTAATTTTGCAAGTTAGACCCCGCCCCCCCCAAGCTACTACATCACACCATAACATATAAAGTAAAAGTGTGATTTTCCAGTTGTATAATAGTGTGGTATATAATCTGACCTATACAATTTATATAATAATAATAATTATTATTTTGTAATATTATGGTCCATAATATATGGTCCGTCCTTCCATAACTCCTGAACCGTTTGTTGTAGACACGTAGGAGGCATCGCTGAAGGTTAGCCTATACTTTAGCCCCACCCCCCTGTCATAACTCATGATCAGTTTGTCATAGAGCCTTGTGGCAGGCATCCCTGGGCTTGACAGAGAGTTCCCTTTTCCTCTGGTGTGACTTAATCACATTTTTATACTTCCTTAAAAGTGTTTTTGTGTTAATACACGCATGTGTGGTTGCAGCCGTTGCGAATTTGTGCTGTAAATGTGCTTTTTAAATACTGAGACACCACAAAGTCAATTCCATTTACCACCGCTGTGTTGGGGTCAATGAAGAAATCTCACAAACATTTATTTAACAAACCTGGAAAAACAGAACCACAAGTGTGTACATGAACAGACACCATTAGAACCAGAAAGTCCTTTTTTGGTCATTTAGTCAGACCTGAGGTGGGACCAAGTCATTGTTTTGCAAGTTATAAATAAGTCTCAAGTCTTTGCTCTCAGGTCCCAAGTCCTAAACTTTCAGTTTTGAGTCCTAAGTAAGTCCTAACATTTGCCGGTTAGTCGGAAGTTGTTGACAGATGTGACTTGAGTCTGCAGAAGTCATCTGTCTCGAGTCCACAGCTCTAGAACCAACAGTTTAAAACTATTTTGCTGTCTTGGCCTGAGAACAGCTCATAATATTATTTTGTTGCTCTTGTAGATACAAATAAACTTTGTGTGTTGAGACAGCACACAATAACATCGTTCACTAGAATCAAAAACATATGTCCATTCAGGTTAAAACATGATGCTTTCCAGATTGGAACGAATTTAAATGATCATCTGGCATGTTTCTTTAAGATGTAAATACTGAGAAAAAAAAGCAGATGCAGCTCTGTGAAATGTAGTTTTTATGTGAATCCAACCACAGCAACATAATTCTTCTTGTTTAAAGCCCAGGGCTGTGAAATAATTGCATTAATCTGCCATGTGTCCAGACTTGCACAAGAACTCAGTGTCAGGGAAGAGATCCAGGCTTTCTGGCATTTAAACCCCCCCATAGAGAAATCACTTATCATGACCTCCTCAATGGGGCCCCGGGGCCAGTGGGGGGGTCTGCACTTTAACTCAAGGTCATTCAGAGTTTAAGTACTGTTTAGAAACTACGAACACTCAAGCTGTGAAGCCTTTACTCAACGTCTACACTGTGAAAAACAATAATAAATAAGATCCAAGTCCTTCAAAATCTCTAAAACAGCAAACAGGTAAAATGTTCAAACTCTTAGAATGCCTTGATTTTTAAGGTACAAGCAGTCTGAAAAAAGTTGATGTTTCACAGCGCTGCCATGGGTCTGAAAACTGAAGACACAAGTTTTGCCCGAGACTCACAAACCTATGCAGTACGTGTGTTGTCAGGTGTAGCCAGGGAAAAGAGGAAAAAGATGTATTCCACGGTACATCCACTTCATAAATGGTCCACATACATTATGTGGTCAATGAAGATAAGAGAACTGTAACTAATGATCTTTTTTTTATTACTGACTAATCTGTTGATTTTTTTTTCACAATGACTGGACTAATCAATTAATATATAAAATGTCAACATTTCTCACTATTGATTTATCTGTTGATTATTTTCTTGAAAAAATGGTGAACAATCTTGACCAGTGTTTCTCAAAGCCTACGATGACGTCCTCAGATGTTTTGTTTTGTCCACAACTCAAAGATATTCAGTTTACTGTCAGAGAAGAGGAAAAAAACAGAAAATATTCACATTTAAGAAGCTGAAATCAGAGAATTTGGACTTTTTTTCTTTAAAAAATAACTCAGATTAATCAATTGTCATAGTACTTGGTTAATCATTTGATAATCAATTACTTGACTAATTGTTGCAGCTCTAATTTTCTTTCAGTCAGCTGATTGTTGGAGCTCTAGTAAGTCTTTAAAAGTCCTTGTTCTTCAACATCAACAACAGAGTCCAGTTTCCAAAGTCAAGAATAAACTTTCACTCTCAACTTCAAAACTTTTATCTTTTGTAGTAGATGAGCATAAAGTAACAAAATTATCAACATCAAAATTCAGATGAACGTTGGATCTCAAAATAATGTAAAATAAATTAGCTTGTACATCTTCATAAAAGTCAGCGCAGCAGCTGTCTCCATTTTTTTTCTGACATTAAGTGACATGTAATGGTGCTGAACAGATGCTGCCTTCAAATGCTGTCAAAATTCTTGTCAGTACAGTGAGATTTTTTTTAAGAATACATTTCTACTATGATGACAGTGCTAGAGCCAGTCTGACAAACTGCTCTCTTTCAGTTTGTGCCAACAGTTTTCAGTACTGTTGTCACTCCTGACTGCAAAATACATGTGATGTTGTGTATTTGTGCAGCGGATGACTGTCTGAGCAGTGAGTGGAGCAAATCCAGCAGATAATGAAGTCAATATTTGAGTTTGTTGCATTTATTATCAAACACTTGATGATGCTGCAAAATCTCAGTGGAGAATTTATTTCTTGTCCTTGTGTGAACTGAAAAGAACAGCTGGTTTCCAGGCTGCTCGTCTGATCTGAATATACACATGATCATACTGACTGTCTGTTAAACAGGCAAGTTTTAAAGCTGATGTAACTTGAGACAAAAGAATTTATAGCGGTGTCAGATGTCATGTACAGATCGTATACATATTATACTGTGGCTTCCTCTTGTGGTGGGATTGCATGAAGCTCAGCTGGTGTTCAGCTGCCACCACAGTAAAACTGTTGGAAGGTGAGCGCCCTCTAATGGTGGATCAGTGACTCAGAATGGTGAATGAATGGGAAGTTTATACAGGGGATATTTGTGCACAGGCACAGCATGGGACAGAAACAGCAAGATTGAGGGGCAGTGCTTTGATTTGCCTTGGATTGCCTTGATTTTAAATCAAATCAAGTAATTTCATGTAGGAACTACTTTCTTTCTGCAGTAGAGTCTACTGGAACTACTTTCTTAGAATTAGAAACAAAACAGTTCCTAGACAATAAGGTTTGTGAGTAACACCGTCATGATTTCAGAGAAGAGACATGGCTGTTACAGAGTCAGAGCTGTAGATTATAATATTGCTTGAGCTGAACATACTCTTAATGCTTAAAAAAACATATTTATTGGTATTTATTTGTCCCACTTCATGTGGGACTGCACAGCATATTGAGACCATGTCCCGCATTTTGATTGGCTCTAGTTTTCAGAAGTCAAACCACTGCTGGACAGATGCTTAATTCTAACATCTGGCTTCTGTCCAATCACTGTGATCACAAAGTCTCAGACAGTGTGCAGATTTAGGGGACTATGATGGAAACTAACAAAGAAAAATAAATGCTGCTGCTACAAAGACTGGGAAACTATTTATCTATTGTCTGTTGTTGCTGCTGAATCAACCAGAGTGCAACAGTCATGAGTGGATCAAACTCTCATCTTACAGTGGCGATGATGACTGAACCTCGCACTTGGAACAACCCAATAAATCCATTTCCCTGCCATTGTGACATAACTCTTACAAAACAATAAAAACTAGCTTAGCATTAAAGGGATAGTTCACCCAAAAATGAAAATTCAGCCCTTATCTCCTCACCGTCATGCTGATTGAAGGTCAGGTTTAGTTTTTTAGTCCACAAAACACTGCTGGAGTTTCACAGGAAAACAGTGTTGCAGAATCTCCCAAATAATAGAAGTGAATGGTGACCAGTTTTAAAATGTAAAAAAACCCCAACAGAATAAAAACATAAAATGCCTCCATACTGCTTATCTGGTATCTCCTAACCTGACATGCCAAGTCGACCTGAAAGACGTCATTTCCACCATGTTTTTAGTCTGAATCTTCACTGTAAATCCAGTTTTGAGCCACCTTCACATGCACACTGTCTGAACTGAGGGTGTGTGGTGTGACAGTCAACAAGGGGCATGTTTAGGAGACTTGGATTATGCCAGACGAGCAGTATGAAGGTATTTTAGATTTTTTTTTTCCCCAGTTGTTTTTTCCATTCACTTCAACTGTTGGGGAGATTCTGCTGTGCTGTTTTCCTGTGAAACTCCAGCAGTGCTTTGCAGACTAAGAAAATTAACCCAACCATCAATTCTAGAGATTAAGATTAGATTAAGGTCAATACTAGTATGAAAGTATTTTTTTCTGCTGGAAAATGCACAGAAAAAATCTCAGATTTTCCTCTTCCTAAATTTTATTTTGGAGAATGTTCTTTTCATTTTACAGCAGTTGGGAACTAACTAACCCCCTGCCTTTTTAAAAAAAATATATTTATTTATTTTTTTAAAAAATTGCACACTGGGTAATGTGTCCCACATTGTCCCATACAAACATACTCTTTGTCCCACATTTGATTTGTTGGAATCTGGTCACTCTATATCAGTGCAAAAATATGCTTAACTTACTGATATATTTGAACACAGTAATACATTGTTTTATCTCTCTGTATGTGTGTGTGTCCACAGCAAATGGACGATGCAGTGTACACGTTTGAGCAGATCCTTCACCAGAGTTTGGAGTCACAGGGTACAGAGGACCTGTGCAAGACCATCCAGCGGTGCCAGGACCGAGTCATTAAGGTAAAACACACGACTTGTCATAGTAGGAAAGTTCCAGTCTTAATGAATATATTAACAGTGGCTCTGTTCTGTCCAAGTGTCGCAGTAAATCATAATACCATGAGCCTGAAACTGAAGCACCCATCATTTATTTCATTATTTACACCTGTTAATTGTTGTTTGTTGTTGTTGTTTTTTCTCAGAAATTTGACTACGACAGCAGCACAGTGAGGAAGCGTTTCTTCCGCGAGGCTCTCCTGCAGATCTTCATCCCCTACATGCTGAAGCAGCTCAGCCCCTCCTGCGCCTCGGTGAGTCTCTGAGCATCCCGACTCCAGAAACCTGCTCGATTCACCCTTTAACAGACACAATAAGAAATACATTTGCAAAAAGTTATTTTTTGGTGTAAAATCATGTTCCTGCCTCCACAGTTTGGAACTTTTCAGGCTTCCCATTTAGGGTTAATCTTGGTATGATCTAACAAGTGTTAGATTTTTTTTCATTTGTGCAACCAAAGTTAAAGGTTTTTTTCATGTAAAAACATTACAGAGTAGAATTTGATAACAATATTCAACAGTTTATTTAAAAAAAAACAGTTTCTTATGATCATTGTAAAAAGTGAAATAGTCAATGTAAATGAAATAAAAAACAAGCCAAATGCTAAAAGGAGAATCTACACATTTTATAACATTTACCCTGTTTTACTTGTTATTTTGCTGCCATAAATAATAGTATAGATTTTACTGAAAGCCTCTGACTGGTCAAGACTGAACCAAAGGTGTCATGGGACTGAAAGTGGATGGCTAACAATCATGCCAGCAACAAAAAGTGATCATTTTTAATCAGGAGAAACTGGTGAATAATCACAGAGGAAAGTGAAATTGGCATCAGGTGCACTATTCAGTCAGGAGAATAATGATTAACACCCAAATATGGGTTTTGTAATCTTTTCATTACAGCAGTTTGCTTGTGAAAAAGGTAAACCATGCAGTTAAAATTCCTGTTAAAGGGCTAAAGGAAATATAAACATTCATCAATGTGTTCCATCCTTTGAAAGTCATTGGAAAAATATCCAAAATGTGCAATTTATCTGTATGTATGTGAGTGTACTTATGCAGTGTCAAACTGTACCAAATGGATTTTTTTTTATTTCATATATTGAACACAAAATTACTAAACACATATATACATACTTAGATGTTCATAAATCTTAATCACTATATAAGAAATCATTTCTACCTAAGTTCAGATTGAGTACTTCAACCTATTGCAGCAAATAAAACATAAGAAAAGGAAAAAGTCTGCAAATATTAACTCACGATATCAAAGAACAATTACAGCTCAGTATCACATGTCTTTGTTGTTGCCAGGAACTCCCACCCATATAAATCAATGGGAGACCTAATGTTTGACTCTTCCTTTCAAATAATAATGTGTGAGAAAAGTAACAAAATAATTCAAAACTAATGTTTTTGAATTGTTGAGTATATACATTTTGCCAAACAGCTCATTAGTGTTATGTAATACATTCTGATCATACTGAAAACCCCAAATTCTGTTGAGAGTGTATAATATAAATATATATATATATGTATATATATATATATATATATATATATATATATATATATATATATATATATATATATATATATATATATATGTATATATATGTATATGTATATATATATATATATGTATATATATATATATATATATATATATATGTATATACATATATGTATGTATGTATGTATGTGTGTATATATATATATATATATATACATATATATATATATATATAAAAATTGCCCGTTCAGCCAACCACTCTGCCTCCTGCTGCCAGAATCATGAAACAACAGGACAACACCAAAATAAAAGCATTGTATCCTCCACCACCTCAGCAAAAAATCTACACACATCATCATCAGTTATTCACCGTAATTTAAGCATTTTTATTGTGGGCAACATCTTGTAAAAAAAAATTATTAGTTGGAAAATCCATAAATAAATAGAACCAGATGAATTGGTAAATAAACCTAAAAACTGTTTGCCAGGGAGGAGGAGTATCAAACAGAGTTTTCCAATATGTTTGAAAATGATAAGGATGAGAAATTATGTATTTTAAAGGCTGCAAAGAAATTATAAGTATCAGAGTTAATTTTATAATTTGCCAGTCATTTATAGTTTCAAATACTGGGGCAACAGATGCCTAAATTATACTGCAATTTCTAATCAAAGTTTCACAAAATACAGGATTATCTGCATACAGCAATGCCTTGTCCAGACTGTTTATCCCCATACTTTAACACTGATGAATCATGGGTAAGAAAATCATTTTGGTTCAGGAAAACGCACAAAATTTGCAGCCCTATTACAGAGGTGACATCAGCGGTTAAAAGTAGTAGTTTTTCTTTTGTACTAGTTTTTGCAATAAATACTTTGTACTTTTACTTCAGTACTTTTCTAAAACCAGTACTTTTACTTGTAATTGAGTATTATTTTAGCAATGCAACAGTACTTGTACTTGAGTACAGATTTTCAGTACTTTTTCCACCACTGGTTGTATATAAGGATGACTGTCTCCCTGAGTGAGACATCCTGAAATGAGGATGTTCAGAGAGATGATTCATGAAAACATATGTTGAGTTGAGATGATGAAAAGTTTTGACTGTTGCTGTTGTGAACACCAGGAGCTGCCGCGCTTCCAGGAGCTGATCTTTGAGGACTTCTCCCGTTTCATCCTGGTGGAGAACATCTTTGAGGAGGTGGTGCTGCACTCTGTCATGAAGGACATCATGATGGGTCAGTCTTCTGCAGTCCTACAGCAGTTCATTAGACAATGCATTTTTTTTATCACTCATGTCGACCTGTCCTCTGTGTCTGCAGCTGTGAAAGAGGCGGCGGTCCAGAGGAGACACAACCTGTACAGGGACAGCATCGTCCTCAGCAACAGCGACCCCAGTCTGCATCTGCTGGGGGAAAACCCTTCCATCGACTGGGCTGGGGAGTACGGGGGAGCGCAGGATGAGGCGGACGGTGCAGGAGAGGACGCCGAGGGTGATGCTGAGGGTGATGCTGAGGGTGAAGGCGAGGAGTCCCAGAAGAGGAGGAGAATGAAGCAGGTGGTGTCCATGATCCAGGTGGAGGGCTCTCCGGTCCTGCCCAGTGAATCATGTATCGAGGTGCCAGGTGTCAATGACATCCCAGAGGAGGATGGAGAGGAGGAGGAAGAGGAGGAGGGTGGAGATGCTAAAGCTTCTCCTGAAAGTCCCAAAGCTGCGGAGAACCCTCCAGACCTGTCCAATGGTTCTGTCCCAAAAGAGGAGGACAAACCAGAGGAGCAGGGGAAAAAAGAAGAAGAAGAAGAAGAAGAGAAAGTCCCGCTGACGGTGGAAGCTGCTCTAGAAAGTGCTCCAGCCGGAGAAGAGAAGGTTAAGGAAGAGGATGCCCAGCCGAAGGTGGAGGAACAGCCACCGTCCAAACAGGAGGCGTCGGAGGAGGAGTTGCTACCGCCGCCTCCGTCTGAGGAAATCCAATCTGGGGCTACAGAAACGTCTCCAGAGAGCGCTCCAGAGGAGACGTCCGACTTCCCCCCACCTCCACACGACGACAGCGGCTTCCAGTCTCCCACCAGTGAAGGGACGGAGGCAGAGGAGGAAGAGGAGGTGGTGGCCCCACAGCCCGCGGAGGAGCACCCAGAGGTGAAGGAGGAGAGCACTGCCGTAGCACCAGAAGCTGACACCAAAACCAGTGACTCTGAGACCAGAGAGCAGTGATTAAATGACCTAAACTGAATCCTGCCCTGTTTTCGTGCCGTTGTAACCATCGGTTTCCAGTTTCATTCAGATCATTTTCACCGAGCAGGGCTCAGGTGCTGTCCTCATTTTTAAATTTTTTGGTTTTTTTTTCTTTGTATGATTTTCACATCTTTCCATCTGACAGATCCACACACACACAAGTTCCACACATTCTTCTCTCTTCACCTGGTTTAAATGTGAGCACAGTGGACAACCTGGAGTTTCTAATGGTGTGTTATAAACGTGACGAGGTTGTGAGAACACCCCAGTTGAGGTGCCTTTGGTGAAACACGTAAATTAATTGTAGCTCTTAAAATTAACTACTGTGTGACCTTCAGTGACTCTCGGTAATCTGATTTATTCATGACATTTGTTGGTGTAAATACAATACTCACTTACTGGTTATCATTCGACTTAATTGATGCTTCCTAAGTCCCGCCCCAGTTTGCTCTGTGCTCCAATAACAGCTGAGCAAACTTTACACCTCAATCAACTTTCTTCTTTCCCTGTGAAAGTGTCACAATAGTCACATCTTTAGTTAGCTAATGTTAGCAAATGATAGCTAACAAGCTAGCTAATGTTAGTGAAACACTTGCTAACTAGCTAGATAAATGAATGATGTCGATTAGTTAGCTAGGTAGCTCGCATTTTGCTGACCTTAGCTAAAGTATGAATGTATGTGGTTTTTACAGGTACTCTAGACAAAGTCATGACCTGTCCTACTCTGACTCTGATTGGCTAGTATGTATTGTTTTCACTGGTTTGGGGTAGGTTTTTAGGCATGAGGAGTGTGATTGGGTAGGGTAAGGGTAAGAAGATCAGGCTAAGCCAATCAGAGGCAGAGTGGGAGGGGGGTCTTGACTTTGCTCACCTGGGGAAAAAACTATCGCAACATCTTTTAACCAACTACAAAATGTGTTTGTCTTCTTGAACAGGGAACAGCAAATGAGAAAGTTGATCAGAGTACCAAGCTTACTCAACTATTATTGGTACAAAGAGCTAAAAGGGGCGGGTCTTACGAAGGGTCAGTCAGCCAACAGTAAATACTTTCCAGAAAGTTTCAAAGGTGATTTCTTTTCTTTTCATCTCAAACTTGCATTATAATTCATGAACTGTCTCGATGTACACACTGATGTCTCTTGACTTGACAATTTCTTTTTCTTGGTGGGAATAACACTATTTTCTGAGTTTCTGCCTTAATAAAGAAAGCTTGTGTATATGATGTATAAATACTTGTACCAGTGACTGACCAAACTGTCATTTATTTTACATAATTTTATATCACTTCATCAGTGCCTTAGCTGATCTCTGTTTTATTTATTATTTTGCACCCCCTTCTCTTTTTGGACCAATGTACTTTTAGATTTATTTTACTTGTGTGTGACTGTTATTGATAATAAATCATTATTGATTAATTATTGTCAGTGTGTCTTTGTGGTCTGTTCATTAGGCGATAGAAGACTGAAAGAGAGAGGGGAGACGATGTTTAGTTAATTTTGTGTCTCTCTAGTAATATTTTTTGGTCTCTGTGGTACTTTTGTGTGTCTGTCGTTTTGTGTCTCTGTTGTCATTTTGTGCCACATTGTGGTAGCTGTGTGTCCCTTTGTTGTAGTTTTATGTCTTTGTGGTACTTTGGTGTCTCTTTGTTGTATTTGTTTGTGTTGTTTTGTTGCGTCTCTTTGCGGTCATTTTTTGTCTCTCGGTAGGTTCATGTCTCTGTAGTACTCTGTCTCTGTAGTCATTTTTTTAAAATATCCTTTGCTGTACTTTTGTGCCTGTTTCTTTGTGTCTTTTTGTGGCCATTTTTTGTCTCCTTGTGGTAGGTTAATATCTTTGTGGTACTTGTGTGTTTCTTTAGTCATTTTGTGTCTCCTTGTGGTACTTTTGTGTGACTTTGTGGTACTTTCATGTGTTGTTTTTTTGTGTTTCTTTGTGGTCGTTGTTTGTCTCCCTCTGGTAGGTTTATGTCTCTGTACTACTTTTGTGTCTCTTCAGTCATTTTTGTATCTTTGTGGTACTTTTGTGTGTCTGTTGTTGTCTTGTGTCTGTCACTTTGTGCCACACTGTGACAGTTGTGTGTCCCTTTGAAGTTTTGTGTCTCTATTTATGTATATGTCTCTTTGTTTCATGTCTCCTTGAGGTATTTTTGTGTCCCCAGTCATTTTGTATGAGTGTATTTTTGTGTTTCTGTTGTTGTTTTGTGTCACTTTGTGGTATTCTTGTGTCTCTAAGGTTGTTTTGTCTCTCTTTGTAGTCGTACAATTAACTTTTGCAAAGAAAGGTGACCAGTTCCCTCTGGCCCTGCAGTACTTGACTGTGGGAGGTGGTGATGGAGGAGAATGTGAATTTCTTTGATTCACTGGATCAAGACTTGCAGCTTTGTGAGCCACTGTGGAGATGCACAAGGTAGATTATGTGAGAAGCCAGTTTTTTAATAATCAGATTAAAATAAAACTAGAAACCATCTGAGCCATTGGTTCACCCCAACTGCCCCACAAGGAAACATCAGTGAACAGATGGTTTCTGACAACAACTTATTGAATCTCTTGAGTATTTCATACTGCATAAATGCATAATTATTAGATTGCATTCCATTTAGTGTAGAAATAATGAAACATTTTATTATAAGTAAGGCCAAACTTTTTTTGTTTATTTCAAAACTTAAGATTTGAGTTAAATTCTTAAAATCTCAAAAATCTATTACAGTAAGTTGCCTTGAAATGTAGAGTTGTCTCATTTTTGTTTAGGTTTGATTTCTTGATGAGAAGAAGTGGAAAAATTAGATTAACTCAGCCTAAATGCACTTAAGTCTCATTTCAAGTATTTGATGTGTAAATGCATGTGTCAAGATAATATAAGGTGATGCAGAAACATGTTGAAGAACATTCATTTATGCACAAATTATTATTATTCTTGATTGCGACTATTGTGAATTGGGTCGCAATGGTTTGTCATTTTTAAAAAGCAGATCCCCAGAAACATAGCTGCAAGCTATTGGTTGTTTGGTTTGTTTCTAGACACACACAGTGTGTCACAACTGCTGTAAAAACCCAAACTGAGATGCATATTCTGAATTTGCTGTTTAAATGTCCAAAGAATTCTCCTAAAACCAGAATAATAGCAGTGTGTCTTAATCAAAATATTCTCCATTCAGAATAAGGTCTAATTCAGAATATCCAACAAGAATATGCTGTTTACATGAACTTTATTAAATCTGGAACATTTCCATATTCTGAATATTAATGACGGGCAGCACGGTGTTGCAGTGGTTAGCACTGCCGCCTCACAGCAAGAAGGTCCTGAGTTCGATCCCCAGCTTGCTGGGTCAGGGCCTTTCTGTGTGGAGTTTGCATGTTCTCCCTGTGTCTGTGTGGGTTCTCTCCGGGTTCTCCGGCTTCCTCCCACAGTCCAAGGACATGCGTGCTAGGTTAATTGGTGACTCTAAATTGTCCGTAGGTGTGAATGTGAGTGTGAGTGGTTGTCTGTCTATGTGTCAGCCCTGTGATGAACTGGTGACTTGTCCAGGGTGAACCCCGCCTCTCACCCAATGTCAGCTGGGATAGGCTCCAGCAGCCCGCGACCCTTACAGAATAAGCAGTTACAGAAAATGAATGAATAAATGAATATTAATGGAAAGCTAGTTTGCATGTAAACACAGCTAGTTCAGGTATCCTGTGTATCAGTTGTGACTCACATTATGCAGTTTACCTTTGTGCCACCAGAGAGCACCAAAGCATCATCCATAAAAACCCCAACCAGCGTATATGATATTCCTGTGGTGGACTTAAAAGTCATTTCACCCAGATTACAAAAAGTATCTGAGTGGTATTTGGTCATGTGGTAGTTTTGATCTGATTTGTCCAGGTTTTAAGATATCTGTTTCTTGGTCCCAGCCAAACACTGTGGAGGTGAGGTGGATTTTGTATGTGGTGTTCACAGTATTACAAACTCACATTTAGAAAACAATCAACAGCAACGTCTCTCCAGAAAGAGTGTTCCTGTTGCATAGAATAATAACACATAGTGCACACAGTTAAGTTTCCATCGGGACTATTTCAGGAAAGTCTGGACTTTCTTAGGGAAAGCAGGCTGAAATCTCAAAACTCGAAACTAAAGAGAATAAAGCAATTAAACTACAAAATCTGAGTATTCCAGAGGTCCATATGTCGACCTAGTGATGTGACACATTTAAAGATGCAGTGTGCAAGATTCAGAGGGATTTTAATGTCAGAATATTGCAGAAAAATCTATTGGGATCCATCAGGCCTTTATTGAATGTAATATTCATACATACATTTTCATTAGTGTACAATCACCTGAAAACAAGAATTGTACTTTTGTTCCCTTAGAATGAACTGCTCATATCTACAGAGGGGTCAGGTCCTCTTCCATGGAGTTCACCATGTTGCATCACCATGTTTCTACACTAGCCCAGACCAGACCAACCAAACACTGGCTCTGAATACAGCTTTTGACGTTGTGTGCAAGTTGTGTAGCCACCATAGGTTCTCCTGCATGCTTGTAAGGGGAGAGTGAAACCAAAGTGTCTGCACTTTATGATCTGATACAAGGTGTTTGCAATCTGCCAGCTCACCACTAAATTTTACACACTGGTTGCTTAGAACAATGATATGTTTAGCTTAACTTGAAAGGTTATTTGGAAGATTTTGACCGCCACAGTTTAGGATCTCGTACAGTGGAGACTGTCCCTAACATGGCTACCAAGCTAGTTGTTAACAGCTGTTAAAACATCTGATAACATGCTGTATAATTAACACACTTGTGGACTGATGTTGTTGGTTTTCATCCATACAGCCATCCATCCTCTGCTGTACGGTAAGAGCCAGGTTGTGGTGGCAGTTGGCTAAGCAGGGCCGAAAGGGGCTACCAAGGTGCTCCCAAGTCACATGAGATGTATCATCTCTTCAGCATATTCTGGGTCTCCTACCAAAACACCTCAACTGGTTTCTGTTGGCGCAGAGGAGCAGCAGGTCTACTCCCTGATGCTATCTCTAAGGGGGAGCCCAGCCTGGCAGTGTCTCCCAAGGTAAACTGGTCCCAGGAGAGAGGCCAGACTAGGAGTGATTCACAGACCCCATGAATCAGCCATGAAGGAGCTGCAGCACGTTGCCCAGAGCAGGGAAAACTAGGACCCCATCCTGGAGCTACATCTGGCGGAGAAACTTGATGTTGAGCCTCTGGGGACTGAGGCCCGTGGGGCTCAGTCAGGCACCACCTGCAAGGATAGGCCATAATGTTGGAAAGTGAGCATCAGCTATTTTATCACGTCCTGCGCATATGGTAAATGTTACCTCCTTACAGGGACCAGCTGTTGGAGAGGATGTGGTGAATTAAAAGCAAATTATACACATACATACAAGTGTCCAGTGCTAACACCCTTTTGGGAAGCGGTTCAGAAATTATGTGGGTATTAATTTGCTGGGGATAATAAACACCACTGACATGCATCTCTTCAACATGCTGCATGTGACAGCCATGAAGCAGGTGACGAGGACATGGAAACAGCAAAAAACACTCAAATTAAAACTATGGTGAACAACAACAGAACAAATTTTGGATGCAGAAAATACAATTAGAGGTGACATACAAAAAATGACAATCTACCCTAAAGATAAACTTGGTAGAATCTTTAAATATATTGATGTGATCTCGTATTTTAGTATTTCTTATTTTTGTTGGTTGTTGGGTTGAGTTAGTGTCATTTAATTTCTGCCTTTTACTTTACACAAAAAAATATCTAAAACTTTACAGCTCAGGTTCAGCTGGTGCAGCCGATGTCGAGGTCTGTTTTCTCTCCATTTCTTGCATTTTTGTTATTGTTTGTCATGATGGACAGTTACATTAAATCACAGTGCATGAAATTACTGATTTAAAAAGACCACAGGGAATACAGAAACCGATTATGTGTTAATGTTGATGTTTCTTTTTCTACAGGCAAAGAAACTGAAGCGCGCTGAAAGATTCGGAATCGTGTGAATGATGTTTTAAAACCTTTTGTTTGTAAAGCCTTTTCATTTGTATTTTGTATTTATCAGATAACCTGTTATTTTCATTTGGGGGTTCATTGATTCACTGCTTCAGTTATCTGTCCATTTTATAACATAATTATGTGATTTAAAATAAACTGTTTTCAATTTTTTGATATCTGTGTCATGATTCTTGGTTTGTTTTGTTTTTGTATTGGAGTCGCCACAGAGAGTCACTGACTTGACTCGATCATGAAAGTGGAGATGAGCATATTATTCCTAACTTCAAAGTAATAATTATCCACCTGAATACTTTTCTGAAGTACTACAACTGTCTCATGTGATGCTTTGACTTGTGTTGCTTTGAACACACTTTCAGGGTGATCAGTCCTAAAATTTGGCTATGAGGGACATTATGTAAAACTAAATATAATTTTAAATATCAATTCAATTCCAAACTCTAATAATTTCAGTCATATAAAAATATCTGACAAAATATCTCCAAAATAACTTCATAAGGACAGTTTATACAGTAAACATGATTTAATTATTATTTTATTACTACTCGATTATTTAATAAAATTTGCCTGGTGACACTCGGCCATTTTGTGCCCTGCCTGTACGCCTAACGACAGTGCCTGCTGGTTTACCAAATAGGGAAGGAGCTTGTGTGACTCTCAGCCAATCGGATTCAAGCATTCGGTCCTGTCAAGTGAGTATAAAAGGCCCATGGAGTAGTCTACTTCACAGTGTGCCCGGTAACATATCTTCACAATTTCATCTTCATTTGAATTTTTTGCCATAGCGTTAGGAAACATGGTATTAAATAACATAAAGTTTTCTTTTTGACATGACCAGGGTAAACTACACAAACAACCCACATCAGTTATCAGATTAAGTAAGTGTCTATTTATTGATGTTAGCTAGCTTAATAACTGAAGGTTACGCTTCTGCTAACGTTCCCCTGAAGAAAAGTGTGAAGAGCAGTTTACCTGACTGTTTTTTATGACAGTACAGTGGTTTAAAGTTTGTCAAGCAAAGTGACATGTGATGTTAGGTAACGTTATATCCCGGTTCACTGTAAATGCTGGACCTGCTAAAAAAAAGTGATCAACACCAAAAATAATGGTTGTCTGCGGGAGCGCGCACGGCCCATTAAAGCTGTAAGGACTGTCCGTTGATATAGAGTAGCCTAACTGTGTCCACAACCGGACACCTTCTTGCTAACATTCTATTAAAATTTCTCTTTGACTATGAATATAAATGATGATGTAGTGTTTTCAGCCAATATAATGCTGTTAAAGTAAAGTAATTCTAAATTCTTACCTTTCTAGCAGTATAATGTTTTAACAATTTACTTTAGCCTTGTTTTTTTTTTTTGTTTTTTTTTATCAAAGTCGCTAAAAGTGCGCTATTGCCAATGTTTTAGCTGTACCCTACCCTTGTCCTCATTTAGACACCCATGTTTTCTCCCTGTAAACACTGAGAGTAAGTGGTTATAGGGCGATCTACTGTTGTAGCTGAGTCAGCCAAACTAACAGCATTACTGTCCACACATCCAGCACAGTACTTCCATCCTTCAGATTAAATGAAAACGGGTAGAAGTCGACACTAAAGTGTCGATTCTGATGCCTCCGCCTGCAACAGTTTCATACAACTGTGACTTTTTGTGTTCCCTACACCTGATTGAAACCATTGATTCATTATAAATCCTATTTATTTATCCTAATTTATCTAAGTGTCCCAGGAGTTTGAGAATTATGGCTCTATTGATACAGTATACAGTTAATGAGAAAAGATTGCAAGGAAAGAGCTATTACCTTTATTACCTAATAGTATCCAACATAGTTATTCAAAAATATATCAAAGTCAAATACAAAAAATTGACCAAGTTATTGGCATAAGTGTGTTTTTAGAGACAGGTCTGTCAGGCGGCCATTTTGCAGCCATCTCGAAAGCGTTGGTCTCCAAAATTTAATCAGTTCATGTACCTGTTATAGAGTGTTAGCACACAAGATTCGGTGCAAATCCGTCCACCAGTTCAAAAGTTATCACTCAAACAAAAATCTGTGATGGACGGACTCACGTACGGCCGGACAACCGGAGAACAGTATGCCTCCAGCCCGGCACCTTCGGCAGGCGGAGGCATAATTATGCAGTAAAAGCTGCCATTTCGAGTTTATACCACCACCTACTGGATGTTTTGTTAAACTCTCTTCTCAAAATATCTGCTGATGCATTAAATTTACAATTATTTACACATGTATATGTAACAATTACTCACACTGCATATATATGTATATATAAACTCGCCTTAATGCATAAAATGGCAATTTTTGCAAAAGACAAATGATCAGAGAAGATCATTTAAAAGTTATTGTAATCATTTATTTTAAAAAATTAACATGGTTGGTATAAAAAAACAAAAACAAAAACAAAACATGAAGAAATAAAATTAATTTTCAATACACCAAAAACAACAAAAATCAGCATCTTCATCCAGCTCCTCCTTCCAGCCGACACAAGTGTTGTGGTACCAGTGATGACAAGTGTCACACTGGACCCACGACACCAGACACTCCGAACTATCTGGAGGGTCTGGTTTCCAGCACCGGCCACACCGCCAAACCGTCTGATCCTCTTTGGCGTCTGCAGTGGTGTGACCTAGTCAAAGAAAAATATATGTAAGAAAACTTCCTGATTATGATGGATTGACATGCATCTCAGAATACCTTTATTTCACTCGATGTTTAAATTTAACAGATTAGTCATTTTACCTGTTGAAATATGTTTAACCAGTAAAATGTAGTTTTCATTAAAGCATCTAATTACAAATACTTAAAATCTATAGATATGTGCTAAAATTTAATGAATGAATGCTGAATGCTAAATTGCCTTTGTTTTCCTCCAGCGTGAGTGTATCTCAGTCCACGTCGGTCAGGCTGGTGTTCAGATTGGCAAGGCATGCTGGGAGCTTTTCTGCCTGGAACATGGGATCCAGCTAGACGGACATATGCCCAGTGACAAGACCATTGGAGGAGGAGATGATTCCTTCGACACCTTCTTCAGTGAGACTGGAACTGGAAAGCACGTCCCCAGAGCTGTGTTAGTGGACCTGGAGCCCTCTGTGATCAGTATGGGTTCACGATTCTCCAAATCAATTGTTTGATTTTTGTCTTAAATGACTGATTTGTTTTACGGTCAAGGTTTGACTTTGTCATTTACATTTTCAAGTTCTTTTTTGAAAACATATATGAAATGTGATATAATGGTGGGTAGGCTACACTGTGTGAACACTGAAATGTTGCTTTTGTTCTTTGCATTTGTGCTTGATGCTGCAAGTAGATGCAGGTGGAGCAAAAAAAAAAAAAAACTTGGAGAATTGTAGATTCTGCCTTTGATTTTGATTATTGAAACTGAAAGCTCATTTTCATAAAAGATATCGATATCGAGCGTCTCACCTGCACCAACCTGAACAGGTTGATCAGTCAGGTTGTGTCCTCCATCACTGCTTCCCTTCGTTTTGATGGTGCCCTCAATGTTGACCTGACAGAGTTCCAGACCATCCACCTCCCTGTGGCCGTCTATGCCCCTGTCATCTCTGCTGAGAAAGTTTACCACGAGCAGCTAACGGTGTCACAAATCACCAGCACCTGTTTCGAGCCAGCCAATCAGATGGTGAAATGCGACCCTCGCCACGGCAAGTACGTGGCTGGTTGCCTTTTGTATCGTGGTGATGTGGTGCCCAAAGATGTGAATGCTGCCATTTCCACCATCAAAACCAAGCGCGCCATCCAGTTTGTGGACTGGTGTCCCACTGGTTTCAAGGTTGTCATCAACTACCAGCCTCCCACTGTAGTTCCTGGTAGGAATTTAAACCCCGTGCAAAACCTGTCCAGAGACTCATGCATGGCTGGAAGAATTCATGACAGTCTGCTCTACATACAGAATGAACAGTCTGTGGGTCTCAACATCTATCTTTAGTCCTTCAGACGGAATTAGTTTTTACTCCGCGGCGGTGACGAGTTATTTTTAAAACGTGGGTGTTTTTGATCTTCAGCAGCACCTGAAGGCAGCACGGCGGAGGCAGCGCTGCGTGTTGACGTCACTGACTTACGTGCCTCTGCCACAGCTCAGCAGAAGAAACCACAATCAATCAGCCAGTCATCGGCGTGCATCCATGTTGCAGGTCCGCGGAGGAGAACACACAGCTTGCGGCGGAAGGACAGCTGTCTCCGGGTGAACTCTGCTCTCTGCACCGGCCTCTCAGCCGCCTCTGTCTCCTCTTGTCGCCATTTATTCCGTTGTTTTATTTTTCCCCTCCTCCTGAGCACCGGGGGATGGGGGAATGATCAGCACCGACTCCCCTCCTCCTCCTCCACCTCCTCCTCCTCCACCTGCTCCTCCTTCACTCGGTCTCCGTGTCCCCCGTCAGTGTTCGGAGCTGTGTCCAGGATGCGGGCCCCGCTGCTCGGCCAGGCTGCGGTGTTTGCGGCCCTGCTGGCGCTGAGCACCTGCCTGACAGGTAAGAGCTGCTGCTGTCTTTCAAACACACACACACACACACACACACACACACACACACACACACACACACACACACACACACACAGGGGCTGGTGGTGTGAAGCTGGCAAGGGCCAACAGGACACCCGAGCATCAGTTTAACCCTTTCCAATATGCTCAGTAGACACTGCTCACATAAAACGATGATGTTATTGTAACTCAGGTGTCTCTGAGGTTCTCTGTGAGGAGTTTAGGGACCTTAGTGATGGGTCTGTATTTTGTAAATTTCTATATTCCCTGAGGGACCTTCAGTGTGACTATTGACTTGATGGGATCTGGTATTGATGATCTCACATTGTATAATATACAGTGTATTTCAGTGGTACTCAGCACAGTGAGCGCATGATAACCTTATCAGGCCTGATTGTAGTGTCTCTATCTCTTTTTGTTATGAGTTATAATTAGGGCTGCACAATATGGCAAAAAAAAAGTTGACTTTTTTTTACTGAAATTGCAATATGCGATACATTTAATTTTTGCATCATAATTATCATTTTTACTGAAGAAAAATGATAACTATTAAAATCATGGTGATGTGACGTTTGTTGGAGGCTGAACCAAACAATCATTTTTTTGTTCTTACATCTGGAAAAAAGGTTTTGTAGGTCAGGATTTCTCTGCAGCACTGCAGTACTTCATTAAAATGCTGTTTTCTCACACATTTGACCCTTTTTGACAATTACAATTTGGTTCCGGTTCTGCGAGTTTGATATTGCACTTGGACATATTGCTGTTTCAGTAATATTGTGATTAATTGTGCAGCCCTAGTAATAATTACATAATATTTAGGTAGAAAGTTAAGTTTTGCTGCCATGTTTGTGTAGTGCTGGGCAATATAGTGATTTATTGGTATCATGATATGAGACTAGATATTATGTCATGATATGCTAGAGCTGAATAATTGGTTTGAGTAACGTTTTAAGAGAAAGAAGTCAAAATTCTCTAAGTCATCTGGCTTGTAGTGCTGTTTATCCATCTATACTGTTTTGGTTTGTATTTGGTATGTAGATGGTTTGTCCATCTACATTTTTTTGGTGTGAGTTGCAGAGTTTTGGAGATATCAGCTGTAGAGACATCTTCCTTCTCTCCAATATAATGGGACTAAATGGCACTCAGCTTGTGTTGCTCAAAGCACCAAAAACATACATTTGAAAAATTCAAAACCAAAAATCCTGATACGGTTATTCAAGATAATCCACTCACCTTGTTGTGAGCAGTTTCATGTAGGAACTAGTTTCTTTCTGCGGTAGAATATTACCTTTGAGCACCACAAGCCGAGTGCCATTTAGTCCCATTGTACTGGAGAGAAGGCAGGCGTCTCTACAGCCCATATCTCCAAAACCTGGCCACTTACATCAAAACAAACTAGATGAATAAATAGCACTAAAGGCCAGAGAAGAAATGTGTACTCTTAATTTGGGGGTGAACTGTCTCTTTAAGGTCTAGTCTACCTGTTGCTGGTGCTCTACAGTGGTCATGTCATTTAGGGAGTCACTGGCAACCTGTTCTGTCAGTTAGGTGTGAGGACGTGTTGCTCAAATTGCTCATCGACGAATCAGTGAATCGTTTCAGATGTTGATGAATCAAAGCAAAAGTGATCACTAGTTGTATTAGTCATGTTTACCTAATATATGCACTTTATATGACAGTTCATGACTAAGATCTGACTGTGTGGATGAGTTGTGATAAATTACCTTTCAGCTCCACTGCCTTCCTTTACTCAGTTTAGTGAATGTCTTGAAAGATTGTTTATCCTGATGAAAACAGCCTGCAGTAAAGTATGATCTTGTGTTTAATTAACAACCAGTAAAACTGGAAGTCCTCACAGAAACATTTAGTTTTTGGGTAATGATAGAAATGTGAAAATAGTGTTTGTTTATTGTTGTCAATGTTAAAGTCAGTTGTTAAAAGACATACTGGATCTGTAAAGAGATCTAGGAATATGGTGGTAATTTTGAAATGAGTTGCTTTTCAGTACTTTTCAGTCTGAAGCTGCAGTGCCTGCGTGTCACTGCAGTCATGACCAGTACACAGAGCGTTGCCGCTCTCACTCAGTGACGTGTCCTGTTGCGTCTGGTTGGGAGAACGTACCACAGAAATAACATTAGGCCGTGAGGTGGGAAATGGATGATTCAGTAGCAGAGTAATGGATGGAACAAGATGTTTTCAGGGTGTGTCAGCGGGTGTGCTGGTAACAGAGCCACAGTTATCGCAGCAGAGGTGTCGGCTGCGGTCTGGTTGTCCTCTGAAACACATTCCTGCCGTCACAGCTGAAGAGCTCTCCGTCACTGACAGGGATGACCATTTAACATCACACAGTTTATTCTGAGATGTACGGAGGATGAGAGCGGCCATACTTGTAATCATTAATTAATTATTTTGTTTTCTCAGGATAACAAAGCTTGATTTCTCAAGATAATTTAACAATCAACATGAGAATAAAACCTTGTTTGGTTAATTATCTTGTTATCTTGAGATGAAAAGCTGTCTTTTCCTCTTGATAACAGGTTAATTATTTTGTTATCTTGAGATAAAGGACATTATCTTATGAGGACAGGTTATTTTTTGTTGTCTCAAGATAAAAAGGTACTTTTTCTTGTGATAATGGGTTAATTATTGTGTTATCTTGAGATAAAAAGTATGTTTTTTCTCATGATAACGCGTTAAAGAGTTTATCTTGAGAAAACAGATTGGTTTTGCATGATAATGGGGTAATTATTTTATTATTTCGTGATAACAAAGCTTGTTTTGTCATGATAATGGGTTAATTATTTGTTGTCTTGAGATAAAAAGCTACTTTTTCTCATGATAACATAAATTATTTTGTTATCTCAAGATAAAAAGCTTGTTTTTCTCGTGATAATGTGATAAGGGGTTTATCTTGAGATAAAAATTGGTTTGCATGATAATGGGTTAATTTTTTACCTTATTTCAAGTTAGCAAGGCTTGTTTTCTTGTGGTAATCGGTTAACTATTTTGTTATCTCGAGATGAAAAGCTATTTTTTCTTGTGATAACATGCTAATTTATATTGTTATCTCAGGAAAATAAAAGACAGATTACTCGTCATCAAGAGATAATAGCACTGCACTCACCTGTGAAGCTTCACAGAGACACAACTCAACTGAAGCATGACAATCCTGATCTCTGACAAACATTATAAGAGGGAAAAATCAACCTCTTATCATGAGAAAACAAACTGTTATCTTGTAATCTTGAGATAATAAAGCTTATTTTCTATAAAATTTCTGACCCGTTATCATGGGAAAATGTGCTTTTTTATCTTGAGATGATGAAATAATGTACTTGTGATCTCAAGATAATGTTATTTAAACATTCATTTCAAGTACAACCATTCTCAGCTACCAAAATGATGCAAATTAACCTCTCACTTATTTTATTTGGCACGGAAACAACTGTACCATCATCACAGAAATCATGACCTGGTTCATTAAGATCCGTCACAGAGCTTGTTGTGAGCAGTTTCATGTAGGAACTATTTTCTTTCTACCAAACTACACCCACCAGCTGTAGCTCAGAAGGAACACCCACAGCGCAGAAGGAAGTGTGCAACTACTCATGGATGAGAGGCTGGTGCTCGTGACAGTGTGGAACATTGAGAACTTCTCATCTATGAGTAGATGCACACTTCCTTCTGCTCAGTGATACAGATTAATTTAATAGATAAATTGAGGTTTAATAGTTAAAAGATAA
This sequence comes from Lutjanus erythropterus, assembly GCF_056507025.1. Lineage (NCBI taxonomy): Eukaryota > Metazoa > Chordata > Actinopteri > Lutjaniformes > Lutjanidae > Lutjanus > Lutjanus erythropterus. The sequence continues at coordinate 38,387,587 of NC_139326.1, read as the reverse complement.
ATGGTCAGAGATAAAAAGCCAGAGATAGATAAAAACTCCTGGGTGATATCTGATATTCAGTAAAAGGCCACTGTGGTCTGCAGAGATCAGTGTGACCTGAAATGTCCCACCACCGTGACTCATTCCTGGACTCCTGGTCCAGAGCTTGGACACACACACACACCTACCAGTGTGTTATTGTGAGCCACCCCCCAGTGCAACACTACAGCTCTCAAATGTGTTTTTAATAGTTTCCACTCAGCAGTGGAGCTCTATAGCAACCATCTCTGTAGAGAAAATGGTTCTATTGGGAACGTGTAGCAAACCAGCGCATGGTGGGTGAATACGTTCACAAGAAATAGTTCCAAAAATAACCTGGCTAATGAGGTACCTGCAATCAACTGGTGGCACATGACAGATGTCTCTGATGAGTCTTGAGGCTTTTTTAAGATTCAGTTCATTCAGTTAAGCAGGGTTAGAGAGGCAAAGATCCGGGCCTCTGGCTTGGCTGCAGTCCCTGATGAGCTGAAACCATGCGTCTGCTCGGCTATTAAACAACACATAACCTGATTAGGCACCGTGTTGTGTGGATGAGTCCACCGCCGCCGGACGCTCTGCACTGCCTCTCTGCACAGCCTCAACGAGATAAGAACGCTCTGCTCCACAAAGGGCCTCTTCACAGGATGACTGTCTAAAGACGGAATGAAATATTCATGTTTTGAAGTGAAAAGTTCAACGTTCTCAACCTTGCCCGACAGCGTGTTCAACAATGCATTTTGGCTGAATCACCTGCCGATATGAAAGCAGCTATAAAGCTTTTAGGATAACATTCTGATTTACATGTGGAAAAGGTCCCCTGCTCTTTATTAGCCATGCTGGCAGCATCGCTCTATGCTAATGTCCTTTTGTCTGTCTGTCTGTGACAGCAGGTTTACTTTGGTTTTGAGTGAAATGTCTCGGCATTACAGATAATACAGATATTACAGGTCATTTTTCTTTAAAGGATAAAAGGATTTTGGTGGATTTTCTACATGGTGTCAGTTTTTCTTTATGAGTCAAAAACCCTGAAAGTCTGTGTGAAGGGAATTCAGATTTTTCTTCTATATGCATTAAACATGTTAGAAAATAGTTGCTGAAAACGTGAAAAGACAGAGCTATGTAGTACTGGACTGTGGTGTTTGACCGTTTAACTGTTGTTCGCAATTCTGCGTTCGTTTTTTAACCAGTCAGATTTGTCCAAGTGGTTAATAACATGTTTCTGTGATGTGACAAACTCAGAACTCACATTTTCTGTTGTGTTATACAACCTTTAAAATGACCAAATATTATGAAAGCTATCGCTGCATTTTCATCTTAATTAGACCCTTTGCCCCTTGCCTCTTTTTTCTGTTGTTTTTTAACCCCTTAAGGGGAGAGTTCACCCAACAATGAATATTCAGTCATTATCTACTCACCCTCATGCTGACTGAAGGTCGGGGTTAGTTTTTTAGTCCACAAACCCCTGCTGGAGTTTCACAAGAAAACAACCTAAAAAAAAAAAAAAAACCCAAATGCCTCCATACTGCTCGTCTGGTGTAATCCAAGTTTCCTAAAGGCTCAACATGCCAAGTTGACTTGAAAGACCATGATTTTAGCCTGAACTGTAGATCCTTAGCTTGGAACCACATACACATGCGCGTGTCCACCATCTGAACTGGGTGCGTGTGGTGTGACAGTGTGCACATACAAATGAACTTCATGCTGGGGCTTTAGGAGACTTGGATTACACCAGATGAGCTGTATGGAAGCATTTTATGTGTTTTTCAGTTGAAAACTGGTCACCATTCACTCCCATTGTTTGGGGGATTCTGCTTCTGTTTTCCTGTGAAACTCCAGCTGTGTTTTGTGGACTAAAAAACTAGAGGCGGCTGTTTAGCTCAGTTGGTAGAGCATCCGCCCCATGTGTGGAGGCTGTCAGTCCCTTGTGGTGGCCACTGGTTCAACTCCCGCCTGTGGCCCTTTGCTGCATGTCATCCCCGCTCTCTTCACCCCCCACTCCTGTCATATCTTCAGCTGTACTATCAAATAAAGGCAAGAAAAGCCCAAAAACATAACTAAAAAAATAAATAAATAAAAAACTAAACCTGACCTTCAGTGGACATGAGGGTGAGTAGGTAATGACTGAATTATTCATTTTTGGATGAACTGTCCCTTTAAAAAGCCCATAAGCATATGATATTTTAAATAGACACTTTTGTGTGTTACAACATATTCATATTTATTATGATTATAAATCCCATTACAATACCTTAATAAGTAATACAATGGAGTTTTAATGTAAAAAGATAAGGGATTGTGTTTGTGTGTGTGTGTGTGTGCGTGTGTGTGTGTGTGTGTATGAGAGCTGATTGTACATTTTGAGCAAAGTGCAGTGAAGCACGAATGGTTTATGTTTCTCTCAGTCTGCATTTCTGCCTCAGTCACATTAGTCGTATTGGATCAGTGGACGTCCTCCACATGATTTAATAGAGCTAATTCACCTAAAGTACCCATACCCATAATTTAGTTTACTGATTTGAATAATAATCACTTCTCATTTCAGTCCTGCTTAGTGTCGGCCTGTTACAAAACATTTTCAGAGCAGACCAGAGCATCAGTTTATTGTTCTATTAATTTGATCAAATTATGCACAGACCACAGCATGAGTTTTTAATTAAATCAGAAAGGACATATTAAAATGTAAAGGTGGTCCATTCAGAATAGGACAACAGATTTTGCTTTCTCTCCGGGAGAACGTTGCCATGGATTCAGTGTTATACTGTGGGCCAGTAAAAGTATGCTGAATTAACTATTAGCAGCTCGTGTTTGCAGTGCACTTATAGATGTACAGAGAACAATCACTACAGTTGCCTTGATACTAAAGAAAACTTAAAAATGTGATTATTCTCAAGCAGCTTCTGGATTTAAAGGAAGCAGCTTTTTTCTATGATTTCTAAGTGGATTTATGGTAATTTATTTGTGATGGTCATTCAGATAATTCTATAAATATGTATGCCACTTAGGGAAGAGATGGCCATCAAGACCTGGTTCTGCTTTAGAACCGGTTCCGCAAGTACAAACCCATCGACATTATTAAGAAGTTGTATTTTCAATTCTGCTATCGATTCGCGCGCTTGGTCTGCACATACCACTACTGCCATTTTTAAAATTTAATCTCAACTTTAATACACAGACATGAGACTGATCAATCTTCTTATCCTAATGTGGAAAACAAAACAGATGGTTTCTATAGAGTAAACAGCAGGAGCTCTGAACTTCACACACAGTGCAGTGTGTGTGTGTGTGTGTGTGTGTGTGTGTGTGTTGGGGGGGTCGGGGGGGAGGTGGATCAGCATTATCAGCAGTGTGACTCTCTCTCCCTCACTGTGCACATGTCTCACCTATTAGCGGTGATCCTCTCTCGCCCTGTGAGGTCAGCCATAAACCTGTGACTGACAATAAGCCCCACGCAGCTCTGAACTCAGACGACGTGCCTGCGTGTCAAGCTGCGCGTCCATATGTCCATCTGGCAGGGACGACACTGGGACTGTGTCCTCAATGGCCTTTGAGCCCACTGAGTTCCTCATTAAAGACGACTGTGGCAGCATTAAATGTCATCATGCTGCTGGTCACATGTTCACAGGAGGCTGACTGCCTCACTTAGCACGAAGAGAGGAGCCAGGACTGGCAGGAGTCACTGTCTGCTAGATGTTGCAGTAGGATCATTTTGTGATCTTTTCCACCAAATAAGTCCTGGTTCTTGAACTGGTTCTGGTCAAGATTCATGGAACCTTGGTGCTATCTAGCAAACCATCCCAGCATAATGCATGACAAACTGTAGAGTATGACACACCCACTTTGGTTTCAAAGGAAATTTTTTGGTTCCAGCTGGGAACCAACATTTTCAGACCTGAACCAGTTTATTTGTGGTGTCAACATTCTGAATTGTTTGAATCAAAATGAGACCAGTTCCATGTTGGTGGAAAAGCCTAGGTGAGGTACCTTCACGAATGTTAGGAGAACCTTGTAGATTTTTATGTTTTGAAAAACTACTGGATTATTCTGGAAATTACTGAACAGTGGTTCCCAAACTAGAGTTTGGGGCTCACAAAGGGGACACAAGATAACTTTGAGGGTCATGCATTTTTTCCAGTTTCAAAAACTAATCTATTTTGAAAATTTTTAAAACTGACAATAATTAAAAAAAAAAAAAAACTGTGAAAAATTTCAAGTATACAATTTACCAAAAGAGGACCAAGTCGATGTTTTGCAAGTCACAAGGAGAGATGAAATGGTATGAAAATTTCATATCAGGACCATGATGACCAGAATTATCACAGTTTTCATTATTATTGCAGTATTGTAAAATATGCTGAAAATGTAAAAAAAAACAAGGGCAGTTACAAACACTGAAAACATTTAACCAAGTTTTATATTGAAATTACATTGAGTCCTTTGCAATGTCAGTGTTTTCACTGATAGAAAACATGGTTGATGCTGGACAGTATTTACCATGATTTTTTCAAAGTGCAGTAATCAAACACGGTTACTGTGATAATTAAAATTTGAAATGGTAAAACTAATCATCTGCAATTTTATTGCAGTTAATTATGAAAACAGATGTCTCATCCTTAGTCTCAAGTCTTTGCGCTCAAGTCCCATGTCAAGGCCCAAGTCCTGAACAAGTCATAATGTAATGGTGAGTTTTCAGCCTCACTGATTTATGAAGTTTATTTTCTTTATGAAGAACTGCTGTTACACTAATGTTAGCTATTAAGGCATTAGCTTGACTTACCATTCTTTGTGCAACTTCAAATGTCATTTTCAACCTGCATATTTTGCATACTGCAGTCAGTATTTTGTTGACTACTTTGTAGTTTTTGCACGTTAATTAAATGATCTTTGGTGTCTGTTTTTTTTTAATCTGTTTCCATGGTTCTCTCCTGCAACTTGATGGGATGCTGTTGGATTGGTTCAGACAAAGTGGATCTGTGAAATTCAGTGTTGACTTGCTGAGAATGAACCGTGTTAACATTAACAGAAATGAATTGAATCGTGGATTCATACTTTTCAAGTGTTTTCAAGTCAAAATGCTCAAGTCTAAGTGAAGCCAAGAGTCACTGGTGTTAAAGTCCAAGTCAAGATGCAAGTTTTTTTGATGTTGTAAAGTCGAGTCTAAAGTTATCAAATTAGTGATTGAATTCTGAGTCAAGTTCAAGTCAAGTGACTTGAGTCCACATCCCATTTACAACACCGTGACTCTGGTTCTTGTTTTTAGCCATGCTAGCAGCATGTCTCAGGATGATGATGTGCGTCTGTCGGTCAGTTGGTCCACACTCAGATATTTCAGCAATTGTGTATTCCATAGACAGCCAGTAAATTTTGTACCGACATCCTTGTTTTCAGAGAATGAGTCTTACGTCTGCTCTGGTGTTTCAGGCTTCAGTCCAGTCACCGTACACGTGCACAGGTCATTGAGTTGTCTCGTTATTTTATCTCGTGAGTCCTGTGTGCAGTTAATGGTACTTTCTTATGTCTCCAGAGCTCCACGTGTTTGGGACAGAGATGTATCTCTGCATATCTGACCGAAGGGCGGTACAATTGGTGCAGACACACACAGGTCCTCTCAGGGCCTGCCTTGGCCTAGTAATCCTGCAGCTTTCTGCTTTGTTGGGTTTTTTAAATGGCTGTCTTTTTTTAACCGAACATGCTAGCTGTGGCTCAGGTGGCAGAGCGGGACGTCCATTATTCATAGGGTTGGTGCTTGTTGAAGTGTCCTTGAGCACAAAAACGCTGAACATCAAAGTCCTCCCGATGAGCAGGCAGGAGCCTTGCACATGTGTGTGTGTGCCTGGGTACACTCAGTTCATTTCTCTTTTCCATTTAACATACTTCTGTTTAAAGGAGCAGTGTGTAGGATTTAATGGCACCCAGCTATGAGCTTGAAGATTGCACCACGTCTCACCCTCCCCTTCCAAGCATATAGTAGAGACAACAGTAGCCACAAAAGCCATTGAAAGGCCATATCTAGAGCCAGTGTTTGTTTTATCTTTCTCGATAAAAAGTATTTGTATGAAATTACTCTATAGCAGTTGCAACGTGCCTAAAAAAAATAGGATTGCGATGTTTTTTATGGTGCGATAAACACCAGGAATTGCACAATTACAGTATTGCACAATTATTATTATAATTATCAGTTAAAATGATCCTTAAAGGAATGAAAACAGTGATTTTCAGTTGAACAATCCCTTGATTATAATTTCGTAGCATTATGTCCCAACAGACATGGAGAAGACTGCAAATGAATATGTTTTAATACAATAGAATTTATTATTTTTAATAACACTGATACAGTTGAATTCTATATTTTCAAATAACATCACTACAATATAATTTATTTTTAATAGCACTAATCCAGTAGAAATCAATCAATATTTTCAATAAAACAAATCTAGTTGAATTCAATGTTTTCAATGTTAATAGAATTTATTTTTTTTGTATTACACTATTGCAGTAGAATTTTACATATACTATCAAATTCAATATAATATAAATACTGTCAGAAACAATAATAGATTAGAATTCAGTATTTTCAGTAACACTAATACACTTGAACTGATATATTTGTAATAACACTGATACAGTAGAATTTAATATATTTTTAATAACACAATACTGCCAAGTCAATATTTTCAACAACAAAAAAAAACCCAACTCTCTAACCTCTAATAATAAGTACAGTAGAATTTAATACTATAAATAATCAAATATATGTTATTTTAAAAGGTAACTGTCAGTTTTCATTCTATGGACTTCTGTGAAAGCCTGAAAGTATCTATGTGCATTAGACTGATTAGTCTGCAGACATGTGTCATGACGTGTGATGAGGGCGTCACAGCCACATACCATGAACCACCTCTGTACAGCTGCACTCTGTAGCCTCTGTATGAGAGTCAGCAGTGTCTGTGTCAGTGTCGGTGTCTGTCAGTGTCAGTGTCAGTGCTATGAGAACACACACACAGCATCAAAGCCTCGCCACTGTCTGACATTTCCATGTCGGTGAATGTCAGAGCGGTGGAGCTGACTGTTGAATGTCTCTTCACCTCAGCACAGCAGAGACATGGAAGACGCTTCAGATGATATATTTACATTCAGGTGAGCGAGACTGCGCACAGATCAGTTTGTCTGGAGCACTGCATTAAGACAGGTTTGAAATAGGACGCTGTGGTGATTAAACTCTTAGTAGTTTCAGTATCAGCAGCATACTGTAACAATGATTCATGAAAATACACTTGATCATAACGTCCACTGACTCCAGGGGCTTGTTATGTAAAAAGATGAAGCGTGACTCAGATAGATTCCTATAATAATCATTGATCAAAGTGTTCTGACAGATGCAATAAGCTTTCTATTTCTGCGTCTGAAGTTACTCTATTTTGAGACACCCCTCCTGTAACCCACTGACTTTCAGCCACGGACAAATGGAGCGGTGTATTTTCACAGGATGTGAATCAGGAATAGAAAGCAGTATTATTTGAATGCTGCGTAATAATCGTGTCTCTCCTTGACTCATGTGTGAGACAGAGATGTCTCCGTCAGTTGATGCCAACCTGACTTTATGTCACAAGATGGGGATTTGACATCATGTTGAGGGGCAACAAAAAAAAGAAAAGGTTATTTTCTGAATAACTCAACATTTCATACAGTTTGGGGCAGGGCTGGGAACAATATTGATATTGTATTGTATTATGAGCCTACATATAGTCTTTGATTTTGGGTATCAATCATTATATTGTGATTAGGGCAGCAACTAATGATTATTTCATTATTAACATATCTGTTGATTATTTTCTTATTTAATTGATTTGTTGTTTGGTCCATAAAATGTCAGAAAATGATGAAAAATGATGGTAAAGCACCCATAACGTCATCAAATGTCTTGCTTTGTCCCAAAGATATTAAGACATATTTAAATTAAAAAATGACTCAAAACAATCAATCAATTAATTAATCTTGTTACAATGTTGTCACTTGAAAAATTGGTCCAAACGTGGCTTTCCTGTAACTGTAATTTTCATTATTGATTAATCTGTCAGTTGCTCCATTAATCGATTAATTATTTGGTCTATAAAATGTCATTAAATATTAATCAGTGTTTCTCAAAGCCCAGCATGACGTCCTCAAATGTCTTGTTTTGTCCACAACTCAAAGATACTCAGTTTACTATCAGAAAAGAGTAAAGAAACCAGAAAATATTCACATTTAAGAAGCTGAAATCAGAGAATTTGGACTATTTTTCTTAAAAAATCACTCAAAGTGATTATCAAAATATTCTGTGATTAATTTAACAATTGATTTGTGGATTAATTCTTTCAGCTCTAATTATGACATGGCATAACTGTCTTTTCCCGGCTTGACAGAGTTAATTCACCAAAAATGAAAATTCAGTCATGTACTCACCCTCATGCCAATTGAGTACCAGATTCTCCCAAACAATGGAAGTGAATGATGACCAGTTTTACAACATAAAAAAGAACTGGAAAAAAACATAAAATGCCTCCATACTGCTCGTCTGGTGTAATCCAAGTCTCCTAAAGTCCCAACATGCTGTTTGCACACTGTCACACCACACACACCCAGTTCAGACAGTGTGCATGTGTACATGAACGTGGCTCCAAGCTAAGGATCTACAGTGAAGATTCAGGCTAAAACATGGTGTAAAAAACAGTTTTTAGTCAGCTTGGCAAGTTGGGTCTTTAGGAGACTTTGATTAGTCCAGACGAGCAGTATGGAGTTTATTTATGTTTTTATTCTGTTGTTTTTTCCGTTTGAAAACTGGTCACCATTCACTTCCATTGTTCGGGTGATTCAGCAGCACTGTTTTCCTGTAAAACTCCAGCAGTGTTTTGTGGACTAAAAAGCTTAACACCCCCCCCCCCCCCCCCCGCCCCCCGGCAAAAAAAACAAAAACAAAGATGCAGTTTCCTGAAATATGTCGAAAACAGTTTCAGCCGCTTTTGAACAATGGGAAATATACACAATATTTGCAATATCACTATAGGTTGTATTTTATCAAAATGGTCAGGTTGACTTTAAATCAAGCCAAGCTGCTTTATGCCACATCAGCACAGCAAAGTCCCATTAAGAGCTAAGGGTGATACATTTATTATGCTTTGTTTAATTGTTACCATAATCATATTGATCAATGCAGTTAAAGGAGGTTTCTCACAAGTGAGATCCTGTGCAGACATGCATATGTGTTTAGTATCATTTCAATACTCTGCTTTATTGTAATGTTGGACATTTATGTGCAGTAACAGTGTTGGCCTTAAAAAACCTGCATCTGCCAAACCTTATCCAGAACCTCTGAGGACACGTTATTCAGTCCAGCCTCGAGATGAAAAGACAGAATGAACATGTTTCCTGTTCTTTGATCAAGCACAGGACAGGAGGTTGCTAGGAAACTGTGACTTGAGAAGAAAGTGTATTTGACACTGTGGGAATGTCATTTGTGCTCAGTGGCTGCTGATAGAAGCGCAAAACACCTAATATAATACATGCTCTAATGCACCTACAGCCTTTTTCAAATTGCCTTGATAAAGCTGCTCTGCAGTCAGCTTTATTTGAATGTGAAGTTATTCAAAGCAGTGAAAGAGTATTCTCTGAATCCACTGGAGACTTTTCACACTCTGGTCTGTTTGTGCAACAGGTGAACACAGAAAGTTTTCTATTCATGTCTGCACATCAACACTGTGTACAATACAGGATTTATTATATATGGTACAAAACAGTCTACAAAATCTCCTATTAGGGGGTGACTAGTCTGGGTTTAGAAAAGACAGCTGTCGCACTAGATTTGTTACCTTGAGAACATGTCAGAATGACTAATGAAGTAAAATCTGATTGATTATTATCAAACCATTGTATCAATACTAGAATCAATTACAGATGTAATGATGTGAAAAACCTAGTATGATAATGCCACAATAAAAAGTCCACAATACGTTATTTGTCGTGATAAGAAAAAAACAAAGAAAATATGTACAGCATTTTTTTGTATGTTTAAAATATGTTTTTCCTTTCAACTTAAAGTGCCTCTGCTTTCCTTTAGCAGCATAAAATAGATTTTTTATTGCAATATCACAATATTTGATATATTGTTACATCCCTAGAATCCACATACCTTATTTTCACCCCAGTCATATTAGTGTTTGGTATCACTTTATTTGAAGGTGTGTGCATAAGACTGACATGACAGTGCCATAACCATGGCATAACACCTGTCATGAACACAAAGGAAACTGTTTATGGCTGTTGACATTAAGTGTCACTAGGTCAGCTGTGTAGTTTTTAATGCAAAGTTGACATTGTTTAAGATGCCAACTTTGTCTGTTTGACATTAACTAAGACAGCATAGCCTGTCATTGTCTTTGATATGACATCTTGACATTAATCAACATCATAACCTGACATAAACATGCCGCAGAGGGTCTAATTATTATTATTATTGTTTAAAGAAACTATTCAGCTTTTTAACATGACATTATAAACTTGTATGTGGTTGGTCTTGGCCATTATATCTGTGGACTGAATAATTGTCATAAAGATGTTGTTAAGTGTTATTACACTGTCAGATGCTTTTATAATGATGTCATGAATAATTCTCTTGACCTCTGCTGCCATGATTGACCAAATGACACTCATTGACAACAGTCATAAACATAAGCAATTGTATCAATGCTTGAATCAACATACCTTGACATGACACTGTTGAGAGTCTTTATGAATGTGTACGACTGCTGTCATTATGTGTCATTTGGTCAGATATGTCATTTTTAAGCAGAGTTTCGGATGTCTTTCTTATGGCAGCTTGATATTAATTAAGACAAAAATGTCTTTGTTATAACAACTTGACATTAACCAATAACATAACCTGTCATAAACATGCCACAACAGGTCTAATTATCAGACTTAAACAAACTATGTAGCTTTATGTGCTACCCTTACATTGTACTCTAATATTTAGCTGGTTATGACATTGGCAATTATAATCATCTCATGAATAATTGTCATAAAGATGTCTTTAAGTGTTATTACACTGTCAAATGCTTATATAACGGTGTCTTAAGTAATTCCCTGAACCTCAGCTGGCATAATTGACCAAATGACACTTAATGACATTAGTCATAAACATTCATAAAGACTTTGTCATGTTCATGACAAGTGTCATGTCATGGTTATGACGGTGTCATGTCCGTCCGATGAACACTCCTTCAAATTAAGTGTTTTCTCGTGTTGGACATTTTTGCAAATACTTGCAAATAGGCTGGTGCTTACAGATGAATGCAAAGTATTCTTTCATTACACTCACTGAGGTGTTTTCTTTAGACATCTACTACGTGTTTCACCTACTTTTTGTCTTTAAATTGTGTTTTGGAACATGAACTGAACTGACTGCACACAGCTGCTTCTTGTCGGGCACACAGGATCACTGACGTCTGCACTGTGGCTGAGAGAAACAGGGCAGCGTATTGTCTCAGTCCATCATCCAGTTGTAAAGCTTTGCATAGATTAGCCACCACTGTTGTAGTCTCCAAGGGCAGGCCATTGTATGCATGAATGAGGTATACAGTTAGACAGCTGCTTCAGCTGTGGCATTAATCATAGTGCTGCAAAGACTATTACATAAACACATACATAACTGTTGCAGAGTATTAAGCATTTCAAAAATCTTCACTTTATTGTGCAAAATATACATATGTGCTTTTTGGAAACCACAAAGAGTGTCTGCAAATAGATGTGGATGCTGGGGGGGTTTGCACTCTGCAAATGGGATGTTGTTTTGGTGGTATTTTATGGCATACTGAAGAGTTAAAGTCCTCCATAATTCCATAGAAATTTGCATTCGACCCACTTTCAGTGATGATTACTGTTATCATCCACGATCTGAAAGGGAAATATTGATCATAGCCGTCCCTTACATTTTCCCCATGCATTTATCATCCCTGCCTTTTTCTGCTTGACACACCAGCCTGAGACAAACCCTCCATCCTTGACTTGTGCATCTGTGTGGTGACTCACCCCCTGATGATGTCACACCTCCTCAGTTGCCATGGCAGTCGTCATAGCAACCAGCGTCTAGGTTCCTGTAGCGGAGACGAGAGCGATTCTGACGAAGAATCTAAAGGGGTTAATATTGATGGCTGGCTCTAATTATTTTTCCCTGTGGCTTCCAGAGGCTCTGCAGGATGAGGAGTCCGGCTTTATTCTCCTCTGCACACACTGGAGCTGGGCTCAGATGTCTTGTGGAAACTGAGAAAACACTGTGGGAAGTAAATGGAGGCACTGTCACACCATGACAACAAGTGCAATAGATAGTCCCTGTGGGGAAGCACGCAGCAATACTGTGATTCCCAAGTGTTACAGGGGTGTAATGGAGGATAAACCCAACTAACCCCATTTTATTCACCGGTTGAAACTGACACAAGTCTTTGGTGCTTTAATTAATTTTATTTAAGTATTAAAGTGATGTAAAAAGGATGAGAATATTTTGATGTATGATGCTCTCTGATGATTTCTGATTGAAGGTATCTGTTGTAGAGACAGCACTACAGGCCAGGGGGACATTTTTTGGTTTTGGGGTGAATTGTTCCTTTAATTACCATATTATATTATATTATATTATATTATATTATATTATATTATATTATATTAACTGCAGTACTAACATTGTATAATGATGGTAATGATAATAATCTTGTATAGCTCTATTAACCAGTAGACAAATTGAGCAAATATTTGAACAAATTAAGAAATGGTCCAAAAAAATAAAAATAATAAAAACAAGTCCAAATCGTCTGATTGCATTCTTATATGTGAATATTTTCTGGTTTCTTTGCTGATCTATGACAGTGAGCTAAATATCGTATTATCATCACCTTGGGCTTTTGGAAACACTGACTGACATTTTTCACAATTTTCTGACATTTTATGGACCAAACAATTGAATTAATTGAAAAAATAATTGTTAGTTGCACCCCTAAGAGTCAATAAGTATTTAATTACAATGCCAAAACCACAGTACTTCCTAGCATGCTGTGGGGATTACGTACTTTTGTAGACCAGCCCGGAAGTTAGCATCACCCTACTTCCCTCTTCAATAGGATTTTTTCACTTGATTTTGGTTTAGTGCAGACAAAAAGCTTTGTGGCAAACAAAGGTTTATGACAGTTTATAACATGTTGGTAATACAGAAAATAAAAATTTCTTCAGCTTGCTTTAACCACAGAAGTTATTTCAGGCATCTAATGAAAAACACATTGAGTTTGAGACGAGGGAACTGGGAGTGCGAATCATTTAGCTCTTAGCCAGGCTAACCACACTCCTGGCTCCTGTGGTGTGGTTATAATAGCTTAGCATAAAGACTGGAAGCAGGGGGGACAGGTAAGGCCCCATTTGAATGTATGCCTACACATCTGAAGCTCTATAATTACCATTGTTTAATAATAGAATAGTAATAGAAATAGAAAAGGACAATGTGTGGGTCTGTGGGGAGCTACAGGTGGAACTACATGTTAATCAGTGAACTTAAGAGCTGTTAGTAGCTGTAGTTTTTCCACTCTGGACACAGCCGGTGATGGTATGCAAGCATATTCTTGCAGGATGGCAGTTTACCACAACTATCTTAATAATTACATTTTATTGGACTTTATTGAAGCATACTGTCATATGTGTTGCGTAACTCCATTAAGAAATAGGGCAGCGTGTAAGTGTGTGCGGTGTGCAAGTGAGGAAGAGCAAGCAGCAGACTGCCGGTGCTGCTCTTAGCAGAGCAGAAACTTAAACTTAGCAGTAAGTTGTCAGTCTGGCAGTAAATGGACAGTACAGTTTACAGTGTGTTGGTTAATAAACACTGCAGCTCCTCAAGAGTAAGGTTAGTAAGCTGAGAGGGAAAAGCGAATGCTAAGCTAATGCTAGCATTAGCAGTTTTACTTTTATATCGTTGCTCTGGTGTGTATCCCTTTCAGTAACTTTGTAATCCAATCTTTTTCATAATGATAAACCCAACACCCAATGTCTTCTGTAGTTATTTGTCCATATTTCCATCTGGAAGCCACTTGTTGTTGTTGAGGTGTTGTTTGCCCCCTGCTGGCCGTCCCAAAATGCCTTGGGTTGAGTCCATCTGCCAATCAGAGGCTGTATTCCTGACCTGTGTGTCAGTGCTGATCCTTACGTGTATAAATAGATCCGCGCACTGAGCTCAACATGATGTTGACCCTTCAAAATAAAATTTACCGTAATGACGGTAACCACGGTAATAGTCACAGCTCTAACTCTGACTGTATGCTAATCTAGGCTAACCAGATCTGGACTCCAGCACCACACACAGACATACTCATCTCGTTCTTGAAGACAAAGTGAATAAGCACATTTCCAAAAAGAAAAGTATTTTCACAAGTTTCATGTTGGGTATTCTACAGTTGACAGCCTGCCTCTCCATTCATTTTTGTCTTAACTGTCAGTAGTTTTAATGCTGCAGTGCTCAATGACCTGACGCCACAGTTGAGAGTAAAGAGGACGTTGAACTTAATATAGGAGTGCTAAACCATAAACTGCACTCTACTGTCTTCATGCACTGTTGGTTACCTTACTGTCCCCCTCTTCACCGTGAGCTCTAGACAGCTCCGCATTCACCCTCCAGGAACATCCTTTCCCACTCGTATGCTGTCGTCCATCACAGCAGACAGGCCTGGCCAGCACTGGCCTTCACCCACAAACCAACAATATCACAGCAGCAGCCCAGTCGAGGTCAGGCTGCCCACTCTCATCTGTCCTCGAGTTACAGGGACATTTTCAAAGCTGGCATTTTCCTCAAGACGCCTCGCAATAAAGCTCAAATATCATCCCCGACCTTCAAACACACCATTTTTACTCAGTTCTGAGTAGGCTGCAGTGACTTTTGTGTCAAGTCAAAAATTCCCATTGTTGACTTTGTAGTGAAATGAATGAGTTTTTAACAAAGCCAGTAACTGGTTAGTTGGAGATAATGCTACTCATTGTTCAGAACAAGATCGGCCAATTCTCATGGACACAACACACATTTGACACAACTCTGCCTCATAAAAATGACTTTTGAAAACTGAGAAACAACCCAAAATGCAGTTTGTGACTTGTGGAATTGTGTAGTAATTATATTAACCACTCAGCCCTTTTCCACACAAATGAATTATGAATATGCACCTCTTTGATACCATGTTCTTTACACATATACTCAGGAGTACAGGAATGATAGACAACTGCCAGAGGTCTGAACTGTTGGTCTGTTTATTAAAGGCTCTGTTCATGGTAATTTGAAATACTCACTTGTCTGACAACTTTGAATTTTCTATTCTGGGCTAGACGTTTTTGTGTGCCTGTTTCACATTAATTAGAAATCAAATCAATGCTGAATGTTCGCTGAATTAGTAAGTGTTTGTTTATGAGTCGTATGAAATCATTAATCATCTTTGGTTTAGCAGGCAGTGAGACAGGTAGTTGCTTAACTCCAGAGTGTGTATTTTCAGAGCAGTGAGCTTTAGTTTTCAGGATAACAGGCTTAACTTTACATTGACAGACAACTGACAGTTATAAACAGCTGATCAACTTACAGCGACTTGTCATTGCTTGTTATTGTCAGTTTACAATGTTGTGTGTATCCTGCACTCCTGCAGTGTTCCTGCAGCCTGCAGAGCTTCCCTGAGTCTGGTGAGGAGGGGGCGGGGAGAAGCAACTCATTTCAGCCATAGATTGTGTATTAAATAATTTAATAATGCATTTATGGCTCCAACTTGCTATTTGAGCTGCTGTACTCATCTTTCCATGTGCAGTTGCTACATATTGCTCCTGTTAAAGAAATATTTAGATTTTTATAGAATTATTTGTATTTGTTCGCTTGCTGACTGGTTTAATCTGTGAAAAAGAAAAAAGTGTAAAAACAACATGTTGCAAGTTTAAAAAATTTTGGTTGAAGGTGCATTTAGGTGGATTTTGTTACCTTTCAAGGGAGCCACGTTAGCTGTTTGTGCTAAGCTAGGCTAACTGGCTGCGTGTGACAACAGTGTCATATTTACTGTACAGGTATCGATCTTTTCAATACCTCATCTAACTCTCTTTAAGAAAGTGAAGTCGTAAATTTCCCAAATGTCAGTAACTAATAATAAAAATCTGAAGAGTTTCATCTCAGGTCGTGGTGAAAAGTAATTCTGTGTTGTGTATTTTCTTTTTCCGCAAGGATCTCACCTGTGCCCCCGGAGTTTAGACTGCGCCCGGGCAGGCCGACGTTTCTGCCTGCCAGGCAGCTCCCACTGCGGCCCCTGCCTGCACCCGCTGGTGGAGAACTCCCATGGCCGCTGTGTGGTCAAGAGGAGGCACATTCTTCACTCTGCTCAGTCCATTAAAGGTGGGTGACAGGTCCATACTGTGGCTATAAAATATACTTGGAGTTCAACATTGTTCATCATACTGTAATCCAGACTCCAAAACAACATACAACATATATAGTTGGTTCAAATATAAATATTGCATTTAGAAAATGTCATGGTTTGCCTGTTAGATTTTCAATTTTAGAGTTCAGGGTTATTTTCTCTGATTTCTCAAACTGTTTGAAAAACTGGATGAGCAGCACCCTTTATTGGCCAGGTGTGATTACACATTCAAGGAAGCTGACATCTGTATGTCTACTGTGTGTAAATTCAGTGGAGCTTCCCTTTAATTAACCCTCCTGTGTCCCGCCCATGTTTTGCTCTGCACTTCAAGAACAACTGAGCAAACTTGGTACACTGGTCAACCTGTAACAGCGATATAGGGTCATATCTTAGCTAATAGTTAGCTAATGTTAACTATATGTGACTATATGTTGCTTATGAAACAGCAATATATAGTCAGGATCAGTGTGTTTTCACCATCTTTAGAATTAGATTTTCTTTTTGACATAGATGACGTAGGTTCCACAAAGCCTGATCAACTGTCTCTGCAGCACAGAGCGTAAAGAGGCGGGACTTAAGAAGGGTCAGTTTTGCCCAAGAGCGCACACAATGGACCCAGGAGATAAAAGAACAAGTATAGAACACAAGTAGGGCAACAGCCATATGAACAGTCAGCCGAGTTGCTGAATATGTGCTGCATGTTTGGTGCGATTGAAGCTAACCAACTAAGCTAACTGATACAGACTGTTTGTGCCCCTCTGTGTGCTTCTTCTACACATGAGTCATGTACTCCACCAAAGGCAGACTTCAGAGACTCCCACTGGGAGTAAAGCCAGCTTTCAGCTTCCATTCAACTCGGTCAGCAGTGTGTGTCATAGTTAATGTCCACCGCTAATGATCCCTGTGAGTCTCTGCAGTCGTGTCCTGCTCTGCCAGTGCTGCCGAGAAGTGATAATGAGCTGGTGAGTGTGGGATGTGTCAGGGGGCAGAGCTGCTTTGTTTAAAAGGA
Source organism: Lutjanus erythropterus (assembly GCF_056507025.1). NCBI lineage: Eukaryota > Metazoa > Chordata > Actinopteri > Lutjaniformes > Lutjanidae > Lutjanus > Lutjanus erythropterus. The sequence goes on along the minus strand of NC_139326.1, from coordinate 38,370,118 downwards.
CAATTTACTGGGAAAAAGTCAGCAGCAAAACCACAGAGTAGGGGTTGTCAAAGGCCCCTGAAAGTGACATGAAATGGATGCATTATATTTAATCACACAAGGTCCATTGAAATAGTTTCATTTGCTGTAATCTACATTAAATGCACTACTCAGCTACTGTGTCAAACCCTCTTACAGCTGTCAGTGAGGTTAGGCATGGCAGCTTGTAAAAAGCTACTTCTGCACGGTAACTAGTGGCATCTTGTGACTGTCATAAAAACTACTTTCTCTGCATCATAGAGTCCTAGTGCTGTCAACTAAACTAAACTTAACAGTTGTTTAATGTGGATGTGAGGTGGAAAAAATGTCACTGAAGGGAAAAAAAAGGAGGTTTCAGGAAAACTGAATCAGCTCTTACTTAATTGGACCTCGAGGGCAGATAAAGTGACCTGCCTTATCTGGGAACAGGTGAATTCGGTGATCAGGTTCATAGGTTTTCCTGTGCAGCTGTCTGTCATATGTTGGCTCCCCAAATTAACAATCATTCATGAAGACTTTGAGAACCCCTGCCCTAGAGAGAACGTCAGAAGAAAACTGAGCTAATAAACTGAGATAAGCAGACTACCCTGCACTGGCTACCTGTGGATGCTCCAGTCCGATTCAAGACTCGGGTACTTGTCTGCTGCGCTATATGACTCAGGCCTGTCCTACATCCAGGACATGGTCAAACCATATACCCCTACACGTCCACTGTGCTCTGCTACGTCGATCAGCTTGATACACCCATCAAAATGAGGGGAGTCCCAGTCTATTACCAACCGAACCAACAGACATAATGAGTACTAGCCAGTCAGTTCCAGGTGTGTGGATAGGAAAAAAATAAGGCACCAATGATCTTTGATGTGTTTTTTTTTTTAAAGAATCCTTTTGTAGGATGTAGATTTTGCGTCAGTATTTGAAAAGAATATTAATCAAAGTACTCCCATAGTAAATGAATTATATGTAATTTATGAAATGCTTTGGTTTGGTTTATTTTTTTTTTTATTTCTAAACTTGCTCTCTGCCAGAAAACAGCCTTGTCCCAGACAAGAATTTATAACTTCAGATGATTAAAAAAATTGTTAAGGCCTTCAAAATCTAAAACCTGATGTGCTAACTTAATAATGTTTGTTTTAAAATCAATTTTTATGAAAATGTTGGCCCTTTAAAGTTGTGCCCAGATTTCTGTCAGTTTTGTCAGATTTGTACAAAAACATGATTTAATCAGGCATGAAAAGGGTTAGCTATACCCTAAGGGCCCCTGTCTCACTTCCTGGTTTAAAAAAGGCAAGAATCCTGCTCAAGCACTGGTAGGCTTTTTATTTTTTGACAAATTCACTAAATAATATTGCTGTCGGATATGTCTCAACCATAACATGTCAACTCTGTAGTCCCTCTAAATCAAAGCTGAATAAGAAATATAGTTTAAAAATGAGTATTTTGATTAACATTAAGAGAACTCTGAGATACTTTCAAAATGAAAATGTCTTCTCATTACGACTATAATGTGAAATGAAAAAGTTGAACATTTTATCAACTCTGTAAGACGTCAACTGTCAGATTGTCCATCTGACATTGTTGGCATCTTCATTTAATGAAAAATGTAATCACTTGGAGGTTGGCCTGTTAGAAGGTTTAATAACCAAGAATTTGCTCTTTTAAAATATATTTTAATATATGTTTCAGCATAACTGAAGCATAAAAATCAAAACCCTCAAAATACAGCTTTGTCCCAACTCTCAAGACTGAGTGAGTTTTATATTGCAATAATAATGTATAAATACCACAAAATCCCACACCTGGACATGCCTTGGAGCACCGTTTGTGAGTCACTGAGATAGAGAATGACCACATTTATTACCAAAAACACAAATTTTCATAAGATAGCAGTAAAAATGTTGCCCTAATAGTATATTTTAAATAAATGACATACAATATGGATTCAGCCAAATAATTCACATTGCTAGAGCAGTAAGTGTTTTATTTTGGTAAGTGCTGTTATTTTTGCATCTACTTGTCATCAGAAGTCTGAGATGTTTTAAATAAGATTAACTTTGAACATTTTTAAATTGGAAGATTTCTGTTTGTGGGAGAAAAGGCAGAGCGAGTCTTGTCTTTAGCGACAGAGTGTTTGGATCGTGACGTTCAGTGGTTCCTCTCAACCCCAATTCCTTCACTGTTCAGACAGGACAGCTGCAGTCTCTGCCAAGCAGGACTCACCTGTCAGTCTGTCTCACTGACTGACTGACTGTCTGACTGACTGACTGACTGACTGACTGACTGACTGACTGACTGACCTGCTGCCACCTCAACAACCCACTGCAGTGAAGAGAGTCACAGTGATTGTGCACTGAGCCTCATTAGGCACAGTCATCCTGTCTTTGTTCCTCCTCCGCTCTGCCATGTCTCTCCTGCTTTTCCTCCTGCTTCCAGTATCTTCACTTCACAGGCCTCAAGTGTTTCTAAAAGAACAAGAAAACAAATTAAATATTTTGTCTTTAAACACACAAAAAGGCAGTGAAAACAGTTTTTGGGAGTGTCCTAATATTTCTTCCTACTGGGTAGATGTGGTACAGGAGATCAGATCTGTAATCAGCCCAGAGCTCGAGTTTAATGACAGTATTATATATTTGTGGAATGTACCAACTGAGCTGAAAAAACAGGTCAGGTAGTAAAAAAGTAATAACCAGAAAATGGCTGAGTAAAGAACCTGAGTGGATAGAAATAGTTCAAGAAATGTATATCATGTAACAATTGATTTTTTCTCTGAGACATGATACCAGAAATAGTGGAAAAATGGAAATCCTACTTGAATCTGAGGTAATTTCTTTTTATTTGGAGAACTTTGCCTTTCCTGTGTCGTATTTTCTTTTGCACCAACATGGACTTTTAAGGTATGAAAGAATAGGAGACACCTTCCTCATTAGGAAACACTCTGGCTTTGTGCTACTCAAAGTAAATAATAAAATGTAAATAATATTCACTGAACTGTAAGGCCCTTTGTTAAGAATATTTTTTATATGTCTTGACAATTTAAGTGAAAGAATCTGAGCTCCATTGTTGTCCAAACATTATTTACAGAGCACATTATTGAGCCACACTGCAGCACTGGGTGATGTGTTCTTTCATAGACCTTTTTCACAGCAGCTGTATTGATTGGAAACAGCAGTGTAAACACAGGTGTTAGCAATGATATTAACTACAGTCATGTTCCATGTAGAGTAGCAGAGCCTTTCCAGTGAGCCAGCATGCACAACAGCAGCACCCAGACTCTGTTTGACCTGTTTTATCATTGGTAAGACCTGTTAGTATACCTGTTAGTCTACTCAGTAGAGCACCAAATGCAGATTCATCCACCACTTACAATAGTCCCCAACAAACTGCTATACCACTTATAAAAACACTGAGCTCTCCAAGTATCACCATTATGACTGATGTTAAAATACAATAACTGACTTTATTCAGCTTTGGACAATTCATGCAAGTGGCAGGTTTATTCTTATTAAGTCCAACTCCAAAGGGCTTTTCACACTAAATATTCTTCTCTTATCCCAGGGCTGTTTTTAGCCTGGTTGATTATCCTTTTCTTCTCATCTTTTAGCTCTGTTTCACACTGGCAGCTTTTAGCCTAGGTTTAGTCAATTTTCAGGGGATAACCCTGCAGACTCGGGGCTAACCCTGCCCCGGAGCAGGGCCAGCTAGCCCGAGGCTAAAGTCAGAGTTAGCCCACTTTGGAACGTTCCAGGATTGTGCCAGTCTGAAAACTGCTCTCTTAACCTGGGGCTAAATGCAGTGTCAAAAGTCCTCAACTGAATCCAAATTTGAGGTAACTGGAGTTGTTTAGTGCTAGCAGGTGCTGTGAACACTTAACTGATGCTTCTTAAGGAGTCATTAGCACTTATGCTTGGTTTTCTGTCATCCACTTTCAAGTGGTTCCATTTTGGAGCCACAATTGTAGTTCACAGTCTCTACAATCATACCTCTGCTTTCTACCTTGCCATCATGGGTAATTATACTTGACATATGCATGTACTATGAGCATCATCATGATGACAACAGCTGACTAATAGTCAGACAAAAATACAGGAAATATAATTCATTTCAGTATTTCTGACATTCCTCTACGAATCACTAGAGGGAGCTTGTGTGTCACCAGTTATACGTGTACCACAGTTTTAGAATCCAGGGTCTATGTATTGCTTCTATCCAGCAAAGAAGAGTTTCTGAATGATTTTCATTTATCTAAATTTTCGAAACAAGAACAATCAAATTTAGAACAATATTACTATGTTGCCCAAAATATGATCTGCACAATGGTGATAGGATCCTTGAATGGGCAGTTCACCCAAATGACTTAAAAAAAATACACCTTCAGCCTTAGTAATGTCTACTTGCGAGGATAGTTTTGATTTTATTTGTCTACTGAAGAAATTAAAAATAAAAAATGTGTTTCATGGATTACCCAGAGTACCAGCTTTAAATTTGGGTGAACTGATCCTTTGAATTAGAAATATACTATAATTACTGTAATAAATTGATCAATTTAGTATAATTTTACTGATAATAAATCAATAAAGTGTAATACAGTATGCCATCAGATATCAAGTTGAAGTACTTGCTACTCTGACAACCATCAGCTGCAGTATCCTCCTTTGAAATTTCTGTTTTGTCTGCCTGTTTAACGTTAATTAGAGTTAAAATTAATGTTGAATGTTCGCAGAATGAGTAAGTGTCTGTTTATGAGTTGTAAGAAATCATTAATAATCTTGTAGAAGACACACGTTTGTGACACTTAAATTGAGAAACATGTGAGACAGACTGTCACTTAACTATATCCAGAGTGTGTATTTTCAGAGCAATTGGCTTTTGTTTTCAGGATAACAGGCTGAACTTTACATTGACAGACAACTGACAGTTATAAACAGCTGATCAGCTTACAGTGGAGGACTCATCATCGCTCATTATTGTTAGTTTATGATGTTGTGTGCATCCTGCACTCCTGCAATGTTCCTGCAGCCTGCAAGGCTTCCCTGAGTCTGAGAAGCAGGGGGAAACAATTCACTCCAACTACAGATCGTACATTAAATAGTATTTCAACATATTTAATATACAGTCTATGGCTCTAACTCGCTCTTTGGACTGCTCTTCTCATTTTTGCATGTGCAGTTGCTCCTTTAAAGTCCACTGACTATAAGAAAATGGGAGAATTTCATGTTTTTCATCCATTAGCAGTTAAAGCAGGAGGCTGTATTCAGTCTGATTGTATGTTGACACAGTGGACAGTGTCTTGAACAAACAGGATCCTGGCTTTGTTTCTCTGCTCTTCCTCTCTCTCTCTCTCTCCTCCCTGTTGCCGTAGTGACGCTTTTCATTCATAATTCTGAGGAAGACCTGCCTCACTTCCCACATCTGCTTCTCTTGCTCTCCCTCTCATTTTTTTTTCTTTCTCTTTCTCCATGTAGCCATCCACCCACGCTGTGAGCAACCAGGTTTGACAGGAGAGCACCGAACCATCCACCCACACACACTAACACACACACACACACGGAGTGCACCACATCTATGTGCCCACTCACACAAAATAGTACTATGATATATATAAAAAACACACACATGAAAAATATTTGACTCATTTACACCCCCATCCAGGCCTCCACTCACAAACACAGATATATTCATCTTCCTGCAACACACACACACACACACACACACACACACACACTGTGTTGTACTCACCTTTCACCTCTTTTGTCAACACAAACATGCAGGATTCATCCACCCGTGCTGCACACACACATACACACTCCCTGCTCTTGTTTTTTCCAAGACACATACACACACACCTCTCCCACCCATCCATACATACACACACACACACACACACACACACACACACACACACACACACACACACACACACACTGCGTCACTCTTCATGCCTGTGTGACTTCCTCCCACTCATCAGTGTTATGAACTCCCAGGCAGTAGGCTGTTGCTCTGCAGTGCAGCAGAGGATCACAGGAGGTGGAGGGGACATAGACACTCATTATGCTCATTAGAACAGTCAAGCCTGCAGTTATTTCTTCCTCCCACATGAGGGCGGTGTTATCTTGTTTTGTTATGTTTTGTTTTTTTTTTTAATCCACTGCTGTGACCCTCAGCAGATTCCCAAATGGGCAGGAGGACAAGTGACTCTTATTTCCAGCAGTCAGCAGCAGCTGTGCCACAGAACTGAGATCAGTTCACCTGTGTGACTCTGTGTGTTTTTTTTGGAAGAAAGTCAATTTCAGATGGAATTTTATCCATTTAAAAGTGCAGCGTGTCACATTTATGGGGATTTTTTCTGCAGAATATGGCAGAAAAGTACATTCTCATTATAATCACCTGAAAATAAGAATCGCTGTGTTTTTGTTTCCTGACTGCACGGCTGTGTGGCGTTCCACTGCACCAGCACCCAGAGCTGGAGAACACACACCATGTCTATTTTTGAGGAATGCCACGTCAGTCTGCACCGAGCAGATCCAGCCAGGCAGGAAGTCGGACACAGGAATGGCATAGAGAATTTGGTCAGTTTTCAGAATAAAGGACTGTGCAAACTCCTCATTGTAAAAAAGGCAAAAAAAAAAAAAACTGTGTAACTGCATAGCCTACTTACACATGATACACATGACTCAGATAATCTAAATCTAAATAAGTCAACATAAATAGGCGGGCAAAATGCTCCATGCTGTTAATCACTGCTGATGGGGCGTGAAGCCATGTGGAGGATGGATCAAAACTGCCACACAGATGCAACGTGCCAGGTGGAATCAAGGATTCAGAATGAGCCCTTTATACAGTATCTATAGAGGGACCAGCTATGGAGGCCATTATGTTGCAACGCCATGTTTTACTGTTGCCCATAATGGACAAACCAAATACTGGTACTTGGCACAGAATGAAGCGATTTGCGATTTGAGTTTTGCAGCCAATGCCACTAAAATCTACACACTGGTCCTTTAAGAATGCAGTTTTCAAGTTAATCTTGATTGGCTCCATCACTGACTGGAATCAGACTTTAAGGACCAATGTGTAGGATTTAGTGGCATGTAAGTGTGAGGTTGTAGATCGCACCCAACTGAGTACCCTTTGCCTCACCCTCCCCTTCCAAGAATGTATGAGAATCTACGGTGGCCTTAAAACTCACTAAGATGGAGGCCCTCTCTGGAGCCAGTGTTTGGTTTGTCTTTTCTGGGCTACTGTAGAAACATGGTGGTTCAACACTGACAGCATTCATTTAGATATGTAACCTGCAACATCAAAGAATATAAATATTCACATCAGAAAAATTCAAGCGCTGCAGAAAGGTCTGTCAGTCACTGGACTGCGTGGTTCCTGATGATGCAGGATGACAATTGCCAAAACTGTCCAGTCAGCAGCACTCCTCTTGATAAAAGACGGAGGATGCACCGGTGTGTCCTCGCTCTGAGCTCTTCCAGAAGCCTCCTCTCTCCTCGCTCCTCATCTCCTCCAGGTGCATTTATGGATTTGGAAGATCCTTCATTATGGCGGAGAGGAAACGACCTCTGGGTTGATGGAGGAGAGAGGAGATGAAGAGGCAGAATTCAATGTAATGAAAAGCACCCAAGGGCAACAAAAATTATTCTTATTTCCAGGTGATTATACACAGATGACACCGTACTTATGAATATTTCTGTCAATAAAATCCCCCTAAATCTTACACACTGGTGTTTTAACTACTGTGAGACTTGAGTCACATTTTATTTGACATGGAGCAGAAACTGTGTCGTCTCAATGTTTGACCAGGCAAAATAGAGCAGTACAAACATGAGACAGCTTCAGGCAAGTCATGTTTGAATTCTGTCATTTCAGTGTGTGTTTTCATAGACCTGACAAACCTGTATTTTAACTTGTAGTTTGCTTATTAAAGGCATAGTCCACAAAACACTGCTGAAGTTTCACAGCAAAACTGTTGCAGAATCTCCCAAACAATGGAAGTGAACGGTGACCAGTTTTCAAATGGAAAAAAAAACAACACAAGAAAAACATAAAGTGCCTCCATATTGCTCATCTGGTGTAATCCAAGTCTTTTAAACCCCAACATGCCAAGTTGACTAAAATAATGTTATTTACACCGTGTTTTTGGCCTGAATCTTCACCGGAGCCATGTTCATGTGTTATGTTAGCAAATGTGGTGCTGAACGTGTTGTTTCTGTAGCAGTGACATTCTGTCCATTTTTTATTTTCCACATGAAAAAATATAAAAAACTGTTGTACACCTGCTAATTTCTCCAAAATATATTTGGTTACATGAGCTGTGGTTGACTTTTTGTCACTTTTTGAGTGTTTGGATTGACCCCTGACATATATGAATATTGTGTTAGAGCTGATGACAGTGGTTTTGTCTCCCTGCAGGTAAGACGAGCACGTATCCAGAGCTGGACGAGGAGATCGACTTCCTCTCTGCCATCATCAGTGAACAGAGGACTGAGTCCAGGCTGGCAGGTACTTGACGGACCTCTACGTCGCCCACGTCTGTCTTAACCACCACCTCCCTGCTGAGATACTGACTTAAATCTTTTCTTCTCTCAGCTCCACAATTCCAGGACGTCCCCAAACCTAAATCCATGCAGCTCAGTGTGCCCGGTCCCGACCGCACAGCATCCACCACAGAGCAGCCCACAAACCAGAGCATCCCGCTCACCAGCGTGGCTCCACCCACAACAACCACCACCGCTGCCGCAAACCACACCCCTGCTCTGCTCAGAGACCCCATCATCCTCCCCTACCCCTCCAATGACCACATCTTCATCAGTGAGTTTCTTGTTTCTACTTGTACTTCTTGAGATTAAAGATCTGTGGAAATTTGATTTGAGGACCATATTTACAGAAAACACACTTCTTAGAAAAACAGAAATCATATTAACAGAGGACATACAGTATCTCATCAAACATGTGAATGACAGTGATGTTCAGGATGTTTCCATCATGATTCAGTGGTGTAATTCTAACAGTAAAGGCTCATTTATGTTAAATGTTAGAAACACATGCAGATACAGCATATACATTTATTTCATCTATATTTCTGCACATTTTCTACTTACGGATTTGCACAAAACTGAGCCGTACATGTTGTGATGCATCTAATGTCTGCACAGATCACTGCCGTCTACAACGTTGCCTCCAATTTGATTCTTACTCAAAAGGCACATTGTTAAAACTTCAGTGTCGCCACATTTGTTTCTATCAGGAACTTTTGATTCATCTTCTACTTCTTTGAGGTAACTTTTGATTCTGAGCGGTTTCCTATGGATAAAAGCAACCATACATCTCCCCATCACACCTCCGCCTTTCAGTTGAAACCAGCACTGTAAAAACAGCCAGGCAGTATGTGTGTGAGTGTGTGTGTGTGTGTCAAACTCTTCATCGCAGGTTAGTTGATGATGTGACTGAGTAAATGACATGTGCCGATTTTATCTGTAGGTCAAAGTGAATCAAGAAAAGAGTCTCAGTGAAGGTGGAGTCAAATCTGAGTGGTTGTTTTCACCCAAAAAAGGTGGTGGCCTGACGCAGGAGCAAAGTACTCAAATGGGTTGCTGTCAACCATAGTGGATGTGTTGCTTGCATACATGCCAATATGAAGGACACATGGACGTATGGGTACAGTGAAGGATACAGAAACATCTATTTTCATATACAAAGGGGCATAAAAGAGCCTTAAAAAGCCTTTGGAGGCTTCTTAAAGTGATAGTTCACACAAAAATGAAATTTCACCCAATATCTACTCAGCCCTGTGCTGATGTGAGGATGGGTGAAGATCTCCAGTTCACAAAACACTCCTGGAGCTTCAGTGGAAAACAGAGTTGCAGCCAAATCCAGTACAATTGAAGTGAATGGTGACCAGTTTTAAAATGTCAAAAAAGAACACAAAAAAACACAAAATGTCTCTGTACAGCTCGTGTGGTGTAATCCAAGTGTCTGTAAGCTGCGACATTAAAATTTGACCCAAAAAGACGCCATTTACACCATGTTTTTATCCTGAATATCAACTGTAGCCTCTCAGACCTGATCCTCGTTCACACATCTGAAGCAGGTACACAAGCTCTCACAGAAGCAGCGCGACACGAGATATACAAGATCTCACGATACCTTCACATCTGTGTTTACATGCTACCTGGAAGAGACTCAAGACAACAAAGAGAGATCTGCTCAGAAATACTGACTTGTTACGCACACAGTTGACTTCAAACTGAACAAAGAAGAAAATGTCTGAAGACTTAGACACAGAAGAGGAACATCATTTCTTCTCTGAGAGCCTGTGTACCTGCTTCAGACGTGTGAACAAGGATCAGGTCTGAGAGGCTACAGTTGGCATTTAGGATAAAAACATGGTGTAAATGGCGTCTTTCTGGACTTACAGACACTTGGATTACACCACATGAGCAGTATGGAGACATTTTGTGTTTTTTGTGTTCTTTTTTTTACGTTTTAAAACTGGTCACCACTCACTTCAATTGTACTGGATTTGGCTGCAACTCTGTTTTCCACTGAAGGTCCAGGAGTGTTTTGTGAACTGGAGATCTTCACCCATCCTCACATCAGCACAGGGATGAGTAGATATTGAGCTAGGTTTCATTTTTGGGTAAACTATCACTTTAATAGACAGAGAATAGTTCTGACATGAAACTGCTCACAACAAGGTCATGATTTTTTGAAAGAGATGCTGATATTTAATTTTTCAAATGTATTTTGTTTTGTTGCTTTGAGCACCACAAACCCAGTGCAATTTAGCTCCATTATATTGGAGAGAAGTCAGACATCTCTACGGCTGATATCTCCAAAACTGCAACTCACATAAAAACTATCTAGATGGATAAGCATCACCACAGGCCAGAGGAAAAATATGTGGTTTTAATTTTGGGGTAAAATCTACATATAAATGGCCCAAACTTTACATCATGGAAATAAAAATGAAGGAAAAACAACGCCCATCTTGACGTGAACATTGAAAGGTCTTCAGAGTGCAAAACATTTACATCACTTTACTAAAATGAGCTCCTTTGTTTGAGGAAATGTTAGCACTGCATGTTCTCAAATCTCGGGACCGACCACACATTTACTCTGGGCTTGTACAGAACAAAGCTCGTACGTTACTGTCAATTAGTTCTGCCTCACTCCATTACTGTCATCAGTGCTGGTCTCACTGCAGGGCTGTAACCAACACCCTGACACTCGCTTCTCTTCAGCAGCGCCACACTCTGCTGCAGCACACACTGCCTGAGCTTTCAGTCAGCGATCATGTCTTCCTCTGGCACCTCCAGACCTGTGCAGCGTTCTCTCCCTCTGACTGTCTGTATGTATTTCTTCTCAGTCATGAGCAGCGTGTTCATCGTGGCGGGTTCGCTGGCTTTGATCATAGCAGGAGCCTGTTGGGTCAGGTAAGACATTTATTCCTCCCTGTCTAAGCTGCTGCATGAGACTCTGACTGCAAATGTCATCTCTGTCTCTCTATTTCAGGGTTTAATGAAACAGCCTGCAGATTTACTGCAGTTCTTCTGTCAGTCTTAAGACTTGAAGCCTTAAAATTGTAAAAAATACATGTTGAAAGTTGATTTAAACTACAGAGAACTTTGATTTAGTGCTTAAACTAACAGTATCTTCATTACTTATTAATTTATTAATCATTTTCTCAATTAATTGGTGTATGAAATGTCAGAAAACCATCTGTTAAAATTACCCAGAGACCTAAGAGGCATGTTGAAAGAGCTAATTTTGTCTGAGCAGTTGTCTAAAACTCAAAAATATTCTGATCACTGTTGTAGAGGCTTTCTAACAATTAATCAATCATCTAATTTAATATCCTGTAAATCAACTAATTGATTAATTCTTCAGTTGTTTCAGCTCTACTTCAGTCAAGAAAATACTGATGCTGATGTTGATTATCAAAAAATTATACTGGTCAGAGTCTCATCCTTTAGCCTTTGTTATAATCAGAATTGAATGAATACTAATTTAGTATTGCACGTCCACACTGTTGTGAAATCTGTGAGAGATTAAAAATATGGTTAAAACGAAAGATGCAGAGGCAGAGATGGCCTACATTTCCCACAATGCAACTCACTAGCATCTCTTTGTTAGACACTGCCTGCGATAGAGCTGCAACTAATGATTATTTCCAAGATCAGTTGATCTGTCGATCATTTTCTTGCTCAGTCAATTAGTTTTTTTTTCCAGAAAATGGTGAAAAATGTTGATCAGTGTTTCTCAAAGTCCAAGATGATGTCCTTCAAAACTAATCAATTGATTGTTGCAGCTCTTGTCCAGAAAACACCTGAAACAAACTTAACCGAACAAAGATTTTGTAAATCACAAGAGAAAAGCTGATTTTTCTTAGAACGTTCTGTTTTGTTCCTAACATATCTTGGAAGAAAACTGACTTTAAAGTTTGAGATTGATGCTGGGAGTTTTTAGCGTACAGTTTGAAAATGTCCGACTTTTCTGTCCGGTTGTCCAAATGCATTCAGAAATCATAAATAAAGTTCTGTATACTTCTTTATTTCTGATGAGCCACTTTTCTTTTCTTTTCTTTTTTTTGTACAGATTACAGAAAGGTGTGCGTCTGACTCAGAAGGTGGACTACCCTGTGTATGGACTGATGAGAGCCCAAACCTTTGACAATTTGGTGAGTAAGAAATCTTACAGAAATGGTATTGAATATTGTTTTGTTTGTTTGTTTTTTTTTACTTTGTTTATTGGGATTTTTAACAGACCATAGTAACACAAAGGAGCATACTGTAGACATGTATATACAGTTCAAATAGCTGGTCACAGTTGTAGTCATTGTATGATAACATTAAAAAAAAACAAAAGAGAATCAAAGACAGAGAAGAAGGTCCAAAAAAAAAAAAACAATTAAAAAAAATCTCACACAAGGAACATAACAAAAACCATACAAAACAAAGAATTCTATATTAAACCTGCAGCCACACCCACCTGACCCTCACTGTCAGATATGTAATTCACTGCCAGGGAACTTAATCCTCTTAAAATATTTAGTCTCATTAAACTCACTGGATAAACCAGTGACTGAGAGCCGAATCTTTTCCAGTCTAATAAAATATAGGAGATCACTTAACCAGTGAGTATGAGAGGGAGGCTTAGTTGATTTCCAGGTGATCAATATTAACTGTCTGGCCAATAAGGTTGTAAAGGCTGTAATATCCTGTTGGGACTTGTGGAGAGAAGGTAGTGAATGAGAAACAGCAAATAAAACACTAAGGGCTTCATTTACTAAGATCCTAAATAAAGAGCGTTAATTGTGCATTCTGTGTGTACATTCTAACATACTGAATGTTTGGTTGGTGTGCGTTTTGTGGTTGATCTACTAAGAATAATTGTGTAAATGACAACAGGTGTAAACACTGTGGAGACAGCAGTATGTAGAGGAGGGTTTCAGCCATGGGGAGTTTGGACAGAAAGCAAAATGAAACTCAATCCCATGAGGTGTTTGTCTAAGAGGCAAATAAACATTGTTGAGCTACAGCAAAAAAAAAAAAGTCAAGAACAACAGATGAAATTAAGAGAAGATGGGAAGATATAAGACAAAGAGCAAAAGAAAAATTGGCTTATAGTAAAACTTGAGCTATCTTGAATAAATAAATAAATAAACTACTACTACTAATAATAATGATAATGATAATACATCCATCATGCAGGAGGTGTGAGCTGTGTCCTCTGTGGTGCACACCAGGCAGCTGGTCAGCCTGTATCTGGTCTGACAAGACAGATTGAAGACGGTGTACAGGTGTCTCTGTCCAAGAGAGAGAGAGAGAGAAAAGAAAGAAGGGAGAAGAGGTGCACGCTGTTGGAGAGAAGTGCAGTGGAGCAGAAGAGCATGCTGGGGGCAGAAACACACAACCTGCCAAAAAAAAACCCAGTTCAAAATGTAATGAAAGAAGGAAATATGAAGACAGGATAAATGTCAGCATTAATTTTCTTGAGGCCACAGTGGCTGTGAATGTTCAGTTTTGCTGCAAATATGCTGAGACACATTTGTTTAATCACTTCAGGATTATTGAATGAAAATAAAAAATAAATGCATCCCAGTAACAGCTCATGAGAAATGACTTTAAATCAGAGTGTCTCTTTCTTGTCACAAGAACAGCAGCCATCTGTGCACACTGCAATTAACACCTTCTTTTCAAACGTATCAAATACAAACACAGTCACCATGAATTATTTTCAGGTTTGGTAAATCACAGTGTGTGTGCTAAATGAACCTATTTGCATTTTCTCCTCCCAGTATTTTTGCACACTAGGATAGAAATGCTCCATACTGCATATTCATCAAGGCAAACGTACTGGACAGTGTGTGTTGTCTTGCACATTTGAAAGATGCAGTCTCCAGTGCACACCGTTAGTCAGTCAGTTTGCACATTTGTTTGTGGGTGTTCTTCTTCGCACACATTTTTAGACATGCAAACCTTTAAATCAAGCCCAAAGAGCATTAGGTTCAATTTGCTCTCCAATAACTTCAGACAGGGTAGCAAATATGTCTGTCCAATATTTGCATCACGAGGGCCAGAGCCAAAAAGAGTGAATAAGGTTTTCTGGTGACTGTTGAATATTGATATTTTTCGAGGTATTTCATCAAATTTAGAAATGCCAGTATCATGACGACACTAGAAGCACCAGCCATGAACTGCTGGCTGGTTGTATCCGTCTGGCACCCTGGAAGGACAAACACAGCTGTCCTTTCAGCAGCTTTAGCCCGAACATGTGCAGCACAGACACATGCTGCGGAGTGAATGTCAGCTGAACAGTGTGACTGGATGTAGATAAATATCAGTGACTCTCTCGTGTCCCCTCTGCCCCTCGGTGTCTTCCAGCCCGGGGACAAGAAGCTGGCCCACAGTGCCCAGATGTACCACTACCAGCACCAGAAGCAGCAGATGCTCTCCCTGGAGAAGTGAGTCACCCTTCCGAGCCCAGACACGCTCGTCTTTCTCGGGCATGTGCCGTCTGTCTCCCGCCCCTCGTCTCACGTCCCCTCCCTGCCCTCTCTGTCTCGTACAATCTGTGTTTTCCTCTGAATGTTTTATGACTGTGTGCGTGTGACCTCTGCAGACACAGGGACGAGCCCAAAGTTCCAGACTCAGGAGCGTCAACAGATGAGGAGAATGAGGACGGAGACTTCACCGTGTATGAATGTCCTGGACTGGCACCTGTGAGTAAAACTGCATTATTATCTTAACTTCTACTGAAAGTTTTATCATGAGGTCAGCATAATTATCCACAGCGTTGAATCAGTGTTGTCAGTCGGAAACACGTCATCAGAATTAACAAATATAATTATGGCAAGTAACTGAATATCATTCATTTTACCATAGCATTTCAATTCAATTCAATTTAAAGCTGCACCAATCAATATTTGAGTGTTATTTATCTGTTTTATATTTTCTCTTTACTTGAATGACCAAGTCGGAGAGAGGAAATGGCTACAACTAAATAGAAACTAAATTGTTTCTATTATTTTATTTCCCCCACACTGGTGCAAAAATACATTTGCCAGTGATTATCTTAACTGCAAAGTACAAGTCAAGTACTGAAGTAAAAGTACTGAATGTCCAGTTCAAGGAAAGGATTGTTATTTGAACTTAAGGTGTTTTTCTGATCGTACATTTGACAAATAGGGTCTATTAAATAAAAAAAACGAATCAAATTAGACCAATTTTAAAATGTGCCACCATTATCATTATTCTGCACTTTTTGCTTTTTTAGCTTTTTTTAGTTTTAAGTCAAGTATTTAAGTGAAAATACTGATTGTCCAGTTCAGTTAGAGGGTTGACACAGTGATTAAATTTATATATGTCACAGACATCTGACAAATAGGGTGGAAATTAGACTAATTTTAAAATATCCCTCTATTATATTATTCTAATGTGCTTCATGTGTCTATTTTTAAGGTTTTGACTGAATAAAATAGTTCTGCTCCTACTTTGTTTCAACATTCGAGAGCTTTAACACAAAAATTCAGCGAGCTATATGTGCTGAGACAAAAGGTTACAACCGTCCCTGGTCTCCCCTACTTCGTGTTTAATTGAGTCTGGTTAATTAATTACTTGTATTTTGATGTCGGGAAATTTGAAATCAAGACCGCTTGTGAAGTTTTACTGACTGAGGCAGTGGTAGTTGCTAAGCAACAAGATGCATCTTCAACTGTGCAAAAAGTAAAAATATAACAGCGGCAATTTCTGTGTTGTCAGTATGACCGCTTATGACTGAAATAGTTAAAAATGATCACATTTTCTTTATGTAATTTATATTAAAGAAAATATTTTAAATGAAAATACAGACATTTTTAGGAAAAGTCAGGTACCAGCAGCAGAATGATAAAGATATTTTACACCTTTAAAAATCAGTTTCATCACCTTTCTGGACTATTTTATTCCATTTTGATGAATTCCTACAGGCAAACATAGCCTGAACACAACCTTAACCCTCGTGGGAAAAACATTTTTCTGAATCTGTCCCTCTGTGTCTCTCCCTCTGTGTCTGTCCCTCTTTAGACCGGGGAGATGGAGGTGAAGAACCCCCTGTTTGACGACTCCACCCTTTACTTTCAGAGGTTCCACAAGTAACCCCGGACACTGAGACGTTCCACGCTCCGAATGCAGCACTTGTGTGTGCAAGTCGTTGAATTTACACACATCTATACACACACTCCACACACACTCCTGTGCTCAGTCCAAGCCTTTTAATGGACAGGATGGAGAGTGTAAAGTAGACGGAGGAGGAAGAGGATGAGGAGTGAGGCGTTCATGGACATTTTCAAGGACGTCACAGGGCTGGTTTGAAGCAGGACTAAATCTGGGACCAATTTCTCCCATTCTGCTGCCACATTCTGTTCTTTTTTTTTTACACACTCACTCTTATTTTTGTTCACAGAATTACAGCCAATATCTGAGAACTCACAATGACTTCTGTCAGGTAGCAGACACGCATACTGAACATAACACCCTGTGTTAATACAGCAGAGTCCAGTTTTCTGATGCCACTGAGGTACGACTAAGTATTTCTATCAGTTGATTGATAGATCTTCACCTTTATTACTCGATAAATATCCCCTCATTTATTGAGTCATCACTGTAGGCTTTGGTTTCATTGAAGTATTTTTAAAACGAAATGTAATTTTAATATTTCCTGAACACGCCTCCATGCAGCACCGTGATCTTTCTCAGTATGTTATGTAGCCATCGTGTTCTCAGTCTAGTTCCTCTATGCATGAATTGATGATGCTGTGTTATGAAACCTGAGAGTCAATATGCATTTACACTTCTTACAAGTTTCTTGTGCAAACTTGCTACTGATAATTAGCCTATATATATATAAATATATATATACAGTATATATAGATATACAGTATATATATAACTTGAATGATTTCAAAGGAATTTGAAACTTCTTAACCTCTGAACCAGAGCGAGTCCATCCTGTATATATGGTATCAGACTAACATGGCTTGTCCCCATGGTTTTGTGATGTGTAAATAGCTGCTAACGTGTACAGGACAGAGACCTTACCTCTCACTCTGTGTATGTGTGTGTGTGTGTGTGTGTGTGTGTGTGTGCGCGTGTGTGTGTGTGTTAACATGTTCCTCTAGATTCCTGAGTGCTACCGTGTCAAATATTGAACTGTTGTTTGTTTCCTTGTCGTCGACTATATTCGCAGGGTTCCTACACGCGTGGAAAGGACGTGAAATGTCTCTGAAGAGTAGTGATGTCCAGGCTTCTGAAAACACATTTGTAACAGTGCATGAGAGTTTTAACTGAAATGTCATAGTTTAGGGGAAAGCAGAGAGTATCCGCACATTATGGCACGCATTTCAGTCCTTCCGAGTCTTCACCAGGCAAAACGTTGACTCCATCATGAGGAGGACGCAGTATAATATAGTCCAAGATTAAGTAGAACCCAAGGGCCAGAGAATAATGAAAGAAATGAAGGGCATATAATCATTACAGTTACAGGAGGCGCTGCTACATTTCTGGTCAAAGTCTTTTAAAGAAGCTGAAAATTTGAAATTTGAAATGAAATTGAAAACACATTCCCAGTTCCAATTTGCCAACTTTTTGTTTTTCTTTTCAGTGTGTACTCCAGCTGCTCTGTGCAGGACGCACTGTTGCATGTAGAATGCAAACAATTGGGACTCAGTATTTTTGTGGTAAAATTACATCCTTAAACTTTGACACCTCTTGAAAAAAAAACGTCTGTCAGTGAGCTGTTCTGCAGTTCAGTCAGTGTGACATATTCCACTGCACAGGGGATTGTGGGTCAGAATCGCCTTGCTGGCTTTGTGACGAGATCCAGGAGGACATCCTGGTATTTTAGGCAGAGGCTGCTGCATTTGACATGCTGTGTAGTGGGAGACTTAACCTTTTTTTTCCCTTGCAAACCTTGTTGCATTTTACATCTTATGTGTGCAAGTGTGTTGCACTCAATACAGCAAGGTTTATATACATATCACTGCTGATTAGGTAACACCTTACACACCCACCAAACAAGATAAAACAAACCTCAAAGCCTCTTGCACCGTTTCGAGGAAACATGTTACTCAACTCGCTCAAACCATAGCAAAATGGTGCCCCTGAGCAGTGGAATAGTGCCCTCTGATTGGTGCATTTCAGCAAATTAGAGGTTGCTGCTTGTGACAGCTATTACAATACATGCTGGGAAATTCCACTGCTCTGAAAATGATCTCAAGAAAGACGCTGTCTTTCCACTGAATGTCCATTTAGCATGTACAATTTACATAATTCTAAATGTAATAGTCCAATGTACATTTTCATTGTGGCAATTATATCACCCATTCTTGAGAAGTGGGATAAATCATGTCCTGCCAAAACAAAAGTATCTGTACATATGAAATCTTTAATTTATAAAATGTTTTGGTTTGCTTTAATTTTTTAACTTTTAACCTAAATTAATCCTTCAAAATCTAAAACTAACAATACCTACTGATAACACAGGCATAAGAATGTGTTATTATAATTAGCGTTTTTTTAAAATCAGTTTTTAATGATGTTGGCCCTTTAAAGTTGTGTCCCTGATTTCCCTCAGCTGTGATTAAAACATGATTAACATGATTTAATCAGACATAAAAAGGATGAGCTATACCCTAAGGACCCCTGTCTCACATCCTGGTTTGAAAAAGGCAGGAATACTGCTCAAACACTGGTAAACTCTCTATTATTCAACAAATTCATTAATAATATTTCTATCAGATGTCTCAATCATAACATGTCAACTCTGTAGTTCTTCTAAATCAAAGTTAAATAAGAATTATGGTTTAAAAATGTGTATTTTGATTAACATTAAGAGAACTCTGAGATAATTTAAAAAATAAAAGGGTTGCTGTTACAAGGTTAATAGCCAAGAGTTTGATCTTTTCAAATATATTTTTCAGCATAAAAAAAAAATCAAAACCCCCTCAAAATTCAGTTTTGTCCCAATTCTCAAGAATGAGTGATATTTTCAAGCAAAACAATTACATTTTAATTTAGTCATACTTAAGTCACACTAAAATGAAAAAAGTTTGATTAAATCATTTTATTTAAACATTGATAGCGTACAACGGCAATTTCTTTTTTTTTATATACTGATGGTATCTGAACTCAGACAGATTTGATTGGTGGATATCTGACAGATACTCTCTGCTTTTTCTTTTACCGTGGCTGCTCTCCTCGCCTGGCCTAAATACTGTATGGGACTGGATGTGCAGAACCTTCCTGTATTTTGCCCCTCTGTATAGATGATTATTATGACACACCTGGGATGATTGTTCGGTTGCAGTGACAGATGTTTGGCAGGGAAACGGTGCAGCAACCCCTGGATGAACTGTGGCCTCTCGCTGTCGTCTCTCTTTCTCTCAGGAAAGCCGCTGTGTGTGGCTCCTCTCTTCAGCCTGCTCCCACTGTCTCAGCCTCTCTGCTCTCCCACAGCGGAGCAGCACGTTCTACTGTACTTGAGCTGCACACATACACATACATGAGTGTCAATATGTAAAAAAAACAAAAACAAAAGAAAAACCTACAGCAGATACCAGGGAGTATTAACACTGGAGATCTTTAACGTCAATGTAAAGACTGTTTTATTCTGAGCTGGTGGAACAAACCGAAGGACAGTTTACTGGTCGGAGTGATGAGGGATGACCAGAAAAAATCCAGTTCTCATGATGTTTGCCTTTTTTTTAAATGTTACATAGCTCCGCTTCTTTCCCTTCACCAGTGCTGAGAGCGAGACAAAGCACGTCCTGTTTTGATCGTCCTCACTGATGATGAATGGGTCTCATGAAGGAACTCTAGAACAAGTAACTACCTAGGCTAGCTATCTTTGATACCGACTGTTTTGAGACTACATACAATGAGTTCTATACACTACAGAGAACTTCTTTACCACCATGTTTAGCATGCATGTGGATATACCACAGCTGAAATGAAGAAAATAAATATTTATATAACCTGAAGTCAAACATGGTTTGTTGTGTTGTGTCTTTTTTTCAGAAAATAATCATTAATCATAGTTTTTAAGAGGTTTGGGTTGAGGGTATGAATTTTGACTGTACCATGATACCATGGTAGAGCCCTCGCTTTCTTTGACCAAAAAGCAACCTGATGATAACTTTGTAGCGCAGATAAAAGAACCAATGACGTCAGATTTGATGATATATGGTAAACTAAGCAGACAGCTTTGGTTGTTTGTAACAGTTCACTACAGTGCACAAAGAAGAGGAGGAGGAAAAAAATCTCCAAGCACCTCAGAACCAGCGTCTCTTTCCAGAAATCATGACCCGGTTACTCAAAATAATCCACAGACCTTGCTGTGAACAGTTTTATGTAGGAGCTATTTTCTTTCTAGGAGAAGATAGATTACTGCAGAAGGAAAGTAGTTCCACCATGAAACTGCTCACAACAAGGTCTGTGGATTATCGTGAGAAACATGGTCGTGATTTCTATATTGATTTTATATTGGAGAAAAGGCAAACATCTCTACAGCCAGTATTTCCAAAACTGGGCAAGTTGACACCAAGAGAGTAAAAATGGATAAATAGCACTACAGGTACTGTAAAAGGAAAAATGTGTATTTACGATTTTTGGGTGAACTGACCCTTTAAATTTCATTCACCTCCATTGTATTGGGACAAAGGCAGATATCTGAAAAACAGGACTAATAAAACCAAACTATCTGCATGGAGAGAGACAACGAAATGGAAGTGAGAAAACAGATTTATTCATTTGGGTGAACCTACCAGTTAAATGTTTGGCAACAAATTGGCCGTGTTCTTTTTACAGCAAATGCAGTGCTGTGTAAATGAGAGCCTTAAAAATGTTCTTTGATGAATTTATGAGAAAAGAGTGGTAAAGAAGGCCATCTGCTGGTTTAACATGGTAAAGACGTTCTAGAGTGAGATTAAACCTTGAGAACCATCAGACATGAGATTATAGTCTCAAAAATGGGATGTAAAAAGACAATTCTAAAGTCAGGAATATTAATAATACGTGTTTTACAATTAAAAAAGTTAAAGCATATAATAACAATTAAAATTAAAGCTGCAAGCAGAATTGAAGTTACAGTAACTTCCTGCTTCATGGCGAGACATCAAACCTCGACACCATGCCACACCCTTCAACAACAGCCAAATCTTTTGATAACTTTTGATCACAAACTAGTCTAGACTGAAGTCAGTCTGATCAATTCTCTAGGAGGAGTCTGTTAAAATACAACGTGTGGGAAGTGTCAAAATTGACCACGAATTTCAAAAATGGCCGAGTTCCTGTTGGGTTTAGGCTGCGGCTCCAAGAGACTTTTTTTGTACTCCTGGACATGAAACGTGCTGACTGATTTCTGTACATGATGAAACGTACTGCGGGGGCTGCTTCATCAAAATGTTGTAGGGGGCGCGATGGAACCATTTTGCAACACTGATTAAATATTGTCCCGTAGATGTAATAAGGCCGGGTATTGTATCAAACATGTTACGTTTGGATTCTACCATGAAGCGCAAAGTTACAACAACTTCCTGTTCCATGGTGAAACATCAAATCAAATCTACACCACACCACAGTGACGTCCTTCAATGATAGCTAAATCTTTCAATAACTTTTAACAAGGAGTAGAGTGACTGATAGAGAGCTGAACATTATGTTACTGTAAAGTTGACCTTTGAGATAAAGATAAATTAAAGACCTTAGACTTCAAAGACTTTAAATCTGTTTTTTCTCACTTCCCCTCAATTTCATTTAATTATACATGATTCAAGACTCAGAAGTGAAGTTATAAATTTGAGCTACTACAGAGTTCCTACAGCGTTCAAAGGAAAGAAGGAGAAAGGAGAGAAATCAGTAGAAGTAGAAAGGAGGACATTTGGTCTCACTGGTTTCAACAGGACATAATGTAGAAACCTGCTACAGGTGATGTGGACATTGTTGACTACAGGAAATGGTGGGACATGTAATTTTATATTGCCTGAGACAAACATGAGACACTTAAAACTACACTTCATGTAAACTAAATGACACGAGACATTAGAGTATGATGAAGTCTGTCCTGTGCAGACTGAACAAAAGCTTTAAATACACACATGAGTTCAGAACAGAGAACCAATAACATTTGGATAAGATACAAAAGTAAAAGAAAAAATCCTCCATTTGTCTCCTCTAATATTAGTACTTATAAACAGTTCATACAATCAATTAATTAAGTCTTGAATGTACCTGTGACCTGTGGAGCCAGTAGTGAACATATATGTTGACCAGGTCAAACCAAATTACACACAGGGGGAAAACAAGATGGACTACAACTACTACAACTAATATAAGCCAAACAGTAACTAAAGCATGTGTGACTGTTAGCTTTCTTGTTAGCAAGTATGGCTGTTAGCATGGCTGTTAACGTGTGGCTGTGGTCATCAAACATTTAGCACTCTTTTTAAAGACACCACTCGTACAGAGTAGCAAAATATTCTCTGCATCTCCAGCTGTGTACAGAAATGTACCAAAAATGGTAAAACTACTAGAGTTAAAATGCTTAAAGGGACAAATCCAAATTTTCTTTCTCTCATCTGTTTAACCATCTTTGGAGCAGTTTTGGTGAGTTGCAGAGTTTTAAAAAAGTCTGTCTTCTCTCAAATATAATGGAACTAAATAACACTCACTTCTGGTAAAAAATAATTTTAACATTAATGTCTATTCTCCAGTTTCATGTAGGAACTGTTTTCTCTCTGCATTCGTATCTACAAGTTTTGGGAGAATTACTTTAAAAATGAATTCCAAGTCACTAAGTACCTGTTAAAAAGTGCAGTCAGTAACCTGATCCAAGACTATCACAGTGTTGAAGAAATGCAATTGGATTACTTTGTTACTTTTGGATTGCCTCAGTGTAAAATATGGGAAATTGTTTGGCTGAAATTCAAAATGGCCGACTTCCTGTTGAGTTTAGGCTGTGGGTCCCTGCAGACTTTTTGTGCATTTTTGATTTTCATGCATGTTGGTGGAATGTGCCATGGGGGTTGCTGTTTAGAGGGCGTGACCGAGCCACTTGACCACACCCACCACCAAAAATGATATCAAGCAAAATTTTTCACCATGACTAACGTGTGTGCGAAGTTATGAGCACATTTAGCCCCTCAAAAATGCGATCAAGTTTGATGGACAGCTACCTCAGGAGTCCCAACATGGAAGCTATGTAATGTCCTGCTGTAGACCGCTGTAGACGCAGGCTGCAGCAAAATGTATTTTAGCACCTAAACAAAGGACCACCTAAAAAAAATCAATATGGGTTTAAGTGCACACTATATTTTGAACATGTTCGCTGATTACTTTGTCGTCAAACAGCGTTTTCCAACAGGGAACGGATACCACCGTCTCTGCTATTATCTTGCAGGACATGGGAGTTTTACGAATTTGTGTTTCTTAGTTTGTGTTATTGTTTGACTTTGGTGTTTTAGCATGTCTGTTTGGGTCTGAAATAAGCTTACTTGCTGTGGATTAAGGCAGCTTTAGACCAGCAACTCCAGTGTCCTGTGAGAGAAAATGTCAGTAAAGGCTGTCTAAAACCAAAGAAAAGTGGGGGAAATATGGCGCACACTTAAACCGATATTTCTTTTGGTCAGGTTGCAGCAGCAGGAGCAGAGAAGTTTTGTTGCACCCACATGACATGGATTTTTGAATGATGGGTTTGTGGAATTCATTGTGTAATTTTAGTAATAAATCTCAGTGTGTCACAGCCCTGCATGCCCAGTTCCCCATGCTCACTTCTCTGTTACTCTGATGCCACTCCGATATCCACTCTGCCTGCCAGCTACGCCCGCCTCAGCAGGCCAACTCCCTTCACCTGTGCACACAGCTGCAGCTCATCTCCACACAAGCCAGCATTTATACCCCTGCTTCTCAGTCACTCTCTGAAAGACTGTTCTTTGCCCCACATGCCAGACTGTCCAGCACCTCTGTCCATACTGGTTTGTCTTTGCTGACTCTGCCTGCCTTCTGTCCCTGACGTTGAGATCTGTTCCCACGTCCTTGATTCCTGCTCGCCTGTGGCTGCCTGGCATTACGATGATGACGCAATGGTGTGAGTTTCCACAACTAAGTCTCCCGTCTTCTTCTCTATGGTACCGTTGCCTATACTAGAACTGTATTGTGTTTATGTTTGGGCAAACGTCACTGCCTACTCACCTGTTTGGTTTGGCCCACCAAAAAAAAAAAGAAATCTCTGTGGAGATTCACCTGCCCAACAGTGTACCTACTGAGTTTTGCAATTGAACAGTTTCCAATTGTTCCCGGTCTCCTGTGTGCTGCAGTTGGGTCCAAAAACTACCTGTTACACCAAGCACAAACACCCCCAATTCAAACCCAAAATAGGCAACAAAAACTTAGATGACAGTATTTCAAATTTGGATTAAATCTTATCTCCAATACTTTTATATGCTTACTATTATGCACATAAGACCCTTTAGAAGACATTAGTGGACTTGGGTTTACAGAGGCTTTAAGGCTTTCAAAAGAAGCAGTAAAATCTGAAATCACAAATCTTTTAGTATGTAATTACATGTCCTGAATTTGTAATTTTACTTCATTAAAACAGCCCTTCCACCACTGAGAGCGGTATCTATCAGTGGAGGAGGTACTTTAAAGTTGCAATATCACAATGGAAAAATGCTGATACAAGTTAGGATCTTCTAATAAAATATTTATACTTTGCAGAATTTTTCTTAAAAAAAAAAAAATCAATGTATACACAAATCACTCATGATCCACTAGAGATGTGTTGCAGTGTCTGTGTGGCACAGAGATCGTGCATGGGTGCATGTCTGGGCGTCAGTGCTGTGGTGTGAAGCTGCTACCCGATAACAGGGTGCGGGGTGTGAAGGTGGGGCCAGGTTACATGGCTGTCTCCATCTCTCTCCTCTGCTCTCTGTCTGTGTCATGGATGCAAAAAGACCTGCAGGTCTGTGAGTCAGTTTGACCGAGGGCGGGGCTGAGATATATACATACACATTAACAACTGTGAAACAATCAGAAAATATTATTTCGTTTTCACACTCTAGCTTTCTCACACTCTCGCTCGTTTGTCAAGCCCAGGAGGAACTATCAATTCTTGGACAATGTACCTTTAAGTGAAACAGAGCTAAATATAGAAAAGTTAAAAATTAAAGTACTTATGCAAAATCCCCCAGTTAGGATATTATTATTATTAATATATATGTGTGTGTGTCATATACATTAAAAAAGGGGTCAGAGGGGCCCTCAAATATAGCCTCTATGTGAAGCGAAAGGGAAAGTTTGTCACAGGATATGACACCTTCTGTTTCAACTAGATGAGAAAAAACTTTTTAGAGTTAGATCTCTGTGGCAGGACTTGACTTTTAATTGCATACTCTGCATACATTTTTAATACATTTCACTCATTCCTGAGAACTGGGGCAAAACCATATTTTAAGGGGGGTTTGATCTTTACTTTTCAATTATGCAGGAAAAATGTATTTGAAAAGATCAAACTCTTGCTTCCTAAACCTTGAACTGGACAACCTCCTAGTGATTCGGTTTTTAATTAAATGTACATGTCACATTTTTTCATTTCACATTTTATTAATATGTTGCACAGAGTCAAAATATACATTTTAAACCATAATTTTTTACTTAGCTTTGATTTAGAAGGGCTACAGAGTTGATATGGTTAAGACACATCTGATAGCAATATTACTGAATGCATCAGTAGAAAAACAGAAAGCTTACCAGTGCTTGAGCAGGATTCCTGCCTTTTTTTTTAAACCAGGAAGTGAGACAGGGATCCTTAGGGGAATTGAGCCACGAATTACACATTTGTCAATTTAAAATATAATTTTCCAAGTCAATAAAGTCTGTTCGTTGCAAATTGTTTAAGTACCAGAAGACTACTCACCCAGTAGTCATGTGAGTGATGTCATGAATTTCTTTCTCCAAAAGTTAATGTTAGCCGCTGAAGCTACGATGCATAAAACTAAACTACTTTCTTGACTTGTAAAATTGTTTTAAATTGACAAATAGCATGTGTAGCTTGTGGCACATTTCAAACAGAATCAAAAAATAATTTGTCTCTAGACATAGACTGCCTTTCATGTTTTTTCCAAATTTAGGTCCCATGGGACACACCGGAAACGGCGTGACTTAGGACCTTTTTATGCCTGAATTAATCATGTTTATGACAGAAATCTGGGACACAACTTTAAAGGGTTGACATTGTCATAAAAAATTGATTGAGTATGGGGCACCTGGGTAGCTCAGTTGGTAGAACGTGCACCCCACGTTTGGAGGCTGTGAGTCCCCTGCAGCAGACGTGGGTTTGACTCCTGCATGTGGCCCTTTGATCCACTCTCTCCCCATTTCCATATCTTTAGTTTTCCCACCAATTAAGAACATAAGCCCCCCAGCACATTTTCACACCTATGTTATCAGTAGGCTATTTTAATTTTAAACTTTTGAAGGATTTTTAATGCAATTTGTGAATTCTTGTCTGAGAGAGGCATTTTCTGGCACAGAGCACATTCAGAAATTTAAAAAATGAAGGCAAACCAAAACATTTTATAAATAATATATATATGCTAACAGATTTTCTGAACAGTTTACCCACTAGTGCTTTAAGCCAGCAGATATAATAAATAGGTTATTCAGTGTTTCCCTGCCAGAATTGTATTCTGGCCTTGAAACTACTTTGTGCACTGGAAGGATTGGATTCATAGCCTTGTTGTGGATTCATTCATGCAACAGCAATCCCCAGAACAGACCTTTTTCATGGCAGCAATACTGATATGAAACAGTCAACACAGGTTCTGTTCCATCCAAGTCAAACGGCGTCCGTCAGACCTTACCCTGCAGTTGAGTCCAGAATGACAGTTCTCATCAACGCTGACACAGGGCTCCATTTAACTGCATGGCTATGACTTGGTTTATAATCTATTTTGTGGTGAAAGAATATATTGAATAACATTATACAAACATTTAACTTGCTAGTCAGCATGAAAAAGTAGTTGTTTAAATTATTTATCAGTATTTCATTCATGCACAATGCCAGTTAACTGTTGCCCCTAAGGTGTTATGCAGCCGCCCACCACTAGTCAGGGCTGTGACACTGTCAGACGGCAGCCCCTCTCGCTGTACGCCGTAAGCGTGTATGCCCTGATGGCCCAGGCAACCCCAGATGTCTATATCAGTAATGTTGGACAGATGACGGCTCATAAAACCGGTGCAGTTTTGCAGTGTTTTAATCTAGAAAATGGAAATAAGGTTGAATGTAGACTGACAAAATAAACTGGTATATAATCATCCAACTGGAGCAACATGTGACCACATTCAGCACAGACATGGACATTAACCTGCAAGGAGAGCAGCAGCTGCTGCGGCTAGTTCTGCTAACGTTAGCCACACTGTTTGCCAGGCTGGCGGCTAGCATCAGCTCTAGGTCATTTACCTGCTGGATAAAAGGGAAGGGAAATCAGTCACCAGGAACCTCCCTATTTATCATAATGAGCGCCATATGACTGTGTAATAAACCGGGTACTAAGAGGGAGCAGCAGGTTACTGCAAGCAAATAGTTTGTTCTGCTTGTTCAACAAGTGATCAGACTGTCTCCCAGTTCTTGCACTGATGGATAATGGATATCTGCACAGCTGTAAAATATATCCTGAAGTCTGTCATTTCGTCCGCTGTGAGCACTGCTCTAAAGCTGTGCTTCTGTCACCTGTGTGTGTGTTTGTGTGAGAGAAGCAACACAGACAGGGAGGGAGAAGCAAAGAGACAGCAGACTGATGAACTGTGTTATTTCTACTGTGTTACAGAGTGTTAGATCTGTCCATATCGGGTGAAAATTTTCACAATCTTATAGCTGCTTTGTGGTGCATTCAGGAGCCGATTTTATGAACACTCCTCCGAAACAATATACAAATGGCTGTAAGCAACTTCCCCTGATTAAAAAACACTAAATATTTTCTAATCTAGATAACTTATCTATGCATGAAGAGCAAGGCCCATCATGTGTTTCGCTCAGCTGTCTTGTCTTGATGTGACGCAGTTTCAGTTTTTCCCCGGAAAGCTTTCTGTTGTTGCTGCTCTCAGTTGTTCACACAAAAAGTGACAGAAGTAGTTGTGTGAAAAAGTTTGAAAGAGAAGTTCAAACCCTGTCTTCTTTCACACTTTCACACAGCTGGATGTTTGATGCTTAAAGTGGGTGTGATTGTTGGATTGAAGGTTTCAGAGTTACATAAGCCAGTCAGATGCAGCTACCTTTAGAAGCACTGATAAGCACTTTGTTTGAAGTGTATCGTGCCCTTCAGGGA
This sequence comes from Lutjanus erythropterus, assembly GCF_056507025.1. Taxonomy (NCBI): domain Eukaryota; kingdom Metazoa; phylum Chordata; class Actinopteri; order Lutjaniformes; family Lutjanidae; genus Lutjanus; species Lutjanus erythropterus. Next base: position 38,341,236 of record NC_139326.1, on the reverse strand, counting down.
AGATTATTTGGTGTAAATAAAATGTTAGTCTTTGACACCACAGATTTTGGCTGATGGAAAAAGCACCGGCAATGCACCAAAATGCAGCTGCTTGGCTCTACTGCTTTTACTGTCATGGCACCAAAACTGGACAATATTACTTTTATCTATTTATCCGGTTTTACTTTTTTACTGTCTCACGTCTTTTGTTAAAGTACTTTGTAAAAATGTTAAAGTCCTCCGCCACTTCGCCTTGCTACTACAGTTGGATGTTTGGGCTTCACTGTGCAGAATGATGTATGAGCAGAGTTTGACACAAGCAGGAAGTTTTCATAATTACCTACTGAAAGTGGAAAGTTTCTCTGTGCTCATTGAAAATCTAATTTAAATGGGTGGGCCTACGGCCATGTTTAGTGACATCACGAATAGTTTGGAAGTCTATCCTGGTCCAGTTTGCAACTTCTACAAGTGTGATGCAGAAAGCTGAAGCTACCTGTGCACATACACTGAGAATGGACTTTACAGTGAAGGAGGAGACGACAGGAAAAATGTTGAAATGATGAAAATGTGCATATTCATACATTCTGGAATTTTTTTAATGAGGTAGACAAAAGGTAGATGCCTTTGTATGGATTTTAATTGTATTGGTTACGTAAGACAGATAGGGTCGCACATATTGATTTGTGTTTGTAGTAGCCAACAGTGCTGTGTGTTACGCCCACCCACCATGCAGCTAAAGCAATCCATGGACGTAACGCCAAGTGGGAGAGCAGTCCTATTTTTAAGTACCCAGGGCTGAGTCGTTGCTAACCGACCTAACAGCAGTTCCCTAGGGCCAAGGGAGCTAAAGTAAGTTAGCACTTAGACCGGTTAGCTCCCATGTGCCAAACACAGCAATATTAACCCTAACACCACCTCGGCATGACCTCAGTGCTGTGTTCCCTATTGCTCAGAGGGAGCCTGCTGAGCCCAATTCTGTACAGGACCCACCATTGTTTTTTTGAGACAAGTCCCTCCCATGGACACTTCTCATTGCTGTCACACCTACAACCACACCCATAGCAGCCAGTAGTCCCTCCTAGGATGCTGATTGGCTGCACCACTTTTGGTGTGGACAGAAGTGCATAACTTGAAACCTGTTCCAAAGAAACACTCCACTCGGCTCGCTCCAGTGAATGAAAGTATTGGTCTTCCACAAATGCTTCATGAGTGAAAAAACATTTCATCAGACAAAACCTTATTATCACTTCTTACTGCAGGATGAGCCATCAGACATTTCAATATAAATTCAACATCACCAAAATGCATGAGAATACCTGCAAAACATTTTTTGTCATTGTTGGGCCAGATCCTGGTCTTGGACCCTGGACATACGTCAATACACATGTAATAAACACACTTAGACATCAATTTTGACTTCACAGCAACTTTATGGAAAGTGCTGTACAAGTGCAATTATTATTTCTCTCCAATTAAAGTTAGGTTTGTGTAACCATGTGGTTTGAGTTGCCTGAACCTGACCAAATCTTAACCACTGAGTAGGAGATGATTTAAGAACTACTTTTAAGTACACAAGAGCCTGGAGCACACAGAACAAATAAATGTCTGTTTTGATTTATTTAGTTATTTTTTTTTTTTTTTTTTGGAAATTTTAGATGAAGAATGATGAAACACTCCTCATTGTTTTTAGTAATCAGTAGTTTGTCATAAAGAAACTTTCCTGGGTGGTTAGAACAAATGGAACATTCTTATTTATGGTTATACACAAGTTCGCCACTTCTGCTTTTTCTTGCTGCACACAGCTAAACCCACCAACCACTTGAGATTTGTGTCTGTGGTGTGCAGTTCTGTACTGCTTACCAAACTTCATGGCTGACTGATGAAAATGTACTCCTACACTGAATTGTCACGGTTTGGCATTTGCATGTTGGTAACTCAGCACTATCAGCTGCCCCATTCAAAACACCTCAGTGAGAACAGATCATCATCTCAGCTGTGAACCCAGCTCTGCAGGTCCTGATAGACATTATGGGCATTTGATCTGGGGTACTGAACACAGATCTGACAAAGGCGCTCCCTCCAGTCAGTGTACGTCTTTATTCTGTGAGTTCGGTGCCAGTGGAGGTACCTCTCGTAGGCGCCTCTGTCTGCAGCCACCTGCTTCAAGTAGGCAGCCAGATCTGCTGTACTCTTGAAATCAGACACATGGATGAAAGAACCAGGGGGAGCCAGGGCCTTGTAGGTGGCCCTGCTAGGGCCAAGAACAACGGGTACAGCTCCTGCTTGGAAAGCATTCCTCCAGAGCTTCTCACTGATGTAGTCCTTGGCCTCAGAGTTCTCAAAAGAAAGATAAAAAAGACAGTTTGCAATGGTGGGCAACAGCATCTTGTCCAACAGGGGTCTCTTGTTCCACCTCCCATACACTTCGATGGGAATGTACTTCTTTAGGCTTTGGTAAACTCCAGCCCTAGCCTGTTGAGACAGGTACTTGCTGACTACCCAGCCGACAAGGCAGGAGCGATTTGGTGCACCCTGGTATCCTCGCTCATCACCTCCTAGCACGGTCTTTCCATATGGTATAGATATATCTGCATCCCGTCTGTAGCTCATGGTCCAGTTGAAGAGGCCGTTGAACTGTGACAGGTTGGCATTGTTGACTGGAGGCTCCAGGGACAGCCAAACCCAACGCTGGGAGGCCGGGCGGTCCCGGTGCAAGGGCAGCGATGACAGACCCCTGCTTAACTCATGGTGGTGGAAGACAACTACGTCAGCGGCGGAGAAGGCGGAGGTGTCATCGGTGAGGAAACACTTGCTGATGTTGTACAGCTCAAGGCACTTGTCTCCGTGGAGGCTGTGGGAGTGTCCGAATGGCCAGTGCCACAGCAGGATGCTGATGTTCCTGTGAGGAACATCTGTATGATATTTCTGCCAATAAAGCTTCTGGTTCAAGAAGATGTAATACAACAGGGGTGACAGGGAGGTGAGGAAGAGGAGGAGGAGGAAGACTTGGAATCCAAATGCTGTCATGGCTGCCACTGGGCGTATTCCAGGTCAAAAGGGCACTGATCACTGATATGGAACTCCTTGAGAGGAAGGAAGGGTAGATCAGAGATATTATTTTGCTTTCATGTTCACCAGTGCAGGAACTGAAGAGGGCAAGCTGTTAAAAACAAAAACATCCCCTGCTGCAGGAAACATTTAATTCTCTTAACTCCCGAAATTATTTTTTTCTTCAGACATTTGTTATAGTTAATTGTGTTGCAGGTTAATTATCTTGCAGCAGATATGCAGCAGACAAAAATATAACCAAAATACTAAATCCTAATACTAATAATAAATAAAATAAAGTGCCGTAATCATCGGTGTGTTTTTTTCACTATGGTCAAACTTTTGCAAAATTCTTGAAAAAAGATTGTCAGTATAGAGACCATGTGTGACTGCTGTCTGTCTGTCTGTCTGTCTGTCTGTCTGTCTTCCTCTCAGCATTTCACAATAAAAAGTAAGTTCTGCTTCTGCTGGTTTTTCTTTGTAGGATTTCATCATCAATATTGCACACTTCTAACTGCTCTAACGCTGAGTTACACCAACGATGATTAATTTAAACTAAGATTAGTTTAACCAGCAAAACTAGGTTCAACATGAGTCAGTCCAGATTTAAAATTAAGATGAACTCTGTTGCACAGTTAAAAACTAATCCCTCTTTGGTAAATCCAAATTTAGTGATTTAAACCTAAATGATTGAAGTTAAATCAATATGGAGATGCTAACCTACCTAAAATACCTACCTGAGTGCTGTCAGGACATAGTGAGTATAAAAAAGAGGGAAAACTTTCAGCTGTAATACACTGTTTACTAGCTAGCTAGAAAGGTAACATAACATCATACTGGTTGCAAGCTAACTAAAAAGTTAAAACACTACACTGATTACTGGCTAGTTAACATAGCATTACATTGATTGCTAGCTAGCTAGAAAGTTAATATAATGTTACTTGTTTGCTAGCTACCTTGAAAGTATTTTTTTAGTTATGTTTTTGCTAGTTATCTGGAAAGATAACAAAACGGGATTCCCTAAAAACTATTTCACCCGGGGCTGTTGCCATGTCGTGTACATGTTGTGTGCCTGGTGTGCATTGTTGTTGGCTCACACTGGGTCATCTCATCAGTTTTTGGATAAGCTAGTAACACCATAGCCTAAAAAGTTTGTTTATTAACCTAAAGTTTGCCTGAACACCAAGATTAAATACGCAATAAACTTCATGTCTATTTGTAATCTTAAACGGAGATGATTTTTTAGAAATTCTTTTGTGATCATCGATTTACATTGATGCGCCTTTACTCCTTGTACTGCTGACGTGACTGCACAATTTACTGACTGTTGGTAAATCTTTGCAAGTAACTATGATAATGTTAATTGATGAAACAGTATGGCCAAATAATAGAAGATTTTAAAAAATGGACACAGTAATGAAAAAAACCCTGGAAGAATAAAACTAGGATCACTATAAATTAAAATCTGTCAAAACAGCCAACCCTAGTTCTTCACTTGTTGATCCAACTTCCAAAAAATGTGATGGAAGTTAAAATATTTTATTTCCCTAACCCTAACCCTAACCCTTTTTTCTGCTGGTCACCCTCTACAACTTGCAGGAGGATCGCTGTTGGTCTATGGACCCCAGTTTGAAAACCTCTCATTAAGAGTAAACTGAACTTAAGTGTAGAGGCAGGTTTAATTGTATTCTTAATTTTAAGTTTTAAATTTTGCTGCAACATAATTAACAATTAAAACAATCCTTCTTGGTGCGACCTCAAGATTTACTTACAAATGTAACTTACAATTTTAAAAAAGTTTCAAATCATCTTGTCTGATGGTAGCAAAGTAGATATTTATATTAATCAGTATTTATATTAATAAACCACTTTCAGATGAGCATATTCCGTATTCTGACACCAAGCTGGTCGTGAGATATCTTGTGAAGTGAAACTGGCAGAAATGTTTTCTAAAGATGGCACACCCTGATGGCGCCTACATTGCCAAGACATTTTGAAAACAAATCATTTTATCATTTTAGCAAATGATGTAATGAGGAAAAACAGAGTTAAAATTCAAAATTAAATTCCCGTAACAGCTGATTTTTTTCTCCACAGTTTCCATCACCCTGAGCACTCTGTACAATCTGAATCTGCAGTAAAAACTGTGACACCAGCAGCAGGTGGATTTGAATGAAATAAAAATGAGATGTTGGCACTTACCTGGGTGACAGGATACCAGGCTGTCTGCTGGCCGAAGAGCTGTGTCCTACTCAACGCATCCTAGAATATGAAGGAAATCCTGCCCCCCTCACATTTTTGACTCATCTCTTGCTTGACACTTCTGACACACACACACACACACACACACACACACACACACACACATACACACACACACACACACACACACACACACTTCTCGATGGCAGGGTGTGACTGCTGTTTGATGTATAACCTTAATCGGTGGTCAGCAGAAAGAGACAAGCTGCCACTAAAAGGAAAAACAGCCATTTAACATTAAGTCCTTTCAAATGAACAAGTTTTTAAAGTGTTTTTCCATACAAACTGAACTGAATTAATATCAAGACTCACTTCATCTTCTTGGTGGGTACACAGAGTTTCAGTGTGTTTACTCTCATGTTTAGCTGGTTTATGGTCATAGACCTTTGCCCATCACCACAGACACCTGCCACTGTGCCACCCTGCTTCACACTCATTTCTTTACTCGTTAAATTTCTCACACTTGCAGAATTGGCACAGCAGCGGTTGGCAGGCAAAAACATTTGCTGATTTTAGATTTGTAAACCACAGGCTGGTCTTCCTGTTCCTGTTCTTGCAGCTCTGCAGAGAAAGGGGCACAGCGTTGCGCAGCTCCTGTAGGCACACACCACAAAACTGTTTCAGCAAGTTGTTTCACCCTCAGTCTCCCAGCTCACAATTTTTTTTTCTTATTTTTACCCTGATGCAAAACCTGCGCCCACTCCATACTCCTACACTTAAATGGTTCATTAACTCCACTGTACTGCTTTAACTTGGTTTTAATTTCTTTCGTATGTTTCTGAACTTGTGAATACACAGCAAAATGTGCCTAAAGTTATATTCTTGCAAAATAACTTTTTGACTTATCGTCAGGCCCTAAAATGCTATCAAACTGTGCCATCATAAATCTACTCAGTCCTGTTGACGGGTGACCTAACCTTAACCTTGACCTAATGTACCTTTAACTGCCTTCCACCCTACTTTTAACCCAATCAAAGAGCCTAGCTTGGCCTGACCCTTATTCCACAAAGGGGTCCCACAAGGTTTGGTCTTGGGCCCACTGTTCTTTACTGTACATAAATTGCATTGGACAGAATATTACATTTTCATTTCTTTGCTGATGACACTGTCATTTATTCCTTTGCTCCCCACAAGTGAGATCAGTATTGTTCCAGAAAATAGTCCCCCAAATTCATCAGCAAATTTAATTGTATCTACTTGATGACCACTTGTCTTTGAAGACACAAAAATCTGAAGCTCTTTCTCAGGTTATACTATTCTCTGGGGATTTTAATTGATGATGTGCACCCAGAATGTTACTAAAAGAATTTACTGTCAAAACAAGACCTGCTATTGATGGTAGAGGTGTGTTGAACAGTGTGTCACATGTGGTTCTGAGATTCATCACAAAGTGTGGTTTTCTTACTCATCTGTGTATTATGTTCAAAAGCATCTGTTTTGTATGCACACCCGTCAGTTCTGCGGAGATTTTGCCATGTGTTGTTCACACCTGAATTGTGAAAGTAGGACTTTAAAGGTTGTCTGTGTGCAAATGTTTTATCTGATTATTTTAATATCAAATCTCTGTGCCTGTTCTTGTGTTGCTGCTATTCTTGGCCAGGTCTCACTTGTAAAAGAGATCATTGATCTCAGTGGAACACAGCTGGTGAATAAAGGCAGAATAAAGATAAAAATACACATTCTGTCACTGGGCTAAATGACGGTATCTGTCCAAATTGGCTGATAGACTCATGGCCCATTCTCAGTTGTCCAAACACAACAACAACAACACAAAAAGCAAAAAAAACAAAAACAAAAAACAAGCGTGCTTAACTGTCAACCTGCTCTCTGAGCATTCTTGACAGAGCAGCGCTGTGATGGCAATGCCACATCCTCTACCACACCTCTCCTCCCACCAGGGCTCATTGTAAGATAAAAAACCAGTGCAGGCAAGGAGATAACCAGCTTCACTGGTGTGACTCTGTATTCTGCACCCTGTGCCAACTTGACAATAGAACCTCAGGTTACAGCTCGGTCACTTAAAGGGAAAATTCTGGACTTTTTTTTGTGGATGTCCAGTCAGTGTTGATGGTAAATGAAGCCAGTTGGAGCAATAAATTCTTCAGTGCTGCTATATTAACAGAGAAATCAGAGTTCTTCTGCTGTAAAATCTGTTGTCCTTTGACACCATGGTATCCCCTGTCTTCGTTATCTGTCTTCAGCCTCTCTTCAGTTGCCCTTATGTGGATAGAGTCTTTCCTTCCTGCCCAATCCCAAATTGTCAGAGTTCATAACCATCAGTCCACAGCTCTCCACTGGTGTCCCTCAGGGATCCATATTGGGCCCACTTCTATTTAGCTTAAGTAATTAAGCTATTAAGCTTTAGTAGAGACATAGATGTACACTGATGACATTGTAATATAAGTACACAACAGTACAAAAAGCCAAGTTGTTTCCATCCTCACCAAAGCAGTGACTCATGCCACAGAATGGTTAAACTACTGCTGCCTAAATGTCAAAAACCACAAGCAAGAAAGTTAGCAACACTGTTGAACCATTTGTATTTGTACTTGGACAAAGGCTAGAAATTGTAAAAGAACATAAATATCTTGGAATCGTGTTAGACTCAAATCTCACATTCAAAACTGAGGCTCAGAAGGTTTGCAACAGGATTAAATTCAACACAGCAGTTTCTTAGGAAACTACATGTGAACTGAGGCTGCTAGAATGTACAGTATGTGACAGTACAGTGAGTACACCCCTCACATTTCAGCAACCGTTTTATTATATCTTCTCAAGGGACATTACGATAGAAATGAAAATACAAAGTGTACACTGACTACTCTAAAGTATATCCAAGTTTCATTTCTATAGTATTGTCCCTTGAGAAGATGTAATAAAACACTTGCTGAAGGGGTGTACTCACTTTTGTCACATACTATATATGAATGCTATAGTCATTTCACACCTAACGTTCTGTTTAACAAGTTGGTCACAAGCAAGAAACACGACCACAGAGCCACTAGAATCACTATACAAACAAGCCATGAACACCATTGAAAAGAAACCAAACAGTTTTCATTACTGTCATATTCTGAAAGAACATAAGCTCTGCATGTCTGTCCTGTTCTTAATACTGTTTCTGTTCTGCTTTTATTGTAATCAGCATGCCTTTAAAATTGTTGTCATAACTTAATCATTAATCTAGCCAGGGACTATGGAAGAAAACTAGCCTTTTGGTTAATTCTGGCATATTTACAGTAATGTTTATTAATATGTACTGTCCCTGAGAAATAAATCCAGTGATGTCACAGTGATGTTGTCACTGTTGAGGAAGAACTACAGGCTATTTCAGCTTGCATTTCAAGTCTTCATCTCTGGGTAGCAAGGGGATGTGCTAGATGAGTATTTTTGTCACATAAAGCTATGTTTTGGCCAAGAAAGGAATAGCCATAGGTTTGGGCAGTGATACCCAGCAACATGAGTGAGCATGTCAGAAGCCTGCACGCAATGCATCCTGGACAATTTTCTGCTGGCAAGGCTTCACATGCAGGAGAACTCAGCTGTCTTGGTTAATATAGCAGCACTGAGGAATTTAAGTACATTTAAAGGACCAGTGTGTAATAATTACAGGAATTTATTGACATAAATGGAATATATTATACATAAGTATGCTATTTATTATTATCAATCAACTTATACTCACAGTCTTTATGTTTGTGTTACCTTAGAAATAGCCATTTATAGTTACATACTGTCGGGTCGCCTTTTACGGAGGCCGCCATCTTGCACCGCCATGTTTTCTGCGGCTGCGCAGAGCGGACGCGTTACGTAAACTTCGCAGCGTAAATACGGGCGACGAAGAGGAGGACAGACAGCGACGTTTACTGGCAAACTATCTTGTTTTCTGAAGGCTGACAGCCACAGTTTTGACCAGTGGATGATCATAGTTGTTATTTACCACAAGAAAAAGAAGCAGAGTGTGAACTCTTGTTTCTCAAAGAAGTGAAAACATGAAGAAAACAAACGGCAGCGTGAGAGGAGACGACAGAAAACAAGGACTAACATCGGTGTGGCGTTTACCACATGGAAATCACTGATGAGGAACTGTTTTCACAGCAACACCGAAGTTGCCTCTTTTCTGCTGGACAGGTAATTCATCCTACACCCGTAATTTCACTTTATGATGAGATAGCTTTAGCTAACGATATAACATGGCCACGGACATAACGCTAATTATTCACACAAGTAACGTGTTCGTCCTGTGTTTCTGTCGATAATATGTTTGTTACCACGATCGTAATTTTGCATGTTGTTTCAAAAGTATGATCAGGAGCTGAAATATCCGGTGGTGTTACAGAGATTAGCTCACGGCTGCTCGAAGTTATTGTCTATAAACGTGTAGAGCTAATGTGACTGTAGCTGACTGCTGGTTTATGAGTTATAGCTATAATTTAGTGTGGTTATGTATGTCCAGGTGAGCCGTTCCTCTCTGCACCGTCGGATGTAACAGGATGTGTTACAGGTGTGTGTGACTGTGTCACGTAGCTCGTATTTTCTTTATGTTTCTGCAGCTATGACAAACGTCCTGTAACATCACCTCCTATGAAGAGAAAACCTTTTCATGTCTCAGCTGCAGCTTTATCTACCATCGACGCTGCTTCTACTGGGACAGACAGGTTAGTCAGCACAATGAATTAACAGTGCTGTCCTCACAGGTCTGATTATCAACCTAACAGCACTTATTAATAGGTTTTTCATTAATAGTTTATGTTTAATGTTATATCTCCATATGTGTCAGGTATAGAAAATGATGTGGTTAGTTTTTATTACTATATTACTTGTTATTGTTTGCCTATACATTCATTATAATGATGTAAGATATAGTCATAAAGTTACTGTATATTACATCAGGGGTATTTAACCATTGTTGGCTAAGAGTATGTAAGTTTTCATCAAAGCAAAATAAGAAAAAAATCAAAACTTGTTTTCACTAATTAGTGCCTCATATCTGGATGATGGCTGCTAATCAACTGAATCATCAGGTGTGGTTTTTGTTTGGGATGAAAATCTGCATACTCTAACATCTTCATGGAATATAGTTGAATACTCCTGTATGACATCACTATGTATATTTTGTTTCTCTCCTAATGGCAGCAAAAGTAGGAGGACAGTCCATTCTCCTTAACTAGCTGAAAGACACTGTAAGTCATCTGGGATGCCACGATGGAGGAGCCTTGGACCAGATGACCCCAGAAGGTTCACTTTGGTGCCCCCCATGCATGGATCTGCCACACCAGAACTGGTGCAGACACAAGTCAGGAGAGGTCTACATAAGTGACACACATTTATTTGCCTTTAATGTGGAATATTAACCTGCCCTGTAAATTATACTTTTGGTGAAATATTAGCATTTCCACACTGCATAAAAACCAAATAATATTCTAACTAAATGCATCTTAACACTGTCTTCAACAGGACGGACACTCAGTACAGCTGCTGATTTGGAATGAATTAGACAGGAAGTCACCGTGTTTCATCCAACAACAAAAAGCTGAATCAGTGTGTTTCTCAGGGAGGACCACAGGATGAAAGAGCTGGAGCTCAACGATAACCTCCAGAACCTCACAACTTTTAGTGTTCAAACAGACAAATGTCTCAACAGCTTCTTCTGTCTTTATCCAAGTCAGCTCTGATGAGGACAGAATAAGTTGTCAAAATGTTTGTGTTTGTTGACTAAAAGCTGCAAGTTATGATTGTACACCAACATTTCTCCTTCTATTCACAACACAAAGCAAAGTGTTCTTTTTTATATTTATCTTTTCATTCCAAACTGTGAGGTACAGCTGTCCTCTGTAAGGATAATACACATCAGTGTAACCTGAAGTAGAAATGAAAATTTACAGACATTGCAGGGAAGTATTGTCGTGATTACTGTATAATTGCAAGCATGTTTATATGTATATCACTGCAAAAAATAAATCATGTACATCTGATGATCAACTTTTTTTTATATTTATTGTCCACATTTCAGCATGTAAACAACAAATGTCATGTAATAAGTAGCTCAAACAGGGTGATTCTCAGTCAGGAACACAGAATGATAAACTCACAGCTTTTAGTCTTCAGTTCAAAAAGACAAATGTCTCATCAGCTTCTTCTGTCTTTATCAAAGCAACTCTGATGAAGACAGAACAAGCTGCAGAAATGTTTGAACTAAAAGCTGGAGGTTTATGATTATCAGACAGCATTTCTCCTTGTATTATCAAGACTGACAGGGATGACCAAGACTGTTTGTATAATCTATATTGCTGATGTCATTTTTGTCAGTGGTGTTTTTTGGTTTGTTTTTTTTAGATTAATCTTTGACCCCTGTAATGATAATATACATTAGTGAAGCCTGAAGTGGTCATGAAAATGTACCAACACTGCAGGAAAGAACTTCATATAAAAGTACATATTTATATGTATAAAATTGTAATAAATACAGCAGGTATATCTAATTATCATCATTTATTAATTGCACTTACAATTCAATGTAACATTGAATTACAAATAATGGACTAAAAAATAAACCATACATGTAATATTAGCAGAAAAATATGAAAATATGGAACATACTCTGCAATATATAAATAAATAATTTATATAATCTAGAACAAATAAAAATTTTGTTTGATTCCCTGATGTTATTTACACAGGTTAGTGAGTACTTGTGGTCCTGTATTGACACTCCAGAGGGCCTGGAAGGAAACGCGAACTTGTCCCTGATGCTCCAAACACAGCAGCTGGGGATGACAAGTCGGTTTCCCTGCACTAAAGAGCCATGTAGCCAAAAAATAAAATGCCTACAGGCTGTGTAATGATACTCCCTGTTGTCAACCCCAGGCCCCCTCAACATGTTCCTACAGTTACCACAAGTACACCATGATACCCTGGTAAAAGGTGGGGCACCATGTCTGAGCTGATGCATCATCAGGGCATCAAACAGTCCTGTCTGCCTGCTCAGGAGCTGAGTGGTGAGCTGCCTGTGTTCCTCCAGGGTCTTCAACAAGTCTCTGAAGAAATAATACACAGGAAAAATACATTCAAGGTTAATGAGATGTTTGATATTATGTTGGTAATATGCTAATATCACTGCAGTTTATGATGTACAGGCTGTTCAGAGTCAGAGTAACACGAGCTGAGTGATGCTGTTCCTCTGCAGTATTTATTATCATTCAGTAACATCCCAAGTAATGATGACTCGCGTTACTCTGAGATTACTCATCAGAAGACACACGACACTAACATCGCTACATGAAGAGAACAGAGCTGGAAATATAACTTTGTGTTGGATTAGTATAACAAAGTAATTTTCTAAATACATACCTTCATTTGTGAAGCTTCAAATCGCTCCTCTTCATCCTCCAGCGAAGCTTCCGCTCTGGTCGCCCGCCCGCACCTCTCCCTCACCTGGCCCTGACTGCACCGTAACCTCGGCCTCTCTGCTTCCTCTTTCTCGTCCTCTTCCGCTCCGTCTTTCTCTCCCTCCTCCTTGTCCTCTAACCCCCGACCCATAACTGAGACATTGACTCTGTAAACGGAGAATAAATAAGTGTCCCGCCGTAACTATTGTACTATCACACTAAACAACTACAGTTACTTTGCCAGTGTTGGCGTGTATCACCATGCAAAGCCGCTCGACAAAATACGACCACATTGTGGAGCAAATAACAGTTATATTTGCCATTTTACATGAAAGTTATGACCTCTAGAGCCTAACAACGAAACACGTTTTTTAATATTATCCATAAACAAACCTCAACACTGGAAAGACTAGCTAATGCGAGCGTTACGCCATTTTGTCACGTGATGGCCTCCTTACACCTGAAAAGGGAGAGGCAGCGTAGGGGGAAATCCTCTTTGTTGCATTCTGAATTTTGATCGCTAGATGCCGCTGAAAATCACACACTTCTCCTTTAAGTACATTTATCATCAACACTGACCTGACCATGTAAAAAAAAATACTGAATTTTTCCTTTAAGTTGATGAAGGCACACCCATATAAAAACTCATAATAAATTCCTAATCTGTAACAGTTATCCTATACTGATGGTGAGCTGACAGGAAGCTGTTCTCTCTACAGGCTCTAACAGTGATGTTACACACTGTTAAACCACACGTACGCACCGCAGATCCACTGGTTACATTTTGCCCAACCACCATTAGACTGTTGCAGTATAACCACAGAAACCTCTGTGCTTCTGTGCACATCACACTCGTCATTTTGAGTAATTCTTCTACAGTTTCTGTAAATCTACAGCTGTGATGGACGCCTTGAAATCAGTTCCTAACTCCTTCCGTCAGTCCTCTCTCAGTGTCTCCAGCCAAAACACCAGGTCGTGGTGTGTTTTGGCAGGTATGTGATCCACTCCACATGCTACTAGACATGCAAGGTCTTAAAGTAGGTGATCATTGGGTATTTTCCAAAGATATTCCCTTATCCCCCCAGTTTAATTTCACAATTCTCTAATAAAGATGTCCAAAAATCATAAAACATAAATAAACGCAAATAAAACAAATTAATGAATTAGTCTTTTAACAAAAAGAGTACAAAAAGAGTGGCCCAGTGGTTTATTTTTGAGGGGATGTAGGGTTGAAAGTTTCTAAGAATCCTGGAAGGGATCGTAGCAGGGAGATTAGCACTAGAACTCAGGAGAAAGGGGTCTACAAAAAGAGGTGGGAAGCTCACTTGAGAGAGCAGCTAAGGTCAGCCTTTTCCTACAAAAATATTTAAAAAGTATGATTTTAATAATGAGACAGTAGAACCATGAAATATTTACTACATTAAAGGTTTGTTTAATAATCATTAAAAATGTGTTTGATTCCTCATGTTTAGTGAGGGGCTAAAAAGTGATTGCTTAGGTACATCAGCCATGAAACAAGGTATGCTGTCATACTTACATTTTATTAAGTTGTAAATGAACTGACAGTATTATATTGATTTCCAATATCAAACCAACACTTCATTCTTGTAAGCTATGCAGGGGCATTAATATACTTAAAGCGATAGTTCCCCCACAAATAAAATTTCACTCTATCTACTCACCCCTGTGCTGATGTGAGGATGGGTGAAGATCTCCAGTTCACAAAACACTCCTGGAGCTTCAGTGGAAAACAGTGCTGCAGCCAAATCCAGTACAATTGAAGTGAATGGTGACCAGTTTTAAAATGTAAAAAAACAACATAAAAAAACCCACAAAATGTTTCCACGCTGCTTGTGTGGTGTAATCCAAGTGTCTGTAAGGCATGACATTGCCTTTGACTCAAAAAGACACAATTTACACCATGTTTTTATCCTAAATGTCAACTGTAGCGTCTCAGACCTGATCCTCGTTCATACGCCTGAAGCGGATACACAAGGTCTCACCCAAGCTTTGTTTTTTTTTGTGTGTGTGTGTGTGTATGTGTATGTCTGTCAAGTTTCTATGTGATCATTTGACAACTTTGACCGTCTGAGCACTATCTATGATTCTGATAGTTTTCACTTTGACCATCCTACTTTCCCAGTACAACAGCCAATGTTAACTCATCTGACTGAAATCACAGAGGGTCCACAAGACTTTGTCTGCTCTGATGTCCTCAAAGTCAGATGATTGGCACATGTTCGTACACCTTTTCCAAAATCTTCTTTTCATGTATTTCAAGCTTTTCCAGCACCTCACAGCTGTGGTAAATGACATATTTATATGCAAAATGATTATTTAACTTTTTTCAGCTTTCCTTAGATACAAGCACTGGGGGGCTTCCGAAACGAGGTTTTTGAACTACTGGTCTAGTAAAGTAATTTGTCACAGTAATAATTTGTAGTTTGTCTAAATAAACCAGCCAAAACTCTCCTTCATATGAACTGCAAGTGCATGATGTGCAAGTTATTCCTTCTGAGTAGGGGAGACTGGGGACAGTTGTAGCATTTTTTACATTTTCCCTCATAATCCACACAAGAGGTCATTGCCCACTTGGTGGGAGCAACTGTAACATATAAATATCTCAAATAAAAGCATGTCTCAAAGTAGCCCCATTACTGCACCATTTTTAAATGTAATTTTACATTTAAATGTCACATTTTCAAACATAAAATTCTGTGAACAACAGACAAATAAGGTGTTTTGCTCTGTAAACTGTGTATCTTCGATAATAGGGCTGAATGGACATTCAGCTCAAGTCTGTCCTTGTATTAATGATATTTCAGTCAGGCAAAGGTCACTTTCCCTTCAACAATTATGGCCTTTAGTTATAGAAAGCTGTCATAGAAAATGTTGTAGCAGTCGTCCACCACCTGAGGGTGCAGCAGAACAACATATGATGGGGAGAGAATCACAGCTTGGGAGCTGAATAAGGAAAAGTGGAGTAACAATTGAAGATGTTCATGTCAAGATGCATGCTTACCTTGATGAACTGTTTTATTGAATGAACGCTTTAATTACATTTTCTGTCTGCAGACCTGACAGCTCATGGTAACCTGATGACCTGATGACCTGCTTATAGTTCTTACTAAAAACACAATGAGCCATCGTTGTTTTTATAACTTACACACCCAAATGTCATCTGTGGAAATGGCCTGTCGAGTTTTCTGTTTTAGAAATTATAATAGGTATTAGATATTAGAAACACATGTAGTTCTGGATGCTCTGCTGCTCTTTTTCAACAGGTCTGTGATTGAACAGTTCATGGGAGGGATGAAGAAAAAATCCCTAACAAATCAGGTTTTCTGTCATCTTAAACATGTGAATGTGTGATCTGTAAAGAATGTAAGGCGTGGTGACAGACTCAAATACGTCCTTCAGCAGGAGACTTTTTGAATTTATACTCTTGGGGCCACTTCCTTCCTCCCAGGCCTGCATGAAGAAATAGACTTCTCTCACTTCCTATAACTCTTTTCCTTGTCACGAGATAGTGTCTGTGATTTGTTTTCATACAGGGATTTTATTATACTCTATTTCATGAGGAAGACTGTGTAAACCATGTTCATGCGTCCCCCCCAGCCCACATTTTTTAATTAATCATCAACAGTAATTGGGGGAACAAATATATTGCATATTTATATTGCATATATTTGCTGTTTTTCTAAACTACTGAAGGTGACTCATTGTGTGAGTATTTATTTTCATTTTCTTTTTATTTCTGCCCATTCATGTGTGTGGGTTTGTTACAGTATTAATGTTCACACTTACTCTTGTTGCCTCTACCGTTGTCTTGTAAGTGGTTTCACCGAGTGGCAGAATTAACATGATGTGAGTTTTTAAATTCAGCACCTGTTTTCATTGCACCTTCTACCTGATGAAGACTTTGTTAGTTAGGTGTAACATGTTGGCTACTCCAGTGGTTGCCAACCTTTTTTTCCTTGGAGGCCCCTCTACTTGTATCTAAGGAAAGCTGAGCCCCCCCAGCTCAAACACAGACTTTTGTATAAATTGCAGTGTTTGTCTGATGTGATCATGCTTGGATTTTGGATAAAGTGCTTGAAACTGCTTGAAATTGTAATCAGATTACTTTCATAATAAATTGCTGCCTGACTGCTGAATTAGTTCTTTAAGTTTTAAGATAAAGAAATAAAATAAGTTACATGTTTACTGAGCCAGATTTTACATAATGATTAATTATTAATTGATTAATTGACAGTTAAGAATTTAAGTGATTAAACATGTATTAATTGATACTTAATCAATAATCTAGAAATGGTATTAATTGCACCTCTTTTGACATTGTTTTGTCTGGGGGAGCCATTCATTGGATAAAGAAACTTAAAATGAAACTTAAAATAAGAAAAAAAAAAAAGAGAAGCAATCAAGAATGAGAAAATACATTTTATTTAATGATTCATCAATTAATCAATTGTTGGCATTTTCAACTGTTGTTTAATGAAAAAACATTGCATGACCATAGTTTTGGTTGATAATGGCACGATAACATCTGATTTAATGAGATGAAGAGGTGAAATAATCATTTTGTATATAAATATGTCACTTATTGCAGCTATAAGGTGCTGGAAAAGCATGAAATGCTTGAAAATTTGACTTTGGAAAAAGTGCACGAACCCTGAAATAATTATTTTAGTTGACATGTGCAAATCTGATTTTGAGGACATCAGAGCAGACAAAGTCTATGGGACCCCCTGTGATTTCTGCACTGAAATGGCCTGAACCTCAGGT
Organism: Lutjanus erythropterus; assembly: GCF_056507025.1. Taxonomy (NCBI): domain Eukaryota; kingdom Metazoa; phylum Chordata; class Actinopteri; order Lutjaniformes; family Lutjanidae; genus Lutjanus; species Lutjanus erythropterus. The sequence goes on along the minus strand of NC_139326.1, from coordinate 38,323,774 downwards.
TGGAAACCAATGGGCTAAACCATGAATTACAGAATCAGAGTTCCTCAGATTTGTCTGGACCATTGTTTTCTGTTTCATATTTTATGAAACTACTGACTCTATCCTTGAAGAGCACCTGTTTTTTTTATTCTTATGTTACCAACACTAGTTTTTTGGCTCCATGCGGAACTTTTTGTTTGTTTGTTTGTTTTTGTTTTTTTGTTTTTTTGTTTTTATTTGTTTTGTTTTGTTTTTCTTTTTTAAACTATGACTGATTTTGTTAAAGTTGTGATTGTAAATTTCAGTTAATTCAAGCTGAGGTATGTAGCATGTTGAGAACACTCTGACATTGATACTCTAACTTGATTTTTAAAATATATCCTGGACTGAAGAAAATGTGACGTGATGCTTTTTCTATTGGATATAGAAGAAGGGGAAGTTAATTCCTCTGCATGCAAAACACCAAGTCTGGTGTTTCTGTTACAAATTATCATTCTGGAAACTGATTATGAAATTATTGGATATGGAACAATTGTGGATTTAATCATATAAATTGCTTTGTTGAGCAAAGAAATGTAAATCACAAAACATACGTATTCAGAATTAAATTACTATTAACTGATGTAGAAGTTGACCATTTACAAATAACTTTAAGCAGCAAAACAACATTCAGAGTAGTAGTAAAAAAAGAGTAAAAGAAAACCACGGGGAATATATTCATTCTGTTGTAATTTATGTATAGAAAGGAAGACAAATAGACACCAAATGAAGCACAGAAAAAATAGAAAAACTGAATATATGACTTTAATTTGATGAGTTGCTAAACAACTACATTTTAAATTGCACATAGAATCAATCAAAGTGACTGGTATTTTCATATAGGGAGCACCACTAGAAAACTATTAAAGCTACGTTATTAATGTATATCTGCTTATATTACTGCGAAAGAGCTTATATTTTCAATTGTGGTTATATGTTACAGTTATTATGAAACCTGCAAACTGTTCCTCTAATTCAAACTTCATTGCAGTCTGAATATGAATGTGTTGTATCTCACATGTATGTGGTTGAAAAAAAAATATGCATTGACCCTTTAAAACGATGTAGTGGTAAAGTTGTCCTAAGATGAAAAAGAAAAGAGAGTGGTTCATCATGCCATCCACCACACAAATGATTATTTCACTTATAACCACACAGAGTACATGCAAGCAATGTCTACCTTTAAGTTTTGTCTTTGATCCAGTTTTTCTGTTATGTAGGATATCTAAAAAAAACTACAAAACAGATTTGAATGATATTTGTGGGAAAGTTGGACCACAAACAAGGGAACAAGTGATCAGTTTTGTAAGCATATAGCACCACCTTGTGGCCATTTAAGGGTAGGTCAGGGTCTGGCATGTCCTTTTCTTAAATTACTTTGTACTTTGTACTGCTGGAACTACATTTTTAAAAGGAAGCAGTTCCAGCTTATTTGTCATAGAGCATATAGCATACAAAGTTATTAGCCCCCCTATGAAATTGACAAAATTTTCCCACATGCTTTTTGAACAGAGCAAGGAATTTCTGACACAGCATTTCAAAACATACTAGTTTTCTTTAGAAAGCATAAATTATTTCTATTTGCACACAATAACGGAATTATTTCAGAAAAAACAAAAGTTGCCAGGGTCAATATTATTAGCCTCCTTAAGAACTGACCTTTTTATTGAGCCATAGCACAAAGCACTGTTGTGTAATGATGTGCTTTAACTTTGTAATGCTCAAAGCTTGTAAAATCAAGTTAAAACTAAGGGTTATTGTCCAATTTATAAAAACTTCAGTAAGGGTTTGAGCTGTCACTCGAGAAAACATCATGACAAAAACAAAAGAAATCAGTTTAGACTTGAGAAAAAGAATGGTTGATGCTCACAAAGCAGGAGCAGGATATACAAAGATATTACAGTGTTTCCAAGTGTCAAGAACTGGAGTGAGACGTATCATGAAGAAATTCAAAGAGAGCCACACAGTACAGAACAAGCCTGGCAGAGGGAGGAAGTGAAACATTTTAAAGACTCTGGAAAGAAAATTAGCGAGAGATGTGTGTAAAGACCCCAGAACAACTGCCAAGACACTAGAGAATGACTTAGCCAAGTTGGGAATTGTAGTCTCAAAGAAGACAGGCACTAGAGCCCTGAACAGGAATGAACTGCAAGATTGAAGACCAAGAAAAACTCCACTTCTGCAGAAAAGACACCTTCGAGGACATAAAAACGTAAAATAGAAATGGAAATTTACTGTATTGGCCTTTAGCCCTATTTGTTATTGTTCCAATAAAAAATGAATGATATATATATAAAAAAAATAAATCAAAAAGTATCTGTGATTACATGTAGGAATTACTATTTTATTTGTTTCCATCCCCTGACTTATACATTTCAATAACCTTTTCTCGCAGTTGCTTGGAGTGTTCTTCTGTCTTTAGCCTGGAATACTGATGAACCTAATGTGCAAATCCATTTAACCATGAAGCAAACCCAGAGTTACTATCATGGGATTGAATGGGCATCATCTTTGCAGAGGCGGATCTAGAGGGGTGACATAGGGTGGCAGTTACCACGCCTGAAAGATGCCTTACCACCCCGGTTTTGGACGATCTATTTTTAAAAAAATATACCTGACAGTTTGTGACTGGTTGGAAGGAAACTCTGACGAAACTCTAATGTCCAAGTGTAAGTGAATATAGCAAAAGATGACGCTCCCAATAGACCCTGAAGTTCCGAATTGACTCAACTCCGCTGTCCCTGCAGCGGGATGCCTTTCTCTGTCCCAGCTACTCATGACTGCTGAAGGCTTTTTACTGCAAAATACTGATGTTTAACGTCGCTATCTGCAACTATACAAAACTACAAAGTGGGATAGTAGCGCGGTTGTTTCATTGAAACATGTTTTGTTCAGTAATAGCAACTCGTGTTTGATTGTGTGAGGGATAGATTAAAAGTGACTGAACTATGAAATATTCAACCGTGCTTTTGAAAAACATGTCCATATTTTAAATCACACATGCAAGTGGAACCCAGTTTTAAAAGCACTAAAATCTCTTCTATATCGAAACAACAACAACAAAAGACCACCAGTGTTGGTAATGGTGAAATTACACTACTTTTTGCTGTAACTAGTGGTGTATTAAGTTAATTCTCAAATTCAATAACTGAAATTTAAAGGGCTCGTTACTCGTTAGTTTATGTGAAAAAAGCTGACAGCTTCAGTGGATTAAGGTTTATTATCATCCGACATTCATGCGTAACCATATGGATCTGGTGCGCGCGGCTGCAGATGACCGCTGCAGCAACAACACTGAGACAAGCTGACCTTCAGCTGCTGTGGCAGCTTGTGGCTGTCATAATTTCACCCAAGGCCCAAACAAAAGAACCACTAAATGTAACATCTGTGGGAATAACGGATTCTGATCGACCTCATCAAACTTTATCAGACACCTGACAACACACCTGGATGGTGAGTCACTTTGTAAGCTCACGTGGAAGTTAATGTTGGCATCTCTGGACGGTTTGCAAATATTTTCGGCTCAGTATGACCAGCTGTATGACGTTAGCTTGATGTTTTGCAAAGCTTGACAGAGCGTTTGTTTGTTTGGCACACCTGTGCGCAGAGAGCGCTACTTTGCCGTGACAGTAAAATAATTTAAATCTCCCCGGGTTTTCACGGAGAAATGACAGCGGCTTCTCTGCTGCTCCTTCATTAGCTTTTTTATCTGTGTGATGTCTTCATTATTTCTGTGACTTAAACTGTACTAAGTGTTTTGTGATTGCTATCAGGTCATTTGGTTGTGCGCTCCGCTCCCCCTCCTCTCTGTCGGCGCATGGAGAGCTGCGTTTTTCCAAGTCTGCCCATCACTGTACTGTTATAATGCGTAACCTTTGTCTGCACTTTCTCAGCGCAAAAGGCTTAATTTGTTCCCAGCCTTCATCCCCCCTCGGAGAATGTCAGATATTCTACTGTGCTGCACGACTGGGGCGCATATGAAGTTCTGTGATGCGTCATTACGCACGTCGCTGTGGCATAATTACATACTTCACTACCATAGATTGTTTAAAGTGATCATACACCAAACAACTGATCTGCCATTTCTATATGCTAACAGATAAATTCATTGATGACAATATAGTACATGCGTGTAAGTTCTTAGATAGGGGAGAGTGGGGTAAGATGAGTTAGTGGGTAAGTTGACCCAGCCCCTGTAACCTTGCACATTTGTTGTCATATGACCATAAATTTAGGAAGCAGCCATAATTTCTGGCTGTGATGGAACACAAGTTACTTTTCTTTGTAACTATTTACTTTTATAATACAGCAACTCAGTTAGTCATTCAGTTACTTTTTGAGAGCAGTAACTAATAACTGCATCTAGCTACTACTTTTCTGTAACTTGCCCCACACTTAAAACACATTAGTAAGCTATGCATTAACAGTTCATTCAAACCATGTATTCTGTCTATCCATCTGTATCTATCTATGGGCTAAATTATTAATTCAAATCAAATTAATTAGAAAAATAACTTGGTAAAAAAAAAAAAAGTGCAAATTAATGCATATAATTTAATAATCTGTTCTGCACATTTTAGGCTAAGTGGCAGCTTTATGTTAAATCATAAAAGATATATTTGGAAAAATGTCAGAAACGTTAAAATTGCAAAAGGACTCCTGCACACTGTTGAACTTGCAATTTGTCATTTCTTTGCCTGAGTTTGCCTGATGAAGGTTCATCAGGTTGCGGGAGTCCTTTTGCAATTTTTTGGTCTTCTCTCTCCAACGTACCTGTCTTGTTTAATAGATGTACGAAGTGTTTCCTTTGTTCAGAGAAGATGAAATAAAAAGTTATTAATTTCTAATGGTACCATTATATTACTTCTCCAATGCTTTGCTCATGCACCACAATAATGTAATATTTTCAAGTTAAAATATCTTCCAAACAAATATTGATATGCATTTAAAAGTGGCATAAATATTTTTTTCCTACGCCCTTGCCACCCCATGAATATTTCTCTAATTCCGCCCCTTGCATTCACTGTCGACTTCCCTGTAACGTATCTATGGTATCACCAGGAAAGTAATTCACATTTGATTGAATAGGCACCAACTTTGTCTGGTATGCAGTGTATAATAATTGATACATGTCATGCACCCTCTGTACATTTTAACAGCTCATTTAATGGTAATGAAAACACAACGATTCTGATTCTCCGCTGAGTATAAAGTAATGGAAATATACTTATGAATATTATACTTCATTGCTGTCAAATTCTGCTCCCAATCAATCTTACACACTGTACCTTTAATCAAGCTTCGTGGTCATTCGATTATAGATTCCTGAGTTTACGATTTGCACCTGAATGCACCATGAAGCCTGTCGGCGCCCACGCGCTTTGCCGTACAGAGCGGCATAGACGCGCAACTGCTTTTTAAGTGGAGACAGCGCGACCGCGCCTCTCCGTAGTGTGGATGGCGTGACCGCAGTGACACACGGAGGATGACAGACGGAACACAAACAGTCCCGTTACGACTTTTACCATCAGTCGGTCCAACGAACTGAGCAAATACGCTTCATATTCTTCAACATTAGCCAAGGCCGACACATTTCAGCACCGTGACAGGCTCGGACGGGATGCCTGGGAACCGGATAGAAATTCCCCGGTTATTTAAATGCAGTCACAGGCCACCGCCGGTATGCTAATTTGGTAAATTTAGGACATACTGAAGCAGAAGCGGGAGGCAAAATGGGATTCCTGCACCAGCTGCATCTCCTGCTGTGGAAGAACATCTCTCTGAAGAGGAGAGGACCGGTAAGACAAGGCGTTTGTTCACATGTCAGTCTGTGAAATGATATGAAAAAGAGCAGCGGAGTCGTGTTTGGTGGTTCGTGTGTTTGGACGGCAGACGGGCGTCGGTTCAGCCCGCTCCGCTAATTCTCATTCCAGCAGCACCTGTCTGTGTCTGCAAATGTTCCCATCAGACGGCACAATAACACCGCAGTGAGCTTAACATGAGGAGCAGGATGCTGCTTTACTGCCGGGGAGCCTGTCCTCTGTATGTGTGCATACTGTCAAACAGGTTGTTGTTCCCGGATAAACAACAGTTGTGTAATCCCAGTTTATGTTTAGCCTCAATTTTAAAGAGGTCTATGCATTCTTCATAAGCTCAGGATGTGTTGTCTTCAGACGTAAATATCCGTAAACTGCAAAAATGTGTCAGGCCTGACTGATGGTGTAATCAAGCATTACAACATAAAATGCTAATATCAAATGATTCATACTAACCCCAAGATCACTGTCAAACTTAGACTAAACTAAGCACCACCTGATGAAAAACAGCCTACTCTTGAGAGTGCATATGAATATTCTGTATTATATTTATATTAAAAGGAATATTATACTGTTTTTTCCCAGTTAGTTAGGACTTTATATGATCATATGACAGCATCTTAAAATGCTTATATGGGTTATTGCACTTCCATAAATTTTGGGACTTGAAAAAGACAAATATTTAAAGGGCCACTTCACCCCCAAATAAAAAATACATATTTCTCCCCTTACCTTTAGTGCTCTGTAACCATCCAGATAGTTTTGGTGTAAGTTGCCGAGTTTTGGAGATATCCTCCAAAGATGTCTGCCTTCTCTCCAATGTAGTGGGAGTAAATGGTGCTCGGCTTGTGGTGCTCAAAACATCAAAAAATAAAGATAAAAAAACTCAACTGCAATGTCTCTTACCAGAAATCATGACCCACTTACTCAAGATAATCCACAGAGCTTGTGGTGAGCAGTGTCATGTAGGAACTGTTTTTTTTTTCTACCAAACCATACCGGGTGTAGTTCGGTAGGAAAAAAAGGTCATAATCGAAGCAGCGGAGGACGATATATTCGTACTTTTAGTCCTAAATATGTATCAACCTCCAAAAATGCTGCACCCACATTTCCCACAGTATAACTTCATTGTTTCTTTTCATTCATCCGTTCTTGGCTAGTAAATGCCATTTGAAAGTCTAAACTCAAGGTCCACTGACTAGATTTTTCTGGTGCTTTCAACTGCTTCTAGAGCTGCCTCTGCAGATAAGTTGTAGGAATGCACCATAAATATTGGGGCCCTAAATTATCAGCAGGTATTGCCTATCACATTGGCAGATAAATATTAGCTATAATAATATATGATTTGGTAGATTATGTTGAAGCATTTAATTTGAAATCTTTGTCAGATTTGGCTCAGTCAGTGCTTTGCTCACTACATTTAAGCCTTTCTTACCCTTAGATGTGCATTAACTAAATCTAAACTTCTTTTTACAATACAAAAAAGTGAAATTATTGTTTATCTTGTCGGTATTAACTAAAAAGAAATCATATCATGCATCCCTACTAAGCAGTCATGGAGATAGTGCGGGTTTCGTTGTGTGATGGTTTTTCAACACAGGACTACAAGTGGTCAGTGGCATGAATGTCTGCAAGATGCTGTTGAAAGCTCTTGAAAAACTGCGGGATGTGAACTTCAAACTGTGCTTCTGATTTAAAATACAGGCTTTGTGTCAAAACTTTTCCTCCAGACCAACAGAGGACATTATACCAGTGTTTCTCAAACTCGTTATACTGCGTACCACCTCAGAAAATGCTGAGCTCACCAAGCACCGCCGTACTGTTTTGCAAGATTTGATTGTAGCAGGTTTAGTGAACACTGGTGTTTCTGAAGTAGCAGCTAGCGGCTGTGCTCGTCTCACTGTCATCCACTTCATTTTCAACATGGCTGCTTGAAATGTTCTTGTCCTGAACTGCAGTCTGCTTTGCTTACCGTCCTGCCATCACAGTTTAGCTCGTTTAGCTTAGTGTGCATGATCATGACTATGTAGCAGGCTGATATTGAAACATTTCAGTGGTCTGATATTTTATGTGTTTTCATTTGAAAATTTGTAGCATTAAGTTTTTTCAATTAATTTATTTCATTCAAAAAAAAATTTCTGACATTCCTTCATAAACCACCAGTGTTTGAGTCCTCAGTTTAAAAACTGAATAGGAATGTACTGAGGACATAATGGTAGAAGACAGGGCCCCTGAAAATTAACAATGCTATGATGAATTTGAAAAGATACTAGTATCACAGTGAAAGCACACATCTTTGTAACAGAGCTGTTACAGGGTTCAGCATTAATATTTTTTTCCAGATATGGTCAGATATGTACTTGCCCAAAGTCAGTTTGTACTTGTCCCTATGCAAGTTGTTTTATTTATAGGCAGTTATCAAATAATGCCTTCGACAGGCCATGTTGGTGTGGTCAATCCCTTTCTTCTTTGAAGAGCAATCGCACTGGATTACGCAGCGTTCATATTTGCCCAACAGTGGTAAAGCCCTGGAGGATGGGCTGTCAGCAGCCCTCTCGGCTACCATTGCAGGCGAGATGCTGTCGGCTGTTGTTACGGTACTTCAGAAACATTTTTCAGAAACTTGACATGCCTTCGAAAAACTTGCAACAAACTGCGAAGTGCATAGGTTGAGATTTGGCCACATCCTCCAACAACTAAACTACTGTTAGGTAGGTTAATTGAAATGTTAGCTTGTGCCTCAGCTCATAAACTTTGTCTTTACCTCGAACAGCTGATAAGCTCTGCACATGTGCAACTCTCACCAGAGATGAGAAGGAAGCGAGATGGCTCTCTCTCTTTTCATCATCAGTTCCAGAAAAAAATAGGTGTTTAATTCTTTTTTGCCACTTCCCCAGTCAGGCAATTTAGTTGCTAGATTTACTAGTTTGAAAGGCATTTTACTTGCCTCGGGCAATCCTTATTGTTGAGCCTTGTATTTGCAACCAAGGACTTATGTGCATGTATGTCCGACTCAATAGTGTCAAACATTCTGTGGTCAGTTATTTTTACCAGGAAGATGCCTGCATTAAACTTAATCTAGGACTGTTCTGTGGAAGTCAGGGTGTATGGTTGGCTACAACTAAGTTCTTTTAGTGACCTAAACATCACCAAACCTTCAACCTTCATTAATTGATTATTTGGCAGCAGAACAAGCTGTAAACACACAGACATGTCGGCAAACAGTTGCCTGTTTACACATCGAGCAGCCACAGAGCAACATTAGCATTCATTACTAGTTGTGTTTGTATTGACCTGCTCTGGTTTGGTCTCCACCATCTCTTCAGAATAATATATGACTCTTTAGGTGCTCAGTGCTCCACTGTGTTGCTAACTGTGTCTGTTTGGTCTTTGCCACTGCTGCACAGGAAGTATACACAGGCTTTATCAGAGCCTTTTCACTGAAAACAATGAGATGGAGCATTTTCCTTAGAGGACCAGTTGCCATGATTGTCATCACTTGTTGGTAAAAGGCTGTATAATCTCACAGGAGCTTTTCTGTGTTCTGAATAGAAATGTATGCACTTTGCCGCCGGTGCTTCTGTTACTGACCTCACCTGTTGTGTACATTGTAGCCAGTTGAGAAAGAGCTGAGTCCTGACGTCACCTCTGATCTAGCGTCTGCTGCACTCCTACTGTAACTTCATGCAAGCACTCACTGAGGGACTCTTTCATCTATATTTCTGATAGGTGTGTCACGATTCTCCAAATCCTTGATTTGATTTGATTTTCGATTTTAGGGACACGATTCGATTCGATTCTCGATTTTTTTTCTTTTTCTTACAGCACAGAGGCCTATGCCATTTTTAGACTAGTCTAGTCGATCATTGGTTTTATTAGTGATTCTTTGGTTTCAGCAGTGTGCACTACTCATAAAATAACAATGTGCATCAAAACAAAATAAATAAAACTATTTACATATTTATGGCCAGACAAGACAACTGTTATTTTTGATTTGTCATTATTGACGTAGTGTGCTGTGACGGTGATGTAACTCTCAGTTGCTCTTGAGGTGCAGCCATCTGTTGTTAAGGCAACTAATTCTGCATTGCTCAGACCCCCAAAACTTTTTCTTTAACGTCTTCAAACATGGAGGGCAACACTTTTGTTGTAAGATGCGACCTGCTGGGCATACTGTAGCGTGGCTCAAGGACACTAATCAAATGTTTAAATCCAGCGTTTTCCACCACCGAATAAGGCTGCAGGTCTGCTGCTATAAATAGCCCTGTAGCGTTAGTTATAGCTTTTGCGCGAGCTGAGGTCTGTGGAAGTTTAATTGCAAATGAGGATGGAATAGTTGGCTTCCCAGTTGTCAAATCTCTATCTTTGTGATGCCGGCGAATGTGTCCTGCCATGTTCGTAGTGTTTCCTGTGGCCAGGTATGATACACGCACATAGCATATCTTACACACTGTGGTCTTCTTGTCGACATAACTTACCAGGAACCCAAAATATTTCCACACTGGTGATTAAAGAGAAGCAGGAGCGGCTTCAAGCTCCGGTGCCGCGTCTCCTTTATCTGCACTTGCCATGGTGTCAGAAACTGCAGGTTCGCTAACGAGTGGCATCGGCTACAATGGGTGGGTGGGGGGTGGGGGGGGTTCTGTTCGATTTCGATGCTTGAGACCATGACGTAATTTCGATCGATTTCGATAAAAAATCGAAATCGTGACACCCCTAATTTCTGACAACAACTGTGTTTCTGGTGTTCACTGTCCATATTCTAAGATAAATTAGTCAATTAATAATGTTGATAGATGATCAGTTACATAAACAGTTTATAAAATGGTTAAAATTAGCACAACCTTAAACAGCTAAAGCAGTAAAATACACACTTTTATGCAGCAGTAATGTTAATACAAAAACATTATATGTGATATTAAAACACTGACTGGGACCATTTTACTGCACAAAGAGTGCCTTTACTTTTGGTACTTTGGTGCGTTTTACTTATAATACATTCTTTAAAGACAGCAGCCCTCTGAGAACTTTTGCATTGTCATGTCAGTGCATAATCCACATAGAAAAGTTCTACTTTCATTACAGCTCAAAATGTCACGATAGCAGCCACCATAACGGTAATCTGTGAATTTATCTCCTTTAAAATCTGTTTAGAGATCACTCTCAAAAATCCTGTATTGATCTGGCTCTATTTGTTCTTAGATGCTGACATTTTCTTAAGATTAACAAAGTTGAATGACATTTTTTGTATGTTTAATCATTTTATGTTTGCAGATAAATGAAGAAAACATCCAAACCAAAAATTTCATCTCATTCACTCTCTTCTTGCAAGGCATACTGGGGATGCACATCCAGTGAGACAGTTTAGTCTCTCCTGTACATTCATTCTGTAGAACTTTACACTGTGTAATTTCTGCTGCTAGGGGTCTCTCACATCAAAATAAGAAAAGACAGAGTTTGATGATGTCATGAAGTAGTGTGGGGTGATGGGAGTTGTTGTCTTCACTGATAAGTAACTACCATTGCTGATAAAAATCTGTCTAGCATTAAGTAGAAATAATGTTCATGGTTGAGGTAATGCTGTTATGCGTTCACCGACTGCCTTCCTCATTCTCTGACATGTCCTGTGTTTATCCAGAAGGTAGAGCGACTAGACATCTAAGACGCTTATGACACCACTGACAGGCAGCCTAATGAAACACACCATTACCTTGAGTAAAATTACAGATTTCTCTGAGTTTCAGCATTGTTGGAAGCATTTGGGATGTAACAGCGCAGCTCAACAAAATATCTAACACATTTTAATGTGGAAATGTTGCATATTATGCCTTTAATGACAATGGCAAGTATGCTGAGAGACGTTCAAATGCCATTCTCCAGATGTGCGGTCTAATCTAACATGGTGACCTGACCTCCACAGCCATGCCATCTGAGTATGCATATTGTGAAGCCTTTAATCCTTACAGGGTCTATTATTAGCCATCAGAAATCCTAATGCCTGTCAGCTGCTTTATTTTAGTGCTGATTTTAAAAGCCGAGGCTGGATCTGTCCTCAGGCAGCCGCATTTTCATCACTGCCTGATGCCTTTGCTGGTGTCCTGATAGAGGGGTTGGTGTGTGTGTGTAGGGTTTGGGTTTGGGTTTGTGTGTGTGTAGGATAGGGGTGGGAGGAAGCTATTTTTAGCCCCTCTACCTTCAGACATTAAACTGAGAGGAGTCACGAGAGCTGCATTGGGGAGCCTCAGTAATAATAATAGTAACAGCTGCGTCATGTCTTTCTATAGATTTGTAATCACGCTGCCCTGGCTTGGCCTCACTAAAGCTGTCCATAGGATTGATGATCAGAGAGGAACGGTCCAGTCAGCACTTAGCTGAGATAGCATCAATCACATATGTTGGTCCCTGCTGACAGAGACAAGCTTATGCATTAGAGCAGCATCGTGGCACAATGCATTAAGTAAATATGGATTTACTTATATAATAGGTAGAATTTCCTTGTAGGTAAACATGTACTGTACTTCTTTTTACTCTGACACTTTTATCTGACTGATGCTGTACAGGTGAGGGCTGTGTATTGGAAGGAATATGGTAATACTCTACTTTTCTACTTCAAGCAAGATGATATATTGCTGTATTTAAAAATCTAATTGTTGGAAAACTGTCATTGTATAAACAACAAACAACTGTATGTAACATTTGAGTTAAAAAAAGTTTATGTTGTATGTAAACAGAAAAAGGAAGATAGGTAGCAGCACAGGAATCTAGCAGTCAGGGGTTTAAAGGGATAGTTCACCCCAAAATGAAAATTCAGCCATTATCTACTCACCCTAATGCTGATTGAAGGTCAGGTTTAGTTTTTCAATCCACAAAAACACTGCTGGAATTTCACAGGGAAACAGTGTTGCAGAATCTCTCAAACAATGGAAGTGAATGGTGACCAATTTTCAAATGTAAAAAAACAGAATAAAAACACAAATGCCTCCATACTGGTTGTCTCCTAAAGCCCCAACATGCCAAGCTGAATAAAATATGTTATTTACACCATGTTTTTATCCTGAATCTTCACTGTAGATCCTTAGCTTGGAGCCACGTTCATGTGCACATGCACACTGTTTGAACTGTGTGTGTGTGGTGTGACGGTGTGCAAACAGCATGTTGGGACTTTAGGGGACATGGATTACACCAGACGAGCAGTATGGAGGCATTGTATGTTTCTTTTTTACATTTGAAAACTGGTCATAATTCACCTAAATTGTTTGGAACATTCATTTTTGGGTGAACTATCCCTTTAAACATGACACAAACTGAACCACTGCTACAGATCTTTGCAAGTACGACAATGTCACGATACAGAGTTTTGACAGTTGATGGCAATACTCAATATTTTCAATATTTTCTACACCCCTAGTGCAGATAAAAGGATAAAATATTTTATCCTTTTATCTGCACTAGGGGTCTCATCTCTCAGTCTGTCTCCAGGGCAACGCTGTTGTTTGTGTCCCGGATATACTTTCTGTTATGTTGCTGTTGTCATTGTTAACATCGCTGTGCTTTCATACTGTAAGATTTCCGCATTGATAGTCTGTAATTCATGAATATTGGTTCTATACTAAGGTTTCAGACATCCTAATAAATCTCACACACAACCAACCAAGACAGTTATCACAGTAAAAAGTATTGATGCACCGTTCGATCAGCCGGTTTTCAGCATGACCAGCCGTTATCAGTGACCGGTCAGAGTCACATATCTGATTGTGTATTCACACACACGCTTCACATGATGGTGATGTCATGCACGCAGCGACACAGACAGTAGTCACTGTCACACATACTCAAGACACATGCTTGCTTGAAGTCGGCGTCAGTGATACATTTCAAGAACAGGATAAAGAAAAGACAGTCTACGAGGAGTCGCTGAACAACAGTGAACTTTCTAGCTCTTCATGCTAATGTTAGCCAGCAGCAGGCTGCTGTTCACAGACTGACAGTTAAAATCTCACTTCCAGATACGACTGAAGAATAAATAACCTGTGTTTATGCGTCTCCTCAAACATTTTCTCATCCATACTTGTTCACTCCTGCTTCTGTTTTCCTCACTGCAAAGTTTGACTACAGCAAACTGTTGCACCGTATCAGGCTTCAGTTTGTTTACAAGCTGGACACGGTATTGCAAACGTCCCTCTCCCCACCAATGTTTTGCAGATCTTCCTGGGGAATACTGAAGTGTTCCCTGGTCAGATGAGATATCTAATCCCTCCAGCGAGTTCTGGGTCTATACCGCAGTCTTCTTCCAGGTGGATGTGCCCGGAAAATCTCCAAAGGGAGAATCCAGGAGCAGCGGTTCTTCTAGCTCCCTTCAGATGTCCGATTTACTGTTTTTGTCTCACTTGTAGCACCTAGGGATATGATAGGCTGTTCTGAGTCAGGGAGGGAGTACGCTTGGGTTTATCTGTTAAATGACGTTCATTGTTCACATGTCAGTCATCTCTGTTATGAGGACATAGGCCAGGTTGTTCATGAGTGGGGGCGTGTTCTTTATGTGCTCCCGTAGATTGCAAGATTAGCTGCGGACAAGCTCCACATCCACTGGCCATTCATGCACACACGTAAGCAAGTGCATGATCTTGTGCCTGGTGAAGATAAAAAACAGCTTCTTTAACACAAGCAATTTGACAAAAGAATTGAAGAACCAATACAGTGCAGAATCGAAGGAGGTGGTTAATGCTAGCAGCAGGAGACAGTTACAGCCAACTTTGCAACAAATGGAGAAGCGAGAGAAAATGTCCAGAGACAACACAAGGGCACTGTCACCACATGACAAAGGTGAGTTTGTGAAAAAACACGTTCACAGCTTGTCGCAGGACGTTTTGGCCTTCGGCTTCACCCCTGATATTTGGACTTGTATGTCATGTGTTTAATGACTCGGGGCACTTCAAAATGTTCTGTCCACGCCGTACTCCGAGACCATGCCAAAGCTACAATAAAGGCCATGGACGTTGCTGGAGTCTCTGGCCTGCTGTGCGACGTTCACACCCTCCAGGTGCCTGTTAGCGAAGGTCTTTTGGCGCAGAGACGTGTTACTGATGCTGTGGCAGTTGGGCCCATTCCAGACTTGCAGGTCAGCTCAGCCAGGCCATACAAAAGACCCACAGGAAGAACACAAACAGCACAAACTACATCCTCGCTCTCCTGATGGAGCAGAAACTGGCTTTGGTCAGGGCGCTCAAATTTTGACCTGAATATTCCCAAAAATATAAAACACTGCTCATCTTCATTTTTGACATATGAGGTCCATTTGCAGTCTTGGCTGATAATACTAATATCCCACCACAGGTCCATGTGGGGCTGAAGATACAGGGTGACATCATGTCCAGTGAATGGGCTACCTGTCATTCCTTATGACTGCATGCTTACAGCTCTTTGTTTGTAATAAGTACATCAGTGTGAACATAAACCAGACCAGAACTAAAGGGCAACTATGAATCAGTTTTTCTTGGGTACAGCCCAAATGATTAAATTAAGTTCCCTGTAGGATTGTCAGTAGGACCAGTAATGTTCACATTGCACACAATCATTTGATCCGTTGTTAATATAAAGTATTAATTAGTAGGGATGTAACGATGCATCGTGAGACAGTTAAAAATTGACACAAATGTGTGACGATCTTTTTTAAAGAGCAGAGCTTGTAATCTACTTTAATATCTGACTGCACGAGACTGGCCCGACCTGGAGAGAAAAATATATGGCTGCTTCTGATAGAGCTGGTCGGATATACCGTGTGTAATTTTGCGCACTTCAAACTTCAGAAACACTTTCAAATTCTGTTTCCTACACCCACAGTAGTGTTAGCGGGACGGAGGAGTGCGGAGTAGATGAGGATGAGGAGGAAGAGGAAAGGAAACGAGGAGCACAGTCAGCCGTGTAACTGCTCCATTGAGA
This sequence comes from Lutjanus erythropterus, assembly GCF_056507025.1. NCBI lineage: Eukaryota > Metazoa > Chordata > Actinopteri > Lutjaniformes > Lutjanidae > Lutjanus > Lutjanus erythropterus. The sequence continues at coordinate 38,308,001 of NC_139326.1, read as the reverse complement.
TGGCTGTATCACTTCGCCTCTCCTGCATAATAATGATGATGATAATTAATTCTAAAATACAACACATTTTCAAGTGCTTCAATGTAAAATATAACTAGTTACACATCTACATGACATTTGCAGTTCATTTATTGTATTGGTTTTGCAGGTGTTAATGTAGAATAAACTATTTCCACAAAGCTATTTTGGAGACGTCCTGTCTCCATATATTGTGTGCTCTTGTGCTTTCACTTCTCGATTCAGGAGATCTGTTTCCTGGCTTTGAAAATCTTTTCTCTTAGTTTCTTCCTGGTAAATCTGCCGTCATGCTGCCATCGCTTGCACTCCTGGCGCACCTGCTTCCTAAAAGTGATGAGAGGTGACTTTCTGGTCAGCTTATTGTATGTCGGCCTAAACTTGCCGTTGAATTAATGAGGGCACTTGGGAACATCTGATAGGTGTATCCTGCTGTGCGCTGGTGGTGCAAGGGGCAGGGCAGGGCAGGATACCCCTGCACCCCTGGCGCAAGACGGCAAAAGTGGATTTGAATAAATTAAATCCATTGTGCCTTTCCACTTGCGCTTTAGATCAGCGTAAGGTAGGGCTCCCTGTGTTCAAAAATGAAGAGGGCGAGAAGATCACAGACAAGGGTCAGGCTGTGTGCAAATATTATGAGAGGGCAAACCTACACGAGTAGCACAACCAACATGATGCAGCATGTCACCTGGCAGTATAGAGAGAAGCTCAACACCGACTGAGCAAAGAAACTGTTAAAAGGACAATCCAAACTTGGAAAACATGCAAGACTTAGTTTGTTTATTTGGAGACATTTCATTTATTTGTATTATTTATTTAGTTATAATGATGTGAGATTTGTTTTAACAATCCAATTTTTATTTATTGTTTGTTATTTAAGATAAAATATAATTTCAGTTGCACTTTTAAGAAGTGGACATATGTTTTTTTTGCAGTTTACTCTACCTTAGAGATAAAAAAAACATAAATTAAAAGGGATTCTCTTTAATTTGTTAAAGATAAGAGAGAATATGTGTTGTAGTTCATATATGTATTTAAATATGTTTTTTAAAATATACATTCATTGCATAGTTTGTGTTCAGCAGCTACACCCTACCTCAAACATATTGTATTTTTTGTCTGAGAATTAATTCCAGGAATATTTTTCAGTCATTATTTGTCTACAAGTTCATTCTGTTAAAAAAAAAATCATGAGAAAATCGTATTGTGAAGCCAGCATCGGAAGACCCTATTACTTAGTGTAGCTTTTAAGGAGAAATATGTAATATATTTACTGTAATCAATTATAAAATGACCATGATATGTCATCAAAGATAAAGGAAACATGAAGATGATATACTTCTCTGACAACAATGCTACAGTCACAGCTTCCTTCTTTGAACTTCCTATTCTGGGCTGGAAAATAACTTTTTGTTTGCCCGTTTCATGTTAATTAGAGTTCAAATTAATGTTCAATGTTGAAGAATGAGTAAGTGTCTGTTTATGAGTCATAAGAAATCATTAATAATCTTGTAGAAGGCGTAGATGTTTCTAACTGTTAAATTGAGCAGCATGTTAATGGGAGTTTGGCAGGCAGTGAGACTGGAACTTAACTCAAAGTCCAGAGTGAGTATTTTTAGAGCAGTGGGCTTTCTTTTTTTTTTAGGATAACAGGCTGAACTCTACATTGACAGACGATTGACAGTTATTTGACCAACTCAGAGTGGAAGACGCATCATCCATCCATCCATCCATCCATCCATTGTCTTCCGCTTATCCGGTGCCAGCAGTCTGTGCAGGGACACCCAGACTTCCCTCTCCCTGGACACTTCCTTCAGGTGTTCCGGAGGCCAGCCGGGTGACATAGTCACTCCAGCGTGTCCTGGGTCTTCCCCGGGGCCTCCCAGTGGGGCATGCCTGGAACACTTCCCCAGGGAGGCGCCCAGGAGGCATCCGATATCATGGCTTCAAGCCACCTCAGCTGACTCCTCTCAACGTGGAGGAGCAGCGGCTCAACTCCGAGCTCCTCCCGGGTGACAGAGCTCCTCACCCTATCTCTAAGGGATCGCCCCACCATCCTGCAGAGGAAACTCATTTCAGCCGCTTGTATCCGAGATCTTGTTCTTTCGGTCATGACCCAAAGTTCATGACCATAGGTGAGGGTAGGAACGTAGATTGACCGGAAAATCGAGAGCTTCGCCTTTCGGCTCAGCTCGTTCTTTCCCACGACAGACTGGCGCAACGACCGCATTACTGCTGCCGCCGCACCAATCCATCTGTCAGTCTCGCATTCCATCCTCCCCTCACTCGTAAACAAAACCCCAAGATACTTGAACTCCCCCACTTGAGGCAGGGACTCTTCTCCGACCCGGAGGGAACAAGCCATCTTTTTCCGGTCGAGAACCATGGCCTCGGACTTGGAGGTGCTGATTCTCATCCCAGCCGCTTTGCACTCGGCTGCAAACCGCCCCAGTACAAGCTGAAGGTCCTGGTTCGAAGGAGCCAACAGGACAACATCATCTGCAAAAAGCAGAGATGAAATCCTGTGGTTCCCGAACCGGACTCCCTCCGGCCCCTGGCTGCGCCTAGAAATTCTGTCCATAAAAATAATGAACAGAACCGGTGACAGAGGGCAGCCCTGCCGGAGTCCAACATGCACCGGGAAAAGGTCTGACTTACTGCCGGCAATGCAAACCAAGCTCCTGCTCCGGTCATACAAAGACCGTACGGCCCTTAGCAGAGGGCCCTGAACTCCATACTCCTGAAGCACCTCCCACAGAATGCCACGAGGAAGACGCATCAATGCATGTTAATGTCAATTTAAAAGGTTGCATGCATCCTGCACTCCTGCAGTGTTCCTGCAGCCAGCCCAGGCTTTTCCATGACTGGGGGACGAGGGGGAGGATTCAACTTGTTTAAACCATAGATTGCATATTAAATGGCATTTTAGCCTATTTAACCTACAGTCTATACCTCCAACTCAGTATTTGGGCTGTAGTACTCATTTTTTCCATGTGCAATTGCTACATATTTCTCTTTAAAGAAAAGTAACTGATTTTTCCAGTGATGCAGTGATCCAAACACGGCTTCATGCATTTATATCAGGGTTTCCACCACAAAAGTTGAACAACTGTGGCATGCAGTAGACAGAAACCAAACACACTGTCCAGCTGTAGAGAAGAGCTAGTCTCCAGTAGCAGCAGAGCAGTGTGTTTGACCTAGATCTGGTCCGTCTTTGAATGCTAGTCTTACAGTGGGCTGGGCAAAACCCACTGGCCGGGTATCTATGGAGACTGCAGAGAGCCAGGACTCAGAGACAGAGATTTAAAACGAAGAGAGAAAGAAAGAAGAAAAAAAAAAAAAAGAAACGCAACAAGAAAACGAGAAACCATTTGCAAAGAAGAAGAAAGAGGAAGGGAGGGGTGAAAGCTTTTAGAGATGGAGGGGATGAAGGATGAAGCTGCTGACTGATAAGAGAGCGTGCAAATCTGTAGCAGAAGGTTAACTGACAGCTAAATGAATTATAAATGCTATCTGTAAAGTCTAATAGACTAGCAGCTGGTTCACTGAGGCCTGGCACTGGAGACAGCAGAGGTTATGTATAAATCCTGTGAGGTAACGGCGCTGCAGCTCTTCCTCTGGAGGCCACTTAGATGCAGTTTTGAACCTTTTTTTTTATCATGGCTTCTAATGGCCTGGGACTTCTGTATTCTGTGTGGGATGAATGAATCTAATAATGTTGGTTTCCTTCAACAAAACAAGCCAAGACATATTTCATTTAAACGCTTTATAATTTTCAGTCTACGTTCAAAAACATAATCCTCTTTTCAGTCTGTTGCTAAACAAATCCCCAGGGGAATCCTCAATTATGTGCCTAAAAATAAAAAATGCAAATAAGAAAATAATTACAGCTACATTATTTGATGAACTCCTCAAACTTAGTGATTTAGTGAAGATCTCACATCACATTCACTCAGAACTTGTATGTCGATGTGGTCTTGACTAGTGAGCAATAATGATAAACCTGTAGCTGAGCAAAGCACTGAACACCACCGTGGCAGCAGTCAGGCTTAAATTATGACAGATGTGCAGGGGTGGAAGTAACTAAGAACAAATACTTTAGTTTTTTTTTTTTTTGTTTTTTTTTTGGTTGTTTGTACTTTTATGAGTAGATTTTCAAGTGTGTACTTAAGTATGTATTACAAGATGTAATCTACTTCATGACTTTTAACATCATATTTCTGTACAATTTGAATTAATAAATAAATAACCTTTAATCTGCATTTTAATAACGAATAAGGTTATCTGATCACAAATGGGCCAATGAAAACTAGGACATATGAACAAAAAACAAAACAAAATGCTGCAGCAGCAGGTTTGGAGTAAGGATGTACACCGATCAGGTGTAACATTATGACCACTGACAGGTGAAGTGAATAACACTGATTATCTCTTCATCATGGCACTTGTTAGTGGGTGGGATATATTAGGCAGCAAGTGAACATTTTGTCCTCAAAGTTGATGTGTTAGAAGCAGGAAAAATGGACAAGCGCAAGGATTTGAACGAGTTTGACAAGGACCAAATTATGATGGCTAGACGACTGGATCAGAGCATCTCTAAAACTGCAGCTCTTGTGGTGTGTTCCTGGTCTGCAGTGGTCAGTATCTATCAAAAGTGGTCCAAGGAAGGAACAGTGGTGAACCAGCGACAGGGTCATGGATGGCCAAGGCTCATTGATGCACGTGGGGAGTGAAGGCTGGCCCATGTGGTCTGATCCAACAGATGAGCTACTGTTGATCAAACTGTTGAAGAAGTTAATGCTGGTTCTGACAGAAAGGTGTCAGAATACACAGTGCATCACAGTTTGTTGTGTATGGGGCTGCATAGCAGCAGACCAGTCAGGGTGTCCATGCTGTCCCCTGTGCACCACAGAAAGCACCAACAATGGACACGTGAACATCAGAACTGGACCATGGAGCAAGAAGGAGAAGAAGAAGGAGGCCTGATCTGGTGTGCGTTGCTTACCTGGAGAACACATGGCACCAGGATGCACTATGGGAAGAGGGCAAGCCGGCGGAGGCAGTGTGATGCTTTGCACAATGTTCTGCTGGGAAACCTTGGGTCCTGCCATCCATGTGGATGTTACTTTGACACGTACCACCTACCTAAGCATTGTTGTAGACCATGTACACCCTTTCATGGAAACAGTATTCCCTGATGGCTGTGGCCTCTTTCAGCAGGATAATGCACCGTGACACAAAGCAAAAATGGTTCAGGAATGATTTGAGGAGCACAACAACAAGTTTGAGGTGTTGACTTGGCCTCCAAATTCCCCAGATCTCAATACAATCAAGCATCTGTGGGATGTGCTGGACAAACAAGTCTGATCCATGGAGGCCCCACCTCGCAACTTAGGCGGGAGATATACTTGCTGTTTAACCATGCATTTGCGTTCACGTATGCGTAGCGTTAATTTCTGAGGACGCGCACAACCATCGCTCCAAATGGACGCAGGTTACGCGAGGCAGCCATGAAGCCTAGGGATGCGTAGGGGTGCGTATGCGAACGCGTAGTTTAAAGCAAGTATATTTCCAGCATTAGAGGATCTGCTGCTAACATCTTGGTGCCAGATACCACAGCACACCTTCAGGGGTCTAGTGGAGTCCATGCCTCGATGAGTCAGGGCTGTTTTGGCAGCAAAAGGGGAACCAAAACGATATTAGGCAGGTGGTCATAATGTTATGCCTGATTGGTGTATACAGTTAATCATTAATTGATTAATTACCATTAAGAATTTAACCAGTTAAAACCAATAGTCATGGCAGCAGTTGCACTATTTGCACATTTGCACCAAATATTGAAATTGAGGGAAAAAAACATGCTTTGTATCTTATAAATTAATAATGATTAATTGATCATTAGCCTTTTCAACTATTGGTTAAGGATAACACAAAAAAATTTCAACCCTAGTTTGAAGAGGTGACCATGACATCAACAGTTAAAAGTAGATGAATTGTGACATACATTATACCTTTACTTAAGTACATTTCTAATGCTTTATTTGTAATTGAGTAATATTTTACAGCAACAGTACTTGTGCTTGAGTAGAGATTTTCAGTAATCTTTCCACAACTGCAGATGTGTTAGCAAACAGTTTCGTAGTTACACCTTCCACAGGCAGAGCAACATTAACATTCATTTGGAGTTGTCTGTGTCCACCTCCATTTTTCACTCTCTTACAGCTTTGTTTTTCAAGGTATTAAAATCAGAAATTCCACTTGTTCTTGGGCAATGTTGGGGAGGTTTCTGGTGACTAATTTCCCTGTCAATTTAACACAAATTTTAATCTAACAGAAAGAAAACACTCAGAAAGCAGGTAAAATTGAGCACAATTTATTAATTGATAATTGAACCTTGTCTGGAAAAATATTGTGTGTGTTAAGAGTCATTTGAAGCGCTCAATAATATTCTTCAGTCGCTGCCACTTTGTGCTGTGCGTTATGAACTTTGCACATTATCTTTCAAAACATGACGGCTCACTAAACGCTTCATTTTTTCAGACTGAACAAGATCACAGCTTCCAGCCTGACACACAGTGTGGCTAACGTTAGCAGTGCTAGCAGCAGCAGCAGCCTGCTGTGCCTGCAGGTTAATGTCTGTCTGTGCTGAATGTGGTTGCATATTGCTCCAGTCAAGTGGTTATATACCAACTTATTCTGTCACATGGGTCGCTGTCTGCCAGAGATGCAGCACCAGCTGGAGGCCGGCTGCATAAAAGGTGCCAGTTAACTGGCCTTGCACATGAATAAAATATTAATAATTAGTTTAACTGACTAGTATTTCTGGTTCCGACTAGTTAGGGTGGTGATGTCTGATTGTTAATCAACTACTTGCACTAGGGCTGCACCTAAGGATTATTTTTTAAATGATTAATCTATTGATTATTTTTATTATTCAAATGTATAACAATTGATTTACCTAAAATACATATCAAAAACTTATCTCATTAATATTTAAATATTTTATTCAATCATAATCCTGAAAAATAGACACATGAAGCACATTAGAATAATGATAATAGTGTCATTTTAAAGCCCTAATTTCCATCCTATTTAATAGACTTCATGTCAGATGCCTGATCAGAAAAATACTGGACCTCAAAAGGAGCTGTGATGCATATTAATTTAAAAAAAAATTTACTTAAAAGCTAAATGGTTATGACATGGAGTTATTTCATCACTGGAGTCATATGCAGGTGAGATGATCACTGGCAGTGTATTTTTGTGTCAGTGAGGGGCAAAGAAAATACTTTTAGTCATTTTTCTGCTGCTGAAATGAATTACAGACTGTCTGTAATGTTATTTTTAGACACTTCTGTCTCACACGTGGCTGATAAAATGAACAGTAAGTACAAAACGTCAGAATAACACCGTTATACGACGCATGGTGTAAAGTTAACAGAAGCGGTGCAGACATCACTTTTAACACAGGGGTGACGAAGAAACTCCTAGAAAGTCTTAAGTGACCTCTACTAACAGAAACATGTTCCACGTGCTGATAATCCTCATATGTGGTGTTTGGGTTCTGACAGAGAGTAAACTGGGTGATGCTGCTGCAGCTGCAGGAGGAGGACAGGTCGCTCGGTGTTTCACTTCCAGCACTCGTGTGGAGCAGTTTGTCCCACTGTGATAAGTCATGTCCAGTTTGTGGAGCTAAAGAGAGCCAAACTGTTGTGTCTCTGTCTTAAACACTCCCACACTTTAGATGATTGATGCTCTCTGCAGCTTGTTCTCCGGGTGAATCCATGATCTGACCAGGCGCAGCAGTTCATAACGACGCGCGGATGCAAAATATGCAAATTGAAATGTCTTCGCAATCAATGATGTCGATGGATCACTCCAGCCCTAAATTGCACACACCCCTACTGATATTGTGAGATAAGACAAGATATCGTCTTAGATTTTTGTAGGGATTTAATAATATATCAAATATCACAACATTGTATTAAAAATATCTCAATAGTTCTCCAGTTTGACCCTGCATACCATCCCCTCTCTCTACCTGGTTTCCTGTCATATCCTTAGCTGTCCCTGTCAGATTAAAGGCAAAAGCCCAAAAAATAATTTTAATTTAAAAAAAAAAAATCTCAATACTGTCCTGGATTGTGAAAATACCTCCCAGGTATTACATAGTTAATTGTTCTATTTTATTATTTTTATTTTCTAAAAGGATTGCTACTGGCTACTACATTATTCTTGTTTTACTATGGCACAGGCTTTGGCCTGCTACTGTTATTTTATTAGGCTATATTAAAGAACACTGTAAGTTAAAAAGAAAAATGAATTTTCAATAGAAATGCAAAAGATGTGTTATTTAATAAAGGGTTAGGGTTAGTTAGGGTTATTTTTTTCAAGTTTCCATTTTTCTTTGTTTTTTACAAACAAATTTTGCATGATGGACTTTATCTTGTGGTATTATTGTACCTTGAGTTTTTGGTATTGTTATGTCCTCAGATTTTGTATATCTTTATATCATGATATGACATAAGTGTTGCCTTTCTTGATTTTTAAAGGCTGTATTACAATAGGGTAACATCATTTTCTGAAGTTACCAGACTATTATAGCTGTTTTATTATTTGTCTTTACCCACTTAGTCATTATATTCACATTACTGATGACCTATCAAGAAAAGGCTTTGGGTTAACACCAATAAGCATCCCTACTTTATTGTTGCAGTTTCATATTTGATCAAAAATGTTGTGATATTTGTTTATGTCCATATTGCCCAGTCCTATTATATTCACCGGCCTGTCTGCTGTTTGCTGCTGGGCGGGTTTGTACAGTGGGTTTATCAAAGCTTTTTGTCTGAAAACAGCTGCTGCTGCTGCCGGTTGATGACAGCAGAGTTTGTGGCCCATAAAACAAAAACAAGAAACTAAAAGAGGAACTGAGGGGAACTGCAGAATTGGTGATCATTCTAATAATTAACTGAGTTCATCACTATAAGTGACCCTTTAGTAGTCATTTGACCTGCTGTTCACATGAACATATTTATCATCAGTAACAATATAGATATATAACAACAGCTTTCCACACATTTCTCTGTGACTAGTCTTTTTTTTGTTGTTGCTTTACTGTTGTATGTCAACTTTTGAAATGGTGACATTGACTCTTCCTCTTCCAGCCATTTGGGAACAAGGGAGTTTTTCTCAGACTTTGAGCAGTGGAGAAGAATCAGTCTTCAGTATGCTTTAGCTTTTGCATGAGAAGTGACTTTGTCCCTTGAAGTGTGAGGGACTTGAAGGACTGCACTGAAGTGACATCTTGGACATTGATTAATGTTGGGGCACATTTTGGCAGGCTTGTCACTGGAATAGCACGGGCTGCGAGTGCTTCAGAACAAAGTGTGCACCTGAAGGTACCTAAAGAAGTTTTTGCAATGTTACTGTCTTTGAACGACCCATTAATTAATGAATCTTTGTGCTCATTCATGTGCCATATTTGAAATGCAAAAAGATGCATTTGTTTTGACACCGTCATTGGATTCATTGGTGGTTTCAGAGAAGCAGGAGTGGCAGACAGACCGCTCTGGCCTTTTAGAAGAACACACCAAGCAGAAATCAAATGTAGAGGTTATGGAAATGCTCTGACCTAGATAATGGCCACTCCTTTTTAGCATAGTGCTGCCTCATACTCAAATACAGAAACCTCCCAGTTCAGCTACAGTGGTTTACTGCTGGTCACTTTGACTGCTGGGAGTCAAATGCCTTGCTCTAAGGCCTTTTTACTTAATTGACTGTTTGGGAAACAGACAGCATTACTGTCACTATTCATTTATCCCTCCCTGGTTTTCTTCAATCTTTCTTCACCTAGAAGAAATCAAACACTTCTCTTTTCATACTTGCTAACTCTCCCAGGAGACTCCCATTTTTCATTTCTCTCTCTTTATGGGCTCGCAAATTCTCCTGTATTTCTCCTGATTTCTGCCAAATTTTCACACCTTTTTTTTCCCTTTCATTATTACAGCTTGTGTCTGACCCTGTACAGTTTATGTAATCCCTATACAACTCTAAACGTTGGCTGTTTTTCACCCAGATAACAATACAGCTACACCAAACCAGACTTAAGAGATATTCTTGTTTCTGAAGTAAAGTTTTGAAGGGAAGTTTTAAAATCAGGGCAAAAAATAAATGAAGGAAAGAAAACTGATGAATTTTAGTTTATGCCACGCAAGTTGCTAGAGCGACAAATTAATCTGTATTATTTCCTGAGAATTAAATGGAAAAATTAAAAGTATTCAGCATATAAATGCTGTTACAGTCAACTACTATTGTGTTATTTTCATTCTTTAAAAGCCACCAGAATGCACTAAAATTTTTTGGTATAAAAATCTTCCCTATTTTTAAGGTTTCAGTGTTGAAATGTTGCTTGTGCAAGAAAGGCCATTACCATTTTCTGTCATTTTATAGCACAATCAATGTATTGATTAACAGAGAAAAGACTTACATAAATGTTTGGACCTATTTTTCAAGTGATAAGATTGTGACAGGATCAATAAAAAAGTCAGTTTAGTCATGTTTGAGTTAAAAAATGTTAAATTTCTCTGATTTCAGCTTCTTAAAAGTAAATGTTTTCTGGTTTCTTTACTCGTCTCTGACAGTAAACTGAATATCTTTGAGTTGTGGCCAAAACAAAACATTTGAGGGCAACAAAACACTGATCAATGTTTTTCACCATTTCCTGACATTTTATAGAGTAAATGAGTAATTGATTAATTGAGAAAATCCTCAACAGATTAATGAATAATGAAAATAATCATTAAAATCAAAATAATCTTCACAAACTTTTCAATTGTGGTGAAGCTGCCCCCTCAGACGATTTGTTTAAAACAGGGTGGCCTTCATTTTTAATAATTATTTCAATGAACAATTTGAAGTACATGAAAAATAATCTTGAATATTTGACACAATGTAAATGAGCTCCTATAATAACTAAAAGCAGGAATTAGCAAAGAGGAAAATAGAAAAGTGGAAAATGTATATAGACTTTTAACCTTTATAATGAAAGACTGTTTTGAATTGAGAGTTTTATCTGTTTTATTCTGTTGCCAGCGACTGCAACGGAACGTGTGCATTAGCTGATGAAGATGCATCCTGCTTATTAATTATTCAGGACAGTTAGATGCAGAAGACACAACTACATTCAGTGGAGCATTTTCCAGTATTTATGGGTCACCAGCTTTAGTCTTACCTTTTTGCTTTCAAGTCCCAAATAAGTCGAGTTTCATAGCAGAGTCGGCTTTTGTGATTCAAGCCCAAGTTGCAAGTCTCAGGCTTACAGCTCTGCTTTAGAGTACATCATGAGCTTACTGGCTTTTTGGTTAATATAAGCTGCCCTGCCACAGTGTAGGATGTATTTTTCTAAAATGTTTGAAATGCAGCAGGCTTCAGACTTTATTCAGCTGAATTGTCCTTTGTACAAAAATCTTTCACAATGTGTTAAAAAAATAGGTAAAGCTTGTCTGTATTGTTTTCTCTGTGATACTTATGCCTTTTTGTTTGATTTGTATTAAGAGAAGATGCTGTGTGATTTGGCACAAGTCAGGAAATTATTATATTATATTATATTACATTACACACACTCACACAGGCACACACACTTTCAGAGACAGCTGCAAGGCTAAATGATAACGTACAATAGAGAAAGGTATAATGGCCTTGGCAGGAAGAGACTGAGCCAGCAGCTGACTGTATTTCCCTCCTGTCATTGTTTGGAGCCACACCAGCAGCGTGGCTCTGTCTGTCCACCACTTTGGTCCACAACTATTGGATGGATCTCATGAAATGTGGCACAGACATTTCTAATGAATCTATCTAACTATTAGAACTATTAGAACTACATGGAGCTGTCAATTTAATGGTGCTGAGTTACACATTAAGTGACTAAATGGCACTTGACTTGTGGTGCTCAAAGCACCAAAAAGTACATTTGAAAAAATCCAAACCAGTCCCTCTTTCCAAAATTCATGACCTGGTTACTCATGATAATCCACAGACCTTGTTGTGAGCAGTTTCATATAGGAACTATTTTATTTCTAGTAGAAAGTAGATAGAAAGTTCTGGTAGATTCTACTGCAGAAGGAAAGTAGTTCCCACTTGAAAGTGCTCACAACAAGGTCTGTGGATTATTTTGAGCTACTGGGTCATAATTTCTAAAAATAAGACTGTTGCTGCTGTTGAGTTTTTCATGTGTTTTTGTCACTGGTGCCATTTAATTCCATTATATTGAAGAGAAAGCAGACATCTCCAAAACTCCACAACCCATACTGAAAGAGTATAGATGGATTTATAGTGCTGCAGGTTAGTGGAAAAATATGTATTTTTGATTTTGGGGTGAACTGTCCCTTTAAGTGTATAAGTGCTAAATTGTCGTTGGATGACTCATTTTGCTACAACTACCAGTGTTGTCAGTTTTGTCTAGTTATTTACATATATATGAATAAAAGAAACACACCCAGCAAAAAATAAAATAAAAGATCTGTACGGAGCAGTAAGAAAAATTTACTGTTAACACAAAACCTCATCTCAATCTCTTAATAAAAATCCTGATTAAGAAGACACATAATACCACTCACTCTGTTTGATTAATTCTGGAAGAGCAGTAAAAAAGACACCATGCAATTAGCAGTTAGTGTCCTCAGTGGAGCCAAAATGATAAAGAGAGAGAGAAAAAAAAAACTCTGGCAGAACTCTCCGTCTGTTTAGCTCAAACAACATAGCACAACATATTTCCATGTAAGTGTAGCCAGGAATTTGATTGGACTTAAAATAGCTGCTCCAGCTGGATTAGATGTGACTTTGATTTAAAGCAGAGGGCTTTTTCTGTTCTAAAATGTGTCCAGCCAAGATAAATCCTGCTCACAATCACCAAGTAGGCCATCCGCACAGCAAAAAGCACTATTCATTATAGCCCATTTTGGTCGAGCACGACTGCTGGCAGAAAGTCCTTCAGTACCCTTGGCTGCCAGTCTGTGCCAGTAGGCTTTAGCAGTGGCAGACAGGCAGGCAGCAGCAGCAGTAGTTGAGGCTGGAAAAAGAGGCTCAGACAGCCTATGAATTATTGAGAGCTTCTTCCTTCCTCCTGGGAAATGCACCAGAGACAGAAGAGAGAGTCTAGATTAAATCTACAGATGAGATGGAGAGAAAGAGAAACAAGGGATGAGAGGAAAAGGGGAGAGGGCCTCACTCAGCAACAGCTTGTGTTGGGTTGAAATATGACATCAGCTCACCTGCTGAGCACAGGAAACAACATGGAGCATCCTGGAGGAAAAATAAGAGGAAGGCTGCACCAAAACATACAGACGTACAGTGGATCCATTTATTGAAAGCGGTGACACCTGTTTTAACAAAATGATAAAGACGAGTTAAAGTACCTTGATTAAAAAAGGAAACGTCTCTAATGGCAGAAGAGTCCTAACAGATGCATCTGCATGGCTAACAATAACAGCTGATTTTACTACCACAGATTTATCAATATTGGCAAATATATTTCCTGTTAAATGTTACATAAGTAAAATTTTAAATATTTCTCACATCTTTTTAAATCTACACTCACTTGATTTAAGCAGGGGTCTATTTCAACCAAACCAGAGTTGTTGGAACAGTGGAAAGACAAACCAAGACTGTTTTGGTGAGGTTTGTGAGGTTAAATTATTGTTTTCGTATTTGGTTTTTGTTTCTGGTTAAAAAGCAAGTACTCAAGTACAACAATATCTTGATATACAGCATTTTTTGTGCATATAAAATGTATTTTTCCTCTCAACATAAGTGATTCTGCTTTCTGTGTTTAATAAAATAAAATAAAACAAGCCAGCCATGACCTAAACATGTGCAAAAAATTATCATGAATTGTTTTTGGCAATAATGTTTAAACAAGTGCAGCAGTTAGTAGCAGTCCTTTTATAAAATAAAATAAAAATAATAGAACAAAGTAATAACCATGTAATAATATCACAGCAGATATTATCACAGTCCGATGTGTTATTGAGACATTTTTAAGTGCAATATTCAATATATTGTTACACACATCCCCTAGTAGTATTTATTATTTATATTTTTAATATATATTTAAAATATTACTCATGTCTGTTCTACTGGTAGAATTCTACAGACTGTGTTTACTGCAACATTTGTGCATTATTCTGTAATTATTCACATATATCTTTATGTTTTTATTAGTGAAAGGTATATAGTTTGTATGTATCAGTGGTTCCCAAACTTTTGTTGGCATGCCTCCCTGTCAGAAGCCAAAACAACAAAACAAAAAAAAAAAAAAAAAAAAGCAAAAAAAAAAAAACTGGAACTGATATATATCATATTTCCTATTTATTCAACCTTGTTTCAGTCTGTATTTCTCCCCTGGTCTTCTGTGCCCCCCTTGTAGTAGTTCTGCACCCCCTGTTTGGGAACCACTGGTGTACATGGTCATTTAATTCATATTTTTTCATTTTTATTCTCCTTTTTATATCTCATTTTATTTTTATGCCATTTGTATGTATTTTCATCCTTGTAACAAACAAGTTTATCTTAACTTATCTTAGTAGGGATTCTTTCCTTTCCTATCAGTGGCTCAAACAAGCACATGTGGACGTATTTTGACAGGAACAGTTGTTGCAGCTATTGCAGCCTATCTGGCATCTGCCAGGTGAGGTGTACAGCCACAGTATTTTCACCTTGAGCTTAATGAATTAAGGGTTTATTTCTACCAAACCAGCACTGATTATTTTTTTCTTGTTATTTTTGTGTCTGCTGAGTTTGATTGAAGTGTGTGTTACAATGATCTGCAAGATAAATTTACTGCTTTTGTCAGTGTCAGTGACCAAGCAGTGAAGCAATGAGGAGAACAGGAGTTTGTCAGAAAAAAATAGGGTTTTTATTGACCCAAAAAATACAAAATGATATCAATCAAGAACTTAATAACTAGGCCTATAAAAGAGGTCAACAAAATAGAACTGTACTCAAAATAGCAGTGACAAAACAAGGTGTTAACTGAACTAAATGAGACCTAAGGGAACATTAATAATGGCTTTACCAAACCAAATAACACAAAGGGGGAAAATAAAATGGATATTAACTAGAACTAATACAAAGGAAAAACTAACTAAATGTTTGGGGTGTGGTTGACTGCAAATAACCTGAACCACTATACTTAGTAAAGTAATGAGGTGAGTGTGTGACCAGTATTACCATTTCTGGCTGTAACTGTGTGTGGCTGTGTCCATCACAGTCAGAGTCTGGTCGGCTGTAGCTCCCAATTATTTTGGTCTGAGATGCGGGTGCAAGCTCAGCTGTACCTCACAGTGATCCCAAGGAGAGCAGTTTACTGTCCAATAATTTTGGCTAATGGTGAAATTAAATTGACGTTTGTTTTTTTTTGTTTTTTTTATAAGACATAGTAACTAAATTAAATGAATAATAAATCTGAGTGTGACATTAAGATAAAACCTTGAATTAAAAAAAAATCATATTCATAACAGAAGACAAGTGAGGATGTACTTGTCCTCTGTGTGGGATGTGAGCCTTGTTTATGTGTGTGTGGGATGTGTGTGTTTGTTGCTGACTGCTGTATATAGCCTGTGTCCTGTGGTGAAAGCCACCTATTCATTGTGTTTCATACCACTGGCTCCAATTCAGCGTCGCTCATCTGATCTGGTTGATGCTTTACTGGGATGGAAATAGCAGCAACACGTGCTCACTACAGGTGCCGCGCAATTAAAATGGCTTATTGTCATTTAGAGATTGAAACGAGCTGCAGGAGTGTTTCAGTTTTTCAATTTGGGGGGGGTGTTCAGTAAGACAGCGCCTGTAAGTGAGCCGCCATGCATGTGTGCAACACAAAGACAAATCTTAAATTTACAGGCTGAATGTGTGAGCTCATTACAACTTTGGTGTTTCATTAAACGTTATGATGTGTCTGTCAGAATTAGCAGCTGTCAGGGCTTTCTCTGCATATACTCATATATCTCCTTTCTTCCATAGATTGATACTGGGTTAGTTGCTGCTCTGTGTGCATTAGAGGACACTGAGATTCTGTTTCAACAAAATAAGAAAACACTCGATTTAAAGGTAGAAAACCATCATCAACCATTATTTGTTATTGGTTTGGGGCCTGAAGATTAAAACTAAAAATAAAAAATAACTTAAAAATATTACAATTTTGACAATAATTCACTTTAACCTCAAGAAATTTACTCTGTTTTTCTAAATATATTTTATGGGGTAAAACTTTTTCAAAATGTAGGAGTTTGAGTTGGCCTCAAAAGTCAAAAATCTGTTGCGGTATGTTGAAATGTACCTAGAAGAACTGATGCTGTTTTGAAAGCAAAGAGTGGTCACACCAAATAGTGATTTGATTTAGATTTTTCTTCTGTACGCTTCCTTTGCATTTTGTAAATTGATAAAAATAAACAATTACATTTTATATTTTTGAAAACATTCTTACTTTGCAGCATTTCTTCACACCTGCCTAAAACTTTTGCACAGTACTGTGTATTAGGGGTGTGTATCTCATTGACTGAGATGATTCGATACGTATCTCAATACATGTTCAATGATACAATATATCCTAGAAATTTTAAATAGCCAACAATTCGATTTGATATGATTCAGCTCTGTCATGATACGATATGATACGATGCAATACAAGACAATGCAATGTGTGAATCTTTTTTCTACATTTTGATTCAGTTAATGCTACATTTGTAGAGTGCTGTTAGTAGTAAAAAGAAATCCTGATAGTTTTACTAAATATAGTAAGAGTAGAGACATTACAGTGGTGTTAACATCTTATTATGAGTCTCATGTGTAAATGAGATCCTGTAGCCTAAATGAGAATCTGTGAACAAACTTTCAAACTGTTTCAAATATGAGTATTTTTGCATTAAGATGATGTGCTGCTCTGTTTCATATGAAGAGTGCTGTGGTTTTGATGAGTGTGGAGGAACAGTGATGCTCTGTGTTACCTGCTCTCACAGTGACATGACGTCTCTGTGGGTCAGACTCGTGTCTCTGTTCTCTGCTGTCAGACATGTTTTACATTAATGATCTGCAGCAGCGTTTCTCATCTTTCTTATAAAACACAAACTTATTCTACACTTGTGTGTTATGAAAGTTTGGTGGTGTGACGTGGTACAATGTCAGTTCTTTCGCAGTCTGTTTTCAGCGCCGTCTGTTTTGAGGAAATGAAGAGGAGACGGGAGAGGGAGGAGGGAGCGCTTGTTTTGTGTGAGCGAGGCAGCAGGCGTCCAGTGAGAGCGGAGCAGGCAGAGGCAGGAACAGAGAGAAAACGGAGGAAAGTTACAGCGGCAGTTCATTGATGCCAAAAATAAAACATATTAGTATTCCAGTGAGATGCATCGATATGCTAGTGCTACGTCGATTTGTTTCAGCTTTTTACTGATACAGGCCATCTGAACTGATGCACTGTATCTTATGCATTAAAGTAGGACGCACTGGATGCATGAGTGAATCGTTACACCCCTAATATATATATATAACTGTACACAAACTGCAGCAACAAAGTAATAATAATATGGTCAAAATCTTCACATTAAAACTTCTACATCTGGGAAACATTGTCCGTCAACTTTCACTGTTTGAGCACGAATCATCATCAGAGTAAACACAGAGTCCTTCTCCGCTCTTCCTGCTGGAGTCTTGTGTCCTGTCAGCTCAGAACTGGTCTGCCTGTCAAGTACAACAGCTCATTATGTCCATATTATTTTCCTTACCGGACATTATCCAGGAGCAGCTTGAAGTTCCAGCTGTAGCACGGCTCTTGTCCCTGCTCTCCTTCTCCCCTCTGGGGGTGTCTGCAGCGGTGCATCCAGCTGACCTGACTGCATGTTCGAAAGATGCTGACTGCATTTGTTGATGGCATCTGGTTCTGCTGCTCTTTAATCCAAGCCCAGCTCTTCCTTTTCCAGTGCCTTGCAGTGTATTTCTGTCATACGTGATGTGTGTTTTGGCAAGAAAGACAAAAAAATAACAGTTTAAAAACAAACAAACAAAAAATAGCAGCGTTTGAAGGCACTACAGGTTGCTGCATGAAGTGCAACTAAATAAGATCTGATGATGAACATGCATGTGAATCAACAGCCTTGTACCTCTTTGATTGTAACAGGAAAAAGAACCACGTTTCTGTCTTGTTGAGATCTTCCTATCTGCTAAATAGATGTCCAGATAAATGGTCAGAAAGATGAGTTAAAGAGAGAGTTAGAGGATGGACAGTGCTGTGGTGTCTCTTTTCAGAAAAAGGTTTGTTTGTTTCTCTCTTAACGTGCCTGCTGAGGCTGAGGAGACGCTGTTTGCAGATGTAAATGTAACCCTGACAGTGAGAGCAGGAGGGAGGATACTTCTCTTGAATCAGACCCACAGAGGAGATGACTGTTTCTTACTGTAAACAGATGGATGATGAGAAGCAGCCAAACACCAACCACTGACTGATTCATATAGCCTGCCTCACACACTTATGTGAAATATGTTTTTTTCAAATTGATATCAGACCTGCGTGGTTTTAGGTTATGGAGTTATCTGGTCTCCATATTTCAGGAAATTTTCCAAAGGAAATTTATCTTAAAGGTCTAGTTTGTAAGTGTTATTAGCAGAATGGAATATGATATTCATCATAGTCTGTTATCATTAGTATGTAATCACCTGAAAATAAAAATTATTGTGTTTTCATAACCTTAGAATGAGCCCTTTTGGTTCTTAGGTAGTCCAGGGAGGGAAAACCTTGGATTTAAGGCATTGTGCAATACTCTTGTGGGCCTTTTCCACTGGCAAAGGCTGTCAGGTATCTGCATTATTTTACCATTTCATATATCACTTTCATATATACCTTTTCATATATCGCTTTCAGCTGTGTCGGAGTTGTATTAAGTTACTGCTGAATGAAAATGTTTCCTGTTTGTGCTGCTTCATAATAAAAGTGTTTAAATAACTAAATTAAAACTAGTTAAATTAAAACTAAAAAAACTTTTATTGTGAAGAATTTAAGGAAGGGTGTGTTTATCCAAGAAACGTATGTGAACAGTTTATCTGTAACACTTTACAGACACTTGACTTGAGTTTCCTTGAGCTTGTCTTCAGGTAAAAGACACACCTTCAAGCATGTAGCCCTGTTGTAATGGAAATGAAAACCTCTGCTGTGCTGGGTTGAGTCAAACCGAGTCAAGCCAGACCAGCTCTGTGTATGGAACAGAGCCACTGGGATGAATGTTTTTGAGTGAATGGGCTGTTCGATGTGACGATATATTTTCGTGGGCCAATATAAAATATATCTTGTAGGTTATTTCTTATCTCTTCTCACCATGGTATTTCTACTTTATTCCCCACCCTGTATTACTTTTTAGTCACAAACTACTTTAATCTGCTCACCTCACCTCACTCTCCTCACACCAACACCTACACACACACACACACACACACACACACACACACACACACACACACACACACACACACACACCACTCTGTTTCTCTCTCCCTGGACAGTCTGTGTCTGAACTGTTCACTTTCTTCATCAGCAAGATGTTTTATTAAGTTGCCCTAAAAAATATACAGCTAGATTTTTTTCACCTGCGAGCCTGTTTTCACAGCAGCAGCTGATCCTCGTGCAGAGGAGGCTCCGTGTTAATGAGATCACCAATTAAAATGACTGAAACTACTGTGGGACCTAATGACAGCAACCAGGTGTACTTACAGAACAGCTGCATAAGTAGACGTATAAGACTCTTTCTCCATGTTTCCCTGTAGAGTCTTTGTGTAAGGCTTCTCACACAGGAGAGTGAACAGGTGAGGGAGGGGAGATTGTCCACTAATCAACTGGACATGGTTTCACTCTTTCAGACAGATAAAAACAAATTCCGTCATGAGTTTTTGAGAAGCAGAGAGACGGTCGTGTCCAAAAAGGAACTCCAGACCTGCAAAAGATTGTGCGAGTGATTTTAACAGATGATTTATTTGTGGCAGCCAACTTTTTTTTCCATAGAATTTACAGAAAACACACTTTATCATCATATGAAGTTACCCATTGTGATAGAAGATTCTGTCCATGTCACACAGCCTTATAGTGATACTATATATTTATGTGTGTGGCTGTGTCCCCTGTATTCTCTTGAAAGTCCAAGACAAATTTCTCCTCAGGGAGACAATAAAGGCTAACCTAATGTAATCTAATCTAAACACTAGGCCTGTTTTTTGTGATTTTCACGGCTATCGTAGGTTCACTCACATGCTTGTGGGGGAAGGCAAGGTGTTTACAATCTGCAAACTCACAGCTAGATGCCACTAAATCCTACTCGCTGGTCCTTTAAAGAGGCCATAATAAATGTTTTCATGATAACGATGTATCAAACAATGTGAAAGAGTTCGCCCTGTCGATTGAGCTACACAGAATGATCACCTGAATCTGCAGATTTCCTCGGGAGTGAGTTTCAGCTGATTGTTGACCCAGCCAGCCCACATTGGACACTGGTTTAGTTCACCTTCCCAGCTCTCTCAGTATCCTCTCAGCTGCAGCAGCCGGCTATGTCCAGTAAAAAAAATCTCTGATGAACCCACTGTCCTCTACCTGTCCAGAAGCAAACAACAATTAGAGACTAGCTGATGAATATAGTGGAGTATTTAGCAGCTAAAGAGACAGATATTTCCCTCATGAGATGGTGGAGACCAAAGCAGAGCTAAAAGGAGAGAGAATATTTGGCTTCCATTCATCAGGTTTTCTCTTTACAACTTGTTTCCACTACATCCAAATGCCTCAAAAATTGGTTATTTCAGGTTTAAGCAAGAGATTTTTGGGAATCTAAGTATTTGATCTCATTTACAACAGTTATTAAATGTAATCTATATCTAGATAAGTTATCCAGATCAGGAAAAACACACGTTAATGCAAGGTGTAAATGCTTTGTGATCGGAATGTGATCAGATCCACCTGACCACATCTGAAAGGTAGTCAGCCTACATTGTGTTTGGATCTTATGTAGGTGTAAACACAATCTGTGAAACGATCTGGTTACAGATCTCATTTTAATATCAGGTATAAATGGGTTGTTAGATTCTGAATCATGGAAATCAAAATTTGGCAGCAGCCAGAAAGCCATGCTGCATTTAACTGAAGCTGATGAGGATGACATAAGAAGCTTGAGATAACTGATAATGACCAGTACAGCAACTGGAGCTCATACATCAGGTTAAAAGAGAGAAAAAGAGAGAATAAAAGTAAATAAATTAATGTGTTAAACCAGGTGATAATTACTGATTACATAACCAGTATTATATATTATATATATTACATAACAATATGATATGAAAGTGAAAAATCTTTGCTTTTTAATATTCTTTATCTGGCTTTGTTTCTGGCACGGTCAAAATTGTGTGTGTGCCTGAAATGAAGTGGAGCCATCTAGCTGATGACATCATGTGTAGAAAGAGGTGAGGTGAGGATAAAGGGTGTGCTCAGCCTGTGTGTATGCTTTGTGCGTGTGTGTGTTTGCACTGAGAGAGGACAGACAGCAGCTTTTATGCCTGCTTTTTTTCTGATCTTTGGTTAGTTTGTAACGACAGAAGTCAGCGAAAAGGCTCATTCATTCTGCTAAACACACAGCATACCTTCCTCACTGCTCTTTGAGTTTTTAAAACATAATTTTATTGGGCTCCTGTGAATCCATCCAGCAAACTGAGTGTCCTTTACTTCCATTATGGAGGACAAAATCATACTCATCAGCTCTAAACTCTTAAGCCAAATGAAATTGTGCTGTGTTGGTTATAATTTTGGGATTCACGATATATCAGGCCCCTTTTTTTTGGGAGGGGGGGGTGAAGTGGCCCTTTAAAAGACGAGCATGATTAGAGGGAGAGGCTGCAGTGTGTGGTAGCCAGACTGAAGATGACACATCCATTTAGATGGAGGGAATGATTCCTCCCACTGAGGAGAGAGGAGGGGGGGAGTGAAAGGCTTTTAGTCAGGGTCTGACTTGACTGCAGCATAGATGACATCAGGTTGTTGTTGGAGCGATGCTGTGTGACGACTGAACTCAAGTGTGTGTGTGGCTGTTGGACAGTGTTTGTTTTGTCAGCTAGTTTTAGATTTAGTCTTAGTCTGTTCATTTTAGTCATATTTATTCAACCTCACCTATTTTGTTATTAATCTAGTTTTTAGTCTTCCAAGGAACAGCTGACAAAAATGTTATGAAAGTTTAGGCTAGGTTTATTCAACCTGAAGAAGATTCTTTCAAAAAGATCACATCCAGTTGATTTTAGGCTATAAGTCTTGGTGGGTCATGGGAACAGATGTCTGAAAATAGACATTAAATGGATAGTTAAGCCAAAAATGAAAATTCAGTCATTATCTCCTCACCTTCATGCTGATTGAAGGTGAGGTTTAGTTTTTTAGTCCACAAAACTCTGCTGGAGTTTCACAGGAAAACAGCCTTGCAGAATCTCCCAAACAATGGAAGTGAATGGTGACCAGTTTTCAAATGTAAAAAACAACAGAAAAAAAATCCAAATTCTTGTAATTCAAGTCTCATAAAGCCCCGGCATGCGAAGTTGAGTTGAAAGACGTCATTTACCCCATCTGAACTGGGTGTGCGTGGCGTGACAGTGTGCACACCCAAGTTAAAGTGTAACTTGCAGGTTGAATTTCTTAATGAAATTTATTTGTAACCTTGTGTAAAATGTTTAAAACTTAATCAAAGATTTTTTGGACATAAGTGCAAATTTTTATTTCAGACATTGTGTCATATTACAGAGAAAGTCACTGTGCTCTGCCTCTGACCAATGTGCAGAAGCAGGTGGTATTAAGTCTGAGCAGTCGTCTTTCAGTGAGTTGGAATCGTGTAGCTAGTTTTACAGTGCATTTCACTTCCGGTGACCATGCTGAATCATTGTGTATGCTGGAGCTGGCTCTCGCTCCTGGGTGTGTTTCATGCAGGTGAAGAGGCAGGACGTCACTGATGACTCTGTAACTAAAACAGCGGTCTGACTGCTGGCTGACACTGACCGCACAAGCACCTAACAACCAAAAAAGTTTATCAGGGAACTGTTGTTAACCTCCCCCCCCTCCCCTCCTCTCTCTCAGCCTCCGTCCCTCTGTCACTCTCTCCCTCACCCTCTCTTTCTCGTCACTGCGGCTCTGTGTGTGGATTTATAGGAGGCGAGGTGATGTGAGATAGGACTGATAAAAGCTGATACTCGAA
This sequence comes from Lutjanus erythropterus, assembly GCF_056507025.1. NCBI lineage: Eukaryota > Metazoa > Chordata > Actinopteri > Lutjaniformes > Lutjanidae > Lutjanus > Lutjanus erythropterus. The sequence goes on along the minus strand of NC_139326.1, from coordinate 38,284,749 downwards.
CATGAGCTGAACACAGGATTAGCTGTTAGCTCACTCACCAAGACACCTGCCAGGTTCTCCACTGATTCTATGACCGTTCTTTCTCCTCACCCTGTTCTGGCCCTGTTCTCTTTGACACCTAGTAGACTCATAATCATGAGATTGTGCTCCATTATATTCATAAGAACAGAGTCAAAACTAGCATTAGGATCCATATTTGTTCATGTTAATTATGATCTGTGTCAATCTACGTCACTTCCGTTTTGTCACTGTACTGTAAATATATATATATATATATATATGTTTTATTTTATTATTATTATTTTTTTTAATCCAAAGATGTATCTTCTTCTTCTGTGCCACAGAACTCCATTGTTGTCCAAAGATTATTAAAAACACATTAATGAGGTACATTGCTGAAATGTTTCATTTATATTGAAGTTTATTTTGACTCAGTCTGTCATACACCGTCCTGCTGCCAGATATGCTCACTCTGCACCAAATGTGAATTAATCTGCAGCTGAAAATAGTCCCAGACAAATGCACTATTTCTTCCTGTTTGACTAATGTTTGCTAAAAACTACAGTGTGCTTCCCTCACTTTTAAAAAATGAAGTTACAAGACAAACCAGGCTCACGTTGATCCTCCTCCTCTTCGTGCCTCTCCTGTTTCCTGCATATACACTTTCAGTTATGACTTTATTGTCAAAGGTCCCCACACTGAACAAATGTTGATCTAAGGTCTATCAACAGAAGTGATCCTGGAGAGGCAGCGGAGGTTCAGAGTCCATGTCCATTAACTTGATAAAACAGGCCAATATAACATATGCACAAGCAGTAAACTGTAACAGACTGCATGTCAACCCATAACCATGTTACAATACCATATTGTGTAAAAGTGAAAAGCTGTGTTGACACTTTGTCAATATTTGAGTCCTCATATGATCTGGTATATAGCTCCAATAGTCTTTTATGATTGCTTCCTTTTTATACTGTATGTTTGTTCAAACATTCCTAACAACACCTCATCTGCGTCATCAACCTGTTGCACCCCTCTTCTTCTAATTTGTCCACATCACAGAGCTTCTCTCCTGATAATAACACGTTTTTCCTCTGCAGTATTATGTCAGAAGTGAGTCCAAACTCAAACCTCCTGCTGTTGCCAGGAATGTGCAGAAAGGGAATACGGTACCAAGATGGTTTTCAGTGCTGGGTGTGGCCCCTGGGACCCCAGGCTAGCTGTATGGCTAAATGAGCTAACTAGCCAACCACACAGGAGGTTAGCCTCCTTTAGCATTAAGTAAACTAGCTTTCTGTCCACCTGGTAGCTCTTTAAATCACCTTGATACTGTACTCTGTTGTCAAACTGGTCTTGTAACAATTAATGACATCTTTATGACACGTCCAAATGGTAACACTAAGGTCAAGGAAATTATTCATGACATAATTATAATGGCCTCATTATGAAAGCATTTGACAGTGTACTAACTCTTAATGACATCCTTATTACAAGTCCAAAATGTGTCACTGTAGTTGAGATCAATAAAAATATTCATGACACAGTAACAGTGGCCTCATGACAGCTAATGTCAAAACCAACCACACATGACAGTGTAATATAATGTTAAAAGCTAAATAGTTTCTTTTAGAGCTCGATTAATTAATCAATTATTAATATGGCTGCAAGTAGTAATTATTTGCATAGTCAATTAATGGGTTAATTGATTAATAGTTGTTTGCATATAAAGAGTCGGAAATTATGAGAATTGTTAATCAGTGTTTCTTAAAGCCCAAGATGACGTCCTCGAATGTTTTGTTTTGTCCACAACGCAAAGATATTCAGTTTGCTGTCAGAGAGGAGTAAAGAAACCAGAAAATATTCACATTTAAGAAGCTGAAATCAGACATGTTTTTCCCTGAAAAAAATACTTAAACTGATTAATTGATTATCAAATTAATTTAATCGTCGATTAATAAAACAATTAATTGATTAGTTGTTGTAGCTCTAATTATTAAATTAATCACCAACTATTTTGATAATCAATTAATCATTTGGACTAATTTTATGGAGGAAAAAAGGTAGCTAGGTGGCTTTTTATAAACAAAACAACTAATACATTAATTGAGAAAATAATTCCCAGATAATTGACTATGAAGATAATTGGTAGTTGCATCCCTGGCATCTAGAAGCCTGACAATGTCAAGTTGTCAATTTAAAACAGACATAATTGGTTGGATTATACTTACAGTAATGACAACAGTTAAAAACATTCATAAAGACTTAGTCATGTTCATGACAGGTATGTCAGTCTTATGCACACTGCTTCACTCCTAGTGTGAAGTGGTACTTAAATTATATCTTCATGATTCTTTTGAGTTAACCGTTTGTTAAGCTTGGTGACCTCACAGAAGTTGTGACATAACTTCAGCCATCATCAGCCAGAACAAGTGACAACACCTGAGTGGATTTATAGGGTCTTCCTTGAGATTTAAGCCGAGTCTCTCCATCAGTACTACACATTGTGCCTATGTGCAGTTGAATAATATTGAGAACCACAGTGTGTAATATTCAATTAATATATAAAATATGTAAATAGAAACTTGGCCCCCTGATTATAAGACAACAGCAATCCCTGTCTCCATTCCACTCAGCCAATCAGTACAATCTGGGATACTCAATTATATAATGCTTTTAAAATCAGACTATTGCTAAACACAAGAAAATGAGAATCGTTGAAGTCCAAATGAAATGATATTTCATGTTTTTGTCTGCTACACTGTACTGCTACTGAATACTTATATGGTCCAGTGCAATCCAATATAAGTGTTCTGCCATAAAGTCTACTTTTATGATGCCTATAATGTTCAGTATTTGCTGACATTGTCATAAAGGTGTTAATTAATGTTTTAGCACTGAATGAAACGTCAATAGTAATGTTGTACTGGATTGCATTATATTAAGAGATGTTTTTAATATCCTGTCCCCTCATGTATGTACACAGGGAGGACAAAAAATAGAAACAGCCCCAGCACAACCATCTTTAATAATGGCCCCATTGATAAATCTATGATTGAATACAGACAAAAACTGAACAATATGAATTTTGTAAAAGAACTTTTTTTGGACTGTTGGACTTTTTATGCCTTTAATTGATAGTACAGCTGAAGATATGACAGGAAATGTGGAGCCAGAGTGGGGGATTGACATGCAGCAAAGGGCCATGGGTAGGAAGGACTCACAACCTCTGCACATGGGGCGCACATTCCACCAACTGAGCTATCCAGGCACCGCAAATAGCTTCATTTTAAATCAGATCTTGCATGATAATTAGCTTTCCTGCTAAAGTTTCTTATCTATCTTTCAAACATGAACACGTCTTGTCCTGCACCTTAGCCTTTCAGGCGAATGAGCCACCAAACCAATATTCAGTAGAGAATAGCGCTCTGTTAACATAACTTTGCAGGCTAGGTAGCAAATTAGCTGCTCAGCTGCAACAGATTTAAAAGGTTACATATTCCCTCAGGATGGCAGTTTATCAGAACTACACCATCACCCTGTAAAATTAATTCTGTTGTATCAGACTTTATTGAAGGATGCTGTAATATGAGTAGAGTAGGTCCTCAAAGGAATAGAGTGGTGCGCAGCGTTGAGTAAGGAGAAATGATGGTGCTGTCAGCAGTAAGTTGTCAGTGTGGCAGTAAATGTACTGTCCAGATTACAGTGTGTCAGATAATAAACACTGCTGCTCCTCAAGACAGAGAAAAGTCTCATCTGTTGTTTCCCAACTGTTGGAAAAGTGATGGGGTTAGCCCCAAAGTAAGCATGAGTGCAGGAAAGGCTAACAATAATATCAGCTTTGCACCTACAATGTCAGGTCCAGTGTGATTGTATCCCTTTCAGAAGTGTGATCCGGCCTTGAACTGCAGCATCTTGATGGAGACAGTAATGATAAATCCAACACTGAATGTCTTCTGTGATTGTTAATCTATTTTTCTGTGTCGAAATCAGTTCTTGTTGTTACCATGTTGTTAGCCATCCACTGGCAATCCCAAGATGCCTTGGATAAAGTCTGTCGACCAAGGAGAGGCTATGTTCCTGACTTGTGCGTGACAGTGCTGATCCATAGGTGTATTTATAGATCCACGCACTGATCTAAAAGGCATTGTGAGGTTGTCCATTCAAAATGAAATGTGCAGAAATGACAGTAATGAGCTCACCCAGCGTTAGGCATCACATGACTGAGGTATTGTTTGTCATAACTATTCAAAACCACTAACAACACCCTGCCTACCATGACATGTAGGTTACAGAGCCCCTCCTCCCAGTTGGAAAGGAACATCTCTAATATTTCCTCAAAGACCCTTTTTTCTAATCGATAATAATACGCTATTAATGTAACAATACGTTTAAAACTAGAACAACACTTGGAAAGTGCAGACCTTCACCAAGGTGTGTCAATCTTTAAATTTTAACAGTTTCTTCTTTGGTCCATGCCACACTTCTCCATCCAAGTTTCATGAAAATTGCGCCAATAGTTTTTTCCACAATTCTGCTAACAGATAAGCAAACAAACAGATGAACAAACAGCACCAAAAATATAACCTACCAAACTAGATTTCAGCTGGACAGGTGGATGTAATGGCAGTATGAGGAAAGCGTATGGCTAAATCATCAACCAGTAAATAAGAAAATCATGGTGAACATTGATTGTTGATATGCTAACGGAGCAGCAGAGCCTATTAGCTTGATTAATTGGATAATTAATTATTAAATTCATCACCAAATAATCAGTTTGAGTACCTTCTTTTAAGAAAAAACGTCCAACTTCTCTGATTTCAGCTTCTTAAATGTGAATATCTTTACTCCTCTCTGACAGTAAACTGAATATCTTTCAGTTATGAACAAAACATGACATTTGAGGGTGTCATCCTGGGCTTTGAGACACATTTTTCACCATTTGCTGATATATTATGGACTAAATTACTAATCGATTAACTGAGAAAATAATTCACAGATTAATTGATAATGAAAATAATCATTTGTTGCAACCCCAGACGATTCAGCAAAAAATTGCAGTGTTCCTTTAACTGGCAGGAAAGTCTGTGTCCTGTATCAGTGGTAGTAACAAGGACATGAGGACACGAGCACCTGTACTGACAGAGCCAATCTCCCTGTGGTCTGTACCTGTCCGCTGAGTGCTCCGTCTCTGGCACAGTCTCTTGCACAGTGTATGTGTGTGTGCGTGTGTGTGTGTGTGTGTGCACGCACGTGCTCATGTCACCCTGGGGAGATGACTTTGTCCTCACGCAGCGGAAGTTTGAGACAGCGTGGTGACACAGCGGGAATGCAGATGCCACTGTTGAAGTAAAAGAAGTCCATACACCTTCATGCTCATTTGTGTGTGCATGAGTGTGTGCATATGAATCACATACTGTACAGTATTTACAGACTCACAGTCAACCTTTGAAACCATTGAACAGCTCAAACCTGCCTTTAATGCCTCAGTATAGTTTCTACTTGCCTGCTCCTGAAGTTATAGGTATTTTGGAAGATGGTATTTTTGGCTCAGCTTTCTCTGTAACACAGTCACACACACGCACACACATACTGTATATGCAACAGACATCCTCTATTTACATACTGCAGCAAACTTTAATCTGGGTGCTTGAGAGCTTGGTTACTAACTGAATCCTCTGCAGCTCTCTCTATTTACTTATGCTGGTCATACACACAAAAGTATGCAGTGCTGGATCTGAATTTGGTAAAATGCTATGCGCACGGGGCAAGTAAAGGTCTTAGGATGGGGTTCCAAAGAGACACAGGTCTTTAGTTGGTTTAGATTTATGTCAGATTAAACCTTTTCTATAATTTTCCAATTTCAGTAAGAAGCCCTTTTTCACATCAGAACAATTTTCTGATCTGCTCCTGCTTAAAAGTCATAATTGGTAAGATCTCAGGTTGATTTCTGACATAGAAGTAACAGTGCAGCCAAATCAACTCGTGTTTTAATAAACAAGTCAGTAATTAACAACTATCTGATTTCATGATGTACATGAGTAGGACACAGTAAAGTTGGTTAGCTTGCTGAGGAGTCAGAGGTGTGCAGCCTGTCCAGTGTGCGAAATACCCGTCAATATTCAGGGGGGTCCCCATCTCCCGATTGTTGCGCAATACCGATCTAAATTTTCTCTACTAAACTATTTCTACTAAATATGCAGTAGGTCTATAACATTACAATATTTCATGGATGCAAGCCAAGACAATCAGTCTATAGCCTACGTGACAGCACACAGGCACACACTTAACAATGTTTGATAATCCCATAGTATTCGCAAAGCAACACTGACATAGGAGGTTGCATTGGCTAAAGTTGTATGGATGCACGTTGTTTTATAACAAGGAGAGGCAAAGTTGTGCATTACAATGCAGACACAACAACAATTGACACCAATCTGGCGCACTTACAAGAGCAATTGACTGAATAAATGTCAGGTATAACCTATTGGCATGCGATCAGTGCACTTGCAAATGAGAGCCTGCAGTATGACCGATTGTGTGACATAATTTAACCATCCATCTACAGCAAATATGACAGTGCTAGCAGCAGTAGCAGCTAACGTTACCCCAGCACCTGCTGCGTCTTCAGAGCACTCGGCCTCAACTTCACCTTGTTCTTCTGTGGAGTCACTGGGTGGGAGAGGATCCTCTGTTCTGGTAGTGAGTGGGCCCACTGTGCTACCTGCACCAGCATCTTCATCTCTGAGTGCCACCTTTTTGAATGTGAACCCAAAGTGTGCGAGTGATACACTCTGGTTTAGCTTTCGCTTGCTTGCCATTTTTAGTATGACCAGTCTGACTTCTCAACGTTACGTCTTTCTTTTGTTTGGTGCGCACATGGCTTATTTGCATACACACACAGCACTGGCTGGCTCCGGGGTCGGACCCCCCTGGACCCCCCCGTATTTCGCACACTGAGCCTGTCGCTTACAGCTCACTGTGGCTGCTCCTGGCTGTTCATTACTCCCTGACATATTTCAATATGATCCACCTTAAAATGACTGTTGCCTTGTTTTGTAGGAAAATTGAATGTCTGTGTAAAGGAAATTCAGAGTTTTTCTTCTAGACACGTTATAGATTACAGAAAGTAGAGCTGAAAACGTGAAAAGACTGAGAACTATGTAGTACTAACTTTGAAGTTAAGCTGTTGTTCAGGACACGCCTCCCTGTGTCTGTCTTTCAGCCATTCGACAGTCCTAAATTGACTCTTGTCTCTTGCCTTTTGCTTAGTCACACTATTTTTCTCCTCTTTCCTCTGCCAACGTCCTTATCGGTGAAGAACTTCTACCATTACGTTCATTGAGTCTGGTGCCCCCTCTGGTGCCCGTTCAGTGCTGCACCCCTCTAAATTCCCCACTGAGCCCCCTAACACCAGACCTGAAAACCTCTTTCTCCTGCCATTCCAAAGCTCCTGTGCTCGTGGTATAAAGGCATACTCAATCCTGGCAGCTACAGACTGCACCAGATGATCAAACTCATACAGTTGGACATAAACTTAAGTTTGTTGGAGATGATGGCTCACATGAAGTATTGTGACAGTGATCTCTAATTTAGAACTTTAGTGGGACCCAAACCCGTCCTGCATTAGCATATTTCAGCCCAAACCAAATTATGGGCTGACATTTTTCTTAACAAACTTCCCTCTATGTACCAAACGGTAGGAGTTGGCAGTGACAGGGACAATACATGGAGGGAATTTGAATTGGCAGTGACAACACTGACAAGAAAAATGCAAAAAAAAATTATATATGTGTACAGCTCAAACCCAACATAAGCCCCTGAAATGGATGAGAAATACGGGCTGACACAACCCAAACCCGATGAGTCAGATTTCAAGGTTTACTCTAGTTCAACAAACCCAAGAGGGTTCTGATGGGAAAACAGAAACACATTAGAAGGTGGCATCACTTTATTTTAGGTTCATATGATGCTTTAATGTATCCTCTTTTTTTTCACTGGCATCAGTCTGCATGGTGTGTGTGTGTGTGTGTGTGTGTGTGTGTGTGTGTGTGTGTGTTCCTCTCAGAAATGGCCATTTCAGAAATTACCCACCTCTTGTTACACACCTACATGAATCCAGCTATTTATCTGGCTATTCACAGGCTGGTGTTTCCTTTTCAGTCCTGACTAATGGGTCCATGTGCTTATACAGCACTACTCATGCACACACACACACACCACTTATCCATCCACCAGTTTTTATGCAAATTTTATAACAGCATATTGAAAGAATGACGGCATTGCAGGCCCTGCTTTCACTAATGTCACCTTTGGCAGTTAAGATGAAACATTCACAATTAGTGCTGGAAATGATTAAATGATTAATTGATTAGTCTAGTGATAGAAATCATCACCAAGCACTTTTGAAAATCAATAAATTTTTTAGCAAGCAAAAATATATAAACAGTCTCTGGTTACAATCTGTTGAATGTGACGAGTTTCTGTTCTATATAATTGTAAATCTCTTCTGGTTTTATGCTGTTTTGGAGAAAACAAGACCGGAAACATCACCTTTCTACTGAGAAATTTATACACAAAACAATTAATTGATTATTTGAAAAATTATTCACAGTTGAATTGACAAAATGTCCGGCTCCAGAAAAATAATAATTACATTAATTATCCTACTCTTTGCTCCTACTCTAAATGTTGCCCATATTTGCTGAGGCCTTTGTCTGCATTGTTTAAAGCTACTACAATGAACTTTAATATTTTGTTGACTTTGGAGCCCCCTGTGGACAGGAGCAGTAGTTTCCTCCACCATAAGTATATATTACATCAAAAATAAAATTATCGAAGCACAAATCTCCTCCTTCTTCCTTTTATCTGGCTAACATATACTCTCTGTAACTTTGTAATTTAAACACAGGCTCGTCGTTTCATCTAATTTCATGGGGACTTCAACCCAGTGGCAGTCATTAAGAATAACTACACAGAAATAGCTGATCTACTTGCTGTTGGTGTTGTTTGCTTATGTGGGTCATATAGAGGCATCAGTAATAAACTGAGACTGTTTCATAACCTGTAAAACTAGGTTTAAGGGCATTCTTAAGTGTTGTGGCAGAGAGGCATCTTTGTATGACACCATGTAGTCAAGAGTGTCCAGTGAACATAAGTAAAGACTATCCTGTAACAGGCTTTATCTACAGATCCTCAGTGCACTTCTATAGAAGTATTTTAATATTTATTAATATGGGGTTAGTTTTGGCGCTGGTCTATATCTGTCCCTCCTCAGTGGTCTCTGAACCCCCAGCCTCATTCAGCCCGTTGCAGAGTCATGATCAGCCCTCTTAATAATTGAACTGGAAATGAGTGGTGAGCGTCTGCTTAATAATACATCAGCAGCAGAGTTAACGATCCTTTGTGTTACAGTGAAGGCTGAAATGTGTGGCTGAATGGTTCAGGGTGTGTCTCTGCAGTGTGTTAGAGTGTACAGAGGTAGAGCCATTTCATGCCTAATCTGATAATCTGACCTAACCTGAACCTGACATAAAACTATGAAAAATGAAAATCCTGACAAAATGAACACTGCACCCAGCACCCAGTCAAACAGGATAATGTTGACATAATTATGAAGTGTAATTTATTTTTCAAACTCAAAATGTCTTCAGACTAATGAAATATACAGTCATTATTGAAAAACTTCAGTTTGGATAACAGCAGACTGACTGCATGACTCTATGACAGGTCTGGACCTTGTGAATCGTGTTCATATCTGAAAGAAAATTCAAAATATTAGAAAATTGGTGAATGTGAAAAGTTCTCCTAAATCACTCGTACATACCACTTAAGAACAAATCTGTTTGTACAAGCGGCTCTTGAATGAGGCCCATTGTTCTGTCTGGCACAGAAGAGTTGTTATTTCAACTTACAGAAACTTGTGAGTGTTTTTGTGTCAAAGTGACGGGGAGAAAATTTTTTGAAATTGTCTCAGTATTTAGTGTGATTGCTGCACCTGCTGCAACTGACTTAAGGGCCTTGCAAAGGAAAAAATGGACCTTTTCTTCTAAATACACATGAAGAACAATGATATGAAGGGTTTTTGGGTGGGCCTGAAACATGTCTCTGTAACATGCCGGAGCCACGGTCCCCTGAAACTGTATAAGCCTCTGTGGAACCTCCCCTCATCCTTCCCAATGGTCAGTAACAAACGTACCTTCAGTCACTCTCAGTCCAAATCAGCCCAGCAGTTCACTTCAGCTCACCTCAGTTCCAACAACCGGACACAGAAGAAAAAAAAAAACATCCTGTCACCGTCCTCTGGCTCTGGTGGCTCAAATATGTCTGGGCATGTCCAATAAAGCTTCTAGACTGAGCGTCCATGTTTTGGGCGGTTTTCAGGTTGTAGTGGTGTTTAACACTGAGACAGCGGAGCAGAAACGCCCCCAGCATTTCAGAGCAAGAGAACACTGACCTTTTTCCATGATTTTGAGACCTAATTTCATACACTTTGGCTGGGTTAGGGTTATCATGTGACAACTTCAGAACACACATTTTGTGCTTTTGTAAGAGGGCAAATATGTCAAAAACATATTTGCAACATATAACATAAAATTTCCAGAAAGAATGTAATGATCAGGTCTTGCTTTATTTCATCTTTATACTTGAATTTGAAGGATAAAACAACCTCAGTGTGGATCATTTGGACATTTGAAAGTAATTTGGTGCCACAGAGATGGTGTTAAAAAAACAAAACATCATTTTCCCCTCTGGCTCTTTTTCAGCTTGACATCTTTCCTGATTTTCTTCTCCATTCTCCTGGTGAGAAGATCATCTGTTCATCATTTTCCAGTTCTCAAGAAGTAATCTATGATAAAGAGCCATGAAACACTGTAGGAGGTGGGAGGGCGGGAGGCATCGGCCAGCTTTCCAGGAAATATGTATACATGCGTAGAACTTCCTCTGAGATGTACGTCTTTGTGAAGATCAATATCTACAAGTGGATGTCTTCTGTCTGCGTGCTGTCCACCCTCCCACCCACTCTGACTGTGTTTGTCTCAAACATTGGGTCCATTGTTACTCCAAGTGTTTTGAATGGCATCACTGGTGTCAGCACAGACGTCTGTACATGATGAATAATAATGATTCTTTAATCAGCAGAGGCTTTTGTGTGTGTGTGTGTCTGGGAATGTTTGTGCCAGGGTGTGCCATGTCTGCATATTAGTGCATATGTGTGTGTGTGTGTGTGTGTGTGTGTGTGTGTGTGTGTGTGTGATTGCTAATAGACAGTACAGTGTGTGTTTGCATGCGAGTGAATGAATTTTTTGATAAGTGAATGTGCACAAAGATCTTATTATTGTATAGCAGCTAATTGCATTTTTTGCATGAAAATCTGACAAAGCTGTTGAAGACATCGTCACAGTGGTCAGCTCTTTCACAGACTGATCTTGTGAAAGTTATACTTTGACCCTAAAGTGTTCAGGTTAACCACATTTTACATTTTTGCATCTTTTATGCTGAAAAGTAGCCTACATGCTCCATACAGTAATAACCAAAGAATCATATTCACCTCCTCATATAATGGCCAATGGTCAAATAAAGTGACTTTTTTGTAAGTCATTTCTAATAAAGTTAGAAGAAATTGCAGAGGGGAATATAAACAGGATTTCTGATGGTTTCCATGGTTAAAAATCTTTAATTCGACACAAGACTCATCAAAACTGGACCAGACCATGATTCCTATGGTAAAAAATGGCAATCATCTTTAAAAAAAACAAAACTGACCATTTTGAAATATAGGTGGCTAATGAGACTTTTCAAAAGTAATTTTTGGAAATTTGATTATATATGTTGCAAATTTTGAAAGATGTTTCCACTTTTCTGCTGTTCTATTAGCACAGTTTTCCATATCTGACTGAAAAGTTAGTCCATGCCTTCCGGCCAATCAGAAAGGAGAATTCTGTCGTCATGGTATAATTAGCATCATACAGACATTAGTTCTGTAATGGCTGAAATGGAATTGCCTGGTTAATGTGCTTTCTGCAGGCCAGCATCTGTACTCAGCCAAAGATTGTCTATGAGGTAACAGATACATCACTCTATGAGTGAGAGTGGATTGTGAGTTTCTGTAGTTCAAGAAGCAGTTAAATGTGATGTGATGCTGCTGTGTTTGTGTAAAACTTTCAAGACTAAAAATACATGCAAAAAAAAAAAAAGAAGAAACACACATACAGTGTTTGCATCACGTGTGAACTCATAGATATAAATGTTAATATGTGGATCTATGGTGTGCAGAAAATTCTAAGGCACAAAATGAAATCCCTCTCAGAGGACGTCCTCTTTGCCACAGTGTTGTATCACACTGCTCTGATGACTCATAAAGTGTGTGTAGGCACAGTGTGAAACATGCATGAGCAAATCTTTGTGGCATGTTCCCTTTTAGAATCACCAGTTTGTGTGTGGTGTGTTTCTTTGTGTGAATGCATTAGTTGGTCTCCAATTTTATCACAAAGGAACCTTTTTTTGTTAAAGGATACTGCCAGGTTATCACAATGTGGCAGTATTTGTGTAGTTTTGTAGTCCACTGTTCTGTCAGTTATAAGTATATAAGTATTTTCTGACCTCTGTGAATCACTACAGAGTCTGATGGGCCAAGAAACACAAGCAGTCAGACGGTCAAAGAGGAAACAGCAGTTGATCTAATCCACTTCATTTGGACATAAGTGTGCACATCAAAAAAGTTGCTAATAATCCTCATTCACATGAAGTCTTTGTACACACAAGTACGACAAGTGCAGCAGTTCAAGTTAAAGCAGGAAATGTGTCTGTAGATTGATGTTTGCTGTTTACTAGGCTGGAGCGGTATAAAAGTATTACGGTACACCAGGGTATTCAGAAATCATGATGGTATGATTATTATCTCTTCTTATTTATTATTGTTTCTTCCAGGACACAAATGGCCGTGGTTTATATAGAGAGATTTGCCTGAACACCCAGAGTCCAGCTTTGTTTGCCTGAGACTTCTGAGGCTCAAAAGTTCGAGGCTTGAAGTAAAGTTTGTTGTTCCAGCATCACCATAGAACCAAATTGCTCCAATTTCAACACTGCACTCCCTTGGATCTTTGGCAATTCACCCACAAAGTGTGAAGTTGATCAGATGAACAGTTCACAAGCTGAGCAAAGGACATACACTCACTGGCCACTTCATTAGATACACCTTGCTAACACTGGGTTGGACCCCCTTTTGCCTTCAGAACTGCCGTAATTCTTCATGGCATGGATTCAACAAGGTGCTGGAAACATTCCTCAGAGATATTGGTCCATATTGACATGACAGCATCACACAGTTGCTGCAGATTTGTCGACTGCACATCCATGATGTGAATCTCCTGTTCCACCACATCCCAAAGGTGTTATAGTGGACTGAGATCTGGTGACTGTGGAGGCCACTGGAGTACAGTGAACTCACTGTCATGTTCAAGAAACCAGTTTGAGATGATTTGAACTTTGTGACATGTTGTGTTATCCTGCTGGAAGTATCCATCAGAAGATGTGGACACTGTGGTCATAAAGGGATGGACATGGTCAGCAACAATACTCAGGTAGCCTGTTGTATTTAAACTATGATCAGTTGGTACTAAGGTGCCCAAAGTGTGCCAAGAAAATCTCCCCCACACCATCACACCACCAGCAGCATCCTGAACCGTTGATACAAGGCAGGATGGATCCATGCTTTCATGTTGTTTACACCAAATTCTGACCCGACCATCTGAATGTCACAGCAGAAATCAAGACTCATCAGATCAGGCAACGTTTTTCCAATCTTCTATTGTCCAGTTTTAGGTGAGTGTGTGTGAATTGTGGCCTCAGTTTCCTGTTCTTAGCTGACAGGAGTGGCACCCGGTGTGGTCTTCTGATGCTGTAGCCAATCTGCTTCAAGTTTAGATGCGTTGTGTGTTCAGAGATGGTCTTCTGCACACCTTGGTTGTAACAAGTGGTTATTTGAGTTACTGTTGCCTTTCTATAATTTCAAACCAGTCTGGCCGTTCTCCTCTGACCTCTGTCATCAACAAGGCATTTTCTCCCAGAGAACTGCTGCTCACTGGATAGTTTCTCTTTTTCAGAACATTCTCTGTAAACCCTAGAGATGGTTGTGTGTGAAAATCCAAGTAGATCAGCAATTTCTGAAATACTCAGACCAGCCCATCAGACACCAGCAACCATGCCACGTTCAAAGTCACTTAAATCACCTTTCTTCCCCATTCTGATGCTCGGTTTGAACTTCAGCAGGTTGTCTTGACCATGTCTACATGCCCAAATGCATTGAGATGCTGCTGTTTGAATGGTTGATTACATATTTGCGTTAAGAAGCAGTTGAACAGGTGTACCTAATGAAATGGCCAGTGAGTGTACATATGTTGCCCAGCTAGGGACAGGCATTACAAATTAGGTTAGGCTATAGGTGTTATTCTATGTGGCACTGGTTTGTGCTACGTAGTTGCCCCTATACAAATAAACGTTAAATAAACATTTATACATATATACAGAGATTAATTTCTTGTTGAAATAGTTAGATGTTAAAGATTCAGTAAGTGATTTTTATGCAGTTGGGGGCAGCAGAACAACCTGAAAGCATGACATCTGGCACAATAGTTGTTAATGTGAACACATTAGCAAACCGTGTCACACATCCAGTAAACACAGAGCAACATCCGGACTCATGTTTGTGTCCACCTGATGAATGTGAGGTTTCCATCAACTCCTGAGGGAAATATCCGTCTCTTTAACTGATAGGTGATCCACTGTATTCACCAGCTAGTCTCAATTTGTGCCTGTCTGCAGTTTGCTGCTGGACAGGTAGTGTACAGTAGAGCTTGAGATCTGTGCCTGAACCCGACGGGACCTGACAGGTTTGGGTCGGGTTGGGCTGTTTATCTCATATATTTCATGGGCTTCCGTCACGTTTGGGATTTATTACATACAGTATGTGTGGTACAGAGAGGGAAGCTTATTAAGAAAAATGTCAGGCTGTAATCGGGTTCGGGCTGAAATATGCTAATGAGGGCTGGGTTCGGGTCGGGTTTGGGTCTTTTCAGGCTCAGCTTCTCAGGCCTGATTGAACTCTTGTGCAGTGTGTTCATCAGAGCTTCTTCACTGAAAACAGCTGCTGCTGCTGGGAATAAGGTGGACAAGAGCTAGATTTGTGGACCCAACAACCAAAACAGTGAGCTTAGAGATGCAATATTCTGTGGGTTCATCACCACGAATAATCTGTTTCACATTTAAAAAATACACACAAAACGAAGGTGAAGTGTGAGATGAAGTCCTGGGCAGCAGTGATGGTGAGATGGTGCCTGCAGAAAACTTGAACTGTTAACATTTAGAAGTGTCGGGAAAGTGCAGGATCAGACTCTCTCACAGAGCTCTCTGCTGTTTTTATTATTCAAATCGGACGTTTGCTTTTGTTCTTCCAAGGCGTGAAAATCAATACAGGAATCTTAACAAGAGACCAACAGTTCTCTCTGTAGCTTTTTTCTGGTGAGTGTGAAGCTCATGCTCTACATTTACTTGACATCAGTACAAATATTATGTTGTTTAACATTGTGTCAGTCATGTTATGCTAGATTTCCTTGATTTATAACACGTGTGTGTTTATGTATGCAACTTTCCTTCCTTTCCTTCCAATGAGTGTATGTGCGTGCAGGAATCCTATTATGTGAATGTATTTGATAATGTGAGAGGGGAGGTTTTGTTTCGTGTGTGTGTGTGTGTGTATGTGTGTGTCAGAGGTCTCTTGTCTCTGTCTAAAAGGCCTGTTTGTCTGTCATGACCTTCACAGACAGAAACACACACACACCAGCTGTGTATGTGCGTGTGTATCCAAGACAGACACACAAAGACATCATGGTTCCTGGTTCTGCGTGTAACAAGATAGCGCTATGTTGTCATATCCGACACACGCACGCGCACTCACACACACACACACTGAGAGAGAGACGCTGTCATCATGACTCCTGACAGAGGAGTCAGTGCCCTCATGTGGCCTCATCGTCACACAACATGTTGTTACAGGACATGGAGGATGAGGTGAAAGAGGAGCCCTCAGCTGCAGGTAGAGGTGCGCTCCAGGTTGAATCAGGACACTGAATGATGACGGCTGAAGCTGAGAGAGAGCTGCAGCGCCTTCACTGTTAACAGATGAGACAGGCGGGAAGCTGACTTATGGCCAAAGGGTTTATTTGGCATTAACACTCCATGATGTGAGCTGTGGTTTTAATTTGTACAGGACTGAATACAGTATCTGACCGTGAGCTTCTGTTTCCCTCTAAATATTGCTGGATTGGATTAAAGATGTCAATCATCATCAGTCATCAGCTTCACGATACACTGTGATAAAAAGCCCAGACGATTAGTATTGGTTTAAAATTTTAAAGGAGAAATCTGTAATATATTTACTGTAATAAATCATAAATTGACCATGATGTGTCATCAGATGAGTTGAAACTTGACATGAATACTACAGCTGCGGTGTAGAAATTTATATTCTATCTAACAGTTTTGTGTGTCCACTTCACATTAATTAGAGTTGCAATTAATTGAAGTTTTCTCAAATAAATGTCTGTTTATAAGTCTTAAGAAATCATTAATAATCATTTAGAGGGTATAGATGTTTTTAACTGTTAAATTGATCAAAATGTTAATGGAGTGACATTGGCATCCACTTAACTCATCATCCAGAGTGTGTATTTTCAGAGCAGTGTGCTTTTATTTTCAGGATAATGGGATTAACTTTACACTGACAGACAACAGACAGTTATAAACAGCAGATCAACTTGCAGTGGAGGACTCGTCATTGCTTGTTATTGCGTCCTGCAGAGCACCTGCAGAGCTCCTGCAGTCTGTCTGTCTCTGCCATGTCTGGGGAGGAGGGTCGAGGGGAAACAACTCTCTACAACCTATTTAATATACAGTCTATGGTTCCAACTGACTATTAGACGTTTATACTCATTTTTGCATGCACAATGGCTACTGTAAATATTATATACCACTTAATTATTGGGATAACAGTGTTTGATTGCACTTTGAAAAACTGCCAAACAGTAAATACTGTCCAGCATCAACAAGGTCAGCTACAGTCTCCCAGATGCAGGTGTAGGTTTGTTTTGCATCAGTGAAATCATTTGCATCACAAAGGACATGATGCTATTTTAAAATTATTGAGAGGATTTTGGTATAAAAGTTGGTGAATTGATTTCAATCCATATATCAATACTTTTTGAACATTTTCAGCACATTTTGACAGTACCGTAATAATTTTGATTACTATAATTGTGATATGAAATTTGAATACCATTTCATCTCCAGCCTGGAATGATGTTTGAGTTAGAGTTGTGTGGGGGATGTCGGTCCAAATGGAGTTGTTACCTTTCTGCGGAGTCACTTGGAGGAAGTCATTCCAAGATAACAGAAACAATTCTGTAAAAACTGTACACCAGTTGTACTGCAATAATAAAATGAGCTTGTTCATATGGAACAAAAATCGGGTGAATAAAGAAAGGACTCACTTTTTACACCGGGGCCTTATGCCCCAATAAGACAGATTTTCGAGATAGTCTGAGTAGTTTTTGGTACGAATACTTTGTACTTTTACCTAAATATTTCTCTAACATCAACCACTCTGAGATTATCTCTTGTCCTGTCCTATTTTTTCTTCTTAGGTTCCTTTATGAATGTGTCTTTGGTGGCATAATGTTTGTAGAGTTAAAGGCTCCACACAGGCATTCCCCTGGGTTCATTGAGTGTTTCAGTTCATTCAAGTTAACAAGTCAATGCAGAGATGAACTAAACCAAAATGCTCACGGAATGAAGGGTATCATTCATAACCTGTGCCATGTCAAAATCCTCAAATTTTGTCCGTGGCTAGAGAATCCAAACAATTAATACTAGCTATAATTCAATGAGAAAATAGCTGCTTTAATGGGGAAGTGTAATTACATTTAACCACTCACTGTAAATGTTAGCACTGGATGTGAATCGTGTACTGCAGAATCTGCAGCTAAAAAATGTTGTGTGCAGCCAATGCTTGATCATTTATGTAGACAGACTCATCACTCTGCCGTGTTTTAACTGCAAAAAAACTTATTTTGGCTCTTAAATAACCTCTCCTCTCCTCTCCTCTCCTCTCCTCTCCTCTCCTCTCCTCTCCTCTCCTCTCCTCTCCTCTCCTCTCCTGCAGCCTAAATGTGATTTATGAATTGCCAGTTTTGGCAGTCTGCTGTGTGCCCAGTTGAGAGGCTGGCTAATTGAATTCTTAGCTACTGATAGTATTTTTCCTACAGTGGGAATAAGAAAAGACAGAAAGCAAGAACAGGATTACAGGCTGTGGACGGAGGAGGAACCATTTATATGGTTGGATTCACTCGGTACTTTGTGGTATTGATCAGATATAAAATGTGAGCTCATGATCAGGCCCAGTGAGGAGGTGTGTGTATTAGGATAGAAAATACTGTAGTCAGTAAAGTTGCTCAATTCAGTTTATGTGAGTGTCTTTACTTTGCAGGCACACTGTGCACGCTAAGTGGGCAGAGAGACACATTTGCAAACGGTGCAAGATAAAGATTAAAATGAGTGCCACTGTGGAGAGGTTTTGGCAGCCGTGAGCAGATAGTGCGTGTTTATCAGACTGGACATCCCTCACACTCCCTCCCTGATGTAATGGATCGATACGTGACAGTAGGCGAACTCAATCTCCTCCACAGTGTGATCCACGAGCAGGCGAATGGGACCTGACAAGCAGAGTTTTCATGGTAAAGAACCATGACAGAGGTTAACCTTGGAGCAGGATCACTGCGCTGCAGCTTGAGACTTGTGTTCAGCCAGGTTTCAATGGAAATGCAGTGCAAATAATGTTGTCAATTTTCTGTCTTTTTTTCCTTCCAGTGGGTGCTGGCCTTTGAGATCTTCATCCCGCTGGTGCTCTTCTTCATCCTGCTGGGTCTGAGGCAGAAGAAGCCAGCCATCGCTGTCAAGGAAGGTAGGCAGACATACTGTAGTAGGACGTGGACGGAGACAGCAGGGGGATTGGGACTGTTAATAACTTTGTATTCAGTTGACTACTGACCTGTTGCTACCCCTGTGAAGGTTTCCTTTCTTGCACCACACATACTGTTGATAAATGTGGCAGAAAGGAGGCCCATTTCTAGAGCTGATTTCTGAAGGGTGCCAGAGGGCTGAACCAAGTGTGGTCGAAGTAAGAAGGGGAGTTTTGTTTTGTTAGAAGAGGACAGACTTTTACCAAGTAATGGAAAGTTATGATGATCAATAATTAAATGAATGATTTTGAGTAATTTTTTAAGGTCAAAAGTCTGATTTTAGCTTCTTAAATGTGAATATTTTCTGGTTTCTTTACTCCTTTATGGCAGTAAACTGAATCTCTTTGGGTTGTGGATAAAACAAGACATTCAAGGACATTATCATGGGCTTTGGGGAACATTGATCAACATTTTTCACAATTTTCTGACATTTTATAGACCAAACAACTATTTGATTAATTGAGAAAATACAGATTAGACACATTAATTGTTGACTGAAATAATCATTAGTTGCAGCCCTAGTTAATTCTACAGTATATTTCTACATGACACTACATTTATGTGGTAAAAATTTCCATTTTTTTTAAATTTCGCAATAGATATTGCAGGGAAAAAAAGGAAAAAAAATGTTATTTGGATACTACAGTTGTGATAGAAATAAATAATAAAAGTGTTGGTAAAACACTGCATTAATCTGACTATTATTAGTATTTAAGTTATGCTCTAGTTCAGTTCTATTTCTGTTGTATCTCACATTGTAAATTTTCATATCATCTCATTATTGATGTGAGAGCAGTGATTCACAGGATTAATGAGGCCTGATAATCTTAACAGAAGTCTGAGTTATAACAAACCAGTCTGACATGTAGACGTGT
Source organism: Lutjanus erythropterus (assembly GCF_056507025.1). NCBI lineage: Eukaryota > Metazoa > Chordata > Actinopteri > Lutjaniformes > Lutjanidae > Lutjanus > Lutjanus erythropterus. Next base: position 38,264,807 of record NC_139326.1, on the reverse strand, counting down.
GCGGTGTTTCTGTAGCAGCTTGATGTGATTTGCGTGATTTAATCGAGGTAACCACAGTAAACAGATGTGTGTAATGGCGCCGTGAACAAGGCTGCCGACTTATCAACATATGTGTCCCACCAACACAACCTCATGGCAGTTCGTGAAATAGTCCAAAACATTTATCTCTTATACTCAGCACAACTAGTTAAAGTCATTAGCCATAATAAATATGCAACGTGTGATTACTCTTTCAAAATAAAAGTCTTGGGTATGTTTAGGAACGAAATTTACTTGGTTAAGTTTCGGAAGACCTTAGAATAATCTGTGAAAGTCCTCTGACATTGTCTTGCTCACAATGCTTTGTGTCTAACATGCATTTAGCCTTCTTAGACAAGTCTTGGTGGGTTTAAATACTTTGAATAAATACACAGGAAATAAGCACCCTTATTCCAGAGATTCTTCCTTAAAGGACCTAATGATACCAGCACATAATTTGGCTGAACAGAGATTATTTACAGGAATATCATGGAGCTACTAACCTGCTTTTATAGTTGGAAGAAGTTATTTCAAAATAAAGTTATTTTAATGGTTCTATATCTAGTTATGTCTAATTGTTAGTGAAGAGACCAAGGCTACAGAGCAGAACTTGTGTCTTTTCTACCTCCAAATAATTCTTCTACTGGCTAAGTTCCCTATTGTAATAAATATATTTCACTTTATATTTTTATTTTCCATTAATAAAAGAACAGTTGCAGCTTCAATGTTTCAGATAACTTTATTCACAATGATGGCTTTAGAAATCATACCTTCAAGATTGGACAACAGATACTGTAAGAATCACCCAAATCTGTTTATAGATCACTATAGACTGTTGTTTCTGCTTGAACCACATGAAACATACTTTTATTTTTAAAAGCATTTAATTAAAATAGCTTTGTTTTTCACATTATTCCTGTGCGGTTGAGTATTTCAAGGTGCGGAAAACACCAAACTGACAGAGCGCTGCTTGAGCTGGTGTTACTTTGATCAAGTTTTGGAGAGTTTGGTTTAAAGGTACATTTTACTAAGAAGATTAGTACCAACATCCGCTCAGTATTTCCAACAGTGACAGGGACAAGAAAGTTCAGAGTAAATCCGTGTTTGGAGGGGACAGAGGGGCTGAGGGGAGGCTGGGTTGAGGGGATGGGCGGTGGATGACTGCACTAGTATACTGGTGTCAGAATGACGTCCCCTGCCCTCCCCTACGCATTAACATGCATTACGATGTGGTTTTAAATATAGAAAGTGAACTCTACTGCTGACTCATGTGTGCCTATAGCTCTCCCTGCAGTCATAAAGATGTTACGTAGTTCTGTGCAGCATCGTCATGCATTTTAAACAGGCAAACGTATATTTTTGCTGCTGTTAAGAATATGTGATTTTGCCTTCCACCATGTGCTGTACTTTTTCTGTCCTTAGTTCACCTTAAAGTCTTGTGTTGCACTGTCCTTAGTTGACTTTTTCATCTTTGAGTTTGTTCAGTGCACTTTAGCCATTGTAGCAGCTGTACCCACTTTATTTTATGTTTTTTTTTTTGTCTTTGTTCTTTTACTTCACCTTTGTCCCGTTTCTGCTGTTCTTTCTTTGTTTCTTTCTTTGTTTCTGTCTTTGTTTCCGGCTGTGTTTCTTTCTTTCCTATTTGTGATGCATGTTCTCAACATGTTGGATGGACCAGTGTGTAAGTGTCATCATCAGTCATTTTACCCTGACATGATATATTAATGAAAACACCTCCTGATTAACTTGTGTGATAATCCTGTTTTGGGGTGTGTTTCTCAGCCTCTGTGTGTAAACTATATGTTTGCCTAACCCTGGAAGGTCATCTGCCAGAACATTTCAGTCACTCAGTGGTTCTTGGTCCCTGTTCATTACAGTGAAAGTTGGTTTTTTAACCTTCTTCCTGACTTCCTGTCAACTTCCCACACATGTTAATCTGAAACTTTATTCAACCTAATGACTCAATTTCTGATTACAGAGAAACAAAGCAAATGTATTCATTTATTCACACTTGCTTCTGTAATGATTCTGCATGGAAAAAAACACATGGAACTGCAATATTAACTGTGGCCACGACACCAAAGTCACCTCACAGCCTGGAGCTGTTCCTGGAGACTGGCTGAAAGTCAATACAAACCGTGTAAAATTAAAAAGTCCTCCAAATTATATAACAGTTCTATAACAAACATCGTTACATTACCTGACATAAACAAACAATGTTTAGGGGCACTTGCTGAAACGATGGATGCCTTTTGTTCCTTTTGGGAGGACAGAAAAGGTGTGGACTCGGGTCACATGACTTGGACTTGAGTCAAACTTAAGTCACAAATTTAATTTCTTTGGACTGGACTTGGCAAAATCAAGAAGGAGGGGCAAACTGACTTGGATTTTAATACCACTGACTCATTTTACTTTTTAATTAAAAATACTTGAGACCTTCCCCTAAGCCCAAACATTTAAAGGTCTGCTGTTTTAAAGGTATGAATTATGAATCAGTTCATTTCCCGAATCAACTTTCATTAACACTACTGTGTTCATTCTCAACAAGTTTAGAGCTGCATCAAATAATTGGTTAATTGATTATTAATTGATTACTAAATTCATGGCCAACTATTTCAATAAGTGACTAAGCAGTTTGAGTAATTTTCTAAGAAACAAAGTAGAAAATATAAATGTTTAAAAAGGTGAAATCAGAGTATTTTTTAGTTTCTTTAGTCCTCTGTGACAAGAAAATGAATATCTTTGGATTGTGGACAAAACAGTTGACTTTTTAGGATGTTGTCTTGGGCTTTGGGAAACTAATCAACATGTTTCACCATTTTCTGACATTTTATAGACCAAAAGTCAAGAAATTTAGTAGTCAAGTAAATTATTGATAGGTTAACTGACCATGTTGCAGCCCTAAATCTACCAGCATCCAATAAAGTTGCAGGAGAGAAACATTATGAACTAACATTATGTTACTGAGTATCAGTCGGAAAAACAATAGTAAAGATATTTTGTCTTTTTGCATGCAAAAACTTCAAGGTGGTCAACAAAAAATGAATGAAAACTTCAAATGGTGTTACATTTGCTAAAGAGCACGTAAAACTTATTTAGGACTTGACTGTCTTGACTTGGGATTTGACTTTGAACTTCAGTGCAAAGACTTGTGACTTACTTGTGACTTGCAAAACAATGACCTAGGAATGCACCGATCGACTGGCCGGAGACCAGAACTGGCCATTTTTCAGCATGACCAGCCCTGACCAGTGACCGGCCGGTCAGCAGCACATTAAAATTCACACACATGCTCCACCCGATGGTCATATCATGCGCGCAGCAACACAGATAGTAACGTCACAGCCACACACACTCAGACACACACTTACATGAAGTCAGCATTAATGATAGATTCTGAACAATGGAAAACTCTCCAGCTCATCACATTAATGTTAACCAGCAGCAGACTGCTGTTCACAGTTAAAATCTCACCTCCTGTTTGGGCTGAAGAATGAACAACCTGTGTTGATGCGTCTCCTCAAACATTTTCTCATCAACGCTCATTTAACTTCTGCTTCTGTTTTTCTCACTGCAAAGTTTTGGGCTGCAGTTTGATTACATCTTCTTTTGCGTGAGGACACATGAAATCATGTTCACCAAGTGATCTCGTGAAATCGTGCTCCCTGTTTCTTAATACGATAATAAAAGAAGGCCTGGCTGTAGCCTGGAGCACTTTTACAGAACATGTAAAAGTTATTTAATTGTCAGTGTTTTATTATGAACATCCAGTTTAATTTTACATTCAAGAAAAGTTAGTTGTAGACTGAATTGGAGAATCGGAATTAGCAGTCTCACCTCTGGAGGACAGTCTCAGAGTCAAAGATGGTGCAGGATGTCTTCCTTACCCTGGACTGGAATGCAGCTCAGCAGCAGTGCATGCAATAATACAACTAAATATAATTTTGGTCTCCTTTATATATAACTCCTGGCCAGTCTGTTCATATGGTTTGTATTGACTTCAGTGGAGTATTTCATTTTGTTTTTGTGGACTTTACACATGTCCATTGTTGCTTTTTGAGCTCCTGAGTGGCTGAATTCACCGTTCCAACTGTATATGTGTGTTTACAGAGGTGAAAATGAATATATATCTACCTCTCCCTCTGAGTGTGTTCCTCTCAGTCCTGACACATCCGGTCTTGATGCATCTTGTTTACTGTGTGCTGACTGAGTCAGTGACTGAGCTCCATCATCACCACAGAGCAGCATCCTGTTTCACACTGCGAGGGACTGATGCTGAAGAGCTTCATTCAGTCCAGATTAGCACTGCCGTCCAAAAACACTGGCTGCTGGACAGAGAGGGACACATCAGCTTCCTATCATTTATTCCTATCAGTATGAATACTGATGAGAATAAATACTGTATGTGGAAGAATGTAATCTGTAATTTACACTGTCACCCTTCTAAACAAATGGGCTGCACAATGGATCTAACAAATCATTATATGATCATGTTGCTGTAATATTGTTCCACTTTTGGTTGCATTATTTCTTTTACAAAAGCTTCTAACAGGCCTTCACTGCACTCTGTTTGTCTGCAGTGTCCTAAAACCTCCTGAATTATACAAGACGTTTCTATGCCTCTTGTGACTTTGACTGTGCAGTCCCTACCTGTGTGTCCTGATGTGTGTCTTCTGTGTGTTTGGATGGCACAGACTCCATCAGAGACTTTGTGTATTTGACTGAGTAATAATTTAATGATTTGCTGTTCATTCCATGTACTTCTTGTTCCATGTGGCGGGTTGTGTACTGAAGGCTGTCTCTATAATTCATGTTTAACTTGATGATGTATTCTGACCTGTTTAACACCTTAACTTGATGATCTTTATTCTCAGCGAGCCGGTCAGAGAGGACACATGTCAGTGAACTCAAACAATTGACCAACTTCACGTACAATACGATATTCAGCACTATTGCTGCACCCAAAAATGAAAATCTACTCACCTGTGTGCTGATTGAAGGTCAGGTTTAGTTTCTTAGTCCACAAAACTCTGCTGGAGTTTCACAGGAAAACAGTTTTGCAGAATCTCCCAAACAATGGAAGTGAATGGTGATGCATATTGATCGTCTGGTGTAATCCAAGTCTCCTAAAGCCCCAACATGCTGTTTGCCCACTGTCACAACACACACTCCCAGTTCAGATGGTGTGTATTTGCATGTGAACTCAACTCATTTCAGCTCAACTCAGCTTTATTTATAAACAACATACAGGAAACAAATAAAAACAAGCAAAGAATGAAAAAAATCCAAATAAATCAAAACAAAAAAAAAAAAATATGAAAGAATTGAATTACAACAATACAACAATAAAAGTAAAGTTATTAGAATCAAGTAAAAGGAACACCAAAGAATATATTTAAAAAAAAGTGAAGGATCTACAGTGAAAATTAAGTCGACCTAAAATTCACGACTTTAGACAATTTAAAAATGTGTTAAAAACTTTTCAAAATTTAAAACCAACAATACCTGCTGATAACATAGGCATAAAATGTGTGATTATCATCGTCTTTGTTTTAAAATTTATTTTTTTATGAAAATGTTGGCTTTTTAAAGTTGATTTCCGGCAATTCACTTCTGGCAGGAATATTCCTCAAGCACTGGTAAACTTTCTATTTTTAGACAAATTCATTAAATAATATTTCTATCAGATGTGTCTCAAACCTCTAAATCAAAGCAAAATAAGAATTATGGTTTAAAAATGAGTATTTTGATTAGCATTAAAAGAACTCTGAGACACTTAAAAAGGTAAAATGTCTGCTCACTACAACTCTGCTGTGAAGTGAAAAACTATAACATTGTCAATCCTGTCAGATTTTTCATCTGACAGTTTACATTTAATAAAAGATATAATCATTAGGAGGTTTAATGATGAGTTTTTAAGGTTTGATAGCCAAGAGTTTGATCTTTTAAAATATATTTTATCCGCATGATTGAAGAGTAAAACGTTTTGTCCCGATTCTCAAAATTGAGTGACTGATGATTGATTTCTACACCCTTTCATTTAAAATAAAGCACATCTGCATTACTCAACCATTTTGGGCCAGAAAGCCTGAAGATAAAGCAGATCTGGGTTTGGATAAAAACGGTGAGGTCTCTAACTTTAATGATCCCTTCAGTCCTCCTGGGGTTTAACAGCAGGAGTGTAAGTGCTGGCAGTTCAGCTTTAGTTTCTATTCCAGGATCAAATGCATTAGCCGTTCTCTTACTTTACTTAATTGCTGAACTTTTAATAAGTTTAATTTGTTGAAAAAGAGAAGTCATATACAGACAGCGTAAATAAAGCTTCTAAAAATATCTGGTGCACATTTTAATAACAAACTACTAACTTCTATTAAGGCATAAACAAAGATTTACTGCATATAATTATAATTATGCAGATGGGAGAGTTTAATTTCTCCTGAGAATTAATCAAGCCCTAAAACTACACACTGGCTTTATTTTTTTCACCTTCTGCCCTCCTGTTCTGCATAATTCCTCTGAATTTTGGAGGCTGTTTAAAATACAATTTAAGGTGTTTACTCACAGTTGAACAACAGGGTTCTTTGTTTACCAGGAAATAATTCATTGTGCTCTTACCTCAGTAGAAATGGTTAATGTACTCTGACAAAGCCTTTTGTTGTGTCTTTGTCCCTCAGAGGTACCACTCTGAGGTATATATAACTTTATTTAATCAGGAAGGAGCTGGCTCGCAGCCTGGCTGAGAGCAGCAGCACATAAAACTGGATAATGTAAAAATGATAAAACAACAGTCAAAATTCCTGAGCTTTTATGCTCGCCTGAAGTACTCTGCAGTCAGAGGGAGCAGCAGACAAAGCCTTTTTCAGCATGTTGAATGCATTTCACACACAAAGATTTCAGAAGTTTTCTAAATCAGTGGTACTTACGATGAGTGTCTTTTTGGGCAGTTTTGTTTATTTTTTAAACCTGCAAAAACTTCAGCCCTCAAAACTGTGACAATTTGACTGGACAACTGATTGTTTTTCATTTTGACATGTATGATGCTTCAGTGTCAAACTCATTCAGTTATTAAAGAGAAAAAGATGATTGATTGTCATTGAATTATGACAGTGATGGCCACATAAAAAGTTTGATTTAAAGAATGAGGTTGCGTTACTCAAAGAATAAAAAGTTTGTGTGCTCCAGTGTTTTTTCAATCCTCCAAAACTTGGTCCTGCTAGAAAGTCTGAACTGGTTTTATTACTTATTTTAAATATTTTATTTAAAATCCATCCAAATCCATTGAGAAGAGACATATTTTGCACAGGACATTTCCATAAATAAAGAACTCCTCAAAAGAAAAGAAGAACTTATTTCTAAACTTAAAGCCAATCACTAACCATCCTCCTTTAGCATTAATAATCAATATATAAGCACATAATTAACAATGCAGTGTGAGTATAAGGGAGGGTTAATAATGTTTACACGTGTTGTCAAAAGATGCACTGCCTGGCCAAAAAAAAAGTCACATTCTAATATTTCGTTGGAGCGCCTTTAGCTTTGATTACAGCATGCATCCACCATGGCATCGTTTCAAGAAGCTTATACAATGTCACAACATTTTTTTTTGTTCAGAGTTGCATTAATTTTTCTCCATGATCTTGTATTGATGATGGGAGAGACAGACCTCTGAGTAAAGTCTTCTCCAGCACATCCCAAAGATTCTCAGTGGGGTTCAGGTCTGGACTCTGTGGTGGACAATCCATGTGTGAAAATGATGTCTCATGTTCCCTGAACCACTCTTTCACTATTTGAGCTCCATGAATCCTGACGTTGTCATCATGGAATCAGGGAAGAAAAAAATCCATTGATGTAAAAACCTGTTCATTCAGTGTATTCAGGTAGTGAGCTGAACTCATTTTTTGGACTCATAACATTGCTGAACCTCAACCTGAGCAACTGAATCAACCCCAGATCATAACACTGACCCCACAGGCTTGTGCAGTAGGCACTAGGCATGATGGGAGCATCACTTCATCCACCTCTCTTCTTACCCTGATGCCCCCATCACTCTGGAACAGAGTAAATCTGGACTCATCAGACCACATGATCTTTTTCCATTGATCCAGAGTCAAATCTTTATGCTCTCTAGTAAACTGAAGCCTTTTTTCTGATGATCCTCACTGATAAGTGGTTTTCTTAAGGCTACACAGCTGTTTAGTCTCAATCCCTTGAGTTCTCTTCACATTGTGTGTGGAAATGTTCTTACTTTCACTATTAAACACAGCTGTGAGTTCTACTGTTGATTTTTTATGGTTTGATTTCACCAAACGTTTAAGTGATCTCTGATCAGGATAATTCAAGATTATTTTCTGACCACATTTCTTCCTTGAAGATGAAGGTTCACCACTATTCTGACATGGTTGTTTAAGAAATGAGAAGCTGCTCACTGCATCAGTTAGAGTTCAATAACTTGTTACCAGCTGAAACATATTCACCCTGCAGTCATTATCCAGTGGAAGGATCTGAACTATTTGCTTAATTAATTCCAGGTGGTGACTGTTTTCTGACCAGGCAGTGTATGTTGCACTTCAAATGTTCATTGTTGACCTGTAACAGCAGGAGTTCGCTCAGTTATCATAGTGAGTGAGAAAGACATATTAATAAATAAATAAATACTTATTGTACTGCATATAAAAATAAATAGTATCAATGAAGACAGTTAACTTATAACTCATTTTTGATACTATGTATTCATATGAAACACAAAGAATACTTTAAATCATTACAGCTGTATTTATATAATACTGTCAATCATTACTTACCTAAACTTTCTCACCTGTCATATACAGATGTGTGACAGCATTTCTGACACTTCTGACACTCTGTTTCTCAGAAAGGGAAAGGTGCATAATCCGGTGATATGAGAGAGATGGTGAGCTGCAGGACAATAGAAAGTGTTTTTGTGGGCGACTGTACAGGATCCACACTCAGACACAAGCTTCAGCAGCACAGTAACCATGGAAACATTGGACTATTAGCAATTTCTTTTCCTCGTTGTAAGCTCATCCAGTTAACATTTATGGATTGATGAGGAAAAATATCATATATGGGCCATTTTTTTTATCATTTTCCAACAAAAATGTGTTCAGCGTTGACATGTGGGAGCCTCTCTGGCCATCAGCTGCTCTGCTGCCTCTCAGGGTGGCTATCTGACATCTTCCTTTCCAACTCTAACACAGAATTTCTCCCTCTGCTTTTCCATTCTCATCGTCCTGTTCGCCCCTGTGGTTTTCTTTTCATGACAAACTCCCCCACCTGTTGGTCCTCGTCCTGCTCTCTTTCTGCATCCATATTCCCTTCCTGCCCACCTCTCCCACATCCTCTTCCCCTGTCGTGGTTTTGTCTTTTCTCTTTTTGTCCGTCTGTCCCCGTTTTTGCTCCCTCATGTCCAGCCTTTTACAGCGCAGCCCCACTCACCTCGGCTGGCATCATTCCCATCATGCAGTCACTGTGTCCAGATGGACAGAGGGATGAATTTGGGTTCCTGCAGTACAAGAACTCCACGTGAGTAGATTTTGTCAGCAATTATACATCAGTCTCATAACTTGTTTAGAAGTAGTTTGTCTTGTCTTTGTTTTTTACATGAGAACACCGAGATCACACTGTTCAAACCAACTTTGTATGAGGAAACACAGCCTTCTCATTCATTTTGAATGGAGCCAACACACAGAGCTCCGACAAAAACAGCAGGGTTGTCTGGAAAAATAGAAAAAAAGTTCAACTAGGTTCAACCGTTGCTGCTGGTTCAACTTGATGTCATCCCTCAAGATGTTACTTGGCCAGTCACATCATTGCATTGTGACATGACCAGCATATTTGTACTGTTTTACTTGCTGATCATCATGATGAGAGATAAAAGACCCAGTGTCAGTGGGGGTGGCCTCGTTGAGTTGCAGTTGAGGTGAAACTGTTCTTGGCCACAATCTTGCCTGCTTACCTCAGGTTCCTGGACACGTACAGGTCCTGGAGGGATGGCAGATTGGAGCCGATCACCTCCTCGGCAAAGTGAATGATACACTGCAGTCTGCTCTTGTCCTTGGCATTGGCAGCAGTGTGCCAGGTGGTGATGGAGGAGGTGAGGATGGGCTCGATGATGGAGGGGTAGAAGTGCACCGTCATCATCTTTGGCAGGTTGAAGTTCTTCAGCTGCCGCAGGAAGTACATCATCTGCTGGGCTTTTTTTGGTGAGGGAGCTGATTTTCTGCTCTCGCTTAAGGTCCTGGGTGGTGATGATGCCAAGCAAGCTGAAGGACTTCACAGTGTCGCCTGGGGAGTCACACAAGGTGATGGGAATCGGTGGGGATGTCCACTAATTCAACCATCTCTACTCAGGCAGGATATCGTTTTAAAAAATTACAACACTACTATCTTTAAAGTGATACCAATACCAATGGAGTACTTCATTCGATACCTTTTTTTGAAAGTTCTTTTTTATGAAGAGTACTTGCAGTGATTGGATGTGATCCAAACCATATAAATAGTCATTTTTTCTACATCTGGGTAGCAAAGAATTGAGTGCAGGTATCATTTGAATGAAGTTTCACTACTACTTGGTACCAGGTTATTTCAACGGATATCGTAAAGGTATTGCGTTTTGATACCCAGCTCAAATCTCCTCTGTATTTACAGTGTTGAGCTTCAGCTTGTTCTAATTGCACCAGGTCACCAAATGGCTGTCGTCCCACCTGTAGGTGGACTCTTCCCCACCAGGGATGAATCGCCGAGGGTGGTGTCATCCACAAACTTCCGGAGCTTTATGCACTCCTGACTGGAGGTGCAGGGAGAAGAGCAATGGCGTCAATGTTTCCCCAGCTTCACTGTCTGCTTCCTGCTGGACAGGAAGTGATCACACTTGGTTTCCTGAAGAGGCCAAGATCTGGAGGAAGAAGTGCAGAGCCATGTTGACAGCATAATTTATAAACGTGTTGACTCTGTAGACGAACTGCAGTGGGTCCAGGCGATGGAAATATTTGCTGCATGTATAAATTTGAGAAACATTACAGTCTCCTTATCGCTCCACACAGACTGGATGTTTTTGTCTGCCACTATTTTTCATCTCATCAGGGAAGCAGAGCCTTAAGTGAATGTTAAAGAGTCATTCTTCATGTACGTCATGATTTAGTCTGTTTCCATCGCACATTATCATACTTTGTTTTAGACTTGCACCGATTAATCGGTAGTGCTCAGAATCGGGCCGGTTTTCACGTGACAGGCCGTGACCAGTGACCGGCCGGTCAGCGTCACAAATCCGATTCTGTGCCCGTCATTGTCACACACGTCTTCTGCACGATGGTCACGTCATGCGTGCAGCAAACAAACTGACTGTGATATCAACACAGTGCTGATAACAGCTACACATTCAGACACATGCTTGCTTGAAGTTGGTGTCAGCGACAGAGTCCAAGAACAGGATAAGGAGAAGACAGACAGTCTACTATGAGACAGAGCATCTGACAATGTCGCAGAACAGCCGTAAACTCTCTGGCTCTGACAACAACAACAGCTTCCAATGGCAATGGGAAGCCATTTTAATGACAGGGAATACAGCACCAAGGTGGTTTACAGTGGCACTGACCAGGACTCTGACTCTGGGAATGATGAAGGCACAGAGGGTTGAAGTGGGGACAGGAGAGGTGTGAAGAGGTAGATGAGCAGCTGAGGTCCAGCCTACCCCACTCACGTCCTCACCCTGTTTTCCCCCTCCCTCTTTCCACTTATTTGCATCTGTCTTTTCCTCACTTCGTTCTCTGATATGAATCATGCACTATAAAAAATAATTCCTCTTGATACTCTGTGAGCTTCCTCATGCCAAGTTATTTGTAAATGGAGAACTGTATCTTGAAGAAAGGGACCAGCAATGAGACTTTCTTCCTCTGTGCAGTTTAACCAAAGTTTTAATATCTAAATCTGCCTCTGTCAGTGTGACCCAGCTGCTGGAGCGGATCAGTGAAGTGGTTGAACAGAACCGACTCTTCACCTCTGACTCACCCGGTTTGGGTCAAGAGCTGGAGACGCTGCAGCAGCACCTGGAGAGTCTCAGCTCCATACCTCTGCCACCGGACTGCACCTTCAACAACAGCCAAGGTCTGTGATACAGCCAGCCTTTAACTGATGTGTTGGTGTGATGAGTTTCTCCTCCAGGTTTCTGTCACCTAACGATGATGTCATGAGGACGGACCTTTGAGAACTCTCAGAGAGTTGAAATCAAAAGCAGCACGTGTCTGTAATGTATGGAAAAAAGAAACAAACCCAAAACACCATTTCAAAATTTTATAAAAAAATTTAAAATGTTAAAGGTTTTCAGGGCATAAAACCAGTAATCTGTTGATTTGTACAAATTGAGACTATAGTCTATCAATGGCAGAGCTGTCAGTGCTAAAAAATGTTGAAAATCAAATCGAATAATGAATTTGGAGAATCATGAGACCCCTATTACTGATTACTGATGAAAAAAGCCTGCAAACTTTTTATCTCCTGTGGTACACAGTTAGACGTCAATGCCTTGATTTCATGTGAGAAAGTGTTTTTTTATTTCCAGAATGATATATTTTTCTCCTGGTGTGGTCAGTTTTACAACATCTGATATGCTATCAAAGATATCGTTCTAAAAGGACTGAAACAAAGCAGTTGACTATGAAAAATAATTATAAAACTGAACTTCCTAAGATCAATTTTTTTTTATGTGTATCAGCAGATGTTTTTATGTAGACTGACCACTGAGAGGTGTTTGGAAGCTGATCAAAGCTCTGGTTTCAGTGAATAAAATATCTGTCCACTAAAGGAAATATGAATTTTAAATCACTGTGTGGTGTGTGTCTATGTGTGTGTGTGTGTGTGCGTGTGTGTGTGTGTGTGTGTTTGATGCAGGCTTCACGCTGGCCAGTGTATTGAAGAACCAGTCAGTTTTCCAGCAGTTCCTGATCAAGAACCTTTCCCTGTCCAACTCCACAACCAGCCTGCTGCTCAACACTCCAGTCAGCCTCAGAGAGGTGATTAACTTTGAATTTACTAGCACACACACACACACACACACACACACACACACACACACACACACACACACACACACACACACACTATCCATTATGCTCAGTATAATTCCCTTCATCTAAACTCAGTTCAGGCTAATGGGCATCATTTGCCTAATATGTCTGATCTTGTTTTATCATCTTTTTGGTTGTTTTTGTTTTTCAACTGTTCCATATTTGTTGTAATGTGATAATCCGTACAGCCACACAAACTTTTAGCAGCCTAAGATGCACATACAGTACATATTTTTCTTTTCCTGTTTACAGCAACAACTTGTCAAAAGAGAAAGACAAATGTTTCATTCTGTGTTCAACATCAAAATCTCCCAGATTGATCTTTTAATCACTGATCACTTTGTTAAAATTACAGTACAACACAGTAGAGCATTTAGCAGTAAAGAGCCATGTTGCTCAAGAGCAGGTAGAGACCAAAAACAGAGCTAAAAGGAGAGTGAATATTGGGATTAGATTCATCAGGTAGATACGAAGACAACTTCACATGGTGCTCTATGTATATTAGATGTGTAAATAGGCAACTGCCTACTAACACATTCACCCAAACAACTTTATAAGGTGATAACAATAATGTGTTTACAGCTTGTTCATACTGTACCAAGGTGTCAAAAAGAGCAGTTATTGCAAGGTAAACAAATATCACTTATCATCAGTGGTGCACAGTAATGAAGTACATTTACTTGACTGCTCTACTTAAGTACATTTTTTGAGTATGTCTACTTTATTTGAGTATTTGTTTTTTTGGAAACTTCTGACTTTCACTCCACTTCATTTCGAGGAAGGTTGTTTTTACTCGTTATTTTTAGTCTAAGCAGATCTTTGAAGTCAGCTGTTGCTGTTTTTTCTTTTCTAAAATACAATTGGCCACATGCTGTGTTCCTCACAGAAGGAAACCAATCACAGTACTCGCTCTCAACTGGGATTGATGTAAAAGCAGAAATACTTCATCCAGGCGCTCTGTAACAAGAACAAGCAAACTCTCCCTCTTTCATTCAACGAGCGACGACAGGAGAAAGACAAAATTAAATCCCAAGATATTATTATAATTTGAAAGGGAGAATTAATTCCAGGTCAGCTTTTAATGTTGGATTGTTTTTATTGGGGTGAAAAATACCATATAATTCATGTATATATACTGCTCCTGAAGACAGAGAAAAATCTCATTTATTTAACAGACTTGGAGAACTCCTTACAGTTGGTTTAATCTAATTTTATGAAGTGATTTTAATACAGTTATGTCAGAAAATGACAATATCTGTCCATTTTGTTGTTGATTGTATTTCTATGCTGAAGTTTTTATAGGTGTTTCTATAGACTTTGTGTAGCAGAGTGGTTCTGCAAGCAGGTCAGTGCATCATTAGTTGGTTTCAGAGAGTTACAAGGTTCTGTAAATGCATTGTGAAAACATAATGCAAAAAGTTTTGAGCAGACGAACAGTGGCCAAAGTGCCACATTAGACGTGTTTGGAGTGAGAACTGACTGTGTAGCCTGATCTGAGTTGTGTGTGGACTGACAAACCTCTCAGCAACTAAAATTATCTCGTTCTCTATCTCTGTGCATGAGGGACAATGACTGAGATAATATTATTAATTTATTACAGTGATCTTAGGAGGCAGGATCTCTGAAAGTGTTGCAGAAATGTTATTAGGTCCAAACTAGTAAGATCACTGTTGTGAAACAATAGCAACCAGGGTGCTACATCAGACATGAAGTCAACATGTTAATTACCAACAGAATAAAGTAAAGATGTTTATCTGAAAGGGGCTTAACATCCACAAATGGACAGTCAGTTTTTAGATAATCATATGTTCTCCACATTGAAAAAATGTAAATAAACATTGATTGCAATTATGTAACTAATACACTTACTGTTAAATTCCTGAATTTACTGCATATATGTTGATGTTTAATAGGTGAATATGTTTTTTTCTTCACTTCCTGTTCTATCTGTATACAAGATGGTTCTTAAGTCTTACCTTGCTCTGTCAGTTTACAAACCTGGCAGTGATTTGTTAGTCTGAGTGAATGTCAGATCTTAAAATACTACATTTTCATTGGCTGAAACCAACAAAGAATCATTGTTCATCTCTGCAGACACGGGATCTGGAGGGGTTGATTAGCAGCTGAACTGCAGCTGTGCTAATTAAAATCATCAGTCTCGTTCAACTGAAATCATGCATGGACTCTGCAGCCATGATGGTGACTGCAGTTGTTTTTTTAGTAAATCGACCCCTACGATCCTCACATCTGTACAATAATCAGTGCAACAGTGATAGCAGGCTGCTGTCTGATACATCTGTATCAGACACACATCTGTCCCAACAAGAGACACACAGCTACACCCACTGTAACTTAGTGAGGAATATTTTACACGGTTGTGATTTTTCTGTAAATGGGAGTGCATGGAGGATTTAGAGCTCACCTGGAAGAAGGGCAGTGGTTCACTTCAGCCTCTTGTGGCTGGAATGAGTATTACAACAACAGACACTTTGAAAAAATGAAAACAAGTTGGATCAGACATAGAAAATGATCCCCCATGTCATACTCATGTCCATATGTGTATCCTGTAGGTGCACAGTCTCATCTTTGGTACGTCTCTCAGAGATGGAGGGGGGGCCCAGAGCTGGATTCAGGGAGCAAAAGAAACCAGTCAAAAACCTGGAGGCAAAGTTCTTCATCTGGGGGTAAGTTCACACACCTACACTCACATTTATGCACATACGCACACACACACACACACACACACACACACACACACACACACACACACACACACACACACACACACACACGCACACAAAGTGCCACATATCAGAAGGTCCAAAACTTTTATCAGTTGCTAACAAAGCATCAGTCAGTACTGAAGCCACTTTTTCCAAACTCTTCATACAGTCTGCAGCACCAACATGCATCCTGGCCAAACAGTTAATGTCACCTCCAAAACTCACTCAAGCCACTGAAATGCTTCATACATGTCTCAAAATAAGCTTGTTGGACCAGAAGTCCAACAATGTTACAGTACTCGTACTGAAGTACAAATTTTCAGTACTCTTTCCACCTCTGACCTAAAAAACACTAACAATTGTGGAGCATTACATAAATGTTCTTTTATCTTGTAAGTTTGAAAGATTTATCACATGAGTCAGTGTTTCATCATAGAATATGATAAGAATAACACCTTTTCACTTCATTGTCTGTACTAAATTATATGTAACAAGAATGATTCAGAAATACAGCTTCAATATCCTCTATCTTTTCCTATATGTTTGCATATAGTAGTAATTTACTCATAAAAAAGAAAAAACTGAAACAAAAAACAAATTTTTGAAATTCCAGGGCTGTTATAATACAGTAATTACGATACTGTAATCCTTTGTCCTCCACGCTTTCTCTCTCTCTCTCAGCCATCATCATCATCTTTACCCATTAACCTCTCTTCCTTTATCTGTGTGTCCAAATAAAATCATTCCACGCAGTTTCCCTTTCTCTGTTTGGTCATTTCATTGTAAATTTTCTGTCACCATACATTTTTTATATATATTTCAACATGGCTGCTGCAGAAATGTTTTGAATGTGTTTGTAACGGGTATGAAAACAGCGTGTTAATGTGCTGCACAGACACAGTGTTTCACAAGTAGTGGAACATGAATGAGACAAGAGTTCATGAATTTTTGAAAGTTGAATGAATTTTGTGTGAAAGCAGTGAAAAATGATTCACAGTTTGGTCCACATAGACTTCTGCTCCGCTGACTGTGTGAGGAGTTTTGACAATGTGACTTCAATTATGCATATTAGCAATAAAAAGCAACACTTGGTTACATAACAAATCATGGAATTGTCTGGGTGTAGCTGTGTTTTATGATTCTGAGTGATGTAAAATATAATTAGTGTGACACTGGTCATATGAAGGATCAGTTTTATTACTTGTTGCTTGTTTCTTCCACTCTCCATGCATCAGTAAGATTTATCCTCTCTGTGACAGTTGCCACTGAGCAAGTGTGTGTTAACAGTGATGTGTTTCGTGCCACTCCTGCCCCCCCCCAGGAGGAGCTGCTGGGAGACGTGCACAGCCTGGACGGAGGTCTGATACACAAAGCCTTACGTGACCCGACGAAAGCAGCCCACAGGCAGGCTCTGCTCAAACTGATGTCCCGGGCTTTAGGCCTCGCTGAAGTCACAGGAAACCAGAGAAATGATCAGCAGGGCCTGAAGGAGGTGGAGGTAAACCTGCTCATTCACACCACATTTTGCACTCTAAGATTTGAAACTTAACTTACAAGCAGCAGCACTACGAGAGCAGGCATTTGGATCATAACAGTCCTGCACGCCCACACTGATTTATTCAGCTATTACACCTGGTTAGACCTCAGCCCACCTCTGCTATACCTCACTGAAACATACGGAGCAATATAGAAATAAAAATGTTTTTCTCTTCATAGCTTGAGAGATTCTTTATGTGTTTCTTTTTTTAGCAGTGGTTTGAATTTTGAGGAAATGTCTGGAGAAACCCTTTTTTCAAATTTGAGATTGCTTTGCCAAGTTTTTTGTTATTAATTGAATTAGCGAAAGAGTGCCACAATTTATTTCCATATCCATATTTCTTATGCTTCTTCGGAATAGAGCCTTTTCCGCTATTTGGAATTATAATGTGTAAAGTACAGATCCAGCAATTAAGACTTTTTCCCAGCTTTCCTTAGACAGAGTGCATGTATGCTCCGATTCAGCATCTCACAGCTTCAGCTCAAGTCTTCTCTCTTCTTTAATTACTTCCTTCTTTTTTAACAGCACAGTAGGATATCATCATTCACTGCAAATAGGCCTTTGTAGTTTCCCACGTTTGATGAATCTGTTTTATCATTATCATTTACTTCTAAAAATAAAGCAAAGTTTTTGCTCCATACAAAAAATCAGGGTCTGATGTTGATCTATTACAGCCATTCTCAACCAGAAATATGGATGTTACCAACACTGCTGCTTACTACAAGCTCTGTACATAGTTTAGATAGCAAAAATTCAAAAACATCTTTTATGTGGAGTTAAGAAAACTGTGTAAACTTTACCATAGGGGTGCATTAACCTCCATATGGCTACAACATCTTTCAGGATTTACTGCAAAAGCTCATTCCTCCTAGCTGTGTTAAAATCTGGATTTTTATCCAGTGTATTGTCCATTACACAGTTCCAGTCACCACTCACTATCATTAAAGAACAGCTTTATTTAAACAATAAATCAGTCATGGGAGTGAAGATGGATGTATTCGTGTCAGGAGCAGCATACGCATTAAGAACAGTTATATAGTGAACTGTTTCACCATCACTTAACACATAGCAGCCATCTGTGTCAGCCTCACACTGATCAATATTAAGTTGTCAATTTTTATGTATTAGTACTGCCACGCCTCTACTTACTATTAATTGAAGAAAAATACATTTGTGCATGTGTGTTATGTGTTATGTTCTTTTTCAGTTTATTGAGTCTCTGGAATCATTGAAACAGAAGCTTTATTTTTTCTGGAAAAGGACAGTGGGCCTCATCCACAAACAGTGCAAATTTGTGCTTAAATCGTGTGTGCGAACATTTATGCACAAATCTGGGATGCATCAATATTTTCTTACCTGAAGTTGTTTGTACTCTGTGAACAAATTTAGAGCTGCCTCAGACGCACAAATTATGTCTTAGAAAATGTTGAAACACACCTTTTAATAAATGTAAAGCATGTCAGAACTGCATTCTTTTTTAAAAACTCTTTGATAGGAAGTGTTTTTATGGTTGATTTATTTGATTTTTTCCCCCTTGTTTTTATGATTGTATGATAATTTTTCTTCAGGTCGGTTTTCTTTTTAATTCATCAACATTAATGTCAGACCATTTCTTTCTCACCTGAGACACAGTCTGCTTTTCCTGAGACACAACACAACATGCACCACTTCGGTCATTGCAGCCCAGTGAGCTGCGAAAGTGTCTTTTCTGTCTTCCTCTTCAGACTCGGGCAGTGCAGCGGTGTGTCTGCAGTACAGTACAGACTGAATGTGGCGAGGCAGCACTCAGGGCTTGTCGAAAGTTGGTTAATCAGAGAAATAAAATGTTATTTCCTGATTTTTTCACAGTGGTTAAGCTCTAAACACAGATAAACACCCACACACAGCGCTTGGTTCAGCCTGAATGTAAAGTTACAACGTTTCACTGTTTTTTTTCACTGAAGTTACTTGAAAGCCCGGTGTGTCTTATATAGACACTAAATCGCTCCTTGTGCAACTGAATGACACGTCAAAAAGTTCGACAAGGCGTCCTGGCAACCTGGGAATAACAGGCTGACTGTGTCGTCTACAGGGGGTCCTCCTGACAGGAGCCATGCTGGAGGTCCTCACCTGTGAGGAGGGTGGGGCCAGTGAGCTCAGTAAGATCCTGTTGGTGCCTGAGAAGCAGCGGCCGGTGCTGCAGGCCTACCGCAGCGCAGTCTGCAGCGGAGGGGAGGGTCAGAGGTCGGAGCGCTTCAGGCAGATGAGCCTGGAGCTGAAAGATCAGATCAACACACAGATCGTCACTGAGAAGGTACAGAATCATATTAATAACAGAGTACTAGATGCTTTTCTCCATTTCCTAAACGTAGGATTGACATGAACACACAAAAATGGAACATTAACTCACTTTAACCATCAAAATTTATACAGTACAAAAGAAAATAGGATGTAACATATAATTGAGGGTCAAGCTTCTCTATATTTGCTTACTGTCTCTTTCCCTCCATCCTCTCCTCCTCCACCCTCATCCCACCAGCTTCACCTGGAGCAGCCCAGCTCTTTGGTTCCTCTGTCTCAGTCCCACCTCGGGGCCCTGTTGAAGGACCTGGCTGACGTAGAGAGGCTTCTCAAAGACGTGGACCTGCTGTCCGGCCTGGCCCGCCTGCTGCCCAAAGGAGCCTGCATTGGAAGAACTCCGGCCTCCCCCACTAACATCACCTGGCCCCTTAACGCCACCACCTGGGGCCCCAACACGACCGACATCCCCGGAGAGGAAGGGGAGGAAGCAGCAGAGGGAGGTCTTGGAGGAGCAGCAGCAGCAGCAGCAGCAGGAGGAGGAGGGAAAGGGAAGGAGGAAGCAGAGAACCCTCACTCTCAGTTTTCAGCGTTTGTCCAACTGTGGGCCGGACTGCAGCCGATCCTGTGTGGGAATAACAGGTGGGTGAGACAAAAGTCCAAGAATGAAGATGATAGCTACATCCATGTGAAGAATATTTCTCTCATGAGGTCTCTCATGATCTTTCCTGTCTTTTCTTCAGCTGTATGATAAAAAAATCAAAGGCATAAAAGCCCCCCAATTTTTTTCTTAATGAACTAAAGTAAATTTAAAGTTACATGTTTCCTGTTTATTCCAACTTTTTTATTTCAACTTTTTTTTTTCATATTTCTGACATTCCTATCCATGAAGACATAATTGCTCTCTCCATAGTAAGTGCTGAGACTGCAACTTTGCTAAAAAGACATCCAAGGGACAAAAACACGAGCAGTCCGATGATCCGCCAGGTTTTTAAACTTGATTAATCAATATTTTTACATTAACAGTTGGCCAAAGGACCATGTTTAACAGGAAATGGTTGACTTGCAGCAGCAAATTCACACAAATGCCTCTGTGCTATGGAGAATTTTAGACTCTTGAAACTGATCTACCACTGCCCTTTTAAAATACCACATGTCACGCACAAGAAAAAAGAAAAAAAACTGATTGGGGCAGTGTTTTTGTAAGTGAAGTCTGGTTGCTTTGGGTTCGGGGGTTGTTCCTCTTCTGTTAGTACTCACTTTCTTTTGTGTTTGTATCATACTTGCATTCAATATTGTGAGATATGAGCACAGTAAACTTATGGTTTGATTTGTGTTGAGAATTCTTCTGTTCTTCTGTAATCTGTATTCATTTAAGCAGATAACATATATATAGATCTACTCCCTGAGTGCTGAGACTTGGCAGGAAATTTAATTATGTGGCCTTTAACCTGTCGTGATTCTTGTTTCAGGATCATTGAGCCGGAGGCTTTGAAGCAGGGGAACATGAGTTCTCTGGGGTTCACCAGCAAAGAACAGAGGAATCTGGGCCTACTGGTTCACTTGATGACTACAAATCCCAAGATCCTCTACTCCCCCATCGGCTCCCAGGTGGACAAAGTGATTCAGAAGGCGAGTAGAAAGTGCTCTCTTTGGTGTAGGTGTTTGAGAGGACAAAGCTCTCTCTCTCTGTGCTCCAAGCTGAAGAATTCCAACACGATGGTTAAAGCTGCAGGAGGTTTTTTTTTTTTTTTTTTTGCCCACAGGAGGTTGTGAAACAAGCATGAAACACAGCACTGAAATGTTACCACCTTATAAAGCTGTCACGATGAAAGCTTTAACAAACAGCAATATTTGCGTTCATTTAAGTCCTGTTGTTTTTCACTATGTTCACTGCAGATATTCTCCTCTATATACATGAGATGAGGGGAATCGCAGAGTGGAAATTCTCTGTTTGTTCACCATTTTTAGCAACTGCGTTCACATTATTTTTGTTTGGTTGAAAAATTATTTTCTGGCAAACTTTGTTCCACGTACTAGTGGATCTTGACTTAGGATGAAGGTCTTTCATGACTAAATCTGCCTTTATGGAATCACTGCAATCAGTGGATTCACTGCTGTGCTGTAAAGCATTTAGAGCTGCTGGCAGAGATAGTTTACACACAGTCCTGTGAAAGGCGTTGATCTGACAGTTACCAAACTTGTCAGCTTGGAGAGATTTTGTTCCCACTTCAGTAAAACTCTTAACTGAATGAAATGATTTACAATCTTGAGAACATAATGCCAGTGGGGAGTGAACAGCACAGCACAGCACGGAGAATTCAATACGAACTCGCCAAAAGACGATCGCTCAGACCGAACACCGCCTGCTTCTGCACGCAGGTCAGAGGCAGACTCAGACACAGCCACTTCCTCTTCATACATAATGTGATGAACCATTTGAAAAAAGTGTTTGTAAGAACCTTGCTCAAACAGACCACTCTTTACTCCTTGTCCTTATGTCCAAAAAATCTTAAATTGAGTTTTAAAATTGTTATTTTATGCAAGGTTACATATAAATTTTATTAATACATTTAATCTGCAAGTTACACTTTAATAGTTCTGGCTAGTAGTCCACATGACACCCAGCTTCTAGAACCAACATTTTATAAAGACTCAGTGATGAATCTTGCTGTGATGAACAAATCCCATGTGCAGCACCACACCAACAATGAACCGATCCCTCTAACAAGTACTGTGTGTGTGTGTGTGTGTGTGTGTGTGTGTGCGTGTGCATGTGCGTGTGCGTGCGTACATGCATGTGTGTGTGAAAGCCAGATGTGCTGTATTTTATTACAGTGTTGCTCAAAAACTGTTAAAACACATCAGTAAGCTGCTCTGTTAAACTGGCGGACATGTTCCTTCATTACCATGAACACACACACTGTAGTTTATTTGGACCCACATACACCATTCTGCTACCCCAAATACTCACCAGAACACCAACTGTGGATTAATCCACCCCTGAAAATGGTCTTTGAGTTAGACTTGATACAAACTACAGAGACCAGCTGTTTTAGGAAATAACTTGGCCTTTTTTTAAAAAACCTCACCTGTATTATTCAGCTGCTTTTAAAGATTTATATCTTCAGTGTATATTCACACAGACAGTGTGGCTAAGTCAGAAAGTATTGAAAGGTGGACTAACACGCTGGTGAACACGCTGCATGTGCAGTTTCATTCACACTGACAGATGCTGAGACTCCCAGCATGAATTATGTGAGACCACTGTGGGAATGGTTTCATCATTTGCATTCTAAGCAAAAGACATGAATCGTGCACTGCGCCTCACGCTGGATTCACATGAAGCTGCTGATTAACCTGGATCAGCTCTGTAGCATGTAATGCAGCTGGCCTCTCTGTGCCTCAACACGAGCACAAATGTCCACTGATTATCTGTGGCCGAGCACAGACGGAGTGTTGGCAGCAGCCCTGTAGATCTCTTATCTGAACAAGTGGGCTGAAGATGGTGGAGAGAGCAGTGAGTGTGGGAGGGTGAGAGATGGAGGGAGGTGGTGGAGGAAGAAAGAAGTGGAAACCGTATGGACAAATGGCTGAATTCGTGCTAAATCTTTTTGCACTCAGGCAAATGAGACATTCGCGTTCGTTGGGAACGTGACCCACTACACCCGCGTGTGGCTCAACATCTCCGCCCAGCTCAGGACGTTTCTGGAGGAGGGTCGTCTCCACAACCACCTGGTGTGGTTGCAGCAGGTAGACTCACATATCGCACAAGTCGTCTTTTGATATTATTAATGACACAGTGCGGATCAGAATGTGAATGATTCATCATGTGATGGTCTCATTCGTTGTCTCTGCAGCTGTCCTCGGAGCTGCAGCAGCACCCTGAGCTGTTGAACGGCACAGACAGTGAGCTGATGCAGGGCCTGATGGAGGGAAACTACAGTCTTCCCAACACCTCCACCCTGCTGGAGCAGCTGGACACCATCGACAACGCTGCCTGCGGCTGGACACGCTTCATGTCTAAGGTCAGTATTGTTTGAAACTGTGGTTCCCAACAAAACCAGGATAATAAACCGGTGTGAAGCTGATCTTTAGTATATTTATTATCACAATGACCAAAAAACTACCAGCTAAAACAGGAACACCATGAACACTAGTGAGAAAGCAAAGAATGGAGAAGTCAAAACAGTTAAACATATCAATTATTAAAACACTGAATTCTGATACTGTAAAACATTAATAGTTCAGGACTGGTATATATCTTTCTAATGTCTAGTTTTATATAACAGCCCTTCTTGAGAACTGAGACAAAACATGTCCTACCAAAAAAACCTAAATAGTTATTAATACCAACACTCTCTAATTTTTTTGGTGAACATATATTCTTTAAAGATTTCTATATATATGAAATATATGGAATTTATTAGGGGTGTGATACATATCTTGATACATGTTCAATGATACGATATATCTAAAAATGTTTAAACAGTGATTGATTCAGTTTGATTTGATTGAGCTCTGTCATGATATGATACGATATGATGCAATACAAGACAATGCAATGTGTAAATCTTTATATTTTGATTCAACTAATGCTACATTTGTAGAGTGCTGTTAGTAGTAAAAAGAAATCCTGATAGTTTTACTAAATATAGTAAGAGTAGAGACATTACAGTGGTGTTAACATCTTATTATGAGTCTCATGTGTAAATGAGATCCTGTAGCCTAAATGAGAATCTGTGAACAAACTTTCAAACTGTTTCAAATATGAGTATTTTTGCAGTAAGATGATGTGCTGCTCTGTTTCATATGAAGAGTGCTGTGGTTTTGATGAGTGTGGAGGAACAGTGATGCTCTGTGTTACCTGCTCTCACAGTGACATGACGTCTCTGTGGGTCAGACTCGTGTCTCTGTTCTCTGCTGTCAGACACGTTTTACATTAATGATCTGCAGCAGCGTTTCTCATCTTTCTTATAAAACACAAACTCATTCTACACTTGCGCATGTACTATGTCACTTCTGTGGCTGTTTTCAACACCGTCTGTTTTGAGGAAATGAAGAGGAGACACAGGAGAGGGATGAGGGAGCGCTTGTTTTGTGTGAGAGCAGCAGCAGGCGTCCAGTGAGAGCGGAGCAGGCAGAGACAGGAGGAGAGAAAAAACGGAGGAAAGTTACAGCAGCAGCTCCCTGATGCCCAAAATGGAACATATGCGTGTCCTTATGAGATGTATTAATATGATAGTGCTGCATCGATTTGTTTCCGATTCATGTTCAGCTTTTTACCGATACAGGCCGTCTGACCTGATGCACTGTATCTTACACATTAAAGTTTGATGCATGAGTGACACTCATAGAATTGATGAAATATTTTGGTTTTCTTTCATTGGTGTCAGAGAACACCCTTTTCCCAGACAAGAATTCACAACTTCAGACAATGTAAAAATGTGTGCCTAAAATTAACAGTACGTACTGATAAAATAGGTAATAAAACATGCTACTATAATCATCTTTGATTTACAATGACAATTTTGGTCCTTTAAAGTTGTGTCCCAGATGTCTGAACTCTGTTGTATTTTTACAAAATCATGATTTAATCAGACATAGAAAGAGCTAGCAATACCCTAAGGACCCCTGTTTCACTTCCTGGTTTAAACAAGGCAGGAACTGCTGGCTTGTTTCTCTCCAAATTTTATAAACTAACCCACATCTCTAAAGCTCACTAAACAGCAGCGAGGAGCAGTGACTCCCTGGAGTCTCTGCTGGTCGCAAAAACAACAAGAAGGAAGTCATTGTTTCTTTTCGTGGATGCATTTCTGCTGTGGAACATTCTTTGTGTCTTTGCCCGGTGCTTCCAGGTCAGTGTGGATGTCTTCAAGGGCTTTCCTGACGAGGACAGCATCGTCAACTACACCCTGAACCAGGCCTACCAGGACAACGTGTCTGTGTTTGCCAGTGAGTCACCCCTCTGGTTGAAATCATGGCACCACAGCTGATAGTTGAAAAGACAAGCGTTTAGAATGTGCTGCTGAGGCATATGTTATACTTTTTACTTTTTTGAATATAACCTTCTCAATGCACAGGCTAATTCTGTACAAAAATATGAAGTGTATAGTCTGTGTGTGTGAGTGTGGTGTGTATGTATATGACGTGCCCTCAGGTGCTGACGTTTGTTTATCAGTTGTCTTTGCACTGAGACTGACAGCTGTATGGGTTCAGTAATATCTTTGCGAGGATGAGGCTCTCAGAGGTGTTTTACATTCTGAAAGGTGAAAGAAGAACACAGTGCATTCAGTGCTGCAGTGTAACAGTGTGCTCTTTTCTTTCCAGGTGTGATTTTCCAGACTAACAAAGATGGCTCCCTGCCGCCCCACGTTCTCTACAAAATCAGACAGAACTCCAGCTTTACAGAGAAGACCAATGAGATCAGACGGGCCTACTGGCGCCCAGGGCCCAACACCGGGGGGAAATTCTACTTCCTCTATGGTTTTGTTTGGATCCAGGGTAAGTGACCCAAAGTGCTTAATGTATTAGAGCTACAATGATTAATTGAGTAATTGATTATTAATCTGTTAATTAATTGTGACCTATTGATTAATAGGTTTAAGTTTGCTGAAAAAATGCCCAAATTCTCTTTCAGCTTTTCAGCTTCTCAGTGTGAATAACTTACAGTTTAAGTCTTCTGTGACTGCATCTTCTATCTTGTTATGGACAAAACAAAGATATTTGAGGACAACACCATGGGCTTTGGGAATAACTGATCAATATTTTTCTCCATTTTCCAACATTTTATAGACCAAACAACTGATAATTGACTAATTGATGGCCAAAAGAAAAGTCACACTCTAATATTTCACTGGACTGCTTTTAGCTTTGATTACAGCACGCATCCACCATGGCATCGTTTCAAGAAGCTTATACAATGTGACAACATTTATTTCTGTTCAGAGTTGCATTAATTTTTCTCCATGATCTTGTATTGATGATGGGAGAGTCAGACCACTGAGTAAAGTCTTCTCCAGCACATCCCAAAGATTCTCAGTGGGGTTCAGGTCTGGACTCTGTGGTGGACAATCCATGTGTGAAAATGATGTCTCATGCTCCCTGAACCACTCTTTCACTATTTGAGCCCCATGAATTCTGACATCGTCATCTTGGAATAAGGGAAGAAAAAGAATCCATTGATGTAAAAACCTGCTCATTCAGTGTATTCAGGTAGTGAGCTGAACTCATTTTTTGGTCATCTCATCTCACCTCACTTCATCTCTAGTCCCCCATCATTCCTGGAAAGAAAAGGGATCCCAAAAGAAGTAAGTACAGTAAGAATGTCTGAGCTCCAGAAAACAGTCCCAATTCCTTTTTGATGACAATAAATATCAATTAGCTAATTTCTGCTGGATAAGAGACTTGAAACACTTTTCACACTTTTAGGCTCATAAGATCCATGAATATTCACTGTCAGTGTGGTAAACAGCTGAACAATGCTGGTGACAGTTACTCCTGATGGAGAGCTAACGTTAGCTTGAGTGGGAGGCTGCTGAGGAACATTCATGTTACAATACAAGAGCGTAGGACTGTCATCTGTAACTAGATCTGAGTCTAGCAGGCTTTGTTATTTACAGACAATGCTTTTACACATTAACAGACAATATAAACAGCGTCTGACCACTGTTAGCTCATTGATCCACTTGGACAGAGATAGACATGACAGCTGATTGATAAACCTTGATTTATTAAGGTATGAAACGCTCAGATTCAGTCAAAATCACAAAGTAATTATTAGACATGTCTGTATAAGAAAGGTTTGTTTAACTCAACATGAATTCATACAAGTTTGTCACATAAAATTGCAATGTTGTCTATGGGACTTTCAGTTTTCTATCCCCCAAAGGGGGGTGCGGCCTAACAATTTGGTGAAGTACCCGTATGTACAGATCTGATATATGCAGGCTTGAATATGGATTTGATATATAATATGTTTGTACATATTTATATTTGATTTGTTGCAATGCTACTATGTTTGGAATCAGAAAACTTGTTATTGTGGACTCATTGTTTTCATGCAGTCTGCAGATGGCGACAGTCTGTGCTATAAATCAAGAACCAGACACAGGTGCACAAGGGAGCCAGACTGTGGTGTCAAACGCATTGTTTAGTTTGTTTTACTGAGAAAGGGATTTATTCTGGTAAAGTGCTTACCAGCGTGCGCTGAGAAGTGGGTGCACCTGTGAAGATGCCAATGCAAGCTGCAGCGGAAGCACTTTCTCACCGCAAGTCATCTTTTATTCAGGAAACAGGGAGCAGAGAGGCTTCTCATCTGACACAGAAAGTTGATCCACGATGATGCATCCAAGCTGACAGGACAGTGTGATGAGTTAGCCCGGACAGCTGATTTTAATGAGAGATTTAGGAGAGATTCACTGACAGGGTTGGATCACCCAATTTACAAAAACACAGAGTGGTGTATGTTAGAGCAGACAGTGCTGATTTTATCAAGATTCCCCAGTGCAGTGAAGGCAAATAGATATTTTGTCACAAATAGGCTGTTGGCATGATCACCAAAGATGTATGAAAAGTTATTCTCTCAGTTTGATTGTCAAACACGATATGTAACAGAACAACAATTCATTCTACTTAAAGTAAAATCAAGCGTGATACAGAAAACAACCACATACAGAAGCATGGTCAGGAGGAATTCATTGCCACTGCAAGAGCATACTAAAGACCGCTTCAAATTTTGTCAGAACAATATTTACGGTTGTTTAAGGAAGCACAGACGAGAAAAAAGGTGTAGAAATGGAATGTAAACCTGGTGAGAGCAGAGAATGTGAAATATTTCTTTAGTGCACTATTTCTTGGAATTTAATGTGTGAAAGCAAAGGATGGATGAATATATTATTTAAGAAGGTCATTCTGATTATGATTTATATTTATTCTGAAGGACTATGCATGTATGGACATATGAAAGGGTCAAGTTGCTATGAATTCTGGAGGCATTATGATTTATAATTGTGTTTGATTTAATGTCTAAGGTATGGAATGAAGATTTGTTTCTCTGCCTTATTTACTTACTTGTTAATTTAAGGAGATGAGTTGTTATGTTTGTTGTGTTGATGTGGTTGTGGTGTGTATAAGTGTGCATGATTGTATGTGTGTGGACCCCAGTGCTAATGGAGGATCCACATAAAGACATTAAAGCATTAAAATAACACAATAACATGAAGAAACATGAGAAAGCAGTTCCTTTGAAAACTGTTGATAGCATTCTGTGAGCTTCCTCATCATCATCTGGAGCCTTCACCTCTCCATTGATCCAGCCCGTTTGATTGGATAATGATCTTATTGCTGACATCATCAACACATTTGCTCATGCATGATGTCACTGATGATTTATACACGAGAGCAGGTAGATGTCACGTCCCTGTCTTGAATGTCCACAATGCCCTGTGGGTGAAAACAAGGGGTGTAAAAGTGCCGGTGCCAAATTGAAAAAAAAAATAGTGGCACTATGCCTAAAAGCTGCTGCATCAGATATTTTGCACATCAAACAAAAAAAAAACAGTAAAAGAAGAGATCTGTGGCTTCAGGCCATTCACAGAGAAGATGAAAATGGTAAACTGTAGGACCAGGACAGTCGATTGCCACTTGTTCCTGTAGATTGAAGCAAAAATCCAAAAATAGTCTTAGTAACAGTGTAACTAAAGTTTTTACTGTGGAAAAAATATGTCCCTACCTTAAAACACCTGCTTTTAGAACAGAGTTTGGTTTAACAGTCTGTCCACTCAAAAAACATCAGGGAACAGAGGGTATTTTAACGTTAATAATTCACATAAATTGAACTGACCTATGCCCTTATAACGAAGATTGTAAACAGCATAAAGTTAAGTCAGAAGTGGAGCTAAAACCACTCTGTTTTCTACTTTACTCAACTTGAGACAGTAGTTCAGCTGCACCACAATGATATGGCTGCAAGTAACAATTATTTTCATCATAGATTTCCTTGTGGATTATTTTCTCCATCAATCGATTAGTTGTTAGGTCCACAGAATGTCAGAAAATAGTGAAAAATGTTGTTCAGTGTTTGAAATGTAGTCTGATTGAGCAAAATAAGGACGAGGAAGCTGCCTGGAACATTCAAGTATCATGATCCACGGTGTTTGTTCACTTGGTGGAAGTGTGAACATGCTGGTTAAATTCTGACTAAAACATGTCTGAGATCTCTGATTCTTCGTTTGTTTCCTTTAGCTGCTAAATGCTCCACTATGTTCACCAACTAGTTGCTTACTTTGTCTGCTATTTGGTGGAAACTGTGGGCCTGAAAACCAAACCAGTGATGGAGAAGTTCAGAAATTGTCAGAGTGTGTAAAACGAAACAAGATGCTGGGTCCAAATATACAGATGGGGCAAGGCAGAGACAGATCAAAATGTGTTTTGATAAAGAAATAATACCCAAAAAGTTTACTTGTAATCCCTGCAGGTCAAATTAGAGTTCAACAAACAAATTCAACAGGGCAAATGAGGAACAAAAGTCCAACAAATGCAACAAAGGCCTGAAACACATGGGGTGACACCAAAGGGTGACTAACTGACGCAGAACTAGAGAACCACAAGGAACTCATCAGAAACAAACAGTAATCAAAAAGGGTGGGAAAAGGAAGTAAGGTCAAGACACATGAAACTGCAAAATAAAACTGGAAATAACTAACAAAAAACAAAAGCATGATAGAAACTCTGTAGAGCTGAGGGGAAGAAAGAGTTGGTGATAATTCTCTGTAAGTTTGTCATTTATGAGCAACAGCTTTTAAATTACACAGTCATTTGTCATTTGCATTTAAAATACCCCATTTTATAGAAACTAATAAAAATGGGAGGAAAATTTAGATATAACTGACACAACAAATCTGTGGAAACACAAACACAAGACAGGTTTTTGAAATAATAATGAGTACACATTTATCACAATTTGTAATTCTCTCTGATTGTCTCTCCCTCTCCTCTAGATATGATAGAAAGAGCCATCATCAACACGTTTGTGGGCCATGATGTGGTGGAACCTGGTAACTACGTTCAGATGTTCCCCTACCCATGTTACACCAGAGACGAGTAAGAAATCTGCTTTATCATGTTCTCTGTTCTTCATTATGTTGAGCATGGCAGTGAGAAGTAGGCAGAGATGGTGAAAAATTATATTCTATATGCATTTTTTGTATTTCAATATGTCTATATACACTGTGTTCTTCATATGCGATAGATGTATTTTGTAAGTGTTGCTATTTGTACATATTTGTAGAAATTCTGAAGATTTCCTGCAGATGAAATGCAGTGTGATCTAAAAATCTGTGTATTTATTCTTTACCTGATACCCTGTGTTGTTGTTGTGTTTTTTTCAGTTTTCTGTTTGTGATTGAGCATATGATGCCTCTGTGCATGGTGATCTCCTGGGTTTACTCAGTAGCCATGATGATTCAGCACATTGTGGCTGAGAAGGAGCACCGGCTCAAAGAGGTTAGACTGTGTGATATAAGTGTAGTGATATTCTATATTTTTGTTATTGCCAACAAATCCCATGTGCAGAGTCAAACCAACACTGAATGTATCTACAAACAGAAGCCTGATATATCCTCTGCCTCTGTGCCACTGTTGTCTCATAACTATTAAAAGCACATCAGTGAGCATCACTGTTGTACTGGCTGACGTGTGGACTCAATCCCACACATACCGTCCTGCTGCCCCACATGCTCACTAGCACACCAAATGTGGATTAATCTGAAATAATCCCCAACAAATGCACTGTTTGCTCCTGTTTAAGTAACATTTACTAAAAACTACAGTAACCAGCTGTTTATAGAAATGACTGAGCCTTTTTTGCAACATGGAACTGTATTTTTCAGCTGTTTTTAAAGATTTACAGCTTAAGTTTGACCCATAGACGGCAAATAGAGATGTGTCTCCACTCCCTCACACTGTACAAAAACGAAGCCAAAATATCCCAGATATGAGCGCTGCCATCTTGCTGTGGTGACGTCATTTGGAGCCAGAGGCTGCACAGTTGTGATCTGGGTTGGATTGGTGCCACCAGGTCCCACTCAAACATCCAGCTGACTCAGTTGTGAGCAGAGCTCAGCTGTTAATCTTGACATGAAAGCTTTTTTTTAAAAGCATCAAATAACTGATTAAAACCAAATTTATCAGAAAAACAAACACTTGAACACACAACGCCAATTCCAAAACAGTTGGGATGATGTGTAAAATGTTAATAAAGACATAATGGAATATTTGCAAATACTTTCAACCTATATTCAGTTGAATACAGTATAAAAACATTATGCATGTGTTCCAACAGTGTAGCTTCTTAGTAAAAGAGTTCAGGTACTAGACTGACCTGCCTGAAGCCCAGACCTGTCTCCCATTGAAAATGTGTGGTGCATTATGAAGCACAAAATACTACAACAGAGAGCCCGGACTGTTGAGCACCTGAAGTCAAGGTAAAGGCAAGGAAACTGTGCAGCAGGTGAAAGACACATTATGCTTACTTCCCTTCAAAATCAGAAGATGTCCAGCAGTGCCATCAGTTCAGAACTAGCAGAAACCAGTGGGACCCATCTGCTGTCTGCAGAAGTCTGGCTAGAAGTGGTCTTCACAGAACAATTGCGGCCAAAAAGCCATACCTCCGACATGGAAACAAGGCCAAGTGACTGAACTATGCATGAAAACAGAGGAACTGGGGTGCAGAAAAATGGCAGCAGGTGCTCTGGACTGATAAGTCAAAATCTGAAATATTTGTCTGTAGCAGAAGGCAGTTTGTTCACTAAAGGGCTGAAGAGTGGTACAGTAATGAGTGTCAGGCAACAGTGAAGCATGGTGGAGGGTCCTTGCAAGTTTGGGGCTGCAGTTCTGCAAATGGAGCTGTGGATTTGGTCAGGATTAATGGTGTCCTCAGTGCTGAGAAATACAGGCAGATACTTATCCATCAGGGAGGCATCTGATTGGCCCCAAATTTATTCTGCAGTAGGACAACAACCTCAAACATACAGCCACTGTCATTAGGAACTATCTTCAGAATAAAGAAGAACAAGGAGTCCTGGAAGTGATGGTTTGATCCCCACAGAGCCCTGACCTCAACATCATGGAGTCTGTCTGGGATTACATGAAGAGACAGAAGGATGTGAGGCAGCCCACATCCACAGAAGATCTGTGGTTAGTTCTCCAACATGTTTGGAACAACATACCTGCTGAGTTCCTTCAAAAACTGTGTGCAGGTGTACCTGGAAGAACTGATGCTGTTTTGAAGAAAAAGGGTGGTCACACCAAATACTGATTTGATTTAGATTTCTTTTTCTGGTCGTTTACTTTGCATTTTGTAGATAAAAATTAACAATTACATTTTATATATTTGAAAGCATTCTTACTTTACAGCATTTCTTCATGTCTGCCTAAAACTTTTTCACAGTACTGTATGTCATTGGTTTGAACCAATGGTCTTGGATGTGACAAGATTTAGAAGTCAGAAAGTACTGAGAGACAGTCTAAAGCATTGTTGGTTTTGGTCTTTTCATGGGATTTGTTGAACAAAAAAATATATAGAATAGCACCAGCTTTGTCCTTTGAAGTTTGTTCTGTTTGTTTATTCTTCCCTGATATTAATACTTGGATGCTGCATAACTCTGCTCTGCAGAACCAGAGATGCTTAGCCTGAATTATGTGAAACTATGAAGCAAACTGTGAGAATGGTTTCATCATTTGTATTCTAAGCAAAAGATATTAATGATGCACTTTGCGATATGAAGCCACTTGATCCCACACACACCATTCTGCTGCCCCAAACACTTACTGGAGCACCAAATGATAATTAATCTGCAGCTGACAATTGTCCCATAAAAATGTCCTCCTGTTTGCATAACGCTTGCTAAAAACTGCAGTGTCCAGCTGTTTCAGGAAATTAATGAACCAAAAAATATACTATATATTTGTGAGGTGTTTTTAATGAATTGACTTATGTGTTAAATGGAAATTTAATAGTTTAATAGAATAACACCAACAGAATCCTTTAATATTTAGTAGTAGCATATGATATGTACAGGCAGAATTAAAAATATGATTAGTGCGGTTCAGAGATTCAGTATGTTACGCAACATGGAGGAATACTATTTCATTTTAGTGGTGTTCCAGCTTTGTTTTGGGTCGGGAAATTTTGAGAAAACAACAAAAGACAGTTGGCATGAAAATAGTTACATGTATCATCTATCAGCATACTAAATATATTAAATAATAACAGTACCTCCTCCTGTCTTCTACAATCTGTTTGCAAAAACATCTCAATCACAGCCACTGACAAAGTTCTCATGCCGCCTGCAGATAATAATAACCTTCCTGTTATGATGTTTCATAATTTAACCTGTCTTAGCTTAACTCTCCAGGCAGTCCCGGCTCTGTTAAGATATTAAGTTATAGATTTAAACAAAATACTTTTTTCACTAAATTTAGATGCCATCCACTTAAAGTTTATCAACTGAGACCATGCACATGGAGATATACATGTATATCCATCATGATTTAAAATATGGAGCTGCTGTTTGATATTTTCCAGTTCTAATGTACATGTAAACCTTATATTAAAGGTTCAGTTTACTGACAAGTATAGACAAGTATAGACAAAACAAATTCAGTAAAACAGACTACACAAACAAACCGTAGACCTCCTACAGATCTCTCAGGAGGCAGCCCGTCTTCTGTGGATCAGGTAAAGTCAGTGGTGGTGATGATATTCTTGCTGGACCACAGCAGAATCAGGGGGCCAGCACTATAAACAATGAAGTGTGAATAAAGGGCCGCCTCACAACAATTAGAACCATATTTTTTATAGTTATAGTCCTTGGTGTGGACGACCCCCGATTGTGGGGCCTTTTCCACCAAATAAGTTCTGGTTCTTGAACCGGTTCTGTTCAAATCCTTGGAACCTTGGTACTATCTACTTAACCAGCCCTCATTTCCACCAGTTTTGGTTTGAACCATTGTAATCAATCAATCAATAATCAAAAGAGGGTGCTGCACAACAGCCTGTAGAATATGACACACCCACTTTGGTTCCTAAGGAAAAACTGCTATTTTTTGGTTCGGGTTGGGAACCATCTTTTCAGGTTCCAAACTTGCTAATTTTTGGTGGAAATGCTCAGAACGCTTCAGTATGAGGTTCTTCAAGTGAAAGGTCCCATGTTGGTGGAAGAACGGCCCTGAGTGCTGTAGTCACACTGTGATTGGTCGGTCAAGTGTTGGACTTTCCCCACTGGCCTGTTCCTTCAAAAATGAATAGGCACAAACATCCCTGGGACAGGTCCTCAAGAGGTAACCCTCTATGCAAGAGATGCAATGATGTCACTTTTGGTGTGGGCACCCTCGCACTGAGGATACCGCATCGAACATAAACACAAACAAAGCCTAACTATGATACATGGACAGTCTGCCTCCTGTGTGGATCAGACCAGTTTTGAATGGATGTCTGGAAAAAGAGGGTACGAATTCTGACATGTAACTTATCGCTTCCTCAGGTGATGAAGATGATGGGCCTGAACAACGCCGTCCACTGGGTGGCCTGGTTCATCACCGGCTTCGTCCAGCTGTCCATCTCTGTCACCGCTCTGACGGCCATCTTGAAGTACGGCCGGGTGTTGCTCCACAGCGACCCCTTCATCATCTGGCTCTTCCTCACCATCTACGCTGTGGCCACCATCATGTTCTGGTGAGACCTCCAAGTTCCACTAAACCAGCCAGAAGTCCCTCGTTTCTCATGTCTGTAATACCAACAATTTACATGGCATGTGTCTTTCTTTTTGCCTGCCAGTCTTATGTGTTGAACAACAACCAATTTTATCATAATCTGTTAAAGTGTTTGTTTGAAGAACCCCTGACGTCACTGTGTCAGGCCATGTTTCGAGCAGGAATTATTAGTTTGAGTAAAATATTTTTTTTAATTTTTGTAAATAAAGAAGCTTGTGTAACCTCTTTGTTTTCCAGTTTTTTGGTATCAGTAATCTACTCTAAGGCCAAGCTGGCTTCAGCGTGCGGAGGAATCATCTACTTCCTCAGCTACGTGCCCTACATGTATGTGGCCATCAGGGAGGAGGTGGCCCATGACAAGATCACTGCCTTTGAGAAGTGCATCGCTGTAAGTTTTGCTTTCTTCCCCACCTTTTCATTGGAATGTAATTACATTTGGGGTCTGTTTGTAAGGTTTGCTCCTTGTTTTATCACTGTTAGGCATTACTTGATAAACCAGATGATACTCTGGTGAATAAATTCTTGCTCCACTTGTCTCCTCCAGTCTCTGATGTCCACCACAGCCTTCGGTCTCGGCTCCAAGTATTTTGCGCTGTATGAGGTAGCAGGCGTTGGCATCCAGTGGCGGACCATCAGCCAGTCACCGGTAGAGGGCGATGACTTTAACCTGGGTCTGTCCATGATGATGCTCATCATTGATGCTGGTGTGTATGGAGTGCTCACCTGGTACATAGAGGCCGTGCATCCAGGTATGAAACCACTGCCCTCTGAATCTACACCACCCTGTTCATACATATTTTTCAGATAGATTGGAGCAGTTAGCTACTTTCATTTCGTTTTCTTTTTCCAGTGTAGTATATCTATATTCTCTCTTTCATGTTGTATATTAGAGCAAATGTGCTTTCCCTCTCTTACAGGAATGTATGGGCTGCCCCGCCCCTGGTACTTCCCCTTGCAGAGGTCCTATTGGTCGGGCAGTGGGCGCGTAGAGACCTGGGATTGGCCGTGGTGTGGAGGCGGGACTGCCAGGCTCAGCGTGATGGAGGAGGATCAGGCTTGTGCAATGGACCAGCGCAGAACTGGTACAGTCAAATGATCATTTGGGCTGACAAGGATTTTCATATTCTGTAGATCCACTTAATCGAGACAAACTTAAACACATGGTGTCCATTATTGTTGCTCTTATACAGCAGTGTCTTAGCCACTGTAGTGATCTCTTATATGCAGATGACACAGTAATCTTCCTTTCCTCTTGACTTTAATTCCTTGTTTAACTTTTGTGTTTCCATTCTCGTGGTACACCTCTTGTCTATGTCAAAACCCATTAGGTTGACCAACCAGACATTTTGAGAAATACGTTTATTTTCTTTCTTTCTGAGAGTTACATAACATATTTGTTCAGTGAACATGAAGGTGCAACTAGCAGTGGTTTAGCTTAGCTTAGCAACTTAACTGGAAACAGTGGGAAAACCTTTGTTGAAGGTGAAAAGGCTTTAGTTTGTGGAGCTTACAGCATTGAAGAGTTTCATTAAAAAACACAAACAATGTCTTTGTTGCTCTGGATAATTCACACCACACTTTAACAGATTTTAAAGGGACTATTTCTTCAGTAAAAAGTAGTTCCAATGAAAACATTTCATAGTGAGGTCTGTGAGCATAAGAGCAACACTGTTTTTAAGCATGACAAACCAAAATCCATTCACCTCCATTGTTTTACACTGGAGGCAGAAATCTCACAGACAAACATCTCAAAACCTGGACAAATCTGTGCTCTTTGTCATGATACCCTTTAGACCAGTCTGGTTATTTTGAATAGCTTATGACTGTGTCAGCATAGTGTTTAGTCCAAATCAGAAATATGGTTTTTGGCAGCCCAGTGACTCTGAGTCTGTGAAGGTCATAGAATCATCTCTATTTCAACTCAGAAAGTAGGAAAGACCAGACCAAAATGATCAGGGGAAAAAGTACATTAAGAGCTGGGACTGAGAAAGGTGGAAGTTTCATAAATATCTGTTTTCATATTTCATCTTTCCATGTATTTCTCCCTTTCATATCGTGACCCCAGAGGAGATGCGGGGCATAGAGGAGGAGCCGAGCCACCTGCCGTTGGTAGTGTGTATAGACAAACTGACCAAAGTGTACAAGACCGGCTGCAAACTGGCCCTGAACAAACTGAGCCTCAACCTCCATGAAAACCAGGTGGTCTCCTTCCTGGGACACAACGGCGCTGGAAAGACCACAACCATGTGAGGGGGACGTGTGTGTGTGTGTGTGTGTGTGTGTGTGTGTGTGTGTGTGTGTGTGTGTGTGTGTGTGTGTGTGAGTGTGTGTGTGAGTGTGTGCATCTCTGTGATGATAAGAGTCAAGACTTAACATGTTGTGTGTTCAACTGAAATATTGGTATATAAAAAACAATGTTAATGTCATCAAGCTGTGATTGTCTTTGCTAGAATTGCCCAACACCGATAGTGCTTCTACTGACTGCCTACACTTTGTCATTTGTCATAGGTCCATCCTGACAGGCTTGTTCCCGCCCACCTCCGGCTCTGCCACCATATACGGTCACGACATCCGCACAGAGATGGAGCGTATTCGTCAGAACCTGGGCATGTGTCCTCAGCACAACGTCCTGTTTGACAAGCTGAGTGTGGAGGAGCATCTGTGGTTCTACTCCAGGCTCAAAGGCATGGCTGAAGAGGACATACGCAAGGAGATGGACAAGTCAGTATAAGTCTACTGCATTTTACTGGTGTAGTTTAGTTTATGGAAATCAATTCTTTGCCTGTGGCAGTCAGAGAGATTCAATGAAACATTATAAATAAAGACTGTCATAACAAATAGCTAAGTGTACAATGATAACAACAAAATGCAACCAGACACAACAATAATATACACCTAGTTTTTAAAAAGTATTGTGTTTTATAAGCTACATCCAATAAAAATACTAAAAAATACAATAATCAGGATATCTGCAGTTGAAACTTATGTGAGAGCAAAACTTTGCACATCTATTTGATTCAACATGGAGACCTGGTTTCACTTTAGAATTGGTTCCAAAATTATGATTCTATCGACATGATTAAGAAATTGCCTTTTTGATTCTGCTATCTATTCCTGCACGCTATATAAACTTGCATGTATGTGCGCACTTTTGGTCCACAAACACTTCTATGTTTTCCTTCTCTACAGCGTTTGACATGAAATTGACAAATATTGACAATAACCAAGATAAACCACAATTTTCTGAGCAAATATGTCACAAACACTAACAGGAAGTAACAACTGTACATTAAAAATATCAACAAAATGTAACATTTATAATTTGGAACATAAAATAGTAAACTTAAACTCTCAGCAATGCATCATGGGCATTAACAATGAGGGCTGTGTCTCAGCACGTGTGAACCTCACAGGTCTGACACCTACAGCGCCCCACAATGGTTGAAGGAAGCTATGAACATGAAACAAGCCTCCCAGATGGTGAAAACTCCCCAAATACAGTCCATCAACAGTTCTGACACAAAACTTTTCACAACTAAAGTTGTTTTTTGCCTCATGTAACCTTACGCATAATACCAATAACAATAATAATAATAATTTCTGCACTGAAATGCATCACTGACTGCTGACTATATGACTAGTAGAAATGTTTTATGTAATATATGCATTAATTAGTAGCAATCACAGTGTTCAGAAACTCTTAATAAAATATGTGTTGTTAACACTGAAAACATGTATAGGCCTTTTTTTCCACACAGAAAATCAAGAGGAGAGGCAATCAATAAAGAATCAGATCAATAAGCAGAATCAGTAATGCCATTGGTATCAATAAAATCTTATCAATTCCCATCCCTAGATTAGACAGGTGTGTAGAAGGACAACTGGACCAACTCCAGCACACTGTCACTTTATTTGTGATGTTTCTGTACTACACCGTCATCGGGAAAACGGGTTGTGACAATGAAAATCCATCTTAAATAGGGAGTGGTTGTTAGTCTGTGACCAATCACATTACCAGCATACAAGAAGAAGGCCTAAATAACAATTAAGAGTTTGACACACTACAATATCTAAAGCAGAGCTAGAAAAATAATGAAGCACTAACAAGAACCCACAAATGTATCCCAAAATGCTTATGTTAAATGTGTAAATGAATACTTAAAGGTCCAAATGGTTAAACCAAATTCTTCAAGAAATATAGATCCGACATTTCCAAATTTTGCAGGTTACATTCTTAAATGAATCTCGTAGTTGTTTTTCTTTACTGTAAATGACATCTGTGTTTGAGTCCTATTACAGTTTACATCAATGGCTGCCCCTCTGTATTTATTCAGTAAATTCTCAAATAGAGGCTGGGGCCTTCATTTACATCAAGTTCAACTGCAGGGGCCTTCATTTGAAACAGATTTCTTTTTTTCTGTTCCTCAGTTAATACACTCAAAACTTGACAAATGTTAATAGACTCAACACTTCCCCCAATAATAATAATCCTTCTTTATTGATCATAACTAAACTGCAATTGAACAAAGATCATAATTTGGATTAATCAGTGGTTGAATACTGTTAAATAGAAGAACAGATAGCAGCAAAGTGGTGAGTGTGTTACATTATACTGAATTTATTGTGCCAGCTATTACAGTGCAAGTAACAGTAGTTAGTGTAGTTAAGACACATGGATAACAAACTGGTTTGCCGTTTGTGTGTGTGTGTGTGTGTGTGTGTGTGTGTGTGTGTGTGTGTGTGTGTGTGTGTGTGTGTGTTCATCCAGGATGATTGTTGACCTGGAGTTATCCAACAAGCGTCACAGTTTGGTGCAGACTTTGTCTGGTGGGATGAAGAGGAAGCTGTCTGTGGCCATCGCCTTCGTTGGCGGATCGAGGGCCGTCATCCTGGATGAGCCCACAGCGGGCGTGGACCCCTACGCTCGCAGGGCCATCTGGGACCTGATCCTCAAGTACAAACAGGGTGAGTGGAGGGTCAGCAGCAGCAGTAAGTAGCAGAGGAGCTCTTTGCATTATCCCCCTTCAACTAAAAAAGTTTTCACTGCAGTCCAGGGTAGTTTTGAAGGGAAGAAAGTCATGGCGCTCTTTAAGTCTTTTCCTGTTACTGTCTGTACATGATTCAGCAAAGCTGCCTTCACCTCAGGTATCTGCTGGATTAAAGCAAGTCCCTCAGTAATACAGGATCTTTTGCACATCAAAGAATTCCTCAGCTTACTTTCTTCATTGCAGAGGATGATGCTGCCTGAGGTCAAACTTGCATAAGAAAAACTTGCACAGTATGTTTAAGACCGCAGGACGTGTCATGGATAGTTTTTAGGATGGTAATTGTAGTCCACATCAAGCTGTTCAGTGTCTGCTTTGATTCCTTGCACAAAGTGAGAAGTAGCAAAAGTTCCTTTGTTATTGCAGGAGATGCACTTCCAGTCCTAATACTGCAATCCATTGTACTCAGAAACTCAGAAAAAACACCTCCAACATGGAAAAGTGCAATGGAATTGTCATTCTTGTCAGAAACTCAGGTATCTAGCCCAAGTTTGTTGAGATAATCACACTTGTTGTTAGAGCAATATGGCAGTGAAGACACATCGAACAGCAAGCACAGTTACCTTTTCATCAGTTTTCACTATATGTAGATTTTTTTGTTGTGTAACAGACTATAGCAATTACGTTTGCCATTCCCACTTCAGTTCAGGTGATCTGTGTGTGATAGAAGTCTCTACGAGCATGTGGTCCTCGCCAAGTCCTCCTGTGTTCTAATCAGCTGCGGTCGAGATGCTTGTGAAGTTGAGTCACCTGCCATACACACATCAGCTTGCTGCGGGTGTTCATGTTTTCCTGAGCAGATGCACTGGGACGCATTTAGATTGGAAGTCAGTAATACTGACTCAGAACTATTGACTTTGGACTTGGAATGGATGGTAGCGTAATTGCTTTGCCTACCGACAGCTGGATGTGTGTGTAAGTGTGTGTTCTACCTCTGCCCCAGGTCGTACCATTCTGCTGTCCACCCACCATATGGATGAAGCAGACCTTCTTGGAGATCGCATCGCCATCATCTCACACGGGAAACTCAAGTGCTGCGGCTCGCCACTCTTTCTGAAGAGCACCTACGGAGACGGATACAAACTGACGCTAGTCAAAAAGCAGAGTGAAGGCCGAGGTGTGTGTATAAATGTCTGTGTGTGATTTCTCTGCATAAGTTCTAAATGGCTCTTATTTTCAGTTTGCCCACCTGTCAGACTGTCAGACTGTAATTCATCAGCAGCTTTAAAGATCCCCTTCAGTGAAAATCAGGTTTTAACCTTCATAACATTTCCATGTGGTGTTGCAGTGAGCAAGGGCAATCTCAAAAAAACAGATTCAGTCAGGCTGGGTGTATGACATCATAAACCTGATGAACCAATCCTGTTAATCGAGGGGTGGTGCTATACATATAATAGGCAGCGATACCCAGCCCACAGGAGAAGCTGGATGTAGCTAGTTACTGTGATTAGCTAGCAAAACAGAGGAAAGACCAGGTGCAGCTACGGAGGGATAGGGGTGAGTGTTTGGGGGTGTGGAGAGGGTGGAGACTATTTGCATATTCATGAATCCTTCAATATTAAATTAAGACAAGGTGAAGAGCAACATACAAACCATTTTACAAGGTATATGACCCTATTTTGCAAGAAAAAAAACAATCAGACACAACTCATTACTTCTTGCAGAGTAGTTTATATTGTTTAAAACATGACTGGAAGAGGACATTTTTTAACTTTTCAACTCAAGCAACTGAAGCATTAGCTTATTACACCTACTCTTTTTGCATGAATCATCAAGTACAAACTCCTTTAGATACATACACTTAAAATATATGTCTGTTATACTTACCCAAATGTCCCAAACAAAAATTCATATACACACTAGTGTTCATACCTGTTTACCTTTTTTTTTTTTTATCTATTTCTAATTTTCATTTCCTTTCAAAACTATTCCATAAATTAACTTCTTTAACTGTTACACGTTTGTTTTGCATTTGTTCTAATCTTTATTTATGGAAATATGGAAATTCCTCTTCATACTGACTCGCTCTGATTTGAAAACAACCTCTGTTTACAGTCTGGAAATAACATATTTTTTACTTTATACATTAATTGTCTTGAAATCCAGAAAATCTCTAAATTTGAGAGCCTGTGAGTTTTTAAAAAAAATCTTGGCTGGTTCAAGATAATCAGCTCTGTTCACAATTCTTATTGCTCTTTTCTGTAGCATGAACATTAGATTTGTCGTTGTTTTGCATGTCCTCAAATCTCCACACATTAGCTAATGTATGGAACTATTAATCAACTTGATTGAGAATGTCTTTTGTTTTGTGCAATGTAGCAATGGACGTTTGGATGTTTCATGATTTATATGTGGTATTTGGTATTGTGGTATTTTAGTTTGTGGTCTATAACAGCTCCCAAAAAATAATTTTCAAATTATTTCACACTCTCCTAATATTTGTAGTTCAGTATCCACTGTATTCACAAGCTGCTCTAAACTTTTACCAGAAAAAATACATTTGTATCATCAGCAAAGAAAACAAATGTTAGCAACTTGGACACGTTGCAGGTATCATTAATTATTATTATCAACATAGTTGCTAAGCTATAAGTGTGCTACCCCTTTAACACCATATCTTTTAAGTCTCCAAATTATTAATCTATGATCAGTAGTGTCACGTGCCTTTTGTTAAATCTTTAAATACTCCTGCAGTATATTCCTTATTTTCTATTGCTGTGGATATTTCTTCTATCAGTTCCATCACTGTTATTGTGGTGGATCGGTTAGATCTAAAATTGTTTTGATGGGCATTCAATAAGTTTTGTTTTTCTGTGAAATTTTCTACTCTTTTAACAAAAAGTTTTTGTAAAATCAAGAACCGAGAGAAACTGGTCTACAGTTTGAAAAAGAGTGCCAGTTTCCATTTTTTTGGTTGTTTATGTGATGAAGGTTGCCTGTTGGACTGTTTTCATTCAACACTGCAAAATGAGTGTATGTGTGTCAGTCATCTGGTAGCTGTCCAGACATGAAACCTGTATCTGGGTTTGTTACTAACACTGTGCAGCCCACCTCTCCTCCTCTTCTCTCTCTCAGGCTGATGAATTGCCTCCAGACTCTTCTCAATTCATCCGCTGTTGCCTGATTCTTTTTTTTACTGACAGCACTGTGTTTTCTTTGTCTTTTCCTTCCCCGTCTCACGCCTCTCTGTTTCGTCCTGTCTTCCCCTGCTCCAACATCCATCCATCACGTTGTGTATTTTCCTTCCATCCTTCAGGCCAGGGCAGCCAGCTGCAGCCTCCTTCGTCTCTGTCCCCGTCCTCCTCTCTGTCGCCTTGCTCAGAGGCTCGGGTCACCCAGTTTATTCGCCAGTTTGTGGCGTCCTGCCTGCTGGTGTCAGACTCCAACACTGAGCTGTCCTATGTTCTACCGTCCGAGGCCGTCAAGAAGGGCTGCTTCGAGAGGCTGTTCCAGGTAACAGACACACAAAAACCTCCTGTTTATGGTCGTCTGTTACTGCAGTGTTTCCTAATCCTGGTCCTCAGAGACCTCTGCCCTGCATGTTTTAGATGTTTCCCTGCTTCAAAACACCTGATTGACATGATCAATTCATCATCAAGCCTCTGCAGAAACCTGATAACAACCTGAACATTTGAATCAGGTGTGTTGGAGCAGGGAAACTCCTAAAACATGCAGGGTAGTGAGCCCTGAGGACCAGGGTTGGGAAACACTGTGTTACTGTATATACAGTGTAAAATGTAAGTATGGTATCTTTCAAACAGAGTTATTATAAAAGGCATCTTTACACTGACATGTTGAGTTTTTTCTGCATTCTTGAGTATTTTAACTCACCAACATTATTTCATACCAGTCAGATTTATGTCATGTCAATACGGTTGGTAATTTAAAGGGACAGTTCACTCCAAAATCAATCTGTCTTCTCCCCAATATAATGGGACTTAATGGTACTCTGCTTGTGGTGCTCAAAGAACCAAAAAAACAAACAAAAACAAAACAGTGTCCCCTTCCAAAAAATCATGACCTGGTTACTGAAGATTATCCACAGACCTTGTTGTGAGCAGTTTCTTTCTTTCT
This sequence comes from Lutjanus erythropterus, assembly GCF_056507025.1. Lineage (NCBI taxonomy): Eukaryota > Metazoa > Chordata > Actinopteri > Lutjaniformes > Lutjanidae > Lutjanus > Lutjanus erythropterus. The sequence goes on along the minus strand of NC_139326.1, from coordinate 38,220,277 downwards.
AATAGAAAGAAAGTAGTTCCAGTCGATCCTAAAGTAGTTCTGGTACATTCTACTGCAGAAAGAAAGTAGCTTCTACATGAAACTCCTCACAACAATACAGCAAAATGTTACTATAGAAGTCCAAAAGGTCAAAATCACTGAACAGGGCTTAGATTAGTGGTTAATTTAATGATTGATTAATAATCAAGTTTTTGATTAATCATTGCAGTTTTAATGAACAACATTTTAATTATATTTTTAAACTTCCCACACATGCAGTGTGTCCTCAGTGTATTGCCCCCATCAGCAGTACAGAACAGACTGATTAATCAATCATCGATTAATCATCATCATCACTACATGACACCTGTTAACACTTGACCAAAATTGAATGTTTAGATCATATGATGACAGCTGGACTGTCCCTCTCTACCCAGGTGTATGTGACAGTTAATCATGACACAGGTGAAAGGCTGTGTTGTGCAGACCTGTTGTGTTGTTGAGGATCTTTGTAAATTCATTGATACACTGTGCAGTAATTTTACATTCTCTTCTGTTGTGTGCCTCCAGGCTTTAGAGCAGAGCTTGGACAGCCTGGCTTTGACCAGCTTCGGGGTGATGGACACCACGCTGGAGGAGGTCTTCCTCAAAGTGTCTGAAGAGGACCAGTCTCTGGAGAACAGTGATGCTGGTAAGACCGTGTCCCTGCCCCTATGTGTCCAGATAGCTCAACACCTCCGTAAAGTTTTCACCTTTCATAAATGAGTCATGGCTTTGCAAAAAAATCCTACAAAATGGGAACTGTCTGTGTTAAAGTTCTGTCTCTCTGTGTCTGTCCCTCGGCAGACATGAAGGGTTCCCCGGGGGGCAGCTCAGTGGGGAAATCCTCAGTGGGTTCAGGAGGCCTGGGAGCGCCACAGGGTGAGACCGGACCATCAGTGAAGAATGAGAAGCCGGAGGTGGAGCTGAGTAATCTGGTGATGTGCTCCAGGCTGAGCCAGAGCCAGTCCTCCCTGAAGTCCTCCTCGTCCATCGGATCAGTGAGGGGAGACGAAGGGGGACTCTACGCAGACTTCTACGGAGATTACTGTCCACTCTTTGACAACGGTCAGGAGTCTGACTCTGCCAGCCTGAGGGGTAAGATGACTAGTAACTGAGGCAGCAGAAATGTTGGTTGATACAGTGTACATATGATATATACTGTATGTTTTTGCTTTTACTGCTCACAGTTCAACAACTCTTATGAACAAATCAGTTCTTAGTTCTTTGATTATGATTCCATTTTGTCTTTTTCATCTGATGTCTTGCTCACCTGTAGGCGATGCAGAGAACCCGTTGTCCCCGGAGCCAGAGGTCCTGGAGGGGCAGGGCAGCTTCAAGTTGGAGGGCTGGTGGCTGAAGCTGAGTCAGTTTCACGGCCTCATCGTCAAGAGGTTCCACTGTGCCAAAAGAAACACCAAGGGCCTCTTCTCTCAGATCCTCCTCCCTGCCTTCTTCGTCTGTGTGGCCATGACGGTGGCTTTATCTGTGCCTGAGATTGGTGAGATTTTACAAATATGGTTAAGGGTATCTTTCTATGCTGCTTCTCAGGATGAAGAGAACTGCTGTTTTTCTGTCCTACCAGGCAGGTAGTGAATGTACCCTATAGTATTGGTGCATGTTCAGTGCTGTTACAACCCAGCTTGCTGGGGGAAAGGGAAGCAACATAAAGTAATTTATTACAGATGAGAACGATCTAATCCGATTGGTATCGAGAGCCAATATTGATCTATTTCACTTATCGGATAACAAACTAATATCACTGATTTATTCCAGTCTAAGTTATACAGGTCCATGTGGTATCTATTTATTAATAATGTGCTACACAGCGCAAATTAAGAGTTTAACATTATACTTTACATCAGCTTATCTTAAAGGACAGCTGGGGCGAAGAATTGTACTGGTTGAACAATAAACCTGCACAAAAATGACAATTACCAACTGTGTTCTGAACAAATACATTACAAACATTTTGGAAGATAAAATAGCAAAATCTCAGCAGTGCATCAATGGAAATGAGGGATATCTCTTAGCACTATCTGCAGCACATGTGAATGTCACAAAGCTACAATCCTACAGCACCCCACGGTGGTCGGAGGACCCCATTACACAAGTCCAAGGCTCTGGAGCATGGATGTAAACAAGCTTTCCAGATGTTGAAACCAAACAAACATCAACATTAGCTGACACAGAACTTTTCACCACTAAACTGAAGTTTTGTTTCAGCCTCATATAACATTACACATGGTGCCAATAATTAATAAGTAATATTGATAAGGTATACACAATTGGTATAATATCGGTATCAGCAGATATCCAATTTCAGACATTGGAATCAAATCGAAACTGAAAAAAAGTGGGTCAGTATGTCTCTACTATTTATTGTGAGGAATTCAAATGCTACAAAATAAAAACAAACAACAAAGGAAACAGGCCTTTGGGTGAGCCTCACATAAAATAAATAAATAAATAAATATAATCAAAAATTGCTTCCAAACAAGAGCTTTTGCCACTGCAGATCTATTTCTAACTTTCTCAATGAAAGACAAAGTAGACATAAAACCTCAACTTACTGACCCTAAACCCTAGACAGGAGTGTCTGAGTTAACACAACTTGATTCTGAACAACAGTTAACGTCTGTCAAACACAATCAGGCACGGTGGTGAGTTGTCCATATGACATCTTAGCCGCCCCAGACAGGTTTGCTGAATATACAGTTTGCAACTTGTCCCCTCGAACTGCATCTCCTGGATTGAAGCTGGACCGCGTGCTGCTCCAAAAAGGAAGTGGGATGGGCCTCTAGGACCAGTCTCACTCTGGGGACCATACATCCTATTTGGCATACATACAAAGCACCAAAAAGGATCGGTCACACGTGGCGGACGTCGGCTGCAGCTGTAATAAGTGCTGATGATGATACTGATGGAGACATTTCGCCGTCGAGATATTGGTGCTTACAGATTACAGTCATTCAGCTGACTGCATTATTCTGCCCAGTTTGAGTTAACTGCATTCAGCCAGCTGTAAATGAGTCCCTTATTAGAAAGCTGGAATGAGACCAAACAGGACTCCTGATCCTGAGGACCAGGATTCAAAAGCATGGATGTAGAGCTATCACTGTATTCAATATACAGTTACTTCAAGCAACTCTTATGTTTGCTTCTCTATGAAAGACTCTTACTGTCTTCTCAAAGTAGAAATACCACACTGAAAAAGTGCTTTAAGTTCTGAAGTAATATAAAAATTACTTAAAAGGATAGTTCATCCAAAAATGAAAATTCAGTCATTAGTGACTCACTGTCATGCTGACTGAATTTTGGTTTATTTTGTTAGTCCACAAAACACTGCTGGAGTTCCACAGAAAAACTAAGTTGCAGAATCTCCCAAACAATGGAAGTGAATGGTGACCAGTTTTCAAATGTAAAAAAAAGCAACCAAAGAAAAACATAAAATGCCTCCATACTGCTCGTCTGGTGTAATCCAAGTCTCCTAGAGCCCCAACATGCCGTTTGCACACCATCACAACACACACACCCAGCTAAGACAGTGAGCATGTGAACGTGGCTCCAAGCTAAAGATCTACAGTGAAGATTCAGGATAAAAACATGGTGAAAATGATGTCTTTCAAGTCAGCTTGTCATGCCGGACCCTTAGGAGACTTGAATTACACCAGACGAGCAGTATGGAGGCATTTTATGTTTTTATTCTGTTGTTTTTTATGTTTGAAAACTGGTCACCATGGCTGTGGTTAAAGAACCCACTGAGCCTGAACCATACCAGTAAATCTGAAACCAAAATAATGATCTAAAAATACTAAAAAGCTCTGTGGAGCTGAGAAGAACTGAACAGCTGGTGATCATTTTCTGTGGGTTTGTCATGTCAAGCACTGCCATTCATGTTACATGTTCATACTAATTTGATACAGTGTTCATATTAAAGATATTTACTGCAGCTTTGATAAGCAATGATTGGAAACAGTTTAAAAAAACACAAACTTGTAGGTGAAGATGTGGATGAACATTATGTTTGTCTTGTTTTACAGGAGATCTGCCCCCCCTGATCTTGTCCCCGTCTCAGTATCATAACTACACCCAACCTAGAGGCAACTTCATCCCCTACGCCAATGAAAACAGACCCCAGTACAGGTAAGATGGCATGTGTTTTAGGTCACAATTAGGGCTGCAACTAATGATTATTTTTATAATTGATTTATTTGTCAATTATTTTCTTGATTAATAGATTAGTTGTTTGGTCTATAAAATGGCAGAAAATGGTGAAAAAGTCCAAAATGACATTCTCAAATGTCTTGTTTTGTCCACAAAGATCATCATGTGATCTAAATATCAAAGATATTCAGTTTACCGTCAGAGATGAGCAAAGGAAAATATTCATATATAAGAAGGTGAAATCAGAGATTATGGGCATTTTAAATGAAAAAATGACTCAAACCAGTTAATCAGTTATCAAAATAGTTGGCAATTAATTTGATAATTTATTCGATTACTTGTTGTAGGTCTAGTTACAGTTCTATGCAAGTGCAGTGATTTTACTGCTATTTTTATTATAATGTATTAACAGTGAAAGTTCCATACAAACTTAGGGGTCGAGCTTCAAGACAAGGATAAATGTAGTAAAGAATGACTCAAATGTTTGATCATAGCTTTTGGGGAAAAATCATTGCAGCATGTTAACAGACAAGCTGGTTTTAAGATGTTCAACTTTAACACTTTGAAACACTTAGGAAGATGGATTATGTGACTATCAATACAATCAGCTATCATGTTCAGAATCTTAGCAGAGCATCTTTGTCTTTCCCTCTCAGGAGTAAGCTGTCACCAGACGCCAGCCCACAGAAGATCATCAACACCCTCCGCCTGCCCTCGGGCGTGGGTGCGACCTGCGTCCTCAAAACCCCCTTCAACAGCACTCTGGACCAGCTGGCCCAGACCCTCAACCCCAGCGCCAATAACTCCAAGACCCTGGCTGCCCGCTACTTTGACTCCATGTGTCTGGACTCCTTCACTCAGGGGGTCCCCCTCTCCAACTTCGTACCCCCACCTCCCTCACCGGCACCCTCAGATGACCCAGACCCTCGCTTTGAGGATGGACTGTGGAACTTCACAGTTGCACCACCAACCACAGTCCGTGGTGAGTCAATATGTAGCCATTGCAAGAACAAAATTTAATTCAGCAGTCCAAATAGTGAGTTTGAGCCATAGACTGTATGTTAAATAGATTGTAATCCTGTTTAATATACTGTCCACAGTTGAGGCGATTTGTGCAGGAGCTCTGCAGGAGCGCAGAATGCACATTGCTCTAAAATAACACACTCTGGATGATGCTGCCTGTCTCATTTCCTGCCAAACTTAATCAACATTTTTCTCACTCTGCACCTGCACTTTTTTTTTTTTTTTTACAGTATTTCCTGTTGAAATACTGTATCTCAAAAAACTGGCGTCTCAAAAAACTTTTCTAAGAAAGTTTTCATCATACATTTTATTCTTGTCTTTCCATGCAATGACCTATGATTGACATGTAAGACCTACAGTACTGTAAGCACCTAGACTAGACAAATTTGGGCATTCATCATGGTACACTTTTTCACAGAATTTCACCCAAACTCTGAAACAAAAAATGACTGACCTGCATCAGAATCTTCCATATAAACACAAACTCCTCTTCCTTCCTTGCCTCCTGGCCTCTCCTTACTGTATGTGCCTTTGCCGTCTTTGAGCTGTACTTGCAAATAGCAATAGGTCTAATCTTTTGTAGATGGATAATTATTGATTGCTGACTGAGGAGTTGTACAAGGTGCATTAGAGATTCTGAATAATATAAATAATTTCTTTCAGCTGTGAATAGATGTTTTCCTTTTGTTTGACAGTTAAACCAATAGAGTTTTTGTTCTTTCTATGAGATCTTTATTAACTACTTTGAAAAAGGCTGTGAAAATATGCAATACTAATGAAGAAGTGTCAATGCATTTGCAAGTGAAGACTTCTGCTGTGCTAAGATGATGATGATGAAGATCAAGTGGATCCCAGTTTCCTGAAGCGTTTCTTAGCAATCGAGAAAAACTGTAATTCCACCTGTGTCTTTCCTCTTTTCTGTTTCTTCAGAGCCCGTGACGTCTCCTCCCACCCTCCCCCTCTCCGTCCATGAGCCGGTGAGATGCACCTGCTCCATGCAGGGGACTGGCTTCTCCTGCCCCAGTGGGGTGGGAGGGCGCCCCCCCCTCATGAAGGTGGTGACAGGTGATATCTTGGTGGACATCACAGGCCGGAACGTCTCTGAGTATCTGCTCTTCACATCAGACAGACTGCGTCTGCACAGGTTTAATTTCATTTTCAGTTCCTAAATGATACATTATCATGACCTTTTGTTCAGTTTTCACACCAGATTTTTAATGTACAAATCTAATAACACACAATGCTAAATTGCAAATCATAAATACTTTAATTTTACAATTAAAATGCCACTATCAAATAATGCTTTCAAACTCTGTTTACAATACAGTAAAATGACAAACTGACATTTCATTTTACTTGACTGCATCAGTTTGGTTTTGTTTTTTTGAGTCAACACAGTCTGTATTTTTTTTCAAAGTTAAAAGTTAGTCATATTAAACAGTGATTCTCAAAGAATGTTCTGCAACCCAGTATCATCCATCCCCTCCCCCAGCCCCCTGCCTCCTCCTTCCTGTGTGAGCATGAAGTCATGTAATCGTGAATTGTGTGAGTTCTCGTATTTCCCCTGCTGTCAGGCACAAAAAATAAGAACAAAAATATATTGTAAAAATATTTTTAAGTAATGAGTTTAAGTTAACAAGGTATTTACTGTAAATAAGATTGAGTTTCAGGTTTTCTGTCCATATATACACAGTAAAATGGGCTGTGAAGACAGTTTTGGTGGTGGTTGAGTTCCTGAATTCTTTTTCGATTTAGTTTCACTGCACAGCACTGTGATTACATTTGGTCTTGATTATGCAGTGATGCAACAGACGTGCAAACCTGTAATACCTTTGTTCACTGACTTCTCAACAGATATGGTGGTTTAACAGTGGGGAACATCCAGAAATCAATCCCAGCATCCTTTGGGAGAAAGATACCTCCAATGGTCCGCAAGATAGCAGTTCGCAGATCAGCTCAGGTAAGATGGCTGCTGTGAACTGGTCTAAAGGTTCACAGATGCACTTTAAACAACCACTGACAGTAAGCGCTTGTGTCCAGGTGCTGTACAACAACAAAGGTTACCACAGCATGCCAACGTATCTGAACGTCCTCAACAACGCCATCCTGCGTGCCAACCTGCCGGCATCCAAGGGCAACCCTGCTGCCTACGGTAAATATACAACATACAACATGGAAGAGACTTTTGAATTTGAAGACGCTGATATGTCTTCACAGTTAAATGCCAAATAATTGACAGTGTTGGGATTTAGAGTTGTGTAGTTTCAGGGCTGCTTCTGGTTGGGTTAAAATCTACATCAGCATTTCCCAAACATAAGGTCATTACCCACAATGGGTCACAAACCCGTTTTTGTTGGCTTTAATTGGCAGAGTAAAACTCATAACGTATTTCAGATACTGACCAGGGCTTTTATTTACCTCAGCTGCAGAAGATAACAGGGCTTTACTTGAAGCTGGCTTATATTAGAGGCAGTCCCTTATTTCTAATTCCGTTTTGTGATGAGTGTATTTGGTTTTATTGTGGCAGGCAGCATGGGATGAGACAGCAAACTACTCAGTCCGGCTTTTAGGCATGATGGGAAATCTGAGCCGTGTAAAGCCTCGTTTTGATCCGCTCCTATTTTCCCTTTTAAAGTTACTGCATCACTCAACACTTCCTGTATTTGTTTCAAGTTGAAAGCCCTCTGTTGTGTCAAGAGGACAGTGCAAATTTGTTATGAGGCTGTGGGAAACAAAACACTCAGCAAATTTGATTTCTGCTGTGATGCACTTTTACAATGAAATGAGTACATTTCATATACATTTTAAACTCATAGTTTGTTGTGTTCTATATCAGTAGTTTATAAATGTAGATGTTATGGTAATTCATAATGCATTTTGTGTATTTGAGGAGACACCAAATTTCTCTTTTGGATTGTGTGTGTGTGTGTGTGTGTGTGTGTGTGTGTGTGTGTGTGTGTGTGTGTGTGTGTGTGTGTGTGTGCGTGTGTGTGTGTGCGTGTTTTGCAGGAATCACACTGACAAACCACCCAATGAATCGAACCAGTGCCAGCCTCTCTTTGGACTACTTGTAAGTTGCTCAGCAGTTTTCATATTTATATATTTATTTATGATTTATTTATATATTTATCATATTTAGTGCCTTGTGGTTGTGGCCATCATTACAATTTATACAAGTAAAACAACCAAGTTTATAACTGAGATCTGACAACATCACAAAATAAATGTGACAGAAATATTTGTGGTGTTCAGATCATTTCCAGGGTCATTGAACTATACTTATCCACAATGTAATCTGTTGGTTTCCAGTAGTATCAAAGTTTGACAAGCTAACTGGAGCAATATTTCCCTGATTTCAGAGTTATAAAGTCAAGTCATGGGTGGATTATTGTAGTGTAAATGTCATATGAACTCTCCCTTATATATTTTCTCTCCTCCTCTCTCCCCTCTCCTGCACCTCCAGGCTCCAGGGGACAGATGTGGTCATTGCCATCTTCATCATCGTGGCCATGTCTTTCGTGCCAGCCAGCTTTGTGGTTTTCCTGGTTGCAGAGAAATCCACAAAGGCCAAACACCTACAGTTTGTCAGCGGCTGTGACCCTGTCATCTACTGGCTGGCTAACTACATATGGGACATGGTGAGGAGGAGGAGGGTACACCGTGTGTGACTGATGTGAACAGATCGAGAGCTGTGGCTGTGTAGGTGCAGTGTCTGAACATGCTGTCCCCTATCGTCTGTCCTCAGCTGAACTACCTGGTACCTGCCACATGCTGCGTCATTATTCTGTTTGTGTTCGACCTGCCAGCCTACACCTCCCCAACCAACTTCCCTGCAGTCCTCTCCCTCTTTCTTCTCTACGGGTGAGACATCTCACTGCACATACACACACATTTTTACTTTTTACCCATCAGGCATCAGAGTTTGATAGCCGTTTCCTGGTTAAAGACATGGTTCCAGTTATTTGAAGAGGAGTTGTACAGGTGTAGGCGCTATGTTTGGAATATTTGTACCACTTTAAATAGCTGTCAGGCAGCCTTTTCCAATGACAAACCACTGTTATATGAGCCAAATTTCACTTTCTCCACAGCAACCAGACTTCTCTGCAAATTTTCCCTCACAGAGCACAGATGTTGCTGGTCTACTGATCCCTTTAACCCTTTAAAAAACAAAAGTCGACACAATCTTTTTTATTTTTTCAAGACTTTATTCATGTTTCAATCATTTCAATAAGAAAATATTGACAAAACAGATCAGACCTCAACAAAAAAGTGAGAACAGTTCAGGTGAAGTTATTGTTTAGTTGAAAACGTTGTGTGTCTAAAGTGTTCTGTAAGTGTACCTGTTCATACATGTCAGTGAAAGCAGAGCTACTCCATCATGTATGCAGCAGAGCAGTGACAGGGTTCAGGTTACTTTGAGTGCTTTTACCTTCCAGGTGGTCCATCACTCCCATCATGTACCCAGCATCTTTCTGGTTTGAGGTTCCCAGCACGGCTTACGTGTTCCTCATAGTCATCAACCTCTTCATAGGCATCACTGCAACTGTGGCCACCTTCCTCCTGCAGCTCTTTGAACATGACAAGGTCAGTTTGACTCTTGTTATTGTAACAGAATAATTAACAGATTAGATGTTGATGATGAAATGAAGATAAGAAAAACAAATGATACTAAATGGATATAACACATTGTGCAAAAGACCTGTTTCTATCTTGTGTGTGTTTGTATTTATTCCTCACTTCACTGTTCTCTTCTCCTCCAGGATCTGAAAAAAGTCAACAGTTACCTGAAGTCCTGTTTTCTCATCTTCCCAAACTACAACCTGGGTCACGGCCTGATGGAGATGGCCTACAACGAGTACATCAATGAATATTACGCCAAAATAGGTATACTCATCACCACACAGAATGTACGATGTTACAAACAAAGTGAACCAAATATTACAGTGTTTGCTTCTCTAAAGCCTAGAGCACCACCGATCACCAATTTGGTTTGTTTGAAATAAACTTTTTTTTTTACCATGCTGAGAATAGTTTTGATAGCTTTAGCTTTAATACTAGTTCCTGAGCAAAAAAATAAGATATTACACATTATGATACATGTATTCACTTTAAAGGAAGAAGCTCTTTAAAGACCTGGCGGTAACAAACAAAACAATGATCCCTGTCTCTGGGCATAATAGTTTTTTCTTCCGTGCCTCCACAACGTGTAACATTGACAGTCAATCATCAGCTTTATTAGATCTTGGTACAAACCATGCTGTGTGCTTTGTTGCTCACTGATGTTGACAGGATTTACTCCTCAGGTATTGAAATTTAGTATCTGACAACAAGGCATTTTTTGATACTTGGTGCCATAAAAGTATTGAAGTCCGGTACTCAGCCCTAATTAGATTTTCCCTTAAGGTTTACATCACAGCCCATTTCTCCAGCTGACGGCTGCAGCGCTGTTGCTCAATACTGTGCCAATTTCAAGAACTGTAAATTGTTGTCTCCATTAATCACATAGACTTAAAAACAATAGAAAATATGTTCTAGGTTGAAAAATACTGAAGTTATCTTTTAATTTTATCTTTCTTGCCTCTGTACTCAGAATTATACAAATGTAAAGGAGAGATATTGAGTGAAACCATCAGTAATTTCCTAAAACAGCTTTTTGCTGTAGATTTAACAAATGTTACTCAAACAGAGGGAAAAGGTGTATTTGTTGGGGACTATTTTCAGTGGCGGAATAATCCACATTTGGTGCTCCTGTGAGTATGTGGGGCAGCAGGATGGTGTGTGTGAGATTGAGTTCAAATAAACTGCAGTGGATATGTGTGGATATAGACACATCTTTTACAGGCATCTTCTCAATCTTCTTTTGTAACTGTTATTGCCATTTCTGTATCCCATTTCTCTTTGGTGTTGTCTGCCTTAACCTTTGTTTCCTGTAAGATTTTATACAGCTTTGAGATTCTGAGATTTTCACTGTCTCTGTTTTTGCTTATAAAATCCAGTAACCCTACATCCTCTGACTCTGTTCTCTCTGGTGTTTAATGATACTCATGAATCATCATTATTTTATCATCATATTATTTGTGATCATCTGTGAATAGACTTGTAATCCCTTAACTGCCCATTCTTCCAGCATTTTATCCATTTTATTAGACAGAAAATCTGTATTACTCACTATCTGTCTCAAGTATATGCAGTCTTTGCCAATCTCATATCTTTTACAGATTTGTCTCCAATTTATATTTGTTAATAGGATAAATTCATTGCTGCTTTATGTCTTTTCACAGTATTTGTTGACAGTAAAACTATTTCCAGCCTTATATCCAAATCTAATCCAACTTTATTTATAGAGCACATTTAAAAACATTGGTTGACCAAAGTGCTGTACAATCAACATATAGCAAAAACCATAAAAACAGCACAGTAAAATACAGAGACCATAAAAGCAAAACCATAAAAACACAAAGACCAGTTTAGCAGACTATAAAGCTGGCCTAAACAGGGTTGGTCACTAATTCTTTTACTTTAGACACAGACAACTGTTTGTGAAAAAGAATGAAGTAAGAAAATATCAGTTGTTGTGAATTTCTGCTTTCAGGTCAGTTTGACAAGATGAAGTCTCCATTTGAATGGGACATTGTGACTCGGGGACTCGTTGCCATGACAATTGAAGGCTTTGTTGGCTTCCTCATCACCATCCTCTGTCAGTACAACTTCCTCAGGAAACCCCCGTGAGTGATGTGTTTCTGTATATATGTATTTTTAGAAATGTAGAATATCTCTGTCTGAGGGCTGCAGTGAGCATGCCGAGGGGAAAAAGCAACATCAAAAATATGATTGAAATCTGTTCGTATGCGTGTCCAGGAGGGTGCCAGTCAGCTGCCAGCCTATAGACGATGATGATGTAGACGTGGCCTGTGAGAGACGAAGAGTCCTGCGAGGAGACGCTGACAACGACATGCTGAAGATCGAGAACCTAACAAAGGTTAAACAAACAGCTCATCAACATCAAAGAATCTGCAGAAATTTGAGCTCTGCAAATCACACACGTGAAATATACATGATTGGTAATAAGGGATTTAACACTGGGATGTACTGTGTATCTGCACATGTCCTTTGCGTGTCCCTCAGGTGTATAAATCGAGGAAGATGGGTCGTATCCTGGCAGTGGACCGGCTGTGTCTGGGCGTCCGGCCTGGTGAGTGTTTCGGACTGCTGGGGGTGAACGGAGCTGGGAAGACCACCACCTTCAAGATGCTGACGGGCGACGAGTGCACCACCGGAGGAGAGGCCTTCATTAACGGAAACAGGTCAGTGGCAGAGAAATCACATCGCTTACTTTTAATGTGCTGTAGAGGGTGACACAGGAGAGGATTTTCACTGTCCCATCCCACTCCCACAAAAATACTCCTGTCCCATCCAAATCCCATGACAGAGTTAAAAGAGTTCCTGTCCTGTCCCAATCCCAGAAGAATGATTCCCATCCCATCCTGTTCCCATCAATCCACAGTGCACACTCAACATCTTGCCCACTTCCATTGACCTTTTTCCTGTCCTGTCCCAGTCCTGAGATGAATAGTGAAACTCTCATCCTGCAGGTATCCCACAGTAATCCTGTGTTCTGTAGAATTCCTGAAAGAATGTCAGCTTCTACTGTGCAGGTGTTTTCTTCATTCTTCAGCAGCAATGCAAAAACAGTCACATTGAGACTGATTCATCCAGACAGGGAGCAGAATTCAAACTAACAACAAACAGATCAGTTAGGAAAAAATACCCTCTATGGTCAAATGTATGCAGACAGTTCTCTATTCAGTAAGCTCACCTGCTTCAGCCACACTCGCTGCTAACAGGTGCATAAAATCAAGCAGACAGTCACAAACAAATATCTGCAACAGGACGGTTGGTAGGGAGTTTGTCAACTGTCAGCTGGACTGGGCCCTGTCACCTGCAAGTCCTGTTACAGTGAAGCAGAAATGCTGTCGTGTACAGAGAGTAAAAATCGTGTTCCAGGTTTGCAGAAATCACCACTCAGTTCTCCATATTTTGTACTTTTGTTGTGCAGATGATTGGACTCAAAGTGATGTCTGAAGAGATGAATCTTACTTCACTATTGTGTGGTGTAGTGAATGAACATAGGGTTGGACAGAGGCAATGGGGTCTGAATTACTACTACTAGTTCTAGTGAAGGGAAAGCTGAAAAGGGGAACTTTTCAACCTGTTTTTGTGTCTGAGTGACTGATGAGAAGAACAGATTTTGAATTTGTTCAGTGTTGTGAGAGAGCGCTGCAGCTGTCGGATGTGAAACTAAGATTAAAATGCATACTGTCAACGTGTCCATTAAAGGTGCTTGTTTCGGACAACATGAAGGAAAGGATCCCTACAGAGACAGACCTTCTTAATAAAGACTAAAATAAGTTTTGTTTAACCAGAAACAGCAGGTTTATTGCTCTCGCCAAACTAACCAAACTCTGTTTGCAGAATTGATCATTTTATCATTATCATTTTCATTTTCATTCAAAACATAAATAAATGAATAAAACTCACCAGAACTGTCTTGGGTTATCTTTCTAACAATCACCAACTCTGGTTTGGTGGAAATAAATAATAATAATAAAAAAAATGCACAGTGTTGCATGTGAAAATATGAGAAGAGTGAGAGGGAGGACGGACATCAGAGGAGCAGCAGGGAGTGACGGAGTGTAGAGCCAAAATATTTTTATGTCTACTGTGGTGATTAAAGGCTTTATTTCAACCAAACAACCAAACTTGGTGATTGTTGGAAAGACGGGTCAAGACATTTTGTCAGTTTTATTTTGTTTCTGTTGAGTTTGAATGAAGATGATGATGACAGAATTACCTATTTTTGCAAATGGAGGCTGTTTAGTTTGGCGAGAGCAATAAAACTTTAAAAATTATTTTACAATTCAAAAAAAAATCTGAGCTGTCAGTGCCAAAATAAGCTCATTTAATGGACCTACTCTGACTGTACACAGTTACCCAGAGGGATTACATTGTATCTTAATTTTACTTCTGCCAGCTGCCACACTCTCCCTCATTACTGGACCAATGTCAGAAACTATTGTCCATATTAGTAATTTATTCTTTAAAGTCACAGGGACATCAAGAAATCAATGATGTTCCTATCTCTCTGTGTGTGTGTGTGTGTGTGTGTGTGTGTGTGTGTGTGTGTGTGTGTGTGTGTGTGTGTGTGTGTGTGTGTGTGTGTGTGTGTGTGTGTCTGCACAGTATCCTGAAGGACCTGTTACGTGTGCAGCAGAGTATCGGCTACTGTCCACAGTTTGACGCTCTGTTTGATGACCTGACTGCCAGGGAACATCTGGAGCTTTACACTCGGCTGCGTGGAATCCCCTGGAAGGACCAGGAGAGGGTTGGTCTCACATACACACATATACATTTTTCTCTCCATACTTGTGAGGACCCAAATTGCCTAAACGCATTCCCTATCCCCTAACCTTGCCCCAACTCTTACACTCAACCTAATTCTATACTTCACTTCTTAACCAAGTCCTTTGAAGTAGTGACAACCCTAAAATGTAGAAATATCACAAAGACATGAATTTCTCCCAGCCCACTAAGTGAATCCCTGTAATTCAAATCTGGTGCCAGTTTGTTCTGTGGCAGGAATTCTTAATGCAACAGTTGCATCTCCGTCACAAACTGACATTACTGTTCTCCCTCCTGTAGGTGGTGCAGTGGGCTTTAGAGAAGCTCGAGTTGTCCAAGTATTCAGACAAGCCTGCCGGCACTTACAGTGGAGGGAACAAACGCAAGCTTTCCACTGCCATCGCTCTGATTGGATACCCCTCACTCATCTTCCTGGTAAGAAGTTTGACTGGATGTTTTATAAGCTGCACATGTACACTTTGTTAAAAGGAATAAAAAAAACCTACATATAAAATGAGAAATAGTATAAATTCACCAATATTTGATTTTTAATACTAATGAACACGAGGACTGCAGTGATTCTCACCACAGTATCTTCCCTTGTACACTGTGCAGTGTCACACATGCCACATCTGCATCCACAACAAGGCTATGTGCAGATGGATCACTGAACTTTAATCACCGTTGCAATAAACCAGAATTCTGGTTTATTGCAACTGGTGTCTTTGTGGTGGGATCTGGGAACACAGTGACTAAAAAGAAGTCAAACTTGGAGGCCTAAAAGTGAGTCTAATCCCTCATTCAGTCCCTCCAGGATTTTGCAGGCTTTTTGGGGATTGTTGCAGCCTAAAATACCTGCGAAATTGCGATGTGTGTGATGTTTTTAGGTATTTTTTTCAAAGAAATTGTGAGAACATGTGAAAATTGAAAAAAAAGTTGTGATTTTTTAAATTCTTTTAATCATTTTTTTGTATAATTCATTAAAAATCAAAGGCAACTCGCTCCACTGAGAATGAAACCACACTCTGTTCTGAGTGTTCTATTTAGCCTCAACAAAAAGGCTCAAGATTACAAAAATTCTAAGAAAATGTGCTTTAAATGTAAGTTCACTTGGGGAGTATTCCACAGAGAAGCAAAACCTTTTTGGAGCTCAAACTCAAAACCAGCACAAAATTCTAAAAAAAAAAAATCTAAGTGCGCAGAGCATTTATGTGCATAACAAGATAAACTTCTTCAGTATCTGTGACAAAAAAAAATCTAACTCACAGGGATTAGCTGAACTTGTGTTAATTGTTGTGATTGCAACATTGCATGTCCTTCCTGAAGGGACTGCTCATTGCACAGGAGAACTGTTGGTCGGTAAACTGAAATGTATCTTTAAATCAGATGGTTTTGGTAATAATTTTACCTTACCTTCAGTTTCTGTTATAAATAAATTAGCCTAAGCTGTGGGTTTGTTTCTAACCTGATCAAGCATCTGATAAGTTTTACATTTAACAATTGCAGACCTGGTGATCATGTTTGACAACATGTTTATTGAGCCCACAGCAGCAATCTGGACTTTGATAATCTTCAGGAAAACCAGGGAGCGGTGGTCAGGAGGCAACAGGAAAACCCATATACAGACCTATCAGTATGAAGGGCCAAGAGGTGGAGCAGGTCACACACCTCAAACATCTTGGAACAGCAATAGACAACTAGAAAATTTCAAACAAAATTCTGAGTGTGCCTGATGCTCGCTGCCAACTAGTATCCCCACCATATTGCCAGAAGTATTAATAGCAGTAGATGTATCATTGAGGTTGTGTGTCTGTGTGCACATGCACGCACTGTCACACACGTGTGTGTATGTATGTGAATGTGTGTCTCTGTGTATGTGCATGCATTATCATGCGTGTTTGTATGTATATGGGTGAGAGTGTGTGTCAGTAAAAGTCTCCTTACAGACACAAAGAACAGCTTTTGTGTGTGTGTATCTATATGAGAAGTTGTGTAAGTAAGCAGGACAGAAGAACAATATGGCTGACATTAAAAATATCAGTAGGCAGACATGGATATTAGACTCAGAGCTAGACATTCAATTAAGCCAATCACAATCAGCCTCGTCAATTTCTGCCCAGCAACTGTGAGTGGACATGTATCCACTGTGTAGACAAGATGGACATTTCATGAATGAATGAATGAATTTAACATTAACCAGCTCAAACTTTGAATTTATTAACAGTTAAAAAAGACTGCAGTCTAAAATGTCCAAGTTGGACACAGAAAGACACAGACAGAGACAGACAGACAGGCAGTGTTTTTAACCTGTTAATAACTTCACACTTTGAGCTGCTTCAGGTGTAATTCTTTCTGTAAAAACAGCTTTAGGTCAATCCACCAATCAGAAGACAGGACCAGCCTCAGGTTGATGAAACTGGCCAATCACCTGTATGTTACAGCACAGAGAAATTTGAATAATGAAAGGACCGAAAGAAAGAGAGAATTTAACCTGAAGCAGATCAAGGTTTGAATTTATGAACAGTTGAAATAGACCACAGACAAAAATGTCAAAATTGGACACAGAAAGACAAAGACAGACAGAAACAGACAGATAGGCAGACAGAGAGAGAGAGACAGACAGTCATTTTAAACTGTTAATAATTTCAACCAGGTGTAATTGTCTCTGTATGAGGTTTTAACTGCAAAGAACTCAGGTTGGTGAAATTGGCCAATCACCTGTGAGCAACAGTACAGTCAATTTTAATTACTCCAAAAGGAGACATAAGATAAGACAACGTACCTCTCAAACTACAGCTGTTTAATGAAACAGTAATTGCTACAGCTAAAAACTGCATACGGTGAACGAGAGGACAGGTTGCCAAACGTGATGGTGCATATTTTATTTCTGTGGTGTGAAAAATGTGGCCACGATGGAAAAAACTATATAGTGTGTCTTCTCCCCATATGTCAGTGCCAAAGACAAATATCAATTTTATGTGAATTTAATGGACAATAAAGTCATCTATGAATTATATTAATTAGTAATAAACAGGTTTGACTTCTTTTAAGTAATGTTTCTGTGATCCTAGACCTCAGCTATGAAGTTGATGAGTTGTAATAGACTGGAAAGTATTTTAGGTTTTGCCTTTGTGAGACATTTATCAGTTTAATATGTACAAGGTAGAAGGACAACAGAAACTACAATGAGACTGTCAATAGCTGCAAAAAAAAATCTACCTATAAGCCTTGTAGCAGTATTTTGTGCAGGCCTGGGCCACATAACTGAAAAGCCTGTCACAATAGTGTAGTTTGATATCAGTCAGGTATTGATCATGTAGGTTGTGACTGACAAAATGACGTGTACTCCAAAGAGTGGCTAAGGTGATGAAATAAGTTTGTTGTATTATTGATGGATGATATGGACAAAATCAAATGTTGAACAAAAACTGCGGTAATATTGCAGAGATAACTATTGGTGCTTTCATAAAATATGAACACAAAGAGATTTTTGACATATAATCAGTAATGTGTAACCCAGAAAATAGAAGAGCTAGAACAGTCTGATAACTTCAGAAAATGACATCACTTTACTGTAATGCAGCCTTTAAAATCAGGAATAGGCAACACTTATTCCATTTCACAATATAATGATATCCAAATTATATCACAATATCTAGTCTGATAATGCGATACAATATAATATAGATATATTGCCCAGGCCTAATTGTGTGTATGTTGTTTTCCAGGATGAGCCCACCACTGGGATGGACCCAAAGGCCCGCAGATTCCTCTGGAATCTAATCCTCGACATCATCAAGACTGGACGCTCTGTGGTGCTGACATCACACAGGTGAGACACCACCTGTTGTGGCTTGTCTTCACTTCTCTGCCACCGTAGTGTCTTTAATCTGTTTTTTCATGCTCTCCGTCCTCTGCAGCATGGAGGAGTGTGAGGCTCTGTGCACCAGACTGGGCATCATGGTGAATGGAAGGTTTAAATGTCTGGGCAGCATCCAACACCTCAAGAACAGGTCAGGAGGAGAAGATACACCCTCGTTTCTCCTTTAATTGTTTATAGATGTGATCTAACCTGCAGTGTTTTATACAGATCAACAGCTGGCAGTCATTTTCTGATAGATGGACTGCATTCATGCACCACTTTATTTTGTTATACTTGACCTTTTTTATTGTCATCTTACAAAGACAAACAAGGTGAAAAGACAGTATTACAATATTTGTCACCTTTCATGAAAAACACAAATAAGAAAGAAAGTATCTTAAGTTGAGTTACATATGCTCAGTGTTCTTTTTGTCTTCAGAAAAAGTTATCTTTTCACTTTAATGTATGTGATTGAATTTTCCCTGTTATTTATTTCCAGTGGTGAATTCATGGACTGTAATTTCGTAATAAGTTTCAGAGCAGAAATCCTTCAAATGTTTGTTCTTATTCTACCAAATAATACAACTTCTACATCAAAATAATAGTAATTAATATATTTTTTCTGCAGTTACTTCATGCAATTAAAGTCTGAAAAAGGCACACTAATGTTATTCCATTTTATGTTGATACTCCACTCTCTAAAAGTGTGTTGTTAAGGTGCGTTGGTGCCCAGACCTTAGTGCTGAGCTTCACTGCACAGTGTTGTGATGTTCTGCTTCTAAAGTTTAAAAGTTTCACATTTCATAATTGCACTCTTCTTCTTTCTGAAATTAAGTCATGATCTGTGGTCAAAATTTGATTACTACAGAACTCAAAACTTCATGTTATGTTGTACCTGTGCTACTATTGTGTGTTGCTGTCAAACAGGATAACACAATAAAAGAATGAATTATGTAAAAAACAAGTCATTTGTTTGTTTGTATAATCTGTTCCAGGTTTGGGGACGGCTACATGATCACAGTGAGAACCAAGAGCAGCTCCAACGTGAAGGAGGTGGTTCGATTCTTCAACAGAAACTTCCCCGAGGCCGTGCTGAAGGTACGTTTCCGGAGCTGCGTCTCTCCTTTTGACCAGTAAATCCACCAAGTCAATGAACACCAGGAAAAAATTTCCCCTCAGGTTGATCACTGGTGCCCAATATTTGTATCTTTTCTAATGACTGCAGAATTCTTGCCAAAATATCATAACAATCATCATAACAGGTCAACATTTGGTATCAACAAAGGATCATTAGACTACTTTTATTTGAAAGCTGTTGCTCTAAGAAACAAACCATTAGAGAATCATCAGCAGCTCTGTGGTTCCCCTCAGACAAGACAAGCTGGTGAACACGGTGAAGCACTGAACAGCTAATGAGTCATATTTTTCCCAGGAGGTGATGGAGACCACATTAGGTTCAAAAGCACAATGAATATCAGACCTCATCAGGTGCATCTGCTGTGTGTGTGTGTGTGTGTGTGTGTGTGTGTGTGTGTGTGGTTTCCCTTCCTCCTAAGTAGACGAGAAACAGTTAGTGCAGGTGTAAGATGTTTAAAGCATGTCAGGAAATTAATTTTTAATATCTTAACCCATTCAAAGCAGAGAGCAACACTTTTTCCTGTGATTTAGGGGGGTATCGATTCACTGAGATCACCTCCTTCTGCTATTCTCTTCTTAAGACATACTTTTATAAGAGAGCCTTTCCTGATTTTATCTAAGTTTGAACTTTTTTGCATTGTTTTTATTTCTTAAAATGTTTTTATTTTCATATTCTTGCCATTTTCCATTTTATTTAATCTGTTTTATCTGCTTATCTGACTTTCAAACCAGTCTGTTTTATTTATTTTTTTATTTTTCATACCACATAGTCCTGTACTACTGTGCTTAATACCATGAAATGCAGGGAAATAATAGATGGTTTGAATATACTCAAGTTTATGAGCTGCAGGTTTATCACCCCACTGTTCACAGCAAGACACAACAGATACTGTACCAGTCATTCAGAGGACATGTAAGAGGTCACATGACCACACAAGGCAACAGTGTAGACAAAGGTCAGCTGTTAGGACTACTTAAAAGATAAAAAGTAGCTAAGTTTAATAATAGTTCAATAATATTAACATTTACTGTGATTATTACATGGTTAATTATTTTATTTCATGTTTTGTTGTTTTAGTTTTGCAGTTGCACAGACATAATTGAAACATGAATTGTCAAACACAAACCAAATCTTATACAAACAAAAAATACTGTACACATCATATTTATTATTTAATAGAGGATATTTTATCAAGCCATCATTTATCTGTGCTTTTTAATACTGTGGTAAATATTGTATCTTGGACTTTTTATCATGGCATCATTTTAACATATGTTTTTTATTTAATTCCTAATTCCAGATCTGTATTAAAGAAAAGTCCATTAATGCATCTGTTGTCATATATGCAGGAGCGTCATCACACCAAGGTCCAGTACCAGCTGAAGTCTGAGCGGATCTCTCTGGCTCAGGTGTTCAGTAAGATGGAGCAGGTGGTGGAGGTGCTGGGAATCGAGGATTACTCCGTCAGTCAGACCACTCTGGACAATGTGAGTCAGTGTGTGACGCACAACATGCAGGACGTCAACAAAGAGAAACTGAATAAATGTAATAAATCGCTTTCTCCCGCTCAGGTGTTTGTCAACTTTGCCAAGAAGCAGAGCGACAACCTGGAGCAGCAGGAGGCGTCGCCCCCCGGTGGTGGACAGTCCCCGCTGCAGCGCATCCTCAGCCTGCTGAAGTCTCGACCAGCAAACACGGAGCTCAACGCTCTGACCAGCGAGGCGCCCGAGGAGCTGGAGAGCGACGATGATGAAGGACTTATCAGCTTTGAAGAGGAAAGGGTGAGTGCAGCATCACACCGGAGTTTTTACTTTCATTTACTGTAACATTTTTAATTTTGTAGTTAACATGAGCCACAGACGAAGCACTGGTTCAGGTACACGGGGAACTGCAGCCCCTTAGTACTGAAACAGAAAGAAAAAATAGCATGAAACACTGTTTTCCTCAGAGTAACAGTCACACTTCATCCAGAGTGTTTCTGTAGTCAAAGGGTGTTTTTTCGTCCACAAGTAATAAATATGATCTGGAGGTTGAAAATTTCTTTTAAAGGCATATCTCAACAATATGTAGAGAAACAAAACATCAGTACTAAAACCCAGAATCCTGGCTGAACATACAGACAGAACCAAATATGTCAGGGTGAAAAGACTAAAGACTTTTCAGTCAAAAAAGCATCACATGACATCACTGTGACGTCATCAGTGTTACTTCCTCAGACATTATACAGATATTTTCACACAGTATTATAACATGATTAGTTGATGAACTTTAGTCTGTGAAATTGTTGGTTTGCTTGTTTCTTATTGTGTTACTGTTTGCTATTGCAGTAGCATCATTGACCACATAATACAGGGTGACACAAACTTGGATTTTCCTTCCTGTCCCGCCCCACTCTCACAAAAATACTCCTGTCCTGTCCCAGTCCCGGAAAAATAATTCCCGTTCCATCTCGTTCCTGTAAACATTCAACATTAAACACAAAACATTCCACATGTTTTTATGTGTAAAAAAAAAAAACTCTTTATCATTGTTATGTTTCCTGCTCATGTTTTTTTTTTTTTTTTTTTGGCCCATCCCAGCCCTGTGAGGAAACTAATCCATCCCACGGGAACCCCGAAAAAATGTCCGCCTCTACCTCTTAACAGTCATCTTATAGATTACCTGTGTGTGTGCATGTGCATGTGTGTGTGTGTGTTTGGCAGGTGCAGCTCTCCTTCAACACAGACACTCTCTGTTGAACCGAGCCTCTTTACAGAGCAGAGAGACGACGGGAGTGACAGAGGGGGGAGAACCCACAGCGTTCTGTCTGTCTGAGCTCTGAGGTCTGCTGGAGGGGAGAGCAGAGCTGCTGATTTAACCCTGACGAGGACCAAAACTCTCTGCACCATGGAACTTAGGACCAGTAGTTCAAGTATTTCAGCCTCAAATTCTTCACCCCAGGAGGGACTGAGGTGGTTCGGGTCAGAGGACCCGCAGAACCCGGCCTGCAGCTGAACCCACAGCAGCAGGAGAGCTTCAAGACTTTGTCCTGGAATGTTTCCATATTTATTTTGATTTCTTTTGTTGAGAATGTATCTCACTAGACGGCTGATGGATACTATAGGTTAGCTACCTTCGTTAGTGAATGAACATATCATCGGTGATATGTTAAAAACCAAGTGTTCGACGCCACTTTGATTCGGTTGTACGCGCTCCCTGCCAAAGGGCCTCATGTAACCAGAGCGGGCCCTTCTTACTGTACCAAACTAGACCTGCCTTGAGAGCATGTTGTGATGAAGTCGATTCCCAGTGGTAATGTAATACAGTCTATTTTTCTGTGGCAAGAAGAATGATTTATTTTGGATATCGAAGCAGCTACGGAGACGTGTGTGATTTATTTTGCAATAACAGAGGATTTAGTGAAACGAAATGCACTTTGGGAGTTTGCCAGGCGTGGACCTGCGAGCGAGCTGTTGGCCTTCTCTCTGAACTTGATGTGGAGACATGAAGAACGTGAACGTGGCATGGTTATCGTCCTGATGGTGCCTCCCTTCTATCAACTTGTTTTGACACTGTACATTTGGTCTCTTTCTACTGAATGCTCTCTTTTGTGCTTTTAACATATCATTATGTTGTGGACTCTGCCAAGAAGATCCTCTATAAACCGGACACAGTGTACAATACAACAACAACAACAACAACAACAATAATAACAACAATAATAATAATAATAATAATAATAATAATAATAATAATATGTGCAACACTTTTGTTTTGCTCCTATTTTTCATGATTTAAACTAACAGATCTCAGACTTCTTCTGTGAACACTAAGGTTGCAAATTGTAAGCACTGTCCCTAACCAATCATTGGTAACATTAACAATCAATCAATTGATTAATCATGCTTATGCCAAACAATACCCAGTGTGCTTTTTCCTCCTCAATCAAAGCCATATTTCCACAACAACATAGAACATTTTCTCTGAAAACAAGACATAGCTTGTGAAACGCACAAAGAAGTAAAGGACTATAAATTGAAAACATATACTTGAATATCAGATAACATGTTATATAATATTTTCTGTTATATTTCAGATCTTTATTCGGTAGAAAATCAGTTAAATTTTACCTGATCAATCAAATTCTTAATGAGCGATTAATCTGTTGATCATTATCATGAATTAGCAAGAATCTGGGGATAACTGTCGCAGTATGAAGACACGCCAACATATCTATAAAAATCTGAGTTTAAAAAGCTTTTTTTTTTATGAAACAGTGAACAACGCTGTTATGTAGCGGTCAGGGGTTTTAAACCCAACACAAAATGAACCACTGCCAAAAAATGTCACTGTAAAACGTGCTGCCTGAGCTTGAAAAAATGTATTTGCGTCACTCAGTGTGAGACTTCTTCATATAGAGTTGATAGTGTTGTTGGTGGTGGTCTGTGGGATGTTGGTTCACTCCTCTTCAGTGGTGGAAGATGCCAACTGGATCCAGATGTTGGGGTCAAGCAGAACTGGTTGCAGCTTGTGCTTATTGTGCAGCCTTTTACTACGAGCTGGGTGAAGTAGAAAGCAGGTTGGTTTTAGTTTCACTTCCTACATTATTTTATGTCATTTACAGTCTTCACTAGGTAATTTATTCGGCCTGGGATGATACACTCATCTCACCATTCAATACAGTCACAATACTTGGGTGCAGATTCGAGATGTCATGTGATTCTTGGGTATTGTAATTTAATATCATGATTTATTTCAATTTTTATTTGCTTTTTTAACACTAGACCATGTGAAAAAGTTGAGTCATACACTTCTATATGGCTGATATTTCCATAAACACTGCACATCACATGTCAGTCAGTCTTTCTGAGTTTTCTGCTTTTAAAGGTGGTAAATAAAATACTTCTTGAAGTGAAGTAGCTGTTCCTGCTCAGTAAGCTGGTGCTATAAGAAAATAATGAATGAAAAAAGAATGAATAGAGCCCATGAAAACTGCAGACAGCACAATGTGAGCATCTAAACTAACATCCTGTACAACAGAATGATATATGAAATAAAAATGTATATACTTTTTGAAGTTAAGTGTTTCAGCTAGCTGTTCATCAAGCAGTGAACAATAAAGAAAATAGAAAATAAGAATAGATGTGCTGTTGAAGCCAGAGTAACAGATTGAGTTAGTAATGTAAAGTCAGCAGCTATTAGCTTGTTTCCTCACATCAGAGGAAATATACGCCTGAACATCTTAGCAGACATGTTGTTTTATGTGAAGCATTTGAAGTAAAGTGGATGATGCTAATTCTTGTTAGCACATCAGCAGGAATTCACATTACGTGCTAGCATGGAGCTAACACAGACTGAGAACTAGTTATTTATGTAAATAAAAAATTGATTCAGGAATCAAAAATTCGATGATACTTTAGATAATCTTTTTTTTCTCCCACCCCTAAATTTATTGAATTAAATGACGCTCTGCTCTCAGCTTTAGTTCCACCATCACTAACACACTTTTCTGATTCACTTCAATCTACAGGCACAGTCAGCACACATGTCATTTACTCAGTAACATCATGAACTAACCTGTGAAAAGCCGTTTGTCACAGACCTACACATACTGACAGACCCAACACTACAGCACTTCATCTGGAGTCAGATCATATTATGATTCTGACACTGTCTGAGCACAGCTTTATCATTATCAGCACACACACTGTCCAATATTTTGTTCAGAACATGATGCAGATTGTTTTCATTTTTTAGTATAATAGGCAGAATTTTATGTATATTTGATCCTTTTCTTAATTCAGGTTGTTCTATTTGTGTTGCATCGACACTGGAATCTTTTAACTCCCTAACATTGGTATGAGCATATGTCTCAAAAATCCTGTATGAGTCGGGCCTGTTTTCATATCATGACAGAATGAGGCACGTGGTTCACACCACTGAGCAGGATAGGTAGTGAAGACAAAGAAACTATGTGTAAATTGTTTCAAAAGTGCTTCTATTTAATATATATTTTTGATTGCATAATTAATTTCAAAGTTGCATTTAGGAAATAAACAGTATCTGTGCCCAAGTATGGTGAAATGAACTTCTGCATCATAGGTAACAGCTCTGGTGGACATTCCTGCAGTCAAAGGTTGTCACATGTGTGGGGTTGTGCGATAAAACTGAAAATTTCAGAGCGTCCTTTTATTGTGACCAGTCCAAGGCACACCTGTGTGACAGTCCTGCTGTTTAATCAGCATCTCTATATGCCACATCCGTCCACTGGATGGATTATCTGGGCAAAGGAGACATGTGGCTCTTTTGTTCCTCTCTAGTGGCTCCCTGTGGCTTTGACAAGCAAATGACTAACAGTTATTGCATTATACATTCTACATATCTATCATTTTTGTAGGCATAAAGCATCTCTAACTGAAAAAATGTGCAGCCTGAAAAAGGTTTTCATTTTTCATTAACTTGATGTGCGTAACGTGTCGGAGCCTTTCCTCTAAATTTTGGCAGCAGCTAATCTTGAGTTTCACTTGACTAGCTATGGATGCCAAAATCAAACAAGAAACGTCTCAAAGGAAATTAGAGATTTAGATTTAGCTCTAGACAGATTATTTTTTTGCTTTTTTTTTTTTTGTTGGTCAAAAACGTGTCTTTTGTCAGTAAAGGTTGCAGACCCCCGGCTTAGAAGAAGTCTGAGACGTGTCACTTCAACTTGTGAAAAACAGGAGCAAAAACAAAGGTTTTGCATTTATATTTTTGTTGATTGTAATAATAATACCAATAATGTTTCCATCTGCAGTGAAGGTAATCAGTATTCTAACAGTCTGAAACTGAGGTGAACTCTGCTCATATTCCCTGACAATAAACTGCACTACCATCACTGTGATACTAAAGGGAACTCTCAGATCAGAATACTCTGTTCAACTTGACTACAGTACATGTTTTATGATTTGCATTGTAATTTTTAGGAGGATTCAAAATGTGAAAGTCTTCACATTTACCAAAACCTGGATGTTTCTCTGACTGTCCGTTGGCATGTGGTTTTAACTGGTCTCTCTCTCTCTCTCTCTCTCTCTCTCTCTGAGTTTTGTGATAATTGAGTTGTAACGTGTCCTGTCCAGATAATTACTGTTTCACTACTTCTTTCACAGCTATTTGCGGTCATATTTTTGGTGATTATTATGGCACTGGTGGGCTGTTTTCCTACTTGAAGGGGTTATCATTAAACCAGTAAAACTGACTGTTGTAATTTTTTCTTCTTCTTCTTCTTCTCTGAGAATGTAAAGCTGGAGGGAAGTCGGTTGCTGAAATATTCAAATTACTTCTACTATAAAATACAGTTGAAAACAGAAAACAGACATATTTAAGATCATAATATGTTTTTTTGTGATTTCTTTTGGATCTTTCAAAACATCTTGTTAAAACAATAAAAAGAACACATGAAAGTATTATGGAGTCAAACACTGAAGAAGTTATTCATGTCACCAGCAACCACTGGAGTTAGGTAATATTTCAAATCTTATTTAACTTTGATCTATATTTAATATGGATTTATGAATTTATTGAATCAATATGAATTCATTTATGTACTGTGGGGGATGTAAAGATCATCAGATTCTTTATTTGGACAAAACATCTGACGTTTGCATTGAAGCTCATGTGTGATTAAACAGTTGTTTCTGAACTCTGGGTCGCCTTCAGTGGTTGTGCTTTTGTTTTGTGTGAAAAAGATTTACTGTCACCTTCCACTAAAACATGTGGAAGTAACTTGATAACCTTCCATTACTTTGGAATTACCCTAATATGAAATATAGTGAAACTGTTTAGCCTGATGTAGTGGCTTTTTTATTTGACTGCCATAAAATGTCAGAACTGGAAAAACTATTTGTGTAATTTAGGTCAAGTTTGTGTATTATCATTATATTTAGTCGAGCTCGAGAGCCTGCTGGGAAAGTGTGGTAGCTGTAATGTGACTCCAATCAGAACAGCGTCCACTTGAATGATGAAGTCTTATTGTGCCACAAAAACACACACAAGTGTTCCTTCACCTTCTGGACTCTATAATGCCTCTTGACAATATTTTGTTTCTAGAACTTCATTTTGGAAAATTTACAAAAGTTAAGTGTCTGTAAAGATGCAGAATGATTTGTTCTAAATACAATGCTATATGATTTAAACACATTCAGAAAGAATTTGTTTCACTTATTCTTTATTTCATTTCATTTACCTAATCTCATAAAAAAATCTCTTCAAAATAAGACATTCATCACAGTGACATTAAATACCATTAAAAATCATGTACCGTACAAGGTGATTTTCTTAAAAACAGCAGATACTTCATAATGTGTTCGTGGATTAAAAACATTCTTTGTTGGTTGTGCAGCAGCAGTGAGAGAAAATGGAAGAGGAGAGGTGTTTGTGTCGTCTGAAGGATCAGTCTTCATCTGCATCATCAAAGGCCACGCCGGTCGCTTGCAGCTTCCTGCAGAAACAGATGAACAGGTGTTGGTTTACGTTTAGAGATCAGAGTGATGTGAGGACTGCTGGGAGGGTAACAGGAGACACTTGGTACTTTTTAGCTCCTGGGTTGATGAGTGAAGTCCCTGCGAGTCGTTTCTTCACCGTCGCTGTGGGAGCGCCGCTCTGCTGCTGCCGGGGCTCCAAGTCTGGGGACAAAATATCATCTCTGTGAGCTCAAACAACAACTGACTGTTCAACTACTGTCAGCTCCTCTACATTTACAGCACTGACATTTCAGCTGCTTTCACTTCTTACACATCAACCAACACTTACTGCACATATTTACTCTTCAACTTACAGTGAACTCACCTTCAATTCAGCTGTTTCTCATTCACACGCTCTTAAACTATCTCTGCTACTTCAGCTTCACTTTGAGTCAGAGGAAAATACAGTCTTTGGTTTAAGGCTTTCAAGTCCACCTCAGTCATGTTTTAAAACATGTAAAATGCTCTGTAGTAATGTAGTAAATTGTCTGTTACCTTGTTAAAATGGCTTACATATAGCTGTACACTTTGCCTTCATTCACTATGTAGTATGTAAGGATTCATGAATATGCAAATGACTGAATCTGTTTTTTTTGAGACTGCTCTTGCTCACTGCAGTTTCAAAGTAAGAGCTGCTCAGACATGGTGCTTACTGCTTATTTCTCTCCTGATATGTCTTGAAACACACTAAAAATACCACATGGGCACATTAACAAGGTTAAAAACATGATTTTCAGTAGAGGTCTTCAAAAACACACCTGCGAGCCGCTTTTGGTGAATTTTCAACGGACTGACAGAGGGGGACCCACCTGAGGGGAAAGACAAAACACAGTCGGCACCGATTTCAAAGTCACAGTGAGTTTTTACTCTGCATAAAATCTCCAGTGTTATCCAAGTCCAAAGTTTATAGACATTTAAATGTACACTAACATATTTTTCCTCTGGCCTGTAGGGCTGTTTATCCATCTAGATTTTTTTTTTTCGGTTGAGTTTTGGAGATACTGTCCATAAAGCTGTCAACCACCAAAAAAATACATT
The DNA here is from genome assembly GCF_056507025.1 of Lutjanus erythropterus. Taxonomy (NCBI): domain Eukaryota; kingdom Metazoa; phylum Chordata; class Actinopteri; order Lutjaniformes; family Lutjanidae; genus Lutjanus; species Lutjanus erythropterus. Next base: position 38,191,155 of record NC_139326.1, on the reverse strand, counting down.
TAAAAAAAATCAATACCAGTGTCCCATGACCTGGTTACTCAAGATAATCCACAGACCTTGTTGTGAGCAGTTTCATGTAACTACTTGCTTTCTTGTGTCCAGCTGAAGGTAAGTCTGCATTCATTATACAGTTCAATTTTTACATCCCTGGGCTACTAAACCTGTAACACACTGCTTCCTAAACTGTGGCCCGCCAGCCCACCAGTGGCCTTAAAGGCCATGAAAAATAAATTTTAAAAAGATTTTAAATTTCAGTTATAATTTTGAAATTACCATAAAATATTTGTGATTTTTTTAAAAGTAATAAGAACCAGTAAAAGAAGTCATGGGATGTAAATGACATGTTATTCTTCATTTATCTGTCACATTAACACCAGAACGTATCTCTCCTCATTGGTACGATCGGTCTTGACAGGAGGTCTAAAAATGAGGCAAAATGAAGGCGTGGCCCGGTGCGTTTGCTAAAACCTGGTCGAAGCGCAAAGTCTGTGGCGCAAAAAGGCACAAAACAGCTATCAACGCGTTTGGCCAAAGCACACAGAGACATGTCTCCACAATCACAAACACCTTCATTTATGTTCATTCTTTTCCCCACACAGGAGTGTGGATTAGTGGATTAGTAAAGTGTCCTTTGAACATATTTTCTATCAGAAATTAAGTGTAGATATCGAAGTTAAAAGTATGTGTGTGTGCGTCTCGCCCTTGGCGAAGGTGTGCACACACATCTCCACAATCACAAAACACCTATCATTTATTTTTAACAGCTGTGCGCGCATGTGTGTCTATAAAGTTAATCACACTAATAAGAAAAAAATAATTATTGTCATAATTATAAAGCCTAATAAATCTTAACAGACCTGCAAAGGGCGCATGGGACATGATCACAGCTGTCAGATCGTCTTTAACAGATCAGTGTCTGCGTGTTTAGAGGGATCCAAAACAAAGGATTAACAATTATGATCTATAACATACAAAATGAACAAGATTTTATATCTGACCGCACGAGACCGGCCTGAACCGGAGAGAAAAAGGTCTGTGTGCTTCTATCAGAGCTGGTTGGATAAACCTGTGCGTAATTTTGCGCACTTCAAATGTGAGAAACACTTTCTGATTGAACTCAGGTAAACATCCATGTTGCTTTGCTGCTTTGTTTGATTTGTAAATGGACTTTTTGAAAGCTGAATTGAGTTGTGGTCTGTCCATCTGATTTTGCACTGCTGCTTTTCTTGCTAAAATGACTGAATTATTGGTTACTTGCTCATTGTTTGTATGGTTTGACAAAACTATTTTTGTTCTAGTTTCTTATTTGTCAGACTTGACTCTGACTGGCACCCCACATTATCTCCCTCTCTCTGCTGTGAGTCTGCATCACACACACATCTCTTCCAGCACGTTCATGCACAACACTGAAATCCCACAATCAGAAACAGCTGCATTGAGTCACAGGAATAAAGTACATTTACTATCAGGCTGCGTGAGGCTGTCAGCCATCCTGAACAGCAGCTCCTTCAGCTCCGCTGCAGCCTGTGGGCCCTCCAGCCTGGACAGAGTCACACTCTGGTCACTGGGGCCGAGATGGAGCTCCAGACTGGTGTCATGCACCACAACAGACACGTCCCCTCTGCCACAGGCTGACCTGAGAGACAGACAAGGAATATTCTGCCTCTATTACCCAAGCTTTGTTTCACGATCATATTTAATTACAATACAATACACAATACAAATAATGTTCTGCTGTCGTACCTTGTTAGAAATAATTCATGTTACACAAAGTGTGATCTCACCTGAGTTTCAGGATGTAATCCTCTGTAGACTTCAAGGCAAACATCTGTCTCTAAACAAACAGGCAGAGTTACAACCACAGTCAGTCCTTCACTGATGCTCTGAGTGAAAATCACAGCAGGTCGGCAGGTCAGACTTACAAACTGGTTCAATGTGTCCTCAGTGTACTCTGTGCTCCAAACATCTGCAGCATCTGTCAAACTACAGCACAGCAACAAAATCATGATGAGGAAGAAAACAGGTATTAAATCACACTCAGTGTGTCCTTACAAACAGGGATGGATTACTGAATGAACACACATGACACAGGACCAGTGGGCCAAGGGGCTGAGACACACAATGACCACACATAGATACAAATGACTAGAGACACAAACTGACTATAAAGAGACACAAATGACTAAGTAGAGACACAAAATGACCACACATAGACACAAATGACTACAAAGAGACATAAAACAATCACAAATAGACACAAGTGACAACAAAAAGGCACAAAATGACCACACAAACATATATGACTACACTGACACAAAACACCCATACATAGACTCAAATGATGACAAAGAGAAACAAAACGAAAACAAAGACAAAGACAAACAAAAACAACCAAAAAGAGAAACAAAACAAGAAGAAGAAGAAACAAAATAACCACATACAGGCACAAGCAACTACAGAGAGACACAAAACAACCATAAAGAGACACAAATCGACCACAGAGACACAAATGACTTTTTTAGACACAGAAAACAACAAAGAGTCACAAACAGCTACAAAGAGACACAAAACTGCTATTATGAGATGCAAAATGACAACAAACAGACCCAAAATTATGAGACACAAAATGACAACAACACAAAAATGGTAATAACGGACACAAAAAGTCACAAAAGAATTTAAAAAAAATGATTTTTGTGTCTCTCAGAGTTCTGGTTCAGCTACAAAATGCATTATGTCATTTTGTCTCTCTTTCAGTCTGGGGGTCTGGAAAAATCCGTCCATGCTCACAAAGGATGGACATGGTAACATAAACACACAAGGACAACACAGTCTCAGAAATAGTTTTAAGGGTTCCTGACAGTTTCCAAAGTGGTAACAGACCTTCACAAATACTTCATGTGTTCATATTATTGTGTACATCACTTCTGTATGTAAATCCTACTACACTCTGTACGCCCTCTGCAGGTTAAGCGTTGTGAACCAAACTGCATTTAAATAGTGTCAATACGATGTTTCCTAGCTTGCAGGTAAATGTGAATCACTGTTAGAATACAACTGAAGGTAACATGATTGATTTAGATGGTCACACTTCAATTCGGCATATAAAATCTACATATTAAGAAACGTCTTTTGTGATTAAATTCACATTTTATGTTCAAACTAAGTTCATATCTTGGTGAAACGCACCTTGCTGAGGTACAAATAACTACGTGATGTTCATTTTTACGCTGCTTGGCGGAATATCAGCATTTAATTCAGGTCTTGTTGTTCCTGATAAACAACGAGATAATAAAAGGTCGGATTTTTAAATGGAGTTTAGTTTAGCACTCCCTCGGTTCAGTTAGAAACACTATTGAAGTACACTGTAAAACTCACCAGATGCTAAATATTCCATTTTTTCTGCGTGTATAGCAGATGAATTTAGACCGGCTCTTTTTATCCAACACAGTGCAGTAAGACGTTTGGTTCACATCCATGTTTTCCTCCACACTTCACTGCTTTTTAACGAGGAAGAACAACACAAAAGTGAACTGCCAAGTCCTCTTCTACTGCTACTTATTGTGCATTGTCTTCTTCCTGAGTTGTATTGACGGTTTCCAAACCGGCTTATGGGCACATTATCGCCGCCTATCGGACTGGAGTGTGGAGCATTTTTGTAATTTTTTAAAACAACTTCTATTCATGCATGAAACAGTATTATTAAATATAAAACACACACAAACAGCACCAATAACATCAAACTTTACAGGGGAAATGCAAACTTAAATATAGCCTGTATTTTACAACTTTTAAAAAAATAAAAAATATATATTTTCAATTATTTGAGAGGTCATAAATATCCTTCTTGTTTGTTGCTATTTTAAAAAAGTTGAAGAGATGTTGCAGTTCAGTACATAATAGATGGATACAGACTTTTAAACAAGAGTCATACTGACATCAAGTGATAGGACAAACACAGGAGTTATTAATGATACTAATTAAGGTCCTGTTCCATTTAGTGTAGCAGAGCCTTTCCAGTCAATCAACATGCACAATAGCAGCTCCCTGACTCTTAGCATCAACACAATACCTGTGTTTTGATCTCATGTCAAAATGGCTGCTGTGAAAAGGATATGACATCCGTAAACAGTAATACGATATGATACAGTGCAATACAAGACAATGCAATGTGTCAGTCTTTACATTTTGATTCAACTAATGCTACAATGCTACATTACAGTGCTCTTAGTTGCTAAAAAAATCCTGATCCTAGATTTACTAAATATAGTAAGAGTAGTGTGGAGGAACAGTGATGCTCTGTGTTACCTGCTCTCACAGTGACATGACGTCTCTGTGGGTCAGACTCGTGTCTCTGTTCTCTGCTGTCAGACATGTTATGATCTGCAGCAGCGTTTCTCATCTTTATTATAAAACACAAACTTATTCTACACTTGTGTGTTATGAAAGTTTGGTGGTGTGACGTGGTACAATGTCAGTTCTTTCGCAGTCTGTTTTCAGCGCCGTTTGTTTTGAGGAAATGAAGAGGAGACACAGGAGAGGGATGAGGGAGCGCTTGTTTTGTGTGAGAGCAGCAGCAGGCGTCCAGCGAGAGCGGTGCAGGCAGAGGCAGGAGGAGAGAGAAAACGGAGGAAAGTTACAGCAGCAGCTCCCCGATGCCCAAAATGATTCATATGTACATCCTAATGAGATGTATTGATATGATAGTGCTGCATTGATTTGTTTCCAATTCATGTTCAGCTTTTTACCGATACAGGCCGTCTGAACTGATGCACTCGTATCTAACACGTTAAAGTTCAATGCATCAGGCGCATGAGTGAATCGTTACAGTCCTATTTCAAATATATGTAGTAATTTATTATTACAAAAGTAATATCTAAGTGACATCTTCATGTCAATTATAGATAAGCAGAAAAAAATAAAAACAGACAAAACAGACAACAGACTGTCTGTACTTTCCATGAGGGCCTGTCTAGAACAGTGTTTCCCAAACTTCTTTTTTTAATGGGGACCCACTTTTTAAAAATGACAAACCATCATGACCCATAAATATACATATATATATATATATATATATATATATATATATATATATATATATATATATATATATATATATGTGTGTGTGTGTGTGTGTGTGTGTGTGTGTGTGTGTGTGTGTGTGTGTGTGTGTATATATATATATATATTATATAAACAAATATATATATATATGTGTGTAGTAATGGAGGTAAACAGGACAGAGGATGTGGATCTGGAATCAATGAGGAGCAGCTCAGTTTTATTACTACTGAATTTTAAGTAGTTCTTTGTCATCCTTGTTTGTAGGTCCCTAAGGCAGACAGAGGGGGTGCTGGGAGGGAGAGTAGAGGTGGGCTTAGTGGACACATAAAGCTGTGTATCATCAGTGTAGGAAGGAAAATGAATACCATAATTTTGGAGGACCCTGCCAAGAGGGAGGAGGTAAATGATGAACAAGAGGGGTCCCAGTATGTCATTCATCTGGTCTGCCGAACCCAAGGAAGAGCACCATCTTTAATCCATCATTTTTGCAAAGGTTACACAACAATGAGTGCATATGGCCTTCAATCAATCCCAGCAACTATTTCAATAAGAAACATCCAACCCTTTCAGTTTGTGCCTTATTTCTTTTACCCACGCTGTAGTCCAGTGGCAGGGGCAGAAAAATAAATAAATAAATAAATAAAAAGGGGAACCAGCTGTACATGGAGGGGCACCACTGCAGTGAAAATCATCATGCATTCAAGGTGAAAAGGTTCCAATTTAGATCTTAGATTAAAATTGTTTTATTGTACAACAACCAGTACAACTCTGTAATAAAACACACAATGAACTATTTAACTATTCAAAGGAAAGTCAAGACTAAACAGTTCATGTTCAAGTTGTTTATTTGGCATTTCTACATTGAACTCATACACAGGAACAAAATTTCCTTTCTCGCAGGCACTGCATACTAAAATATAACTTCAGTATGTAGGACAGCCTGCATGACATTTCATCACATCATTTACTACAACACTACTGGACTCCTACTGTTTGGTACAAAGAGGGAAGCTTGTTAAGAAAAATGTCGGGCTGTAATCGGGTTCAGGCTGAAATATGCTAATGAGGGACAGGTTCAGGCAGAATTCTGTCAGCTTGGGCCTTTTTGAGTTCAACTTTTCAGGCCCAATTAAAGTTCTAAACCCTAGACGGCACTTTATCACATTATATCTGCCACAGGGGCACCAAAGAGGGCACTTTTGTGTCATTTTTTAGAACATGGGGGCACCAAGTTGAGCAATCACCCCTCTTGCTCCCCCCTTGAGTTCACCAGTGCTGCATTCAAATTGTGCTACATAAAAAAACTAGTAATTCATGATAACATCCTTTTTGATTAAGAATTAGGCTGTGCACCTCTTTTAACTGTTTGCTGTTGTCACTCTGGCAAACAAAGCTAACTTATCCTAAATAATCATGTCTGAATGATAACATGAGCAGTTTATTGGACAGCTTTTAAGGGAAAGTCAAGTCACCTGTTAAATATAAACACTGAATATCTGAAAGGAATTAACAGTTAAAGAACCAGTGACACTAATTAAGGTTCTGTTGTAGTTAATGTAGCAGAGCCAAAATGTGCAATAGCAGCATCCTGACTCTAACCTGAATGGAACGAGACCTTTGTTGGTATCATTGGTTCCACCCGTGTGTACACTGCTTCTTAATGTCAAAACAGCTGCTGTGGAAAAGTTTACCACCCTGTGGCGAACAGAATACACCACAGTCTCTGAGTACCACAGGAACATATGGTAGCAGTAGTCTGGCTCCTCTCCTCAGGGTTTTCCTCCTCGTAGTACGGCGAAGAGACGCCTACGCCACATACCATATATTTCCATGTGACACACCCTGCAGAGCTTGTATAACCTGCCTGGAATGCGGTACTATTTGGAATGGGGAGGGAACGTTTCATACACAAAGACAAGGCTAAGTTCAGACACACTGTAGGGGAAGTTGTCTGATCCATCTTCTGTGATCTACGGTGTAGTCCAGGCAAGAACTCCAGGTAAGAACCATCTGAATATATACTTAATGTGTGATGTAGCTTTTCAGCATCATCTAGAAACAAAACTAATCAAATATTGTTGCCTGATGAGCTTATGAGCCTGCTCTCTTAGGTATACCATCCTATATATAGGTGTTATCTGGAATAGTATCATGCTCTAACAGAGTGAGTTGTCATCTTTATCTTTGGTTCATGTTTTGTTTGTCTGTACTATCACATATGGAAATCTAACTTTTGACTGCGATGCTAAACACATGCTCTATGAGAATCAGACACTTTAAATGGCCAGTTTCAACTTGGAAAACAAGACATTTACAAAATTTATATATTGTCATAAAGTTTTTGGAACCCTGAACGGAAAAACCGCATGAGATGACACAAGCTTGTTCAGGATGTCCATAAATGTGCTTCCACTCTGGGTTCAGCACGCCCAGGAACAGCTGAACGCACCCTTATGGCAGAGTGTGTGAGGGACTGAAACACCAGCAGCTGCGATGTCAGGAATAACGTGTTTCTGATGTCACTGTAGTGGGAGCAGGGGCGTGTTTAAGGAGCGACTACTGACAGTGGCTGACTCAGGCTGTTTGAGGGGCAGGGGCAAAAAAATAAGAAGGGCAACAGATAAATGTGGAAGGGCACAAGTTTCAATGCTGGGTTTACATTAAGTACAACAACTGCTATACCTTTATAATAAAAAACACAGGGAACTATTAACTATTTAACCTTTTATCTAGGATGTAGCCTATATGGCACTGCATCACATTTTCTCCCCTGGAAGGGCACCATAGAGGGCACTTCATCATGTTTTTTGGATTAGAAGGGCAATCTATCCTCTGCAGTGGGCACTTTATTATGTTTTCTTGGACACTGGGCCATCCTAGAGGGCACTTTATCGTGTTTTATCTACCATATGGGCATCCAAGAGAGCACTTTGGGGGCACACAAAGGGGGCAATCGCCTAGACACAGTTGTTGTTTTTTTTCTTTCACCGCTAAGATTTTCACAAACACATACAGTGACTTTTCAGACCTGAATGCGACTTTTAGTTATTCAGACTATCGGGGTGGAGTGAGAAATATACACAAATCTACTATACTGTAATTTATTCCCATGCGTGCTGCTCAGAATAATCTGCAGGTCTTTTTTCAGCAGCACAGCATCTCTTCCTCTCCTCTCACACTGTGTGCATGCAGGCAGGAGTGAGAGTGGGTTACCATGGTTACAGGGATGCTCTGCATCTCTGATGCTCTGAAACTTGTTGCCTATCCAAAATCGTGACTGTAGTGGTGCCTGGATACTTATAGACAGTAATAACATAATTTCACAATTTTAGTTAACATTATAATATAAAGGGTTGCCAACACGCTCTCACGCTTCCCAAACCTTCTACAAGAAGTAGAATTAAAACTACAAGAGGTCACTTAGTAGAGTCCAGATCCCCACCAGGAAGCAGATGAAGTACCTGCTGCAATGTCAGCACAAGTTCCAGATGCAACCAGTTGTGATTTGCAAAGTTCTGCTGACATTAACATGACCCCCGGGCTGTGTTCTCTGCAGCAGCTCTGGGTTCAATTCCAACATGCATGTCATCCCTTTACTCTTTTTCTCCCTTTCCTGTCATACTTTCAGCTGTTCTATCTAAGTAAAGGCATAAAAAGGCCCAAAAATATATATTAAGAAAAAGCTGAAAAAAACAAGCAGTCAAAAAATAGAATTACTAGAATTAGTACGTCTGTCCAGACTGATTTAACCTAATAATAATATAATGTTCACAAGAATGGGACAGATGTGAGGTCACAATGAACTTGACCTTTGATAAAAATTTTATCTGTTCGTCTTTGAGTCCAAGTATACGTTTGTGTCAAGTTTGAAGAAATTCCTTCAAGGTGTTCTTGAGATATTCTGTTGACAAGAATGAGATGACCTGAAGACATAATGCCTACGGCCATAAAAAAAAAAAAGGCATAAAAGTCTTTAAAAAAAAAGTTTTCAGGACTTCTACATCACAGAGATCCTTCGGCATACAGTCATGAAAGTACACACACACAAAAAAGATCAGTCTAGTAATATTTGAGATTAGCTCTGAACAAGATGCAGGTCTGTTGATCATGCGTGCACACATGGAAACTATCGCATAATCCCCTCCAGGCTTACACCTTGCAGAGGTAATTATCTCTATGATAATGTCAACAAAAACTCAACATTATATTCTTCATAAATGTAGAATTTGGAAGATCTGTTGTATAGGACTTTTTTCCATTATCAAAAATTATTTACAACGTTGTTTAAGTGTTCTTATTGTTCTGTCTGCAAATGGCACAAAGAGGAAACATTAAAATGGAGACCATTGTTATACTCCAAGCAGATCCCACACTCTACACTGACATCAGGGCCTTAAACGTAGTAGTAGTAGTAGCAACGATTATTTTTTAGTTTTGAAATGTTTTTCGTCTTGGCACAAGATCATATACTTTGGAAAATGCCTGAGACGAATGCCTTTCTTTAACTTGTTCCATCTGATTTGCACCTGGTGTCAAAGATGGCACGCAAAAAAGCTGCTGGCGCCTCCGCCCAGCGGCGAAGACGGTGGTGGCATTTGAGACAGCGATGGAGGATGCTCGGGGTGTTTGAGATCAACCAAGAGCACGAGTTCTACCAACTGACAGCCATGATGAAAGGTGGCCTGCACGCTTCCATTCAGACCAGTATGGACACACCAGACCAGGTGAGGAGTCTTCTGATTACATGATTCTGATTACCATGGAGGTCCAAGTCCTTTTTTTTTTTTTTTTTAACATATTCTGTAAATCATTATAATAAAAAACTCTCAAAATAGTGACTTAGGATGTCATTATTTTGAGATACTAAGTCATTATTTTGAGAAAGTCTCTCATAATGTCTTACAGGATCTTTTTTTGCCATCGCGCTGGCTTTTGATTTGAAACATGAAACATGAAGACAGAATTACTCATAAACATTTCATTTTTGCACAGGACACACTCACAGCTGAACATTTCAAAGCAGAGGAAACTCAAGGCCACGAGGTAAGTAGTCATTTCTGTTATTATAATAAAGGAATTTTTATGCCGTCTTAGATAAAGCTGTCGATTATGATCACATAGGTCTATGCGACAGTTCTCCACCATTCATATTTGTATTTTGTTGTTCTAGGAGCTCCCGATTAACAAGTTAAAGTACTACGACATTTGAAATGCTTCTATAATCGTTTCCTTGCAGGGGTTTGAGATGCAGACGTTTGCAGCACCAGTGTTTGCTAAGCTGAGGCGTTCACTGGACATCACAGAGGAGGAATATATGAACTCCCTCTGCTCAGGAGGCTGCTACCTCCAGTTTGTCAGCAACTCCAAGAGCAAGGCTGATTTCTTCGTCACGTGAGCAGAATCCTTTGCTACACACAGGAACCTTCTGTGAACTGACCCCTTACCTGATCTCAGCCTCACATAGAGATTTCAGGAGCTAAGGGGCAGAATAGAAATGTTTATTTTTTAATTTCAGAATGTTAGATTACCTGTCAGCTTTGGTAACAGGTCCCAGATTGTCCCATACAAGCCTACCCTTTATTTGGTTTGCTCCAATCTGTCATCCTATCAGGATGAGAAGCTCAAATGCTGTTAAATATATAAAATAAATAAATAATTTCACCACTACCTGGTTGTTCAGCAACTAAAAAGAGTGGATAGAGAAAATCATCACATCAGGCCATATTTTAAGGTAGAACAACATATTTAATACGGTAGAAAAGGCATAAATGAATTCAAAAATATCAGCACACATCTTGGACACATTTATTTAAGGCTGGAAGGAAAACACACTGATTTAAAAGGATAATGACACACTGCTTTGTTCCAGTAGAAGGACTGTTTGATTTTTTTTTATGAACCATAATCATGTCCTTTTTTTTAACCTTAATCAGCCCAGCTAGAATTTTGAAAACACTGGCATTGAAAATTGAGAAGGATTCACTCTTTTTGGCGTAATTAAGGCTATTCTTGTTTTTAGGAATGACAAGAGGTTCTTCCTAAAGACTCAGAGCAGGCGAGAGATCAAGTTTCTGCTGTCCAATCTGCAGGCCTACACGGACCACCTGGAGAAATACCCTCATTCACTGATGGTGAGGTTTCTAGGTAAGAGGAGCATTTTATTTTATTTTATTTTATATCATTTTATTTTATTTTATGTCATTTTGTCATTTTATTTTATTTTATTTTATTTTATTTTATTTTATTTTATTTTATTTTATTTTATTTTATGTAATTTTATTTTGTCATTTTATATCATTTTATGTCATTTTATTCTATTTTCATCTCCAGTGCAGCTATTTAGACTCTAGCAACACCCCAACTGCTATGTACATCCTGATTCAGTTGACCTGTTTCTATATCTGTTTCTATAAAAAGTGACAACTTGACCTGCATGAAGGAGCAGACATTGTTGATTGTAGTGTTTTCAAGGCACCTATCAATAGACAAACAAATATCACATATGATTTATTAATGTACATCCTTTTTCCACTTTCCAGGTGTCCACAGGATTGTTATTCCTGATCAAAGTATAAAGGTATATAATCAACGTAATAATGTATAGTAGGTCTAACCATACAGTACCAGTGCTTACAGTGCAGTTTTGTCTGTCTGCTCTCCAGAAGTACTTCATCATCATGCAGAGTGTGTTTTATCCCGATGAGAGGATCAATATTAGGTACAGTATCTGTTCTCTCCATGTTTTCTTGTGTGGATTTCTGATATATTTTATGTTTGTATGAAAGCTGTGTTTGCGTTGCACAGATATGACATTAAAGGCTGTGAGGTGGGCAGATGGACCAACCCTGACACAGGAGGGAAACAAATAATCAAAGTGCTGAAGGACAACAACTTTGAAGGACAGTCCATCGTCTTAGGTCAGTGTCCTCTCCCCTACACTTATTACTCTACTTGTTTCTGCAGTCTTATGAATGATGCTGTTGAGCAATGCAAGTTAAAGGTACAATCTGCAACATGTTTCTAAGAATAAACAATATATAGGATATTACATAATCCCTTTATTTTTTGGGAACTCATCTTTTATTCACACATAAAACACAAAGAACATATAACCAGGAGATGCATATACAAATAGACTTGTTTCAAGTTCATACACTTTTCATGACTGTTCTGAGTGTTGTTATGCAATTATTCTTCTGCACTGGCAGTAAAAACTTGGGTGGTAAATAAACCTGTAGCACCCTTGAGTTAGCAGTCCAATAATTACAGTATTCACTAAACATTACTTTGTGGCTTTCCCCTGAGAAATAGCTAAAAAAAAAAATTATTGAAAAAGAAAAAAACAAGCGTACCTGTAATAAGAATCTAATAAAAATTAAAAAACAATAAAAGAAATAGATATAAGAATAGAGAAAAAGAAAAGAAGAGGTGATTAGAAATCTGGCATTACCTGTGTTAAAGGTGAGCACCTTTCAACCAGCCTGTCTGTTTTCAGTTGTGATTTTCTCCATGATGAAGACCTTTTCTACCTTCTCTCTCCATTGCGATATGTTGGGTTGCTGTGGCTTCAACCAGGGAGCCATTATCATTTTCTTTGCCATTAAGAGCAGAGTTCTTAATAAAGAAATCAAATCCCTGTCATAGTATCTGGGAGTATCTCCAGTATATAAAGAGCAGGTCCCAGAGCAAAGTTATCATCAATCTTTTTAATCTTTCTCAAGTCCCCCACCAATCCACAGCCCCACAAACATAGTTCTGATGTATTACTATATTTTGAAGTGACTGATGGTGTTTTAGTTTATGCCTGACTTATACAAATATATCCTCCCATTTTTCATCCATTATTATAATGTTTGCTGCCATTTCCCATTTTGACATCCATATTATTGTCATTAGATTCATGTTGTTGTGCTTTATACATTTTTCTTACAGTATAACCCCCTTTTTGTCTCTTCCCCTGTAAATGACATCAACAGTTCCTCTAATTTGGATGGTGCATTACAAATATGCTCCCATTCCTTATGTTTCTGCAGGTATTGTCTTAGTTGTAGGAATTTGTAAAATCTGGCTGGCAGAATGAATGAATGTACATAATCCCAATCATCACTTATGACCCACTAGAAGTGTGTAGTGGTGACTGAATCTACAGAGACCCAGTCCTCTGCCTATATATCCTTCCAACCAACCTAAAACATGATACATTTACAAACACCTACTGACTCTACCTTTAACTGTTTCATGAAAAAATGAGCCATGTGTGGTTGGTGAGCATAAAGGCATACTAGATGGAAATGTCTGTGGTGTTGCTGCAGATCGAGAGAAGTCCTGGTTTGCCCATCAAGTGAAAGTGGACGCCGCCTTCCTTCAACAGCTGAATGTGCTGGACTACAGCCTGCTGCTGGCCCATCAGCCCCTGCACCAAGATGAGCTCGATGGGAAACGCTCTTTGGCAAACCTCGTCATTCGCGCCACAAAGTAGGTTTCATACAGCTTTTAACAAGTGCAAAACAAAATGTCTGTTTCATCCTTTGTTGGTCCAGTGAAAGAAACTGAACACATGAGCAGCTTTCTTAAACTGAATTTCCAGTTAAAGGACATAACTTCATTCCTCTTCTTGCTGACAGTTATGTGATAAGATCAGAACCACTCCCACGTCTGTGTGCAAACTGTGGAGCAAGAGCTAGGAAGCTACAACTGTCAAGCTTTCCATTTTCGCATGGCACATGCCATTTACTGTGATAGCAGTGGCAGATACCCGAAATGTTCCTTCTCTGGACATTTTAATATTTCAAGCTGACCCATTTGGAAATGGGAGCCCTGTAAAAGAGTCTTAAATATGCACATGACGGCTCCATACAGTACATGACACTGTGCTACAACACCAAGATCTAAAGCTGCATGTCTCAGCCAAAAAGTCTGCATCCTCTTCAGGTGATGGTTACCAGTATATAGTGAAATTAACCCACCAGAAAGTGATTAATAATGAATAGAAAATACAGTCATTAAAACTATAGGCCATGGCTCATTTATCAATTCTTCCAATAAATCTCAAAATCCAAATTTAAATGTACTGCCAAGTAGGTCTTTACTGGCTACAAGGAATTTGTCTTGGTGTTTTGGTGCGTAACAATAAACATACAGAAAATAAGGAAAGATAAAATAAATTTAAAAATACAAAAAACAAATACTGCAAGTCAAGAAGCATTAATATTTTGTTTGTTTATTTTTGGTAGCATTTCTTTACTTAAAGAGCTGATCAGTTTGTGCAGGAAAATGCAAAATATGAAGTATGAGAAATGTGTAATGAGATCATATCCAGAAGACTTAATGTAATGAATTGATTAAGATGTACACTTTACCTTAATATAACATGTAGTATCTATGGGTGGAGCATAAGAAGAGTCAGTGTCAGCATTTAGCAGCTGCCATAAATTTTTGAACGCACCGTTTCATTTAATTTCTCCATTTCAACTAAATTTACAACAAAAGGCAACATTCATTGACAATAAACACGTCAAGTTGACAGTAATCAATATAGGCTAGGCTACTTCTTTTTGGCCCATGCAGAGAATCTCCAGACTTCCATTAAAATTCATACATTTTTGTGAGTTGTTGAGTTAGGCGAAACCTCATAAACTTTGTGAAATGCTGTCTACAACAATTTCTTAAATTATTTGGGCCTTCTTCTAAATTCAGCAAATGTTATGCATTCAATTATTTTTTTCTTTGTGTAAAACATAGTGTCTGTGTGTCCCAGCTGCAAATATGACTTATTATTAACTTATTATTGTTAGGACACACTGAAATTCATTTTGCATCCTTGGGCATGTCCTTTCGAGAGATTTACACACAAATTAACCATACAGTTACACACATGACACTTTCCACAAATGTACAGGTACAAGTATACATGCTACATTATATTCTCTGGATTCAGTTCTCAGTGAGCAGCACATTGAGTTTGATTTAGCAACTTTGGCTGCTGGTTAAAAACAGTGCATTTGGTTTGCAAATAGAAATGATGCAGCTACATGTCTATTTGTGTAAAGGACGGGGAGATGAAATCCGATCACAAGAGGTCACTTGAGACGCATGTGGAGACGCATTCTAATCCCAGGTGTGAATTAATGTACTAAGAGCTGTCCACCTAAGACGCATGTTAATACCAGGTGTTAACAGGGCCTTTGTGGTAGAGGAAAAAAGGGGCTCTGAGGTGGGCAGTGGTGTAAAGGCCCAGGCCCCTGCTGAGGAGGGGTAGGTGGATTTCTCACCTGTCCCTGTCCCCCATTCACACACTTATTCCTTTTGCAACATTAGCTGTCTAAGTTGTGAGCCAGGGTTTGTCATTGTTGTGACTCACCCTGGTGCACGAGGATACAGCCTCTGTCTCATCCAGACTGCTGACAGCAGTTCTGAGCGTTAGTACAGTCCAGTCACACAGGAAGCTTCACTGTTCCACTGCTCTGATGGAGCCATGGACTGTGACATGGTGAGAGTGTTGGTGGGGTGTAACAGTGACCCAAAACATTCCCCTCTCTGGGATCTAATCATTTGTCTGTATGTGGGGAGTTCATGGCTCAGACGAAGTCCCAGAGGACAAAAACTAAGGACTTGCTCAGTGACCGCATGGATCATTTCATTTGTCACTTGTAGATTTTATTATGGTGTAACTTGGGGGAGATCATATATTGTGTGTGTGTGAGAGTTGCTCTCATACTATTGGACTCCTCAGCCTATTTTTGTGTCCATTTATGACTGTATGCTCAGAGACTTCTTGTCATGGCGATGATGCACAATTTTTGTAAAAACCCATTTTACTGACTGCTCTGTTTTATACCGATTGCTGACTCTTCACTCCTCTTAACTGGCCGGTAGGGGCTGCAAGTCATCAACAACAGAATGAATAAACTTAATTCTCAGTCGATGTTTGGAAAAATTTGGTTTGTTATAAATGTGAAAAATTGAACACGATAGTGGTTACTTGTTGGAATTAGATTCAAGTGGTCTAACCAGCTCTTTGCCCAAACACAAACCTTCTGAACAGAAAATCTTACACTATGACACGCTAATGTAAACTATTTAAAATTTCAGTTTTTGTGAGTTTCTTTAAAAATGTGGATTTCTTTTTCTTTTCTTTTTTTTAATTAAAGGAATGATGCAAGGGTTTTTTTTTCAAGCCCACACACTGTACATTTCCTATAACATGTTCAGAATACACTCATTTATACTGGTTTATGACGCATAATGGATCAACCATGTTGCGGAGAAAATTTAAACACTTCGTCCCCCAGCCATGCAACAGAAGATAGTAGAACAGAGTAGTAGATTTCCAGACCAGCAAAATTCTCCTACAGGCCTGTTACATTATTGTAAAGCCACCTGGTTGCTCGTAATATTCTAAATAAATAACAATATTTAAATTGAGAAGTTAATCATTTCTTATACAGTGAATCCAGGGTGGTCAGTATATACCATTACCAATACCATTACACTATGCTTCTTAAAAACACATGATGTTTCACTGTATGAATAAACTTTGCTGGTTGCAACTGGAAGTTGTGGTGGCATTGCAGTAGGTGCTTCACCATCTGTTGCCTGGCAGAGATCTGCACTCTACTGAATGCACTCTTCTAGTTCCTGCTGTAATAATTCTGTAATAATGCTCAGTATCACAGTTTTGTCTACATTTCAGTTGTCTTTGTTTTTTGACATCAGTGTCTTGATGAACACCTCCCGATTGTTTTCTGGGAATTCTTTTTCGTCTGTCCCACAGGTCTCTGGACTTTGATGATAGTCCCACAGAGCCACACCCCCCAGCTGTTCCACTACTGGAAGGGACCACCAGGAGTGAGGTGGTACCAGACACAGACCAAGCAGCAGCTGAGGGCTCTGTGGAAGAGATCCCCCTGCAGGAGATAGAAGGCCATGAGAAAGTAACCAGAACTGACTCCGAACTGCAGGAATTCCATGAGCATCATCGGAGGCTGCTCCCTAACTGCAAAAACGCCATTCACGTCGTAGACGGCTCACACAGTCGCTACTTTGTGGGCATTATAGACATTTTTACTGTGTACGGTTGGAAGAAAAGACTGGAGAACCTGTGGAAGAGCCTCCGCTTCCCAGGCAGGGCCTTCTCCACTGTCAGCCCTCCCAAATACTCACGCAGGTTCTGTCAGTGGATACAGGCCCACACCCAGTGATAAAACACACAAAACATTCATCACTGATATATAGTATCTGCACTTGCTGTAAAACCCCCAGTGTCCACCAGATGGAACTATGTCAAATTCTGGCTCTTTTGAGATCTGCTGTCATGATGAGCTTTTTGCAGGAGCAGCTTGCAAAGTGTAAAATTCACTTTTAAATTTATATAATAACCAGCATCTATTAACAGTCAACATAAATTTTAAGTTTGACAATGCATTTGATTTGTTACTCTTTACATATATATGGCAAAACTATTTTGTTCTTTCTTGCGTCTGTTAAGTCTCTGGTAATATTGTACACACTGTACAAGAAATACATACAGAATATCAGAGAAAAGAAGCATAATCAAAACAAGTTAAATACAGCTTCAAGGTATATTTTACAACATCAATGATAAATGTGCTGCAAACATGCTTTCAGTATATTTTTAAGTCCTAAAAAATGCAAAATAACCCTATTGGAGATGTGAACCACGATGGAGACGTGACAGAGCAGAGGTTCAATCAGGATGTGATGCTGTAGGCATCTGTGGTACGAGTGTAGACAGTCAATAAGGGCTGATGCTGATAGAGAATGTTTTCATGTTTGTATAAAAGTTAAAGCCTTCTGTGTAATTTCATAGCTGGGCAGTATAGACATGTCAGAGGTGCTGGGGTAGTATAGTGGCTGGGTATTGTTTAAAAAATTATAATATCTGTGCCATTAAATTGATAGTAGTAGAGTACAGTAGAGTACTCAATTCAGTACTTTTTTTAAACATCCATTTTCAAATGTTTTGGTGGCATCTCTGCACACTCAACTGACAAATTAACCTTTATTCTGCTCTTGACTTCACCACCACTGTGAAAGATTAATAAGCTCCACTCTAAAGCTAATTATTGTCCTAGCAAGGTTGTTTATGAGCAATATAGCTTATAAACTGAGGGAAGACATTAAAAATGAAAAGTAACTGAGCTGTATGTTCATAAAATCACCGAACAATCAGTAATTTTCTGACAGCATTCAAACAATTAACAGAGCTTTTTAATCTTCCAGGCATGCGCAGTTTGTAGAATCGATGTTATCTTCCACTCGATACATAATGCCTGTGACGAGCTCGTGAGGTAGTTTTGACAGTAGTTTCACGGTTGTCAGATTTGTATCCATAATGAAGAAAACCCACCCATAAAACTGCAATTCGTATTTGTAATTTAGTAAAGTTGTAACTTTATGAGTATTCTCACAGAGAAAATATACACTACATAATCTATGCATGATTTGACTTAAAGAGTTAAACCTGACAGTAACCTTACCCCATATAGATGTATCATTGAGGCTGCGTGTGTCTGTGTGTGTGCACAAGCATGCGCTATTACACACATGTGTGTATGTATGCAAGTGTGTGTGTCTTTGTGTATGTGCATGCATTATCATGCGTGTTTGTATGTATATGGGTGAGAGTGTGTGTCAATAAAAGTCTCCTTACAGACACAAAGAACAGCTTTTGTGTGTGTGTGTGTGTGTGTGTGTATGAGAAGTTGTGTGAGTAAGTGGGACAGAAGAACAATATGGCTGACATTAAAAATATCAGTAGGCAGACATGGATATTAGACTTAGAGCTAGACATTCAATTAAGCCAATCACAATCAGCCTCGTCAATTTCTGCCCAGCAACTGTGAGTGGACATGTATCCACTGTGTAGACGAGATGGACATTTCATGAATGAATGAATGAATTTAACATTAACCAGCTCAAACTTTGAATTTATTAACAGTTAAAAAAGACTGCTGTCTAAAATGTCCAAGTTGGACACAGAAAGACACAGACAGAGACAGAGACATACAGGCAGTGTTTTTAAACTGTTAATAACTTCACACTTTGAGCTGCTTCATTTGTAATTCTCTCTGTATGAGGTTTTAACAGTGAAAAAACAGCTTTAGATCAATCCACCAATCAGAAGACAGGACCAGCCTCAGGTTGATGAAACTGGCCAATCACCTGTATGTTACAGCACAGAGAAATTTGAATAATGCAAGAACCAAAAGAAAGAGAGAATTTAACCTGAAGCAGATCAAGGTTTGAATTTTTGATTGAGATTTGAGAGAGACAGACAGTCATTTTAAACTGTTAATAATTTCAAACCTTGAGCTGCTTCAGGTGTAATTGTCTCTTTATGAGGTTTTAACTGCAAAGAACACTGTGTGCAACAGTACAGCAAGATTTGAATACTGAGAGGACCTAACTGCTGGCTAATATAATATAATATAATATAATACAATGCAATATAATATATAGCAGCAGTTTCCTGTCAGAAAAAAATCTGTCTGGGATCAGGATGTCAGATACAAACAGCTCAGACCTGAAACACTAAAAACAAAAACTGAAGGAGTTTTATATTTATATTGTTTTTCTTTAAAAAAAACTGTAATGTGCAGAAGATTCTGTCATATTTGAGAAGTTGTGCAGATATGTAGTTTTTCCCAGAGGTTTGTATGCAGCTTGCAGCTGTGATGGAAGTATTCTGAATGTAACGTGTTTGGTGTCATTCTGTTTCTTCTTCATGTATGGTTATGCTGCTTCAGCTCATGGCCATCGGTCACTGACTGTTGCAAGCACTTCAGATATTTATTCACAGATCAAACATTTAATAAAAGTTATAAAAATCTATTGGATGTCTATATTTGGGGAGGTGCAGCTTCTTTTGTAGGATTCTCTGATTCATTGCCTTCAGAAGTTAGATCAATGTTTGGAGGACTCAGGTTTTAACCTTGGTTTGATTTTGAGACCTGTTTCCAAAGGAAAGAGTAAAACACTGTAAGAAAGAGCTTGCCAGTGTCTCTGGTTAATTGGCTTAAGAAGTAAAATCACCACTCAGTGGTTTTGAGGCCCCAGGTTTCATCAAAACAACAGAAAGACTGAAAGGTTCTCAGAAAGAGGCTTGGGGTATCTGTGATTCATTGCCTTAGGTAGATAGATCACTACTTCAAAGTTCGAGGACCCTGGTTTGATCCTTGGCTTAGTTTGGAGACCCATTTCCAAAGGAAAGAGTGAAAAGCTCTAATAAAGAGTCTTCATGTATCTCTATTTCATTGACTTAGGAAGGCAGATCACTGTTTTCAAGATCTGAGGAAGCAGGTTCAGTCCTTGGGTTAGTTTTGAGCTGAAGTTGATGCAGAGAGACAGTTCAAGAGGATGACCTGCTAAGATTTAAGTTCAACTCAGTGTTGGATTGAATCCTGCTTGAGGACGTGTTGTCTTTAAAGACACCAGTAGAGCAACGCCCCCTACAGGCTGCTCTGGTTCACTGTGTATGTCGTGGATATTAAAAAAGATTCAAGATTGATTTGTAATTTTTATTTTATTTTGAGTGCAAATTGAATATAAAACTTAGTATTCTGATTTTGTTTGCAGCTGAATCATCAGTTATTTTTTCCACTGTGCTGCCTTCAAAGTCCCTAAAAATAAAAATGAAAAAGAAAAATGCATGATGAAATGATTCTTGAAGATCATACAATTTTCTCCAGTTCCTTTGAAGATCGATAAACTTTTCATATTTTGATGCGACTGTCAACCTGCTGGCAGAGACGGAGGTTGGGACTCTTATTTTGAAGGTGACACAGTGAAAACTATTTTTATGAAGTTGTATATTGATTTATTGGTTGTATATTGGTTCTGCAGCGAAAACCAAGTATTATTTCCTCATTTCTGTCACTCTCAAGTTCAGTCAAAAAAATTAAACGGCGGAAAAGTTCCCCGGCACCCAGACGTGATCAGAGGACACATCCGAAAATGTTGCAAATTGAGTGGATAATACCTGTTTAATGAAGACATGTGGAGTACAAGAGGGAAAATGAGACCAAATGGATGGAAACAACAACAAAAACTGAAGTTTTGAGGTAAGTCGGAGGCTGAATGGACACAAATACAAACAATGCGTCCATTGCTAGGTGGCTAACAGCTAAGCTAACAGCACCTGTGGGTACATTAAGTTTGAGGCGGATAAACATTACATTAAATTACAGCCATCAAGTATTTGTCTGTTCTATTGGCCAAGTATTTAGAATTTTTATCATCCAATTTTACATATAAATACCCAAATAATTATACAAACATGTAAATGAATGTATCAGTACAACAGCTATTAAGATCATAGTTATCAATAATTTGTTCACTTTAACCTGTTATGTATTGGTTTAAGTTATATATGAAATATTTGACCTGGTCTCACAACCTGACTGTGATCAGTTGAACCACCTGACAGTAATGACAGGAAAATGATGAATTATTGCAGTATTATTTCAAACACAAAAAAGTGTTTGGGGTTTTTTTTTGGTTTTGTTTTTTTAGTCAAGAATCTCTAATGAAGTAAGTTTACTAGGAAGTTGATGCATTTATGATAAAATATAATTTTACTGTTTTTACAGTATTTCTAGGGGTTAGTATTTTATTTTTATCAGCTGTACCACCTGACATCAGAAGTGTTTCAGTCGCCTACAAGGGCTGCATGATGTGGCAAAAAAGTCAAACTACAATTATTTTGACTGAATTTGCAATATGTGATATGATTAGCGGAAATGATGAGTTTTGCATCACAATTTTCATATTCACTGAAAAAAAGTGATGATATATTTATTGAGGTCTAAACCAAACAAACTGGAGAAGATTTTTAGTTCAGTTCATCTCTGCAGCTCTACACTACCTCATTAAAATCCTGTCTTCTCACACATTTTTCCTTTTCAAATGATTGTGATTTTGTTCTGGTTCTGCAATTTGGATTTTGCACTTGGCTATATTGTGATTTTATTGTGATTGTGATTAATTGTGCAGCTCTACTACACTGTAAAAATTTGTCATGTAGATTGACAGTAAACTACTGGCAGCAGGGTTGCCAGTAAATTATTTTTTTTCTAGTTTGCTTACTGTAAACAGATTTGCATTTTATTACTGTTATAATACCATGCACTGAAACACAGTATAGTTCTGTATTTTGTTGAATTTACAGTATACTTGTGGCAGGGTCTACAATATTTTTTTTCCAAAATAGTAATGGAATTTCACCATGATCCCAAATACAGTACCATGTAGTAATTTTTCTAAAAAAGAGCATATTACTGGCGGTATTGATAACAGTCAATCATTATGAAGTAAACATTGCCTTAACTGTGACCCTGACTAGCAATTTTAATGTGATATATTGAACATATACTGAATGACTTTAACTAAAATGCAGTAATAAAAATAAATTCTATGTAAAAGAAGAAACTTAGAAAATATGACAAATGATGTAACCCAGCATTTATTTTTTAAAAGGCAGCACCAACAGAAATACTTCATTTGTTGATACAAACAAACAGTTTTTTCCAATACAGTTGGAAATTTCAAGTATGCTTGACAGAACAAGGCAGTATATTCGTTAATCAAATGTGGTAACACTAATAAACTTTCTAATAAACTTTGGGGAATGATGTATCTAACTACTGTGAGTATCACTGCCTTTTTGATACAAAATGCACACTTTGTCAGTGAGATTGAAAAATAATAAAAATGTGGATTTTTTTTATTATAATCTAAATGATGGAAAATCTAGCCAGTGATCTTTTACACAAAATTAGAGTGCTTCAATCAGAGAAATCCCTATAATACAATACATTTCACAACACATTGACAAGATACATCATTCCTTAAAACTAGGACTGGGTGATATGGACAAAATCAAATATTTTTAACAATATTTTTAACTAAATACTTCTACCTATATTGCCTATTGCACACATTTATTTCATATATGTCACTTATATATGCTATGAAATCACAGGGCTCCCAGTGCCTATACCTCACAAACAACAGCTCACACACACATGTTCAAATTTTAACAGTGTTTGATAATCAAAATTTTTGCAAAAGTGAAATACACTACACAAATTCTTACTCAACAGTTTTAGCATAACTCATTTCAAAGCAAGTGTTTTCAAATTAACTTAAACAGGTATCTTAAAACATAAAGAGAAGGCCTTGAGTCCACTTACAATAGAACTGATCAGATTCTGCTGACCAACAACACTGAACATACAAGAGCACTCTTGTCCTGGGACAAGTAACAGGATCCCTTCTTGTTAAAATAATAGTAGTTCTGCAGTATAAATATGCACATTTTTGAAGTGAAATATAGCAAATTTAGTGGACAGGAGAATAAGAACACATAACTTAAGACAAACAATGGGAAATAATTATGGCTGCGTTGATGTCAAGTGCCTGGGTAGAGAGCTTTCACTGACCTATATGAAATTCCAATCAAAGTCTATGAAGTTCTATAGAAGAGTGGACACAGGGATTGACTGTGACAGACTTCTTCTGAACATCTCTCCCTGTCCTCTTGAAGACAACCTTGCCCCGGCTGGCCATAGTTCCTCTCTCTGGGTTGATCCCAATGAAGAGTCTGAAAATCACAGCAGTCTGAGATCAGAGGTTGGACAGAAATAAAGTCTACTACTATATAAAGTAGCACTAGACAAAATCAAATGTCAAAATACCTCAATATCAATCTTGTGATGCTATTGTAGGGATGACTATTGGTGGTTTCATAACATATTTGCATACACGATTTTTGATAGACAATCATTAGTAATTTGGATATGATGACCAAAGGCTAGAGAAAAAAATATTAGAATGGTTGCAACAGTTTCAAAAGTTCAGAAAATTGCATTTCGAATGAGTAGAATACTCACTTATAGATGGCGGATAAATACATATCACTCTGACTGTACAGAAGAAAACAGTAACCTGAAAAAACATAAAACATGATGTAAGTCAGGATTAGGGCTGGGCAATTTGGAGAAAATATCTAATTGCAATTTTTCTGACTAATATTGTGATTTGCTGTGTAATTTAATTTTAAGTCAAGCTTCAGTTCAAGGCTGTCAAGCTTTTGATGAAACACTTAGGCAAAAACCAGGAATGCTGAGACAGATCACAAGGTCAGGGATCAAAAGCTGTGGTGAATAACCAGGAACCAGGCAAGAGAGGAGAGTCAGAGAGTCCAGGACAAAGGACCAGGCCAGCCTTGTTCTCTCGTCCTGTTCCTGTCTGCGTCTCTCCTCTTCCTCCTGCCTTCTCTGTATCAGCTTCTTTATGATAAGCTCCTGGATCATGGCCGTTCTTATGGCCCTTCTCTTTTCCAGCTCCTGCTTTTCTTCGTCAGTTAAAATTGGAGGCTCCTTCTTTTCCAACTCCTTGAGAGCAGCTCTTATCCTCTCAGACCTGTTTTCCTCCTGCTGCTCTCTTTTTAACTCTTCTTCCCTCAGCTTATCCTTTTCCCTTTTTGTACTCGTCCACTCCTCCTCAAAGGAAAGAAGGACCTTGACCAGCTCTTCCTGCTCCTGTGTGTGACAAGACGTGCTGGTGTCTACATGTGCGATGGTAGACGGGCTGATGTCCTCAGGAGGCAAAGGGCTCTCACCCCTTTGCTTCGGTGCCCGTGTGGTGGTGGACAGGCTGGTGTCCTCACGAGGCAAAGGGCTCTCACCCCTTTGCCCCAGTGCCCGTGTGGTGGTGGACGGGCTGGTGTCCTCACAAGACAAAGGGCTCTCACTCCTTTGCCCCAGTGCCCGTGTGGTGGTGGACAGGCTGGTGTCCTCACGAGGCAAAGGGCTCTCACCCCTTTGCCCCAGTGCCCGTGTGGTGGAGGAGGCTGGTGTCCTCACAAGACAAAGGGCTCTCACTCCTTTGCCCCAGTGCCTGTGTGGTGGTGGACGGGCTGGTGTCCTCACAAGACAAAGGGCTCTCACCCCTTTGCCCCAGTGCCCGTGTGGTGGTGGACAGGCTGGTGTCCTCACGAGGCAAAGGGCTCTCACCCCTTTGCCCCAGTGCCCGTGTGGTGGAGGAGGCTGGTGTCCTCACAAGACAAAGGGCTCTCACTCCTTTGCCCCAGTGCCTGTGTGGTGGTGGACGGGCTGGTGTCCTCACAAGACAAAGGGCTCTCACCCCTTTGCCCCAGTGCCTGTGTGGTGGTGGACGGGCTGGACGGTCTGGTGTCCTCAGGAGGCAAAGGGCTCTCACCCCTTTTTGCTGTAATCTGGCAAGTTTACATTTTGTATTTTTAAACTGATGTTGATTAACATTCACTGATGCTATCAAATAAACAAATCAAGTAAACAATTTAAATATTCAATGTCTGCCATAATCTGCAAATAAATCCCAGTAAATTTTAGACACTGGACCTTCAGTACGCTGCGCATCAACAAGTTCAAATTCAGTTTTAGAATAAAAGCAGGTCAACCAGAAAATATCCCTCTAAAACACTGAAACATATAAAGACCAAAAGGTTTCATCTAAAGACTAGCTGGTTTTAAACTGAAATCAAGTATTAATAATGTGTAAATGTAAGTGACATTAGTGGACATTTAAAATCATTCTATTTATTAACATAAACACATATTTTTGAAACCTGGACTATTAATGCAACAAATAATGCTGATAATAATAATCTGCCAAATATGTAAATATACATTCATATGAACAAAGAGCATGACAAATTATTACTAGGTGCATTCTACAATATTTTGTCATTAAAAATAATACAAAAAATTCACGGTTGACTACATTTTTAAAATACGTTGATAATATCAGTCTGTCAAGTTTCAGACTATTCTGTGAGCTAAGTGGAGTCAGACACTGGAAGAAGCACTAATATGAACAGCATTAGTAATTTTTAATTAATCAAACATGAAAATCATTGAAAAACTGCAAACAGGGATTTAAAATAAGAATTTAAGGAGTAATATTTACTTAAACTTCCTTCAATTCATTTCACTCAACATGAAACTTCCTCTAGTATAAAGAAGAAACTATAAATGCAGTCCATTTTGCATTTTAGACAGCAAATAAAACAAGTTTACTAGTTTAAGTTGTGTTGTGTGAGACAAAAACTGCAGTTACATTTCTCTGATTACAGACAAAGAAATGTACATTTTGCTGCAATGTTATTTGGAAAGCAACTCATAAAAATTAATTTACTTCACAAAATGATGCAAAGAAAATACATTTACTCCTTTCTGAGCAGAATACACTTCAATAAAACCAAAACACACGAGCAAAAAAATCAGGTCTTACCTCATCAAAGGTTGGTTTGGGAATGAGGCCCAGAATTCTCAGAATTCTATTTGCAAAAGGTTCTGTTGTGATGTCACTGACCCTGACGTGATGTCACTGTCAGAGAGAACACATCAGTTCTATTTCCTTTTAAGGACTGGCAGCCATCTTGTCACAAATCCATATAAAAAACATTGATTTTTTAATGACTTTTTAAAGTGTACTTGCTATATTAAATCAGTGTTTCCTTCATCTGTCTTTGAGTAAACTGCCAGCCCCTGACTAAGTGACATATTTAAGCATGTTTCATATTATATTCAATACATAACAATAACCAGACAGAACAACTGTTTAACTTTACAATTAACAAAAATAAAGAACACAGTCACTGCAGGAAGTTTAAAATGAGAGATTTTATTGAAATTTAAGCAAATATTTTCCAGTGAATATTGCATCAGAGATGTTTGTTTCCTGATATTTTAGGAACATTTTCTCCAATTCTATAATACAGATGCATTATGTTTTTGTTTTGTTTTTAGGCCTTAGAAACTTCGGTTAATAGGCCTATTAAGTATTTTTAGTATCTTTTCTTTTGACAAATTTAGTTTTTTCTTTTTTTTTTCTTCTTTCTTTTCTACTGTTCTGATGCAGGATGAGGCTGTTTATCAGAGTGTGAATAGCTCTGTGAAGTTTATATCTTAGAGTGCACTTTAAATTTTAAAGATAAATTCATTGATTTGTCTTCACAAGACAATGGCAAGTTTTCCCTCTGTGAATCTTTGGCAGCCCATAGTGGGGGTCAGGACCCACAGGTTGGGAACCAGTGTACTAAATCACCACTGTAGTTGTCTTTAAAGGGACAGTTCACCCAAAAATAAAAAATTCATCATCCAATCATGATACTCGCTGTTGTCACATTGGATTGGGGCCAATCATGATACTCGATGTCCAATGTCAAATTGAAAGGAGACCAATCATGCCGTGGGGTGACATTGGACGTAGCCAACGTAACTTCTACATAGCCAACTTAACTTCATTTTCTTTGCGTACAGATGTACAGATGGAAAGCTGCCCAGCAAGTGAATCAGGAGACAACTTAACGTCAAAGTAAGTTACTTAACTACTTCATGTTTTCAGTCTAGCTCTTAAATAGTCATAAATGTTATATTTCCATCCGTTGAGTATTTTTTATCATTTTGTTTGAGTGCCATGTTACTGTTATACGGCAACCACAGCATTGTAACGCTACCATTATCACTAATATTGAGTAACTAATAGCCTGCTTTTTTCTTCTTAAATATTTGGTCATGTTATGCTAGTTATATTTCTATCTATATCAGAAAGTCATTTTATCATTATGTTGTCGACTGTCATATTATTGCTACACAACATCTTCAGTCAGCAGACAGCAACCGTTTTCGTTAGCTTTTTGGTAATGCCCGCTTTTTTCTTTAGAAATAGTGCCTGTCACATAAAGTTGGTTTATCATTATGTTGTCGGGTGTCACAGATAGCTATTGTTAACGCTACTAACCTTAATACCTGTAATATTACTGTGAGTGGACAGCCATGTGTAATTTACTGTAACCGTCACAGTATTACCATAATTGAAGAGACTGGTTGTGGCGCTCTCCTGTCATCCCGACCGTTTGGTGTAAGCTGGTCACAACATTGTGATTTATAACGGTGGCCTTACATGAGTGTGTGTATCTGCTGCAGTGTTCAGTGCATGTTCCCATTCAGTGTTTACTTGTTGTCAAGAGCTGTTGTGGGTGTGTTTACTTGTACCTACTGTTCTACTGCATTTATTAACTGGTTATCAAGCTACTTCACTAATGACATTATTTTAAAGAATAATGGGATTTACTAGCTCACCTGTAGGCTAGGAAAGAATGACTGTACTGTAAACTGTTTTTCTGCTGTATTTCCATGTCATTGGTGTACCTGAATGCAAAGAGAATGTAGTTGGCTTAACTTATAATGTCACTGTACACAGGTACCTGTTCAGCACATCATGTTTATGCTGCAATATACTTTTTTCTTTAAGAAAAATACCACAGCATATAAAGAGTTTAAAATGTTTCAGGAGTGAAAATGGGTGCCTTAGAATTCTGTTTGGTTCTCCCTTTTTCTTTTTTTCCTCTTTTTTCCTTTTTTTCATTCTGTCCCGATTATGAAAAATAATTAATAAAAAAGGCTCCTATTTAAAGAGTTTTTTGGGGGGCTTTTGCCTCTATTGAACAAAACAGGTGAAGGTACACTGGAAAGGTGAGAGAGACAAAGGAGACAACAGACAAAAATAAAACAGCATAAATTAAAATGTATATATTCATTCTTAATTAAAGTTAGAAACATCTGGTGGGCAGAATCAAACATTATGGTGGGCCAACTTTGGTCCGGGCACCCCAGTTTGAGCAGCCCTGATCTAAATAAAGACTAACAGACTCTACAGAGTCCAGATGAGTCTGTTTCTTATTTCCAATAACTGGATGGTTTGAGACAATTTGATTTAGAGGCATTTTTCATTCTCACTTATGTAAAGTGCCTCTAATTTGTGGGATACTTAAGTACAAGAGTAATGTACTTAGTTACATTTGACCACTGAAAAAAGCATAACATCTAAGTACAAGTAAAAGTTTGTTTAAGTGAACCAAACTCAAGCACACTGAGTCTGGCAGCTTTTTTGACCTCAAAGTACAAGTAACTTATTTAAAATTAGTATTAATAACAAGTTGATAAAAACTGAGTTAGGTGAACTCAGTATTTGTAATTAAACTTGATGTTAGTATTTACAGTGTAAAGTTTGAACTGCTGTGGTTAGACCAGACTCAAAAGTGGAGCACCACAGACCATACAGCAGTTTAATGTGAACACAAATCTGTTGATGAGGCATAACACCATAATTTTTTCAACCCATCTCAACATTGACATTTATTGAGAGCATTTTACACAACATAAAATAAAATCCATCTCTCTCCCCTCTCAAACCATTTCCATAGTCTGCTACACTACCAGACATCAAGGCACATGTCAGGTTGGAAAAACGTGATATTCGTCTTCTGATGTTATGTGTTTACCACAACTGTACATGCATACTGGAATACCTCCCCATTAATTATCTGCAATTAGTAGTGATTTTACACTTACTAATAAACCCTACACACTGTTGTAGTTTGTTAAATGTTCAGTTCTCTTTCCACCTCTGTATAATTGAAATAAGTGATGAAGGCAGCAGTAGAGCAGAAACTCCTTTGTTCTGTGAGCTAAAATGATGTTTCTGACAGTTGACTGTGGGACTTGGAGAGATATTTGACTTCTGTAACACTGGTTTCCTAAAAGAACAGGCTGCCTCACAGCGAGGTAAAGTGCTGAAAATATTTGAACTGACACTCATTTTTTTTCAGGTGGCTAAAATCATGTTTTATTGCTGACTCTGTCCACAACAGGACTCTGTTTAGCCTCTGTGCTGGTGTCCCTCACTGCTTCTAGGAAGTGTGTTGTACTGAACACCATCTACTGTAGGAAACACACTGACTTTGGATCAGTCGCTCAGACAACCACACTTCAAATAACCTGACTTTTATTTCTCTTACACTTGTAGATATGCAGCCTCAATGGAGGACATGTTGGAAGACGACCAAGTGAGAGAACATTTTCACTATGGTGAGATATTTATTCTCAGTATGACCAACTGCTGCAGACAAAATGTTTTCAATTGAGTTGCCTCTTTGTTAAAGGAGCAATCTGTAAAATATGGCCAGAATTTAAATTAAAGCATTCAACAAATGAACAAACATTATCAGGTTTATCAAGTTTGTTTTTCCAATATTCAATAATCAAATGTAATTGAAAGCAGCAGTCAGCAGTGAGTCTGGGGATGTGCTGCCCCCTTCAACAGATGGACATATTTTACATTCTGATCCTTTAAAGTTGTAATATGTAATATGTGAAAAGTTTAGAGAATTTCCACTGAAGCCAAACCTTCTGTTAACTAAAAGTGTTGCTTAAAGGGACAGTTCACCCCCTAAATCAAAAAAAAGTTTTGGGGATACCGGTCATAGCAATTTCTGCCTTCTTTTCAATATAATGGGACTAAATGGCACTTAGCTTTCAGTGCTCAAAGCACCGAAAAATACATTTAAAAATTTCAAAACCAAAATAATAATCCACAGACCTTGTTGTGAGCAGTTTCATGTAAGAACTACTCTTTTCTAGTAGTGACTGGGTCCTGATTTTTGAGAGACACACTGGTTTTTATCTTTTCTAATCTACTTCTTGGTGCTTTAAGGACCACAATCCGAGTGTCATTTAGTCCCATTATATTGGAGAGAAGACAGACATCTCTACGGCTGATATCTCTCACCAAAAATATTTAGGTGGATAAACAGTACTACTGACCAGAGGGAAGAAAAGTATTTTTGACTGTGGATGAACTGTCCCTTTAAGAGTTGCTTTTCACTTGGGTTTTGAATTTTACAGGCAGATGTCCCCCCCAGTGGTCCACTGTCAGAGAAGACATCGATGCAGCAGCTTCTTACATCTTCTTAGTGACGGGGGGACCACTTGGGCAACAAGGAGGCAAAAATTAGCAAAAAATTCAGTATAACCCCCTGCTTGTATCTCTGTGGAGACACAGCCCCGCACCTCCCTTTGCGCCAGGTTCCGCATGGCCGAAGCCATGAACAATGAACCTCCACAATGCCACCAGAATCCCTTTGTGCTGAGACCTTTTCTCTGGGCACTTTTTACTCTTCACTTTGGGTGTTGGACTTCAAGATTCAGTGAGGGTGATGAGGATCAAACACACAACCTCCAACTCCCAAACCGTCTTCTTACAACCTGAGCTACATATCAGGTGAAGAAGCCCTCGTTCCCAGAGGTTTTCATTTTTTTCTTTGGACTTTGGCCTTCAGAAGTCATTGAGTCATGTAAAGATTGAACCCACATCCTTCAACTCTCAAACTGTCCTCTTAAAACCTGAGCTATCCAATTGGACAGAGCAGCTCTGGTTCTCATGGGTCTTCACTCTTTTCTATGGACTGCATCCTTCCAAAGTCATTGTGGGAAATAAGAATTGAACCCATGATCTTAAATTCATAAGCCGTCCTTTTACTACCTGAGCTATTGAAAAAGATGCTCATACTTTGGTTGGTGTCTAATAGGAGTCTGGACAACCACATTTCTTTGACTTGAAAATGTAACAATTGTGTTTTCTTTTCCAGTAGAGACACGCCTGCCTTTCAGACTGAGCTTACACCTTGAGTTTAAACTGTAGTTGTATTTCTAGACCAAAATACTCAAAAGAAAACTTCAGAAAAAAGAAAAAGAAAGTCTCAGGGCAGGTGAGCTTGGACTTGATCCTCCAACCTCACATATCCAATAGTAGCCGCTTATCTTGTTGAGCTATTCCTGCTGACAATTATTTTTTTTCAACATTGCCAATAGTAGTCATACCTGTGGTCATGAGTTTGAGCTATTTGGAAACCAAGTGTTGGTGTCTCTAGACAAAGCCCTATTGAATCATTTGACAATGAACAACCACACTGATAGGAGATGATATTGATGCTCTGCAAGATCATGTTGAAGCTTTCAGGTCCTCCACCCCTCAGCAGGAAGTGTTTTAGCGTGAGGCAGAATGGGGAATTGAACCATCAACCTTAGAACAACAGACAATGGAGACTAACCCCTAGACTAATGCAATCACCCCCCCCCCCCCCCCCCCCCCCCTCCCCACGACCAGAATTGACTTGAGACTTGGTAGACTGACTATACTTGATATGACTGATGTTCATAAATGAGCAGGTGCTCCTACCCAGTATACTCAGTCTACCAAGTCTACCACAGTCATGTCAAGTCCACGTCAGCAGGAGTCTGCAGAGTCCCCACCAGTAGCACCAAGTCTGCCACAGTTAAGTCAGTTCTAGCTGAAGGAGGTGGGTGCAGTGGTTGTATTAGCTTGGAGGCTAGTCTCCAGGGTTTTGGTGTCCCAAGGTCGACGGTTCAATAACCCCATTCTGACCCATAGTTCTATAGTCCTAATATATTAGGATTATTCCCACATATGCTCTATAAACATGCCATTAAGAATGTAGTCGTAGTATATTTTTGAGATATGAATCTGATACACTGACAGACTGAACAGCAGGAGTTCATAAACAACCTGTAAAATG
This sequence comes from Lutjanus erythropterus, assembly GCF_056507025.1. Classification (NCBI taxonomy): domain Eukaryota; kingdom Metazoa; phylum Chordata; class Actinopteri; order Lutjaniformes; family Lutjanidae; genus Lutjanus; species Lutjanus erythropterus. Next base: position 38,158,649 of record NC_139326.1, on the reverse strand, counting down.
TTCAAAAATTAATTTAAATAACTTAGTTGATTTAAACATGTAATGTGAAACAGTCCTGTTGTTAACTGGTTGATCATCATTCAGGTAAGTGGTTGCAGATGAATGTTAATCTTCTTGGTTTAAGAACAATCATCTCCACATACACTGTGAATCAGAGCAGCCTGTAGGGGCCGTTGCTCTGCTGGTGTCTTTCAAAACAATAACACATGTCCTCAAGCAGGATTCAAACCAACACTGATCAGACAACTTCAGTCTTAGCCTCTCAGCCTCCTGAGCTCATCTCTCTGCAGCAAGTTCAGCTTGTCTGGAATTCTTTTAGAGTTGCTGAACAAAGTTCTGTTTCTGAAAACTTTCTGTCAGGATTCAGGTTTGAACCCAGAACCTTGACATCCTGCATCCAATACATAACTGAGTGAGCTGACGACTTTGGTTTGTCATGAATCAACCCAGCATGTCAACAAGTCCGCTTTGCACTAAGATGTCCTGTCTGAATGCTTTTCTGTCTTCACTTTGGGTGCTGGACTTCAAAATTCACTGAGCCTCATAAGAATGAAACCTAAGACAGTCCACTGTGATTCTGAACAGGCAGTTGACCTCTGTTTCTTAGAGCTTTTTTACTCTTTCTATTGAACACAGGCCTGAAAAAACAAGGATTGAACCTGGATCCTCAAAACTTAAAAACAGTGATCTAATTTCCTAAGCCAATGAATAAGAGACACATGAAATCTCTTTATTAGAGCTTTTCACTCTTTGTTGGATGCAGGTCTCAGAACTAAGTCAAGAGTTGAACCTGGTTCCTCAGAACTTGAAAGCAGTGTACTAACTTCATTAGACAATCTGTGATACATGAAATCTTTTTATTAGAGCTTTTCACTCTTTCCTGTTGTACCAGGATTCAACAGTAAGCCAAAGAGTGAACCAGGGTCCTCAAACTTGAAAGTAGTGATCTATCTAGCTGGATGGACGAACCAATGAATCACAGATATCCCAAGCCTCTTTCTGAGACCCCAAAAGTCCAGGTCCTGAAAGGTGAATAAATAAAGTTTCAATCATTCAATCAATCATCTTTTTGTCTTGCTGATTTTTATTTCACATATAATCATCAGCTTCAAAAATAAACACTTGCTTTAGCCGTCCCATTGTAACATCACACATGAAAAGCAAAACTACAGTTGATAGATTTTAAATCAAACACTCAGGCTGCTACAGGAAACCTCCACACACACATTCTGTGATGGAAAGATTCACAGATTTTCCTCACAAACATTAAATACTACTTTGATACAGTTTCCTACAGTAAGAATCGCTGCATTACAACATGCAGAATCACATTCTGAAGTTTCACTGGTTTACAGTTGGACATGAAGGCAAGTTTAAAGTCCACATTTCATAAAGAGAAATATATGTACATAAATAAAATGAAAGGTCACATCTACAATCGATTTAAGCCCCATTCATACTGAATTTCCATTTCTTCAGGAGAGCTAGGGAGACTGTTTTTCTGTGAAACTTTTTTTTTTAAACTTGATCATTTTTTCTTTTGGTGTAGTAAAACAGATTTGGAAAAAACTTCAAAATGGCTGAAAAAAGGTCAAGACACAAACGAATGTGACTTCTATGGATAGATGAAGGCAGAAATCTCTTCTCACACTTACCAAAAAGGACGTAAACTAACGTTAACATATTAAATCAATGACATTATATTCTGTATATTTTTTTAGCTTCTTTTATAAGTAAGAAGTGAACATGAGTTGAAAAAAGTTGTTCATTGACTGTTTCCATGGCAACACTGATGAATGCAGCCATAAAAGTTTGGTTTTCTTTGATTTGGAAGAGAAAGATCACGCACCCTGGTGAAAAAGTTTGGCTGTAAAAGCCAGAATTTGTTGGTCTCTGGGACATTCTGCTGCGGACGACTCGACACCAGAGTAAAATTCAGCTTCTTGTGCTTTGACTGTTTCTGACTGATCACAACTTTTGTAACTGAGAATCATTCAAACATGATTTAGGGCATCAGACAACAGTTTGCATGACTGGTCAAAAAATTCAAAAGCATTTTCAGACATTTTAAGCCTAAATTTTTCTCACGACACTGTTACCATGACAACACTGCTTGTTTTAGTGTGTGTTTGCAATGCATCATGGGGATGAGTCTGCTGTAAAAAGCACATGTGAATTCACATAATTTCTTCCCTCATTTGCTGGAAAATGCTAAACTCCAAGTGTCAAGTGTATTACTATTATTCTTTTTTTTTTTTATTATTCTAATTTTTCTATTTAAAAAAAATAGAAAGAATGAAAGAAAGAAAAGGGGCAATAGTCTGGAAACTCAAATATTTTTTCCATCCTCTTTTCTTTTGTCCGTAGTTATTCAGAGCCTGAAGTTCCTCAAATCAAATCCCACAGTGTTCCATACTGTGTAGGAACCCTGATAGACTCTTCTGCACCAACAAAATCTGGGGAAAAAGTTTCTTTCTGAGACTTCGGGTCCAAAAGTTTCCGGTTGTTAGCAGCTCCCTGTACAGACAACTATAACTGGATCATTTTGATATTGACAAAGCCTTAGAAATCTGATTAATCATCTTTCATTGATGATTTCTAAGCAGATTTATGGAGGTTTGATTGTGATGGACATCAGAAATGTCACACTGAATGATATCAACATGTGTTTCAGGTTCAGATTTGGATTTGTCCTGCTCAGTATTTGTACTTACTACAGACTAAATCCTGGAATTTCATTTCCCTCCACTGGCACAAAAACTGTGATTTCATTAAAACCGTTGTAGTTATGAAAATGCCGTTTCATGTGAATAAAGGCCGGAGTCTGGTGAACTGCTCAAACTTTGAATGACTTTTCTATGTTACAGTATGGTGAAGCCACATGGCAGCATAGAGGGGTGATTTTTGAGTGTTTTTCACAAAAATCCCATTCACTCTGAATGGGAAATTTTTCGCAATTTTTTTGTGATTTTCGTGGAAACGATTTAGTGAATAGTAGAATAATCATAACCTATATCTACGGTTCTGCACCTTTTCCTCTAAATTTTGCCAGTGGTGAGTTTTGAGTCTGTCTAAGCTTACTAACATTTAAAAAAAAAAGAAAAGTGTATGAGGAAAGTTGAGAATTTAATAGTTGTGGCTGCAGCTGTTTCTGTTTTTGACCAAAAATGGCTTTTTTGAGGGTAAAGGTTGCTGATCCCTGCCCTAGGGGCTGAGGTGCCAAAACTTTTTCCACCTGCTCTCACCAATGGATTTTTAAAATGCTTGTAATACTCATTTTGTCCACAAGAGGCTGAAATTCACCACTATTAAAAGAAAGACAACATGAATGCTTTTAGTGTGATTTAAAACATGGGATAGTGGTACATTGCAGCTTATGGCCAAATTCAGTATTGCAACAATGAACACACTCACCTGTCAAAACTTTTTTCACTTTAATGGATAAAGTCCATCATATTGAGGCAGTTAAAAAACAGCAGTCATCATATAGCAACACGTATGTGACTTCTGTTTAACAGGCTGCCATCACAGGATGTTTAAGTCATCAGTTGTCTGTCTCGGGTGTCTTCCAGAGCAGCTATCCACCAGATGGCAGATTATCCATTTACTACAGGGTTGATGTGCAAAGGCCAGACCAAAACAACCTCTTCGCCATATTTGTAACCTCAGCAGTCTGTGTGTCATGCTGTGACTCAGTCACACAGCTTTTCCAGCACCAATCAAACCATTATTTTCTGACCTGTTAATCAGCAGAGCATTGTATCTTCAAAGGCATTCTTGTGATCCAAAACAAAAGAGAAAAATCTGGATATTTTAACTCCCCGAGTTAAATCTGAGGCTAAATATTGGTGTTATTCTAGATTCAGATTTAAGTTTCAAGTCTCACATTAACAAGGTGATGAAAACACATTTTTCCACTTAGAAACATGGCTAAAGTATGACCATGGATAAATCAAAAAGATGCAGAAAAACTGATTTGATTTATTTCATTTAGAGTTGCATTTAATGTCCTCTTCCTTACATACAAAGCCCCTATGGGCTAGGATCAAGCTACACTGTGAACTCTCTTCTCACTCAACACTGTGAGCATCTGCTGCTGGTTTATTTGAGGTTCACAAAAACAGCTGAAAGAAAATTGGGGATGCAGTGTTTGTCAGTCACACCCTGAAGCTCTGCAGCACACTACCTAGAGATGCCTATGAGAAGCCAGCTTGTAAATCATTTTTAGAAGTAAGCTAAAAACTTCTCTCTCCTCTTTAGCCTTTAACTAGCTCTGACCTTCCAGATACAGCCCTGAAACTCTTTTTTTGCACTTTGCTTTGTACTTGTGCACAACTGCACCTCTTTGCAAATGTTGTCTTTTATTTTATACATTCTATGTACACTCTAAACTCTGGAACCCCACCATATCCGTACACTGGACTCTGTTGCAAAATTTAAAACCGCCGTACATAGAGGGAAGCTTGTTAAGAAAAATGTCGGGTGGTAATCAGATCCAGGTTGAAATATGCTAATAAGGGATAGTTCAATTTGGGTTCAGACAGAATTCTGCTGGCTTGGCCCTTATCAGGCTCAACTTTTCAGGCCCAATTAAAGCTCTACCAGGTACCAGACAACAACCAAAATTATCCTTCTATAAGAGATAGCATAGGAGAAGCCCCTTTGTAAAATTTCTGCGTTTGTATTGCCAGTGCTCTTTGCAGGTGCAGGGAGTAAAGAGAGAGTAGTTCAGTTTTATCAAGTAAAAGGTAGGTGTGAGTGTAAAAAAAATGTCTGTATGTTTATTCTCAGAATAAATCCTGCTTTTAAAAGGAAAGTTAGCTACTTTTCAACCAGGAAAACCACCGTGGCCAGTAGCTATGAAACAGACAGCAGTGTAATCCAATTTCACCCTGTCAAAGTACGTTGCATAAAAGTGCTTGTTTTTGCCACTGACAGGTTGAGATTGTTATTCTAAGTGTCTGAAAACATGATGGAAACGATCCTTACAGAGATAGACATATTTCATGGCATGATGTTGCCCTTGGGCAACAAATTACCTCGTTGAACCTCTCACCACCCACTTAATTGTTCTTAATTAGAAATATGTATAATATCACAAGACATATCTGAAGTGGGCGTGGCCTTTTATCTGGGAGGGGAGCAAAGCTACAACTGACATAGTGCCAACAACTGGAAAGATAAATATCACTTTTTAACTTGTTTAATTTAAGTAACATTTCATATGTATGTAAAGAACTGTATTTGATTATTTAAAGACTTGTTTTCTATTTATTTATATATGAAAACTACTTTTTTCTTTGTTGTGTCCGGGGAACATTGTACAGCTAGACCACTTTGTTTGAGCAATATGCTGAAGCATAAGATGTGCTCAGATTTAATAGTTGATTAATCACTCAATTATTTTCTTGATTAATAGCTGTTTGTTTTAAAATGTCAGAAAATGGTGAAAAATGTCAGTTAGTGTTTCCCAAAGCCTAAGATGTCTTGTCAAATGTTTTGTTTTACTCACAACCCAAAGATATTCACTTTATTGTCATAGAGGAGTAAAGAAACCAACAAATATTCACATTTATGAAGCTGGAATAAGAGAATTTTTACAGTTTTTTCTTGAAAAAAATACTCAAACTGAATCAATTATCAAATTAGTTAATTAATTTAATAATTTATTATTGGATTAATCATTGCAGCTCTATTCAGATGAATAATAATGACAATATTCAGTGTTTTTACTGTATCTTACAGGGAGTGCAGAACATTTTATGGGCGAATAACATCAACCAAAAATGCTTCCAACCAAAAGATTTTGATTAGATTTAAAATAAAAAAAACATAAACAGACAAAAACTAACTGCAACTAACTGCTTGTGTATAAATGACTTTGTGTGTATTTGCATGAAAGATTATGTCTGAAATGTGAAGTCCACCTCCACATCCACCAACAACTGCTTCCTGAGGTTCCACACAATAAGAAATCAGTGTACTTTGTCAAAAAGTGAAACAGTGATTCAATAAGCTCTTAATAAAATAGCATCAAGTGTTTATTTTGGCCAAACCAGTCAGTGAATGTTGGAACAGTGTAAAGACAAACCAGTTGGGGTGAGTTTTATTTTGTTTCTGTTGTATTTTAATTAAGTGTGTTCTGTGATGACCTGGAGAGTAAGATTAGTGTGCTTGTCAGTGCAGTCTGGTGGCTTTGACAGCAATATACAACATCTGTTTCTGGTTAAACAAAAAGGATCTTACTCTTTAACTTTTACTCTTTAGTCTTAACTTTCCAGTTATTTACACACTTTCAACACGTCATCAAACTACTTTACCTTGCTGTATACGCAGTGGAAAACACCACCACGCCAGCACAAAACTCAATAAGTGTGTGTCGATTTTGCTCTTCCCAGGTTGTAGCTGGTATTGCAGTGTGCATATTTAAGCCAGGAATTCTCTGTATTATGTGCTTTATGTGGAATCAGGAAATACAAAGAGGCCTTTCAGATGTGAGAAAAAAAGGTTAAAAACAACTTAATCCATACATTAAGGTTTTTATGTGTGTTCTGTGTGTAAGGATTATATTTTTGATATGACTTACCTCAGCATAAAATGTTACATTGTGGGAGGGTAAAGATAATCAACTATGACAAAAAACTGTATTACAACACATGCTGACAAAAAGATGTGTCTGCAGGTGTTTATTTGACTTATTTATTTAGAATTTGATTTGATCTCATCGGTGGAAATTGTAAGTACTTTCCTTTATCAATCATTGGTAACACTAAAGGGATCATTCATCCCAAAATGAAAATTCTGTCATTATCTACTCACTCTCATGTCGACTGAGGGTTGGGTTTAGTTTTTCAGTCCACAAAACACTGCTGGAGTTTCACAGGAAAACAGTGTTGCGGAATCTTCCAAACAATGGAAGTGAATGGTGACCAGTTTTCACGTAAAAAAAAAAACCCCACCAGAATAAAAACATAAAAGCCCCTCTATACTGCTCGTCTGGTGTAATCCAAGTTATTTCGTGTTTTTTACACCATGTTTTTAGCCTGAATTTTCACTGTAGATACTTAGCTTGGAGCCACGTTCATGTGCACATGCACACTGTTGGAACTCAGTGTGTGTGTTGTGGCGGTGTGCAAACGGCATGTCGGGGCTTTAGGAGACTTGAATTACACCAGACAAGTGGTATGGAGGCATTTTATGGTTTCTTTCCAATTGTTTTTCTTTTTTGCAAACTGGTTACCATTCACTTCCATTGTTTGGGAGATCCTGCAAACTTTCTGAAATACTAACTGATCTCTCCTCAGGGATCCTACAGATTTTTAACAGTAAAATTAAAGCACTTTCAAGATACCTAAACCAAAAATTTCTAGCTTCTCAAAGCCTTTATCACATCACATCTAAATTATTATAAATGCAATTACAAATTGCTTTGTACCTACAGCAATAGCAATAGTGTCTCTTTATTTTACTAGCTGTTCATAACTTTGATTGCATGTTTTGATCATGAGTAAGGGGACTTCTCTAGCTAAAAATGACAAATATGATGATAGGATCTTTTAATTTGAAACAGAGTCTGAAGAAGAAAGCCTGAGTTAACAAAGCAAGTTGATAACCACCTTTGTGATACCTGTTATCTCTGAGTTTTAGGTTTTCTTGAGCCAGTTCATGCAAAAAGAAAAAAGAAAAAAACCCTAGCTGTGTTGAGTTTCCTTCATAGTACAGCCCTCAGTAGTGGCAAAAGCACTAGCAAAATACTAAATTAGAGAAAAATCAGTCAGGAGGGATAAGACAAGAGAAATGGTCTGTGACCACCACCTGCAGAACCATTCACTTTTTGTTGCCTCTCCTGTCACTTTCATTTTTCTCCAAAGCAAGTGAAACTGATTCACAATCACTTATGCTTCATAACTGGACAGATCAATACCCCAGAAGTTTAATTGACTTGATGGTATACTGTGATGATTAAAGGGATAGTTCACCCAAAAATGAAAATTCAGTCATTATCTATTCACCCTCATGCTGATTGAAGGTCAAGTTTATTTTGTTAATCTGCAAAATACTTCTGGAGTTGTTGCAGTGTTGAAAAACAACAATGGATAAAAAATTAAAAAAAACATAAAAAGCCTCCATTCTGCTTGTCTGGTGTAATCCAAGTCTCCTAAAGTCCTGACATGCCGTTTGCACATCGTCACAACACACACAGTTCAGACGGTGTGCGTGTTCACATGAATGTAGCTCCAAGCTAAAGATCTACAGTGAAGATTCGGGTTAAAAACATGCTGTAAATGGCATTTTTAGTTAACTTGGCATGTTGGGGCTTTAGGAGACTTAAATTACACCAGACAAGCAGTATGGAGGCATTTGATATTTTTATTCTGTTGTTTTTTACACGTGAAAACTGGTCACCATTCACTTCCATTGTTTGGGAGCTTCTGCAATGTTGTTTTCCTGTGAAACTTCAGCAGTGTTTTGTGGACTGAAAAACTAAACCCAACTTTCAATCGGAATGAGAGTGAGTAGTTTTCATTTTTGGGTGAACTGTCCCTTTAAGGTTTTCCCTTTTTTGAGCAGTTAGTTTAGTTTTATTTTTGATTAACGGGTGTGCAAACAGTACACCTTAACTTGACATGCTAGGAAGCAGTTTATTATTTATAGATTTAGTGATATGTCATTTAGAGTTGTGTTTGTGTCCACCTGATGACTTTAAGTCCATTATTCAGTCTCTTTTACCTGTCTTTAGTCGTTACCAACTCCTGCAGCTTTTTATCTGCTGCATGTAGCTGTAGCTGCATTTCGATAGCCAACATTGGCCTCACAATATGATTGTATTCCCCATCAAGATGTCTGTCTGCATGTAAGCAATGGACAGAAGACCTTGTTGCATTTGTTGTTTTAAATAGTCATAAGCACATAAATTCTTCCTCAGCAGTGACAAGCGACCTTATCAGCGGGGGCAGCCATGTTGGATAATAATGTGCCTCTGGTTATCCACAGAATATTATATATACAGATTGTACACCCTCTGGCTTTTTGGAGAAAACTACAATGAACAACACATTAAACAAATGCCTCTGTGTCTGACCTTAGGTCTCATGTAAGCATAAACAGCATTTGAGAAGATGAGTAGAGACAGTGAGACAGAGAGGAGGAGGTGGAAGAGCACCGGAGCAACATGAAAAAAGTCATTACAAAGTCGTGGTAGTGGCCAGTAGCACTGCAGCTCTGTGGAGACACATCTGGCTGCAAGATGCTGCACATTGATGCTTTGGTATTAATAATATAATGTCAGTGTGTGTTTTCATGACAGATCATAGTTTGGAGAGTCGACAGAGTAGTAGGGGATTCCTCATGTGAAAGATCTTGTACTTAACATTATGGGGCTAGGTGTTTCACAGTTTCACTATTTACACTATGATCAAATTTTTCAAATACAGAAAACAGTAATCAACATCTTTGCCACCCATGAGAGAAAGTGTTCAGACTTCCTTCAAAAATTGCACAGGTTTCTAAGTTGCTGAGTCAGCAGAAAATGTCTAACTTTGTGAAAAATTCTGCAAATATTATACATGATTCTATGGTGTCTGTTTGTCCCAGTGTGTTGGTTACTACTGTTGGGCCACCAGTTAAAAACAACAATGCATTTGGTCTTTGCAAATGTAAATGATGTTGCAGGAAAGTAAGGTCTAATCTCAGGTAGTCACTCAAGACGCATGTGGAAACGCATTGTAATGGCAGGTGTGAACTGGGATTCTTAAAGCTGTCCACTTGTGATCAGATCACCCAATACGCATGTTAATGCCAGGTGTAAACAGGGCCGATGTGTCTTGATAAAAAGCTCTGTGATGAGACAAAGTGTTTTTACTTCAAAGACAGAACTTTGTGGGTGAATCTACCCGCCCAGCTTTAACTTCCTCCTTGGATTGTCTCTCACACTGTGAGGAGAGTTAGGTCTGGAAAACAGGGGCGAGTCTAGAGAATAAGAGCGAATAATAAAGTCTGCATTAGTTCAAACTCACACCAAGCCTATAGAGATAAATATCACAACAGGTCAGATGAAAATTGTGTCATTTTGATTGTGGGGTGAACTATCCCTTTAAAATTACCTCTACCTTGAACATGTATTTATTTTATAAGACTGAAAAACACTGCAGGAGCTTCGCAGGAAAACAGTGATACAGAATATCTCCAACAATGGAAGTGAATGGTGACCAGGTTTCAAATGTAAAAAAAAAAAAAAAACACAGAATAAAAACATCACATCTCCATACTGCTCGTCTGGCATAATCCAAGTCTCCTAAAGTCCTGACATGCTGTTTGCACACTGTCACAAAACACACGGCGCATTTGCATGTGAACGTGGCTTCAAGCTAAGGATCAAGAGTGAAGATTCAGGCTGTTTGAAAACTGGTCACCATTCTGCAACGCTGTTTTCCTGTGAAACTCCAGCACTGTTTTGTGGACTATAAAACTAAAGCCAGCTTTCAACTGGCAGAATATAATGACTAAATTTAAATTTTTGGTTGAATACAAACACAAGTGAAGTGCACATCATTATGTCAGCAATTGTAATGTATAATATGATAAACATTATTCTGAAATCCATAACCTCCATAATCAATACTTTTACTTTTTGTAAAAGTGTTGTCCTCAAGTGAGATTTTGAATTCAGGACTTTTACTTTTAAAAGAGTACTTTTACACTGTAACATTGTCAGTTTTGCTCAAGTATAACATATAAATCCTTTCCCCACCTCTGCTTAATATACTTGACTAGTTAATGTCTCCAATGAATGAAATATTGAAATGCAGACTGTATGGCTGCACTATTCCATCACATAGAAATATTCTTGATGTTTTGTGCATTATTTTATAGTCTATGCAAAATTACAAATATTAACAACACTGTACCCATTAAAGTACCCTTAAGCTCTGTGGGTTTGAAATACTTTGACCACACAGACAACATGAGATTGTAAAGATGGTGGTCACTATAAAGCTTGGCACTTACCACCTAAAAAACGTGTGCATTTGTAACATTTTTAGGATGCTGATGTGATAAAGTCAGTGTTGCGTTGTTACAAAAGCCGACCTCAGTGATTTTGGGGTTATGGGGGGTTAGACTGGATAATGGTTTTGTTACATAAGGCAGTTGCACAGGATTGGTGGCCTGAGCCGAGCATGCGCAGAGCGCGGCACCTCACAACATAATAAACCTTTAGCGTGTTTACGGAATTTAAATTTAACAGTGAGAGTTTTGAAGGAAAGGAAAGGCTGCCAGCGAAGAGTGGAGGTGAGTTTGTGTGTCTCCGTGCTGGGCTCTTTCTCTGTGCCTGTGTGTGCGTTGTGTGAGTGTGTGCAGTTTACTGGGTATTCTCTTTGTGCACTTATGGAATTAGGAGGCAGAAACGAGGACGGGCTCCCGCGGCATCTGCTGGAGTGGAAAGCGGGCAGGTATTAAATATAGACTATCGCGAGTACATCCAGTTCTCACGGCTTTATTGTGAACACAGACAACACAGCAAGTCAATGCTACTACTGTGCCGTGCTGGACTAAGACGACGCGTCAAACACAATTATGTAGTTTTTTACAAAGAACAAAATGTTCTCAATTCAAACATCCTGTCCGAAGATGAGACTTGTGCTTTATACGTAAACTTTAACTTTTAATTCATTTTAAATGTACACGGTGCTGTCTTTAACTATAATATAACATGTATAGCAGCTATTTCTTCTAATTAAGCTAGCATTTGTTGCGTACTAATTTAGTCGCGTGCGTTTTAATGTAACCACACAGACCAATAACTTATTGAGATCATTAGCGAGCGTCAATTAAGCTCCTTTTTCGCTAATTTAAAGAAAACTGAGCAAACTTGAAGGGTTTAAAGTGGGGGAGGTATTTTTCATTGTGAGTTTACGTGTCTGAAATGTGTGGAAAAGTTGTTTTTAGTGCTGCTGTTGGGACACAGTTGTAGTCTTCATCACAGGCAGCGTGGCTACAGAGCACACGCCCCCTCCCCCAGTCTCCCTCGCGCACACACACTCAGAGAAAGACACACACACCCTCCCCCTATCCCATTCGCGACTACCGTGACTTAGGAACTCTTTGTTCTCTTTTACTTTATCACATTTTCAGACAGTCTGGCTTTTTAGTCTAATTAGTTTCGCAAAGACTCGTCTCTATTTTGCCGCCTCTTGGACGCTTTGTGCGTTGATGAAAGAAAAAGTGCGCACTCAGCGATTTGTGCAGCAGCAGCGCTACTAAGTTACCGCGCGCGCTCTCGTTTTCTACACTAGTCTTCAGCTTTTTTACGACCATTTTTATTCAGGTATTTCCATGAAAGTCACGTCATTATCAACTTTTAAAGTTTGCAATGTTCATACTAACTAAAATAACGAGCCACACTCTCATTCTGTGTTGCCCTTGTTATTGGAACATCATGTACCAAATGTCTTGTGTTTTAATTATCTCTGTCTTTTTGTCCCTCTTTGTGTGTCAAAGACAAAACAGTCTCGAAGAAATGTTGCACAAGCTTGTTTTGAAGAACTTCTCAGAGTGTTTTAGGCAACATGCCCAGCATAGAGCGCTTTAATAAGAGAAAGCAAGTGTGAAATGTCTGCAAACACGCACCTATAAAGCATGGTTTATAGATGCATGTCTGTGGTATTCACTACTCCCTTTCCCCTGAGGGAGCACTGGGCCTGCTTTCACCAGGGCCATGCATACAGCAGAACACAAACACACAGTCAGCTGCCAGGTTTGTTTTCTCTCTCACACACACTGGCACAAAAGACAGACTGGACTTTCTGCTTTGCTGGTGATGTTCAGTGACAGACTGTGTGTGTGTGTGTGTCAGTGGGAGACATGGCGGGATAGGAGGACAGTGTGATAGCAGCATGCATAATAGATGTTGGTCTGTATATATATGGAAGGCCATTACTGCCAGTGTAGCAAAAAAAAAAAAAAAAAAGATCCCACAAGTCATTATGAGAAACTTTGAAATAATGCGCTAGTGTCTTCAAAGACTATTACTACTTATTTTGAGAGAATTTCATTTTGTTAAGATATAATAATTGGTGAAAAGTCATTACTTTTAGAAAACTTATTAATTTGTGATACAAACTCATTATTTTTGAGAGTTTCTCTTTATTCTTAAGACTGTCTCAGAGTTTTTTATTATTTTGAGATAAGTAAGTCATTATTTTGTGAACATTTATTATTTTGTGATACTAACTAATTTTGAGAAGGTTTCTCATTCTTCAGATTCTTTCTCATTCTTACAAGATCTTTCCCCCCACATTGTTGGAAATGGGCTTCCATTTTTTTTTTTTAATTAACTGAATTCAGTCATTGTCATCAAAGTCTTCAAAACGAATGAATCGCATCAGCACACGAATTGCTGATTTGATATGTCTGACCAAGAAATGGTTGAATTCTCAATGTTGTGGGATTACAACTGTCCCTAGATAACTCAGATGTTTTTATGCCCTCAACGAAATTATAAGCCTGATGCAAAATTCCCTGCATAGTGCACTACTGAAAAGGTCACAAATGATCAAGACAGCTGTGTCAAAAATGGTGATGGTTGAATGCCTGTTTTACAAGAAGTTTTGGGTGTGTCAGAAGAATTAATTAAGGGACTTTCAGTATTTGATACCTGTGTAATTGCACAGAACATCCCACAAATGCTATTGGCACAACATGTTACCTGCTGCATGTGTTGTAGATGAGAGCTAAAGGTAGGGTTCTTCTGTATGCATTCGACAAGCAGCTTGTTTAAATTAGACAGCACAGACTGCCTTGATCAATTCAGTGGCGTTTAAATGTTGATCAAGAGACAGATTGTCTTTTGGCCTACTTTGTAGTGAATAAAAGTGGACAGGAGTGTAGTGTCTGATTGGTTTATAGATGGATTTGTGGTATTCAAACTCTGCCTCGAGGGAGTGGTTAGCTCTGACACACACAAACATAACAAACTGGACTTTATGCTTGGCTGGTGATGCTCATGACAGTGTGTGAGTGTGCTGTTGAGAGAAATGGAGCAGTAGAGGACAGTACAGTGGATGTGTTGGATGGATGCTGTCTCCAGTTTAACACCACAGGGTTCAATTCTAATGTTTTTTGGTTAGAAATCTACTTGCCCAGAGTAAAGTTTTACCTGCCCAAATTACAACAACTTAAGTTAACTGTCAGCTTTAATCTAGGGCTGCAATGTTTATAAAGTATCACAAATAGTGCGACTTGTCTATCCCACTAATGTCTTTAAATTTCTATTTTGTCAGTCTAAATCCCAAAGGAATTCAATTTAAATTGATAATAAATGGGAAAATATTGTAAATTTCCTCAAAAAAACATTGACTGCCATTTTGCATGAAAAATTGCTTCATTACAACTTTAATGTTTGATTTTTTTTACCACTTGCCCAGTAGGGGAAAGTGAGTTGCCAGATTTACTAGACCAACATGGCATTTTACTTTGGGGCAATCCATATTGTTGAGTCCTGACTGTAGCCGGTCAGAGCCTTCGTTGAAAGCGTGCAAACTTTCAGGGTGTTGGGTCCCTGGATCATTCTTTAAAAATTAGTAATGTCACATCTCCACTGCGTGAGCTTTCTTGATATTCCTACATGTAAGTGGCACTCGAAGGCATGGAGTAACAGGGAACAATTGTTTCATTTTTAAAAAAAATATTTTATGTTAGTTACGTACATGTACATAAATGATTTAGACCATTCTTGATATATTAGACAGAAGTCGTCATATCTCATCAAGGGTTGCAGAGCTGAGAGAAAAGTTATATTGGAAGTTCCTCATATGTAACAAATTGCCAATTTCTGCTAACCATGTCTGAAAAGAACACATCCTGTTTTCTCCAAAGGGCTAAAATGTCCGCTTTGCAATATCCATGCCATATTGTATTGGCAATGTATTAGTCTGCTGTAATATCACAGTTATATACTTAAGAAAAGCACTTAAAAATATCCATTCAGAACTTGTTTTGCTTGGGCCAAGTCTGAAAGAGGTGGCCCAGAGTGCCTCTTCTGATTTTCATTTTGGACAAACTGGGGAGATAGACATGTAGAAAGACTGTAGTTTGAAACAGGAATAGTGCAGCCTCTGAAGGACTGTAAATTGATTAAGTTGGTATCTGGAAATTATGGAGCAACTGTAATTTCTTTAAGATAAGTTAGCCAGCCTTCATAATCGATCGTCACGCCAAGGGTTTTTCCCAGGCTTCTTTAAATAGTGTGGAGTGGAAACCGGATTATATGCTGTGAAAAGGTCAACAAATCTAGAGACAAGTCTCTGAGTCGGGGACCAGATTGAAAAGAGTATACAGTTTAGTGGTGGGTGGAAGTGTTGGGGTTCTCTAATCTGGAGGCAGTGTATACTCTTTGTTCAAATGTGCAAAGATGGTAAAATGTTGGTGATGATGCCTTTATTTTTCCACAGTATAAAAGTAGTCTCAGTAAATGAAGCAGGGAAGGTATGATTATAACAAAGGGGTGTACACACAGGTTTCAGGAAATTGAGGTCAATGTTTTCCTTATTTGATATCAAATTCTTAAAAAAAACCTGTAACCATAAAGCCATTGCCTATAATAGTTGTTGATTTGGTTAGAGTAAAGAAAAGGGCAGGGAGAGATCTCCTGTTCAATTGCAAGCCATGAAGGGGTGGAGGCGGTGAAGTTTCCTGGAAATGTGACTTGCCAATACATTTATGCACTTGCGCTTTCAGCCCAATAATATTGCTGAAAGTTAACAATGGGTTAGTTTGAGCGCGAAGGGTAAGAAGTGCAAAACGAGGGCCCTCTTGGAATGATATTAATGAGGTTATGCCTCCAGCTTGTTTTGATATTACTGGCATACCTGTGTAGGCATTGTCACCCCCTCTGGGGTTGGTTAACTGAGGAAACTGGTCATGCAGGTAGCTTACACTAAATCATCAAATCTTAATTACTTTGAGTGTGTGAGCTGTGTGCTATTGTTGTGTAGGTTGCGTAAGGCTAGAGGTTTGTTTCAAACTCATTTCAAATCCAGTGGAAACATCCGTCTTATACTGTTGTGACACAAAAGCAAAGCTGATTGGTACTGATATTATCAACGTATTTAAATATCACAAATATTGCATCTGTGAATTAATGTAATGTATTTTAACCTATTACACATTTTGTGGGTCACCCACTGGCTACACATGGATACCCAACCTGGTGCAGGACTCTAGTGTGACCAAAATGATGTTACTTGATAATTCTGCATTTCCCCCCTTAAGAATTAAGTGCATCACAGCAGAAATTCAGTATTGATGCCAAAAGAATACTTTTTTGATATCTTGCTTTGTTTTTCCACAAACGTAATTCTCTCATTGAAGTAAATACACTGAATTTCTCCAGTAGCTAAAACAAACACTTGTATAGAACTTTGCCTTAATAAAATATAGTTTAAAATTTGGGAAATTATAATTACCTCAGTTAATATCTGATTGAAGAATAAGAAAACAAAATTACAAATCAGAACAGACATTTGATGCTAGCTTTTGGTACTTGACTGTTTTTGGTGCTGAGTGCCACAAACATTTCAGTCAGTGCCAAAAAGTACTCAGGTTTCCTCACCAGCCTAAGGTGCTCCCAGTTTCCTCTTTTCACCAGAAGGTGAAGGCATGCATAGGTTCATGCTAGTTTAGCCTATTAGGTGCCATACAATCCACACATATCTCCTGACTGGCCAGTAAGAGCCACTGGTGAGGTGACAGGGGCGTGTTCCCTCACTGGCTTCCCACTGGAGGCTGTGCAAGCAGGTATTGCTCGCTGCATTGGCGGGAAAATTCTTTGCATCAGACTTTTTTCACCTCATGGAAAGGTGAAACTCGTGTTCTGCAGTCATGTTTAAGTGTGCTTGCAATGCTGAGGAATGGAGTTCCTTGCTGAGGGGGCTCCATGTCTGAACAGGAAAACTGAGTGAAGGTTTGAATTAGAGCTGGTGCACATGCATGTGTTTCTGTCAAGTTTGTGAGAGCAGACAGCTGTTGAAGCCTTGTGAAGGAGCATGTGTGTAGAGGGAGGGTGTATGTTCATGCCCTGAAACTATAGTGTTAACCCTGTTTGCTTCCTATGACAGCCTCCTGTAACTGACATCTGTTGGCTAGTTTTACATACTTCTACACTACCCTGCAGTAATGCATGCAAAGTTTGTGTTGTGGGTGGAGGGGTGGTAAAGCTGGTTTGTTTTGTGTTTGAGTGGGTCACTAGTAGACGTCTACAGGTGACCTTAAAGCCAGCAGGTAGTCTTAAATATATTTCAGATACTGATGTTGCATTTATAGAGCTTTTTCACAGCAGCCATTTTTACATGAAATAGTAGGCTAGTAGGCTCATTGGAAAGGCTCTGCTAACACTAAATGGAAGAAGACTGTAATTAATATCATTGGAAACACCCAAATATTTTCCCTTATATTTCATATCAATATGGTTACCGTAAAAAGATCCAATAAGCCACCCTGGAAACCAGATATCAGTAGGATGCAGCTAACATTTTCATAATGGATCAATCTGTCGATCATTCTTTCAATTAATGGATTAGCTTTTGTGGTACAGAAAATGGTGAAAAACGTTGATCGCTGTTTTTCAAAGCCCAAGGTGATGCCTTTGTTTTGTCCACAACCCAAAGATAGTCAGTTTATTATCATAGAGGACTAAACAAACTAGAAAATACAATATTCATATCTGAGAACCTGAAATCGGTGACTCAAAACAATTTGAAAATTATCAAGATAGATGGTGATTAATTTAATTATTGACAACTAATTGACTAATCAATGCTATGTAATGCAGCAGGTAAAATGGTGTTTCAGGTACATAAACCTTTGCAACACATGAACATGCCACAGTCACAGTCATGGTCCCATCCAAGTTACTAAATGTTAGTGTGTTTTAGATCTGAAACTAGTCACACCCTGCTATTTCATTCCGCAAAAACTATTAAATGACTTGTTGGTGCAAGCTGATAGGCATATATCAAATATTTTGCACACATACTGATTGTGACACAGGCTCACACCAAACCCTGCTGCAGCTCATGTGTTTGAATCTACAGTAAGTCACTGTGGATGTGTGCAGCAGCTTAACCAATTGGGAATGACAGGCCTTATGTCAGGACAGTGTGAATGTTACAGTGAGTGTTACAATACATACTTTCATTCATTCTTGTGCTCACTAAAATGATCTGAATGCCATGTGCTTCATAATTAGACATGTTCCTATTTTCAAACCAGCATGATGTAGAATTTGCTCATTTGCTCGTTTTCTATATTCTTATATGTTTTGCTGTTTATTTGAATCAGATTTTGGGTTTTCTCAGCATGTGGCTGCCTGTTATGAGTCCTGTGGCAAGTTTTAGTTTGGTTATAAAAGTGATGATCAGACTTGTAATTGACTTCACCTGCAGGCAAGTGGTTTGACAGGTTAGCCATGTTGGCTTCAGATGCTCACCAAATCTGCCTGTCTGTACATTTATTAACAATAAAAAAGTGAAGTTAGCCACCTATCCTAGCCAAAGCTAACGTAATGAGGTGACTTTCACATTTTATTAGTCTCACAGGAGATCACTGAAGATTAACTGGGATTTGTTGTGGCAGGTTGATTGGATCAGGTTACCACAACCACGTGTTAAGGTCAAGTTTAGAGCATGTGCTGGGATTGGGCGAGCTATGGCTATGGGTGCTCCTGAGGAGATCAATGTGTGATTGATAATCTGTTAGTTTATTACTACAATTTTTTTGCAAATAAGTATTTAATGTTATTGTAAATGTAAGGCACAGAGTAGCATACAAAGTTTCAAAGATAAAAATGGCAATCAGTGTTGCCAGATGTACAATAATTATCGTATATGTGCCATAATTTTAACAACTGCACGATATATATGCTATCAATATACGATCAATAATTCAAAAAAGGGGGTGAATGTACGATAATTATCACATTTCCATAAATGCGCAACAAAGCCTTGTTTGAGAGCAACCAATCATGTCAGCATCGCACAAAACAAGCAGCTGGTAGAGCAGTGACACAATCTGGGGCTTTTATTTTGATGGATATGAACAGAAGGAGTGATGTGATGAGCTGGGATTGTTTCTGTGTGAAGCGATGAATGGTTGCCGTCTTGTTCAGATGGTCTAGGTTTACCATTCGGTGTAGTATCCTGGCAGCATCCTAAGGATAATTTTTGTTAAAATATGATAATTATTAAGTCGTAGTATGATATTGTTGGATTTTGCATCTAGCTACACTGATGGTAATTATGAAATGGAACAAAAAAAAAACAGTTATAAGTGAGGGCTCTTTAATTATTAATCCACTTCTATTCATATGTTCGATCCATGTCCTCTCTCTGCCTGTCAAACTTAACAAACACATTATATGAATTATTGTAGCAACTTTTCAGTGACACCTGCTGTACTTCCTACCTATGTGTTGTGTCGTAAAGAGACAAATACTTGTGAACTAATCATTACCAAAGTACTTCTTCATGAGCTGCTTCTGATTAACAAAGTGGCACAAATTGTCAACAGTCATCCATTACTAGTTATTTGGTCAATTTTTTGTCTCCTTCAAGATCATTATCTGCTATATAGTCAAAGTCTTTTCATATGGTAGCCTATTTCAGTGAATTATAAAAATATTCCCCTGGTAAGCCATAATTATGAAAAAATC
Organism: Lutjanus erythropterus; assembly: GCF_056507025.1. Lineage (NCBI taxonomy): Eukaryota > Metazoa > Chordata > Actinopteri > Lutjaniformes > Lutjanidae > Lutjanus > Lutjanus erythropterus. Next base: position 38,138,944 of record NC_139326.1, on the reverse strand, counting down.
TTTTTAAAAAGTCCAAATGATGAGATAAAAACTCATAATTTTGAGATTAAAAAATGAAATTGAGATAACAATTATGACAGGAAGTTTGAGAGCTTGACTTTACCGTTCTAGTTTTTAAGTGTTTTCCTCTCTGTCATTGTATCAGTTCATCTTTGCCTTGCTAATATTTCCAAATGTCTCCACAGTCACAGGTATCTTGGCGGTGTGATGATAGTAATGGCTGACTGAGGATCTGAACACTGTCCCTTCTCACTGCTGTCTGTCTGTTGTGTGTTTTGCGTAGGGATGAAGTTCCCTGTGGATCTGCTGGCTGATGTCAGCCTGGCAGAGCTGGAACAGTCGGCACAGAACTACATGAACAAGCTCCTGTTCAGCAACCCTGATTCTCCTGAACATCTCGTCCTCTCTGACTCCACTCAGGTAAAACTCACAGTGCTGACCCAGATCCTGACTGGACCACTGTGCTGTCTTTGAACCACGTGTCAGTAGGCCAGTTAAGATAACTACTTTTGTTGGACAATATATTCCAACCCCAGAAGTAATTGCGCTTAAAAATATAGGCATTTTTACACCATTTGATCTAATGATAATATAATAACATAATAATGCAAGTGCACCCTTTCAAAGAGAAATTAACTTTTAATTTGTGAGGGTGCTGTTATTGTGCATTTGGTTCACTTGAAAGGTTGTGCTACACTAAATGAAACAATACCATAATTAGCATCACTGGTAACCCTTATGTTTACCTTACTATTTCATATAAATATGGCTGCTGTGGAAAAGGACTCTTATGCTTCTGGTGTTCAGGGCCAGCTTGTGTGTGTATGTGGGTTATATGGGAGTAATATGGTTTAGAAACGGCTATTTACATTTTTATTTTATAACCAATAAAGATGTGTCTGGTTGTTGAATGTAGGTTTTTAATTTATTAAAACTTGTGTGTCTGTGTAAAGCATTAGCTTGAGCACGAAGTCATGCCTCTTTGTCTCATAGCATGTGATTAGTGCAGCCTAAGTGGAGACATTTAAAAGGAGCTAACACTGGTATTAGGTAGTATTCTGGAAGATTGCAAGGTTACATAATTTAGGCCTTTAGGTATTTGTAAGATGAATTGGTAATACTGCAACACGACTGATGCTCATTTACTCTTCATCTTGAGGGTCAGTACGCATACACTCATACACTGTTACTTTAAAAACAACCCAAAAGTTTTGTGGTGAGTAAATCAACCCAGCATGTGTTTAATCCACATGATCTTCAACTGCAGTGGCTTTGCAGAGGATTGTTCACAATCAAAATATCTCTGCAAAAAAATCCATTGTCCATTGTTTCACAGACTGAACTGTGTTTCTGATTGATGATGGCAAACTTGCATGAATACTGCACTTTCTAAGACAGAATAAAACATGAACATGAACATCCCAAGTCCACCTTTCAATACAATATGGTTCCAGTTTAGCACATACTGTTTGCACAGGAGGTGCACAATAAAAGCAACAGTTATGTAACGTGATGTTGATTCCTGTGATTCTGTCTGGGGATAAAATAACAGGAACACCTTTTCAGTTCATTATCCTACAGCACACTATAGCAGGGCTTTGCAGGGTTGTGTGTTTTTAATAATGTTTTACTACATTAAAACATGAGCTAAGTAGTCAGGAAACCTGAGGGGTGAACTACGAAGCCAGATTAATGTGTTAGTGAGCTATGTTGAGTCTAAAGGCAGGATTTTCAGTGTCACAAAGGTGGCTCTCTTTTATCCTGGCTAGATCACCATGGTAACTTCTGCTAAACTCATAACCTGGTTGGGAGCAGGTTATGTTCATAGTTTCAGATTAAATCGTCTGTAAAACGCGCCGTTCTTTAACTAATTATTGTCCTAACAAGGTTGTTTATGAGAGATATAGCTTATAAACTGAGGGAACAATGAAAAGTTGTTGAGCTGTATGTTCGTAATTTCACCGAACAAATAAAAAAAATGTAACAGCAGCACAAACCGTATGCTTCGTGCTGTCATGATGGTAACCTCCATTTGGTGATGCAGAGTCATTTTCCTCGTTTGCTCCAGACACTTTAAATTTACATCATATATAATCCACACACTAAAATAATGATGAAACAACTACAGATACTTTGAATACTTTTTACTGTTATCTGTTTTGTCTTGGTGATACTGCAGCTCAGATCACTGATTATAAAATTCATCATCATTTATCACAGACAGTCTTAAATCAGTTACACTCATTTTACGTTGGTTTGGTCAAAAACTTCAGTGATCTCTACGTCTCTGTCATCATAGGACAGTGTCAGACAGACTTCATCATGTTTAAATGTGCTGTGTGGAGTTTTATTGTTTTTCATGTTAGAATAAATGTTTTCATGTTAGAATAAACCGCAGCATTAAGACCACATTTAGTCCATCAGTCATTTTCTGACAGCAAACAACTTCTCCTGCTTTATTTGCAGCAACAATGTTGCTTTTTGCCGTAATGTATTATGTATATTTTCCACAGCCCATAATTATAACAACTTGATGATTTTGACTTAAGTTAGTGGCTCGCGATCGCTTCACTTCATGCGGAAGAAGAGTGAAATGACGCAACAAACGCCCCTTTTATGTGAGCGTGCACAGAGTCTGAAGATGAAAGCCTGGATTAACAAAGTGAGTTGATAACCACCATCGTGATACCCGTTATCTCCGCTTGTGGTTTTAGGCTTTGTCAATCCAGATCATGCAGAGAAAGCCTGGCTGTGTTGAGCTTGCTTCGTAGTACAGCCCTCTGGTGGTTAGAGGAATGCTAAAAAGATTTGACACAGAGCTTAAAGAAATGCTGATACATCTCAGGCCTCAACAGTCTGACAGGACTGAATCTTATCCCACAAACAAAACTAAAATCAGGCTCAACACTATTAATGTTTAAAGGGACGTGTTTTGCTGCTTGTAGAGTGTGGATATCTATTCACTGTTGTACTCTGTGTTACCAACATCATTTATGTGTGACATGTTTTTTTCATCTCTGGCAAAGATGAAAACAAAAAGTCAGACATGCGGGTACCTTCTCTTCTTTTAAATGTCAGCTTTAATTTTGATTGATTAAGAATGGGAAATATCGAGAGCCTATAATATCAGTATTAAATCCAAAGTGGTTATATATTATAAAAGATTTCCTTTGAAAGAGCATCTTAAAAGAATTTTGAGAACCACAACACTACAATACATTAAAAACATTGCCTCAAATATATAGCCTTGTCTCTGGTAGTGTAAGCAAAAACAGATTATTATCTTCCATATTAACAGTAAATCTTTAATTATTATTTCATAATTATGGCCCTTGGATTCTGAATTGTAAATTTATTAACAGTAAATCTTTAATTATTATTTCATAATTATGGCCTTTGGATTCTGAATTGTAAATTAAAACCAATGCCATGGGTATCTATGGCCCATAACCACAGGCTAAACCCCACGCATCAAGTATTTCCAGCTCCATTCTCCAGCCTCAGTCTATGAACGTGTAGCAACATCACAGAACATCATCAGAATATAGGATCTTTAGACTTGTTGCTGTTGAGACTATGGCATCAGTTTTTTTTTTCCAATATCAGTATATAATTGAAATCATACACATGGAGTGCTGTGTGGCTGAAGACTATGATCTTGTGTCCTGAGCTGTCTGTCTCTCTGTCTTCAGGTCACCATAGACATTTCCAGTGTGGGCTTCGTCCCTCTGTATGGACTGAGTGATAAACAGAAGATCCTGGCCCTCTTCTTGAGCGACCCACTGACTGCTGTGGGCCTGTACCTGCTGGACCAGTGGTGGTCAGTGGACGACATTCTTAAAACAGCAGACCCCGCTCGAGATGGAGCTGTGACGGTATGAGGAGTTTTCTCTGACTATTCATAATCATTCATTCTGATCAGCCACATCTGCTGCATACAATGAATGATCTTTCCCCACTGACTAGAATGAAAGAAAGCTTTTTACAGCGATCATTACTTGTGCAGCGCTATTGTTCTAGTAGGAAGTTACTGCAGTGACATGTTGAGGGTATTGTTCAGAGATGGGAACGTCTTGGCACCTCACGATTCTATTACGATTCAGACGCTGACCTCTCTAGGAGCAGCCATTGTTTGTTTGAGACAAGTAACAGTACAATAACGCTAACTTGAAGCCTGGCAAGATGGATTCTCAAATTGTCTCTCAAGGTGATCTTTTCTTTTCAAGTGCTTATAAGCTTTTAAGCCAGAGGGTGTCGGTCAGATTGTATCCATCAGTGGTTGCTCACGCTGAGCCTTCCTCACCAGAACTCAAGAAGTAGCGTAGCTTAGTATGTATACATGATGTTTACCTCAGTTTTGTTTCACCGTCCTGTTATTTCACTCATATGAAGCCAGCTATGTGCAGCCTTGATGTCATGCCAACTAGATTTCTTAAAGAGGTTTTAGACACAGTTGGACCCAGTATTTTATTGATTATTAACAACTCCTTAACACAAGGCATTTTTCCCTCTTCTTTTAAACATGCTGTGGTCCAACCTCTTTTAAAGAAACCAAACCTTGATTCATCTGTTCTTAACCATTTTAGGTCAATTTCTAAACTTCCATTTTTATCAAAAGTCTTAGAAAAAAGTGGTTTCAACCCAGCTTTAAGCTTTTAGGTGTCATAACAATCTCTTTGAGAAATTTCAATCAGGTTTTAGAGCTTTACACAGTACAGAAACAGCCCTCCTCAAGGTAACCAATGACCTTTTAGCAGCCGACAGGGGAAAGAGCGATTTTATTTTTTATTTATATGCTCCCGCTCGGCCAGATTATTCAGCGCCACAATGTATCTTTCCATTGTTATGTGGACGACACACAGATATATCTGCCCCCTGAGACCGGATGACCCAAGAAGCCTAGCTGCTGTGTCAGACTGCCTCAATGACATAAACTGTTGGATGGCCCAGAACTTTCTTCAACTTAATAACTCTAAATCAGAAGTAATACTGTTCAGTCCACCAAATTCCACCATTCCCATTAAAAATAGCCTCAGTCCCCTGTCCACAAATCTCACTTCCACTGCCAGAAATCTCTGAGTAATTTTTGACTCAGATCTCAGTTTCCAAACGCACATCAATAAAGTTGTCCAGTCCTGTTTTCATCTATGTACCATTTCAAGAATTAAACCACTGCTCCCACACTCTGACCTGGAAAAAAATCACTGGTCCAGAATGCAGCAGCTAGGCTTCTTACTGGTTTTAACAGACGACGTTACATCACCCCAATCCTGGATTCCCTCCATTGGCTTCCTGTACATTTTAGAATTGATTTTAAGATTTTACTGATCACTTTTAAAGCCCGCCTGGGTCTGGCCCCTAGCCACACACCTGAAATGTTAACTCCCTACGAGCCAGTACGCAGCCTTAGATCCTCGGGCAGGGTTCTCCTAGCTGTTCCAAAGTCGAGGCTTAAATCTAAAGGTGACAGGTCTTTCTCCATCAGGGCCCCTCGACTCTGGAACGACCTGCCCGAGGAGATAAGGCTTGCAGATTCAGTGACATCTTTTAAATCACTTCTTAAAACCCATTTTTATAGACTTGCTTTCATGTTATGTCATCGTCTCTCTCTTTTTTTTAATGGGTTTAATTTTAATCTTTTATCTGTACTTATTCATACTGACATTACATGGTGTTGTCTTATTCCATTCCTTTATTATTTATACTGACTTGACAACATCATGTTATGTCTCTGTAATCTCTGCCCTCTTCATTTTATCTTATTCTTAGTGTCATGTTTTTCTTTCTTTTATTGTGTCTTATTGTTTTTTCTATGTTCTAGTGTCTTGTTTGTGTCTTGTTTTACTTCAGTCTTAGTTTACTCCTGTTTGGCCCTTTGTTGTTATTTTGCTTCCTTGGTATCTTGCTCTTGTCCTCTTTTACTTTGTCTGTCAAAGCACTTTGTAAACTCTGTTTTTAAAGGTGCTACATAAATAAAGTTATCATTATTATTATTATTATTATTATTATTATTATTATTTCAGCCATAAGAAACATAGTCCAATCTCTTATCAAGAGATAATCGAGATGCAGCTAAGAATCTTTTTTGGTTTGTTTGTTTGTTTGTTTTCCATCTGACCTTGACTGGTTTGTGAAGGCATACAACTGCAAGGTGGTAATTATAAAGTCCGTGATGCCTGGACAAAGAGACGCACTTGACAAAATGGCTGAACTAGACATACATCTTTGCACAGGAGACTGTGGGTTTTGTCCCCCCAACTCTTACAGTAGTGTAATGTTATGAAGAGATTTCCAAATAGCCAGTATGGACAGGAAGATTGATTACTGCAATTAAACTCTCTCAGTGCACATGGCATATGAGGATTGTATTACTTAAAAGGCTTTTTAAACTCATCAAGCAGAAACATTTTTTGGACGAATCTTTAAAAAAAAAAGTTTCCAGTTTGTGGCATGTGCTATTATATTAACAGTAATGTGCTTTTCTTTGTGTGCATCTCTCAGGTGGAGACAGTAGGAGAGAGAATAGTTTTATACATCCTTAATCGCGTCATCTATAGAGCCAAGGAGATGAACTCTAAGGAGGAGCTTCCCTTCCTCTGCCATGGAGAAAAAGATCATGCAAAAATCCTCTGGAATAAAGGAGAGGCTATTGGCTTCTACTCAGTCAAACCCTCAGGTAATTATTTGATTTATCTCTGTAAATCTACGTCAGCTGGTATCACATTGTTTGGTCTGTAGTTTTGCTACCATTTGGTATCTACACACGTTTTAGAATCTTTTTAAATCTTTAGAAAAGACTTAATGTTTTGATGCTGCAAATGATTTTGTTAACACTTTCGGTGAAGGTCATATCCGTAATGCATTATAATGCATTTATAAGGCTTTATAAATGTTTATAATCATACATGGTGGCTGTTATCCTGATCTTCTCAGTGCTAACTCTGCTTACCGCTCAGTTGTTTCAACTGAATGACTGTTCTTTCCTTTCTGACAATGTCCTCAGCACTATGCTTGTTTTTTTGTTTCTCTTGTAGGCAGCTTATGCAGTTCTATTTCAACCAGAAGCTATCAGCTCCCTGTGATGGACTCCATATTTGTCCGAAAATGTCAGCGTGGAAAAGGCTTTGGCCTTAAGATGCTGGAGGACTACGTGCTCAGTTTCAAAGAGGACAGTCTGGGGTTGAGGTACCCCCTCACAAAATCCATGTATAAAGGTACTTGAGTTCATCCTACAGCTAGTACACCTTACTGACATGCTCAGTACCAGTGTACTTTATTAGATCTGATATTCAGCAAATTTACAGTCATCAGAATGTGTTTTGTTTTTTAACCAAATGCTGATAAGTTAGTAAAAAAAAATCTACTACAATTCTGGTTTCACTCTGATTGGTTAAATGTTGAAATGTTCTATTTTAAATCGACATAGCCCTTTCAGCAACAAGGCACTTTTGTCCTGGAGTTTGTTATACATTTTGACACAGTCTTTTTTTTTTTTTACTGCAGATGTATAATCCCAAATTTCACTCAGCTGTTTGTTTGATTACTATTAATCTGCATCCGTTGACCCCCTGGTACTTTCTCATCGATGTTTGTGCTGGTGTTATGTCACTGTAAGTTCAATGCACTCCTCTTTGTTTCTAGTGTGTAAGAAGTACCTGAGTCAGCACAAAGAAGACACAGACCTGCTGTGGGAGGTAGAGAGCATAGGTGCACCCAACCAGAGGACCAACATTGCCAGCAAGATCCAGGCCATGGATCTCGGTGGTAAGAAATCACAGAAGCTAAACTGTAATGCTACACCGACCAAATATTTGACAGAATAAATATCACATTTTCAATCATCTTGAAATTGTCAAATATTCCTTCTAATTATGCAAAGGGACAGTTCACCCCAAAATTAAAATTACATTTTTTCTTATCTGTAGTGATATTTATCAATCATGTTTTAGTGTGAGTTCCTGAGTTTTATGTATAGGATGCATAGATATGTCTGTATTCTCTCAAAAATAATGGAACTAGATAACACTCAGCTTGTGGTCTTCAAGTTCCAGAAATTATGGCCCAGTTACTCAAGATAATCCACTGACTTCACTACACAGGAGGAATCTACTTATGGACAAGAGGCTCTTGCTCATGACGGCGCAGGATGTAAACATTAATGGCATCCTCCTCAACTGAGCTGTAACCTCTCATCCATGAGAACATGTGCACTTCTTTCTGCGTGGTGATATGGTTAACGTGTATAGATTGGTAGAAATAAAATAGCTCCTATCTGAAATTGCTCACAACGAGGACTGTGGATTGTCTTGAATAACTAGGTCATGATTTTTGGGGTGGACTGTCCCTTTTAAGAAAACACTGCCAAATGATTTGACAGATTCTCTTTTAGTGTACTTACATGATCATTCAAAAACTGCATGTTTTATCTGTTTCTCAGCAGTGGCCAAGAGTCTCTCATTCACAGAGGAATCAATTGTGATTACTGAGGTTACTGAAAAGGATGTGGTGATGGAGGCAATTACCACACAAATAAAAGAAGCTGAATCTATGGAATGCACAGTGGAAATTGTGGTATGTTTAAAATTTCTTCCAGTTTGAAAAACATTTATTTGAGACACAGTTTCTAAAAGTAAAAATAACCCCTGTGCCTTTGATGTGTAGGAGGAAATGGCAGTACTGAGAGCGACCAAAGGTAGGCATTTCATCACGTAACATCTACATTGTATACTTTTGTTTTAAGTGAAATAATGTCCATTGTAACAATTGTAACTATTTCAGAGGCTGAATTGCCTGTTACAGCCCGGGGTAGGAGTAGTGGCTCAAAACGAAGAAGAATGGGAGAAAGGATCACAGAGGACAAGTCAGAAAAAATCATCAGGTACGTATAAATCAAACCATATCACTCCTGAAAACATTATGAATGCACTGATATTAGGAAAGCAATCATTTCCATTACACATCCTTGGAATATGACCTCTGCTTTCAAATTACTGAAGATAGGAAGAAAGAAAGTCTGTAAAACATGCCCCCTACTGACTCAAAGTAAAATCTGACTAAAAGTAGTCTGTGGGGTCGGCCTTTTGTGATCATGGTATGCTGTGAAATTTCTTTTTAACCATTTGGCTGTGTCAACATAAAGGGTGTAAGTGTATTGACCAGTGCAAAGTGGTAGCACAGACCTCCTTTTTCTATAAGTTCATTTATGTGCAGCAGCCATGCAAAATGCAAAAGGTCAGGGTGGCCTGAATTGCAATATAGATCAGAGTGTATGGGGATTAATACATAAAAACAAAATAAATATTATATTAGAGTGTATGTTTTTGTGTATGAAAGCAGAAACAAACTTTGTATAAGAATGCCTTTTTTAAATTGTCAAAGATGGTTAATAGTTGTTCAGAATTTATAATGCTGTTCTGTATCAATTAGATCCCCATTTATAATATGGATGAAAACTTGAATGGTTTACACTCTTGTGAACAGTATACATATTTTTGCAGATTAGAAGCAGCTTTAAATTAAACAGAGGGCTGCAGGTCATCAAAAGAATACCATTATTACCACCTCCACAACTTGGCACACAGGAAGAGACAATCAATTATTCTTGTTGTGGGTTTGTTTCCCCATCTCTTTCTGGCAAAACTGAGGATGGAGGGTGTGATCCTATTCTTTTTTGTCTGCTCACAGCTAAAGTGAAGACAGTTTATTTGGGTTACTGGAAAAACAACTATTGCTGTAGAGTTGATCTAAATGGGAAGTCATACCTGGTGCATCATGAAAAGCATTGATTTGTAACTCTCAGTAAATTATGTAATATAATTTTTAGCAATTTCTCCTGAGACCAAGTTTAAAAGCAAGTTTATTATCTGTAATGACTGGTGATATCCAACATCTTTTAGAATCGAGGACATTGAAGCAGAAACCCCCAGACACGAGCAAGTTTCTGCACAACAGAAGACAGAGCTGCACATTGTCTCTGAAATAGTGCAGACTGAGGTGAGTATATGCAAGTTCTTGTTTGCATATTGCCTATATGAGCAATGCAACAACTTGTTTGTGATTAAATTTTCTCTGTTTATTTTTAGATCATGCTGAGTGTGGCTCCTGAAGAAAATGGAGAGGATGTAGTTGATACTGCATCTGAAGAAGCAGCAGAACCAGCCACTGCCCTAGACTTAGAAGAGGCTGATGTTACAACAGCACCTGAAACTGTGGCGTCACTAGTAAAAGATGAGGCTACACAGGATCTGAACACCTCCCATGGCTCACAGATAACAGTTGAGAATGTGGCATCAGAAATTGAGCAAGCAGAGGAAGACACTGCAGTGCTGGAAGTCTCTGAAGAAGTTTCCGAGGTACACAAGGAAGCAGAAACTGCCGAAAAGTCGGAAGAAAGACTTACACAACATGCAGTAAGTCTATCAACACATGCAACATCAGAGGATGGGGAAGTTGGAAAAACAGGAAGAGAAGCTGTAAATGACATAAAAACTGGACGCAGTAAAACCCCCAGACGGAGATCTCGGCGACTCAGAGAGCTAGAGGAGGGAGTAAAGGAGGGAACTCCAGCCAAGGATGGAAGGAGAGTTTTGAGAGGAAGAACTGTTACGAGCACACCCACACCCAAACGCAAACGAAACAGCCAGAAAGCACATGAAAAATTAGGGAAAGAGATTGATGAAGTGGTAGAGGAGAATGACGTTTCTACGGCTGAAATAGTGGAGGAATTGGCTGTAACTGAGAGGGAAGAACCAGAGGAAATTACTTCCATTGAAGAGAGTGTAGTTGCTATGGAGGAATTAAAAGAAGAAGAAAAGCAACATCTAGAGGATGAACAAGTGGCAAATGAAGAGGAGACAGAGAAACAAGAGGAGCTTTCCGTGGAGGACACTGTAGTGAAAGGGACCACAGAGTTTCCAGATACAGCAGAGACTGCTCTTACAGAGGAAAACAGAGATGTGGATGTACCAGACGAATCTGAGAAAGAACAAAAATGTGAGGAGGTGGAAACATCAGTGATACAGGGTGAAGAACAGGCCTCTGATGAGACAGAGGAGCCCCCTGTTGTACAGAAGACAGCCTCGAGAGGCAGACGTGAAGTCCCTATCAAGTCGACAAGACGAAGCAAAAGACATCAGAAACAAGAGGAAGAACATGCAGATGAAGCTCAAAAAGCAACGGACAAACAGATGGAGGAACACCCTCAGGTGGAACAAGAGGAGAGTGTTGACAGAACAGCAGAAGGGATGTCCACCAAGGAATTAACTGCTGTGGAAGAAGGTCAAATTCCAGAGGCAGGAGAAGCAGCAGCAGACGTTGCACCTTCAACTGAGGTGAACATTGAGGAGAGCAAGGAGGTCCAGGAAGGTGAGGAGACTGAGGGAGGGACCGAGACTGCATCAGTGATGGAAGTAGATAAGGAGGAGGAGGCAGATAATGTGACACAAGAGCCTGACACTGTCGCTGCCGCTGTTTCCGAAACAGCAATACCTGATGAAGTAGACGAGGCTGTCAAACAAGTGGCTAAAGAGCCTCAGGAAAAGGACATCACCAAACTCCAGAAAGCCACTGTCGTCTTAGTGGACCTAAAAACAACCTGCCATCAGTTAAATGTAAAGGAGGCAGAAGAAACACCAGTTGATGGAGAGTTGAGTGAGAAAGAAGAGCTCAAAGTGAGTGAGGTTATTACTGAAAAAGAGGAGAACGAAGCAGAAGCAGGCACTGCTGAGGTAGAAGATGCTGACAGAGTTACAGCTCTAGTGGAGGAGGAACAGTCTGCATTTTCAGTGATATGTCCAGAAAAAGAGACAGGCATTGCAGTTGTGGATGGTGCTGAAGAGAATCTTTCAGCAGCTGAGGAAGAGGAGGCAATGAGCTTGGAAGAGGAAGAAGCACCTGTTGAAACCAGAGCTCAGAGAAGCAGAACAAACACAGCTACACCAAGAAGAACAAGAAGAAGCAGAAAGCAAGCAGATGAACCAGAAGCAGAAATCAATGAAGAAGAAGAACTGGCAGTGACAACCAAAACACTGAGAGGGAGAAGAATATCTGCTTCTGTCACACCTAAAGGTAAATCCAGAAGCTACAAACAAATCCAGGAAGAAGAGCAAAAGGGGGTAGAAGAATCTGAAACTGTCAAGGAAACAGAAGCAGAGAAAGAAGAGGCAGTCGAAGAATCTGCTGCACAGGAGACAGAGGAGGAAGGTGAGGAAGCAACTGTAGAAGCCACTGAAGTCACCAAAACCAGAACACTGAGAAGTAGAAAACAAGTCGTCAAAACTGAACCGAGACGCAAATCAGAAAGAGGCAGACAGAAAAAGGCTGAAGTGGAAGAGGAGGAGGAGGAGAGCTCAGCTGGAGTGACACCTGCTGCAGATGAGTTAGTACAGGAAGGAGAGACAGACACACCACTGACCAAAGCTGCCACTGAAGTGGTTGAAACACCTTTAGCGGAGGAGCAACAGAGTGAGGCACCTGAGTCTCCTGATGTTGAGGAAGAAAAGGAATCTGCAGCAGTTGAGGAGACAAGGGCAGAGGACAAAGACCAACAAGCTGAGGAACAACAGCAAACAGATGATCAAGAGAAGAGAGAGAAACTTGAAGAGCCACCAACACAAGGGGATGAGGGGGCAGTCCCAGAGGAGGATAAAATAGAGGTGGAGAAGGAGGAATCTGTTCCTGTAGAAGTGGAGAAAGGAGTGTCAGAAGAAGGAACGATGACTGAACAAGAGGAGAACGCAGCTGGAATGACAACTGCTGCCGATGAGTTAGTACAAGAAGGAGAGTCTGACACACCATCGCCCAAAGCTGCCATTGAAGAGGTGGAAACACCCCCAGCAGAAGAGCAACAGAGTGAAGAAACAGTACCTGAGCTTTCTGATCTTCAAAGAGTTACTGTGGTTTTGGTGGATCTGAAAAAAAAACATAATGACATCCAGAATGAAACAGCTACTGTTGCGGAGGGAGTTCCTGCTGAGGCTGAAGAGGGGCAGAGGCAAGAAACAACAGAGGACGAAACTGTTGCAGAAGAGCATGTTACTGGTTCCCCTGTTGGAACAGAAAAATCTGAGTCCATGAAGGTGGAAAAGACAGCTGAGGAGACGGCTAAAAAAGATGAGGCTATAAGTGTTGATGATGATGAGGAGGAGGAGGAGGAGGAAGAACCTTCAGTCACCGAAACCAGAGCACTGAGAAGTAGAAAACAAGCAGTCAAAGCCACACCAAAACGCAAATCGGCTAGAGGTAGACCAAAAAAGTCTGAAAAAGAAAATGAGGAAACTGAAGAACCAGCAGTTGAAGTCAGAGTCCTTAGGAGGGGGAGGAAATCTGTCCCTGCCACACCAACACGTACAACAAGATCACACAAGCAACAAGAAGAAGATGAATCTACAGCAGCTGAGGCGACAGGGGTAGAGGAAGAAGAGGAACAAGCTGAGGAAGAACCGCAAACAGTTGATCAAATGAAGGGAGAGAAGCTGGAAGAGCCACCAACACAAGGGAACGATGGGGCTGTCCCAGAGGAGGATAAAATTGAAGTCGAGAAGGAGGATTCTGTTCCTGTAGAAGTGGAAGAAGGAGTGTCACAAGAAGGGACAATAACTGAAGAGGGGGAATCCACAGCTGAAGAGACAGCTGCTACAGATGAGTTAGAACAAGAAGGAGAGACTTACACACAACCGCCCAAAGCAGCCACTGAAGAGGTGGAAATGCCTTCAGCAGAGGAGCAACAGAGTGAGAAAACGGTCCAGGAGGCAGTGCCTGCTGAGGCAGAAGAGGAACCGAGGGAAGAAGCAACGGCAGAGGAAGAAACTGTTGCAGAGGAGCATGTTCCCGTTTCCCCTGCTGGCACAGAAGCTGGAGTGGCGGCTGCTGCAGTTGAGTTAGTACAAGAAGAAGAGACTGACACTCCATTGCCCAAACCTGCAAATGACTCAGCTATACTTACACCTAGTGAAGAGGAGGCAACACCTTCATCAGAGGAGCAACAGAGTGAGAAAACTGTACCTCAGCTTTCTGATCTCCAAAGAGTGACTGTGGTTTTGGTGGATCTGAAAAAAACCCATCATGACATCCAGAATGAAACAGCTACTGTTGGAGAGGCAGTTCCTACTGAGGCTGAAGAGGGGCAGAGGGAAGAAACAAAGACGGAAGAAGAAACTGTAGCAGAGGAGCAGGTTCCTGGTTCCCCTGTTGGAACAGAAAAATCTGATTCAGAGAAGGTGGAGGATGCAGCTGAGGAGACAGCTAAAGAAGATGAGGCTAAAAGTGATGATGAGGAGGAGGAGGAGGAGGAGGAGGATGAACCTACAGTCACTGAAACCAGAACACTGAGAAATAGAAAACAAGCAGTCAAAGCTACACCAAGACGCAAATCAGCACGAGGAAGACCGAAAAAGTCTGAAAAAGAAAACGAGGAAACCAAAGAAGAACCAGCAGTTGAAGTCAGAGTTCTCAGAAGGGGAAGGAAATCTGTCCCTGCCACACCAACACGTACAACAACAAGAACACGGAAGCAACTTCAAGAAGAAGAAGAAGTAGAAGAAGAGGAGGGAGGAGAGGACACTGCAGCAGTAGAGGAGACAAAGACTGAGGAAGAAAAGCAACAAGCTGAGGAACAACAGCAAATGATTAATCAGGAGAAGGGAGAGGGACTTGAAGAGCCACCAACAGGAAGGGATGAGGGGGCAGCCCCAGAGGAGGATAAAATAGAAGTGGAGAAGGGGGAATCTGCTCCTGTAGAAGTGGAGAAAGGAGTGTCAGAAGAAGGAACAATGACTGAAGAAGAGGAAAATGCAGCTGAAGTTACAGCTGCTGCAGATGAGTTACAAGAAGGAGAGTCTGACACACCATTGTCCACACCAGAAGTCCAGGAAGAAATGGCAGCGGACGAGGAGACAGTTCCTGTAGAAAAGACTGCTGCTGAAGCAGAAGAGGAGCAACAGGAAGGAACGGTGGCAGAGGATCATGAGCCTGGTTCCCCTGTTGAAACAGAAAAAACTGAGCAAGAGAAGGTGGAAAAAGCAGCTGAGGAGATGGCTAAAGAAGATGACGCTAAAAGTGTTGAGGAGGACAATGATGAACCTACAGTCACTGAAACCAGAACACTGAGAAGTAGAAAACGAGTAGCTAAAGCTACACCGAGACGCAAGAGCAGACAGAAAAAATCTGAAGAAGAAAGTGAGGAAACTGAAGAAGAACCAGCAGTTGAAGTCAGAGTTCTGAGGGGGGGAAGGAAATCTGTCCCTGCCACACCAAGGCGTACAACAAAAAGAACACACAAGAAACAAGAAGATGATGAATCTACTGCAGTGGAGGAAATGGGGGCGGAGGAAGAAGAGGAACAAGCTGAGGAACAACAGCAAACAGCTGATCAAGAAAAGGGAGAGACACTTCAAGAGCCACCAACAGAAGGGGACAAGGGGGCTGCCCCAGAGGAGGATAAAATCGAGGTGGAGGAGGAGAAATCTGTTCCTGTAGAAGTGGAACAAGGAGAGTCAGGAGGAGAAACAGTGACTGAAGAAGAGGAGGATGCAGCCGGAGTGACAGCTGCTGATGATGAGGTAGAACAAGGAGAGGCTGACACACCATTACCCACACCACAAGTCCAAGAAGAAACTGAAACAGTTGATGAGGTGGTTCCTGCAGAAAAGACTGCTGCTGGAACAGAAGAGGAGCAGAAGGAGGAAACGACACAAGAGGAAGAAACACTGGCAGAGGAGGGTCCTGGTTCCCCAGTTGAAATAGAAAAGACTGAGCCAGAAAAGGTGGAAGATGCAGCTGTGGAAACCGCTAAAGAAGATGAGGCTCAAAATGAGGAGGAGGAGGAGGAGGAGGAGGAACCTGCAGTCACTGAAACAAGAACACTGAGAACTAGAAAGCAAGTAGTCAAAACCAGTCTGAGACGCAAATCAACAAGAGGCAAGCAAAAAAAGGCTGAAGAAGAAAGTGAGGAAACTGAAGAAGAACCAACAGTTGAAGTCAGAGTTTTGAGGGGGGGAAGGAAGTCTGCCCCTGCCACACCAAAACATACAGCAAAAACAAGACGCAAGCAAGTTCAGGAAGAAAGAGGAGAGGAATCTACAGCAGTTGAGGAGACCGGGGCAGAGGAAGAGGAGGAACAAGCTGATGAACAACAGCAGCTGGAGGAAGATGCAGCTCAACAAGTAGAACAGGCACAGGCCAGCAGTACTGAGACAATTGCAGATGAGGCCAAAGAGGCTCCAGTTGCAGCAGATGACATAGTTGCTCCAGTTGCAGTCAAAGCTGCAGAAACCCCAGTTACAGACGAGGCCACAGAGGCTCCAGTTACTGAGGAGCCTGCAGAGGCTTCAGTTGCAGACAAGGCACCAGTTGCCGACGAGGCCGCAGAGGCTCCGGTTGCAGACGAGGCCGCAGAGGCTCCGATTGCAGACGAGGCCGCAGAGGCTCCAGCTGCTGACGAGGCCGCAGAGGCTCCGGCTGCTGACGAGGCCGCAGAGGCTCCGGTTGCAGACGAGGCCGCAGAGGCTCCAGCTGCTGACGAGGCCGCAGAGGCTCCAGCTGCTGACGAGGCCGCAGAGGCTCCAGTGGCAGCAGACACAGTCACAACACAAGACACAACAGACAGGGAACAGTCAACCTCTGAAGTGGGACTCTTGACAGCAAAGGCTGACGAGGCAAGAGACGTTTCTGAGGAAACATCAGTTATTGAAACAAGAGCTCTGCGTAGTGGCGGAAAGAGAGTGGGAGCCACAGCTAGAAGCAAAAACACAAAACGTAAAGAGGAAGAGGAAAGCACAGAAGATGAACCAGAAATAGAACAAAGAGTTCTGAGGAAGGGAAGAAGGTCTGCTGCTGCTGCCACACCTTTACGTAAATCCAAGAGAGCTCGCACACAGCCTGAGACAAAGGAAGAGGAAGAAGACGAAACTACTCCAGCTGAAGAGACACAAGAAGAAGAACTCAAAGCAGTGCTGGAAACGGAGGAAAACAAAGATGATAAGACTGAAGAAAACAATGAGGAGGATTCTGCAGCTCAGAAAGAAGAAACTACAGAGCCTGAAGCTGTGGCAGAGGAATCCCTCACAGTACCAGAGGCAGTGGAAGAACAGCAGCCTGCTGTTTCAGTGACAAATGAACAGGAAGAGGCTCCTGCTGAGGAAAGTGCTGAAGAGACACTTAATACAGACGAGGCAAAAGTTACTGATGAGGAAGAAGAAGCACCAGTTGTTGAAACAAGAGTCCTGAGGAAGGGAAGAAGGTCTGCTGCTGCCACACCAAGACGTAAATCCAAGAGAGCCCGCACACGTCAGCCAGAGGAAGAGGAAGAAGAGGAAACTATTCCAGCTGATGACAGGCAAATAGAGGAAACTAAAGCTGGTGAGGAAGAAGACAACAGCAATGAGAAAAACAAAGAAAAGGATGAGGAGGAACCTGTTGCTCAGAAAGAAGAAAATGCAGAGCCAGAAGTTGAAGCAGTGGCAGAGGAATCCCTCACAGAGCAACAGGCAGTGGAAGAACAGTCTGCTGCGTCAGTGACAAATGAACAGGAAGAGACACCCAATACAGATGAGGCAAAAGTTACTGATGAGGAAGAAGAAGCGCCAGTTGTTGAAACAAGAGTCCTGAGGAAGGGAAGAAGGTCTGCTGCTGCCACCACACCTAGACGTAAATCCAAGAGAGCCCGCACTCAACATCAGCCTGAGGAAGAGACTGAGGAAGAAGAGGCAGGGCAGGAATCTCCTGAGAAAAAAAAGAAGGCTGAGGTGGAAGATGTGGAAGAGGAAGGAGTTGAGGATGTGGCAGGAGGAGATGCAGAGCAAAGGAAGGATGCCTCAACAGAGGAAGCAGCAGTGCTTGAAAAGGTGGACAACAGCATGGCAGCTGTAGATGAGACTGTGGCTGACCAAGTAGAAGACACAAACCTGGCTCAGGAAGAGGAAACCACAGTCATTGAAAAATCCACAGCTGAGGAAGTGAGAGAAGGGGAGGCACTAGTTGCAGAGGAATCAGCCGTGACAGAGGAAGAATCTCCAGCTGTAACAACAAGAACACTTAGGAGCAAAACAAAAACTTCACAAGCCTCACCTCCACGAAGATCCAGGAGACAGAAAGGCCAAGGTGCAGTGGAAACTCAGCAGCAGGAAGAGGAAAACCTTGAGGATGAGGAAACACAAGAAGTGCAACACCTGGCCGATAGTTCACTTGAAAACGAAAGGCTAAATGCTGAGGAACAAGCAGAAACTGATGAAACACCAGCTACTGGACAGGAGGCAGGGCCTCCAGCTGAAGAAAATGCTGAGGAGCAGGCTGAAGAAACAGCTGATTTGACAGATGGCAGTTTAACAAAGCCAGCTGATGAAGAAGCAGCAACAGAAGAAATAGTATCACCAACCATGGACCCCTCAGTAGTAGAGGAGGCAGCCACTGAATCGGATGAGGACACAAACAACAAAGCTGAATGCTGTGCTGCTGATGAACTACAGCCAGAGGAAGGCAGTAAAGAAGAGAACTTGGAGAATAACAACGAAGCTGTTGAGAGTAGTAGCGAAAAGGAGGAGGTCATAAATTTAGTGTTAGACACAGATGAAGAGGTAGAAACAGCAGATTTAAATCAGGAGGATGAGGAAGAAGAGCAGAACATGTCAGAGGAGGAGGCAGAGCCTATAGTGATCGGAAAGAGGGTTTTAAGAGGGAGATCAGTTCCTTCAGTAGTAATCACACCTCGGTCTAAAACCAAACACAGCAGCGCTAAAGTTCAAACCTCTGAGGAGTCTTTGTCTGATGAAGAGAAGAGTCCTCAGTCAGCTCAGAAGAGAAGTGTCCGCAAGAGAAAAAATACTGAGGTAACTCCACCAACTCGCAAATCTAAGCGCCACAGCAGAGTTTAGAATGTTCTGAATACTATATTGACACAAAAA
The DNA here is from genome assembly GCF_056507025.1 of Lutjanus erythropterus. Taxonomy (NCBI): domain Eukaryota; kingdom Metazoa; phylum Chordata; class Actinopteri; order Lutjaniformes; family Lutjanidae; genus Lutjanus; species Lutjanus erythropterus. The sequence goes on along the minus strand of NC_139326.1, from coordinate 38,120,048 downwards.
TGTATAAAGTAGTGTGCAGTCACACAACTAGGAAAATGCAAGAAAAAAAAAAAGAAAAGTCAACCTTTTCAGACTTAATTTTTTAATGCACAGACAAAAAACACATCCAGCAAAAAAAAGTTGAATCTAGCTTGACTTTTACTACAACACACTGCTCAGGCCCACCAAATATGTGCAAGCACACATTCCTTATTGCCTTTTTGAGATGAAGATAGAATGATTTGTAAAATCCTGTCTCATAGTATAAACATCACTTCAGTTTGTTTGTATCCGATTTTCCAACCCAGTATCACAAAGCGTGTAATAGACTCGCCGGTCCACTGTGACAGTGTCACGTTTTGCTTCACCTAGGTGTGAAAAGTACACACATTCTCATTCCACAGTCAACTTGGCAATAACACATGCTTTGTCCAGTTAGACTTTCAGAGTAAAGCTGGCTGAGAACTGTGCAGACTTTCTCATCCTTTGTAGTACTGCACCTTCATACATGAGTGCACTTATCATGCTAGGTGAGCCAAAACATGACGCTGACACGGTATCCTCAAGTGGATCAGTGGGTCTGTTATACTTTTTGCCATGAGAGTGGGCTGGATAATCCTAAACTGCTGTTTATAACTATATTTAAACTGTACTTATTTCTGGAAGACGACCAGGATTTAAGGCTACAGAAGTTGCACCGAGGTTAAGATATTGTTGATATTTGTTGAACAGGCTGAGTTAATTGAAGTCTGCACACAAATATACATGCAAATGAACTTTTGACTGTCCTCTTAAAAAGCCATAATTTGCATTCAGTAAGACATGGTGAATTAATATTTTTATATTGTAAATATTTTCTTATATTTCATTGAAATGTGAATGTCTAGTCTGCATTGCATAATGTAGTGACTGAAGATAATGATTTCAGTCCCTTTTGAATATAATGTTTTCAGTCCCTTTTTTGTTTGAGATAAGATTCTGGCAATAAATCTCTCAATTATACAATTCAACGATCAAGAACCAATTAGCAATATTAAATGTTAAATATGGTATTTAAATTTTTGAAATGCTCGAACTCATTTTTACTTTTGAAAGGAACTTGTGATTTTAGACATTTTTGTAGAATTTGTACTTTGATTAAAAAAAATACCAAAACATGTTCAGCAGAACTCAGGTCTTAAATTTAACATGTTATGTTTTTTTACATGTAGAATTGTGGGATTTACATCAAATATGCAATCCCCTCGCTGTTTCCACTTTTCAGTAACTTTGTGAACTTGAGCATTTTACCCTGTAGAGAGGACTGTTTTCTCAAGCCATCACGTAGCCGACGTCCTCAATCGCATTAGTGTTTTTAATGGTGTGATCTGATTTAGTCAACATTATGCTTTGTTTCATCACTGTCAGTTTGTACTTGGAACCCAACATTTATTTAGTTGTGTGATGTAAAACTCATCTTTCACAAATGTTTTTGTGCTTAATAGCGGCAGTCATGAAATACATTTATTTTTCTTTTAATAATGTTGTATGTGGACTAACCTTTCTCTGTAAAGTTATTTTTCAATTAACTGAAATTCCTATTTTTTTGTGGCAAATAAAGATTTTTGGAGATAGTACTTCAGCTGTTGTTTATTTTGTTTTTGGAGGAGGCAGTCTACAACAGGAAAAAAAGTATTCTAGCTTGTGTCTGGCTCCATCTATTGTCATGGAAATGGAGATTTGATATTTATTTCACTTAAGTACAAACACTTTGACATTACTAAAATATTGCTCAGTTACCAGTAAAACTACTGCTGTTAAAAAATACTAAAGTACAAAGTATTCTTAAAAACTAGTATTGTTTAACCATCGATGTTTGAAGCATTATCAATAGCAGCATGCAATCAGATTTCTGTTTTTCTGTCTTCAGCTTAAATGACTCCCAACTCCTGTGTTGTTCTGCTCAGTGGTCATGCTCACTTCTCCAAACTTGTGCCTGCTGCAGCATTTGCAGTTTTTTTTCCATATGCCCTGGTTTTCATTGGACCATTTGTGATCAGATAGCCTAACTGGCTACAAAAATGCACATAAAAGGTCTGGATATTAATTCAAATTCTCCTCAGTACTCAATAATGATCTTAAGATCAGCTAAGTAGACTACATAGTGTAATGCATGCTTAAGTGTGAGTAAAAGTACAGGCTTGACAATCTACTCCTAAAAGTAGCCAAAATACCCTATTAATTACAGTAATTTGAGTTGCTGGAATTAGTTACTTTCACTCTGACCTATGACCATCAGTGTTGCTGCAGCACATACCATAATAAAGCAGTCATTAGGATGGGAGTCATCCAATAAAGTAATGCACCAGAAGCATCATAGGTTTAAGTAGCCATTCAGTCATCCAGATAACTTTTGGTTGTGTAAGTAAGCATTTTTCAACAAGTGTCTAAGTTACTTCCTTCCTCCTAGGAGCAAACTTTCACAAGAATAGACCCATTTCTCAACTTATTTATTTTTCAAAATCATAGTAGAGGACATGGCATAAATCCCAGGGGCCTCATTTTTTAAAATGCACTTAGAATCAATTGATCTCAATGACTTAAGTAGAAAACCAATTAGAAGTACTTATTCATAAAACCTTACTTTGACATGGAAATGATCTTATCTCTAAGGAAAGCCTAGACTTGACTTAGTGATTTTCTTGCTGGTTATGTCGGTGTTCTGCAGTTTGGAAAGAAATGTGCCATAGCCTGTGGTGACCTTTGCATCAGCGTTATGAACAATGTGATGAGAATAAAACTTAACTACTTTCTTTCTAGTTGGAAAAAAAAAGTTCTAAAGTAGTTCTGGTTGATTTTCCTGCAAAAAGAAAGTAGTTCCTCCATGAAACTGCTCACAACAAGGTCTGTGGATTATCTTGAGTTATCAGGTCATGATTTTTGGAAAGAGACTCTGGTTTTGAATTCTTTTATATTTATTTTTTGGTGCTTTGAGAACCACAAGCTGAGTGCCATTCAGGGCCATATCTCCAAAGCTCTGCAAGTCACACCAAAGAAATCTAGGTGGATAAATAGCACAACAGGCCAGGGGGAAAATATGTATTTTTGAATTTGCGGTGAAATGCCTCTTTAAAGTAAATTGCAGGCTGTACCATAAAGTGTTAATGCATTTTGTTTTTGCGGGGAAGTTTTATTTCTATTAAACAAACTGTGAAAAGTCAATGATATAACAAAGAGTCTGGAATGAATGCTCACAGACAGAGTTTATTGAATAAAGCTGTTCAGATCAACCAATCAAATCCCTGAACAATGGAATGAGGACTTGGAGAACCTACACACCACCCTCTTAAAGCCATACATCAAGATGTAGTCATGCTGTTGTAAATACAGGCAGCCTGTAGTGTCACATACTAGATATATTGTGACAAAGTCCCCAGAATGCTGTTTACTGATTAAGTTAATGAGTTTGAGTGATCATTTCTGGTCTAATCCTAAATGACGAATCACAGAATTAGGACAGAGAACCTAAACTTGAGGATGAAAACATTCCTCTGAGTCAGTCTGAGAGATGTGGGCCGGTAAGCTGCTTTCGAAGACTAAAGGTCAGCTGACTGTCTCAGCCGAGGGTGTAGGAGTAATGGAGGATCCCTCCTTTCTTCAGGAAGCAGTCGTGCTCATGGGTTCCCGGCTTGATCTGTCTCTGGCAGACTCCCAGCAGGTCATCAAAGGTGTAGTCGCTGTCGTGAACCTCCAGCCTCAGCACGTCGTTCTCCTGAGCCTTGAAGTGTGTGAACTCCTCCTCCCACCAGGGGTTTGGGTTGTCATTACGAACAGACGTTTCACCCAGAGAGGCTGAGCCACAGAACACCTTGACGTACCCGTCTGTGGTTCCCAGGATGCCAGAGGGAAGATCGCTGGCTCGCAGGTTGAACAGCCTCAGCTGGGCTTCAGTCACAGTCAGACTGCACAGGAGCAACAGGAGGAGAGGAAGAGAGGAGGCCATGGCTGCACAGGAGGAACAACACAACTTTTAGGTACAGGCATTAACCCTGCAATGAAGCACTTTCCTCAGACAGAGTTTACCAGTCAATATGAGCATCATTCCAAATTCTAATTTATTTGACTCTTATGCTGATGACACACTTATTTTGCCCTCTATAATCAGATAAAAGTGTAATTTTAAGACATTTTGAGACTTGAGTTTTTGAGGCAACCCTGCTGAACAATTCTCAGTTCATTTAATGTTAAAGACAGAAATGGAAAACTATCCCATATGAAGGGCACAGAGAGACAACTATTAATTTAAAAAATGTAAAGAATTAAAAAAAAATTACTAAATTCACTAAATTAAGTATCATAGTGTTGAAAACTTGTTTGTTAACTTATTTGTTATTTTGTAATAAAGAAAAGTCTATACTCTTTCAGCTATTTTTAATTTTTTCCCCACAATATCTGTTCTTAAAGTGACCCAAATTCTGTTTCCACCATTGTATGGAAGGATATTAGAGGGCCAGGCATAATGAAAAAAATATTCTTGACATTTTAATGTTATTCTCAACATTTCCACTATTTTCAACATTTCAACTTTATTTTTGACATGTCCACTTTATTCTCAACATTTCGACTTTTTTCTATGCTTGGCCTTAATCATTTTCAGTACCATTGCATGAGCTCCTCGTGTGTAGTTTCATTGTGTTTCATCTTTCCTGTTCAACAGGACAGTTTATTAGAAATAACATCAGACTGATTTGGGAGTTACTCATATACAGATTATTAGAAATCTTGGCAATATAATTACTGAAGCTTTGATTGGGCCTGTCATGTACAACATGCGATCACAATACAGTAACAAAATGCACTGAGCAATTATGGCAGTTTGCGAAATTTAAAATATCAAATAAATCAAAGGGGATGAGGAGTGTAGACACGAACATGCAGAGCAGAAATGACTTAAGGGAAACACAAACTCTATAGTGAGCAGACACATGTGGTCTTACCTGTCGTCCTGATGCCGTGTTTCTCACCACACTGTCTGCTGTTCCATATGTTTTTAAAACCTCATATCACCTCCACCCTCCCACAGCACACTGACAGCACAACCTGCTACACTCTCAGCATTACACAACACCACACAACCAGTGGCAGAATGTAACTAAGTACATTTATTCAAGGTTTTCCAACACTTAATGCTCCTATACTACATCTTAGAGAGAAATATCATACTTTTACTCAATGACATTAATTTGACAGCTATAGTTACTAATTACTGTACCAATTAAGGTTTTTCATACAAAACGCATTTAAAATATGATGTAAAAAAAAAATTAAGTAACACACAGCATAGTATAGTATTTGAACTTAATGAATAGATAAGTAATAAATGAGTTGATTATTCAGTTATTGAGTTTCATCAGCTGTTTGAATAATGAATTAATTGTAAGTCATTTCATACAAAATGCCAAACAAGTCATGCATTTAGTTTTCAGTGAGAAGATCTACTGTATACGCTCACATGGGGCTTTTTTCTAAACTGATGTGAAAGAGCATAAAAGAACTAGTGGTGGAATGTAACTAAGTACATTTACTCAAGGTATCATGGTCATTTATTTGTCAGTGTACAACGCAGGGTTACACAACTCAAGTACTGTACTTAATTACAAATTCTGAGTCTCAGCATTTATCTTGCAAATATTTAATTTCTTTTATACTTCATCTCCGCCACACATCACAGAGAAATATTAATCTTTTACTCTATTACATTTATCTGACAGCTATAGTTACTAGTTCCTTTGCAAATCAACATTTTACAAACATAAGAGATTAAAACTCTTTAGTCTCTTTAAGTTTTCAGTTATCTCACTACAGTCAAAGACTGACCAACAATGTCATAAAAAATCTACAAGTCCTGCTGACTGACCTCTGCTGGCCTCATCAGAAAAAAACTCAGCCATTGATTTTATTACTCTAGTACAGTGTTTCCCAAACTTAGGGTCACAACCCAAAATAGGTCGCAGAGCCGTTTTTTTTCGGTCACCAGTCGGCAGAGTAAAATGCATAGAATATTTCCTCAAATAGTGAGGGGTGGTTTGTAATGAGACAGAGAGCAGCTCTCAGTTACATCAACCATTTAATGACATTTAACATTTACCCAGAAACGCCATATTAAACTTGTGTGTGTCTTCTTGTCGGCCTTACAAGGAAGTAAAATCTTGTCAAATTACATAAATAAACTGATTATATCTGTTTCACTCTCACAATATTATGCTAAGTGACTTAAGAAACAGTTTGGTTGTTGCAGCACAATTTATTTCTTATTGACAGCCTTAGTAACAGGGTAAAATAGTTGATGATATATTTTGACAAAAACACCAGAATGAGGTTTATTGATTAAGTTAGTCTGAGTACTTTTCTGGTCTAATGATGAATCACAGAATTGGGACAGAGAACCTAAACACTCAGCTGGTCACTTAGAAGTCAGACATCAGGATGAAAATCCTCCAGTGAGTCAGTCTGAGAGATGAAGGCCTGCAGGTTGCATGTGAAGACTCAAGGTCAGCTGACTGTCTCAGCCGAGGGTGTAGGAGTAATGGAGGATCCCTCCTTTCTTCAGGAAGCAGTCGTGCTCATGGGTTCCCGGCTTGATCTGTCTCTGGCAGACTCCCAGCAGGTCATCGAAGAGGAAGTCGCTGTCGTGAACCTCCAGATTCAGCACGTCGTTCTCCTGAGCCTTGAAGTGTGTGAACTCCTCCTCCCACCAGGGGTTTGGATTGTTGTTACGAACAGACGTTTCGCCCACAAAGGCTGAGCCACAGAACACCTTGACGTACCCGTCTGTGGTTCCCAGGATGTTGGAAGGAAGATCGCTGGCTCGCAGGTTGAACACCTTCAGCTGGGCCTCAGTCACAGTCAGACTGCACAGGAGCAACAGGAGGAGAGGAAGAGAGGAGGCCATGGCTGCACAGGAGGAACAACACAACTTTTAATCTAGGTACAGAGATTTAAACTACAATGAAGTTATCAATCATAAAATCCTGGACTGATTTATCTTAATCTACCACTAGCCCAATTCTACAAAAGTTGGGACACTGTGTAAAACATAAATAAAAACAGAATCAAATGATTTGCAAAGACGTTCTGACCTATATTCAACTGAATACATTACAAAGACAGCATATTTAATATTCAAAATGATGAACTTTATTGATTTTTGTAAATTTACACTCATTCTGATTTTAGTGGCTGCAACACGTTCCAAAAAAGTCGTGACAGGAGCCTCTTTACCACTGTGATACATCAGGTTTTCTTTAAATACTCAGTAAGTGTTTTGGAACTGAGGACACTAACTGTTGAAATTATTGTGAATAATTATGAAATTCTTTCTCGCTGTTGCTTGATATACAACTTCAGGTGTTCAACAGTCCGGGGTCTCTGTTGTAGTATTTTGTGCTTCATAATGCACCACACATTTTCAATGAGGGACAGGTCTGGACTGCAGGTAGGTCAGTCTAGTACCTGAACTCTGTTACTACAAAGCCACACTGCTGGAAAACGTGCACAATGTGTCTTGGCATTGTCTCACTGAAACAAGCACAGACGTCTCTGAAAAAGACATCTGGATGGCAGCAAACCTGTATGTACCATTCAGCATTAATGGGGCCTTCACAGATGTGAAAGTTACCCATGATGCCATGAGCACTAACACACCCCCATACCATCACAGACGCTGTCTTCTGAAGTTAGCGCTGGTAACAATTTGGATTGTCTTTCTCCTCTTTAGCCCAGAGGACAATATATCCAATGTAGACTCATCGCATTTGGACACACTTTTCGACTTTGCATCAGCATTCGACATCTTTCTCAGTCTTTTGTTCTTCTTTTCAGGTCCACTTAATACCTATTGCGAGTGCCAAAAGTTTAGTCACTCAGCATGTAAATGGTGTTCAGTTATCGCTGTCTGTGCTTTCTGGAATGCCATATGGAGGGATGACATGTTCCATAAGGCATTTAACAACAGTTTTAGCATTTTCTTTCCTCGTGGGAAAGGCTTCTGGCCATTTCGAGAACTATCAACAATAACTAGTAGATATGAATAACCCTTACATTTTGGCATGTCTGTTAAATCAGTCTGGGACTGGAATGGGCATTTTGGTTGTGGAAGATGTTCATGATTCGATGGACCTCCGTGAGGATTACATCGAGCGCAGATTAAACATGTTTGTATGAATTTTCTTACCTGTCATTCTAACCCTATTGTAAAAAAGAACCTGGAGATATAACCTGTTACCACTTTATACCCCACATGAGTGGGACCATGCACATAAGCTACGAGAGGATCATACGCTACATTAGGCAAAGCTACTCGACCATCAACTTCCATAAATTGTCAGCCTCTTTATGGCATTGTTTCTTCCACCACATTGTCCATACAAACACATCCTAACACTGTCCCAGCTTTTTTGAACTGTAGTTACAGGCATCAAATTCAGAATAAGTGAGTATTTACAAAAAACAATAAAGTTAATCACTTTGAACACGAAACATTTTGTCTTTGTGCTGTGTTCAATTGAATAGAGGTCGAAAACTATTTGCAAATATATTTGTTTTTATGTTTTACACAACGTCCCAACTTTTTGGAATTGTTGTTGTATCAGACAGAACTTTCCAGTCAACATGAGCATCATTCTATCATCATGACAGTTTCTTTGACAGTTGCACTGATGAAACACACTTGTTTTGTCCTCTATAACCATAACCACTGTCACTCAGATCATTTAATTTTGAGGACAGAAATGGAAAATATTTCCATATGAAGGGCACAGAGGGGCATGTTTTACATTAGAACTAACAAAAAAAGGCTATGGCTTAATCCTTAACAGAAATAATATTAACATTATATGAAATGTTGGTTACCACAAGTCACTAATTTCCCCAAATGCTGAAAACTTGTTTGTCAACTTATTTGTTATTTTTGGGGTGAAATGTCCCCAACAATAAATTGCAGGCTGGTATCAAGCCTGTATAAGCCTATACTCTTTCAGGTAACCCCCCCCCCCCCACACACACACACAAAAGTAATTTGTTCATTAAATGATCCAAATTCTGTTTACACCACCATATGGGAGAGTATTAGGGTCAGGCAAAAAAATAGGAGCTTATTCTCAACACTTCAATGTTATTCTTGTCATTTTGGATTTATTTTCAACATTTCAACACTTTGTTCCCGACATTTTGAAATGTCACAAATGAAGTTTAAATGACAAATGTTGAAAATAAAGTTTAAATGATAATAGATAAAAAAGCTTTAAAAAATAGAGCAAGTAAAATAAATAAATAAATAATGACATTGTGAAATGCTGGGTATGGAAATGCTTAATTAAATAATCACAGTTTTAGAAAACACTATTAAACATTAAAAAAGAAAAGAGACAGAAAAAATGGCAAATTAAGTTAAACATTGGGGATAAATGTAGCTAAAGGACATATAATAATAATGTGAAACATACTTTATTCAGCAAGTGAGGAGCCCTGACAAGATCATTTGATCAAATATTGTTTTTATTAAAGCGTAAGTAGGATGAGCAAAGATATGTAAAATATACAATGAATTTAAAAAATCTGTTTTAAAAATCTTTTATTCTTTTGGGTAGTTTCTCTTTTTTTCACAATTTCTGTTAATAAAATAATCCCAACTCTGTTTTAACTATTGTACAGAAAAGTATTAGGACGAGCATAAGGAAAAGAAATGAGAGGAAGGTTGTTTTTTTCCGAAATAATCTTAACATTTTGACTTTATTCCCGATGTTTTGACTGCTCTACTTTTTCCCCCTTATGCCTGGCCTCAATACTCTTCCACACGATTGCACAGGTTCTACATGTGAACGTTTTTTATTGAACTTTTTTTATGTCTTGTGGCTCTTTTCGCACATTGTATCTCCTATAGAGTGTCCTCAGCAAACTTTTTCATTGGGTTTCGTCATTCCAATTCATCGAGACATCTTATTAGATATACCTGACAAAGTGGTATACAGATTATTACAAATCTTTTGACAATGAAATTTAGCAGCTTTGACAGGCCCTGTCATGTACAAGAGGCTATCACAATACATTAACAAAACATGAGGACAATAGCAACACACTGAGAACTTATGGCAGTTTGTGGAACTTGAAATAGCTCGATCAGAGGGGACGAGGACTGCAGACAAACTCGGAGGGCTCGGATTGGCTGGAGGGAATAAAAAGGGAAAACACAAACTCTATAGTAAGCACACTTATGGTAACAGATGTGGTCTTACCTGTCGTCCTGATGCCTTGTTTCTCACCACACTGTCTGTTGTTCCATATGTTGTAAAGGCTGACAGACCTCATATCACCTCCACCCTCCCACAGCACACTGACAGCACAACCTGCTACACTCTCAGCATTACACAACACCACACAACCAGTGCTAGAATGTAGATAAGTACATTTATTCAAGGTTTTCCAACATTTCAGAGAGAAATATCATCCTTTACTCAATTACAATTAATCTGACAGCAAAATAAGTAACAAACAGTATAGTATAGTATTTGAACTTAAATGAATAGATAAGTAATCAATTATTTGACTAGTCAGTTATTGAAAAATGTTTCATCAGCTTTTTGGATAATGGATTAATTATTTGAGTCATTTCATATAAAATGCCAAACAAGTCATGTATTTAGTTTTCAGTTTCCTGATGATATTTGCCTATTTTTTCTTCAGTAATATTTTCAGTGCAGGACTTCTACTTGTACTGGAGTATTTTTACAGAGTGGTATTAGTACCTAAGTAAAGGATCTGAATCCTTCCTACCACTGGACAGAAATATACTTTTTTGGCTCTTGGCTTGTTTGTCCCATTTATCAAGTTATCTAATATCTGATGAATTCTATAATTTTTTCAATTGAAAATGCTACTATTGAGAGCTGATGACAGCTGGTTAATCTAATACTGATGGCAGTGATGCCACAGACCATCACTCTTGTTTTCTGTTGATTTATTTGAGCAGGAAAAGCAGTGCACACGTTGTCCAAATATAGATCACAGCAAGTTCAAACCATTTATTTTTTCCAGCATGTGTCATGAGATCACTTGAATGACAGGTGAGATTTTCTGAGGATTTAATGTGCAATGTGCATATGTGTATATATATATTGTAACACAATGACTAACATCTGTGCATCATCCATTTTATTCTACTGAGGTAATAATCCATACATGTTTTCTCCAACTATTCTGCAAATTTTGTCCTATTAAGTTATCTCACATTATTATTGCAGCAAAATGGGACTGTCAAGCAGACGGACTGAGAAACACTCTCATAAATACCTGCCAGTCCCTCTGATGACCTCACCAGAAAAAAAACATCCAGCGGACTGAAAAAGCAGCTGATTTTATCCTAACACAGTGTTTCCTAAACATTGGGTCATGACCCAAAATATGTTATGGACCTGTTTTTATTGGGTTGTAAATTGGCAGAGTAAAATTCACGCTATATTTCCTCAAATAGTGACAGGTGGTGTGGAGTGAGAGACAGAGAGCAGCTCTCAGGTGTCTCATCCCTTTAATGACATACAGCACAAGGGACAAGAACTCAGAAACAGCGTCGAGAAATGTAACAGCTACTAGGAATTCACCCAAATCTAAATATGTTATTCAAGAAATCACAAGTAATGCACTGAAAACATATATTTCTTCTATGTGAAGTTGCTTGTTATTATTTGGAAAAAGTCATCTTTATGATTACCTCAACATAGTTAAAAAACAAAATCACAAATTTAACACTAAGCTACAGATGCAGTCAATTTGACTTGGAGATCTATTACCTATTTTTACCCTTGATCTGCCAGAACTTGTGTGATGTCCAGAAAGAAGTTATTAAACTAAGCTCTGTGTCGGCCTCGCAAGGTAGCAGGGGCGTGTCTAGATTTTTTTGAGTGGGGTGGCCCAAGAGGAGCACTGACTCATGGAGGGGTGGCATGAAGCACGTGTGTGAGGAAAAGCATTCATTTAACATCTGTCATACCTACTTTAATTACTAACATTATAGTATCTTACTGTTTCATACATTTCTGTTTATTTTTTTTAAAGATAAAATCAACCAATCACAACACAACAGAGTCCTTACGTCCTTAAAGTCCTTTAAATAATTTGTACCTCCACTGTACCTCTATCCTCAGGCTGTGAGACTTTATTGTCAGTGTTCCACCATTAAAAATACTTTTTTATTTTTATAATCTACTATTTTTATTTATTGTTTATTTGCCCATTGACTTTATATAGTTTTTGTGTGGGGGGGGTTTGTTATGTTTTTGTTGTTTTTTGACATGAAGGGAACTGCAACTAACATCTCATTATACAACCCTGTGTCATAAAATGATCCATAAAAAAATTGACCTTGTAAAAAATTAAAAGTAGCTGTAAAACAAAACAATGCACACTTAAAAATACTATCTACTACTAAATCAAACAGTTGTTTCAAACTGAGGTCCCTCCTCTCACTGGACCAATAGCCAATCATACTTAGGATAATGGGGTTGCACTTGGGGTGGCCAATCAGATTTCAGGGGTGGCCACTGCCCCCTGCAAGGTGGTAAACTCTTAGAAATACAAAATCTGCCTTAAATAGGTAAATTAGTTATTTCTGTATTTCCCTCACACAGTATTACGCTGAATGACAGAACAAACAATATACAGTTTGGTTGTTGCAGCATAGTTTATTTCTTATTGACAACTTTGGACACAGGGTAGAATAGCCAATCATGTGACAAAAACACCAGAATAAGGTTTATTGATTGGGTTTATGAGTTTGAGTGATTATTTTGCTGGTCTAATCATAATTGATGAGTCAGATTTGGGACAGAGATCCTAATCAGTCATGAAAACATCCCTCAGAACCAGTCTGAGAGACGTACAGGCTGCTTGTGAAGACTAAAGGTCAGACATCTTAGCTGAGGGTGTAGGAGTAATGGAGGGTGCCTCCTTCCTCCAGGAAGCAGTCGACGTCGTAGGTTCCAGGCTTGATCTGACGCTGGCAGACTCCCAGCAGGTCATCAAAGATGAGGTCGCTGTCGTGAACCTCCAGCCTCAGTATGTCGTTCTCCTGGGCATTCAAGTAGGCGAACTCCTCGTCCCACCAGGGGTTGACCTCGTCGTGACGGATGGCCGTCTTACCCAGAGTGGCAGGGCCGCAGAAGACCTTGACGTAGCCGTCTGTGATTCCCAACAAGTCGGCGGGGAGATCACTGGCCCTCAGGTTGAATATCCTCAGCTGGCAGTGAGCCACGCTCAGACTGCACAGGACCAATAAGACGAGAGGAAGACTGGAGGCCATGGCTGCACAGGAGGCTGTGGAGGTAGAGCAACACATCTAGATTTTATGAAAATAATTTCTTATATATTATTTTTTATTATTGTTCCACTATGTTTTTCTAAATTTACTTAGCCTTATTTTATCACGTATACATTTATTTTATTTTAATTAACATAAAATCATAAAGTGTTCTGCAGGCAAACCATAGACAATAGCTACAAAGATATTTTTATTGCTTGATATTTGAAATCCAGATAAGTGACTAAAAGTTATAATAAAATTATATATTAAAAATAACTCCTTAAACTATGAATAAAAAGACAAGATGTAGACATGCTGAATTATAGAAAAAAATGCTAATTTTCATCTTAATGTATATTTGAAATATATAATTCATAATTAATATATTTATAATTATATCAATTATGATTTTTTCACATTTCCACCATTTCTTTAATCACTGATTTACTCTATTATTTATTCTGCTTTTACAGATTTTTTTTTTTCATGGCTCTCTGCAGGTTATAGAGGTGTCATGTAAATGATTCTATCTATTATAAACATTTAACTATCAAAACTTGTTGAGTTGACATTAAAAAAATCATTTGTGTGGCCTCTAGTACGCACTAAAATATTGTGTCATGGGTGAATTGGGGTTTATGGTGCATGGAAGAGATATTAAATACTAGATCTGGAGTATTCTTTTAATCAAAGGCTATTATTTGATACAACTACTGGAAATTAAAACTTCATAAAACATAACTTCTGATGAGGTGGGCTGATGTTGAAAGGCTGAAGTTTAAACAGAGAAGGAAGTAAGTGTATTTATAGACTCTACAAATAAGAAGGTATCTGTGAAATGTCCATGTGGCAGCAGCTGCTTAACCTAGAAGATAACCCCCCTTAAGAGAATACAGACATGTGTGTTTGTTGGATTTGCACCCAAAACTTGCAGGGTTACACATTAAGAAGATGTTGCATCATCCTCACTGGAGGCGACTGAGAAAATTTAACTCCAGAACAGCTGGATTTGTTTGGACTGGTTGTCCTGTCACAGTAACCTGAGTGTCTGACCTTCAACATTTGATTTCTTTACTGTTCTCTTGCAGATATAAGAATTGATTTTTATTTTTGATCCATTTGGATAGACCTTTGATCTGTGGATTGACTTTTGTCTTTTATACGTCTGCATATACTTCAGGTGTATGGAGTCACAGAGGTGCCATTAACAAAGAATAAATCTGTAAAAGTATAAGAAAATAAACGTGGAAAGAGGAATTAATGAAATGACAACATGTACAAGAATAATTCTCAGCATTTTCATTCATTTTCACATTTATTTGTTTATTACTGTACATATTTTTTTTTTAGAAATATATATTTCTATGGCTCATGTTTTCTTTCTTTTTATGATGTAATTTAGATATTTTTATGTTTATAAATATACAGAAAAATAGAGTTATATGCAATAAATATCTAAATACTACATGCAGAAACACATGATCAAATAAATGTGATCAAAAATTAGATAATAATACTTGTAATGATATCAATGACTATATAATCTATATTTCCACAGTTTTATTAAATAATTTATTTCTTCTTTTATTGATCCATCTTTATATTAACACATTTGTTTTCTTATTCTTTTAAAGATTTATTCTTTTTGACTCCATACAGTTTATTGACATGTTCTTTTTATTAGAACCATAACAACCAAATAATGAAATACTGTACCTAACAATATAATCACTTTATTGATGGATGAATTTATACATTTGTAAAGTCTTTCATTCATTCTCGTTTTAGCGCCAAATCAAATAACAGTTAATAAAATCCTTAAAAGGTCCCTGTGGTCCTCCTGCAGTCACATGTAAAAATTGATGTAATTCATTTATCACTTTAATTTATTGTTTTTATTGTCTGATTGTAACAACAATTTCTCAGCCTAAGTGAGAAGACTAAACCAGACAACAAAGCACGTATTCAAACCTGCAATAAATCTTTTTTTTTGGTCACTTGGGGGCAAGAAAAATACCATTCTGACATATTGTTTGCAAATCCATCAGAATAATGTATGTAAGCCTGTTTCTGCCGATACGATGGGGAAAAAAAACGATCCCATGATTATAATGAGAAACTTTCTCATAAAAAATGGCTTAATATCTCAACATGATGAGAAACTTTCTCAGAATAGTTTCTTATTATGACTCATGACTTACAGGGTGTTGTTTTTTTGTTTTTTTGTTCCGTTGCAACATTCTGATTAATTTGGAGGAATTTGTTTCTGCTCAGCGCTGTAGAGCTGCTGCTTTAGTTGATGATTCTCTTTACATTCATCACTATGAGGACCCCATTTGCTTTTTGTTTTCATGTTGTCATGTCAGTTTGTTATTGTAAAAATATTGATTAGAGTCACTTTAAAGCTGGGAAATCATAAAAAGGCAGTAAAAGAAAAGTTATGGAAAATGAGCTATCAAAATAACTGGAACTCCTGCACAGGACTGCTGCAGCTCTAGAAGTACTGCAGTAATAGTTGGGCACCTGCAGTAGTATCGGTGAACAGTAAGCTATGATAGTACTATCAGTAATACTGGGGGTAAAAGCATGAGTAGCTGCAGTATGCATGAAGTTAACTGCAGTAAAAGCGGCAGTGACTATCATCACAGTTGGGAGCAATGACCTCAAAACATGGATCGTTTTGAAAGGAAGAAAAAGGAAGATGGAAAATGAATGTGGCCTGAACTAGAAGATCAGATGTGGAGGTCTTACCTGTAGTCTGGATACCTTTCTTGTCAAAGTTCCTTTTTGCTGCTGTGCGTTTTTAAAGGCCAGCAGAGCTCGTATCAGTTTGATAAAAACCCTCCCATTGAACACCTACTAAAGCACAACCTGCCACACTCTCAGCATTGTGTAATATGATGAAATCAATTGGCACAAGATTTTACTGGAAAGTCTCTTCACTGGCAGGACTATAAGTAAATGCACTATTGTCAGACAGGTTTGTACAACTTTTAGGAATAATTATTTGACAGAATTGTCCATGACGATGTGCATACTAGTACAACTTAAAACTGCACATCATTATTTTTAAACTAACTCACTCACACTCAGAGAGAATTATCACAACTCTCTTTTAATATAACTCATCATGTCGGTTTTGCTGCCTCAGTCTTGTTGCTCACATCAGCCTTGTTTCCAGCAGCAGCTGTTTCTAGTGAAAAAGAATCAACTAGAAGAGGTCAGTCTGTAGAGTGGAGGTAAACCCGAAAAGAATATTTGGATGTAATATCTCCTTTGTTCCCATGCTTTAGAAAGAAACTCAGAAAATGCTAATTAATTATTTATTTTGTTATTTAATTACATGTAACTAGTTACATGTAAGTAGTTACTCTCCAGCACTGCTAGTATCCCATCAGACTTTTGTTTGAAAGTTTGTCATAATTAGTGTATTCTTGAATTTTGGCCAAAAATGTGTTTAGTGAGGTCACAGTGACCTTTGACCACCAAAGTCTAATTAGATCATCTCTGAGTCCAAGTGAACAATTCCCTCCAGATGTTCTTGAGATATCACATTCACAAAGAAACATAAAGCCTGCTCCCACAGCTGTCGCCGATGTAGAGACATAAAGCTCTATGAATCACAGAGGTACCTCAGCATACAGTTATAAATGTGCACAAAAAGTAGGCTGATTGGTGAAGTAGTATTCAACATTGATTGTGAACAGGCTCCAAGTCCGCTTGTCATGCAAGCGATTACATGACCTGAATGTGAACACATACAAGGATTCTGACTCAGTTTTTTTCCATTGCCTGCAAAAACTCTGATAAACCCTTTGTACACCTTGAATACTGGTCTGACATTCATCAGGTGGAAACAAGCATGACTCCAAATGAATGCTAATGTTGCTTTGTGTCTGCTGGATGTATGTATAAATATGCAATTATATGCAAACTTTATAGTGAAAACACAGCAGTGTTGTGTTTACACCTCGTTCTGTCACCCCCAAGTGACCAAAAAAGAATTTAATGCAAGAAAAACAAAAGAAAAAAAATTCTTAAGTTTGGAAAGAAATAAAATTAACATTTAAAGCTCCAGTGGCACCCTTCAGGGTCCTTTTTAGTTACATGTGTAAACTATCCTTGATAGTAGTTAAAAATTATTTTTTTTTGCCAAAGGAGTCTGGTTACCTTGAAGAGAGAGACATTTCATTTATATAATTACAGTTTCCCATCAGAAAAGGCTGTTTGACAACAAGGTCAAGAGGTGAAAATATTCAGATTTTGATTTACTGTAATTCTGCTGCTTCCCCAAACTAGGTGTGAAAACTGCCATCTACTGTCAGTAATATACTGACTATTTATAGGGTACAGCCCCACTTCAAAAAACCTGAGCTACTCTTTTTAAGCACTTCCAGCTTTTATCGTATTTACAGATAACAACATGAAACCTTGCACTGTAATGCATTCCAATCAACAGCACTGCAATATCCTGTATCCTGCTGTTGTAAATGATTTACATGACAGCAGAAAGAATACTAAAACCAACTTTGTCCCATTTTATTGTTTAGTGTTTGTACTATTAAACTGTTGTATGACCACTATTATTATGGATCTGATCTGAGACTTTGTGTGTATACTTTTAAAATAAGAGACCAGCCTGAACAAGTAAACCACCACTGTCTCTTTGGGTTGTTTTATGATCAAGGATTTCACCAATGTCCTTTTTTAACCCTCTATGGTACAGTGTTGGCTCCAGGTAACATAACCACTTTTGGCCCTTTACGCTCACACTGTACATCCTTAATTATAGTCCAGTACTTTAAAAAGAGGCAGAGCCCTGAGGAAACTAATATCAGTGTTTTAATTTGTCACATGACTCTCTGGAGGTCATGTTTTTGCAGCCTTCATATCGTTCAGCTTCATCATCTCTCACCACAAAAATAGTCTGAAAACATCATTTCCTGTCATTTCACAATCTGGAAAAAATGAATTAATATTAATAGATG
This sequence comes from Lutjanus erythropterus, assembly GCF_056507025.1. Taxonomy (NCBI): domain Eukaryota; kingdom Metazoa; phylum Chordata; class Actinopteri; order Lutjaniformes; family Lutjanidae; genus Lutjanus; species Lutjanus erythropterus. Next base: position 38,101,751 of record NC_139326.1, on the reverse strand, counting down.
AGTTAAGTTTATTTTTTTTACCCATTATATCTACTTTATTTAATAATTAAGTAATAAAATGTAAAATGTTAAAATGTAAATGTTGCCATATCACTATGGACTCTCATCATGACATTTTTTTGTATTGTGTATTTAGGTGTATATACTGTTCAACCAATATAAGGCAGGATGTAAAATGCATTGATAGCTATTTTATTTTATTTGAACTCTAAAGATGGCAGCAACACAACAGATAGTTGCAACATGGAAAGACACACACCAGGAGACTGACAAAACAAACAAACAACAAAACAGTGAAATATGACTCACTGTCTTGTAATAAGAAGGGTTTTGATACTTTGGGTTGATAGTTGACACTCTTTAACACATTCATTCTTACAGGCTGCTCCACAATGGTAGACGTTGTCAAATGAGTTCATTTTTAATGTTTTTCCATTTCAAATGGCTTAAACTTTAAACTGGAGAGGCAATTTAGACAAAACATATTTTTTTCATCCCATACCATTATGGTACAATGTTGTATTAAGGTAACACATCTTTTTTATGTGTTTAAATTCTGTTTACTTGATCTATTTTATGAACAAAAAAACTACATTAAACCAACTGGCACCACTTTATTCACTTTATTTTGAACATAAAAACAATACAGGGAACAAATACACAATGGTCTTCACAGTGCAGGGTGACGCTGAGTCATGTGTTTCACTGCCCTCCAGTGGTCACAGTAGGAACTGCAACTGCAAGATTTGCAGAAACAGCATTCAGGCGTCGCCACATTTTTTTTGTTTGTTTGTTTTATTTATTTAATTTGTCCGTATATGACTGTAAAACACTCACCAGTGGCGGAAAAGTAGACAGGCGGCATGACATATTGTGAGTGGACTCGTTGTAGACGTTTTATTTTTTTATTTTGAAAAGTTTTAACCGGAAATGTGGCGTGTGTTCCTGCTGCTAGCTTACTTGTAATCGCCGCACATCCTCCGCTGTGGGAACTACCGGTCTTGATGATAGAAATGAGCAATGAAGAGGAGTTTCTTGTGTAACTCGCGCAGCGCTGCCGTAGTTTTAATCGGATGTTTCACAGTTTACGTCGTTTGGAATTTAAAGGGTAAAAACAACTGCTGAACTATCTGAAGAGTGTGAGCTACATTCAACCACGCTCCGTGTCATTCAGAGCAGGCTAGCTGACATTACTCGGTCTCCTCGTCTTTACGTACGAACTAAAACTGTCCTGTGACAAGTTGTCTGCTGGTTTGTGTTGGCAGAGAGGATGTCTCAAGAGACGCTGGACTACTTCTTGAGTCGGAGTCAGATCCAGAGGAGGGACGCTGCACAGCTCAGGTGGTCACACGCTGTCAACAGCAGGAGCAGACTGACAGAAGCTCTCACAGGTACATTTAACCTGTGTCCTTCATCAGAGTACATTTATGTTCAGATTCCTATTAAATGTGTCAGCTGCACTGTGACACTGTTACCATGAACGTTTGCCACTAAACTCCACTGATTTAAAGGGATAATTCACCCAAAAATGAAAATTCAGGTTTAGTTTTTTTTAGTCCACAAAACACTGCTAGAGTTTCACAGAAAAACAGTGTTGCAGAATCTTCTCAAACAATGGAAGTGAATGGTAACCAGTTTTCAAATGTAAAGTTTGGTTTTCAAGGCAAGGTACTGCAATAGATTTTTGAAGACCAACTTAAACTCTTGAGCTTTGAAATAAACTGGCAACTACAGGAGAGCAGCTAAAGAGCCGCATGTGGTTCCAGAGCTACAGGTTTCAGACCCCCGGTCTACCTGGAACCAAGAAAATTAGACCCTTGTGGTAATGAAGTGCAATTTAGTCTGAACTGATCAGGCATGACCACAAGTTCTCTATGGATTATTTTAACCAGCATCTGTCACCCTCAGGTCCCACCCATATGCTTGAGGCTGACATAATCATGAGAGGTGGTGACCCCAGAGAGCCAATCATGGCTCATCCCCCTGACACAGACAGTGACATCACACTGAAGGAGTGGCTGGAGGGAGTGAAAGAACACAACAAGGGAATCAAACTGGACTTTAAGAGGTGAGAGGCAGCTTTTGAAGCTTCTCAGTAACGTGTGGTTGTGTGTGAGAGTAACACTACCATCTGTCCACGCAGCCTGGAGGCAGTGTCTCCGTCTGTGGCTCTGCTGGAGGAGGTGCTGACTGAGACGAGCCGTCCCGTGTGGATCAATGCAGACATCCTTCCTGGTCCTGGGGGACAGGCCACACCTCTGGACCCGCAGGCTTTCCTCTCTGCTGTGAAGACTCTGCCCACTGACACGGTGCTGTCTCTAGGGTGGACTACAGGATGGACGGCTGGGACAGATAACCCAGGTGAAGACACGTCACTACCACTGCCTGTGTTTATATGGACACCTTTTCACCACTTAAAATAGAACAAAAAATATTGTATACATGTGTTTACAACAAGAAAAATATAGACAGCAGACTTATCCTTTAAACCAGTTGCTTGCAGAAAAGGAAGTTCCATGTCAAATAACCCTGTAGGCACTGTGAGAAGGGAGCTTATTTATTGGTTTATTTTGATATTTTGCAGGTTACAGCTGGGATATGGTGCATGTGATGCAGGATATTTGTGGAAGCCTTAAACATCCAGTCACCTTCCCGGTGCGAGCAGCTCTCCTGGCCCAGTCGTTCTCTCAGCTCTCATGGCTGCTGCAGCAGTCAGACAGGTGATGATCAACACAGTGACTTTTTGACTTCATCTCTGTTTAGTTCTACAGCTGTCATTATCCTGTACAGGAGAATTGCTGTTTAATTTCAACCTGTTGTATCTCCCCTAAATGTGATCATTGTAGACTAACAAGTCAGTCTCTAAATGTTTTGCTCAGTAGAGACTGAGGACAGTCTCCCACCTTTCATAGCTAAATTGGGTGGAAACAGTTTGAGAATTTTAAAAAACCCTCCCCTCCAGAGTCAATCCAAAGGCTTGGTTGTGAGGGCCTTAAGGGCCAAGCAACTATTTTGCACCACATGATGGTTAGGTGGCAAAATTTGTGATCATCTGATACGGCAAGGTTATGATGGCCATTGTGTCTCTGCAAACCTCTCACAGAAAGGCTTCAGCTGGCTGGTGGTTTCAAACCCAGAACCTTCTTGCTGTGAGGCGACTGTGCTAAACATTGCACTAGATCCCTGTACAGGACTGCTTTTTTACTCCTTCTCCCACCCACTCTAACCATTTACTCTTGCATAATAATTTTCATTCATTTTTGTCTTCTCCTGTCCTGTTCTATTAATAAACATAACCTGTTGATAATAACATGGTAAAAATGAAGTTCTAGTGCATAATTATGCTCATTTGATTTTTTAAATGTAGTTTATTTGACAGGGACAATGCACAGCTCCACTGCTGAATCACAGTTAACTATGAGCTAATTTTCATCTGTACAGTTATTAAATTAAACAGACAGTGATGTTCATGTCAACTCACTATAGAGACATCATATATTTGAAGTAAGATTTAAAAATATATGTAGAAAGGGAGGGAGAGGTTCATATGAACTATTAACAAGTTATAGGAACATCTAATCCATTGATCCAGAGAGAGGGAGAGGCTGCTGCCTGCAGCTCACGTCACAGTGACTGGAGAGATCCACATGGAAGTGCACCTACCACTGTTAGAAGACCCATGTACTGACTGTTCACATTCTCCAGTGTATTATCAAATATTTTGGTGAAATTAGTTTAAAAATTAGATGAAATAGAAAATCACTGCAGACTTATTGTTTGACTGATCTGAACACTATTCCAAACACTTGGTCTCTACTCAGTTGAGAAAGTCTGTGTCGATTTTGGTTACATTTGAATGAAGACTTGTGGAGATACAGATGTTGATTTTGCATATTAAATAAATATAGAGCTGAAAATTTGAGCTGTTCATCCAATGTGTCCTCTTGTTGCCCACAGGTACACTCTAACAGTGTGGACCGGCCAGAATGACACCTTGACACTACAGGACCTACTGCCCTACAGGAAGCAGTATGACACCAGCAGGATCTACTACGACCTGCCGGACTCTCTCAGGACAGAGCTCAGTATGACGTCACATGAGAGGAACTGAAAGTCTACTGCAGACAAACACTGAGAAGTTGTCTGTGTGGTTTCTGACAGCGAAACGATGTGAAGTGAGGAACGTCATTGACTGATGTCATATGTTACAGGAGTGGTTCATGACCTGGGGTTGGGACCACTTAGGGGGGCTGCAAGAACAATCATAGGGGTCATGTGGTGATTAAAAAGATAGGATAAGATATTTTTATCTAATTGTGGGTTCAGTGCTCTTTATCTTTAGAATCATCAGAGTTAAAGTAAATCCTGCAGTGTCACATGGTCCTGGAGTGAACCTGTAGACAACTGCAGAAAGGTAAAATGGTAAATCACTGGTCGCCACTAAAGACAAGATTTTGGCAGTGCAACATAGTGGCCTCCATGAAAAATGGCCAGCGTCCTCTGTAGATATAAAGGGCTCATTCTAAGATAACAAAAACACAGTTATTCTTGTTTTCAGGTGATTATTCACTGAAGACTAATGCACTTGAATAAATTCCCCTAAATCTCACACAGTCTTAAGTAATTCCCTTTCTTTGTGCATAAAAATAACAGGTATACATACACACAATACACTATAAAACTAACACTATATTTGAAAAAGAAGTGTGGGGTTTGGATTAAAAGAACAGGTCACCCCAAAATCAAAACTACATATTTTTTCCCCTGGCCTGTTGTGCTATTGATCTATCTAATTTTTTTTTGGTGTGAGTTGTAGAGTTTTGTTGACGTCGGCTGTAGAGATGTCTGCCTTCTCTCCAATGTAACAGCACTAAGTGGCATTCAGCTTATAGAGCTAAAAACACCCCCAAAAAATCTAAACCAGTCTCCAAAAATCACGACCCAGTTATTCAAGATAATCCACAGACTCTTGTGGTGATTGAGTTTCACAGAGGAACTACTTTCTTTTGGCAGTAAAATCTAAAATCTACTTTCTACTAGAAATAAAGTAGTTTGGACTAGAAAGAAAGTAGTGACATGAAACTGTTCACAACAAGGTGTGTTGATTATCTTGAGTGAGATAAATGAGCTGAGTTCAGTAGATGGAATTTTTCAAATGTATTTTTTGGTTCTTTGAGCACCACAAGCTGAGTGCCATTTAGTCCAGTTATATCAAAGAGAAGACAGACATCTCTATGGCTGATATCTCTAGAACTCATCAATAGCGCTACATGCCAGGGGAAAAACATGTACAGGGTGTCCACAAAGTCTCTTTACAGTTTAAAAAATGTATTACAAAAACCATTGATGAGATATGTCAGTCAGATTTGTTCTATGTACTCAGTGGTTATCAAAGTTTTTAATCACATTCATGCTTCACACATGAAGCAAAAGATCACTGATGCCATTGCCACCATTGATGAGGCTATGCTACAGTGAACATGGCAAGAAATTGAGTACTGTCTTGATGTGCTTTGTGCAACTAATGGTTCCCATATAGAGGTGTATTAAATGAGGCAAAAAAACCCTTCAATATCTACTTTTCATTTTGTAATAATTTCCACAGATTTGTCAATTCATTTGCTTTTGTAATAAATTTGTTAAATTGTAAAGAGACTTTATGGACACCCTGTATTTTTGATTTTGGGGTGAAATGTCCCTTTTAAAGAGCAGGGGCTCTTGAGACGATCAACAATGCACCCGGTATGTTTCGACTACCTAGCTAGATCAGCTAGATCAGTGCCGGAGAGCGAGGACAAGAGCCGCGCTAGTCCAGCTTGAACCTAAAGCTTTTCCTGGCTGAGGTCTGGCCAGGAAAATGGGACTGTACTGTTCTGAAGGCTCTCTGTCGATCACCACTGTTGAATACATTTATTTGTTATTCTATGAAAATAAAATGCTGAGTACAAGTCCAAAGCAAGCATGTTTTCACTGCCCACCTTTCACCACATCCAACTGAGTTACACATCTTCATACAAAGTCACTCAAATATTTGGTGTACACTTTATTTGAAAATAGTCAGACAGTGCAGGACAACACAATGAAGAACACTGAAGGTTGAGTGTACCACTGAAGTGTTGCCACTGGCAACTCTGTACATGGTGAAAAGAGTATCTCCGAATGTTTTAAATGTTCAAGGATGCAGTTTTACTGATTGGCAATTTAGATAAAAGGCTTTTCTAAAAGATAAGGCTATTTTTTCCTCAGTGTGCAGCTTATGTTGATAAGTGCCGTTTTATTCCAACAGTGATATGCAGTGCACCCCATGTTCAAACTGGAGGTCATGGATTTATTTTTTATGCCTTTGTAAAGAATACATGGTCATCTTTAATAACTGATAATTTCTTACTAATGAATAACTGATAAAGGTATTTATATATTTAAAGTTAAATAAGCTCCTCAGATTGAGTAAAGACAATGCCACTTTTAAAAATGCTGCAAAAATATAATTAAGACAAACCACTTTGCTAATCTAAAATTGGCTTTTAACCAGTAGATTGGAGGTGGATGTTTCTTGAGCTGTTTTTCACTCTGCTCTGTACTTTGTTTGATCCAAGGCCAGTCTCACATATTATGTTTTCTGTAAAGTCACAGCAAGTCTCAAATCTCTTTGGCTCACACAAGAATTAAGCCTGAGTCATGAGCGTACATAATGCCACTATAAATTGTATGAGTATAGACTAAAAAATACTTTTTCATTTGAACAACCATTTAACTTCAGCTTGAAGGTTCATTCTTGACCTCAGGAGCAGACATTCGACATAAACATTCAACTCAAGATCCCTTTTTTTTGTCGCTTCCAAATCTTTCAATTACATCTCATGGCCTTCCTTTGTGGATTGAGTTGCTCAGCTGTCATGGAAAGCATTAGATTTTGATAATGTGAAAACAGATGGCAGTAAAGTGGATTGTGTAGACAGACAGGAACATAAAAGACGCATAAAAAACTTAAAAGATCAGTTGTGAGGACCCAGCAACACAGAGCACAACAGCCTATAGGCAGGGTTGGGTACCGTTCACATTTGAAGCAGTACCTGGTATTCAGTACGTCACCCAACGGTACCATTTTTCTGTGCTGTACATGAAAAATGTAATTTCAGTTGTTAAAAAAATGAGCCCAAACTCAATTTTAACACTGTTATTTATTTAGAACAGTTTGCACATCGCCTGAAATAAAATCCTTTCCTACCTCTGTCTCCACAAATCTGTCCCTCCAGCCTGTCAGTCTGTCATCAGGGCCATAGAGCGGCAAAGTCCCTCCCCTTAAAGTGGGACCTTAACCTGACGCGAGTTGTCCTTAGAAACAGATTGGAAAAATTACTGGCACTTTCAAAAAAACAGGTGACTGGTTGAACCATCTGTCTATCATGTCAGGTTAACTTCAACCCATCAGATCAGTGCTATGCTATCATAGTATCTATGCTAACCTCTTCAGGAGCCACCATTGTTTGTTCCAGACGAGTCATGTCCATGGATGCTTCTCGCTGTCATCACACTTAAAACCACGTCCACAGATGCCAATAGTCTCTCCTAGGATGCTGATTGGCTGCACCACTTTTAGTGCAGACAGAAATGGATAACATGAAGCCTGGCAATATGGATTCTTGCATGATCTCATGAATCCAGCTGTGGAACCTGACTTTGGAAAAAATATATATGGCAGTCAATGGTGAGAGGCAAGTCAAGAAAATTTCAGTATCAGACTGTGAAGATCGGTAGTTAGAAGGACTACACACCCAAAAGTTTGTGGACAACTGGCAAAAGAACAAGGAAGACATTCATATCCAATGCTAGATCATCTGGCGACCATCTCCCTTACATCTCCTCACCACATATGTGAGCAGAATACTTTGGTCACATGATTAAAACAAACCCAATGTATGACGACAAAGCAACTCCATCACTGAGGAAGGAAACAAGATGTTGGACCTTGTGTTAAGATTTTTTTTGTGAAACCATGTTGGCCTAGCTGTTCTGGAAAAGTGCTGAAGTATATAAAGGCATTTTTATTTTTTTATTTATTTATTCAGGTTTTACACTAAAGATATATTTGTATTCTTGATGTTTTTTTATGTCATTATATAGAGCTCAGTGTATGATACTGGTAAGATCACATGCATTTTCTTCTGATACATGCACTATTTTGTTCTAGTGGCCAAAACTTTCCTTGAAGTTGACCAGCTGTGTTATCTGCTCACTCTGCATTGAGTGGCGTCTCCACAACATTTTCTTGGCCTTTAGGTCCCTCAGGAAAACCGGTGCACAGGGTAGAATGGGCTTTGACCCTGTAAGAACAGCATTCAGTGTCTTACTATTGCCACTCAAAGGGTAGGAAGAGCTAGAGCTGACCCCAATATCTGGTATAGGAGCATGGGGATTCAGAGGAGGGAGGTATCCAGGGCGAGTGTGGGCGATGTGATCCAGAAGAAGGGCCCCTGAGCCTCTTCGCTCCTGCCCGGCAGTGCCTCGTCTCTGGACAGAGCTCTCTAAGGATTCCCTCGATCCTGACAGAGTGGAGGATCTGCTGTTGACTAGCTTGTGCCTTTCTGGTCCCGTTCCAGCTCCTCCACTGTTCTTGGAGCTATTGTCTTGGCTGCCAAACTGTAACTGAGAGTCAGAATTGTAGTGGTCAATGCCAATATTCCGCCGACGGACCACGTTTTGCAGACTGGAAACATTAAGTTGTCTGAGACAGTCAGAGGAACCTTCTTCCACAGGACAAGGTTCATGGGGAAAGGGGAGACTGTCGTGATGCAAGTTTGGGTGTGAAGCAGAATGCAGTGAACTTGCAGTACTGTCATATGACATCTTTCTACCAAAGCCTCTTCTTCCACTTCCTCCCCTGGTCTCATTTCCTGACATGTTTTCTAGTGCTTTCAGAAGCCCAGTAGTGTCTTTGACATCGATGCTGTGGTGGCGTGAAACAGGTGGAGGTCTTCCGTGGAAGGTGAGGCTATTGATTCTGAAGGACAACTCTTCCTCAGGTGTAATTTGGACTGGCTCCTCTGTCAGAGAGGAGGCCTGGCTTTGCTGGAGCAGCAGGGAAGGACTTTTAGACCACTGCTCAGAATGTAGCCTCTGGAGATTAAGTCGCTTATCCACTCCAGGTACACGTAAAGGACTAGGATGCTGGATTGGAGAACCTGGTCGAGATGTGACTAGGCCAGGTGCTGATCCTAAACAGTGGGGATCCCTGAGGCCAAGTAGTGGGCTACCAGGTTGGGGGGAAGCATTTGCTGAGGAGCCCTGTGGAGGAGTTCGTAGCTGGAGCTCATATGGAGACATGCAACAAGACGCTGGGGTGTAATGCATACGCTCCTCAAGGTCAGGAGGTGGAGGGACATTGAGGTACTGCTTTGTCATCTGATGGCCAGATGGAAGTTTGTTGGTGGTGATGATGATAACCTCCTTACCCTTGGCTTTACAGGCATCCAGGAGGACCCTGAGGACATCCCTGTTGCCTGAATTGACAGCGTGAATCAGTGCTGATAAGCCTGCATGATCCTCCAGAGTTGGATCAGCTCCACTGCTCAGCAGGAGTGATAGAATTTCAGCTCCAGCTTGTTCGAGGCATGCATGCATCAGAGCTGTTTTCCCTGTCTTGTCTTGGATGTTTGGGTCAGCACCATTTTCCAGAAGATACCTATTGGGAGAAAGATCACATTTATTACACCAGGAAACCGTTGAAGAGAGAACTAGTTACCCTCAACAGAAACACATGCATTAGCGCACATGTCACATGATGAAACCTACCGAACCATCTTGTGTTTGGGTACACTTTGTGAATCTGTATGGCGTGTTTTGCAGGCCACCATCAGTGGCGTCTCGCCATATTCATTACTCTCGTTTATGTAGGCCCCTCCCTCCAGGAGCAGGCGAGTCAGACGCAGACGACTCAAATAGACAGCCTTCAGCAGAGAATTGCCGTCTGTTCGAACCTCTGTTGACTCATCCATTGTAAGGACTTTGGCTGCTGCTAATCCACCTTCAGTGTCTTTGATGAATGATCGTCACTTTCTTGTCCAAAGGTGCACACAGACCAGTGCCTGCAACAGAGGGAGAGGAACACTAAATTCTCAGATGTAGTCCATCAGATGGGTAACAGTGGATCCTCAAACCACACCAGGACTGCAGACTGCATTTGTTTGATGCACATCTCTTATGTGAATTATGTGAAATATGAATACTGCGTTACTGTACTTAAGTAGAATTTTCAGGTTTACTTGAGTATTTCTATTTCTGATTTTTACTTTTACTCTGTACTTTCTACTATTGACCCTTTCAAAACAGGCTTGTTACTTTAGTTTTAATGCATTTAATTTGGCACTGCCTTCCCAACATCAACACTGATTTCAACTTAAATGGATGTGTAATAAAACTCACAGAAAATACAATTCCTAGGTTTATCTATTGGTGCATATCACACACAATAGATGTAACATGGCAAAAAAAAAATGTAAGAGTAAGTAGATGAAAATTTACACAAAACAGGTAACAAGACATAACAAAATGTGACAAGACAAAAAACACGCAAGCTGAAAAAAGACAAACCAGACAAAAAAGACGTAGCATAACCAAAAAGACATAACAAGATGTAAAAGACCTAACAAGACACAAAAGGCTTAACAAGACATTAAAGATGTAACAAGACCTAGCGAGACAAAAAAGGCATAACGGTTGCAACAAAAACAAAACAAGACAGAAAATTAAGTAAAAGATGTAACATGATAAAACTGGGGGTCCACCACAGTAGCACAGTAGAAAACAGAGAGGAAACTTGAACAAGTTCAGATTACGAAAAGCTCCAGGTTACAGGTTGTTGAGTTCCCATCGTGGAAAAGATCTCAGACTATAAGGAACTACTATATGTGCTCACTTTATCACTCTAACTTTGCCATTATTGTGAATGTGAATAGTTTGTTAGTCAATATACGTTAGACCTGGTGACCTGTCCAGGGTGTACCTTGCCTCATATCTAGCACATACTGGGGACTGCTCTTGACCCTGAACAGTGTAAGTAGATTAGAAAATGAATAGATGGTATCCATAGCAACAACATTTGATTACCAATGTACATGATTGTTGCACACTCATGACTAAGTTCATAGCACACTGAAATAATGGCAAACCAGTGGCTGCCTTATTCTAAAAAATCTGAAAGTCAATGACGTGCTTTGAAAACTGGACAGCAGGAATGTAAAATATACACTGTTTGTAGTGGCAGAGTACAAACGCACAAAAGCACGAGTGGTCCTTGAAAGCAATATTCTGGTAAGTGTCATCCAATGCTGGCGAGAGTCTACTTATGGCCACTGCTCGCCTTTACAGTCCCAGCTCTGCATTTGGCATGTTGTCATGTGTTGTCATGACATTTCTATGCGGATGTTTCATAATTTTGCAGCGTTTGCAAAGCAGCCTTCGTTGTACCTCTGTGTCTGCATGTCGCCTTGAATTCTCACAATGGTAGTCAGACTTCTGATAAAGATGACGCACACACACATCTGCATCTACGCAGCACCTACAGGATTCACTTGTATAGTTGCCAGTGTAACTATGATTTACAGCAGACGAGGTCACACAACAGCAACAGCTACAGACCCAAACATCCCATGAGCTGCTTTTTGTATAGGAGATGTGAAGTGGTGAAGTCAGACGGTCTTCTACCTCAGAACACAAGAACACAACATGTTCGTCATCCTCAGGGCTGCCTGTATTCACTCCTGCCGCCTATTGTGTGTGTGGCCTTGTGTTTCTTTTATCCAAGTCTGTGAAACTGTGACCGATGATTTACTTTAACTGCGTAGGTGAGTGTGTGTGTGTCAGAAGGGTGTAAAGCATATACAGCTGGAGTATAAAGAAAGTTAGTGTAATGCACTTTTCAGTGGACATACTGTGCCATTTAAACGTATGTCACTTCATGATTTGGTTGCAGCCTCATCTAAAAATGACCGGTTTATTTAACCAGATTAATGTCCAGTCCCTGCTGGGAACAGCCCATCTGACAGCGGGGTTACACAGTCCGTAGGCTTCGTGTACTGCAAGGCAGGTGCAGGACGTGGTACCGTCACCTCTACCCAACCCTTTAAGTGGATCAGTCCATGTCAGAGGTCAAGCAGGAAAGTTTGAGTCATAAATAGAAATGGACACGGACATAAACTCATGTATTTTTGCATGTTATGACTGATCCAGGTAAAAGCAGCGGTAAAAGTAAAGTTTTTTATTAAAAATGAACTGGGAACAAAAATGACACAAAAGGCACTTTCTCTCATGGCTGAAATGATCAGTACACTTGGACTATTTTTGATTTGGAGGTGAACTGTCCCTTTAATAAGCAGCCATTTGTCTGTTTATTTTTAGTTTACACAGGGCTGGAAGTGATGCTGGTCATGCTGCTCATCATAATGCCTGCAGAATAAAATGATGGCACCCATTAGATACTGTCTGCTGTGATTATTGATGCTGAGGGCAGATACATTCTTTTCATAGTTGCTCATCTTTCAAAGGCCGTGCATTATTCACTTCATTTGTAACCCAAAGCAAAGAATAGTGCACTACAGCAGACTTACAAAGTAAAGCTATAATTAAACAGTATATCTCCAGTGTAATATGTTGTGAACTAAAGTGGGCTGGTCTGAGGCGTGAAAATGAATCCCACTCCAGTCCCTGTTTCAAACTATCCTTTTAAAAAGTCACACAATAAGTTAAACAAACTATCAGACTGAGGCAGTGATAGATCAGCAACTCTTGTGTTCTGTGAGATAAAATTACTGTTTTTTTTCCTTCAAAGACGTCTGGCGGCTTTGGAGAGAGTGATATGTGGCTTATACACAAATGGCTATCTGACAGTAAGGTAAAGTGGTGAAAATATTCTAAATATAACACAAACTTAAATTGATATGGATTTTTTTTTACATTTTTTGGTGGCTTACATATGTTTTGCTGCTGACCCTGTCCACAGCAGTACAGTGTTTACTGTCTCACACCAGACTCCTGCTGCTGTGTCAACCGCCATCTACTGTAGGTCATTCATTGACTCTGGACAGTGGTGGACATAACTAATTACAAATACTCAAATTACTGTAATTAAGTCATCTTTAGGTACTTGTACTTTCATGAGTAGATTTTCAAGTCTGTACTTTTACTAGTACTTAAGTATGTATTACACTATATAATGTACTTAGTTACTTTTAAAATCATAATTAAGTACTGAGTACCATTAGAATTAATATCCAAACCCTTCATCTGCATTTTAGTAATTAGTAAGGTTGTATAGATCATAAATCCTGCTTCCCCACTGTTAATGGCAGGAGATGACTAAAAAGGGGATTTATGTTATGATTGACAGCTGAGCCCTGCTCACGATTGGCTCACCTGGCTGACATTGACCAGGCAGGGACAGTTTAACATAAAGTTAGTAATGATTGGATTATGGCCATGTAACAGGATTATGTATCTGGATACAAAAAAGATAACTGTAATCCATTACATTTACAGATTAAAAGAGACAGTCACAGTTAGAATTAGTAAAAATGGGGATTGTTAGCAGGATTACAATTTTAAAATACATTTCAAAACAAGCTGTAGCTCCAGTGATCACACACACACACACACACACACACACACACACAGACAATGAAGTGATTACTGGAAATGTTGCCCTTTTTTGGCCTTTTGATTCAGATTCAATAATTTATTATCATCTCAATGAAACACTGATTGCAATTTGTCTTTGTGTGCTCAAAACATCCATACAAAGACACATCCACATGGAAATATCAAAATATTACCCAATTATAAGTCAATCAATCAATATTTCAATCATTCAATCATTCAATCATATCTTATGTTATATTGAGGTCATCCAAAGAGTTAAGAGTGTGACACTTGGTTACTGACTACATGTTTAACAGGTAATTATTAATTGTATGTGAATATATTTTCAAAGTAACCTTCCAACCTTGATCACAGGAAATACCAATGAAGTATGTTTGAAGCTTGATCCATACTTGCAGCTACAGGTATCTCAGTCTCTGCTGAACAGATTTGGACCATTTTTCTTTTAATCTTTCTAACTTTATGGATGTATAATACTAAATCACTGGAGCTCTGTTGTAATCATGTGTACAATGCTGTAATGGTTCATTTGGATAGAGTATAATGCGTGTGTGTGTGTGTGTGTGTGTGTGTGTGTGAGGAGCAGGAGGTTTCAACCCCTGTTTGCAGCCTTTTTCTGCAGGGTGACATTCAAACCCCCCATCAGTGCTTCTTTGAGGGGTCAGGCCTGGCCTTCAACCAGCACCAACACAGACAGAATAGCTAATGAGACAAAATGTCATTCCTTAACATTTTATCATTCCACATGTAAAGGCCACACATGTTTTTTCTTCATTCCACACTCAGGAGCAGAGCCTGAGATATTATTATGATTATGATGACAGAGAAAACTACAGGTGCTTTACACACGCGTACATGTATTCATCTGTGTGTTAGGAGCTACTTATAGACATAGTCAAGTGGAAGGCTACAATACACCACGAAGCCATTTAGTCACAGCTAGAACTGGAATATGCTGTTAATTCATGACAGAAGCAGAGTTCATCATGTGACTGGAGCACAACAACAGCACAGAAATATAAACCAAATCTTCTACTGTCTGTCTGTCTGTCTGTCTTCCAGGAGACAAGTGTAACCTCAGACATGTCCATAGATAGAAAAATTTAAAGCTGTGAAGATTTATTCATGATGAGTCAGTTATTACATTAATCACCAACTGCTGATAATCGATTAATTGGTAAAGAAAAAAGTCAAAATACTCATTCAACTTCTTAAATGTGAATATTTTCTGGTGTCTTTACTCCTTTATGACAATAAACTGTATATATTTAGGTTGTTCACACAAAAAACAGAATGAAACATTTAGAGCTGCAATGATTTAGCAATTATGAATTGATTGTTACATTCATTGCCAATGATTCTGATAATTGATTGATTGTTTTGAGTAATTTATTAATGTTTTTTTTCCAGCTTCATAATTGTAATATTTTCAGGGTTCCTTACTCCTATCTGACAGAAGATAAACTTTAGGTTGTGAGCAAAACAAGACATCTGAGGACGTCATCTTGGGCTTTGGGAAACACCGATCAACATTTTTCTCCATTTTCTGACATTTTTTGAACCAAAAACCAATCAATTAAGTGAGAAAATTATTGTCAGGTTAACCAACAATCAAAATAGTCATTAGTTGCAGCTCTATATCGTGTTTTTGTTCCATTTAAATTCAGTATTGTCTCGTTTGTACACATTCACATAAAAAACTGAATGAAACAAGTAGAGCTGCAATGATTTATCGATTAATTGATTATGAACAGTTATTAAGTTAATCACCAACTATTTTGATAATTACTTTGCATCTTTTTTTAATGGAAAAAAGTCAAAATTCTCTGAATTCAGCTTCGTAATTGTGGATATTTTCTGGTTTCTCTATTCCTCTCTGACAGTAAACTGAATATCTTTGAGTTGTGGATAAAACAGGACACTAGGGGATGTCATCGCCCTAATCAATTAATCATGAATTAAATCAACAGATTAATAGACAATGAAAATAATTGTTAGTTGCAGCCATACAGCTTTTACCTCTAAATCATTTATGCACAAAGTTGTTGTCTTGTTTGTACACTTTCACACAAAAAACACAATGACACATCTAGAGCTGCAATAATTTATGGATTAATCATTTGTGAATCTATTATCAGAATAGTCCTCAACATTTTTATCAATCGAATAATCTCCTTGGGTGACTTTTTAAGAGAAAGTCAAAATTCTCTAATTCCTGCTTCATAATGGTGAACATTTTCTCTTTTTTTAAAAACTTCTCTATGACAGTAAACTGAACATGGTTGACACTGGTCAACAGTTTTCAGACATTTCATGGACCGATCAACTAATCGATATATCGAGAAAACTGAAAATCACCTTCACTTGCAGCTCTGTATCATATGTCTGTGTATCATTTATATACAGTGTTGTTCCCACAAAAAAACAGAATGAAACATTTGCACTGAAGTCATGTTTCATGGCATAAATACTGTAAATGTAATGGGATACAGAAGATTTACAGTATAAAATAACAGATTTCATCCCTACTTGATTGTCTACTTTCTTTAAATGTTAATATTTTCAGTGTCATTATTAAACATAAAGATTTAGGACACATACTCTGAAGAAACAAACTGTAACAGATTATTTTTAAAGGCACAGCTATGACTTCTGGTGTAAAAATCTGTCTTCATTTCTGCACTGCCAGTTATTGTTGCTATGTGCACAAACTTACCTGAATGTGTCTCATTCTTTGCTGTGAAAGCTGTTCATGCCGCAGGTCCTCTCCAACTGATAGGTCACAGTCAGTGTGCAGGCTGAAGAGAAACCAGTAGCAGACATCCGTGCAGGGGAGTGACTGATGAGAGGAGGCAGTGAGGACTAATATACGTCAGATGAGAGTGAAAGGCCGGCCTATGGCAGCCGAGGAGCAGGAGGCGCGCAGCCAATGACAGCACATCCTATTGTGAGCAGCCACAGTGCAGACGCTGGTCTTTGGTGAAGTGTTTGCGCAGGTAAGACTCACATTCAGACTGTTGGGTGTGTGGAGTGATGACAATGGTGCCGCCGACGTCACCGGAAAGTTCAAGGCTGGAGACAGATTTATTTTGGTGAAGATTGAACAAGAGAGAGCTTCACTCGCTTCATGGACATATTACCATATTCAGAAGTCAATGACGGAGAAAGGCTGAGGAAATCAGTCACTGAATCTATGGTTCACTGCAGAATGTAGATATTAAAGGGCACATCCGACCTGATGTCCTTCACTAGTGTGTGAAAATCAAAAACTGATGTCTTCTAAGAGTCAGTTTGATGAAGAGCTCAAACTCCTTTTTATGATTTCCTGTTTGCTGCACTTCTACAAGGACACGGTTTTAAGTCAATACATTATACAATTTCCCACACAACACTTAAGCTCTGGAATTAAAGGCACAGTTCACATATAGAAAAAAAGATTTTCTCTGTTATGTTATGTTGTCTCCCATCTCTCCACTATAATGGAACTAGATGACACTCAGCATCAAATTGAAAAAGTCAACAGCAGTGTCCCAGAAATCATGACCAGGTTACTCAAGATAATCCACAGACCTTGTTGTGATCAGCTTCATGTAGGGACTACTTTCTTTTTACCAAAAAACCCCCTGCTGATCATATCATTGTGCAGAAGGAAGCGTGAATCTACTCATGGATGAGAGACTCAGGCTGGTGACAGGATGCCATGTAAACAGTGAAGTCTCGCTCACACGTACGAATGTGGGGAAGTGGTCGTTGCCTGTCAAGGCGAAGGACAAGGCTGTGACTACGTCCCTTCTAAGTTCACCAAAGTTGAACTTGATGTGGAAGAAAGGATGTAAATTTGCAGCCACTTCTCTTAATTCGCACATGTGGCATGGCTTATTGGTGTTCAACATCAGTTCCACTGAGATTTCTAGCACGTAGAAAAGGTTGGCAGGTGTGGTAGATAGTTTTTTAAATGTAATTTCTGGTCTTTAAGCACAGCAAGCTGAGTGCCATCTCGTTTCATTATACTGAAGAGAAGTCAGACATGTCTGTGGCTGACATCTCAAAAACTCTGCAACTAACACCAAAACTATCTAGATGGATAAACAGCACTACAGTTTGTTTTTAAAACTTCAATGTTTATTGGGTTTTTTCTCGAACATTCAACCCCATGAATTGGGGATGTCAACTTCTGACTTTTTAACATAAGGAAAGAAATTAAATAATACACTCAAGAAAAAAAAATACAATAAACAAAAGTAAAATCATAACAGCCATAGTTATGAGTGTCTGTAGTCAAAGAAGGGCATACACAAGTCCATTATCTTGAGGTTTAGATATCAATAGACCCATGCACACTTTCCTTTTTGTCATAGATCATTCATTTCTTCCATTTGCACATAAAGACATTTTCTCTCAGTCTAAGCAAATAGGTCATTTTTCCATGTTATAAATCTCTCTCACAATTTCTAACCACTGTTCTATGGTACAGGCTTTATATCAATTTCTTGTTATTGCCTTCTTGCTAGTTACCAACAATATCCTGGTTAAATACCAATCATTATCAATTATATTACAAAGGTACATAACTTTGCATTCCTTTGGTATTGGATATCCCAAAATGTCTTTAATTAAAACACTTGCATTTTCCCAAAATACATTTAATTTATGGCACTCCCAAATAATGTGTGTGTGGTTTACCTCTCTATTCCCACATAACCTCCAATGTGGTTGTTGTGAACCACTTTGTTTGCTCTTTATTGTAGATGTGATGAAATAGCAGGTTAGATTTTTCCACCCAAACTCCCTCCATGTCCTTGAACTTGTAGTGGTGTGTTGTGCTTCACACATGTTGAGCCATTCATCTCTTGTAATTTCAATTTCATAATTTCAATTTCCCATTTAGCCTTGATGTACATAGTTGAGGAAGGTTACAGTCTCTTAAATTTCGATACAGTGTAGAAATTATTTTAAACCATGTCCCGTTGTATGTCCAAATCATTATGTCAATAATTCCATTTAGTGCTTTTGTGTATTGCATTTCCTTCATAAAATAATCCCTCAGCTGCAAATTTTGGTCATTCCAGCTTGGTTTGAATCTGTCATTATAGGCAAACCAGCTCAACAAGTTCACTTCCCTTTCCAGTTTATACTGTTTAATTAGATCAAACCGAATATTCAATGTGTGGGAACTTATTAGCACTACAGTTTTTAATTTTGCAGCGAACCGTACATATGAACATATAGATCATTCAGTAATTTAAGATGCTTGCATGACAGACAAAAGGTGGTTAAAAATCACCTATGAAACCTGTTTGTAAGTCATCTGAGCCAGCTGTCCTGTTTCAGATGTGGTTACATAATCATTTCTTAATGGCTACTGTGGATTTGGAGTTCTAATATAGAGGCTTTCAGACATAAGCTTAAAGGGATAGCTCACCAAAAATGAAAATTTAGTCATTATCTGCATACCCTCATGATTAAAGGTCTGAGGGCTGTACTATGAAGGAAGCTCAACATAGCCAGGCTTTCTTTGCAATGAGCTGCTCGACAAAACCCAAAACCCTAGTCAGAGATAACTGGTATCACAATGGTTGTTATGAACTTGCACGCTCACATAAAAGGGCTGTTTGTTGCGTCATTTGACTCTTCTTCTGCACAAAGTGAAGCCATCGTGAGCCGCTCACTTCTTTCAAAATGATCAAGCTGTTATAGTTAAGAGTTAAGAGTCAGTTTTTGTCACAGTAAAATGAATGTAACTGATTGAAGATTAAATAGGAGAGACTGATGAATTTTCTTTTTTTTTGTTCTGAGCTATAATATCAGCAATGCAAAACAGACTTTAAATAGTAAACAGTAGTAGTATTAAAGGTGGTATGTCGCTGTTTGATTGTTATTTTAGTGTGTGGATGATAAACTGTGTAAAAACCTGACCTTCAGTCAGCATGAGGGTGAGTATATAATAACTGAATGTTCATTTTTGGGTGAACTATCCCTTTAGCTCAAGGCTTTGTTTTCAATCTGAAAATGGTGTGTGCAGTTTTGCTACACCATCAAGGTTGAATGACATGTTTCCTAAAAACAGTATGAAACAGTACACAACAATCTTTGAGGTAAAGTTCCTTTTATTTGGCGAGTGTCATAGAAGCATTACCCAATCAGCAGCAACGTCTATAAAAAATGGTGTATTAAAAAGGTAGTGCAGCGGTTTTTGATGCACCAGTTTCTGTTAAATAAATGTCTTGTCATTTTGTTGAGGCTGAACATGGCCTTGAATGGAAAAAATCTTTCTATTAATGAACTTATAAACCCTGGCAGGTCTTTGTATCTGTACTCAGTAAATTGAAGGTATTGATTAAAATCACCTGATACCATGCAGTTCTAGTCTTTTGGACCAGATTTTAAAAAAAAGTTCCGTCACCATTACTTGAGACATCAGGGGGAACAAAACAATCTTTGAGTCTTGTAACTGAACTTGAAGGTTTTATTCAAGAACTACATGGATATGTGCATCAATTGAAACTGTGTTTATCTGTTACAAATAAGTGAAAGATGGACAGACAAAAAATCCTGTTGTAAAACAGTATGAGTTAAACAGCCAATGTAATCAGAAGAAAAATGTAGCTAAAATGGTTACATTTAATGCAACAACTGTAATCACATATCTGTTCCTCTTAATTGTATATTTTGTCCACTTTGCATTCTCACCAGAAAAGAGACTGATCTGGTCTTTCAATTTAAATGCCAAACTTAATGTATGATCATATTATGGATACACACTTTGGTCATGAATACAGGTGTTTCCCCACCTGTAAGTAAGTCCACAGTAGGAATCTCAGTGACTGAAATCAGTCTTCATTTCAACTCTGAGAAAAAAAAATACAACTGTACAAATCATTTTGGTGCGCATTTACAAAATCACAAGGATTCACTGCTGGATGCTCTCATAGACTTCAAATCTGTACTGGATACCGTTCTCCTCCTGCAGCTCCTGTGACACTCCTGGAAACCTGGAGAAACAAGCTTTATTGAATATTATGGTATACACATACATGTTTAATGTTTTATAGAGACCTGGTGCCTAATTTCAGCAACAAACAGCTGTATTGCCCAGACAGACTTACAGGGATCTTACTGTTCCACTTAAGGTTTAAAGGTTGCAATACAGTAAAGTAATTTTCTGAGCTCAGCAGACTACTCTAGCTGCTCTATTATGATGCTGATGATGATTATTAACCAAAAAAATCTCATTCAATTTTGTGAAAGCACCAATGTCATCTCTACAATGTAGTCACAATATTGGTAAATATCCATATTAAGGTACTGGTCAAAAGATGAAGTCCTTCAGTGCCTCCCCTGGTTGTGTCAATAGTGTGTCTACTGTGTCTTTTCAGATTTTAATGCATCAAAGACGCAAGACACGTAACTAGGAACTACCACTGTTTATAGAACCACTGTAGTTTTGATAATCTTGATTAATTGTTGGTTTAATGTGAGATTGTCTTGACCCATCTGATGTCACCATGATCCAGAATCTCAGCTAATAACTGGTTGTATAAAACCTGGGCCAAAAATACGAAATAAGACTCAAGTTGTAATAAACCTAAGTGACCCACAAACACGTGCAGAACATGTGTGTGTGCTGATCTTACTCTGGCAGCAGGCGATATTTGTCTGGACTGATTTCAGGGAGGAAGGTGTCGCACTCAAACTGCTTCAGGATCTGCGTGACGAACAGTCTTCTGGTCCCCGAGCTCTCCATCAGCTCCTGTGTAGCCCAAAGCAAGCAACACGTGATTACAGACAGAAGAAATGTGTGTGTCTGCAGAAGTGTGTGGACTTTCAGCTCATAACCATGACCGATAACTGCAACCAGAACGGCAGTAAAATTTTGTATTGGGTAATTATTTTCCATTGTTAATTTGTAATCAGACACTCAAATCTACTCTTCACTGGTTGTTTGAAAATAGACGATTTCTGCAGCAGTTTTCCACCAGGACTCCAAAATTATGACAAAACTTGAAAATTAAAGGAGAAATATGTAAGACACTAGTGCTCAAAAATGAGTACTGTAGTCCAAGTAGTGAGTTGGAGCCATAAACATTATATTAAATAGACCTCATCCCTATTTAATATATGAGCTGCATCTTAAGTGAGTTATTTCAGACAAACTAACAACAAGAAAAGAGGAACATGCAGGCTGTGGTGTGCATGTGACATATCATGGTCATTGCAGGAGTTAAATTTAAATATATTACATGTTTCTCCTTTAAAGACTGAACCATTAAAGCAGTGTTTCCCAATCCCAGTCCTCTGGGCCCATTTCCCTAACACACCTGATTCAAATGATCAGGTCATTATCAGTCTTCTCCAGAGGCTGGATGATGAGCTGATCATTTGAGTCAGGTGAAACATCTAAAACATGCAGGGCAGTGGGCCCCAAGGACCGGAATTGTGAAACGCTGCAATGAAAATTGACCAGCAGCAGCACCTTGAGTGCTCCACGCAGTACCTTGTAGAGTGAGCTGCCTCCTATAACCCAGACCTGGTCTGCCTGCTCTGCCAGCTCCGTGTCAACCAGCCTGAGGGCTGACTTGAAGTCTGAAGCCAGGTGGTGTGCTCCTGCAGGGGGCACTCTGGAGGACAAAAGACACTTACATCAGGCCACTGTTACAATACATTAAGCAACACATCAAGGCCCCCTGGGTGGCACAGTGGTGCAGTGCTTAGCACTGCTGCCACGCAGGTGAGGTTGAATCTCCCAGCAGGCTGGGGAGGTTTTGGCTGAGCAGGACGTTTCTGTCTACATGGGTTCTCTCTGGCTTCCTCCCACAGTCCAAAGACATGCAGCATACAGGCTAACTGATAACACTAAATTGCCCTGAGTTTTGAATGTGAGTGTGAATGGTTGTTTGTCTCATTGGCGACTTGTCCAGGGTGAACCCCGCCTCTCACCCAGTGTCAGCTGGGATAGACTCCAGTGCCCTCGCAACCCATCAAGGATAAGCAGTTATGGATGGATGGAGATGCACAGAGATTCCTGAGCAGTGTAACTTCCTGCCGACTGCCTACAGCCCTTTGCTGCATGTCTCCCCCCCCCCTTCTGTCATGTCTTCATCTGTCTTATGAATTAAAAGCAAAATTCCCCAAAAATATTTCAAAAACAGAAACCAATCAAACATCTAAATGGTCAGCTCTCAAACAACATACATATTATGAGTTAACATTTTTCTACCTTTTAAGGTTTTATGCTTTCCTGTCCATTAGAAATATATAAAACATTGTACCAAATTAATTACATTAAAAACACCAGATTCATTTCTACATTTAGTAATAATGTTGTATGTATGTTGTAGTACAGCTAAACAGTAGGTGAATATTCTAGTACAAGTAAAGAGCAGAATTAGAGCAGAGTAACAACTCAGTCATGCAAGCAGCAGTGGATCTACAGTAGAACATGACATTTCATTTGTACACACGCTGTATTAACTGTGTGTGACACATACTTTAACTCCCTGCTGAGGACGATGTTGATTCTGTTGTTCAGAGGTCTGTTCTTCTCTGGAATGGAAAACCACGTCTTCCTGCCCATGATCACCACATTCTGCTTTCCTGCAGGATAACAAGGTTTGAATTCATTCATTAGGTACTTCAGGCTCCTTGATGTACACACATTTCTTAGATTTAGAACTTTTTCTCTGCATGGCTCTGGCTATAAAAACTGTTTCAGCACATACTGTCAAAATGTACATCAACTGTGGCAGTATATTTATATGGAAAACCTTAAAAACACATAAAAATGAGACTCTCACTGACCCACACATGGTGACTTGAGTCAAGCAGTTGTAAGATGGTGAACACTTCATTTCAAATCTTCATGATAAAAGTCTTTTTTTATTTAAAAGCTTTTCTTATGAAGCAGCAAAATCGTGGTCTGGTTTGAGGTCTGTGCCAAACAAACATGTTTTTTTTCCCATTTGGAGAACTAGATTTTCAGGCCAGCTGATCTCTGCAGCACTACAGTACCTCAATTCTGTTTTCTCACACATTTCTCCTTTTGATAAAAAATATGATTTGGTTCGGGATCTGTGATTTGAATATTTCACTTGAACATATTGCAATTTTATTCTAATTGCTATCAACTGTGCAGCCCTATTCCAGTTTATATCCTATTCTACAGCTTCTTTATTGAAGTCCATTCTTCTCACGTTGCTCGTTGGACACTGTGTGACTAACAAACCTTTGACCAGTGGAGCTCCTGTCCACTATCATTAACAACTGAACCAGATGAACTCAGGTTACCTTTAACAGATGGAGTCACTGTCATCGTTCGGAAGTGTTTGAATTCGTTGCTAGAAAAGAAGAACAGGTCATTAATATAACTGTTGCAAAGTTGATATGTTCATAGAGCGAGCTAGCGCGAGACAAAAGTGTCTCGTGCTCTTAGTTGTGTAAGCTCGCGCTCAACTCCGCATCTTAGTGAAGCTTTCATTCAACACAGTAACACAGTCTGTCCATCAGAGCGTCTGTTAGAGGACATACCTGAGTCTGACAGGGTGCCACGGAAGGTTTCCTTTGTTCCCGATACCCAAGTCAGGACACACCGCCACGATACCGTTCAGGATGCGGGACATAGCTGTGAGAGGACAGGACAAGACACTGGACAACCGTGCTCTGTCTCGCTAGTAGTCTGTTATCATATGAGTTCCCGCCTGCAAACATTAGAAGCACCGGAAGTGACGATTTCGTCTTCTACTTGGCGCTTAACGGCAGTTGACCACGTGTTGTTACATCACTGCCAAACAAAATAACTCATTTGTTTGTTTGTTTTTTGTTCTTTTTTGTTTTGGAAAATTATTTATTCTTAAACGTATGTTTTAACGTTCACATCATTGTCACCCTCTTCCTCTCTTTTCGGATCGATTTTAATTCAATTCTTAATCCTCTTGCTCAAACCAAATTTTTAGAATATTTGATGAAACCATGTAACACCCGCCAACCTAATAATAACCCACAAACGTAATAAACCACAAATACAAATCCGCAGCTTTCAATGCCACAATCCCATAAACGTAATAAACTTCCCACAAATGTAATAGCAATTGCTTATTATAATACAAAATTTCCTGCAACTGTAATAACTTACATTTGCAAGGATTTGTTATGTTTGTGAGAAGGGCAACATCTTTCAAAATTGTATTAACTTCCCACAAATGTAATATAAAAATGAAAAAATGATCTTTGTGGTCACTGTTGATTGTTTATTAGGGCCTGAGCACTGAATGGAAAAAATGCGGAAGAAAATTGGATCTGGAATGTCCCTTTAAAGAAGTGAAAAAAACCCACAGGTTTAAAGTTTAACAATTGGAATATAACTGTAATCAAAATTATTTGCACTGCCCAAACCCATGATATTTTCTAAAGAGCTGACTTGAACCCATTGGCAGGTGTACAAGTAAATTAAAGCTGCAAGCATCATTCCCTACAGACTTTAGTGCATCTGGGAATGACACGTGTGTTCTGATTTTTGCGCATGTCAATGTGCCCTGGGTGTTGCTGTTTCGAGGCCATGGCCAAGCCATGTGACCATGCTCACCACCAAAAATTATATCAGACCAATTTTTTTTACGTGTGTGTCAAGTTTCATGCACCATTGACTATGTTTAGTCCTTCAAAAATGAGACTGAAGAGGACGAAAAAGAAGAATCCGTGAAAAACCAATAGGGTCCTCGTACTATTTGGTGCTCGGGGCCAAAACAATCAACAAAGATCATTTTCATACAACTTTGAAAGCTGAAGGTTTTCACCTTCCCACATTTATAACATCCATACAAATGTAATAGCACTGCTATTACATTCATGGGATTATTACATGAAATGCTGCAAATTTGTATTCCATTCGTGCTTTATAGATTCATTGATAGGACTGAGTGTTACAATCCCTGATGATCAGCACTATATTTATGTGGCTGGGTTTTTTGGAGGTGACCACCATATGAAGCTACCAGTACAACACATCATCAGTTGTGGACCTCAACGTCATTGGGTGATTTGGCCTTTTATTACAGGACACCCTCAGTCAAAGCAGGCCCAAGGAGGACAGCCTGGATCTCTATTATGTTTGTGGGATGTTCTCACATTTGCAGGTGTTACAAACCACATGGAATCAAATTAATTTCTGTTTTCCAATGTATATCATGTATTTATTTATTTAAACATTTTCAATGTAGTTTTGTATTATTCTCTAACTTTCAGCTCAAACTAATACATGCTTTTATCTCCAGCTGACTGGACTACTGTAACGCTCTTCTGTCCGGTGTGTCAAAGAAAGCCATTGGTCAGTTACAACTTGTGCAGAATGCAGCAGCACGTGTTCTGACAAAGACCAGACAGACAGCCCACATTACTCCAGTCCTAAAAACATTACACTGGTTACCTGTCTACCATAGAATCAATTTAAAATTATTTTATTGGTTTTTAAAACACTGCATGGTCTTGCCCAATCCTATCTATCTGACATGCTCACAATATATGTGCCTGCCAGGCCCCTAAGATCCTCTGACTCAAACCTCCTGATTGTTCAAGAGGTTAGAACTAAAAGGCATGGAGAGGCTGCCTTTGCTTACTATGCCCCAAAACTGTGGAACAGTCTGCCAGAGAGTCTTAGGCTCTAAATCTGTTGAAATTTTCAAACAAACCTTAAGACACATGTATGTCTGATGTAATATGATTTTTTTTGTTGTTGTTGAATAAAGTTTAAAAAAAGGAGTCTCAACATTGTATCAGAGGGACAAATAACTATGTAATTACATGTTAAAGAAATCCCATTTTACAGGCACTAAAACAACTTTGGACCATCTTTGGATTCCTCCACCTTTTCCACTACTGTACTGTTTTGTGTATGATAGTTCAAAATAAACCAGAAAAACCCTTCCTTTTCCATTAGTCCTCCTGTTATCCCTTTAAAGGGATAGTTCACCCAAAAATTAAAAAAATCTGTCATTATCTGCTCACCCTCATGCTGATTGAAGGTTGGGTTTATTTTGTTAGTACACAAAACTTTGCTGGAGTTTCACAGGAAAACAGTGTTGCAGAACTGTTATCGTGTGAAACTCCAGCAGTGTTTTGTGACCCTTCACATTTCTGTCCACATGGTCCAGACCCTGGGGGCCCCCTCTGAGGACCCCTGAACACTGAAACTAGACTTTTCTGACTAGCTCAGCCAGGTTGATCAAAGCTTGGAAGAGACACTGCAGGAAAATGTCGATTGTCTTATGGATTGTCGAGTACGATACACTAGGATAATTTATTTATTCCCCAAAGTCTAACTTAACCTATTATGTATTGCATATTGGATTTTTTAATCATTGGAAGTGTGTTGTATTGGCTTCAGTATAACAAATACAAGGGTTAGGATCTGAAAGTGGAAAATCTGGGAACTTGGAAGAAAGGTCTGTTTTGAACCTGTATGACAAATATTCTTACTGGTTAAAGAATTAGTACAAAAAAAAATCTGTTTTATTGTAACTGCCATGTCACAAACAGAAATGTACAAAACTGTGTAGAAACAATGCAAACCAACCATTTCTGACTAATATAAAGTGGTGTGCTATTTACAACAGGAGAGCAGTGCAGTGGCTCAGATGTAGTTCTCAGAGTAGACAGGAGATTCAGCTTTTTTTTTTAGTCCTTTTTGGTTATCCTCTGAGCTTCAGGGGGCGCTCTGACTGTGAATACAGCAGGGGCAGCAGTGCAGTGAATCATGGATGAAGAGATCACACTCCACACAGAACACACTGTGACATGTTGGACAGGTGAAGACCTACAAACACACACACAGGGAGCAGATAAATACAGATCGGCAAAAGGCACTGAAGCTGCAAAGAATAAATGAACATGAAATGAAATGAACATTTTTAAATCATCCAGTCAATTATATATATTTATTTCTGTAGTTCCATATTTTGGGGAATTAGCGACAAGACAAGGGTCTCAAAAAGAATGATCAAAACTGAAGCAGTAGAGGCCAAGATAACCTGACTTTGGGGCTTTGGAGAGAGTGATATTTGGCTTATATTATGGATATAGCATATATTATACAGCATATATTATATTATGTTTCCCACCAGAAAAGACTGTCAGGTAAAGCAGTGGAAATATTCTGATTATAGTGTATGTCTAAAATATGTGTTGCTGCTGACCCTGTGTTGACTGCCATCTACTGTAGATTATACACTGACTATGGATAAGTTCCTCACACAACCTCCAACTTCAAACAATCTGAACTATCCCTTTTAAGGTACAGAACACAAATTGTGACATCTAAGGTTCACATCTGCACCTCTGGTTGGAACTCACTGGTATACTATTACATCATCAGGGTTATTTTCTCAGATTTGACAAAGCTCCTTTAGAGTTACAGAAGATATTTTACGACTGTTTATACAAGCTGAATAGTTCTTTATGCCAGGAGTCCACTGATATCATGCGTCAAACCGGCGTTTACAGATCCAGACACACACTCAGCTTCTGTACTTACACTTTTATCTTTCAGCTCCCCCTGACAAGCTTGACAGAACCTGGAACCAAATCACAACAGGTTTAGATACACGGCTGCACAGTGTGTGTGTGTGTGTGTGTGTGTGTGTGTGTGTGTGTGTGTGTCAGAGTGCACCTGTCTTCTTGAAGCTCCTCCACAGAAGTCTCTGTAAAGGCTTGGAGGGGGAAGAGGTGGTGGAAGGATCGGGCGAGATGGGGGGCCAACACCAGAGTCAAACCTTGGAGACGACACGTCACACACCAGTCAAAGCTATGGTACCTCTAACAGTGCTACACACACACACACACACACACACACACACACACACACACACACACACACACACAGACAGACTGAATGTTCCCATCAGACATACCACAGACTTTACACTCCACGGGCAGCTCTGTGTACTTGGCGTGGCACTGTGGACAGAAGTATCCTCCCAGAGACAGACCTGGACCACTGCTGCTGTCCAGATGACTAGAAGACACACACCAGGAGCAACACACAAAAGATAAAGAGAATTCACTCTAGTACACAGTGGCTGCTCACAGTTCTGCCCAAGAGGTTGAAATCACGCTGTTTTCTACTTACGACATGCTGAATGAAGGTTTGGCGTCCTGGTCAGTAGGAGAGGCGATGGTGTGCTGTGGAAAACCTGAACAAACACAGGACTACGATTAAGTGTGACAAATAAATGATTGTGTAGTCAGAGTTACAGAAGTGTTTGCTGCCACACCAGAAAAGTAAAAATGGGTCAGCATCACTTTATAATACGAAAATTTGTTATAGGTCAATTTTCATATTATAACAAGTTATTTTTCCATTATTATAACATTATAACAAACTACCGTAATCAGGTTTTATCAGCAATATGCTGTTTATCTTCTTGTAATATAAAATGTTTCAGGTTATAACTAGGGTTTGGAGGGTTACTTTAAAAATGTATTCTGTATTTATACAATTAAGAATTACCAGTTAGAAAATGTAGTCACTAATGTATTCAAGTATCAATATCAAAGTAATGTAACTTGATTACTTTCCGTTACTTATGGATTTTCTCAGTATAAGATATGGTGAAACTGTTTAGCATAATATTGTGTTTTAGTATTTTCAGGGCTGCAACTAATGATTATTTTCATCCGGTTGATTATTTTCTCAATTGATCAGTTGATAAAATGTTGATAAAAGCTGAAGATGACATCCTCAAATGTCTTGTTTTGTCCACAGGTCAAAAATATTCAGTTTACAGTCAGAGAGGAGTGAAGAAACCACAAAATGTTCACATTAAAGATTTTGGACTTTTTTAAAACTACTAAATGACTCAAAACGATGAACTGGTTATCAAAATAGATGCAGATTCATGTAATAATTGATTAATAATAGATTTATTGTTGCAGCTCTAAGTGTTTTATGTTTGTTATTAGGTTTATTAGTTTCTTCAGCTGTTTCTTTCTTCGTTGTGCGCAAAGACAAAAAAATGTTGAATTTTCCCCCCAGTGAGGCATTTTTCATGAGAGGTCATGATAATGAATTGGCAGCTGTGTGTGCACTGTGCATGGTAGGATATTGTTCTTTATTTTACCCATTTTTACTAAATGTATCTGTTATCTGATTCGGTCTTTTTTATCTGTAACTGTAATGGAATACAGTTAACTTTTTTCATGTATCCAGATTATGTAATCCTGTTACATGTAATCTAAAATGTGATCATTTATATTGTTGTAACTAAAACTTTTAACAATAAGTTAGTTCTCACATTATAACATGACATGTTTCAAGTTATAAGATAGACAAGAAAAGTTTATTGTTATAATGTGATAAGTTTGTATGTCGTAATAAAGTGAAAATATTTTGTTATAACTTGAAAAACATAATCACAATAATTTTTTTTTACATTATAACTTGATAATGATTAGTTTTTCTTTTTATGGTGTGGTGGTTATAAGCTTACTTACTATTATAATTAGTATTAGTATTAGTATTAGTAGTATTAATAGTAGTAGTAGTAGTAGTGATCTTGTGAATCTTTGGAAACTACAATGATTGGTCAAATTTGTGGAAAACTTGAAGAATTTGGACGTGCAGAATTCATGGCGACTGGTTGAATATGTGTGAATTGTTGCGATCGCAACATCGAAACTTCCTAGAGGGACTGTCTAAAGGCCCATTATGATAGTTTGTTTTTCTTTTATTGTCACTGTGTTTATTTTCTCCTTTATCTTAATTGTATAATGAAAACTTTAAGATAACACATATATTGATATTATGAATATGGAGATTTCCGTGGCGAGGCTGCACGGTGCTCGAGCTGGCACTATTTCTGCATGGCAAGAGGTGGCAGATAAAATTAAACAACTGCTGTAACTGTCACTTCACAACTTAAATTTTGGTTTTTTACATCCTGCACATATTACTGACTATGGAGACCCACGATGAAGGGAAGGGATGGGGAGGGAGGGATCGCCACAGGGTTATTCTTTTCCTTGTTGTTTGTCATTGTTTCATGTACATGTTGAATTGTCTCTTGCTTTTCTGAAGCAAAATATAATAAAAAGTTGATCACAAAAAAATGAAAACTTTAAGCTATGTCAAGAGTCCGCTGTTAATTAAAGTGTAAGTGTATCCTCGCAAATAATATGAATGAGCGCTCTTAATATGTGTGTGTGTGTCTGATCACTATGACTGATTGATTATACCTGTGTAGTAGATGTGTGTTTATGAGATGCATTGTTGTCAAGTATTATTGCTAATTAAGTTTAAAATGATTCAATACATAAACATTGTGAGTACAATATGACTGTAATTATATTATATTAATATTATATGCTTCCTGGAGAATGCCATTTTTCAAGCCAGATCTTTTTTAAATTTTCTATGTGTAAATAATAATAATGTGCCAAAAGTCACAATTCAGCAGACCATCATACATATATACATACAGAACAGCTGTTCCTGTCATGTTCACCCCTTCTGTTATCATTGTTTTATGTTAAAGACCCAGTGTAGGTCTGTGATGTTTGTGAGGCCGACCTGTTTTTAACACTTGTTTGTTTGGTAGCTCTGATGTGTTTGATGTCTCCAGTTAGTTTGGACACAGAAGTATATGCTGTGTACTGACCCATGCGTATCAAAGAGCATTCAGATGAGGAGCTGGCTGGAGGAGGTTTGACATGCAGCATGAGCAGCTCTTTGAAGTGACTCTCGTCCAGGATGACGTGGTACGTGCCGCCCGTCTCCCTGGTCAGGACCGTACACACCCGGACCTCCGCCGACAGCCCGATCACCGACACCCGCACCTTCAGAGACTTCAGGGTCTGACAGAGGAGGGACATGGTTACACAGAGCCACATTTAAGGTGTTACATTACATGTCAAGCCTATAGCAGCTGAACAAGCGGACACTGATGACTGGTGAGGCTTTGAGGTGACCTCACCTTGATGAGCTCATAGATGTTGGCTGGGTCACATGTGGTGAGGCTGCTGAGGATGATCAGGATCTCCCGGCTCGTGTGTCCAGGCATGTGCCTTCATACAGAGACAGGAACCAGCTGAGTGATGTTTAATAACATTACAGAAACCAGTCTACAACATGGAGATCAGCAGAACATACTTGAGGGTCTGTATGGCCAGGTTGAGAGAGTTGTAGAGGGACGGCTCTCCTACACACAGGGTGTCCACCGCTTTCTTCAGAGCAGCTATGTGCTTCTTTGGATTGCCTGGTAAAACAAAACAACACAACAGATTACAGTAAAGCTGGACCGTGTGATTCTTGCTGTTGTTTAAAAAGATTGAGAAATGTGAATCATCTGTCTTCATACGAGGGGCAGCAGAAGCCTGAGAGGACAGTGAGACAAAAAATTCTGGCGATCCAATTTCCTAAATCTTTTTCTCTTCTGTCTTTATAACTGAAGAACAGGTTTAAAACAAGGTTTTGCCACAATAATCTTCTAATTTCTCCATGCACTTTTAAGACGAAGTACATATGTTGTGTGTTTGCAAGTTGTGGTGCAGTGGTGCACTCTTGTGGCAGAAATTAATATCACAACAACAAACACTTTATGTGAAATAATTCTGACAAAAAAGAACAATGTTACATTTTACTGACTTCACTGATCCACAAACCTGTTCTCACTCCATAGTCTGATGTGTTTCTGATTTATACATATGTAATAACACAATCAGTACTCCCAAAAATCTGCTGTTTTCCAAATTCTATGAGCTAGATATTCAAGCAGCGCTTGTGGACGTGACATGAGACAGTGTGCAACTGAGTGAGCTGATAACAGCTGACTCAAGATCTCCTTAGTTTGGAGATCTTCTAGTCTCAAAACCTAAAAAAACAAGACAGTATGAGAGGTGGGTGACACCATAAAATTTAATTTTGAACTTCTGATATGGATACAAACACTGATACTTATTATCATTAAGAGTTGCTTATGTACATAGACATCAATCCTTTCACTCTTAAACTAGAGGTTATTATATTCAGCCATTATCGTGTATCAGCTGATGAGCAGTTACAGTTTGAAAATGTAACATTAAATAATGCTGAAGAGCTTTTTATTGTTGTTCCACAACATATTAAACATGTTAAATACTATAAAGCTGGATATTCCTGCCTGAGTCTCTCTGGAAGAAATTCTGCCAGTCAACTCTGTCTTGGGATCGGGACGCTGTGGCATTCCCTCCTTGTTCTCTTCCTCTTCTTCATCCCTTCTTTTCTGCATCTCTGCAGCTCTATGTTCTCTTTCTCGTGTTGATTTGGCCGAATGTGTAGCAAACAACCTTCCTACCACAACATTTTCATTTACAGCTGCTCCAAATGAAGCTCCTCTAACTAGTCAGGGTGCAGACCGCGGTGCACTGCACCGGCATGACAAGTGTTGTTTGAGTGCACACAAACACAGACAGCAGTGGAAGAACAACGACAACATGCACTACGCTACTGAATGTTGTTTGCACAGACAATTCTGCTCTTTGATTAAATAAAAACGGCAAAACCTAGAAGAAAAAAAAGAGACTAAAAGAGACTAAAATATTACACTGAGGGGTGGAGTCTAACACTAGCAGTTAATGTGATCCTTACCTGCCAGGTCAGTCAGCTTCTCGGCCCTTTTATTCTTTGTGGTGATAATCCCCACCTGAAAACACGTAATACAAGGTGTTATGTCACATAACAGCCACTGGCAGCTTGTTGAAGGTCTGGTCTGCTGCTGTGTTCAAACTTATGACTCCCCATCACATCTAAACATACAGTAACAGTCCTGGTCCATGTCCCACAGTGACATGATGGTTCAGGCCTACACTCACAATTTGTATCTTAAGGAATATAACTATTTTCTTTAATAAACACACCTGAACCTGAAATATTTAAACAAGGGCTGACAGGATTTAAATGTAAAGTTTAGCATAAAACACAAACAGAACTCATGACTGTAGAAATTTACCTGACTGATGGGGTTCTGGTCAAAATATTCATCGACAAAAGCTTCCAACAGCTGAAGAGGAGAAGAGAGGGGGATGGTTTCTTACAGCTCATCATGGTGTCTGTCTGCAGGTGTACAGTGTGATGATGCTGCTACGCTGCTGAATTTAC
This sequence comes from Lutjanus erythropterus, assembly GCF_056507025.1. NCBI lineage: Eukaryota > Metazoa > Chordata > Actinopteri > Lutjaniformes > Lutjanidae > Lutjanus > Lutjanus erythropterus. The sequence continues at coordinate 38,067,979 of NC_139326.1, read as the reverse complement.
CTTCAGAGTAGAGGTGAGGCGGTTTGGTTTCAAGTCCTGGTCTTCCATACTCCTCGAACAGTCAATCACCACATAGAGGTGCCGCATCTAGAGCACAGGACATCCCATAATGTCTTGAGGTTTTTGGTAATGATGTAGACTAAACAGGAGATTTTATTTTCCTTATTGCAAAATACACTGATTCCTGTACAGCACTTAAAGGGACAGTTCACCTCGAAATCAAAAATACAGATTATTATTTATCCCTCTAGATAGTTTTGGTGTGAGCTGCAGAGTTTTGGAGATATCAGCTGTAGAGATGTCTGCCTTCTCTCTCGTATATTGGGACTAAATATAAAACCAAAAAGATACATTTGGAAAAATGAACAGCAATGTGTCTTTCCAGAAACCATGACCTGGTTACTCAAGATATTCCACAGACCTTGTTGTGAGCAGTTTCATGCAGAATGAAGTGTGCATCTACTCATGGACGAGAGGTTACAGCATTAATGTGCTGTCAGAAGCACAGGCCTCTCTCTTGCTGTTGAGTTTTTCAAATGTATTTCTTGGCACTTTGAGTGCCACAGGCTGACTGCCATTTAGTTCCATTACACTGGAGAGTAGGCAGACATCTCCAAACCAATTTACATTGAAACTGTTAAGACGGATAAATAACACTACAGGTAAGAGGAAAAAATGGAAATAACTGGAAAACTGTACTAACTAATATTTCAATACCCTTTCTGACCAATCCTAGATGGACGCTGATTTTCAGTTTCCACTACAGATCATTAAGGATATTTAAAAATAACGATGTGTAGCATTTGTCACCATGTCGACATGAGCTCTCATGAGTAAAGCAAAGGTTGTGTAGGGAAGAGGCAGAACTCACTCACCATTCCAAGCCTCACTTGTCCATGGCTCTCTATCACCCTGTGAGGTAAACAAGGTGGCAGGTAAGTTAGTAGTAACAACAGTAATACCCTGTTAGAGATCTCATCTTAGGGTTGATCAAGGGAAGAATGTTCCACAAACAATGTAGTAGTACAATAAAAGCACCTTTTCCTTTTGGACTGGAACAGGATCTCTTCCACTGTAGCTTTGAGCGAGCCAGATTCATCCTCCTTCAGCACCTCCCTGTAGGAGAGCACATAAATTCCACAATGATGCAACAAATGAGAGTACACATCTCAAGTTGAAAAACTCCAGTGTTTCACGGTCTTACCATGTCCTCTCATAGCCCCCCTCCCACCGCTTGGCTCTCTCTGGTTCTTCATCCATTATGTCTGCCGGGTCACAAATTCAACTAACTGCTAAAAAAAAAAAAAAAAACAGCTTCAAATTAAAACACAAGTCTGCAAGGTGTGTAAGTCCAATCATACCCAAGGAATCACAAGGAGCCACTTGTCTTGCTTATTTTAATACAACAATACATCTAAAACTGGTTTGTGAATTATTTACTTGCCGAATACTGCACGTGAGAGGACACTAGTGATTCCTAGAAGACTGTGCTTTACAATGTAGGTAGTAAAGCGAAATAAGAAAAACATTATTCAGTTGCAAGTATTCTGAATGGAGTTTGGCATGACGCTGTGTCAAAACAGAAAACCATTATTGAAAATACGAGCGAGACCATTAACAATAACTAATAGTAAGCCAAATTCTTTGCTGCCTTTGGAGTTGATCAAAAATAATTATGTACATATTATTTGCGACTATTTTTATCTATCATAAGACACAAACGATTCGTAATAACACTGTGCTCTGTGAAGTAGCTGTAAAAACATTTAAGAAACGCATGTTTCAGTTGCAAGTATTCTGAATGGACTTTGGCATGATCCTGTAAAAAAAAGTTTCGCTTTTTTTTTCGCGCTGTTTGCCTGAGCTGAATTATTTGTTGAATTTACAGTTAATCAGTTGTGTTCATCTCGTTATATCAATTAAATCTCACATTTATAGTTATATATATGTAGTTATAGTAATTTCTCGATGTCACTGATACAGCCAGCTAGCTTGAGCTATTAATGAGCGTTACTGGGGGGTGTTTAGCTTAATTTCTTGTCCTATAGTGAACTAAGTTATGGTACCTCGAATTACTATCTTGTAATTGTGAGCGATACAATTTACTGTACATTCCTTAAAAAACAATCAGTTGTACCTGCAAAGCCGTGTACAGCAACGCCAGCTGAGCTGGTGCAACAGAGTTTTTAGTCCGGAGAGAAACATGCACTGTACAGAAAGGATCCTCTTCTTCTTCTTACAGAATTTGCAGCAGAGTACACGCAGCAAAGGCGCATTGCTGCCCTCCACAGGTCAATTGTAGAATTTAATTGGCTGAATTAAAGGGATTTCACCAAAAAATGAAAAATTCACTCATTTCACTATTATCTTACATTGTTTGGGAGAATCTGCAGCGCTGTTTTTCTGTGAAACTCCAGCAGTATTTTGTGGACTAAAAAACTAAACCTGACCTTCAATCAGTATGAGCCTGAATAGGTAATGACTGAATTTTCAATTGAAATTTGAGTTTGAATTCTTTTGTACCAAAACTGGTGATTGACAATATTTTGCAAAATGCTTGATATCTTCAAATATGACCACAATAAGTATCTTTTTTGTCACCAGAGAACTATCCTCTGCTGCTTTGCATTTCTTCTACACTTCTAGAAGTCATCCAGGGACCTGGACTGCACCATTTGGCGGGCTGGTTCTGGCCTGCAGGCCGTACATTTGACAACCCTGTACTATTACGATTAAGAGCAGCACAATTACCAGGACAGGTTTTACTTTCAGCTGTGAAGCCCATGTCTATAATGCATTACAATGCATTAAAGGCTGTATCATTGAAAAATACACAGAACGTTATACAATTCATTTATTTGTTTAATGGGTCATGACAGTACTCACTATACACTTTTTGATGATGAACAAATGAATTTGGATATTTACATTTCACTTATTTAATGTTTTTCCTAAAAATCATAGTTGGAACACATTTTGTTGTAATTTATAATGTATTACAAAGTATTACATATATACTCAGAATGGGTTATACTGTGCTAATAGCAGTGCATGGTCATAGTTATAAGCACACATATTCAAAATACTTAATAACAATTATAACACATAACGATGCACGTCTATAATGCACTATAATCACATCAGGATGTATTTTAAGTCATTATGATGCATTACAAAATAGCTGTAATGCATAAATAACATGATTATAATACTCTATGATTCTTGCCAAAATATCAGTGAGTGCTGAGCAATTATCAGTGGTGGACAAAGTACTCAACACCAGTACTTGAGTCAAAGTATAGATACTCCTGGTCAAATATTACTCAACTACAAGGGAAAGTTGCTCAGTCAAAATTTTACTTGAGTTAAAGTACTAGAGTACTTGGTTTTAAAAATACTTAAGTATTCAGAAGTACACGTTTATAAAAATACTTAAGTATTCAAAAGTACAAATTACAAAGTACATTTTCTAATATCAATACATGCTGTATTGTTTTCATGATGTATTTACAGAAGCTTGTAACTCTCTGAAACCACCTGATGATGCTCTGATGCTTGTAGAACCACTCTGCTACACAAAACCTATAGAAACACCTATAAAAACTTCAACATAGAAATACAATCAAAACCAAAAAGGACATTCTGATGTAACTGTATTAAAATCACGAAGATAACTGTAAGGAGTTCTCCAAGTCTGTTAAATAACTGAGATTTCTTTCTGTCTTCAGAGGCAGTATGTGCATGCATTATGTGGTATTTTTCACCCCAATTAAACAATCCAACTTTAAAAGCTACCTGGAATAATGAATAATTATAATAACATCCTGAGATTTAATTTTGTCTTTGTCCTGCTGTCACCATTACTGCTTTTTGTTTGAATGACAGAGGGAGAGTTTGCTTGTTCTTGTTACAGAGCGCCTGGACGTATTTCTGCTTTTACATCAGTCCCATTTGAGAGGAGCTACTGTGATTGGTTTCCTGTGTTTTGTGAGAAACACAGCATGTGACCAACTGCATTTTAGAAAAGAAAAAACAGCAACAGCTGACTTCAATGATGCGCTCAGTCAAAAAGTAACAGCAACCTTCCTAGAAATGTAGTGGAGTCAAAAGTACAATATTTGTCTTTGAAATGTAGTAGAGTGAAAGTAATGTTTCCACAAAAACAAATACTCAAGTACAGATACTCAAAAAATGTACTTAAGTACAGTACTCAAGTAAATGTACTTCGTTACTGTCCACCACTGACAATTATGAGGTATTACATTTGATTTTATTAGTATTATAAAATCATTAATGTTATGACTATTGTTGTAAAGCATATAGAATGTGTGAGTGTTAAATTATAGATTTGTTATAAGCACAGTATAATGCATTCTTTATAATGCATAGGTATCAGAATGTTTTGATTACTATAAACATGAATTACCTTGATCATACATTACTATAATCACAGTATAACACGTTTATACTGCATCATAAGCATGAGCTTCATAGTGTTTATTTCAAACACAGTAACACAAGTTCATAAATAATATTTGTTTATTAAAAGCTTATATCCCTGCGATAACTTTGTGATTGCACTCCAAAATATGCACATTGCATACATCAGCTGAGAGAAACAGGCAATTTTTCCATTAATGGAAACTCTGTGGAATAAAAATATATTGACATGGTGGGAGCTATTGTTCATGTGCTTTTGAATAATACAGAAATAAGAAATTAATTACAGTAAAATACAAGTGTTAGACAAATTTTAATGGCAACAGAGCCAAGGGAACAGAGCTATCATTAATTAATTAGCCTAAGAGTCTAAAAGGTCTATTAGGAACTTAAAATTACAAAAACAGAGAGGTTTCATCAATTCCAGAAAACAGTGCAAAAAAGTACAGAAAAGGTACCTAGAGAACAATTTAAACTAACAAAAAACTAAAAATACATTATTTACAAGAGGCAGTTAGTGACTTCATGAGACGTCTCAGCTGTGCCTTCATTATACATGAAACACATTTTTAAAAAGCTTATTAAAGTAGTACGATAATTGCTTGATAAACATCACGCTAAAATATCTCATATTTCTTCTCTCACTTTCTAACTTCAGGAGAGAAACCAATAAAATACATTTTATACACCTTCTATTAGTATTTCTTCATGAAACTCACAGAGGTTGAAGAATTGATCAAACAGTAAAAAAAAAAAATTCCTTCACCCCTTCTTCTGGGAAACATCTCTGGTGATTGGCTTTACACTGATGTGATATAAAGGAAACAGGCTTTCACTATAGTAATCCCACATAACTCAAACACAGTGGGGTGAGATATTGCAGATTTGTCTCTTTCCCAGCATGAGGGGGGCGTCAGAGGTGAGGGTTCAAGGCCGGCGGTCGTAGTCACTGATCTTCTTCTTGATGTGCGACAGTTTGGACCTGAGATATTTACATCTCTTCTTCTTAATCTCGTAGGTTGGGGACTGCAGGGGACAGAAAACCATTCAAATTATTAGATTGTATTCACAAAATAATTGTGCTTCACTGTGAAGAACAACGCAGATGGAAACGAGTGTATGTGCTCTACCTTCTTGAGATTCTTCAGTCTGGTGTATTCATCCATGGCATCCTGAAAGTAGACAGGCAGTTGTTAAAGATCCAAAGTCATTACACCATTCCACATTCATACACTAATTTGTTTTATGCCAAACCATGGTTTCTCAGCCTTTTCTGATCATTCACCTGTATTCTGGTCCAAATATTCTAGCTGTCCCACAATGAGAGGAGTGTGAAGTGGCTATAACACACATTTATGCCACTTTTACTTTACTGTTATTGTATTTTCTGTAACATAAGGTCCTAAACGTTCACCACAACTTTATCCCAATGACATTTACTTGTCTATGTTCTCATTACCTGACTAATTTCTCATCTTTATCTGTATCAAATTGTATTTGTGATAATCGCAGATTTTATATAAGTTCTTTGAACAGGGGTAGACAGACCAAACTTCTCTTCAGAGAGAAGAAAACTCAAACTGGCAGCGCCACACTCACCAGGAACTGTGGACTGCCCTCGGGGTGTCGGTCCAGCTCTCTGTTCAGGTCAGCCAGGTCCTGGTTTATGCTGTCCAGCTCAGCCTGAAGGCTCTTGTATTCCTGGTGATCCCGGTCAAATTCGCGTTTGTAGTTCAGACGCTCTTGCTCATCCACAATAGGAGGAAACATACTACAGACCAGAACAGGATGAAATCAGCTTGGGCAATTTATTATATGACAACCTGACATTAATAGTAATACCTGTTGTTAGAGACATTTGGCAGTTCGCACATAAGATGGATTTATGATGAAGAAATACAACTCAAACAATCCCTTCACATCCACTCACATGCTGAAGTCCTCCTCGTCCAGGTCATCTCCAGACTCCACACCGGTGTCATAGTCCTTCAGTCGAGGCTTCAGGCCTCCCACAGAGCTGCTGATCTCTGAGTCCCTGCAAATACAATCATTGATTTATATTTTTTTAAGCAGCCTTGTCAAGTACCTTCAATTTCAAACATTATCACTGACCCACAACTTTCAACGCTCTAAAGACAGTGGAGAATTTGGTGGATTTCAGAAAGCAATGAAATCACAAAACTCCTCTCTGGCAGGGGACTCCGGTCCATTAACACCAAAACCTCACACTACGAGCATGGTTTCTCCCTGACTGTAGGCCTCATCAACAAGGCCCAGGACCCCCACTGACACCGACTCGTTCTCTTCCCCATGGACACTACACATTTTTTTATTTGCACATCTGTGAAGCTTCTACTTTTAGCTTGAGGTGGAACATTAATGCACATGTCAATAGTACTATTTGCACATTTAAATAGTGTACATTTGCACATTGCTAAATCAACATGTTCTACAATCCATAATCTTCATTTTAAGCACTGTTGCTGTAGCTATTCTCAATCTAAAATACATCTATTTCACATATTTTTAGCATAAATTTCTATTTTAAATTATTTATCTCTGACTCTGTATATGTTTGTTTCGTTTATTTTGACCAAGATGCACAACACCTGTGTAAACTCATAAATTGATCAATAACTTGCTATTTGTCAGACTTCATATTCCATTATATATATGTAATATTTCTTCACATATGTTCAGGTATGCGTATCATAAATTAAGGTTCAGATCAATCCCAGAAGATCAATCTGCAGTAAACTCATTCAGCTCATTTCAAACCGAGGGAAGTCTTAAAAAATACAGGCCTTTGTGAGGTGTACTGTATGATGCATGGCTTACCCTGGCAGGTAAAGAGGCTTGTTCTGGTCCAGCCGATCCAGATAGTCTCTGGACCCCCCAACGTGGGGATTAGGGTCATTGACCAGCACCTCTGGCTCACCAGACACATTATTCACCTGGAACAGAGAGACAATGTGAGACCATGGGAGAACATTTTCCAGCAGAGTTTGACAGAAAACATGTTAGCGTAGATATGAGGCTGAAGTTCAGCTTTGGTCAAAGTCAAAGTGGTCCCTGATTAAAAGTTTTTTTTGTTTTTTTTTTTACTTGAAAATTCACACAGTAGTCCTCAGCCTCTTATAACAGTTGCGTACTGTCTCCTGTGGCTTTGGAGGAACAGGGGGCATAAAAGTTGATGCATAAAGAGTCTAATGAAGTGGGTCTAATTATCTAGTTGCATTATGGGAAGTCTAGGAGCCATTGCTTTTGGAGCTTGACCCATACTGAAGACTAAACGCCAGGATATCTTGGCTTCAGCTGCTTCAGTTTTGACCACTCCTACTTTTTAAGTGCCTCTCACAAGTCCTTCAACTTTATGAAAGTGAAATATTAAATTACCAGAGTACCTCTGTAAGTCATGTGACAAACAACTATATTATACATACTGTTAGAGTTTTTCACCATGCCACAACCTGCCATTTTAAACTATTTGAAATCTGCAGGATGCAATTTGAACATACAAAATGCAAAACCTTTGCCTCTCTTTCTACTACCTTGTATCACCCCGCTGAGCCCCTCCCACCAATTGGCACACCAAACATGCACATGAATGTATTTGGTCTTGAAGTGGAACATCAAGGTTGTCAACTGTTGTAACCAACTAGCAAATTAACATCTATCCTAATCAGTGGTGGGAAAATTACTGAAATTTTGTAATTAGTTACAGATACTAGTTGCTTCTCTCAAAAATAATTAAATTACTTTATCAATAAATGCATAGAAAAGCATTACTTTTGCTTTACCTTTAAATGTCTGCTTTGATTTTCTCATTAATGCATACGTAGCTATATTATTTTAGTGTCAACTGACAAATTCATCATTCATCCATTCATCATTATATCCATTATCACTGATAGGGATTATTACTACTCCTGACCACTAGAGGGCAGCAATGATAGCATTCCTACATGTAAGCTACACTTTTATTACCTATGGGTTAGACAGCAGGATGTAGTAGTAGCAGAACAGAGATAGTGTTGGATATGTATGCTACACTATGATGAAAAGAAAATGTTATAATAATTATCTTTTTAGATTAACAAACAAAAATGTTTTTTTCTTGATTGAATTTTGACTATTACACGCCACCAACAATATTCATTTTTCTCCTAGAAAAGTTTGTTTACCTCAGCTTTCAGTCAAGTTTTCCTGAGGCCCCTGTCATACTTGCCCTAGTTTACACTTCAGTAACCTGTTTTCTCCATATGATAAACACTCTGGTTGTATGCAGCGTTCACCAAGACCAACCGGTTCCTCTACTTCTCCCTGCGTGCCTGAATACCACCGATACCATCACTACCATCAACAGGAAGCCTGAGACAATGTCTCTCAGCCAGTACACCTGTTGAAATGTCAGCTCTGAATGCACTGCTGGGAAGGTTCACACACTTGGAATGTCACCTGTGCAGGTATGGAAGTAGTTTTTCAGGTCAACACTTTCATTTGTCCTCAGAACGCAGAGCATGACATGTAAGAACACTTGGATTTCTATTAATGTACTTTTGTGCAAGTCTTGTTTTAATGTTGTACATACTAATAATTGTTGTATAGGTTTTTTTTTTATTTTTAGAACAAATCATCTTGACAACACAGCACATCATACCAGAGTGGCTTAACAGACCACACCCAGAAACTGGAAATGAAACCATCCTTTCCTGACGCACACACACAAACGCACACCTTTATCACTTATCATCTGTCTTAACTAATACGTCATGCCGTGTCTGCATTTTCTTTAAGAATGTGGCACAACAGAGTAGGTTAGACTCTGTGCTCATTTCCTTGAAGTAAAATATTCTCCTATGTAGCCATTTTGTGAGAAAAAAACTGTTGTACAGAGCATGGCTTTAGAATATCCCTAAGATATCTCTAGACTTGTAAGATTATGAATCTTTAAGGTCTATTTACAGATTACACAAATATATTTTCAAAGTAAAAGACTGATTAAATACAAGTTTGTACTCAGATTCAAACTCACCACATTATAAAGGAACAAACAACAGTAATGAAAAGATAAGTGAACTTCCCAACATCCACTTTTCCCATTTTATTTCCCCTTTAAGGTTGTTAAAATAATCTTTTTCTACTCTATCTGAAAATATATTGGCTATCATCTCGTTCAAGCTCTCTATTGAGAATATATGATGTTTACACTGAGTGAAATATTCAAACAAGGGATGTACAGTATGGATTTTTTCAGCTGATATGGATAACTGATAATTACCTGCTTCTCATGGCTAATACAAAAAAAGATTACCTGCTATTTCACATTTTTTTATTTTAAAAAAAATTGTTCATATAACCTGTAGTTTCTACACACCTGAGGTTACGAAAGGCTCAGATGTAGTGAGCAAAGGTGGGCGATTTAATATTCCACAGCTCTGACTGAACCAAATCTACCGGACATCACTACTACGACAACAAAACTGTTGTGACCCTTCAAATGTTCATTTACTATTTCTAGTGAAGTACATCAAAACACTCAAATGAAAACATACTTTGGCTTTTACACAGAATTTTACACAGTAGAAAACGAACTAAGGTGAAATAAAACTATACATGACTGATTTGAGTCTTTGTCAAATCTATCAATTGCCCTCAGAAAGTGTTGTGTATTTATTGTACACTCTGAACTTCTGAAATCTTGCCCACGATTAATATTCCCATGTAAATAAATAAACCTAACACAGAAACAAAAAAAAACCTAAATTAAAACTTTAGATTTGTCAACAATTTAAACTCAACTGAAACAAGAAAATCCACTCTGGGAACCAACTGAAACTCAATTGATAACCAAATAAAAACTAATGAAAAATACAAAACTATATCACTCACCCACTCCCCGACACTGTTGTGTAGACCATTACTGATGACCTTCACTTCCTCCCAGAGAATGCGGTCCCGGCCCCAGCGCCTGATCTTGGAGCGAGTCTTGATTGCAAACACCAGCAGGATAATGAGGGCCACGAACACCAGGAAGCCCAGGACAATAGCAATGGCCTGCAGAAACCAGAGGACTCAACGTGAGTGGGCTGAAATTACATCCACTAACATGGACAGTAAATGAGAAGGAGGTCTGCAGGTGGGAGCTCACTCAAGACCAAGACTTAGACTTGTTAATAATGGGTCTGAGTCAACAGGGCAAACAGGAAAGCTCCAAACCACTACTTCACTACATTAAAAAGGAAACCCCTCCCCAAAATCTACACAGGCACATCTGCTGCCACCCTCAAATAGCAGTGAATCATTTGGTTTAAGGAGTTCAAAGCATCCAAAACTGCATTTGAAAAATTTAACTGCAACTTGTCCATGAACAAACAATGTAAGGGCTAGTCAGAATAATAACGTTCCTGCCATCAATCTCTGACCAGTGTGCCCCCTAATCTTCTTAGGTATCCATCATGGTGATCATTATGTCAGCTCAAAAGACATGTTGTCAAATCAGATACAGTTTTTCCAATGAAAATACTGGACTTCATGTCTGGATGATGTGAAACATTCAAAAAGCTACAGTAAAACTGCATAATACCTTGATACACTGTCAGCAATTGTAAAGTGAAAGCACAAGGTATCTGTAGTAAATGGGGCTAAAACATGCAGAAGCACTTGTTTGGTCAAAGCTGCTTCAGGACCGTTTTTTGGAAATTAGGACCTAAATTATATCTGATATGGTTTAGTTAGTAGCTCTGACACCTACAATGAAAATGTGCTAAACTAATTTGTCTGTGAATTTCTAAAGATTGGCTACATCTTGCAGGACAATGTAAAATAGTTTCAGATTCATTGCTTCACAACAAAAACATCCATGTGAAAACATAATCTAATCTCATGTTCAGTCATCATACATTATTCATCTTAAAACCCATCTAACACAGATGGTTGACCACCATACAGCCTCTTTCCACTTGAGGTTTTTGCCTCTTAAAAATGTTTTTCCTCACCACTGTCACCTAGTGCTTACTCTAGCAGGGAAAGGTTGGGTCCCTAGAAATAATATTATAAAGAGTACAGTCCTGACCTGCTCTATATGAAAAGTCTCCTGAGGTAACTTCTGTTGTGATTTGGTGTTGCATAAATAAAACTGACCTCACTTGACTTAAAACTAGAAAATCAGGTAACAGTTATAACACCTAACACATAATGTCTCATGTGTCCAGTGCAATTTCACTTGTTTTAGGAATTTTAGAAGTCAGCATCATCATCTTTACAAAAAAGACTAAATAAGGCTTGATTGAAGCACCAGTATCTACAGTACCTATGATGCATGCGCACTGATTTAGTATAGAAAAGGGGAGAAATAAATTTATGCTAGAGGCAGATTTTTTGATTTTGCTTGTGATAAAACAAAAAAATAAATTATGACTTTAAACTACTATGAGCAAGATGAACATTTTTGCAGTGTTCACTATTCTTTGCACCACTCAGTTCCCTTAAAGTGACAGTTTTGATTTATTGGAAATGGATTTGTGTGAGGTACTTATCCGTAGTCAGTGTATTGCTTAAAGTAGAAAGCAGTCTGCATACCACTAATTTGGAGAAGCAGCAGGTTTTTTGTTTAGGAAGCTAAACAATGTACCGTTGTGGGTCAGCAGCAAGATGTGTTTTAGATATATTAAAAAAAATCAGTTTAAGTTTATCAGTTTTCTGAGGGGAAATTACTATTGTATAAGCCAAATATCACTCCCTCCAGACCAAGCAGATTCCTTACAAATGACTGATTTTGTCAAAGGAGTCTAGAGGCTTTGCAGCGACTGATATTTGGCTTATTTAACAGTGGTTTCCCATTATAAAGGCTGTCTGACTGCAACGTAAAGCAGAGAAAATATTCTAAATGTGGAGTACACTTAAACTGATATTGATTCTTTTAGTTGGCTAAAATACATTTTGCTGCTAACAATGTCCTCAGCAATACACTTCCTGGTGTCTGTTGCAGTACTCCTGCTGCTTCTCCAAACTGGTGATGTGCTAATCCCCATCTACTGTAGATAAATACTCAACAATGTATAAGTACCTCATTCAACCCCACTTCAAATAATCTGTACTATCCCTTTAAACTGTTTTCTTTAAATCTTTTTAGGCAATAATTTTATTTTCAGAATTATTTTTAGCTGAAATTAAATGATCATCACCCAATTATTATTATCACCCGAAAAAATTAAGGATATCCCACCTCCTGGGGCTCCACCACACAGTAATGGTACAGGTACTGGTTGAGGAAGATGCCCTGGGCCTGGTTCTGGTTCTGGTACTGGGCACACAGCTGTCGGATCTGGCTGTAGTACACAGACCCTGTGGACTGGGCTGTTGGGTTCACTGCTACCAGGTACACAATAGTGGCGATGATCATCAAAAATGCCAAGATGGCGCAGATGATGATGGTTGCTAGGTAGAACTTTGATGAGCGGGCGACATTTTGCCTTGAAACAACCAACACAAATATGATGAGCACAGCTATGAAGGTGATGCCAGCGATGGCGATGATGAAGCCTTTTCCAGCTTTGGGATCCATTTGTGCTCCTCCATAGCCGTAGTAGCTGCCGCCACCGCTGCCGCCAATGCCTCCTCCGTACGAGCCGCCATAACTGCCGCCATAAGAGCCACCGTACGCGCCACCACCGTATGAACCACCATAACCAACACCTGGCAGCAAGCCACCTCCACCGCCCAGGCCCATGAGGCTCATATCGTAGTCCCAGGCCAGTGTGGAGGCCACGCAGGCAAACACAGCCACACACATGACAATGATGATGATACACAAGATCTTCATCACGCCCGGTGGTGACGTCCACTTATAGAAGTGAAGCATCTTGTCTCCTGGGTAGTAGGAGAAGGCTGGATTGGACATGAGCTCACTGTGCCTGTGTCTGCTGCTGTGGCTGCAGCAGAAGAAGACAGAGGAGCTTTGGTCAGAGTGTGTTGGGACAGAAAAGACTGTGGAGGGATCTGTTACCTCCTGGCTGATGCTGCAGTAAACACTCTAAATACAGATATAAAAAGTAAGAAATTCTTCTGCAGGGGTAAAGCACTGATATGGTAACTGCACAACAGCTACTACTGTAGTCTAAACTGTATTACTAGGACATATTTCACAGAGTACAGACATATTTTAAGAACATTTAATATGCAAAACTGGAATAAATAGAAAAAATATTGTAATTTCAATAACACTGCAATTAATTGTGCAGCCCTAAATTTAACCATTGTGAAATTACAGGATGTAGTCTGTAATAGTCATGGATGTTCAGCAACACAAAGCTGAAAGTAAAGAGTGGTATCTACCTGCTGTCATATTTGATAGTTCCTAAATTGGCCTATATATAGGTGTTAAACTGATTCCATCTATTGGATTAGCAGACCTTCTCCATTCTCACAAATAAAATCTAAATTTCCACAGAGCTAGTTGAAAAAATAAGTAGAAGACCATGTGACTCATGACATGAATGAAAGACTGCTCCTTTAAACAACTATGCTGCTGACGTTGGAACTTTCTGCTGCTACAGAAGTATGTTCAATGTACTACAAACTACTCCAAAGTTCAACATAGCTTTAATCAGGTAAATCTGAATGACATGTCATGGGATGACAGTATAGTAGTGAGGGATAAATGTCGGTCAACTTACTGTTTGCTACCTGTCTGGTAGGGTGGGGGGCTGTGTTTATTGCTCGGCATACTGAAATGCAACTGGAACACACCCTGCTAAAAACAAAAAGAAACAGACAATTGGTTGAGCAAAAAAGTGACTTTTGTATGATGTCAGCTATGAGTATCATTGTTCAGTCAACCATCTTTCACAAAGGCAGGCCTTTGTTTTATCCATCAATTTCCCACAAAATCAATACACACTTGTGAAAAAACTGAATAAACTCTTATTAAAGAATGAGTACACAAGATTAGGAATAACATTACCACAGTACTTGACACTTTCCAATACTCATGTGCTATGACATATTTCTGTCAGTACCAAAAAATTATGGACATGTCATACCAGGCCCACCCTACTGATATGAATCTTGAGAGTAGAGGAAAACATTATGCTTGTCTTAATCTGGTGTTGTAAGGTGTTGGGCCACCTTGTGCCACCAGTACAGCTTCAATGCGTCTTGGTATTCAATCAAAATATCTCTTAACTCTACTGGAAGAATAGTCCTATATAGTGAATATAGTCCTTTGTTCAGTTAGCCCTTGTGGAAGAGACCACTTCCACCAGGACAGAAATATTTCATTGTAGGTTAAAGATGATCACTCAGAACAACTTTTCCGTTTCAGATTTTCAGTGACCCTTTCCTCTACTAAATGGACAAGTGGATCCAAGCCGTGCCAGCAAAATAATACTCACAGCATAACACAGCCACCTGTAGAGGTAATGCATTCAGGCCCGTACTGTTTGCTTGGTATTTGCTAGAGATGTTCCAGTAGCTTTTTTTTTTTACTTCCCAATACTGATTCAGAGGTGTATATGATTGCAAAGTTGTACTGTCTGGCTCAGGTTTAGAAAATTTCATGTACAGGGCACTGCTGGCAAGTTGCAGAGTCCCATTTTGGGATAATTCCAATTCAATTATATTAGACCAGTGCATAGACTTGCACACTCACCAATATCTGATCCAGCATTTTAGGCTGTATCAGCTACTACTTTCATTTCCACTAAAAAGAAAGTAACTCCAACATTAAACTGCTCACAACAAGTTCTGTGGATTGTCTTTAGTAACTGGGTCATTATTTCTGGAAAGAGACACTAATTTTGATTTTCAAACGAGTGAGTGCCATTTAGTCTCATTATATTGGAGAGAGGGCAGACATCTCTACAGCCAAAATCTCCAAAACTATCTGCAACTCACACCAAAAAAATGTAGATGGATAAACAGCACTACAGGCCAGGGGAAAAAAATGTACCTTTGATTTTGAGGTGAACTGTCCCCTTTCTAATGCTGGAATCAGCATGTGCTTGAAAATCTTGCTTTAAAAAAATGACAATTAATCAACTACCAAAATAATTGTGAATAGTTGCAGCTCTACTCATTTGACCATATCACTTGTCTCAACATCTCTGTAGACCAGTGCCTATGGGTTTTGGACCACTGAACTCTCAAATGTTCATTCATCTGTGTCATGAGAGTTTTGTGCTCTACTATAATATCCCTATAGTGTTTCCCATAGATCTAAATGCAGATATCCCTGTTGTCACTGTTTCTATTGAAACACTAGCCAGTTGAGCAGTCATTGTGACTGAAGCTCCTGCTGTGTCCCAACAATAAACTAAGTATGGGCAACTAGAGATGGTTCCAAAATTGTTTGATCCACTGGAATTGTACGCCGCCAAGCTTATCAATTTCTTTTATCAATGCCGGCATGTTTTTCTGACAGTTTGCATTACAAAACAATGATCGAAGACTCATGTCTATGCTGAAACTTCCACCAAAAAGGTGTCATGGCACGGAGATTTTTTCTCCTCTGTGTTGTGACTGAAGAGATAATCAGGATTTCTCACACTTCTCAAGTCAAATTCAACATTTTTAAAAATATTTTCAAGGTGCTTTTAAGGTCTACACATTTATATACATGTATATATGCTCAAATTATTATTTTACTTATTCATCACATTAATGCACTCACGTTTGTGCAATAAACAAACAAAATCATGTTTTGTGAACAAATTTTACAGAGAGATGACAAAATTCATGTTTCAAAATGTGTCATCTTTCAAGGCTCAAGCAATCGTCTTTATTTTGTGCAAAAGCAAGGTTCTCAGCTTATTTTACTTCTGTATCCAAAAAGCTAACTATTTAGTCAGACAGATAATTATTCTGAATATAATGAAATTAGAATTTCAAGCACTTTTCAGACCTTTGCTGGATTTCCAGCAC
Organism: Lutjanus erythropterus; assembly: GCF_056507025.1. NCBI lineage: Eukaryota > Metazoa > Chordata > Actinopteri > Lutjaniformes > Lutjanidae > Lutjanus > Lutjanus erythropterus. The sequence goes on along the minus strand of NC_139326.1, from coordinate 38,051,617 downwards.
CCATAATGGTCCCTGGATAATAAGACAGCTGCATTGATACTGAAAACACCTGTGCAGGCCTACTTCTTCTGCATGAAGAAAACTGAGCAGGGAATCAATAAAGAATCATAATGATAAGCATCATTATTGATAATGACATTGGTATCAATAAAATCTTATTTGTTCTCATCCTGAACTCTCATTGAAGTCTCACAGCTCTTTTCTTCCTGTCATCTTGATACAAAAATCAGGATCAACTTGGCTGGCTCCACATTTTTATACACACAATAGTATGATTGACTTAATTGTACAATGCAACTGCAGCTGTATTGATGCATTTAATTTGTCAGCCATCTGTATGTGAGGCAAGTTAACTAGTAAAGTATCCCCATGTACATTTCACAGAAAGCATGATGGATCACTTGGTTCATTCAACACAAATCATCAAATATTGACCCTCAGCAGTGAGCTGCTCTTCAAACCAAAACAAGCAAGGCTAGGTCTTAAAGTTTGTTTGTGGTGAAACAAAGCAGCAGTAAGTGGGTGGAGATGCAGGCTACTGGCACACAAACTGATACTGCCTACTTTGAAAAAAGAGCACCTGACAAGTCAAACTGACCTGGGTTAGCTGGTTTCACAGAGAGTGAAACTACGGACTGTACAACTGACAACTCATCAAGTGTTTTGACTAAAATATTCTGCCGTAGGCACTATTTATATTTTTACATTCCAAAACATTTAAAACCAAAGGAATAAAGGCTAATACCAAACAAATGAACGATTCAATTTTTAAGGTACCCTTCAAAATATAATTTTATCATTTTATGCTACCATTAAAGTAAAAACAATGTAGCTAATAGCTCAAATATAATTCCAGGCAAAATGTATCTTTTAGAATGACGAAATTAAACCTGTGATATTTTCTCACGCCTGTTAAGCTAACCCATGTTTTTTTCAACTGTTAAAATTAAAGCTTTGACTTCCAAATTACCTACACAGTTGATTCATAATTTGTGTATTACTACACTGGCCCTAAAAGACAGCTCACAATGTTAAAATGGACCTACCTCGTGTGTTCAATCGTCCGCTCAGATGAAGATAGTACCGACAGTGCTGAGATGATGAACGCAAACAACAGGTACACTAGGCGCGCGGCCGTATCCTGCGTGCTCTGCAGCGCGCGCTCAGGGACTACAGAGAGACGCGCCCAACAGGTGTGTGCTCGTCACGTGATCTCCTTCCCCTCCTCCTCCTCCTCCTCCTCCTCCTCCTCCTCCTCCTCCTCCCAGGTAGTGCAGGACTAACCTGTCCTCTCAAGGCAGCGGCACCATTTACTCTCCCTCCTGGACTCCACACCCCGGGGCCACCGAAAGTCAGTGCGGTTTGAATGCTCCGAGTTTCAGTTCCTAATGACCTTTTCCCTGGCAGCCATTTTAACATCAAACGGTAGCGTAGACGCAGGTGTTACCAATGATACTAATAAGGCCCAGTTCCATTCATGTCAAACAGAGTCAAGATGCTGCTATTGTGCATGTTGGCTCCCTGGAAAGACTCTGCTGCACTTAAATGGAACTGGACCTTAATTTATTATACATTAAACCTGTTTAGCTGCTAAGTATTAAGTAAGTAAGAGTTTACAGTATGCCAATATTTAAGTTTTACGTCAACAAATGTCAATATCATCACTAGTTTTCATTTGTTTTAATCAATTTAAAATGTGTTAAAATTGTACAGTTGACAGTAAATATACACTTGAAATAGGCCTAATTTGAAAGTAATTAAAGAACTAAATTGAAATGTGAATTATTTCAGAAAATTCGAAAAAAATGTCAGACTATTGGAGCCTTAATAAAAACATATGAGTGAAGGAAGAGTTTTTAAAATTGTGCATTTCAAGAATAACTATAGTTGAAATGTCAAGCATAAAGTTGAGATATGGAAAAATAAAGTAGGAATGTCAAGAATAAAGTCAAAATATCACACTTTCAGATTAGTGCCAGGCATAAGAAAAAAGGAAGTGAAAATGTCAACAATAAAGCTGAAATACCATTTTAAGAATAAAATCAACTTAATTGTTGACATTTTTACTTTTTCTCAAAATGCAAAAAAAAAAAAAAAAAAAAAAAATACCCTCTCATTATTTCCCCTTAAGCCAGGCCCTAATACTCTTCAACAGAATATGAGTGTGACAAATTCTTACTTGCAAGTCTTACTTGCTAGTTTAAATTTTTAATAGGTTTTTCACCAGTTGAAAGCTTTTGTATGGATAAAATGTAACCCGAGGCATGAGAGGCTGTCATGCTGGTTCAGTCTTCCTGTTGAGTAACATCAACATGAAAACGCCTCCAGAGTTGCAAAACCTGACACCGGGAAAAGAGTTTAAAAAAATACACCTCAGCTCAGAAAAACCAGTCCTCCCGGCTGTATACCTGCAGAGCCGCAACAGCAGCCATTTTATGAGCGTTTCATTGACGTGGAGATAAACATGGAGCTCTGCATTCCTCCAGGTCATTCTAGCTTGAAAAAATGTTCAGTGTTTGTGAGTTTGGTATTTTTTTCCCAATGATCATCAGAGAGGGGAGCCACACCTCTTCACTCATAAAAAAACCAAAAGACCTCAACATTTTAGTAAATAAATCACATTTGGACCATTTTTTAAAAATAAAACAAGCAAAAACATATTTTTCCAAACAAAACAATTTGTTGCTTTAATGATTTCCTTAAGAAATCAGAATGGTCCGTATAACCAGGTTACAGTATACATATTAAAGGGATAGTTCAGTTTGTTTGTTTTTTTCAAGTATATGAGGTACTTATCTACATTACATAGCAGTCAGTACACCAGCAGCAAAACATAGTTAAGACACCTAAAAAAAAATACATATCAGTTTCATTATTTGCTATTTTTTAGGATATTTTCACTGATTTACCTTACTGTCAGACACCCTTTGCTGACTGGAAATCACCATTATATAAGCCATATATTGTTCTTTACAAAGCCACCAGACTCCTTTGGCAAAACCAGTAATTTTATCTCCAAGAACACAGCAGTTGCTTATCTAATGCTGCATTGATCGAATAGATTGTTTTTATTGTTGTGTGACTTTGGTGTTTAGAAGGGTTCATTCAGATTCAGAAGTCACACAATAACACAAACTAACTAACTGGTCAAGGCGGCAGTTGACCAGCAACTCCCATGTTCTGCAAGATAAAATATTTCTGCCAGTGGAGTCTGGTGGCTTTGGAAAGAGCGATATTTGGCTTTTATAATCTCGTCGCAAACAGTTATCTGATGGCAAGGTTTAGTGGTAAAAATATTCCAAATATAACTTCATACACCAGTACTCCTGTTGCTTCTCAAAACTTTGTTCTGATTTCACTGCTATTATCGTCTTAAGAATGAATGTGAAATGCAACAGAAGTGTGCAGAACAATGCATGGATAAAGTCAAAAAAGGCTAAATACAAAAAGTATAAAAAGGTGCTTTATTTGGTATAAAGCAGTACAAAACAATAACATACACATATCAAACACTGTACAAATAAGAGAAAAGAAGTGACTAAAACTAATTTAAAAAGATCAATCTGTTATATTGTGTTTTCCATAACAGTGTGAGGGACATTCTACTGTAGAGAGCTTTTATTAAATGTTCATATTGTGCTTTACAGTTCAAGAGATCACTAGTTGACTGGATGATGGAAGAAATTCTTTGTTAAAGCCACTAACAACAGAATACAGCGAGCATTACGGCAAGCAGCTAAACCTCCACAGTATGACACATAATGTATGTAGTACTCTATCTGACCAACTAACTAACCTCCAACAAAAACTTCTACTGACACCTCCATCTGCTACAGTGCTATTCACATGCATTGGGCGTCATGCAAGAACCGCTCGTATGAACAGATTTGTTCTTAAGTGGTGCATACGAGTGATTTAAGAGAAGTTGTGCCATTCACCAATTTTCTCGGATTTTGAATTATCTCTCAGATAAGTTTACGAGCGGTCCAGACCTGTCATAGAGCCACGTGCAGTCAGTCTGCTGGTATCCAAACCAAAGTTTTTCACTAATGACTGTATATTTAATTAGTTTGAAAAATAAATTACAAGTTACTCCTCATAATTATGTTGACATTATTCTGTTTGACTAAATTTCAAATTATAACTATAAATTTACATATAAAGCCTCTCATCCTTCATTCAGTGATCTATTATTACCTGCTGTCAGGTGTATTGGTCGTATATCTGCACATGCAGGTTTATGAAGTCTCTGTCCAGGTGGACATCCTCACTTATTCTGTCCTCTGTCTCTGTGATGAAAACTTCCCCTTAACCTTCTCCTCTCACTGCAGTCATCGATTGCCCCTTACTGTGGCGAGTCATTTTTTTCTTCTGAAATTATTTTCATATTGAGACATTTCTTCTTTATTTCAGTGACAGTACAACCCTCAGGGAACACGACATTAAGAGCACTCGCTTTTCCCGTTTCTTTTCTTTAGCAGGTCTTTTAATTCTACTGTTGACGCTGTTAAAATGACAGATTTTCCTTCTCTGCCATTCTCATGAATGAACACTTCCTGACACATGGAGCAGGAAGCACAGCCATATATGGTATTATTGGGGCATTAATTATGCTAATTTACTAGTCTCATGCAGTCAAATACGCACAGGTGAATAATTTACACAGTTTTCTGAAGTTACCAGCGTTTGCTGAATCTGCCGTGGCGTGTTCATATGAACCCCTCTTGTGAGAGACATTTAAGATAAGAATACGAAAATGTTCTTGCATGAGGCCCATTGTGTTGTCATCTTACCCACACTTATTTAGTTATGGTTTATTTCATAAGAACTGCAAACACAAGTATCTAATGAGGCATATAAATATGTATTAGTAGAGGTTCTACTCTGGCAGTTTGGATTGGCTTTCAACACATAACAATGAAACTAATAATCATCTTTTCATTTAAAACAGCTAAAAATTTTATTTCACTAAATGCTCCTTTAAAATGTGCTCTATATCAGGTCATGCTGGATGTCTTGAATGCCTAATCATGCCATTTAATTAGGTTACAGCAGATCTACTCCAGCTGCCTGCATTCCGTCCATGTTTTCACATCCCATTTTGGGTGAAGCTTCTTTTTTCTTTGCTGTTTACCATTTGAATGACATTTCTACTCACTGATGATGTTTCTGTCTGTGACAATGGCCACAGTTGGATAGCAATCTACAGTCAGCAAATATGGGCATTTTTAGCCAGGTGCGGATAGATCGGACAGATTCTTGGTCAGTTCCCACCTCAGTCCCGATACTCTGTTCCCTGTGCAACAGAGCATGTGTTTTGATATACATGCAGACTGTGTATGAGTTCCACATGTGTTCATGGCAGTGTTGAGTTGCTCTCATATCAGTCCATGACCTTGTTGTACTCCTGAATCTTTTGTTTGATGTGAGAGAGCTTGTTCTTTAGGTACTCACACCTCTCCCTCTTTTCCACATACGTTGGGTCCTGAAGATGAGAAAAGCAGAAATAAATGAGATGTTTTGATTTTTTTCAGAGTAATGAAATTCCTGTATATCAGGGGCAGCATCTGTGGTAGTCAGAGAAAATTATTATATTTGAGTATTTGACTGGTGGATTACTGTATGGGGAATATAGTAACACACACAAAATAGTACAATATATGTATTTCTTTACATAATTTTCAATAACCCAGTAGATGTAGATGATCAAAGTACCTCAGTTATGTTCCATTCTACTTCCTCCTCTCATAACACACAGGGGCAATAAACAACTAAATGGCTCATAATAGTTTCGGCGGGCTGATGACAACATGGTTACATTCTCCAAGCATGACTCACTAGTTATGACAACAACATGAGGAATTCCTCTCTCATCTCAAACACTGAAGTACTATAAACTAGTTTTGGTTTTGATGCAACTGGGACAGAATGATCTAATTACCTTCTACTATGGCAAAGCAGTTACTATATCATCCAAACATCTTACATCAGTCAAGTCATCATGACTTAGTATAATCTGTATATTATCACTTAAAAAATATACAGTTATACTTTGGTTTGATTACACAAACACAACAATACAGAGCCAGTTGTTTATATCCATGTTGTTTCATTAATAATGCAAGTTCTACCAATGAATTACTTTGCTTCTTGAGCTCTGACAGCTTCCTGCTGGCTAGCAAGATTTCTGACAAATCCTGCCTGGTGAGTGTGATGGATGATGTAGATAGCACTACAGGTAACATGAAAATATGTATTTTAGATTTGGTGATGAATTGTCCCTTTAATTTTCAGTGATGGATTATTTTTTACTTCATATATATTTATATATATATGTATATATATATATATATATATATATATATATATATATATATATATATATATATATATATATATATGTATACACACACACACACACACACACACACACACACACACATATATATATATATATACATATATATATATATATATATATATATATATATGTATATGTATATGAGTTTAACAGCTCACTCAACATACAAAATAACATTTTACCAAACTATCTAAATGAATCAAATAATAAAGAACTGCCTGTATTTGAACCCCACTTCCAAAAATGAAATAAGTAAAATGAAGACAAACAAAAGTTAGTCTGATAAAGAAAAAAAGAGAGCCAGAAACTACCATAATAATTATGTCACATTTTAAATGGAGGTTTTGCATGCAAATGGAGGGTCTAATAAAAGATGCTTCTGAGATTACATGTTACAGGGACTAAAAGTCAGAATAACCTGGCCTCTGAGTACCCCTTTACTTGAGGATTAAAAGAAACAGGATCATCTCTCTAAGACCTTAAGGGGATAGTTCAGGTTTTTTGAAGTGAGGCTGTATGAGGCACTTATCCATATTCAGTAGGGGTGTAACCATTCACTTATGCATCCGATGTATTGGACTTTAATGTGTAAGATACGAGTGCATCGGTTTCAGACAGCCTGTATCGGTAAAAAGCTGAACATGATTTGGAAACAAATTGATGCAGCACTAGCATATCAATACATCTCATTAAGATGCACATATGTTTCATTTTTGGCATCAGAGAGCTGCCGCTGTAGCTTTCCTCTGTTTTCTTTCTCCTCCTGCCTCTGTCTGCACCACTCCCACTGGACGCCTGCTGCACAGCAGCTGGCTTATATAATGGTGGTTTCCGGTCAGAAAAGGCTGTCTTACAGTATGGTAAGTCAGGGAATATATCCCAAAAATATTGTATGCTGAGACTGATGTAGATTTTTTATTGATTATTTAACAGTGATTTTCCATCAGAAAAGGATGTTTGACAGCAAGCCAAAGTGGTGTCCACAGCAGAACACTGTTTAGCTTCCTGTCCACACTGACTATGGATAAATATCTTATACAACCCCAATTTAAAAAAAATCTTAACTATCCCTTTAACCAGAGCATGGACTCTCAGTGACACGTTTTATGATGTAAACTTACCGCTTTCTTTCTCTGATATTCCATTAAAATGCTGTTGATCCGCTCCTTCTCCTGAAACAAAATCAGCATGTTACATGACATAGTTATAGAGTGTGTATCCATCTGTTCACCTGTTTGTGTGTGTGTGTGTGTGGTGTGAGGGTTGTACCATTTGGCTGGAAGGCCTGGAGGGGAGGTTCTGCATCATCTCGTCCATCTCTTCAAACTTCTTGGCCATGGCCTGAACCTCAGCGTGGAGCTCCTTGTACTCAGCGTACTGGTCGTTGAACACAGCTTTGTACTGATCCCTCTCCTCGTCTGAGCGGATGCTGGGGTACTTCCTGTTGAAACGGTACAGGAGACAACACATTTTCTCAGGCTGCTGGCTATATTCACACTATAGCTGAATGTGTCAGCTTTCTAGCAGCAGGTCCTGAGGACAACATTATCATTTTTTTTTTTTTTAATGGAGCTGTATCTGTTCATACGTGACTCTGTGTAACTTTATTCTTCAGTTTCACAGGATGGAAAAATATGTAGTGTAACTTGTGTTTCTCTGTGCTCCTTCCTCTGTCTGTCCTGCTCCTCTCTAGTCTTTATTTAGTCTCTTCCACACAGATAGCTGCTTTATTGATAGCTGTCAAACGGGTTGTCACATCATTCAAATGCAGAGAGACGAGGGAAAGCAGTACTCAATTAAAAGTACAGATTCAGACTTATTGAAAGAATTACTTGAGAAGGGAGTTACTTAAAAAATACAAAGTACACCAGCAGACTCTTGTCTTTTTCCTCAAGTCTATTTTTGTTGTGGATATGAGTGGAATTATTTCAACCACAGATGATCTTTCTCAGGTAAAGTTAAAGAGGTGAGCAAACACCTGTATTTATTTGTGATGACATGACCACACATATGCTACATGTACACTGTGACAATATCCCCTGTCTGTATCTCTCAACTGTCATCACTAAATATAACAATGTTATAGGCCTCTCTAATAAGTATACCAAAAAGCATTTTTATCATATTCTTTGCTTGTTGTCCCCTCTATTATATTATGATTAGGTAAATAAATCAACAAATCATGTGCATTGGCATAATGAGCACAAAGCATGTCAACATGTTGTGTCATTAAACTTTGATCATCCCGAGTCCCAGTTCCCATCACAGACAGCCACAGATCATCAGGTGACATTTCATCATTAATCATCAGTTTAATTCATCAGTTCTCTGATGTACTGACTTGAGACCAGCCTTTACAACCAGAGCCCAATGCCCTGTTAATATGTCTGTAAATTTTAGTTGGTGGCTTCATTTGAAAGCCATAATGTCAACGTTCCTCCTGCTGTAGCTTCAGCCATTATGCTGCTTTAAAGACAGTCATGTGGAGGCGTGGCGGTAGGATAACAGAACACCAGCAGATCTAGGATCAGCTGACCACCTGCCTCTTATGGGAATGTGCATGAATACATTAAATAAATAAATAAAAGTGAGCAATATTTTTTAGAACCTTCCTACCCGAGTTCATCTGTATGTCAAATATGCATATGGAAAATATATATTTGAGAGGTTAAACTAGAGCCTTCCCATCCAGGGTGTTTTGGAAAAAGTGATGAGGAGGATAATACTCACGCCACATAGTCGGCAATAACAACAGGTTTGGGGATGTGTCCCGCTGGTATGTGACCTCTGAGGATCTCTGGCTCCAGTGCCATCACAGAAGCAGCTGAAGAGCTGTTTGGAGCGTCCATGATGTCTGGCTGGATGGTGGGGAGAGGAGTCTGCTCTGAGGTCCTGGAGCCTGGACCTAGCTACAGCAGATGGACATGTGTTCAGTTCATGTACACTGTGGGAAATTCAATGTCTGCAAAAATATTGAAAAAGTTATCTTTGATACTTACTATAGACAGAGGGACTGATGATCCAATAGTTTTCATCTGAGTTTGTTGTGACAGGAAGAAGAGAAGGGGAGTGATTTATTAGGTATTCACAGTGTTCAAAGTGTTGTCAACAATTCAGATCCCTATTTTAATGAACTCTTACAGTGTTTTTAACGTTATGCTCTACTTACAACACAATTCATTACACTAAAGTTTCAACTCTGCAATTTAATTATCACACTGAAGTTAACAGAAACCACTGGCTGACTGGAAGTAGAAAAATAAATATTTAGTATTTTCATGTCTATAGTTTATATCTATTGGGTGCATGTGCATTTTCTTCTGGCTTTTTGTGGTTATTTATGTATTTGTTACGTATTACTTGTGGCTATATGCACTTTAATGTAAAACACATTGAGCTTTCTTGAAATGAAATGCATCATATTAATAAAACTGCCTTGCACTGCCTTGGTATTCAGAATTTGACAAAAATATTTGACAGGGTGTCAGCAGGATGTGTGTCTGTCTCAAACTTTAAAGGGATAATTCGGATTATTTCAAGTGAGGTTGTGTGGAATACTAGAAGTGTAGTAGATGGTGGTCGGCACGCCCCCAGTTCCAAGAGACAAGAGGGGTACCGGTGGAGGAAGCTAAACAATGTACTGCTGTGGGCAGGATCAGCAGCATAATGTATTTTAGATGCCAAAAAAAAAAAAAAAATCATTGTATCACTTAAAGTGTATGCTATATTTAGAATACTTTTACCACTTTATCTGGCTGTTGGACAGACTTTTCTGACGGGAAACTACTGCTAAATATCACTCTCTCCAAACCATCCAGACTGCTAAAACAGTCATTTTACCTCGCAGAACATGGGAGTTTCTGGTCCACCGCTGCTTTGATTGGTTAGTTTGTTTGTTTGTTTGTGTTACTGTGTGACATCAGTGAATCCAAACTAACTGTTTAAAACACCAAAGTCACACAATAACAGAAACTAACTAAACAATTAAGACAGCAGTAGAAAAGCAACTCCTGTCTTTTATTACTGTTTCTGCTAAAGGACACCTGTTGCTTTGAACAGCACAATATTTGGCTTGTATAAGGATGGCTTACCATCTTGTGTTTTGCTGCTGACCCTGTCCACAGCAGTATATTATTTAACTTCTCACACTGTTACTTCTGCTGCTTTTCCAAACTGGGGCCGTGTCAACTGCCATCTAATACACTGATTACGGATATGAACTTCATGCAACCCCACTTAAAAAAACTGAACTATTCCTTTAATGACAGTGGGTCACAAGCCAGGATGTTTTTTCCTAGTCCTAGTGAGGCTGCTCTATGTGTTTAGTAAAGTAAAGCTGGTGAAACTGTGTTCACAGAGAACGGAGGATCACTGATGGCAGATGAGACAGGAAGCAGCTCAACTGTCTCCAATCCAGGGTAACCTTTCTTATAGGTTAAGAAAGAGACAGTTTGGTGCAATGCTTTGGTCAAACTGCAGTGTTTATGTTGACAAGTTACATAGTTAGATGTAGCTTGCTAAAATAAAAAAGAGGGGGGGCAGATGTATGTACAAAATCATGGACTAACATACAGAATGCTGAAATCACAGGTGGAACTAAGCAGATAAGTAGAGAAAAAAGAGGAATCACCGCTTTGGTAACTTTGGTATTTTTCAACCAGGGTCCTCATTACAGAAACTTCCTAAGTCTTGAATCCTATTTTATCTCAGTTTAGGGTGACAGTTAGTATTTTTATGTTATAGAAACCTGTTTCCTAACTGCATTTAGGAAAACATCCTATCCTACCTTAGGATGGGAATTAAGCTATCACATAAACATCTAACTGGAGAACTTCCTAAGTTAGGAATCCAAAGTTAGGATGGCACTGACCCTGTCCTAAATTCAAAATAACTGCCAGAGTTGGTGGCACCACTGTTGACAGGTCTATATGGAAATGACAATGAAGATCAGGAACAACTGGGAACATCAACTGCCAAGACGATTAATTATGAATTTAATCGGTGTGCTCCATCTGTTCAAATCCTTATCAATGGGCAAATAATATGCAAAAAGGTGGTGTTTCCTCTCCATCAAAGCTAAAATTGAACACCTATCTTTTCTTGTACTTTCAAAAGCAAACCAGAGACAAGTAAAGTTTTGTCATGGATAGAGTCAAGTCTCATGTACATTCTAAACACAGACACGACAGGACGAGTATCAATTGAAGAATCAGGGTCACAGCTCTAGTTCCTCAGGATCAGATATGAGGACAGGACAGGACACAGCCATGAGTTACAAATTGCTTCTATAATAGGAGGAGAGGATTTTTGCTATCTTGAAAACTTAAGTTAAGATAGGACAATCACTTTGGAAATTTTTCTGTAATGAGGCCCTATGCACCCTATTTTCCTGTGTTTTAGTGTCTAAATGACTAATAAGGAGAACAATTTTTAAAAATGGCCAGTATTAAGAGGCGAGCGCTGCAGCAGTCAGGTGAGTAAGAGAAGTAAATAGGTTTTATAGACTGACAGGTAACTCCTAAATATAGTCTATACACATCTTAAGAGATTTCACAGTCTGCAGATGGATTTATTAGTAGTTTAGGTTTTGAAATTATGTTAAAATCACATCTTTTATGATAATAAAATCATGTGGTTGGTTCATTTGCTTTCAGACCACAAGTTAACCACACCAGAGACCCACTTTTCAGACACATCCAGTCTGGTTGTTTGGTCCGCACCATACAGTAGTTTGATTGGCAGCTTTTACACCAGCCCAAACGAACTGAACTACAAGGCAAACACACCACGATCTATTTTAACTGGTCAAACAAGGTAGATGTAAAAACACCCTTAGATACAAAAACATGGAAAAGTATGGGTTGAGGTTGAAAAATACTAAAGTTACCGTCAAAGGTTAGGGTTAAGGGCTAGGGAATGTGTAATGTCAATAAGGGTCGTGACAGGTATAGAAAGATTACCATATGTGTATGTGTGTGTGTGTGTGTGTGTGTGTGTGTGTGTGTGTGTATGTGTGTGTGTGTGTCAGACCTCTTGTGCCAGCCCCTCCCTCCTCATCCTGGCTGCTTCGTGCCTCCACAGCTTCAGACACACTCCTGCACTGATGAAGTACAGCACCATGTTGATGAAGATGAAGACGATGGCTGCTGTCTGGCCGGCCTCCGTGCGACAGAATGCTCCATTTATTCCATTGTTGAAGACTGGGATGTTGCACAGCCCCCCTCGAGTGGTGTCCCTCACATAAAGGATCCCTGCTGCCAAATAGAGCACCGCCAGGACCAGGTTGATGGAGCACTCTGTGAGCGGCCACCACGAAGAGTCCAGAAGGATGGCTCTGTAGTACATAGTCATCCCAATAACCACAAGAATAACCGTCACTATCCATGCAAGACCAGCCACCACCAGGACAAACGGCGTCTTAGGGCCTGTGTAGTAAGCGCCCCCGTATCCATAACCACCAGCACCTCCACCCAGTCCCCCAAACAGCTGTGGCTGAGAGTATCCATACATATTGAACCACTCGTTGTCCTTATGAACATAAGCGCAGACACAGGCGAAGACAGCAGCTCCCAGCAGCAGCTGCACGCAGCCCAGGATCCTCAGCAGGCCGGCCCATGACTTCATGTAGGCGTAGCGCTGGTGGTACTCCTCCACCCGCTCCTGGTAGGTCTGGGCTGAGAGATTTGTGGGCACTGCGGAGGCAGAGTCAAGTGCTTCAGCACCCAGCAGCAGCCCATCTCGCTCCTTCTCAGTGGTGTAGCTGCCCCCAGAGCCTCCGTATGGGTCCCGGTAGGAGCCAGGAAGTGATGGAGATGGAGGGGCAGAATGGGGAGGTGAGCATGGGACTCCTGCTGTGGTGTGACAGTTGCCGCTCTTCTTGGACGAGGGGGCAGGGGAATGAGGAGGGACTGACCAACCCTTGCTGCCTCGGTTACCGCTGTTGCCACGGAAGAAGTTCTTGACAGAGTCAGGGATGAAGCGGTGCACCGGCTTAATGTCCATGGCATCACAGTCCCCCTCCGCTGGCTCATCATCGCTGGGGGGGTAGAAGGACTCAGGTCCGACAGCTGGCTGCTCAGGTAGAGGGGGAGGAGGCAGGGGGTCTAAGCTGACAGCCGGCAGTGTTCCATACACAGGCGCTGGGGGCGGAGGAAAATCCTGGTCCCGCATTAAGGAGCCCACAGGGACCTGGTCATAGTGTGGGATCTCCCGCACCCGGTCGAACCTGGTGACAGAACCAGCTGCTCCTGAAGACATTGAAACTGGGGATCTGTGCTCACTGCAGAGAGAAAGACAGAGGATTAAACAACTCAACAGATGGAACTACAGTAGCTTCAAATGATCACTCTGATTTATCAAAATTTAACTCTTATTTTTTCGAAGCTTTGGTAATAATCTATCCAGGGTTCCCCAGTAATATGTTTTTCTTTTAGATTTCTGGTCCACTTCCCCCTGTACAAATGTCTGGGGGAGTCCTTCTGTTGAGCCATGACTAACTGTTATTTTCACTTTGTACATGCTAGAGGTGGATTGATATATTAATGTTCAACAATCTAATATGATCAATGCGAAGTGAATATATCAATCTATATTGTCATATTTAAGATACACCTTTATTTTGAAATTACCACCATTCACTTCAATTGTTTGGAAGATTCTGCAGCACTGTTTTCCTGTGAAATTCCAGCAGTGTTTTGTGTACTAAAAATTTAAACCTGACCTTCAATCAGCATGAGGGTGAGTAGATAATGACTGAATTTAATTTTTGGGTGAACTATCCCTTTAAATGCTGGATACTGAAAACATAATTCAAAAGAAACTAGCCTATATGAAAAGAGTAAATAATTGGTGTCATAAGTCGCAATAGACCTTTTTCACAGCAGCCATAGATATGAATTAGCAGGGTGGTCACAGGATTACTAAGGTCCTGTTCCATTTAGTGTAGTACAGCCTTTCCAGTGAGCCAACATACACAACAGCAGCACACAGACTGTTTGACCTGAATGGAACTGGACCTTGATTACTGTCATTAGTATCACCTGTGTTTACACTAATATTTAATTTCAAAATGGCTGCCCTGAAAAAGGTCTATTAAGACGTTTAGGCTATTTTATTTTAAGGGTCACGACCCAAAAAGCATATCACAATTATACAAAATATTAGCATATATCCCATAGATCCTTGGGACTACATCTTCTTATGGTCGGTGGTTTTACGTTGTTTGAGGATACAGAAGTGCTAAATTTTAGATAATTAGTACGGTCTAACCAAAAAATGTAACGTTGACTGCCGACCGGCTGGTTTACCATTAAACGTTAAAAAGCTTTATGAAGTGTTAGCATGCATTAGGCTAAATACATATAGCAACAGTTGAAAACAGGTGTGAGCATGTAGCCACTTTTTCCATAGTAAACTGGTAAAAAAAAAAAAAAAAAAAAAAAAAGATAAAACAAAAACAAAGCGTTGCCATTTGTATTAATACACAACAAAGACAACCACTTTCGTCTGTTTGACATGTAAAATTCTATATTACTGACATTACAAGCGACAAATAACACAACGAATTGAATATATGAGGACGCTGACTTACCTGTTGACAATTCTCGGTCTGTTTCTCGCTGTTAGACAGGTGGCAACATCCTGTCTGTCTGTCAGCCTCCCCTCCCCTCACCGACACTCTCACGCTGATCTCAGGTCAGGTATCACTATGAATTGCTTGTCATGTGAGCTTAATTAGAGGGGAAGGAAACTGACTCCAGATCCCGGCGAAACTCACCTGGCCAGTCTGACCAGCCTCGCGATGCGTTCACAGACAAAGCCTCCCTCTGACTTCCCAGTTTCCATTTCTTAAAACATGATTCGGTCATTCATTCTCAAATGTTCAGCATGTTATTGCGTGTTGATACATTGCAAGCTACAGTATTTGAGTTGTTGAATTTTTGAAAAATATTTTTAGGAATGGCTGTCAAAGGGTCGTGCATAATTAAAAAATATAGGTCAACATGCAGGAGAAATCTTAGGGGAGAGTGGGACATCATGTCACACTGGTTTTATGTCCAACACCAGAGGGTGCTATCTAGAAAGTTTAACAGTTTCATGTGTAACTCACTGTTCACTGTTGTCATACAGTAGGATGTATGTCACTGTAATTTGAGGTGAGAACAAAATTTTCATTTTTTTTTCACCATATGTTAATATGTATGTTGAATTATATTATTTTTGCACAGAACAGAGGAGAGAAAGGGTGAATTTAAAGGAGAACTCTGTAATATATTTACTGTAATGAATTATAAAGTGACCGTGATGTATCATTAGAGATCAAGGAAACATGTAAAGTTGATTATGTTACTTTATGGTTTTTCCCGTAGGTTGTACCCTGCACTCACATTGATGAGGGGTCTAACCAGTTTTTCTCAATTGTTTTGGCTCTTTTTTTTCTTAAACAGTGTTAAAAGTCTCTAACCATTAAATGCAACTGTCAAAACTGTTTAATGGGACGTAACAACTCTATTGCATGTTTGCAAAACTCCATAACTCACCCAAAATGTTTCATTCATGCTTCAAAACCAAGTTATTGTGTCAGTAAATGCCACCAGAATGAAAAGTTATTTTGTCATTGTCTGAGCCAAACTACTCAAAATTTTTAGATGATTTTTCATCATGGGAATATTTTTTTTAAATACAAATCTCTGTTTTCTTCTGTCTTTTATTGATACTGTCACTACTATACAATAATACCAGTTTTCTATAGTTGAATGCTGTTGTGTATCACACAGAACATTTTAGATTCAGATTTCAACAGTAGGCAAAAGTTTACTGGGAGAAGTCAATACTGCACAATACTGCAGTACACAGAAAAGAGATATTCACATAAGCATGTATACAGTACACTGATTTATGAAGCAATGTGTTACATGTACTGTGAACAGAAAATTCACATTTGATCTTTGAAACTTGTATGCCGTGAACAGAGAATCTGACATCTAAGTGATTCCTAGTTCATTAATGTAACCAGGCAGGTCATCTTCCATTTTAGCAGCCATTTGAAACATTTCCTGTCATAGATATCTATATAATATACATATATGTCTGATAGATTTTGGTAACTGAATTGATCGTTGTGCATATGATGATTCAAATGATGACAGAGCATTTAGAAGTTGTGAAGAATTTCAATATTTCTCTGTGAACCAACTCATCAGCTTTGATCAGCCAAGTGCAGGTTGTTATTATGCAAATTGTGGCCAACTGTACTTACGCTTTTGCACATGTGCTAAAACATATGCAATTTGCTTGTATGAGTGAACAACAAACTAATTGGAAATTTTAATATATGTTCAAAGAAAAATCTGCTGCTACATTAATGCTACACTCTAAAAAGAATACACTGGTTCAACTTTAAAAAGTTAAGGTAACAATTTGCATGGATCTTTTTCAGTTTTAATTCCAACTCAGTCAATATTGAGTACATTCTGTGAGGCTTTTAAAGTTATACTAACTCAAGTTTATTTAAGTATTTAGTACAACAAATTGTCTGCTACATGGATAAATTAAGTTGAACTTAATTTTAATCGAAAGGTTTTGGTATTATTAAGTGGCCAAATTAATTCATTTAAGTTTGTCTAACTTATTTATTTTCCTTACACTCTACTCAGAAATGTCCATGCAAATTGTCACCTTAATTTTTTTTTTTTTTTTTTTTTTTGAGAATTAGCAACCTATTTCACTTCAGTCAGATTAAATTACAGCAATTCCAGTTTTATTAACAAACTATTTATTTTTGTTTACCAGTTTCAACTTATTTCCAACATACTTTTATTACTTATTTTGTAGTGTGGAATGTTAGAAAAGGCTTGATCAAGTGATGTTACTCAAACAGAGAACAATAGTCAGCAACCAGAGTCACTTATGGACCACACCTCATACATATCAATACTTAAATCTTCCTTCCCTTACAATAATCCTTTCATAACAATATTCATAACACCTCAATACCATACAACAGAGTGCAACATCAAACACAAGTCTGCTTCCCATCTCATGTTTAGAAGTTCTGGAGTGGTCTGAAATAAAAACTAGAAATTTAAAATTAATTTAACTTAAGAGTATTAGAACATTTGTATTTATGTTGAGTTAATGATATAAGATTAGTTGATTCCACTGAATTCCTGTATAATAATAATAATAATAATAATAATAATGTCGTTTTGAGAAGAAGGTGGCTGTTTCTTTTAGTTGCATGAAATATGTGAAATATGTTGGTAGGATGAGGGGTAATATAAAAATAAATATATTAAAAAATACTAAAATAAGATACAAAAAATAGATACAATCGTACAGTATGCTAAGATGTTTAAATATTCTAGTCATAAATACTTGATGCTTCCGGATTGTCACTAAACATGACCGCACATACACGTTGACCAATCCCATGTCGACAGTTACTTCCGTATTTTAGGACTTGTCAAGCTGTGATTGGTCGAAAGCAGCAGTAACGTTTGAAAGTGACTGTTCATCCTCTTCAGTGTGTGAGAACAGAGACATAAAGATGGAGATAATTCACGCTGTCCATGTTTTTGTTAAATCACTGCTGTTTGTGCTGCTGTGGTCAAACAGTGAAGGCAGAGACTCGGAGCTCAACTATGTGACCTGCGGCTCGCTGGTCAAACTGCTCAACACCAGACACAACGTCCGCCTCCACTCCCACGATGTCAAATACGGCTCAGGTAACTAAACTTAAACAGCCGGTGTACCTGTACACACATTCACACACATGTACAGCTAGATGTTAAACCTACGACGACACAGAAGATGGAACCGGGTTGTGTTTGTCTCTCCAACTCCAGCATGCATTATCAGAGAACGGTATGCCAAATTCCATTCAAAAATCATACAATTTAAAGTTGTCTTGCTCGTCTGCCAACATTGATAAACCACAACAGATAACAAACGCAAGGCCTTTTATGTTGATACTCTGTGGTAGATTCGGTATGATAAAAATGTTTTTAGTAGGCACTCCTCTATTTCTTTAAATGTCAAATTGTACACATGACACCCGCTCACGAACGTTGCCACCCAGTGCGGACTATGAGATGGAAGAGTACTGTGGGAATGACAGGTGAACAAGTGAATAAATCCTATAACTTGAAATTTAATCGAGACAAACATTCTCGTCTTACGACGAAATGATTAAGAGATGTCTTTGAATGTAGTAATGTGTCAAGTAATCTCCTAGAGGCTTTTTCTTGTGCATGGGAAGTAGAAAAATATAAATTTGTCATTTTGTCAATGTAGTTTGGTATTGTTTCCCCATACACGATAGCAGCAGGATGTAGGATGTTAGCTAAGCAGCAAGTTCGTATTTTAGTGTAGAGAATCAAATGTGTCACCTATATGTCTCTCTATATTGTATCAAATACCACACCCCCACTTTCTCATCGGGCTTTAATTAAAGTTGGCTATCTTTGGCTACACCGGTGTCAATGCCTGCTTTATGTAAACCACCACACTTCCGGTCAAACCTTTCAAAGTAAAGCCCATAATGAGATTAATACTGTACCAACTCAGAAACAAAATATTTGTTTGGAATACAGTTTTCCCTTGGCAAGATATCTGAGGACATTAGCTTGTGCTCTGTAAAATAGTGATCAACATTTTCCACTATTTTCTGACATTTTATGGACCAAACAATTCGATTAATCAAGAAAATGATCAGTAGATTAATCGTTAATGAAAATAATGTTTAGCTGCAGCCCCATTCTATACATCACAACAAAGCTTTGTTAAATGATTGCTTCTGATTGGTCAATTACAGCAGCAAGACTGGTATCAGACTGGTGTCATGAATAACAGACTCATCACAGATTCTGGGGGAGCAATACAAATATTTATAAAATAAAATTATTTTCAAATTAATATGTTTTGTCAAATTATTATTTTTTTCTAGCAAGTAGCTGTGTAATAAGCATTATAACATACAGTGACTGGGTCATTAAAAAAATCCCAACAGGGTGATGTAGGCATCTTGAATTGATTCATCTATCCCATGCTATGATGAAGATTCTGATATCATAATGATAAAATGGAAATTAATTGACTTTTTTTTTCACAGTTCTGCTCATCCTGCTGTTAATTCTGTATTTCATTATGTTTTTCCAGTGAATGCATCTGCTCATTTCTTGGTCTTGTGTTTATATTACTCCCTTACTACTTACCTTCCATCTTTTTAAGTTACCAGTTACTGCTGCAACAACCTAATTTCCTTACAAGAATCATTAGTCTCTATTTGGTTTAGTGCATTATTCTGACAGGAAAATGGCCCGAATTACTGTTTCACTTGTGGCTGCTTGTGCTAACGTGGCACTATACTCTCAGCTCTACTATTGTCAGTTCTTTATAGCTTTTACTTTATCTATCTAACCAGCACAGCTATCGACACACATCTATTCACCTATCGTCACCCACATTAATCTATTTTACACTCACCAACACCTACTAAAGTGGTGATAAGAGACATTTATTCAAATAGAGAATATGAAAGTGGTACAGGAAGAGTGTGAAGGCAAATGAGGCTCCACTGTGCCTCTGAGCCACAGCAGACTGACACCTGACTCTTCAGTCGTTCAAGACAGGCTTGTATAATAACATGACACAAATAACAACTTAAATCTGAAAGCATTTGCAAAACTGTCATCCACATTATATTTGTGTGATAAATTAGGCACAGTTAAAATGTGTTATACATATTTTATCACACGTCTGCTGAGTTTCCTCTGGTGCAGAACAACTTTGGTTTTCAGTTCTGTTAGTTTCATGTGTTGTGTGATAATATAAGATGTTAACATGTTGGTGTATATGCATATTTTCATGCAAAGTGACATGACTGAATTTAGAGTAATTCCCAATCATTAAACTTTACAAAGTTTTTTTCCACTTTTAACACCATGCTAATATACTGTCACTCAACAGAGTTTGCTTTTTAAAAAAAAAAAAAAACAGGAGCTTTTCTTCATATGAAATCATCAAAAAAGAGCACGTATCAATCATTTTAAGAAGACCTTATCCCAGAGTGCTATTTGATTTCATAAATGAGTGATTAAAAGTCCACTATAGCTGTGACAGACCAGTATCAGGTTGATAATATCATTGGTCTGGCTCTAGTTTTGAAGTTGTGTATTTAAATTTTAGGACGTGTTATTCAGCCAGTGTTATTATTGAATTAAAATACATTTCTGTTTGTTTATTTGTTAAACTTCCTGTCAATGCTGCAGCCAGTGCTTTTTAGAATAGACCAGGTTATCCTCTTCAGCTATGATCACTGCGAGATTCATCAGCCAAGTAGAGCCAGTTTCATAATCAGTTTCAGTAGAGACAGAGCAGAAAATAATTCAACTGGCCCTTCTTTTAATGACTCAGTGTGCTATCTGCAGACAGCTGCTAGCTGGTGTTAGCTTTAGAGCAGGCTGGGATAGAAAGTGTCCCCAAACTGTCCCCCTGTCTGGTCAGCTATCATTGTAATCAGAGAACAGGGCGGAGCCAGGAAGAGTCCCGAGGGTTGACCAACGGGGTTGGTGATTCGATCCCTGGCTCTATCTGTCCACCTGTCCATGTGTCCAAGTGTCCTTGCATAAAATAAATCAGAATAAATGAATGATACATATTACAAATTGGTGAACTGATCTGTCCTTTTTTATTAACAATTTCCTCACCGTCTGCACTCATTTACTCACTCCACGCTTTTTCTGTGGTTGTGTCGCATGGTGATGGTGCAACTGAATAACACATCTGCACACTTGCACACTTCATTATCAAAGAATATGATAGGTGGTTTATGAACCGGGGTGTGTTCCTCATGAGATTTCATGGTGGTTTGCATTTAATGTATCCGCTTTGCATCAGGGTCCTGCATCATCATGTTGGGGTTTATTTCACACATTGCCCAGCCCCAGTACTGCACTACTCTAATATTTGTTGATCTTGTGTGAAAATCTGTTTTAAACACTTTATTTTAGTTTCAATTGTGTTTGCGTGATGTGTAAATAAAGTTATATTTCACTCATTCTTGAGAACTGGGACAAAATCATATTTTGAAGGGCTTTTGTTTTTTACTCTTGAATTGTGATCGAAAATATATTTTAAAAAATCAAACTCTTGGCTTTTAAACCGTGTAACAGGCCAACCTCCTGGTCATTCATTTTTTAAAAATTAAATACAGACATTTTATTTTTTAAAGTGTCTGAGTTCTCTTAATGTTAATCAAAATACACATTTCAAACCATAGTTCTTATTTAGCTTTGATTTAGAAGGGCTACGGAGCTGACATGTTATGGTTGAGACACATCTGGTGGCAAAATTCTTTAATAAATTTGCTGAAAAATAGAAAGTTTACCAGTGCTTGAGCAGTATTCCTGCTTTTTTTTTTAAACCAGGAACTGAAACAGGGGTCCTTAGGGTATAGCTAACCCTTTCTATGCCTGATCGAATCATGTTTCTGTAAAAATCTGATGAAGTTGACAGAAATACGGCACACAACTCTAAAGGGCAAACATTTTAAAGGAATCTATTTTAAAACAAAGATAATTTTAATAGCACATTTTTATACCAATGTTATCAGTAAGTATTGTCAGTTTTAGATTTTGAAGGCTTTTAATACATTTTTAAATTGTTTGAACTTGTGAATTATTGTTTCCAAAAATTTGAATTACAGTGTTATTAATAAAAGGTTTTGGTTTTTTTTTGGTAAGACATGATTCTCAAGAATGGGTGATAGAATCAAAAAGCCTCAAACTAAGTGACACACAGAATGTTTGAGCAAAGAAGTCTTATTCCAGCAGAGGGTTTTGGGGGAGGTGGGGTGAAGTGGAGGTGGTCAAAACATTTTAACAGATGGGCCTGGCATCAACCTTGAAGCCTGTTATCACTCAGCACAGTGTGTGTTTTACTGTTGGCACTGATAGTCCATGGGTTACACAAACAAGTCCGTGTTTCCATCACTTCACAACTGAAATTACACTTAATCAAGTTTAAGAGTTCTTCTGTCTGACCAGCAGAGCTCAGTGGGACTTGTCACTAATGCCTTCTGTGTGTGTGTGTGTGTGTGTGTGTGTGTGTGTGTGTGTGTGTGTGTGTGTGTGTGTATAGGTAGTGGACAGCAGTCTGTAACTGGAGTGGAGAACGCAGACGACGCCAACAGTTACTGGCAGATCCGTGGGAAGCCCAACCGTCCGTGTCAGCGTGGGGAGGCCATCAAGTGTGGTCAGGCCATCCGCATCACACACATGAAGACTGGCCGAAACCTCCACACACACCACTTCAGCTCCCCTCTGTCTAATAACCAGGTCAGACAGTGACACACACTCACTCTTATACATATTATACATCTGTTTTTAAAGGACAGTTTGCCCCAAAATCAGACATGCATATTTTCCCCCTCGCCTGTAGTACTGTTTATCCATTTAGATGTTGGAGTTTTGGAGATATCAGCTGTTGAGAGGTCTGCCTTCTCTCCAGTTTAATGGTACTAAATGGCACTCAGCTTGTGGTGCTCTCTCTATTTTTTTTTTGCTGGTTTGAGGGCCATTTAATCCAATTATATTGTAGAGAAGGCAGACATCTCTATGGCTGATATCTCCCAAAACTTTGCAACTCACACCAAAACTATCTAGATGGATAAACAGCACTACAGGCCAGGGGAAGAATATGCGTTTTTGAATTTAGGGTGAATTGGCCCTTTAAATGTTTTTGGACTACAATAGAGTTTTATGGCACACACAGTACTTGACAGTGGGATACACTCATTGTTGATGTTTCATGGTTTCTACAAATGTTTCTTTTCCTCCGTGTTTCTGTGGCATCTGCAGGAGGTCAGCGCTTTCGGAGAGAACGGCGAGGGCGATGACCTGGACGTGTGGTCAGTGCAGTGCGACGGCGTCCACTGGGAGCGCGACGAGGCTGTGCGCTTTAAACACGTGGGCACAGAGGTCTTCCTGAGTGTGACGGGAGAGCAGTACGGCCACCCCATCCGCGGCCAGCGCGAGGTGCACGGCATGAGCTCCCCCAACCAGCACAACTGGTGGCGCTCCATGGAGGGCGTCTTCATCCAGCCCAGCCAGGAGCCGCAGCGCCACGACGAGCTCTGATCGTCGCTCGGACACACAGAACTTGTGGATTCTTGTTTTATAGCTCACCTGGACCAAATGATGTAGAATACTTGACTGCTGACTCGCCTGTGTACATGTGAAGCACTCAGGGTGTTGTGAGAGGAGGGCGTAACGTTAACGGTTGACTAAGGTTAGAGATACTGTGTTTAGTTTAGCCATATGGTCTATTTATTCTTCCTCCATTCAGAATTTCATAAGGGAGAAAATACTTTTTGTGAAAAATCAAAGCTGGATTATCAGCAGGACATACCAGCTACCATGGGGCTCCCAGGGGCCCAGAAAGCAACAGATTAACTGTTGTAATTTGAAGGTGTGTCACCATTCTCCAAATCCACAATTTGATTTTAAGGTCATCATTTGGTTAAATATTTTGATTTAAACATTTTATTTTTGCATTGACATTTATTTCATTGCTACAACATGACTTGGACTTGAGATTATTTTCATAGTCGATCAATCTGTCAATCATTTTCATGATTAATCAGTTAGATATTTGGTCTATAAAATGTCCAAAAAAGGCAAAAAGTATTGATCTGCATTTTCTAAAGCCAAGATTACGACCTTTAATGTTCTATTTTGTCCATTTATTTTGTCATCTTTGAAGTGGTGTTTTTTTCTTCAGACACACAGCAGATGCTGCAAGTGTTTCTGAGTTTCTGAGGCTGTTTTCTGTTTCCTGTCACAGTGGACAGAATCTCTGTGGTCAATCAAAACAACACATTGGTGATGTCACCTCCAGACATTTTTCACTGTTGACATTTTACAGACTAAATGATAAAGGAGACGATGAGCACATTAATCTCCTCGGTTGCAACCCTTGAAAAATCAATAGTTTAATATTTGCACCCCTAGTTTCCAGTAATAATAATTAAAGCTGCAGGCAGCGATGACCACCTCACATCTACACTTCAGGATGTGTGGCGGCTGCAGCCTCATTACTGGTCAACACGGCTCTGAATTTTCATGTTTTGGACACAACACAAAGGAGCACAATGTAATATCCTGTGTCCATTATTTGACCTAAAAAACACCCATTAATTACACAGAATTTTTCAGTATATTGTATGTAGACAACCTCATGAAAATTTTATGCAATTTAAATGATGTTTATCACATGAGTGAAGGCGTATTGAATGTGACTACTAGTTGGCATGCAAATATTTTCAGGGCAGGACTCTTATCAAATGTGAAATCTGAGGGGACTGGACAATGTACACTGAAGTTACAGCAGCTTCCACTTTTGATGTGAAATGTCAAAATTAAGTGTGACGCTGCTCAACGAATACTTGAGCTTTTCATAACTTTTGATAATGAAACCGATGGCCAGTAATTCAAAACCTCCTGGTGGGTTTAGGCTGTTTTCATGCATGTAGGTTAAACATGCCACAGGCTCTTTAAAGGGGTGGGTTCAAGCCATTTTGCCACAGCCATCGGCAAACCCCTTTTCTGACCCATCTGTCAAGAGTTTGGTCAGTTTTTGAGCATGTTTAGCCCCTCAAAAACATGATTCATTTAGGGAGAAAAGAAATAAGAAAAATATATAAATACATAAAAATATAATTTTAAAAAAGTAATTCCTCGCAGGACAGTATGGATCCTTGCAGCGGTCGGTGATGGGCCCTAATGAAAGAATATTTCCTTGGATTTAAATGATGAAGTTATTTCAAGGAAGTAGCCTTCTTTCCCTGTAACTAGTAGTATTAGGAAATTACAGAACCACGTTTGTCCTTGCTGTGAATTGTCACATTTGCATCTTTAATAATGAAAAAGTCACTTTAACTGAAATAACTGGCATATAAAATAACCTTAATTGTCATCTGTCAATATCCATTCATTAGTTAAGTTACACCAACGTTATACAAGTTGTAACTTGTAGGAGAGTGACACTAGATTGTGAGTACAGTAATGCTGCCTGCCAGATAAAGAAAAACAGATTAGTGTTGTGTTATATCATGAAAATATGAAAACAAGATGTTTTTCAAGCTATAACAAGATATTTTCATGCTGTTACAACATTCAAACTTATGTTATAACTACAAATTTTACTTGTGATAAGAATATACTGTGTCTCATAATGTGAAAAGCTTCATGATGATTTTGTTTACATAAAACATTTATCATTATGACAAGATCATTTAAAGTATAGTAATTTAGGGTATAATCACATTAAAATAAATAAAGTTATGACATTATAATGTGAAACATCTTATGTTATAACAATAAGTAACCATATTATAACATGAAATGTTTTGCAATATACCACAAGAAGTGTATTAGTATAACAAGAAAAGTTACTTGTAATAACTTGATAAGTTTTTATGCTGTGATAATGTGGGAAATACGCTAAAATGTGAAAAATATATAGGGATACTGTACAGTGAGTGTGTTATTATTGTGAAATACACCCTGACAGGGTGACAGTGTAGGGGTCTTGAATCACTCTGAAGGGATTTATTTCACCATAATAACACACTCACTGTACATTATCTTGCTAATTGTGTAACTGCTTACTAAAAAATCAATAATTAGACTTAAAATATTATTTAAAAAAATAACAATGGTCTGTTATTCAGATATGACAGACCTTAGAATGTGTTAACTGACCCATCAGAATTGAGTATGTAACAAATGCCAGTTATAAGGTGAAAAATTATGTCAGAACAGTGAGTTAACATGTAATAACATGAAGCATATCATGTAATAAAAAATGGTGTATTGTTAAAACAAGAAAAGTTATTTTTTATAACTTAATATGTTTGCAAAAAATATCTTGTTATAACAAACTGAACACATTATGATGTACTAATCTGTTTTTCTTTTTCTGGCTTGACAGTGCAGGAACTTGCTTTGGCCATCAGCTGCTTTTTGACTTTTTCTAATGCCAAAATGTAGTCTTTTTAAAAGTTTTCCCTAAGCAATGAGCAGCTGTGAAGCTCGTTTGATCCTGATGTGAGTTTTTTTTTTTTTTTGTACTCTGAGTGAACTAGTCAGAGAAAAGCAGGTCCCAAGATTCATCATCTGAACAGACCAGAACAAACACAGTCCTGTCAGTTGTGGAAACTTGATATATTCTCCCTGTGTAACAGCTCCACTGTTGGACTTTTCAACCTTTTCTATGTGTGTGACAACAATAGTTTTATTTATGTCATGGTGAATGGTTATGTGAAGAGAAGAGACGTGCAGACCTGTTTAAATGAATACTTTTTGTTTTGTTTTTTGTACTGTTTTTCCCTTCTTTTCATTGTTTTATGTTGACTCCTTTTTATTAAACCTGTGGGTGGTGAACTGTTATTCACAACTTTATTAACAGATGGATTGATCTATATGAAACCACCTTGTTAATGTCATATACAGCAACCTCTGCAGAAGCACATGAAGATGCACCAGAGTGTCACGTGAGTTACACGTGTTTTTAAAAAACACAGGAAAATCAAAATGTTTGAATTCAATCATGGAAAGAGTCAGATGACTGTCTCAAAGACTATTGTTTCCTGTTTTTTTTTTGCATAAAATAACCTGCTACTTGATGATGCTGTGGTTTGTGAGCTTTCATTTATTATCATATGAAAGGTTTAAAAGTGAGGAATTTATTGCTTCACAGACTACATTTACTGACTGGCACTTAGTGGACTATAAGAGCTGCAACAGTTAATCAATTATGAATCCATTATCATTATTATTAACAGTGATCTACATTTTTCACCATTTTCTTATTTATTTTTATTCAGTCAGGGAGGGTTTAGGGGAGTCCCACTGTCAAATCGCACACTTCCTTAACACCTGCATTTCTGCAGACTTTACTTGAGGGATTTTCCCAGAGTTCATAGCATTCTGATGTTAAACACAGGGTTACCAGAGGAACCACAAAAGGTCCAGAGATGACGGTGATCTTGATGGTTTTCCTTATTCTAGATGTAATGTTTTTTGTATTCACAAACAAATCTATTAAATCACTACCCAACATCTCACCTTTTCTTCATTTATTAAACAACATAAGTACTAATCTTTTAAAACATGGTACATTTTCCATGAAACCTCTGACTTAATATATTTATATTTATGTATATGTGTTTTTGTGTTCTTCATGTGTATTTGTGTTACCTTGGTGTATCACAAAATGTTGTCCCGTTCTGACGTGTTGCAGCCTCTCACACTCGCTGCGCTGCAGGTGATCTAAAGTCCATAAGGCTTCACTTCTGGGTAGAGTTAAGTTGTGCATAAATGAACATTCCTGACCATTTTTACTGCCAGTTTTGCATCATCCTACATTGTCTTGATGCTTAATTTAAAAGAAAAACATGTTAAAACTAAACTAACTAGTTTAGCTCAGTTAAAAAGCCATCTCAATGTTTTTATTTCCTAAAAAAGAAAAAAAAGGCTTTTCTCTGCAGATATAAATCTTAGAGTTGCAGAATTTCTTCCATTATATTTTTTTGGGGGGACCCAAATTAAATCTTCGGTGAGCCTCCAATGGGTCCTGAGCTAGTGCCTCCTCTGGCTGGGTCTGAAACTAATTTAGCGGACGTGTAATGTTCAGAAGTAAAAAACCCTTTTCCTTTACAGGGCCATTAAGTCAGATAAACATTTAAAATAACAACAGAGTGGAAGTGCTGCTGGGGTTTTTTTTTGGTCACAATACAGCTGCTCTTTGGATCTTTCAGGTATTTTGTGCTTGTTCTGCAGGTGAAGAGCTCATTACATGGGTCAAACAGTGTCAGTTAAAAAAATCAAAAGTCCAAACCTCCTTCAAAAATACCCAAGGGACACTGTGAGCTTGTATAGAATTAAAATTGCCTTCACTTAACACGGCAAAACAAGAGTCAAAAATGACCGATCGACCAACACAGGTCTTCATCAGGGTCAGACAGGAGGAACTCACACACCTGTTCTGTGTTACATTAATGAGCTGAAGGGGAGGGGAGTTCCCTGTCAAGGTGAATGGCTATTGGTCAATCACCAAGTGACACATCAAGTAAATGGGGGCAGTAAGGAGACAAAAGGAAAGGAGAAAAACAAAAAAAAGGAAGAGAAATTAATAAGTAAGTGAAAAGTACAAGAAGTAAAACAAAAATGAGAGAGAGAAAGGGGTGTCAAATTGAAAAATACAAATTTTAAAAATGAAAAAAAAAGTATAATAATTTGAGCATTTTAAGGATTTTGGATTTTTTACTGAGACTTTTTGACCCATGCAACGAACACTTCACCTGATGAATAAACTTTTAATATTGTTTAACACAGAGCAAAGAGAGTGGATATATCCCCCTTCATTTACTTTGGAAGTGTGTAATTACAGAATCTCTTAACATCTCTGAACAAGAGGAATGATTATAGACATACCTGATTCAAATGATCAGCTTGTTATCAGGCTTCAGGCTGTCAAGCAGAGGCTTCATGATGAGCTGATCATGTGAATCAGGTGTGTTTGAGCAGAGAAACATCTAAAACATGCAGGGCAGCGAGCTCTGAGGACCAGTATAGAGGAAACACTGGAAGTGATGCTCCCATCATGCCTAGTGTTTACCACACAAGCCTGTGGGGTCAGTGTTATGATCTGGGGTTGCTTCAGTTGCTCAGGTCGAGGTTCAACAACGTTATGAGTCCAAAAAATGAGTTCAGCTCACTACCTGAATACACTGAATGAACAGGTTTTTACACCAATGGATTTTTTTCTTCCCTGATTCCATGATGACAATGTCAGGATTCATGGAGCTCAAATAGTGAAAGAGTGGTTCAGGGAACATGAGACATCATTTTCACACATGGATTGTCCACCACAGAGTCCAGACCTGAACCCCACTGAGAATCTTTGGGATGTGCTGGAGAAGACTTTACTCAGCGGTCTGTCTCTCCCATCATCAATACAAGATCTTGGTGAAAAATTAATGCAACTCTGAACAAAAATAAATGTTGTGACATTGCATGAGCTTATCAAAACTATGTCATGGTGACTGAATGCCATAATCAAAGCTTAAGATGGTCCGACAAAATATTAGAGTGTGACTTTTTTAGCCATGCAGTATATGTTTTACTTGGTGCCACAACTGCTTCAGGAGCGTCTCTGCTGGAGAGGAAAATGGCTCCAGTCTGATGATGCAGCGCCTGTCAGAAGTCTGTTCCTAACTTTGGCCACTAGATGGCAACAGAGGACATGAAATAACACACCAACAGTCCATTCATTACTCCTGCAGCAGAGAACAAACCATCTCAACCCTTCTCTTCACCTTTACTTCCATACTTCATTCCCCCTCTTCCATCCTCCCTCCTTGCTTCATGTATCTGTTCATTTTTGAGCTTTTTTGACAGAATTTCACTGACATTCAACCTTATTTTTCCTTACCTTATTTTTGTTCTGCAGCCAGGGGAAACATAGAGCACACACACACACACACACACACACACACACACACACACACACACACACACACACACACACACACACACGATGAAATGGATAAAACATAAAATAAATATACATAAGAAGTTCACGTCATCACCACCCATTAACAGGAAAGAGCATATATGGCTCAGGAGACAAAACAATTTCTCCCTGTATTAGAGCTGCTCATTAGAAATCTAAACATTGCAAAAAATCATACAGGAATTTAGGGGAAATAACTATTCTTTCCTCATTAACTTAACATAAATATACAAGTTTTATTTATTTAAGTTAATGAAACATGAATGCTGTTAGTTATAAAGGTGTTTGAACAATGAAATAGATCATTTAGATGTAAAATAAGCAAAACGCTCACATGATCTGCTGTCAGTTCTGTTTGTCATCATTTACAGTCACTGAAATCACAGCTGTGGAGATGTTCGTTCATCTACTCCACACTCTTCTCTGGGTCCAGGGTAGGTCACTGAGGGCGCGAGGGTGACTTGGAAAAGATGGCGCGAGCTGCGTGTGAGGCTGAGGGGGGTGGGGAGGCTGGTCTTTTGGGATGGTGATGGGATGTTGACCCCCAGGCAGATGGTTTGAGGAGAGAGCTGTGTGTGTGTGTGTGTGTGGCTGTGTGTGTGTGTGGCTTCATCCATCCCCTCCTCCACACTTCAAAGTGGGTAATCAATTAAATGCATCCTAACCCCCCACACGCCCTCGCCCCTCCCTGCCGTCCATTGAGTCAGCAGATCCCCCAGAGCAGATGCAGGCCTGTGGTTATGACTCTGTGGGGATGTTTTGCATAACCCATGGAGGGGAGGAGGGGGGCTCGAGCTGTGGTTTGGGGGTGGTAGGTATAGATTGGCCTCAGGGTCTCAATATAGCACACACAGTATGAATATATTTACATGGCTGTGTACACCAAACTACTTTATTGTGTTTGGGAAAGCCTCCAAAAGTGCAAAAACCATCATTTGGTGACACTTAAATTATTGCAGAAATTCATAGTATTATTTTAAACTAGCCATCTGATTTTAGAATGAAATTACTGTTTTACCAATTTAATATATAGTGCATCATATTTACTGTCTAAATTTTTCAGATTTTATTGTCTAAATGTACCCTATAGATATAGTGCTTTTAGAAGAATCCCACACCGGAAAGAAAAACGGTCCATGGTGTGTAAATTACTAACCTGCAAACAATCCCATAAATGCAGTATGTTGCATTTTATACAGTCGGGCACACTGCATCTGTCAGTGATGACACAAAATGAAAATGATTGATAACTTAGCAGTCTATGGAGGAATTGCGGTGTGAGCACAGGATGTTGAAAGGCTGACTCTAAACTCAATGGCTGGCTTTAAAAGCTGAAAAGTACAAATGGATTTCAGCATCCTGCTTGGATCCTGCTTTAGAAAAGCTTACCTGGACAAGCAACACAAATGTTACAGTTTTACTTCCAAAGAGGCTGCCTCACTTTCATGACGACTATAACTGATGAATTTGCAAATGTAATGTGATGCTGGTGGAATGAGTTTAGCTGGGATTGGTAGACTGTAAACTGCCCCTTATCCAACACAGAGCAGGCACGAGCTACTAACATCAGCCTAAACTCTGTTCTAGAGGAAGTTTATTAGTGGGAGAATTTTGATAGTATTTTTCGTTGCCGAGTCTGAAACCTTAACTTTGCATATCAAGCAAGACTGAGTACAGATCTGATACTAGTGTGTTTTATAAAGGAGTTCAATCCACTTGGTAACGAGTCAATTTTGTTTTCTCTCAACACTCAAACAGTATATGTATATAGTCATGGTATGTTGATCAGTCCATCAGTCA
This sequence comes from Lutjanus erythropterus, assembly GCF_056507025.1. Lineage (NCBI taxonomy): Eukaryota > Metazoa > Chordata > Actinopteri > Lutjaniformes > Lutjanidae > Lutjanus > Lutjanus erythropterus. Next base: position 38,019,879 of record NC_139326.1, on the reverse strand, counting down.
GTAATCTAGTTAGTCTGGCTTGTCAGTATCAGCCTTAGTTCCTTCCAAACATCGGGCTTCGGAGCGTGACTGATGCCAAAGTAAAGCTGGTATTTCTGTCCTCCAGTGACCACAGCAGGGTCTTGTTTTGGGGCTAAAACATTACGTGGTATCAGATCGTTGCACAGAGTTGCCTACTCAAGGATTCCCAATGCCACATTTTAGGCTGTATTAGAGGCATTTTCCAATACTGTTTTTGGTTTTAGAACAACCTCAGAAGAAAACAGTGGGACAATACTACACTTTTGATATGACAGCTTGTTTTTTTTCTCTCTAGTGTATCCTTTAACCCCACAAAAATGATGTTGTATTTGTTAGCCTCTTTATTATCCTTCCTAAACCAGAAACACAATACCAAATGCACAAGGACTGGACCGAACAGTGTGTCGTAAGCTTCAAACATTAGCAAGTCTAGCATACAAGCATTAATTCCAAGACTAAGATTATTTTCAAAACCACAGTGCAGTATATTTACTGTCTAAATTGGCGCACTTGATTGTGCAAATGTCCCCTATAGATATAGTGTCCATAGAACACGTCAGTGATGACACAAAATGAAAATGACTGATAACTAAGCAGTTTCTGAAGAAAACCTCTATTGTAACTAAACTTCAGATAAAGTTGAATAAAAAAAGTTTCATTGGGATAATTCCTGGATAATAGCAGAAATATATGAAAGATGTGGAACATCTCAAAGTTTGAATAAAGTTTATAGCTGGAATGAGCAGACGAAAAGAAAAAGCATCAAAAAGAGTCAATTTTTCATTCATTAATTTGAAGATAAAATTTCTGAATGAAATTTCTGAAGTATGAATAAGAAAAGTGATAGCAGTTTTCTTCTAATTGTGCTGAATATGTTTATGTTTGAATTAAGTTTCTACATTGAAAAAATGTGAATCAATTTAAGTGCAAAGAAGTGGTGTGGGAATGACATACATGTTGTAAATGTTTCCATCATTCACACCAGTGACTGAACAAGGGAATTATTACGGACACAGCCGTCGTGCCTGGTTACGGTTGCTAAGCTGACTGGACAAAATAAAATACTCCTGCCTTTGGTGATACCCAAGACGACTTTAGGAGCAAATATTAATCTATCTTCATACCGCAGCTCATCAAATCATCTCACTGAAATATCCTCAGGTTTAGGATTATTGATTCATTTTAGTGGAAATATATGTTACATTATATGAGAGGTGGACCACAAGCAAAAGCCACCACTGACACCATCTATGTGCCTAATTCTGCTATATAATACCCCCGTCTGTCCATGCATGCAAACACACATGCAGAAAATGCTAAGCTGTAGACGTGTAATGTAGGTGTAATGCTAATTTATGCATGTTTTGGTGTGTGTGTGTCAGTCATCTGCTGTTTCTGAATATGTGTATGAGTCATCAAGTGACCACCCACCTACCTTCAGTATGTGTGTATGCGTATGTGTGTGTATGTGCGTATTGCCTGCCAATGTCCCTGTGGAATCCAACCAATCACAATTGACCACTATATGTTAATACCCAGCTGCTATAGAAGCCCCCCCCCCAACACACATTTGGCAGACTTCAAGCTTTCAGATGGCGGAAACGGTCCGTTGGGGGGACAGAGGGGAGGAATGGATACGCAAGAGGTTGAAGGTGAGGAGAGAAACAATGGTGAGGGACATATTCAAATGAGATGACATCACAACACACTTAAAGCGGAGAGACGTCTGATACTTCAAGCTGCCACTGTTGTGTTCCATATGCATGCATGTCCCACAGGATAGTGTGTAGAAAAGCCTGGAAGAAGACAGGGGATATGCTGATACTGTTTTAGATTTAGGAGACAGAAAGTATCAAGAGACACACCGACACATTTTCAGTTTTGGACATTTCAGCAGGATTTGTTGACCGGGTTATACTACAAAAGAAGTGATGTAAACAGCGTATTCACCAAGAAAGTTGGAAGGTAACTAAGTACAAATACTTGTACTGTACTTTAGTAAATGTTTCAGGTATCTGTACTTTACTTGAGTATTTCTTTTTCTAACACAAATATCTGTACTTTCTACTTTTCCACTACATTTTCAGCACAGGCTTGTTACTCAAGTTTTAATGCAAGACAAAAACAATGTAAAAGGTCAAACAAGACAAATACGACATAAAAAGATGTAACACTACAAAATGACGTAAAGGCGTAGCAAAACAAAAATGACATAACTATACATAACAGTTTGAAAATAACATAACAAGAAATCAGATGAAAACAACACAAAGATGTAACAAGACAAATACAACATAAAATACATGATGAGACAAAAACAACAACTTAAGAGGACATTGAAAAACGAAAACAACTGAAAGATTCAACAGGATGAAAACAAACATATGACAACAAAATATGAAACAAGATGAAAACAAGATAAAATACTCAGCAAGACGACAACATCGTAACAAGATGCAACAACGCAAAAACAAGATAAAAAGTGTAACAGGGCATAACAGGATGTAACATGACAAACATGAAACAGCACAAGACGAAAATTACGTAAAAGTCTTGACAAGATAAAAACAAGATAAATGACTTAACGGGATGTAACAAGATGAAAACAAAATAAAGTAGGTAACAAGATGAAAATGACATAAACATACGTAAAAAGACAAAAACACTGTAACAACAAACAAGATAAAGATGTAACAGGACACACCAAGATGAAAATTACATAAAAAATGTAAAAAATCAGTCTGTACTTTTTGTACTTTTTTTATGCATGTATCTGTACTTCTACGTGAGTACAGAATGTACTCAAAAAGCTAAAATTGACAGTCTCTATTAATGGTGTTGAACTTGGTTGCTCACATGAAAAGTGACACAAATAGTTTTATTTAAAAAAAAAAAATGAAATCAGAGCCAAAGAGAGACGTTCAAACTGCGGCTCCTTTGTGACAGCTTCTGTACAGCTGACTAATCACTGTGTGAATTGCGTATGAATGCTGGATTGCCAGTTTTAATGTTACGGCTAGACTGGTGAACCCAAGTGCAAGACACGGAGAGAAGAGGAGACTGGAGTTACATAATAGATGAATATTTATTGCGGGGTTGAGCGAATGGGATACTGAGCCGAAGAAGAGCTGGCCAGAGACTGGATGTGTGGAGAACCAGGCTGGTGGCTTCTGTGTAGAGCAGCAAACTTTAGTATTGTTGCATTTCGGAAGAAATAAAAAGTTTAAATTACTTTCCTGCTTTTTTAGAACTTAGAAAAGTAGGTTATGATGTACATTTTGTGTGTAATTTATGTTTGGAGGCCAACGATGTAGATTTCATTTCAACACTTCTTTTCCTACATTCTGTTCTCTTTTTTTTGCACCAATTTGTGTGTTTTCTGCATCATTTTTTGTCTTCATTTATGCAAAGACAAAAACAACAACTCAAAATACCTTGTTGAATGGATAATAATGTGTTTAGGCACTCCGGCAAGCAGGCTGTCAAAATAAAAGTCCTCTGCTAATTTCACGTTTTTATTGGGAAGGATAAAAGCATATGTTCTAAATATTGAGGGCTGGAACTGTACACTGAAATGAATTGAATGAATGAACGAAGGAAGGAAATAAGCTGAAGAAAACAGAAAACGAGTGAATGAAATTCACAATCAGTCATGCCAATATGGATGTCTATTCTGAACTCTAACTCACAGGACATTAATATCAAATAATACAAAATTAAATTTTCTGACTGTTTGTAATGAAAATCAACAAAATGTTTTTCACATGAAACTGTAACTTAAACTGTAACCCTACAAGAAATCCTGATTAAAACCAAAACCCAAAATCATTTAAGCCTAAACCTCACCAACTGTTTGAACTTACACTCAGTCCCAAACAGCCTGTTCGTTATGGCAAGATTTTTTTCAGTCATACATCCAAAAATGACTGCTGCAGTCCAAATAGTGAGTTAGAGGCATAGCCTGTATATTAAATAAGTTGTAATCCTATTTAATATACAGTTTGTAGTTGAAGCGAGTTGTTTCCTCCCGCCCCCTCATCCTCAGACTCAAGGAAGCTCAGGCAGGATGTCTCTTTCACAAAATCAGTTTTCTCAGTTTTTTGTCTGAAAAGGTGATTTTTTTTTTGATGCAACCAAACAACATTCAAGTTTTAATAAAAAAAACAAAAAAAACCAAGTGAAGGTAGAACAAAACGTTTTTTTGTGCCTTAAACTAGAAGACTGTATATTTCATCAGACTGAAGCAACTTTGAGTTTGAAAATTGTGAATTACAGTGAATAACATACATCATGTTGACATGATCCTGTTTGACTCTGCATTTTTAATTACAGTATAATTGTGAATTTATTCATAAAGCTTAATGATATCCTCATTAATTGAAACTGACAATTACCTGCTGCCAGGCTGTATCTTCATACAGGTTTAAATCTCTGTCCAGGGGAACATCCTCTGTTGCAATGCCTCAAAGTGTAACATCACATCATCTGTAATTATTCTCAGACTTCACTTTGATCCTCTCTTTTCACTGCAGTCATCAGTCAGCTTGCCGTGATGTGGCGTTTTTTCATTCACTGAAGTCATTTTCATATTCAACCATCTCTTCTTTATGTCAGTGACAGTATGAGCATTAACAGCTGTTGTTTTTCCTCGTCCTTGTTTTTAGCAGGTCCCTTAATTCCACTGCTGACGCTGTTAAAATAATCAGCTGTCCTTTAAGGATCTCTGAAAGCAGGACTTCAAACACATAAAATTGTTGTTTTTACTCTTTGATGCATATGCTAAATATGGTGCAGGAAACATAGCCTTATATGGTACTAATTACTTATGCTAATTTAAAGTCACATACAAAGAGATGGATCATTTACACAATTATCTGAAGTTACAAGTGTTTGCTGAATCTGACGTGGTGTGTTCGTACGAGCCTTTCATGCAAAGAGAGAATACGAAAACGTTCTTGCATGAGGCCCATTGACTAGATGCTGACGGACAAGTGTGGTTATATTTTCATTTTTTAGCAAAATTATTGCCAGGGACAATTCAGTAATCCCTGGATATTGTTAGGGATACATCCATTCCCAATTCTACACCCTCACCCACACCTACAGCTCAGAAATCTCAACAATAAATCTTTGTCAGTCATTAGTATTGACTGACAAGCCCTGCACATACAGTACAATGGGTATTTTGTGCACAAGAAACCATATGTATTTGCTCTGATTTGTGCACCTCATGACTCTGCTGGTGCTCTGGTCTCTGTCAGATCTTTCATGACATTGATCCTGTTGACTCCTGACAAAAGCTGCTTCTTCTTCCAGACACCTCCACTGCTAACTGCTCGCAGCAAGTGAACCTTGAACTGAGTGTACATTAGCCTGCACCACTCCTCTCTCCCTATAACATCCAAAGGCTGTGGCAGGCGGCGTTGCTATGGCGACACGCTCCCATTTTCCTCCCCGATGCCGGATCCATCCGGAATGGTGCTCAGATAGCAAGCTCAGATCCGGAGCTGCAGGAGGATGGGGTATTATGGTATGGATCCCATGCAGACGGAGGAGGAGGAGGAGGTGTGTGTGTGGGGAGGTGTTCAGTGATGGTGCAGTGCAGGCAGGCGAGCATTGATTTCTATGCAACATACGTATACACACAAGATCACACACACACACACACACACACATACACATATACACACACACGCAATTCATTACAGCAGCACTCAGGGCAAAACATGCGTTAGAGAAATTAATTCAAGGGCATTAATGTGTGTAAGACTGAGGTTTTCCACTGTGTTCAGATTTATTTTTGTAGTTTTTGGCCATTCAGTAATAACAGCATTAGACAGCGAGGTAATTGCTGAGATCTGGGAACGTGGTGACATCACAGAAAGAAAAGAGAGGCACCAAGAAACAGGAGCAGTCAGATGATCACACAGATCACCGAGGTTAGTCAGACTCATTTAGAAAATAAAACAGACAGTCAAATCTTCATCTAAAGTATCTGTCTTTCAAATCCATCTGTCACAGTTCACAGACTCTCTGATTCAGCTCTGGTCTGCTACATGTTCTAATCTACATGCACGCCGTTTGCCTGTGTGATGACGGATTATTACCAACATTTCAGGTACACTTGTACACAGCTGTGACTGGCAGTGGTGAAAAAAGTATCCAGATCCTTACCCTAAAACTACAATATATGACATATCTGTATTAAATGTACAAAAATGCTACCTATGCTATAGGTTTTGTTGGGCTGTGTACACACATTTTCCCAAGTGTTTCTAACCGGGGCCATTGCAGAGGGGTGCAAGGCCTTGATGTGCAAGGCCCTGCTCACATGCATACACATGGATCAAGCACATACGCACATATTCTAGTTCTACTGCAGTGCTGCATGCGTAATCTTGGTGCTATACATTTTTGTCCAGATAATATGAGCAGTGTTGCAGCAGCGCAGCTTGTGATTTCTCCCTCTGCAGATGAGTAAGTTAAGCATCTATTTCTTATGTAATTTTTTTAAACCAGTCTTTATAGTTAGGGGACAGTTTGCTTACTTGTAACTCCCAAAAGAGAGACTTTATTTTGACCAGATAAAATATGTAGGAGTTCAGCCACTCAGGAAGGAGCGTTTCACTCTTCATCTGCTCGAGTTTGCTTTCATTGCTTCATTTTGAATTTCATCCTGTTTACGTCAGGCCCTATGGAGGTGGAAGCCCTCTATGGGTGCACGCTGCGCTCAGCCCCTGCAAAGGTTCTGTTTCAAACAAAGGTCAAACCCACAGAAATACAAAACTTATTCAAGGTAACAGTGCCTTTCATTGCTGGCGACATGTAACTTACAGGAAATCATCAAATACCTCAAATACGTCAGGGAGTGAGGAAGGAGGTCGGCGAGCGTGACTAACACTTTAATATTTCCTCGTGCATGAACAGAATTTCTGCCTGAGTCATGTCAGATAAATCTTCATTGGCAATAGTGTTTTTTAATAATGAAGACAACAACTCAGTCCTGCATGTTTAGATTTTTTTGTTGACCACCCCAATTTTTTTTTTTACATGATTGAAATTATCTCTTTTTTTCATTTATCATTTTTCCAACCGGGGCTCAGTAATGTAACATTAGTTCTTCAGGGTTCTCTCCTGCAACTTGGATGCTGTCGGACTGGTTTAAAAAAAAGTGGAACTGGGGAATTAAGTGTCGACTCGCTGAGAATGAACGGTGTTAACATTAGCTGATTCAGGAAATGAGGGGAAATGAATTGATTTCATGGATTCACACTTTTTGAATAGCAGACTTTTTAATCTTTGGGCTTGGGAGAAGGTATCAAGTATTAAGTCAAACTGCTCAAGTTAAAGTGAAGTCACAAATCACTGGTATTAAACACCACATCAGGTCTTCATAGCAACTTATCAGGTGGTATCATATCAGATGTTGTAGTTTTTAGCTTGTTCTCCTGCCATGTCCAAAAATCAGTTAAAGCAGGTTTAACTTTCTTGGTGTCGCCCAATAGTCCCCCTAAAGTCTTACAATACTCAGTGATGCAAAACGTCATTTGGACTCACCATGAGATCTAACTATCAAATCTAACTGCATGTTAAACAAGCTCACAGTCACTTAAAATGAAGCCATTGTAGAGATGGAAAGAACAAATATTTTGTTCCTGTACTTCAGCTGATACTGATGATATTTACAGGTATCAGTATTTCTTTTTCTGACATCTTTTTACTTGTGCTCCCTTCATTTTAAATCAAATATCTGTACTTTCTACTCCTTACATTTTCATAACAGGCTCGTTTCTTTAGTTTTGAAGCAAGATTAAAACAACAAGAAAAGACGTAACAAGGTGAAAACTGGGAAAATGACATTAGACAAAAATGATGTAAAAATGTAATGCGTAAAAGTCATAATAGGACAAAAATGAGATAAAAAAAAGCCTAAAAGACGCAAAAAGATAAAACAACAGTGTCGTAAAGGGTGTATAAATATGATCCAGCAAAACATAAAAAGAGGAGAATGACATAAAAAATGTGAAAAGATGAAAATTATATAAGACGTAACAGGACCAAAATGATGTAATAATACATAACAAAACAAAAAAACATGATGTAATAAGATATAACAATACCAAAATGACACTACAAGATTTAACAAGACAACAACAAGTCTTTTCTGATGAATAATTTCTGTGGCTGGTTTGAGTTTGGTTATCCATTTGGTGATGAAGTAGTCGGGGTGGTTAACTGATGATTTGTCCTCATCCTGTTCTGACTGAAGATGGAAGCAGAGGACTGGCTGTCAGCCCGCTCCCTCTCTGGGTGTGTTCATGCGGAGTGAGAGCGAGAGTGAGAGAGGTAAGCGGGGAATTAGCGTGAGTGCAGTTTGTGCAGCAGCAGGATTATGGCCAGTTTAAGTTTTTCAGGTCAAAAATATCTTGTTAACCCCCGTCAAATGGTCAGGTTAGGTTCCCACCTTTGTCTTTTTATCTTTGTTTTGACGTACACCGAATGTGAGATCTAATTTCAGGGCATCCTGGAGCCAAACGTGCTGTTGGCCCTTACTCATGCAAAAAGAAAATCAATCAGTTATGAATAAATATTCAGAGAATATATAAAATGTGGATTATAAAAGATGTACGTATTTTCCAAACATTGTCTCATTATAGAATGGAGCAATGTTTACAGTTGAGAATGACACATAGAGCCTGAAAAAAAAAAAAAAAAAAAACTCTCAGCCTTCTCTGTTTCTCCATGCTGTCTTCACAGGGAATTCCCCGGCTTGTTTTGTAATTTAATCTGCTGTGGAACAAAAGAAAACCTGCAAATGATAGTTGTTTATCTGCTACTGAAACTTAACAGCTATCGTCGAGAAAAAAAAAAACTTGACAAAACACTGACATTTAAAACCAGCGCCTGACGGCACAGGGGTTTTTTCTTTCTTTCTTTGAGTCGACTTGCAACAGATTTTTGTCTGTTTTCCAGTGAAATAACAGAACGGCAGATTATGAAATCAGTCACTCATAACATAGTTTCTTAGGGACGAGAAATTTAAATAAGTACCACTTCTAAAATATGTATGTATATTGAAAACAGTATTATATGAGACTAGATGGTCTTAGATTTTATATATTGTCATACCCTGATATACAGTAAGTGTTGTCTTTTCCTGGTTTTAAAGGGACAGTTCACCCCATAATCACAAATACATATTTTTTTCTCTGGTCTGTAGTGCTATTTATCTATCTAGATAGTTTTGGTGTGAGTTTTAGAAATATTGATCATAAAGATGTCTGTCTTCTCTCCAATAAAATGGGACCAAATGGCACAAGTTCAGCAGTAATCAAATCAGCCAAAAAAAAAAAAAAAAAAAAAAAAATCTCTTCTAAAAATATCATTAACCAGTTGTTCAACATGATCTACAGACCTTGTTCTGAGCAGTTTCATGTGTTAAATATGTAAAGTTACTTAACAGGTGTGTAAATGATATAATGTTAATGCTAAAAGAATGAGGCTAAAGCTAACTCTCAGCATTGGTCAGACGGTCAAATATGGCACATATATGTATATGATAGACAACAGAAATACACTCAGTGATGTGGGAAAAGGAGGTGCAGGGACTGGATTAGTGCAGCAGACTTTGGTCCAGCCGGTCAACAATCGGCCCAGCAAGAGAGCCGGAATAACAGCTAAGCTAACCCGGCTTAGACCCAAGAGAGATGTGGTGCCATCGCCTTTGATTCTGCCCCAGCCCACTGAGACTGAATGACTTTTAATCTTAATCATAAATAAGTATAAATGAAAATCCTAAGGATATAATTGAGTACTGTCCTTGTTAATACACCTTTTACAGAACATAAAACTCGTCTTACATTCTACATGTTTTTAAGCCATTAGGTGAAGGATGCTCAGTTAAAAGAAATATTTTCCCTAAGTAATTAACTCATCAAAGCTAGGATGGTTTCAGTTTTGTTGCTGCCATGCCCTGCAGTGTTAACTCTCATCCTCATGCCGATTTTCTCTTTTGCAGTGGGCTTTGGATTTATAATTCCATTCCATTTTTTTTTTTTAAATTGATCTTCAGTATGAGATGTGTACCCTCTTTCTCAGGTCAGACTTGTCTTTTTGCCACTATTACTTCTGCAGTATCGATTGAGAAAGTAGACTTGTTTGATATGTTTGAAGGAGCTGAAAATGATCTTGTGTCAGAGTGTACTTCTTACAGTTTCCTGACTGAAATGACTCTTTAGTGTTGTTCAATGAGGATCAATTGGGAGACGTTTATTGAGGTTAACAACAGAGATTAGACCCCACTGGTGTGGTGCATCTTCATTAAAGGTGGAATCAGTAGCTGCTAGATGTTCATAAAGACAGTTGATTGTTAAATCTCATTCCCAGCATGTCAAATACAGGTGCTTTGAACAAAATGTCCCGAGCAGCAAAATAATGAGAAAAATATGGAAATACAGTCAGAGGGCATAATCTCTGCAGATACAGAGACCACCACACTCTTCTACTGGGTCATTTGTGATGACTGAAGTATGAGTCTATTACATTATTATAAGAAAATGTTGCATATAATGCCTTTAAGCACCACAAGCTGAGTGTCATCTCTCATTATATTGGAGAAAAGGCAAACAATTCTACGGCCAATATCTCCAAAACTCTGCAACTCACAACAAAACTATCTAGATGTATAAATAGCACTGCTGGTAAGAAGAAAAATATGTATTTTTGATCTGGGGGTGAACTGTCCCTTTAGAGGACAGCATCAGAGGACTGATTGGTTCGAGGGACGTGGGCAGAAAGTTCCCTGGCCAGACATAGTGAGGTCAGGATTGTGGACGGAGGGAACTTTGACAGTGCGAGAGAGCAGAAGTGACAGAGTGATTTAAAAGAGGAGGCAGCAGGAATGTTTAACAGAAATAACAGCGAGAAGGAGAAGATCTTACTGAACTTTTGCCAAAGTGAGAGCCAACATCACATCAGTCATCACAGCTTGATGCCACCTTGTCTGGGTTGGATTGAGCTACCGATCATTTATTGTGGCCAGTGTTATTCAGCTTGAATATTATGTAAGAAGAAAGCTTACAGACGATGTATTGAAGGGAAAGTTCACCCAGAAATGAAAATTCAGTCATTATCTACTCAACCTAATGCCAATTGAGGGTCGGGTTTAGTTTGTTAGTCCACAAAACACTGCTGGATGTTCACAGGAAAACAGTGTTGTAGAATCTTCCAAACAACAGAAATGAATGATGACCAGTTTTCAAACAGAAAAATCAACTGGAAAAAAATAAAATGAAATGCCTCCATACTGCTCGTCTGGAATATCAAAGTATCCTAAAGTCCGGACATGCCAATTTCACAGGTCACAGAACACACACACACATACATACAGACACACACACACTCAATGAACTATAGCATGTATATAATATACATATATATAACGCAAAGATAATGAATTTTAGTTGCATTTGAAATGTTTAAAGAAAATAAATTTGAGTGGAACTTAACTTTTTGTAGCTATATTCATTTTTTATTATAAGGAGGAATTTTCAATATTTGATTCTGATGTAATCCAAAAGTAATCTGATTAGGTAAGTAATACAATATTAAAGTAACTTTCTGTCACTTTTGGATTACCACAGAACTTGTTTAGCTTGATGTAATGTTTTACATTTGGTTTATTAATTGTTCGTCCAGTTTTTCCTTCCATAGTCAAGTGCACATTTAGATTTACAGCGGTAATAATGCATTTTTAAATAGTATGCTATTCACAGTTCACACTCAAACTTCAACTAAACACACAGGTGGAAGGCACGACTTGTACTGTGATGTTGTTCCTCTTTTCTGATGTAACAACAAAATAATTTCTACCTAATGAAACTTCTTTTCTTAACTAGAGGCCATGATAATGAATTGACTGCAGGATCAGCTGGTTTCACTGCAGCTCTATGAAACATTTTAATGTGTGCACACTGTACATGGAAGTATGCTGTATTATAAAATTGCAATTCTGCAAAATAATCCCCATTTTTACTGAATGTAACTGTGATCTGATTAATCCCATTACATGTAATCCATTACTCCCCAAACCTGGTTACTAATCACAAAAATTAGCTTGTCATTTGTATTCATTTACCAGCTACATTTCAAAATAATCTGACCCAACCCTGAATATATATAAATTCAGATCTGGATCAGTGGGAGGGAGCTGCTTTGGATCTGAAGGTCAGATATCAGGCAGCAGAGAGCAGCTCACTCACTGGGGTATTGATAAGTGTGTGTGTGTGTGTGTGCGTGTGTGTGTGTCTGTGGTGAGATTGCACCTAATCACCCATCACCCCTCTGATGAGCCCACCTCCCCTGTTCCTTGTTGTGTTCCAGTTCCTCTCTCCGTCTCTTCCCCTGCATTCCTCCTCCTCCCAACCTGGAATTCCAGGGTTGTTTGAACAGAGCTCTCCCTCAGCCACAGACAACCTCTGACCTTTTGGCCCGCGGTGAGTGAGCTATGCATGCGTGATGGCTCAACACTGGAATTCTCTGAGCTGTAAACATGACTCTGCTAAGAAACCGAGCCCCGCTTATTCTGAGCATGCCCTTCACTTTACCTGGACGTAATTTAAAGGTGCAGTAAGTGATTCTGAAGACATTTGATATTTCACGACCTGAGAATTGTGGTTGCCCTCACTACACTCCTGCACATGCACTCAGTATTTTAGGGCTATTTTAGATACTTTAGGTACATTTTTATTACCTTGAGAGGCAGCTGGATTTGCAAGAAAATGCAAAAAATCCATCTTACCAGTCTTCAAGTTAACCGGTTGTGTCTGCAGCCAATCAGCGTCCTAGGAGGGACCACTGACAGCTACAGGCGTGGTTTTAGGTGTGACGACAGGAAGAAGCCTGCATGGAAATGTTAATCTGATTGCTTGAAGAAAGTCTGTGTTAGACAAATGATAGTGATAGATAAATGGGTCATCCAATCACCAATCAAGTGTTTTTTTAAAGTGCCTGCCCTTTTCCATGCAGTTTCTAAGGACAAATTCCCAGATGGTTCTGTGTAACAAACAAACATCTGGCATGTCAAGATAACATTTTTATGCCACTTTTTACTTATTCAGTATTACATTTCAGAGGGTAATATTATACTTTTTATTTGGCTACATACATGTGGGAGCAGTAGTTAGTTTAACAGTGTTGGGAGTAATACATTACTGTAATTCCACAACTTTTGGCGTTAAGTAGACGTGCAACAAATTACTTTTTCAAATTAATACAGTAACAATTACTGACATTTGATTTTGGGCTTGTAACTCATTTTTTTCTTCCCTGAAATTAAGGGACAACTGCAGAGGATAGCAGAAAAACACAGCCTATTCTCTGATCTATGAGCTAATGTAAAGTTAAGATGTGTATCCAGCACCATAGACATAGACAGATGTTTTTTCTGCATAAAAAGTGTTTATTTCTCAACTGATCTTGATGAGTAGAGTTATATTCAGGGGTTAATGATCAACAGGGAGTGAGGAAAAAATGTTTCCTTTTTTTTTTTTTTAACTTACTCCTCGTAGATCATAAATCCTTAAATATAGCACTGTTTGAGACTGGTTGAGAAATAAACGTCGGAGTGCTTTTTTCTCTAAAAAGCAGCTGCTCCTCCATTTGCACAAATCCGTTCACAGGTCAGTCTTGACTGTAGGAGAACATAGTGGTGACATTGATGTAATGCAGCCACAAACTGAAGAAGTCAATGCATCATCTACACATTCTACTGTCTGACCCAAAGATGATAAAATTATAGTTTGCACATAGGCATGCTGCCCTCTGGTGTGTGGGAGTGTTACTTTTCCTAAGTAACTAATTACTTTTATATGAAATTAATGTAATTAAATCATTTTGAAAGAAGGGCCTAGTAACTGTTATTAATTATTTCAGTACTTGCCCAACACAGGTAATTACATATGAAAAATTCAAATCAATTCATGAAAAATTATCCATTGTTATAGATTTAACTAGCCAACAATATATCATATAGGTCTACTTAAATGAGCTCCACCTCAACCAGCTAAAACATTAAAATATGCTCATATATCACTGATAATAATAATACATCACAGCACCGACAGGAGCCATTCTGCCAGTTTTTCTTTTGTTTTGTTTTGTTTAAACTTTTTTACTGCTCTACTTCTATTAAAAGTAAAGATTTGAATGCAGGACTTTTATTTGTATTTATTATTATTTTTTAAATTGAGATACTGTTACTTTTACTTAAGTAAAGGATCTCAGTACTTCTTCCACCTCTGGCTCTACGCTGTGGTGCAGATGTGGAACATAACAGCACATAACTTCATAGCTGATGTATTACAGGTTTTTTTTTACCTTGATATTTTTACTCTACTACATTTACCTGTAATTACTTCACAGATACATCTTTGCTTGTAAAAACACATAAGCAGATTTCATAAATCTTTCCAATAGTATAATACACCTGCACTGATGTCCTGCTAGTTTCATGTTGATAGCAATCAGTTATCATTAAATAAACTCTCAGAAAGGAAATTAATGTTTTTACCTTTGATATCAACTGCTAATATTTAAGGCAAAATCAACTTTTAAGTTGTGATTGCAGTACTTTTGAAAATGGGGGATCTCTGAGCATTTCTTTTATATCTAATACAATAAACTGTTGTCTTGTAGTCATAGCAGTGTGTATTGTGTTTTTTAAGAATTAAGAATTCATCATTTCAACAATCTGCAAGTAAGAAATGTCCTACACTTTATAATGAATTTAGATAGAAGTGTTTTAATAAAACCAAGGACTTGGAGGTTGTCATTTAAATCTGTTTATTAAAACGATATAAAGAAGAATTAGTGGATATGATGACATTTATATGAGGATCAGATATCACAATAATTCATCTGATCAAATCTGTCAAAACAGAATAAGAGTTTAGGCAAATGTCACCTGGTTTTAATAGGTCTTATCTGTATCAATATAGAGAAGTTCATGTAGCACATTTTCAATTAAATTAGATCTTCAGGACTCAGCTCTGCATTCTCATGGCAGCTAAATAATTATCACAAATATTTCCAATGTTTCTCTCTTTTTTTCATGTATATTTCATGGTTAGATTGATTTGAGATTCATTTGCTGTCTCTTATCCACTCATTTGATACACACTGCATTGCTAAGTGACGGGCCTGATGATCAGCTTTTTGTAAATTTGCTCATCTTGTTTTCATTTTTACAAATTATGAAAAGCATAAGCAGCATGTCTGTCCTCAGAAAAGACATGATTTGAATATTATTTCATCCTGTTAGGCCTGTAATAAATCGTGCCAGGCATACAGGCCTGTAGAGGGGATTATTTCAATAAAATAATTATTCTTTCACTTTCACTAAGCAAAAAAAAAAAAAAAAAAATAACAGAAACATCTTCATTTAAACACTATGAATAAATCTGATTAAAGCATAGAAATTGTTGTCACAATACAAAAAAAGAAAAAGAAGCCTTATTGTCTTTGATTTAGAGGTTAAAACACCAGCAGGCCTGATAGTAGAAAATTATCTCGTCTAAATAATTTGAGCCAGCCTCTTGGCGTTTTGAAATTCGTTCACAATAATTCAGTCCGACATATTGACACTAAAATCCCCCGCTGTGGAGGCTGTATAGGAATTATTTTTGACCTTTTATAGTTTTATTCACGGCGTTAATCCTGTCAAGTCCATTAGTTTGGCCTGTCTCGGGCTAAATGAAGCTCTAGTTGATCTAAACTGGTTTGGTCAGTGCTCAGCTCCTTCCAACATGTGTGGTCCAGCAGCTTCCCAGTTTAACCCTCTTACTGGCGGCTCGTACCGCGGCGCCGAAACCAGCTGAAGCCTCTTATTAGTTTGTCACTCACGTGTAGAAACGGGTTTAAAAAAATAAATTCCAATCAGGCAATTGAACTACAAAATGCGAGGAGTTCGCTGGGACGCACACCAGCCTGCAGCACAGCTATCGAATCCAGGCGTTGCTTCACCCTATCGTTCCGCCTGGAAATATAGTCCCTCGGCGGTATACAGAGATAGGCCATTTTGGTGTGTTGCTATGGTTACGATTTCTATACGTCAGTAATTGAGCTAGAATGTACACACGCGGACTGATATGCGTTTGTAGTTAGGTCCACATAGGATGCATTCATGTAACACGAGATTAACCGCGGAAATTTTGAAATTAACACCTGCAATTAAGAAGAGAGGATGTGTTTTATAAAACGTGACTTTAGTCGGCTGATAATCTTTTTTTTACACTTAACATAAATAAACCTAACGGTGCTTATAGCCTAGGACACATTTTAGGTCTTTTTTTTTTTTAGAGCAAAGCAATCAGTGGAGAAAGAAGTACTCAGATCTTTTACTTCAATAGAAATACAAATACCACAGTGCAAAAATACTCTGTATTCAAAATCGTACTTTTGTAAAAGTATAAAAGTGTTAAGCATTAAATGATACTTACAGTAACAAAAGTAGAAGTAAAGAATGAGCCACTTTAGAATCATACATTGTAGCAGCATATTACATGATATTACTGGATTAAAATTAGTGATGCATTAATGTGCTAAACATGCTTGTGCTGCAGGTGGTAAAGGTGCAACTAATTTAAGTTACTTTGTTTTAATGTTTTATTCGTTTATTGATATTTTGTACTAATAACCAGAATCTGCAAAATACCGTAAAAAAGTGTTTGTTGTAACTTCAAGAGGTTAGTGTCTGGGCTGGATTCAAATTTTGATTTGACTGAATCTGAAAAGACAAGTTGACGTAATTTTGCAATGACTCAAAACAAATACACTTTTCTGGTCAAATAAACTGGACATTGATTCAGTTCAAGAAAACATGTTCAGTAAGCTTAAGATAAGATAAGCTGAACCAGTCCCACTGATGAACATTACAAAGAAATTTGATTTCCTTGTACATCATCAGTTCCAGTCTCAGTTGCTCCTGTTGGAGTTACTTTGTTCCAACATTGACACAAAGACAATATGTGAAACTACAAAGCTGACTGAACTCTGGATCGTTCATTCATTCAACTTATTATTTCAAGTCAAGACTTCAAGTTAGAAGAACTCATGTTTATAAGTTCTGAAGTGTTCTGAAAATAAATACAAGCAATTTTAACTTTAATTCATTTAAACAAATAATACTTTATATTTATGTTACATTAATGAGAATTAAATTACTGTGGAGCAGAAGTATGAAGTAAAAAATGCCTAAAAAATGTACTTAAGTACAGTACTTGAGTAAATGTACTAACTCACTTTCCACCATTGAAAAGAAATGAGCTGGCCTCAACCACAACAGATGAATGATTGTGTCCTGTCATGTGATCACAAATGTTTTATTATTTGTTACACAGCTTACCATTCTCTACACTGTTTCCTCCCACTGAAAAGTCAAACAGGAGTGTAGTGGAATTACAATGTCTCTTTAACTTAACATAAATATACACATTTTATTTATTCAAGATAATTAAACTTTATACTTGTTTTCACAACACTTCACAACTCATCTCAATTCATTTAACATGAAATCTTTTGACTTGAAATGAGGAGTTGAATTGAATGTACTGTACAGAGTTCAATCAACTCATAAAGTTAAGTTTCTAAAGAAACATGATAAACATATTAGCAAAATTCCCAGCATGCTTTGTCTGAGAGGTAAATACCCTTCTTTTTTATAAAATAAATGTTGTACAATGCAATAAATATTTGTCATTGTGATGGAAAAGTTTATGGTTCAATTTAATATTTTCAGCTTACTGAACATGTTTTCTCAAGTACAACTGAATTAATATCAAGTTCATTTTAAAGCCCTGGCACATGTTGTTTTTTTTTTAGTTAAAACAAATAGTTTATTTTTACAGTGTAAACAAAAACTGAGAGGAACAGTATTTTCTTGTAGTCAGCCTACTTTATTTTTCAACTTTTAACTTAATTAATTAATTAATTTATGTATTTGGTATTTTACATGAGTATTTCCATTTTATGCAGTTTGAGGCTATGATTCCACTCCACTCTGAGGCAAATATTGTAATTCTTACCAGATTTTTACTACACTACATGTGCGGACAGCTTTAGTTACTCTTCATATTGCATTTTTTCATACCCTTTCTGCCCAGTGAAAATCTCCAAGTGTGATGATTTTGATTATTTTCTGATCAATTGAAAGATGAAATGTTCATTTATGTGTTGAGAAAATTCTCCTCATTCTTAAGCTAAATAAACTCTTTAAAAACCCTCTTGGATCAGCTGGAAAATCTGCTACAAACATATGATCTTATAGAATATGATGCATGCTGTACATTAAACTACCAAGTA
Organism: Lutjanus erythropterus; assembly: GCF_056507025.1. Classification (NCBI taxonomy): domain Eukaryota; kingdom Metazoa; phylum Chordata; class Actinopteri; order Lutjaniformes; family Lutjanidae; genus Lutjanus; species Lutjanus erythropterus. Next base: position 38,001,501 of record NC_139326.1, on the reverse strand, counting down.
TAGAAAGTAGTTTAAATGAGTTTAAACGTCTACAGCTGTAAAATGCAATGTACACATCAATGCAGCGGTGATATTAGTCCAAAAACATCACACATAATAGTAAAACACTGAACAATGAGTACTTTTACCTTTCATACTTTGAGGAAATCTTGCTCATAATGTTTGCAAACTTTTACTTCATTGTGATTTTGAATGCAGGACTTATAGCCTATTTGTATTGCGTATTTTCACAGTATCCTATTAGCCTACTACTTTGACTTCAGTAAAGGGTCTGAAGACTTTTAGCACCAAAGCTGTGTTGAGGAATCTAGGAGGCTGCAGCAGGCTAGAGATGGAAACTGAGCTGTGAGGCACTGTCACCAATCTCCGGGATTTCCTATCTTTCCGATATCACGTGAATGCAGCACGGGGGGCTCCAACATTAGGCCCCGCCCTCTGGAATGCCAGCGGGCCGAGCCCCGCCCCTCTGCAGGAATACCATTCAAAAACACAGTGATATGCGGAGAAGAGGGAGGGGACCACAGAGAGAGGCAGGCAGGAGGAGAAAGCTGCATGGACTCTGACAGCAGAGCAGAAAGATCCAGCTCCACCAACACCACATACAAACCACATATGAATATCAGCTTTATCTCCTACACTTCACTGTTGCAGACTATTTCTTTATTAGCAGTAAAGGTTAATAAGTTATACAGGTATTATTTTAAACACAGATCTAGTGGCAAATGAAAGGTCAATAAATTACATCCCAGCAAGTGATCAATAGGTGATCAGCAATCCAATGAAAACACGTCTTAAATGCACATGAATTAATGAATAAATGAAGTTTGTTGAATACAGAATGACTGACAGAAGACACATTTTTATTGATTTATCTTATTTTATTAGTTTTGCTCTACTGTGTTATTTCTATAATTTATTGCTGTTTCTTTCCCATTTGCACTATTGTTTTCTGTATGTGTAAGAGTGTGCTGTTACAAATGTAGTCATTAATGTAATCAGAGTATCACAATATTTAAGTAATGTAACTTGATTAGTAACCTGAAATGACTTGAATGACCTCAATATAAAATATGCTGATATTGTTTAGCTAACATGTCTTTATATAGCGCTGTTTGAGGCTGTAGGGATTGTGCAATAGTTTCATGGTGTTCATGGTGTTTCATGGTGTGCAATATGTGTTATGTATTTGTATGTGCAATATCTTGTAATGTGCGATGTGGATTGTGTGCAATTTATTATGTTGTTTGTTTTATCACACTGTGGAGGCATGTTGTGTGCAGCATTTGAGTCCAAAACAAATTTCCCTATGGGGACAATAAAGTATATTGTATCATATTGTATTGTATCGTATTTTATCATATCGTAATATGATATTTTAGGGCTGCAGCTAACCATTATTTTTATCATTAATTAACAGCTAATCAATTAGATGTTTGGCAAATGTAGAAAAATGTTGATCAAGGCTGAAGATGACGTCTTCAAATGTTTTATTTTGTCCTCGACTCAAAGATATTCAGTTTACTGTCAGAGAGGAGTAAAGAAACCAGAAAATATTCACATTTAAGAAGCTGAAAGCAGAGATTTTTTATATTTTTAAATAAAAATGATTCATGGTGATTAATCAGTGAATTAATCCTGTCATTAATTAATCTTGTCAGTTAAAAATAGGTCCAAACATAAAGAGCATATGGCTATAAGTTGTCCCTGTGCTCCACATGTTTGGACCAGTTTTTCAAGTCTTTCCTGTAACAATTGTATTCATTATCAACTAATTTATCAATCATTTCATTCACTAATCGATTAGTTGTTGGTCCATAAAGTTTCCAAAGCTCAAGATGACATCCTCAAATGTCTTCTTTTGTCCTTGACTCAAAGATATTCAACTTACTGTCAGGGAGGGGTAAAGAAACCAGAAAATATTCACATTTAAGAAGCTGAAATCAGAGAATTTTGACTTTTTTTTTTTAATGAATCAAACGGATTATCAGTTATCAAAACAGTTGATGATTAAATTAATAATAGAGTAACAATCGATTAACTGATTGATTGTTGCAGCTCTAATAAAGACTGAACTGAACTCAGGTCTTCAGTGAATGAATGACTTTGGGTGCAGTTGAATGTAGATTGTATAATTTGTGGTACTGAAAGTATATCATAAGTATTAATAACCTCAGTAACTACTAATTAGTACTCAAGCTGAGTAAAATTTTGTGTGTTTGTACTTTTATACTTCAACCCCACTACATTTCAGAGGAAACTGTTGTACTTTTTACACTACATTTATGAAACACTGTAATTATTAATTACTTTCAGATTAAGATTTTACATAAAAAACATGATAAATGCATTGTGTGTTTCACAAAAAGAAAAGTCCAAACAATCATTACTGTTTTTTTTTTTCATCCTCTCTATCTTTTCACAACTCTCAGATGTTGTGACCACTAAAGGTTGGAAACTACTGGACTGAACTGCTACAACACACTCACACACTCATGCATCAGTATTAATGAGTTAATATGTAACATATAATAATATAACAGTCACAGGGGTCAATTATCTGCCGAATGACCAACCTACTGTTATTTTTTATCATTTAACAAGCAGACATTGTAACATGTAATAGAGTATTTTTCTTCTTAAGTAAAAAGGATACTTCTTTCACCACTACTGTCATGTTTTGTGTTACACTAGTACGAGTGTGTTTTACTACCAAGATAGTCACACTTCCCACAAGACAGATATGTGCTTACACACAGAGTGGAAGAGTCACAGAGGATGACATCAGTTTGGCTCAGCTAGGGGCGGGCTGTGACAGGAAGTGATGACTTTACTCCAGGAAGGCGCTGGATTGGTTGACAGTTTGGTGGTTGAACTGCTCTCAGGTCAGCTGATTGCATTGTGGGAGTAGGTTAAAAATGATTTGATGCATGAATAACAACTCAAGCATGAAGTGACTGTGACTTTCATTCATCAACTGGTGATCTATTACGGGTGAACTAAAGCATCTAAAGTCATAGTGACTTGATCATGTGAGCAAACAGAATTCTTCATACATCCCACAACAATTATACATGAAATCATCACGAGTCATCTGTTACTTACAGCAAAAATATGTAACATCTCTGCTTTAAAATGTCTATCAGAGGTGGCAAAAATACACACATTCTGTACTCAAGTAGTAATACAGTACAGATACTTGCTTAAAAACTAGTAAAAGTAGTAAAAGTAAAACTACTGATTCAACTTCTTTACTGCAGTAACAGTGAAAAAGTACATTTCTATCAGCTGATTCTGTGCAAAGTTAACTGACCCTCACTGTTTCTCTGTTTGAGCCTCTCTGTCTTGTTTGTTTCATCTTGTTACGTTATTTACATAGTTTGTGTTGTTATGTCTTTTATGGCTTGTTAGGTTTTTCATCTTGTTGTGTCTTTTATGTCTTTTTTGTCTTGTTATGTGCTTTTTGTTTAGTAGTCTTTTATGTTGTGTTTTTTTTTTTTTTGTCTTGTTATATCTCTTACATTGTTTTTTACCTTGCTAAGTCCCTTTTTGTCTTATTGAGTTGTATATATTATTTTTTGTCTTGTTATAACTTGTTTGTCTTGTTACATGTTTTAAATTGTTTTTGTCGTTTTTTGTCTTATGTCTTTGATGACGTTTTTTGTCTTGTTACATCTTAAGTGTTTTGTTACGTCTTTACATTTTTTTTTTTTAATTTTCTTGTGTCTTAACATTTTTTTTCTTCTGTTTTGTCATCTTTGTCTTGTCATGTCTTAAATGTCTTGTTATAAGTCATATTGTCATATTATAAGTGTTTTTTATGTTGTTAAATCTTTTATGTTACTTTATGTCTTGTCATGCTGTTTTGTCTTGTTATGTCTCTTTTGTCTTGTTACGTATTTTATGTTATTTTTCATTTTGTTATGTCTTTTACATTGTTTTTTGTCTTGTTATGTCTCTTTTGTCTTGTAATATATTTTGCAATGTTTTTCATCTTTTTACAACTTTTACCTTATTTTTGTACTTAATTACTTCCACCTCTGTTCACAGGGGGTGATTTATGTAGGGGACATAAAAAAGGAACAGTTTGCTGATGCTGTTGTGGTGACCTTCATTCCACTAAAATTCAACTTCAATCTCTTTTCATCAGTTGTTTCCACAGTTATTGATACTGATTGATGATGGGGGAGGGGGGGTGAACTTTTTTTGCCTTCTTAGAGGGGGCATGCTTGAGTCTGAGATCCACTGGGCTGGGGAAAGATCAACATCATGGTTAAAAGAAACTGGTGTTAACCAAGAGATGACTGAGATTTACTGTCATTTATTTGAAGGTAATTAGATTAATCACATATTTTGTCAGGTGTCTCATCTTTGTATAAACGATTCTGACTTTAAAATCCTGTTACTTCCATGTAAAATAGAAAAGATGGTGTATGTACATGATTCTCTCTTGGGTCCTCAAACAGGGAGGAAATGAGGGGCTGGATGTTGGGTACACATCCTTCTGCAGTGTGCTCTCACCATGTCTCTCTCTTTTGCTTCCTGCCTCGCATAAAACGTCAATTGCACCCCCACCCCACCCCCTCCTCTAGGCCTGGCGCCATGCTGCCCAGAGTAACTCGAGTTGCCAAACGCCCACTTGAGTTGCCAAGCGCCCGCTCCCCCATCCTGACATCTGGCTTCTCTGTGGCTGCTGACCCCTGGAGGTCACAGGTCAGATGGGGTGGGAGGGGCAGGGGGGGTGGGGGGTGGTGGGTGATATCTAGTGGTTTCCTTTTCAGTGCCACAGAGAGGTTTTATTAAAGGAGGAAGACGGCTATAAGAATGAGGAGAAGCTGATACAGAAGGTGATGCTGTTGAAAGATTTCTCTTCCTGGCTGTGCCTGCTTTGAATTTTTATAAAGGCTACATACACATAAAGGGACAGTTTACCCTAAAACGAAAATTCAGTTATTATCTACTCACCTTCATGCCAGTTGAAGGTCAGGTTTAGTTTTTTAGTCCACAAAACACTGCTGGAGTTCCACAGGAAAACGGCGTTGCAGAATCTCCCAAACAATGGAAGTAAATGGTGACCAGTTTTCAAATGTAAAAAACAACAGAATAAAAACATCAAATGCCTCCATACTGCTTGTCTGGTGTAATCCAAGTCTCCTAAAGTCCCAACCTGCCAAGTTGAAAGGCACAATTTACACCATGTTTTTAGCCTGAATCTTCACTGTAGATCCTTGGAGCCACGTTCACATGCACACTGTCTGAACTGTGTGTGTGTGTTGTGACGGTGTGCAAACAGCATGTTGGGACTTTAGGAGACTTGGATTATGCCAGACAAACAGTATGGAGGCATTTTCTATTTTTATTCTGTTAATTTTTTACATTTGAAAACTGTTCACCATTCACTTCCATTGTTTGGGAGATTCTGCAGCACTGTTTTCCTGTGAAACTTCAGCAGTGTTTTGCAGACTAACAAAATAAACCCGACCTTCAATTGGCATGAGGGCGAGTAGATAGTGACTGAATTTTCATTTTTGGGTGAACTATCCCTTTAATCAAATAGCTCCTAAACATTAATACATTGCATAAATTAATAGGCTGCTGCTGCATTTGCAACAGCTCCTGGTACTCCAACTGCAGTCAGGGGTGTGAACTCAAATCACATGAGATGAACTCCAATCAAATTTGATGACTTTAGACTCAACTTGACAAAGTCAACAAAGACTTGCACAAAGAGCAGTAAATGTAGGCTAATATTAAAAAAGCTAGCAAGCTAATGCTTAGCTAAAATTACCTTAACAGCTAAGTAATTTTGTAAATCAACTGGCGAATCAATAAATTACATGGAACAAGATGATGTAATCTGGATACAAAAAAAAGTGACTGTATTCATCAGAGTCACTGATAAAAAAAAAAAAATGCAATCAGATTACAAACACATTTTATAAAAATGGGGATTATTAGCAGGGAAACAATTTTAAAATAAAGAATGATATCCTACCATGCAAAGTGCACACACAGCAGCCAATTCATTATCATGACCTCTAGTGAAAAAATGCTTCACTGGATGGAAATTTCAAGATTTTTTGACTTAAAGTCAGTCAATCAATCAATGAATAGGAACAGCTGGACAAACTAGTAACAACAATCATAAAACACTGCAACGATGAATGTATTATTAATCAACTATTAAATCAATCTGCATCTATTTTGATAATCAATGACTTATTTGGAATCATTTTTTAAGAAAATAGTCTGAATTCTCTGATTTCAGCCTCCCAAATGTGAATATTTTCTGGTTTCTTTATTCCTCTCTGACTATAAACTGAATATCTTTGAGTTGTGGTCAAACAAGACATTTAAGGACGTCATCTTCAGCTTTGATCAACATTTTTCACCACTTTCTGACATTTCATGGACCAAACAACTAACCAATTAATTGAGAAAATAATCAACCAATTAATTGATGATGAAAATAGTCATTAGTTGCAGCCCTACAAACACTTTATTAGGCTAAACAATTTCACGACATTAGGTATTGAGCTAATCCAAAAGTAATGGAAAATAATCACATTACATTAATGAAATTATTGTGATACTTGGATAACGTTACTGACTACATTTACAGGTTATTACTACTACTATTTGAGTACATTTTCAAAGTAATCCATCAAACTCACTGTTACATTTACAACTTGCCTGTAGCAGTGAAGCTGTAGTAAAGTTCAGGACTTGGGATTTGGGACATTTGAGAAATTCAAGATCAATATGCAGAAATCATGAGATGGTTCCTCAAGGTTCCACAGACCTTGTTGTGAGCAGTTTCATGATGGTGCTGTTTTCTCTCTACTGAAGTAGATCCGCAGATGATCTGATCATGATTTCTGGAAAGAGACATCGCTGCTGAGTTTTTCAAATGTTTATTGGTGCTTTTAGAACCACAAACAGAGTGCCGTCCTGTCCCATTATAGTGCAGAGAAGGCAGACGACTCTACAGCTGGTATCTCCAAAACTCTGCAACTCACACCAAAACTATCTAGACGGATAAACAGCACTACAAGTAAGAGGAAACATATGTATTTTTGATTGTGGGGTGAACTATCTAATTAACTTGTACTATAATAAATAAGTAGTGAGTCACAGGTGCACACAGTTATTTTTAATTCCTGGATGGGAGGATGTCCTGGGAGCCCCTGTTCCGGGATGAGTGTCTATATTTCCATCAGTCATCGAGCTTTCAACACAACCAAACAAACAGATGAATGAAACAGTGTGAGTTACACACAGGCATGTTTAGGCATCGTGAAAAGCTGAGTCCTTAATCCAAAAGCAAACAGAAGGACGTCTCTGCAGCAGAACAATCAAACAAGGATCTGGACTCTTTTTTAAGACTAATGAATTTCATTAAGAGTGGCAATATAGAGCTGAACAGGAGAGCTTAAAGGGACAGTTCACCTCAAAATACATATTTCTCCCCTGGCCCTTTCATCCATCTAGATTTTTTGGTGTGAGATGCAGAGATGTCTGCCTTCTCTCTACTATAATGAGACTAAACGAGGCTCAGATTGTTTTTCAGAAATTAAATAAAATAATTCACCACAGACCTTGTGAGCAATTTCATGTAGGAACTATTTTCTTTCTATTACAAAGAAAGTAGCTCCTGTAGATTTTAATGTAGTTCTTGTAGGTTTTACTACAGAAAGAAAGTTTGAACAACCAAGTCACGACTTTTGAAAGAGACACTGGTTTAGAATTTTTCAGATGTTCCCAGTGAAGCTTCTTCTTTGAACTCTGGAGTGTTGAGGCTGGGTGATTGACATTTCCCTCACATTTTCTTTGCAAGATATCGACATCTTTATCATTGTTAGTGGTATGTGATACGTATTGCAATGTTTTTAGGCAGTTTCTGCAAAGAAATTGCAGGAGCAAGTGAAAAATGCGGGGATTTTTGGTATAATTTATTTGAATCAAAGACAACTTGTTCCAGGGAGAACAAACCTGCAACTCTATCCTCGGTGTTTAGTAAGTAACCTTACTAAAAAAGGCTCAGAAAAACTATACAATTACAAAACATGCTTTATCTGTAGATGAAGAAGTGCACCTGGAGGCTAGCAGAATCTGTTTGGAACTCAAACTCAGTAAAAAAAACAGGAACAAAATGCTAAAATTTAAAAGTGCAAAGAGTATTGATAAATGCCAATAACACTGACAAATGTCTTCTTTTCAGTACCCCTGATAAAATAAAATAATATATAAATGCAAAAGGTAGGAACTATTTTCTTTCTGTTGCAGGAACTACTTTACTACTTTCCTTCTAATAGAGAGAAAGTAATTTCAACATGAAACTGCTCACAGCAAGGTCTGTGGGTTATCTGGAGTAACTGGATCATGATTTTTGGAGAGAGACACTGGTTTTTGAAAGTATTCAAATGTATTTTGTTAGAGCCTGAAGCAACACACCACTTGTACCATTTAGTCCCATTATATTGGAGAAAAGGCAAACAGCTCTATGGCTGATATCTCCAAAACCCACACCACACACCACTGACGGCAACAACATCTAGATGGGTAAATAGCACTACAGGCCAGGGGGAAAATGTGTATTTTTGATTTGGAGGTGAACTGTCCCTTTAAATTTGTGTGCAAAGTATGACTTAACAAAGTACTTTTAATGTACATAATTATCGCTATTACTGTAAACAAGCATTCATGCATAATAAAGAAAGGAATAGACAGATAATTAATAAGCCAAAAAATAAACATTAAACATTAGGTTAAACAATTTTACCATTTGATATTTAGGTGATTCAAAAGTAATGGAAGTAATCAAGTTACATTACTTTAATATTTGCCAACTACATTAGTACATTAGAAATTGTACATTTAAAGTAACCCTCTGAACCCTGGACACGTTACGATACAATATGATATGATACGATATGGTGTGGTGGGATGTGATGCAATATCACAATATGCTCTGTTACACACAGATAAAACATACAGCACATATGACATTTTCCACAAATGTACAAAATACATCAAACAGTCAATAATACTGATAAATTATCACATTATTTCCTCTGGTTTCAGATCTTGTAGAAATATTTTTTTAATTTCTCTGTAAAAAGATTAAAATAGAAAATTAAAAAAAGTTTTTTATAATATAAGTTGCAAGTTTGAAATATTTTAGAGAATATTTTGGAAAGTTAACATCTTTTCTTCATTTTTTTCTAAGCATAACAATACATATGTTTTCTTTTACAGTGCAGGGTTTACAATACAGGGAGTATAGAAACCACCTCAGACATTAGCACTAAAACTCAGGGGTGGAAGTAACTAAATACAAATACTCAAATTTATGCTTTTTTTTTTTTTTTTTTGTGTGTGTGTGTGTGTGTGTGTGTGTGTGTACTTTTATGAGTAGATTTTCCAAGTCTGTAGTTTTACTTGTACTGAAGCATGCATTACATGATGTAATCCACTTAGTTACTTTTAAAAATACTGAGTACAATTTGAATTTATATCCAAAACTTTGAAACCAATAAGGTGCTCTGATCACAAACAGGCCAGTGAAAACCAGGACAAATGGATGAAAACCCCCCAAAATGCTGCAGGAGACACAGGTTTGGAGAAGGGATGTTAATGATTAATCATTCATCAATAACTCACCGTTAAGAGTTTCACCACTTTAACATCTAGTAATTAAAATGGCTGTGATCGCCCGTCATTTGTTGAATAAAGAAATTTAAACTTAAACTTACAAACTGACAAAAAAGATTTCTTATATCACAAATGATTAATTACTAATGATTAATTGATTGTTTTCAACCATCAGTTGATCAGAACAGAGCACAGTTGGGATTTAGACTGAAGATTTGGAGAAACAGAAACATTTTTGATTGATGCTGCTAGTGACAAAGAATAAAAAGTAACTAATACTCTGAGTAGTTTCTGAGAAGAGTACTTTGAATTTTTACTTAAGTATTTTTCTAACACTAGAAATGACTAATACTTTAGTAATGTAACAGTACTTGTACTTGAGTACAAATTTTTAGTACTCTTTCCACCAGTACTAACACTTTACAACATTAATACTCAGATAGTACCAAGTTTAATACTGACAGTATGTTACTATTTGTAGTAGAAGTATTTGAACTGCTGAAATAATATTCCAAGTATTAACATGTGTCCTCTAACCTGTCCTCTCCTGGAAGACCCACTCTTTAGTGTCTTGCTCAAAGACACTTCAGATGCAGGGGGATATTGTGTGTTTGATCTGAGCCACCCTGTATGTCTGGCTGTGACATACTGAAACAAATGTGCATTTTAAAGTGAATTAATGAGATAATTCTGCTTGTCCTACAGCTGATCTTCATGTCAAGTGTCTATAGAACATGTGAATGTTGAAGAACAGAACCTCCAGCTGCAGCAGAGCCACTTTTCCAGCTGATGAAAGCAAACATGGCCTTGGTTGTTTTCCTGTGAGAGCCGGAGGTGTGTCCTGCTGCTGACTGGTCACATGACCTGTGGCGGAGGCAGGGCCCGGACACACACAAACTGCCTGTCTGAATTCTTTCAACAGCGATTGGTTCAGAGTCACAATGTGACACGCTGGTGCCTGACAGTCAAAGTTGTTGAGGTTTTTTTTTCTTCTTTTTCTTCCTCTAAGGCCACAAAACAGCCAGAATGCTCAGCAGGACAGTAGGGGGAACAGACACAGACTCCTTTCTGAGAAGAACGGGTTTTTGAAATTTTGATGTGCATATTTTCCTTCAAGGTAGAGTCAGTAGGATTTCTCTGAGCTGTTCTTAAATGCATCAGAACTTCAAAAATTAATGTTTTGGGTTGGAGAAACGTCCCAGGCACAGCAAAAGAATGAAAGAAATGAAGGAAATACAGGCAGAGGGCTGCAGGGTCTCTGTGGATTTGGAATCATGCACCTTTTCAAAGCTTTTCCAGCATCTTACGAATAATATATACGCTTCATAAATGGCCTAAAAATGTTTAAGCCCCATTTGATTTCTTCATCACATCAAATTCATGATTCTATAGAAGGCTGACGAATTACAGGAAAACATAACAAAGTTTCATGTTTCAAAATGTGTCACCTGGTATCTTGAGCCAATAGAAAGCCACCATTAGACAAACAGTTCCAGTTTTAACATAATCCTTTTTTTATTTTCTCCTTTTTTCCCCCCAGTTTTTGAACCAGTCATCTTCATTTTGTGTGAAAGACAAAAGTGATTAGGCTCTCTGCAACTTGTTTAATAGAGATTAATTATTAAAGAAACACAATGGCAATTTGAGGCAATTTTAAGAACTTCCTCCAAAATCCAAGCACTTTTCAAACCTTGAAAAGATCACATAAAAATTCAAGTGTTTTCAAGGATTTCCAGCACCTGTAAGTACCCTGGATCATACAGCCACAACCACACACTTCTAGTAGGTCAAAAGTGATGTCTGAAAGGGATTGTGTCATATGAGTCCACACATTGTTTTCTTCAGGAAAATGTGACAGAATAGACCTTTAAGTACTGCAGCTCGGGTTTTAACAGGGATTAAAGAGCAAGGATGGAAGTCTGCTGATATCTAATCAGTTTTAGAAAAAAAGATGTGTGCAAGTGATCAGTAGTGGGCTGGTTAACCACCTTTATCAAGACTGCTGTAACATGCAGGATGAATTCTTATCAGAAAAAAGTCTGTGATGAATAGCAGAAAAAATCATTTTTACATCATTAGCTATAAATCCCCGTTTTGTGGGATTAGAATTATTTGTTTCCAGGGTTGGGAGGGCTACTTTAAAAATGTACTCTGATACAGTTACTAATTACCTGTTAACAAAGTGTAGTCAGTAACATAATCTAAGGATCACAATATGAAAGTAATGTAACATGATTACTGTCCATTACTTTTTGATGACCTCAGTATAAAATGCAGTGAAACTGTTTAGTCCAATATAAAGTTTTTTAGAGCTGCAACAATAATTTTCATTGTTGATTATTTTCCCAATTAATTGATTAGTTGTTTTGTCCATGAAATTACAGAAACTTGACATTTAATAAGCTGAATCAGAGAATTTTGACTTTTTAAAATTAAAAAATGACTCACATGATTAATTGATTAATTAATTCTGTTACAATCTTGTCACTTGTGTTCTTGTCATATGCTCCACATGTTTGGACCTGTTTTTCAAGTCTTTCCTGTAATGATTATTTCCATCATTGATAAATCTGTCGATCATTTTCTCCATTAATCAATTAGATTACACATTATCAATTATTAATTGATAAAATGTCAGAAAATGGTGAAAAACATTGATCAGTATCTCACAAAAGTCCAGAATGACATCCTCAGTGTCCACAACTCAAAGACAGTCAGTTTACTGTCAAAGAGGAGTAAAGAAATCAGAAAATATCCACGTTTAAGAAGCTGAAATCAGGTGGGAGAATTTTGACTTAAAAAAAAAAGGTGAAATTTCCACCCAGTGACCCATTTTTCCACCCGAGGCAATCAATCGAACACAGTTACCTTTTTTGTATCCAGATTACATCATCCCATTACATGTAACCCGTTACTCCTCAGACTTGTTTGATTCTTAATCTAGATGCTTTTAAAACATTTGTTTCCCTGCATATATGGTTTTATTTTTCAGGGACAATCACAGGGTTAAATAATTTCCCTTCCACACGACATCCTTACTTCGGAAAAATATGAACTGTAGTCAACAACAACAGACAATTTTTTAATCCCGTTTGAATTGTGCCACAAATAACACATAAACTCTGCAGGTCAAGAAAGTCGCTTTGTGGCAGGTTTGTTGCAGTTTAGTTTAGTTTTCTGTCCTTTGTAACTTTGTCTTACCTGATGTGTTTTACCCAGCGACTCCTGGCCTTTGGTGAATAAAGGAAATAAATCATTTGTGTGGAACCTGTTGACAAACTAGAATTATGTCAGACACATTGGGGAAAACCAGTTTGGATGAAAACCTAATGTTTTAATTGCTTTAACTTAAATTCATGTACCATAACTGACTTAATTTGGGTAAGCTCAAGTGCCTTCTGTTGATCAGAAGTAAATGTATTTAGTTGGCTCGACTCACAAACATTGTGTTATTATAATACACATTCATTAAGTTAGATGACCTTAACATGCTTGTGTTTAACTAACCACATACAATTTTGTGGAATCTGTTGACAAAATGAATTTAATTACAGTCAACATTTCAACTTTTGGGCGCTGACAGGAGGAGAAATGAAAACCAAGACCAGCTGCTTATGTTAGAACGTCCTGGTAAGAAACACACCAGCACTGTAGTTTCTAATCATGTATCTTTAGTTTGACAAACAGCAACGTTCTTGAAAAATGATCTTGTCCTATAACAAACATTGTATGTGTAATTCATGGCAAAATTCAAATGGGATCAAAGAAATGTCTCTGCATGAACTAATATATCTGTTTTTTCTGAAATAAGGTCCCATGGTGGGATGGGAGGGACTTCATCTCTCTCTTGCGAATTCCACCTAAATCAGGGAGTAAATACTCTGGTTGTGTCCACGTGGTCTGCTGCTTCCATCTATTGTTTCCTATGAGATCTGGCTGATATCTCCAAGGTGTTACTGTGGTCTCTGTGGTTTTTCCTCTAATTTTGCACTCCACAACATGATTAACAAACCACAGAATGACCTATAGAACACTTTCCTTTGGTTTTGTTAGTTGGGGCATGAAAACATGAAAACAAAAACAAGGGGAGGATTTTAGGCTCAGTCTGTATTGTGTGTAATGGTATAACTCTCATTGGATTAAGACCATACTACATACACCTGAGAACTAAACAAATGCAGAATATACTATAACATGTATTACTAAGAAAGTCAGACTTTTATTTTGAAAAGATGAATCTCTTCAGTTCTTTTACACTGCGCCTGGACCAAATATCCATTTTTTTAAACATTAGAGAGTTTAACCAGGATATATTTTTCAACACCTTCTTTATTTTCTTACTTGGAAATGTTTTCTAGAGGGGATCAATAATGGTCTCGGACAATTTCTGACCCCGAGCCTTTATGGATATAGGTACATCATAAATAATGGACATTCTAAGCTACTGTCACTTAAAACTCTGTCACTATTTTTGTTTTTGCTGTTTATTAAGGTATCTAAAGTACAATTTCAGAAGAAACACTGAAGTGTACATTTTGTTGTTGTTTTGTCTGTTTGTTTTGTTTACATGAGCTTATGGGGGTGGAGAGAAAGGATGGGAGATATGAGGATGCTTGTATATTCATCTACTGGTGGTGCTTTGGAAAGAGAAAGATGTTGAAAAAAAAGACTGGCCTGCCTGTATAGGCAAAATGTTGTTTGCAAAATACTTGGTGTACTGCTACAGATTTTTTCACCATCTTTGTGGTTATTTCAAGCATGTCCTCTGTCGTCCAGGAGCTGCAGGACTTCATCTCAACATCAAAACTTTCTGTTATTTTCATTTTGCAATGCAACACGCTGGGTGCTGACTTACATATCTGCCAGTCTCTAAAACGGCTGTTCTGAACAAATGTCTGTCTAAAAAGGTTTTAAAGACTCTGGCTGATGAACACAGAGCACTGGCCAGTTACATGCGTAACAATGCTGATACCCATGTTGACTTCTGTGCTATGCAATCTGTTGCACAATTTTCTGTAAAAATTAACCTACTGCAGCCTGCACTGACAAACAAGTTTGGACCCTGGCCATGCATGACAGAGCCTGCACTCACAGCAAAATGCACTTTATCTTCACTGAGTTTAGAGTGCTGCAAATCTGTATTCAAGTAGAAGTATTGTTATTTTACTTCTAAGTATTCTTGCTGCAGTGTTCTTTTATTGTTCATCAGTATGTCATGGTTTTAATAGGCTTATTTGCAATTGGATAGGTTTGTTGGCTTCAAAAATGCAGGTACAAATTAAAATTGTAGGTCTACTAAGCAGGAAATTAGGATTTTAAAAATGGCTAAGTAAATTACTAACTGTAATGTATACTTAATTTTTAATAATTATTACAAAAAAAGTGCATGTACCCAAAATAATAACTTCATAACGGTAAGGTGAATAATAATTTGTTACTTTCACATCAGGCTCGATATCAGGCAGAGATCATACTTTATTGTGATATAAAGATGCAGCCATAAAAATTATGCTCTTGTCTACGCAAGTTAAGTGTTGCAACAATCTGTGAGCTGCAGCGATTAGTTTGTTAATCGATTGGTTGATCAAAACAGAATTAGTTGCCAACTATTCTGATAATGGATTAATAGTTTAAATCAGTTTTCAAGTAGAAATGTCAAAACTTTGCTGGTTGTCAGCTTCTTAAATGTGAGGATTGACTGCTTTTCTTCATCATTTATGACAGTAAATGAAGAAATTGTCATGAACATTTTTCACAATTTTTATAGACTGAATAATTAATTGTGACAGATTAATCGACAATGAAAATAATCTTCACTTGCAGCTCTAATGTGTGGTACTATCACACCACAGACACATGTGTGAGAATTAGCTGTAGATAGATTTAAGGGAAATATAAGAGCTTAAATGATGCAGCAAAGCATGTTGATGTTTTTGAGAGAAATCCTGTATGTTAACTTTCCAAAGTCTACTACAAGCAGCCTTCTTTCAATTTTATGATCATTTAAATGTAAACATATGTTAATGTAAACACGAAAATCCTCTCCCACACTGTTTAGTGTTAAACTACAGTGTATAATAGTGCACTCTTTTCGCAGGACTACGTGAAATTCTCTGTATTGCGGGATATTTTACTATCGAGCAATAACACTAGACAAAAATCAAGTGAACTACATTTAAAGCTTGCAAAATACTTTTCTAAAGATGTATTAGATTTTATTTTTTTGCAAGCTGTCCTTAAACCCATCACATCTCTATCCATATTTTTTTTCACTTGTTTCCATCATGGATCAAGAGCAGTCATTAATAACAGACTTAACATTTAAGTAATTATCTCATGTTTCTGGTTGGAACACATGACAAAGTTACAATTAGGAGTGTGTCATCAGGCCACATCTTAATTATTTTTCTTGTCTCGACAAATTATGAGCCAGCTATCTGATATTGATTATTCAAGGGCTCCAGGCTCTAGCTGTCTGCCTCTCTGTCTGTACCCAGAGCTACTTCTGGTATTTCCTTTTCATGAGGTTTCATCTTTTTAATCTTAAGAGTTCTACAAATTCTAAGTGTGACAGTGTTTTCCACATTCCACATTTAAAACATTTGATATACAGCGTGTTCTGTATCACCTGCCTCAACACGTCGCTGAAGCAACACTCAAACCAAAAACAACATGTTTTGAATGACTGCACCGTTTTGTCAAATGGAAATATGTCTTTTCATCATTTCACATTCCTCTAAAATTCAGCCTGACGTTTGTGATTTTTGGAAACTTTGGGATCTGTGTAAGAACCTAAAAATAAATTCTGTGGGCGTGAACGTTGCTTGGCCAAATTACATGTTCATGTTTCTGAGGTAGTTCCCAGCCAAATGAAGAATTTGACTAATTTAAAGATGTCATGTATTCAGTAGAAATTATCCCAGTTGAATAAATCATTATTTTACACCATCAGCAAATTAAATCTTTTCATATGGGTTCCTGCCTATGAAGCTGCCTAATGCATCTGTGGCACTACAAATGCTAAGAACTAAATCTTTGATTTGATAAATAGGAAAGACATTATTTAAATGTTTCATAGTGAGGCTATATCTTTTTCTACCAATTTACAACAAGACTACCCTTATAAGTGATTTAGAAATGGTTTATAATTAGGTTATTGGGTTGTAAAGACTTTATAAGTCAGTAATAAACAATTACAAACAAGTTATATCACAGTTCCCATACATAAATGTGGGCTCCATATTTGGCAGGATCCAGTTTGTGTTTACCATTAAATAACACTACTGATATGTTGCTAACATTTAGGCTTATAACTCACAAAAGGAGGCCTCTGTGTAAAGTGTAAAATACATCAGCATTTATTAATGACTTACTACTGTTTGTAATTGTCAAAGGGAACTATCATGTACTTTGCAATACAAGAAAGGGTGATTTCAAACACTTTGACAGCACAAATGAAGACTGTGTGATCTTGTTTTTTCAGTGTGTAAAAACCATATGATCAGTTAGTTTCTGTATATTTTTCAGTTGTCTTAAACTGTTCTTTTTGCATCCTCTGCACGCTCTGTGTCCCCTTAAACACCTCCAAACAGTTCACTTTAACAACAAGTCCGAAGTGTAGCACTCAGATCTTTAGTGTGGGCAGCATGTCAACCTGATCAGTCAGCCGTCACGGCTAAATATGGGCATGGTGCTTCCTGCGGCCCCACATACTTCGCTCGGCACCGCCACTTTACGCACAAGCGCGCCCGTGCGCGCAGCACTACACACGAGCCGAGGGCGTGTGAGCGCGCATTCCTTACATAGCATCTAAAGCACGTCATGGCAGCCAGGTTTCTTCTCAAAACTCGGGGGCAAAGTAAAGAAAGTAAAGGAGAGAAGTGGCTGTAATGAGACACAGAGCGCTCACACTTGTGGAGCAGCCGGTGTGTGTTCTCACACAAACTATAAACAGCCACAGAGATGGTCATTATTCATCAGTGATGAGAGGAGTTTGCTTCTCCGTGTTCTGTTCTTTGAATATTTTTTTTACAGTCTATGTGAGTTAAAGTTAAGCTGCTTGACAATAAAATAGCTGAACTGAGCTGGGGGAGGGGCACAGAGGTGGGGTGGAGGCCTTTCTCCTCAACTCAGACCCAGCAGGCTTTGTTGACATGAATGAGAAAAAAGCCAGTGTTTCATGTGCATGTCAGTGGGCTCCACTAGAAATTAATTTGTCTAATGGTTTTAGCCTTTTAGCACATCAGAAAAACAGAGCCACATGGGCTTGAGTTGGAAGAAAGCAATTTATCTGAGCTATGTAAAGGCGGAGTTTTGTTATTAATTACGGCTGCTTTAGGGTTCATGTTCACTCAGAACATGAGAAATCATCTTTGGACATATTCGCTCAAACGCGCAGCATCATGCCGCCGGTGCCCGTACCGGAGCAGGGCAGAGGAAGAGAGGGGTGGCTGGTGTAGAGGCGGGTCCTTTCCGCCGGACAATGCAATTATTTCAGCTCCATTGGTCAGGAATGCCAGATTTCACAGGCCGCTGCCCTCCTCCAAGCGTCTACCGCAGCACCTCCAGTGAGTCCCGTCGCCTTTAACCTTTTCCCACCCCGGCCGTCCTTTACCCCGGACTATACACCACCCCGACACCGCTACTGCGACCTATGGAGCACCTTCTTCTCCAGTGGAACTTCCTCTGCTGCACCAGGAGAGGCTTTTGAATATGATACGCGTGGAGACCGGAGGCTTAAGTTACTTTGGAATTTATTTTTGTCCAACTGTGAAAAATGTTTGCTAAGCTGCATATGTGTCTCCACATGCAGGCCTACAGTATAACACCAGGGTGGTCTTCAGTGTGTTCAGGATAGGCTAGTCCATCATCAGTGTCCATTTTCTGTCTGAGTCCACTGACAGGTGATAAAGTTGCTGATTGTTGATTTTTTTTTTCGTTCCTTTGAAGCACAATAACACGATGTAGCACCTCAGAGGCGGGTAATGAGAAATTTGTGAATGGAAGAGAGAATTTGTGTTCATTGTTAAAATTAAACTATACAATGACGTCCCTTTGGTATGTGGCCAATCCCGAAGGTGATGAGATAAATTTTCCACCAATGAGGACGCAGACAAGCGCAGAAACGGACCAATGGCGGGCTGGCATGCAAATAAGGAATTTGTCTCGGCAAGAGCTGAATGTCAACTAGTCAAAGATGGAGTCCGGAGCTGGGAGGCCGTGAGGTTGCCAACAGACGAAATACCGTTTTTCTCACCGAGGAGCCGTTACGCCTCGCGAACCGTTACTGCGGTTGAAACGGACGTACGTGTGGGAGATAAATGGTGACGGCCAGGACGTTTTTCCCTCCGCTAAAGTGTGCAACTTGGCTCCGTTGTGCTTCTTCTGTGTGTTGAGCTGTACGGACCGGCCCTGCCTCTGCCCGGTACCGCTCCAGCAGAACCGCTGCCTGCCTGTCTGCCTGCGCGAGGGGAGCGCTGCTGCCGCGGGGCGGAGATCGCCGCGTGGAGCTCGCAGACGGACGTGGATGTCGGTGAGGCTCCGCGAGCTTTCGTTTGCTCAAAACTGTATAGCAGCTATTGTGTGTGTGCGCGTTTTCGTTCTGTGCGTGTGTGTGTGAGAGAGAGACGGAGAGACAGAAGTGGAGGCAGACCGAGCGCGCGCGTACACGTGAGGGCACGCGTGATAAAGGGGGTGATTGACAGGTGAGTGCCCGTGCTAGTGATTATTCCTGGTCGCAAACTGAGATATCAAAACTAAGTAGGCTGCTATCATACGAGCTAATCCGCAGGCTTCAAAGTGGGGTCCAGGGACACCCATGGGTCCGCCAGGGCTGCCCGTGGGTCCCAACAAAACGACAAATGAGCCATTAATTAGTCTATAATATAATATAATAACCTAGTTATTAAGCATATTAGTTAAGATTGTAGAACTACAGTTGCAGGTTTATTTTTTAATAGGCAGACGCAACTGCATGCAGAAGACAATTTAATTATCAACATTAATTGCCTAAACTTATTTTGAAATGAGTTTGCTGTGCTTTTATTTTGCATTTAAGTATTTAAGAAATATGTGAAGCTAAATCACTGTGAGACTTGGCTGTAGCGATTGAGATGTGTGCTTTTATCTAGATAAAGCCTCTTTTCAAAATGTACAATTTTACACGGCTTCACAAAGAGCAGTACAGGCAAGCTGTATGGCATTTTCCTCCACAGACCCACATGTCCTTCTGTTTGAAAGTGTTGCGGTTGAGGCTGGTTTCCTTACCGGAGGAATGTGTGCTCGGTGCGGCTGCAGCCTTTTCAAAAACACCCGAATATTTTACCCCGTGCTTTAACAGGAACATATGGAGAGAATAACTGGAGAGAAAAAAAGACTCTTCGACGTTCAAGCAAATGTGTAACCTCGTTATGCTACTGAGCTATTTCTTTGGTGCTAATTAAGCCTGTTTTAAATTGAAACTAGAGAAGTAAAAAGTTGTTTAAGTATCTGGTGGTCTTGTGACGGAGTTTGAAACGCCATGGCGGCTTGTGCTTTGATCCGCGTGCACGTGTGTGTTTTATTAGAGTTTTAGCTAGGAAAATTAGCACTTCAGCTAATTGTGAACTCATGTAGACATCGGAAATAAAGCTAGGATAGCTGCCCTCACCACCCTTGGGTTTCCTTAAAGGAGGGAGGTTTCAAATTGCCACTTCTTTGGCTAAAGGGACAGGAATAGTAGGTAGGCCTATTAAATGAAGGTTTCTGGTATTGTATGGCGGAATGTGCTCTTTGCCCTATATATGTTTTCTCCACCCTCGTTTCCTCCAGGCGAAGTCCTGTTCGCTGCCTGTTTTCAGTGAGGCCGCAGCCTATAGGAGTAGATTGGCTCTGATTTGAGTAAATATGTTTCCCTCCATGTTTACAGCCTAATCAGAGGAGTCACCTTACCGCCATATGAAACCACCATAAACAAACATTTTATTTCCAGAAGTTGAGAACAATTCATATCCAATTTGCATAGATTATAGGCTTTCCTATTTATGGATTTTACGCCATATAGACGACATTGTATTGGAAAGCTAATAAGCCTATTCGCTTGTTTCACGGCTGCTGGTTTGCATATGGCTTCCAACATGTTAATAGTTGTTTGGTGGTAGGCACACATATAGGCCCTGTACTGTCTACATAGTTTAGTAACGTCGGAGCTGACGGCTTGCATGCTGGCTTTTTGAATAGAAATTGAACGGATTTGAGGAGCAGCTTTGTTGGCCAAAGCCCTTTTTCTGTTGTACTACTGTGAAATCAGATGAGCAGTGCAATATTAAAAGGGCATTGGCTGACAACCCCCCCCCCCCCACACACACACACACACACACACACACTCACACACGTACACACACACAAACTCACACACACCACGCCTCCCCTCCCTCCTCCGCCTCCCACTTCCTCTACTTACAAATCTTATTTGAACGTGACAAGAAAATATAGAATTGGCTCTCTGTTAGCCATAAATGGGTTGGACGCATAGATATCCACAGCGTGTGAAGCTATGGCTTTAATTTATCTCGACACCCAGTTTTGTCGTCGTGGTGTGTCTCTTAGTGTAGTGTATGTGTGTGGTATGGCTGCCGTAAAAGAGCTGTTCACATTCTGTGTGTGTGTGTGTGTGTGTGTGTGTGTGTGTGTGTGTGTGTGTGTGTGTGTGTCCCAGCGTGCAGAGGTCAGCTGCTTTGACGATGTTGCACTACTGTACCATCCGCTAAAGCAGTGCAATAGTATTGTCATAGCATTCGGCCTTCGCCCTATACTACAGGCAGCAGTGCAGCGGAAGGACGGATGCTGCTAAATGGAGAAAAATAGACGAGAAAATAGAAAACGTGGAGGAGCCTGTGTAGGTTCTTATTGAAAGGCAGCCCCACCCCTTTTCCCCCAGATTCACACACACACACACACACACATACACATTTCCTGCACTGGTCATATGACACAGGCCATAGGTTTAGAGTAGATTGGAGCCATTTTTACCACAGCTGGTCTTAAAGTGTAAGTTCACATAATACATGGGGAAAATCCCATAATCCAATTCCAATTGTCAGTTAACATCAATTATGAGTAGAATGAATTTCTAAGGACAAGTGAGAGCAATAATTGTTGAGAGATGAGATTTTGTTTGATATTATTAATGAGGAAATTGCATTACATTTGGATTTAGAATTAACCTATTTGGAGTTCATATTGGGTGTTCTTGAACTTCTTCATAGGCATAATTTAACGTGGTCTTAATTTTAAAAATAATCCAAAATCCATTTTATTTTTAATTGATTTTTAATATATCTTGATAACTGCCCATTAAGCTCAATTAAACCTGTGGCTGAAATATAAATTTACTTAAAATTTTGTTAGCTGAAATCTAAAAGTATCTTTCATTTTGGAAACTCCCTCAAGGACCGCTGGAGGTCCCCAGTCCGTAGTTTGGGAACCAGTGGCTAAATCCCAGAGGTCCTTCTGACAGGAAGAGTCTGTGGCTTTTCTATTCAACCGTGCTGCATTATTAGGCTGTATTTTACCCTGGGAGATATAGGCCTCCTGGACCACACCTCCTTTAAAAAAAAAAAAAAAAAAAAAAAGAACATTTTGTTCACAGAACTTCAGAGGCTGTCTCAGTTTGCATTGCAGACCACGTGTCAGATTAAGTAACATGCTTTGAGGTCAACTTTCCCAAGTTTTTCACACATTTAGTCAGACAGTGCAATGTGTTGCACCATGCTGGCCCACAGTGTGAAATAGGTTTGCAACCAATGACTACTTTGAATGCCTTAATCCGTTGATTATTTTCTCAATTAATCGATTAGTTGTTTGGTCTAGAAAATGGTGAAAAATGTCAATCAGTATTCCCCAAATATCTTGTTTTGTCCATAACCCAAAAATATTGAGTTTTCTGTCAGACAGAAATTAAGAAACCAGAAAATATTCACATATATGAAGCTTGAATCAGAGAATTTAGACTCTTTTTTCCTTAAAATTATTCAAAGCAATTAATTGACTTTTAGAATAGTTGGTGATTAATTTCATAATCAAATAATAATTGACTTATTGATTAATAGTTGCATCTCCTGTGGGAAATTAATACTAAATGCTGAGTAAGTTTACCTTAAATTAAAGGCTTTTAAAGTTAATCTGATTTTACCATGATCAGAATTAACTATGATACCTTTATTTTTAATTGGCCAATATGATTTATTTATATTTTACATAAATCTTAATGACATGCTGTAAATTTCTAGTGTAAAATCAGTATGTGGAATCAGCTGGAAATAGTTTGTATTTCAGGAACAGAAAAGGGACAAAAGGACTGTTCTGTAAAAAAAAAAAGTTTTTGTCATGTTATAATTTTAGATTGGCAATTTTGATGTACACTTTTACTTTTGCTAATTATTTATCAGAACATACAAATCAAAATCTAAAAAGTATAAATTAGCCTGGGGAAAATAATAATAATTTATGTTTTAAAGTGTAAAAAAAATACATTTATCTATTTAAAAATATTCACGTGTAAAGTCCTCTGCTTTATTGCATATAAACATTTTATTCAGCAAATGTTATTTTGCAGAATGAAAAAGAGCAACTGTATGTGAGTTCCCTGTGAAGGAACGTGTGAAGCTATAGGTTAACGCTGCAGTCATTTTGTTATGGCCGTGCAGTATGTGTGTGTGTGAAGCACACAGGCTGTCTTTTTTTTTTTTCCTCTCCCTCTCCCATTCAGTCGGCTTTTGAAAGCATAATTTGAATGTGCAGGCTTGAAGAAGTCACGGTGTGGGTGGGAAAAATGGGGTAAGTTTCCTATTTGGGGCAGGTCGTATGGGGGGATGGGGCTCCTTGTGAGGAATGTGGAGGGCAGGGCCGCTCCGAGTGAGGGGGGGTGGCTGGCTGGGTGGGGGGGGGGTGGGGTAGGTTTTCATCGTTCTCGGTTACTGCCTTTGCTCTCTCTCTCTCTGTGTGTATGTGTGTGTGTGTGTGTGTGCGCGCGCATGCCTCAGAGCATTGGAGCCTGTACCGTCATATTTAGCCACTGTTTTGCAAGCCACTGTGGAATTTGCTGTTGTGTGTCTTTAGGGGGAAAAGTGTTGTAGTGAGGGATGTAGTGGAGGGTAAAACCACGTCTTCTTTGCAGTCATATCTTCAGCTGCTGATTTAGACTCACATACATCCAATCAGTCATATGTCTTGTTTGACAGAAAAATGTAGAGCTTTTGTAAAAAAAAAAAAAAGTTAAATTAATTTAGTTTTTATTTTATGACTGGTGTGTCACCTTTTTTATTTGAAGGATTTCCTTGTTAATAAAAAGTTTGCTAAGAAATATTAATCCATAACAAACATAAACTTGAACATATAACTGTGGAATTGAAGTAGAAACAGTGCATGAATTATTCCTTTTTTGAAACGAGTATTTTTTTTTACATATAAAAGGTCATAGTTCTTCTATCCTTTTTATTCATGTTACATTTGTAGTGCAGCTATACTGTGGATTCCTTGCTGGCCCTGTTATTTACACCACTGCTTCACATCAAGGCTGCAGCTCGGGATTATTTTCATTATCGATTAATTTGTCGATCATTCTCTCCATTAATCTATTATTTTTTTGGTGCAGAAAATTTTGATTACTGTTTCCCAAAGCAAAATATGGATATACACAGAGTAGGGCTGCAACAGATGACCATGTTCATCATTGATTAAACTGTTGATTATTTTTTTTGATTAATTGATTAGTTGTTTCGTCCACGAAATGTTGAAAAATGGTGAAAAATGTCAAACACTGGTTCTCAAAGCCCAAGATGGCGTCCTGAAATGTCTTGTTTGTCAGACAGAACTAAATAATCCAGATGATTTTCATGTATAAGAAGCTGAAATCAGAGAATTTATATACACAATATTTTTTATAAGAAATGACTCAAAATGATAAATGGATAAATTAATCCTGCCACAGTCTTGTCAATAGAAAAACAGCTCCACATGTTTGGACCTAGTTTTCAAATCTTTCCTGTAACCATTATTATTATTGTTGAGTAATATGTTAATCATTTTCTAGATTAATCGATTAGTTGTTTGGTCCATAAAGTGATAGGAAATGGTGAAAAATATCGATCAAAGATGATGTTCTTAAACATCTTGTTTTGTCCACAATTCAAAATATTCATTTTGGAGAGAGGATCAAAGAAATCCGGAAAATATTCCCATTTAAGATGATATCAAAGAATTTTGGCTTCTTTCTTTTAGAGAATTAGTCAAACAGATCATTTATCTAAACAGTTGGTGATTAATTTAATAATCGATTAATAATCAATTCATTGTTACAGCTCTAATACAGTTTACTGTCATGCAAGAGTAAATAAACCAGAAAATATTCACATCAGAGAAGCTGAAATCAGCTTTTTTTCTAAAAAAAAAAAAAAAAAGAAAAAAAAAAGAGAAGAAAAAAGACTCAAAACAATTAATCAGTTCACAAAACAATTTCCAATTAGTTTAATAGTTGATTGCTATGAGGTCATGAGGTGGTTGTGACAGGTTATCAAATGGGAACAAGAATTTCAAAATGCTTTAGTATGGTGCAGGTGGGTGAGTTTGGATCAGATGAGCAGCGTGTAGAAGCTTGTCTTCCTCACTCTGCTGGCAGGCAAATACCAGAGCAGACCGGGTCTATAAGAAGTGTAGCTGATAGGGGGACGCTCCACGGAGGAGGGACTAATACTGCAATTACAGCTGCCATTTATGTGTCTCCTGAGTGATTGGCTGGAGCGACCCCATCACGCTCGGCGGCAGGCTGTAGATCCAGATGTAAACGCACCTGAAACGGTGATCCAACCAAAATCTGCGCGAGACGCATGATGTTCAGACTGTAAATGCATCTGTATTGAACAGTATGTCAGTTCTCAGAACATCATCTAGAGACCTTGTCACATGATAGCCACAGTAACAAGCTGTGTACAACATCCTTTGTTTATGTTGCCATCTCTTACATACAGAGTGCTGTGCAGTGTCTTCATCCAGCTCTGTTAGCTGCAAATATAAATCACAAGTAATGAAGCTCTGACCATGATAAACAAGGAAAGCAGATAGGGTTTGCACTAGGGCTGCACAATTAATTGCATTATTATTGAAACTGCAATAATGCCAAGTTCAATATCCAAATCACAGAACCAGAATCAAATTTTGAAAAAGGAAAAATAAAACATGTGTGAGAAAACAGCATTATAATGAAGTACCATGGTGCTGCAGAGGTGTCCTGGCATAAAAAAAAAACATTCTCAGATGTAAGAAAACATGTTTGTTTGGTACAGACCACAGCAAATTTCACATCATCATGATTTTAATAGCTGTGTTTTTTCAGTGAAAATGAACTGAAGGCAAAAATAGTCATTTTCACTAATTGCATCGCAGTCACAATTTCAGTCAAAATACCCAATATGACTTTATTTTGTAACATTTTGTGCAGCCCTAGTTTGCACATTCAGAGAAAAATAGCAACTTGGTCACATGTTATTGTTCAGGAATTCTTAGTAAATGCAGTGTGATTACAGCCGAGCTGGAACAGTTAGTATATCATTTGTTTTTAGCTGAACAGGAAATTACTCTGCAAGTATTTGTCATAAACAGTGAATTTTATAAGCAAATCTTCTAGCAAAAATGGCAAAAAAAAAAATCCAGTTTCCAGCTTCTCAAATATTAATATTTTCTGGGTAGCAATTGGAATATCTTTGGGGTTTTGACTGGCAATCAGACGTCCCCATGGGCTCTGGGACACTGTCTCTTCTTCTATTCTATTTACCAAATGATAAAATATTGCTCCACAATAGATCTATATAAATATCATGACGAAATGTTCCATTTCAGTTTATACTGATTGATCTTTTTAATTTAACCACCTTACTTTGAATGTAACAACTTTATTTGTCAAAGCACACAGGTAACAGTCAATAGACTTAAAAACAACCTGTTATATGATTGGCTGTTTGTGTGTCACTTGTAGCCCCCCCCCATTATCAAAGGATATGATAGGATGTTTATGAACCAGGAGAGCATGTTTGTGATGTGCCTTTATGACAGCTTGTATTTAAGGCATTTTAAGTGAAACTATTAAACATTTTATTGAACAATTTTATTATTGGTATTGATGAAGTGCCTATTGCCAATACATATCATTGTTGTTTTATTGCCCAGGCCCACGATTAATTGAGAAAATAACTGGTGGATAAGCTGTATACTGGCATTATAATTCCACATCTAAGGTGGAGGTGTCTGTAGACCTTCAGTGAGTTAACAGTTGTGACAATAACACATAGAAGATTGTAAAGTCATACTTAGCACAGAATTTTGAGGTGGATATATTGTAATATATATTGTCATAATAGTAATAATATGCAATACAAGTAAGAAAGAATCAATTACAAGAAAAGGAAACAAGGCTGTCTTCACTTTAGAGTACTGCAGGGATACAGGTATGATATGATGACAGGGCAGAGGTGGTGCATGCATGCTTTCAATGTGCGATGACATTGTTTGAAATAGACATTGTTGCCATACTTGGTAGGCCAAAACTAAAATTGTCTTTCTTTTTTTCTAAGTGCAGTGATAGAATTTGATGTAACTTTGCATGAAATTGAATTTATTGTCAAATGAATGTGTATGACAGATTAGTTTTAGATGTGACTCTATATATTTTTTCACCCATAAAGTGAGTTGTCTGTGAGCCCACAGACCAGATCAAAGACCTGTGCCGAGGCCTCTGACCATTTTTTAAAAGAGCAAAAAGCAGGGGGAAAAAGAAGAGTGGAATTTATCACGTCTGTTGTCTCCAAAACTCTTTGGCTTTAATGAGGGTCAGAGTGCAGCGTTTCTGTCACTGAAAATAAAAAGAGGCTCCTCAGAAGCTCTTTGTATTTAATATGGCCCAACTGTTTCCTCCATCCTGATACACGGAAACACCGTGATAGATAGATGGATGAGATGTAAGCATAGACGTGACCTTTGCCCCCTAATACACAGAAATGCAGTTGGTGCTGTTTTCCAGGTATTGCAGTAAAATCTGTACAGATGGAGGTTAGGAAATGTCTGAACTTTTGACAGAATTGTCAGAACTTTCAACCCTCCTCCACTCTGACCTGAGAAAAACTTTTACATTTCTAGTCTAAATAAAAAAATGTTTTCATATGGTGCAGTAAGTAAAACAGGAACAACCCAAACTCTTAGCAAAATAACTGACCCCAAAAACTGAACTGAAACTGAAAAACTTACGTTAAACAGCATTTCTGATTAGAAGGAAATATATTCTTGCTGGAAAATACTGTAGAGCTGTTAATTCTTCAAGAGAAGTGAATTTCTAATATATAATGTTGTCCTCTGTGATCATGGCCTGTATTTTTCAAACTTATAAGAATTCCACTTAAAGGTCCAGTGTGTAAGATAAAAATAAAAATCTCAGCTTAAGTGTATGCTATATTTAGAATATTTTCAACTCTTTAGGAAACCAACGTCATATACGCCAATATTGCTCTCTAAGTAACCAAACTCTGTAAGCAAAAACAGTCATTTTACCTCTTTGAATATGGGTGTTATTGGTCTACTGCTGTCCTGATCAGCCAGTTTGGTGTTTTATAAGTTTAGTACAGATTCACCAAAGTCAAACAATAACACTAACAAAGTCCCACAATCATGCAAACAAACCAACTGATTGGGGCAGTGGTAGACCAGCAGCTCCTGTGTCCAGTGAGGTTAAATTATTGTTTTTGCCAAAACAGGTCTGGTTGCTTTTGAAAGAGTGAGATTTAGCTTGTATAACATTTGTTTTCCGTCAGAAAAGTCTGTCTGATGGCAAGGTAATGCTCAGGATTTAGTGGCATCTATTGGTGAGGCTGTAGATTGCGACCAGCTGAATATGGCTTGCCTCACACTCCCCTTCCAAGCTGATATGGCTGCAAAATTAATGCAAAAACATGGCCATGCAACATGGAACTAGACCCACACCCTTTTTAGATATGAATTGGTCATTCTAAGGAAACAAAACCCAACAATTCTTATTCTCAGGTGATTGTACACTTATGAAAACTTACTTATGAATATTATATTCAATTTCTGCCATATTCTGCCAAAAAATAAAACTAAATCTTACTCACTGGACCTTGACGAGCCAACTTGCGAGTCCAATAGTTTCTCACTGAAAGTGAAAAGTAAAACATATTTATCAGACAACTTACTGTTATTCAGCTGATGGTGTGTTAAATTACATGAATGCTTAGAGCAGGAACAGCCAATCACAAGTAAGGATTTACTATACAGCTGCCATACTGATCACAAAGAAAATCCCTACATTTTTCTCAGTGATGTTATTCTGCAAAAACATGATTTTAATTAACAACTATGTAATACAGTTTATATAACATTTTTATTGATATAAAATGAAACTATGAATATGGATGAAATATTTAGGAACTGGCAAAGAAATTCTGCTTTTTTTAGGTGAGCTACATCACAAATATTATGTAATGAGACTTAAATAACAAGTACAGATAATGAAAATGTATGAAAAGTCACAGCAAGCAAAAACAATCCCAGTTTTATTGTTGATGTATGTGAAAAAAAGAAAAAGTGGCTTAAGATCTTTGATCTTGAGATCAAATGTTCAAATGCAAATTGTAGCTAAAACTGATCTACTGGTACATATTATTTTGGGGTTGCGATTAACAATCATTTCATACTTGATTAATCAGTTGATTATTTTCTCAATTAATAGTTGTCAGCAAATGGCAAAAAATGTCAATCAGTGTTTTGCAAAACCCAAAATGACGTCCACAATTGTCTTGTTTTACTCACAACCCAAAGATATTCAGTTGACTGTCAGAGAGGAGGAAAGAAACCATAAAATATTCATATTCAAGAAGCTGAAATCAGAGATTTTTTTTTTTTTTTTTACATTTTTTCTTAAAAAAATACTTAAACCAGTTAATTGATAATCAAAATAGTTGGTGATTAATATCATAATCTTCATGGCTAATGATAGAACCACTCCAAATCATGTGTCAGAATGACCTCTCCTCTGTTTCTGTCCTGCAGCCGTCACAGATCTGCTCTGAACAGACCTCTGGAGCTCTCTTTAAATTACACAGCAGTTTTAGATCACTTTTATTAAGTTTGTGAGGAGTCAGAGTGAATGATTTTTACCTTGATCTTTTACTGTCATCTGAAAGTCAGAGACCGAACTATCAGCTCCAGTTAAGTGTTGTGTCAAAATACATGTCAAACATGGGTTGTTTATGTGCACTCAAATTGAAAAGATCCACTTAGATACGACTAGTCTAAACTGTCCATCACAGTTTCCTAAAGTCAAAGGTGACCTGATCAGTCCAACCAAACTATATTCAATTTAAAATGACAAATTTCTGTCAGTTGACTAATTCTTTCAGCTCTGCAGCACAACCTCGGGGGTTTGAAAAGTTTTCATATTTCTCACAGTTTTTTTCTGGATAGACAAAACATGAAGTGAGGAAGAGAGAGTTGTCGTTTTATGTCCGTCCTCTTCATCAGTTGCATGGCTTCACCACCCTGTCCCTTTATTCATAGATAAGAAACAAAGATGGGGAGGGAGGTTGTGGTGGCAAATAAAGTCAAAATGACATATGACAGTGTCTCATTTTCTTATAAATAAAATATATAAAATAATGATAATTTTTGTGTGGTAATATCCAGCCCAGTCTCATGGCAGTTTGTGAAGTAGTCACAAAATCTAAATAATCATGAATGACTTTCCCACAGGAGATAGGACTGGGTATCATTAAAAAAAAACACGCTATGATACCATTTCCAGTACTAGTACCCTTAAAGTGATACCAATACCAGTGGAGTTTTTCAAAGGTTCTCCTTTAAGAAGAACACCTGCAGTAATTTGTTGTGAGCAAAACCATACTGATCTAGGTACCAAAAGGATTGAATGCATGTATCGTTTGAACTGGAGAAGTGTTATTACTACTTTGTACTGGGTTATTTCAATCGATACCTTAAAGGTACTGAGGACAGATACCCAGCACCAACAGGAGACCTGGGTTTGGTCCACATGTGATATTAATAGTTAGTGTTCATTGTTTTAAGGAAGGAGTTATTTTAACCAAAACTATAATGTTTTCCCAAACATAACCAACTAATCTGTGTGAATAAACCTACCAAAGACTTTTATTTTGAAAGTGTAACCAGACATAGCATATGTATTTTATCTAATTTGACCTCGAAATGAGCATGATGGTGGATAATACATTAGTTTGAAAGTCATGTTGATGGTCACAAATCTAATAAATTAAAATTCATGACTGTTTCATAAACTTCTGTGAGACTGTGTTGTAATAGCAGCATCTCTGATTGGTGGAAAAGCTAGCGCGCATGTGTTGACCATTCATGCAGCCTGTTGCAGTTGCTCTTCCTTGTTTTCTTTGTAACTGTTTTGCTTTTTTACTTTTGTAGTAGATTCTACATATTTTTACATACCTGTGTTATATTTCCTTATGATTGCTCTTTGCCATATGTTTCTATTATTGAATGGGAGCACCTGTAAAATGAACAATTCCCCCTTGAGGGTCAATAAAGTATTTCTGATTTCTGATTCTGATTCCCTCTGCAAAGAACGAAGGGCCAGTTGACTTCCTGTCCTCACCTGGTGTTCATGGGCTTGTTGTTGTCTCCTCTGGTCACCTGTGGTCTCAGACTGAGACCGTCCCTCTCTGAGAAGAAGTCTGTGTTGTCTCCGTCACCTTGCAGACGAGACCCTATCAATGTTGCCTCTGCTTTCACTAGAGTTAACAGAGTAGTGCAATATTGCTTATAGGGTCTTGACTCTGAGGGATGATCTTCCTGCTCTGGTGATGATGTCACACAGGTATTATTCTGCTCATCCTATCACATTGTAAATGTTGAGGTTCATGTCACTTAAGTTTAACATGGAGTGTGTGAGGGTGTTGTAGTTCTGCTGTGAGAGAAATGCTGTTTATTGTGTTCATAAAATAAATGTTATTGCTAACGAAGTTGTTTTAGGTTGTCGAGCTGCTTGTCTGCTGTGCAGAACTTAACTTAAAGGAATAGTTTGTTTCTACAGTCAGTGTATTTATATACAGTTGGAGAAGCAGCAGGAGTACTGGTGTAGGGATCTAAGCAATGTACTGCTGTGGACAAGATCAGCAGCAAAACATGTTGTAGACATCTACAAAGTCAGCATCAGTTTAAGTGTATGCTAGATTTAGAATATTTTCACTACTTTACCTTGCTGTCAGATGACCTTTTCTAACAGGAAACCACTGTTATATAAACTAAATACTGCTCTCTCCAAAGCAACCAAACTCCTTTGGCAAAAACATAATTTTACCTCACAGAACAGCTGCTGGTCAACCTTTGCAATGATCTGTTAGTTTGTTTGCATTACTGTGTGACTTTGGCACTTTAAAGGGTTAGTTTGGATTCACCAAAGTCACACAGTAACACAAACTAACTAACCAATCGAGGCAGCGGTAGACCAGCAACTCCTCCATTCTGCGAGGTAAAATGACATTTTGCATAAGGAGTCTGGTTGGGTTGGAGAGGGTGATATTTAGCTCATATAACTGCAGTTCCCCATCGAAAAGCTCTCGCAGATAAAATATTCTAAATATAATGCACACTGATTTTTTTTTAGGTGTCTAAAATCAGTTTTGCTGCTGACCCTGTCCACAGCAGTACATTACTTAGCTCCCTACACCAGTATTCCTGCTGCTTCTCCAAACTGAGGGCATGTCGACCTCCATCTACTGTAGGTAACACGCTGACTATAGATAAGTATCTCATACAACAGTTCAAATAATCCAAACTATCCCTGCAACTTAATAACTTTTCAGAATCTGACATTCTGACTTTCATTGCATCTTTATGAAATAATTTCACTTGTTTGTTGGTGCATTTTCAGGAGTTTAATGGTATCTTGATGACTCGATTCATGTGTTTGCTTTCTGAACAACATTAAGAAAAGAGAATAATGTAAATTTAATATATAAAAATCACAGTGCTGATGCTAGATTTCCTTCAATACTTTTTGGTCTTGAGGTATCTGTTAGATTTCTGCTTTCACCCCAGTACAAGGGAGATGAATGGAATGAAGAAAAGAAAAGAAATTTAAACAATTTAGCAGGAACCTCTCATGGTTCAGTGTCTGTATTGTAATAACACCACTAATAATATTGAGCCATAGAACAATAAAACAATAGAAACAGTGACAGTTTTCATTGGAACTATTTTGTATGTAGAACGTGTTTACACTGAGGTCTGCAGATTGTGAAGAGGAGTAACTGAGATTTTTTTTTTCATATATTATTGTAATTTTATCGGCTTTAGTACCAGAAGTGAAATTCCATTAACCTCCGTTGTGTTGGTGTGGAGTCAGAAACCTCAGAGGCTGATATTTCAAAAGGCAGGACAAAAGCAAATGGTCAGTACAGGTAGGTGGAAAAATAGATTTTTTTCTCTTTTTTTTGTCATTTGGTGAACTTAACCTTTAAATAAATGTTTATTGTTTCATCTCAAACTGCCTAAAAATGAAACAATGGATATGTATACTCATTGTCCATTTCCCAGTTTTCAAAGCAGCGGCATGGGGGCTGCAAACTAACGATTATTTTAATTGTCGATTGATCTAATCGATTAGTTGTTTGCTCTATAAAATGTCAGAAAATGTTGGAAAATGTCAATCAGTGTCTCCCAAAGCCCTAGACGACGTCCTGTAATGTCTTGTTTTGCCCACAAGTCAAAATATTCAGTTTACTGTCATAAAGGAGCAAAGAAACCAGAAGATATTCATATTTAAGATGCTGAAATCAGATGATTTCAACTTACAAAAAATTACTCAAACTAATTCATCAATTATCAAAATAGTTGGCAATTAACTTAATAATCGATTCATGATTGATTAATTGCGGCAGCTCTAAATGGCATTAATCATTATTATGAAGCTTTTTGACCTGCACAACCATCTGAAAGCTGTTTTCTCCTCTGGTGCTCGTTGGTAACCAGCTATTTATGTAATCTAAATGAGCTCAGTCTGCTTCAATAGTGCCGTCATTAGTGTTGAAAGCTGAATGTTTGTCTCATTTAATCAGTTATTAGTTCTTTGCCCGTCCTTCAAACCTAAAATTAGTACATTTGTAGAGCAGAAATGGTTAAAGACCGTGGTGATTCAGACTTTTCCCTGGCAGGCAGCTTGAAGAGTGAATGCTGCTCTTCAGGTTGCACCGTGTCACCGTGGAACAAACAGCTACAGACGCTCTCTGCTTGACACTCTTTCCCTGTTGCACTACTGTGGGAGCTGCAGCAAGCAGTGCAATAATGAAAGGGCATCAATCAGCTGGGCACGGCCTCCTCCACACACACCCTCTGCTCCTGCCCTGCTCCTGCCTCTGAGCAAGGCACCACCGCCCCCGCCAGCCCGACGGCAACTGACACTGCTCACTGCCACCTTCAACATGTCATCAGGACGATTCCTTCAATAAAGGTGGTGTTAAATGAAGAAGTGTCGTCTGTGTTTTATTCTGAGCTCGGCTGTGATGATGATGGGATGTTGGGGAACGTTAGAGCCTCCTATAGGTTCCAGGCAGCAGTAGTGTTGGGTTCCTCCGGTTCTACTACTGCAATAAAAGCTCCTCATCAGATAAAGTGACATTCTCTTGATCACTGTGGAGAAAACAAGGTTACAGTGGCAAGTAGACACAAGACAAAAGAAAGAGTAGAGCAAAATTACTGAAGAGTATTAGGAGAAATAAAATATGAAATACACATTTAATAGATCCCACTGTTGTACTTAATTTTAATTCACATTTTGATCTTTTCTATTCATCCATATGTTTTAGGATTTTATTGTCCCTTTGCACATTTTTGTACAAAAACATATTAGGGCCAGTTCCAGGGGGGAAATGACAGGAGGATTTTATTTTGCAAATTGAGAACAAAGTCAAAATGTCAAAAATAAAGTCAAAATCTTCCTCTAATGTATTTTTTCTAATGCTGAAAGTTTGCTTTATTCTTGACATTTTGACTTTATTCTTAAAATGCAAAATTGCTATCATTTTTCTTCCCTTTGACCCTAATATGTTTCCATACAAAAAAGTGCAGAGTGACAAATCCTAAAACGTCTGGATGAAAAGAAAAGAACAAAATGTAAATTAAAACAAAGTACAGCAGTGGGGATCTATTAAAGGCGCATGTCATCTTCAACCAAGTGTAAAAAAGACAGGCATGTAAAACTTATTTAGTATAAAAGTGTATAGAAAATATGTCAAATAATGTAGCTGTTTCAGAAAGATCTGTCAGGTTTTATTCTGAAAAAATGGGAAGAATTTACAGAACATGATCTGTAAATAAGATTGCAGTGGTGTGCTGTTATTAAGACATACAGTGGTATGGTTTTACGTTTGTCAGGACATGAAGTGAAATTATGATAAACCAAAAAAAAATCCTGTTTTATTTCTTGAAAGGTCATTGTCACAGATAGTAATAATAATTGTATAATGCCATATATTGTAAAATATCTATAAATATCCATAAAGAAGCAGCAGGGCTGCTTTCTTTGTTCCATCAGAGAGATGTCAAATGTTCGTTTAAGAGCAGATGCACAGACATCCAGTGCAAGATCCAGCCTCTACGTGTGTCTTTTGACAAGTAGCCTAAAATGTTACAGTGTACGAGGGTGCAAATTTTCAACAAAAATAATAATTGACTGTATTTCTGAGTCCATCAGTGGATAACACCTACAAATAAAATGACTCTGATCACCATCTCAGAATTATGGACACCTTCATGATAAAGCATCAAGCCCAAGTGGTATCAAAGATTATATTCTTTTTTTTTATGCAGAACCAACACAAAACATGTCTGTTAGTGGTAGAGAATTAAAAACTGTCATGTATCACGTTTCAAATATCTTATTCTTTGATTTAAATCCTCATTTTTCCTGTTTTATTCCAGTCCTTGTAGGGTTGTTCAGTGTAAGGCTGTCAAAAGTATCAATACTTTTTCGATACCACATGCTTGAAATGATACAATTTCTGTTAATTATACCATCATTAATACCTTAAGTACTAAAGACAAATGATCTGAGGCTCATTCAAGACCTCAGTTCAGTTCAGACTTCATTGTCCTGCCTGAACTTTGGCTCAAAGCAAAACCACAGACTCACTGACTTTGTGTGTACCAGCACTGTGTGCAGGTTGTTGATTTTTTAAAAAGGAAAAATCTTGTGTGCCTTGGGCTTTTTTTTTTTTCTTTTCACCAGGGTACAGAAAGAAGTATCAAGTGTCTTTTTTTAAAATACTGTCATTTTATGAAGGTTTAAAATTCTGCTCTTGTGACATTAGTTTAGATGACATTTAACAGTTGACAACATACCAAACTAATTAAAAAAGAATCCTTTCTCCCGTCAAACTAATATCAACTAATATTTTTACCTTCATTAAAGGCACAGTTCACCCCAAAATCAAAAATACATATTTTTCCTCTAAACTGTTTTAGTGTAAGTTACAAAGTTTTTTTTTTTTTTTGAGATATTTGCCATAGAGATGTCTGCCTTCTCTCAGATATAATGGGATTAAATGGCACAAGTCCTGTGTTGTTTAAAAAAAAGCATTTGAAAAATTCAACACCAGTGTCTCTTTCCAAAAATCATGAGCCAGTTACTTAAATTAATCCACATACCTTGTTGTGAGCAATTTCATGCAGGAACTACTTCCTCTCTGCAGTAGAACCTACTAGAGCCACATTAGAATCTACCTGAACAACTTTCTTACTGATAGAAAAAAGTAGTTCCTACATGAAACTGCTCACAACAAGGTCTGTGAATTATCTTGAGTAACTGTGTCGTGATTTCTGGATAGAGACACTGGTTTAGAATTTTTCACATGTATTTTTTTGGTGCTTTGAGCAACACAGAACTTGTGCCATTTAGTCCCATTATATTAGAGAGAAGGCAGACATCTCTATCACCAAAGTTTGCAAAAAAAAAAATCTAGATGGATAAGTAGCACTGCAGGCCAGGGGGGAAATGCGTATTTTTGATTTTGGGCTGAACTGTCCCTTTACTCTGTCTGTGGTTATACAATATTTTTTAAATATGACTGACTGAAACATTATGCATTCATAAATAATTTAGGTTACCACCTAAAACTTATTTTTAGATACATATATGCATCCTAAAATTTTCACAGAGAACTCATAAACAGTAGCTTTTATTTTCATTTTCATTTTAAATTCATTCTTTTAATTCGTCATTCTTTTAATTCTTCATTCCTGTATAAAATAAAGGTGGAGTTCAGGGCTCTGTCACAGTAAGTGTCAGTCAGCGTTGAGTCTGCAGTGAAACAGTGAGACTGTGTAGAAACAGAACCGGCGCTGTGAAAACAGCACAAACACAGGCGAGGTAATAGAACAACACAGCATTTCCTCCTCAGAGGTGGGTGGTCACATTTACATTTCCTCTGCTCTGCCTGCTGGGACTCATGCGTGGAGAGCCTGGGAACCTCCCTCTGCACCCCCAACCCCCTCTGGACTCCACCCCTCCCCCCCAGCCTCCAACATACCCCCACCCGTCCTACTACCAAAGCCCCGTTAAAGGTCAGCAGCAGTGCACCTTTCAGCAGAGTAAAAAAGGAGGGAAAACTTCCTATAGAGGGACAGACACCATTCAGAAACATACTATGGTCCCTGCTGCCCCTAAACACACCATATGTCCCGAAAGCTTACTTACACCAGTTTAGCATGATTTTATGATGTCCTTTATGAATTTGCTCGCAGGAAAAATCATTTTGAAAGGTAAAATTTATTAGGATTTAAACTGAAATTGAATGATTTCAGGTGTTTGTATGAGCTAAAAATAGCAGTATCACAATACTGTTAGAAATGAAAGTGCTGTGTTCAAAACTGTACTTGAGAAAAAGCACAAAAGTATTAGCATCAAAAAAGAACGTAAAGTGTTAAAAGTAAAAGAACTCATCATGCAGAATGCCCCATTTCATGATATATCATATTACTGGATTATAATTATTGATGCATTCATGTGTTCAACATTTTTATCTTGCAGCTGATTTTAAAAACTTTAAAACTTTCTGCTGCTGGCTAGTTTGTGAATAAGTGGTCGTGGAGTAAGAAGTACAATATTTCCATCTTAATGTATTGGAGTAAATTAAAAGTAGCATAAAATGGAAATACTCAAATTAATTAAGTACCTCAAAAAAGTACTTAAGTTCCAACACTGCTTGAAATGTGACTAACATCCCATTAAAAGCCCCCTCAAAAAGGCTTGAATTATTTTTAAATTCTCACATTTCTCTTGAGATAAACTCACCTAATAGTCAGTTAAAGGGCTTTATTTAATTTAATAGTTCAGAGGACTGGCCTCTTCATATCTTTATCTTTTAGTCATTCTTTTAAAGGCAAACTCCTAATCAGCATTTTAAAATCGACCCATTAAGAATCAAAGTTAATTGTTTTAGACCTTAATGTTTTATGTGTAATGTGAAAATCTGAAACTCCTAAATTTAAGATTTCAGGGAGAAGTTTAATAGACCTGTCTGAACTATTGTATCAGCTTTAAGGCTCAAACTAATGAATATTTTCATTATCGATTAATCTGCTTTTTTTTTTTTTGATTGATCAATTAGTCAGTGTTTTCCACAACCCAAGATGACGTCCTAAAATGTCTTGTTTTGTCCACAACCCAAAGATAGTCAGTTTACATAATTCATTTGCATTTTCATTTTGGCAAAATCATGAACGAAAGCAGACTTTTGTTTTCTTAAAAATAACTCAAAACCATTAATCAGTTTTCAAAATAGTTAGCCTTTAATTTAAGGGTTCCCTGTTAAAAATCTAGCAGGAATTTAGTTTGAATCAGCTATAATTTTTTGTCATTAATTTAACATAAATATAGAGGTTTTATTTCTTCAAACTGATCAAAGTTAAAAATTAGTAGGATTTATTTTCAGAACACCTCAGAAATTATAAACAGGAGTTCTTCTAACTTGAAGTCTTTTGACTTGAAATGATGAGTTGAATGAATGTACTGTACAGAGTTCAATCAACTCGATAAATTAAAATTTTAAAGACATGTCAGTATATCAGTTATCTGTTCAGCTTGTCATCACAAG
Source organism: Lutjanus erythropterus (assembly GCF_056507025.1). Classification (NCBI taxonomy): domain Eukaryota; kingdom Metazoa; phylum Chordata; class Actinopteri; order Lutjaniformes; family Lutjanidae; genus Lutjanus; species Lutjanus erythropterus. The sequence goes on along the minus strand of NC_139326.1, from coordinate 37,962,676 downwards.
TACAACTGAATACATTTTACTGTTACTTGACTGGGGAAAGTTGATTTCTTTTGAATCATTACAAAATTATCTCAACTTATCTTTTCAAATTCAGTCAACTTAAATTTTTAAGGTAGCTCAGACACTAACTTTTTAAGTAAACAAACTTTATTACAGTCTTGACAGCTAATTGATTAATTGAATAATCTTGGTTACTTTACTTAGCTTTCCACATTACTCAGAATATTTGTTAAGTTTACATGGTAAAATGTTTCTTGATAGATATATGACAAAAATGAAAATATAAAGCAATTCAAGAGCAGGGTTTAGTGTTAATCTGCTTGTTTTTCCTTCAGGTTTGACATGAATTTACCACAGAAATAAAGACAAAGTCATTATTTGAATGAAATGAATGTTTCTGATTGGTAATGACGCTATGAAACGTTATTAAGAGGATAAAAGCAGTTTGAAGGGCTGGTGCAGCAGCAGTTATTAGTCACGTCTCCTTGTGGAGCTGACGCAGAATCAAAGAGCAGCAGGCTGACTGACATGTTCTATCACACGGTGCTGATAGAGAGCCAAGCAACGGCTCCCCACCATCTCACAGCTCCTCTCAAGTATCATTCAAACGCATTATAGGAACAGTATTCATCCAGATCCTCACCATGACTTTGAAGCCGCTTCTTCTTCTTCTTCTTCCTCTGCATGTCGGCTGTTAACATCCACTGGACTCATACACACACACACATACACACACACACACACACACCTCTGTTTGTCTGTCAGCCGGCGGGATGCAGGAGATGAGGGAGTCTGAGATGCTGAGGAAAATGATGCTGCTGATGATAGCGGAGATGATTTTTTTTTTTTTTTTTTTTTATGGTGACACACGTCCTCCCTGCGACGCTCTCTTGTCTTTTACGGCCGTTTGTCGCCACCTGCTGGACAAAGAGAGAACAGCAGGCTGCAGCGGAGAGGATGTTCAACCTGAGTAACCCAAATGAATGGAAATTTGATATGAAATTAAAATACATTAATCTTAAATATAAAGGTATAAATAGTAAGCTAATAGTATACCTATAAATTCACTTATGGTATGCTCTTTTAAAATTTAGAATCTATATATATATTATTTGTTGGAATTCAGGTTTTTATTGAAAAGACTCTGTACACGACATGTTTTCCTGCATACAGGAACACAAATCATGCTTTTTAATGTTATGGAGGTAGAGTCCAGTACATAAAGAATAATTAACAAATAAATAAGTCTACATGGAAAAGAAAAAAAGAAAAAACACTTATATCATCATACATTACTCTACAGGATCACAGTTCATGATTGTGTTGGCCTGTCTTCTATTTTGATGTGAGCTCATAGCTGGTCCTAAGGAGATACTCCTTCCTGATCACAATTTATTTTACTGAGCATACATTCATAAGATGCTATTTCCACCATTGCATTAACCCGTTCCTTCAAATCTGGAGCATTCGTTGTCTCCCAGTGTCTTAAAATAACTTGACAGATGATTATTAGACCCACAGTAATAACAAAAACTGCACACTTGGACACGGGTCCCCCAGTAAACACAACTTTTGGACTTCTTTATTTTTTACCTGTACTGTTTGAGCTGCTGTAATGTGTGAATTTCCCCATTGTGGAATCAGTAAAGTTTAACTTATCTTATCTTATCTTATCTTATTTTCACAGTATAGTTGCAGTGCAAAATAAAAAGTTAGGCGTAAACTAGTTGTGTACTAAAAATTTATAACTCACGCTTAAAGTGTACTTTCATAGACTAGAAAGTGAACTACTACTAATAAACTAAAAATAAGCAAGTAAATTTGCTCATGCTTCGAGTACTTTCGTAAACTAAAAAATTATTTAGAAGTATATAACTTGTAAACTAGCAGTATTCCTATAAGTTCGCTTGTAGTACTGCTCACAGTAGCTGCAGTACAAAATAAAACTTAAATGTAAACTATTTGTGTACTTTTACTACTCTTATACTTATAGTAAAATGTGGGCTTATTTAGTATTAGTACATTGGTAGCCTGCTAGTATACTTACTACATAAGTATACTTGGGAAATATACTTAAACTTTACTTAAGTATACTTGATAAAATGAATAATAAAATTATCCTATTTTCACTAATCACACTGCACTCAGTTCAGTTCAATATTCTTTTGGTTTTCAGTGCACATTAAAGACATAATATGCATTATTTCCTGTTGAAAAAACATGTATAGACTAAGGCCACTCTACAGAATATCTTCAGTTTCTTCAAACTGCATGGACCCAAGGCAAATATTTCTAATAATTGTACAGTTAACACTGTAAAATTAAGTGCCAGAAAATTCTAGTTTTTTTTAATAGAAAAAAATCTATATCATTTACATACATCATATTCCTGTGTCATGTTGTGTTCATCAGGCATTTAAAATTCATTGATCACAATCAGTTTAAAAAAAAAAAAAACGATATTGTTCATTGCTCTTGGAAAATTTGGCACATTTCAATTGGTTTGGTGTTTTTTTTTTTCAAACAGGAACCTTTGTATTTCACATTTTGGTTGGCAGAAACAGTTTGATCACTATAAACTGGACTGGTCAATATATCAGAAATAAGTCTGTCACTTGCTCATAACTGTTTGCAACACACAAGTGAGTATAATAAGAGCAAGTTGCATAGATATATATATGAATTTCTGCTCTAAATTTATCTTAAGATGGCATTTCATTCCTTAGTTTATGTAACAGTCTAGTTGTGTTTGTAGTACAAATAATGCAGATTGCACATGATATTTGTTAGAATAATAATTGAAAGATTCACAAATATCTTATGATCAGCTTTATCATATCTGATACACGTTTTCAACAGGATTTTACCATCAAATATGGTACAAAATATACAGTGATAATAAATTATTTCACTAAAGTAAATTAGTAACAGTATAAATGTTATTCTTAGAGTAACTTTTTTTTTTTTTTTTTTTAAAAAAAGGGCCATTCACTACTTGAAGGCAGCCATGTTGGATTTTGCACTCAGACATAGGCAGCTGGCTGCAGTGCACTGATAATCCACCAGAGGGCAGAAGACATGTCTCAGATTACATGCAACAGGTTTTTCAGGAAAGTATTTATCATATTGATGTTGTAAAGATCTCAAAAACTCATGTATCAAATATGATGCACATGGCATATTATAGTGCATTTTCAGGCAGTTTTGGGATAGTTTTCCTCTCTCAGATTTTGCAGTTTTGCGCGTCACATACTGACGACTTGTCACTGATACTGAGGTTTAGGCCAACTGGGTTGCTCACGCACTGACCTCCTGTCAGTTTCACCCATGCACTAACTAAAATTACTGCTCACTCATTCATCCGTCTACATCTCTCCATCCATTCATTCATCTCTCCACCCATTAAACTCGTGGCCTAATGGAAGGTCAACCATCCACTCAACATCTGACTGTGCTCAAAAGTGTTTCTAATATTGTGGTCGCTGGAGGTGGACAAAACACTGTAGTGTTTATTTGAATACATTACATGGTCGAGGGAACCGGTTCCCAACAGGGGCTAGACTCTTAAATTTCCTAAAAGCAAATCTATGCAGGATTTTCTGCATAGATTCTGTATGTAATCTCTCTCAATCAGACTGTTAGAAAGGATCATTTGCGCAAAACCTGTCAGGAATACTGGGACTGAAGCGGCACAGGAAGACATCTTTACAGTATTCCCAAACATGTAGGCGTTGGTTAAAAAAGGAGGGGGCAGAGTCGGTCAACATCAGTCTGAGACGGGGACAAACAAGATTAAATTGGACAACACAGCCAAGCACCCTAATAAACTATCGGCGCAAAGCAGAAATTGTCAAACATGTACTGCAACAGGAAAAAAGAAGGGAATTAACATCAGTGGAGCCTGATTGATATATCAGTCAGATGATATTGGCCTATTGAGTATATATCTGTTTACCAGTATACATTAATATGATTGTTTTTTTAAAGAATATACAGAAAACAATGCTTGGGCTGAATCAGATTTAGCAATGAGGAAAATGAGGAGTTCCCTGCAGGTGTAAATGCTGAGAAGCTGCTTCTCGCTTTACAGCCTGCCCTAAACTGACTGACAGCATTAAAACATTCAGCAATTGACTGATACTGAACAGTAATGATGTTTATTATTTAGCTATTCATTTTTTATTTATCCTCTATTTTATTTCAAAGGGGTTTTGATTATCCTAGAAAATATATTTTAAAAGACCAAACTCTTGGCTATTATTATTGCAGACAAGCCTTTCTTTCTGAACAATCTTACAACTAAGAACAAATAACTACTACTCTTGTTTAAAACACCAATAATAGTAACGTCTTCCTGCCCCTCTAATATTGAATGGCTTTTCCTCTTTGGTCCTCCCTGTATTATCTTTATTACTGTTTTTACCATTATTATTATTATTATTATTATTATTATTATTATTATTACTCTGGCACCATGTGTTCTGTGGTGTCTACTTCCAAATTATTTTTGCGTGTTTTTCGGTTTGTGGTGGGTTTATGAGAATGATGTGTCGGGGGGGTTGATAAGTGAGAACCTTAAGCCTGTACGTTGTATGTGATTGTATGTGATTGTGTTTGCTGTATCGTACTGTATGTTTTGTTTTGGACCCCCTCAAAAATGAGATGGATCATCTCAAGGGGCTCTTCACTAATAAACTTCTCAACTATTAAACCTTGTGATGGGCCAACCTCCTAGTGATTACATTTTTTTTTTATTAAATATAGACATTAACTCCATCAGATGGAAATTGTGACGGAGTTGACGCCTTACAGAGTTTGCAAAATGTTACACTCTTTCATTTTATTTTCTAAAGTTGATCAGAGTTCTTTTAATGCTAATCAAAATACACATTTTTGATTTATTAGTTAATTCTTATTCAGCTTTGATTTAGAAGGGCTACAGAATTGACATGTTACGTTTGAGACACATCTGATAGAAATATTATTTAATAAATTTGTTGAAAAACAGTTTACCAGTGCTTGAGCAGTATTCCCACCTTTTTTAAACCAGGAAGTGAGACAGGGGTCGTTAAGATATAGCTAAGCTGATTAAATCATGTTTTTGTCAAAATCTGACAAAAGAAAGGAAATCTGGGACACAACTTTAAAGAGCCAACATTTTCATAAAAAATGGATTTTACATTATGATGGCACATTTCTATACCTGTTTTATCAGTTTTATTATTAGTTATTTATTATTAGTTATTATTATTTATTATTAGCTTTAGATTTGAAGACTTTTAAGACATTTTTAAATTGTCTGAAGTTGTGAAGTCTTGTGTGGGACAAGGCTGTTTTCTGGCACAGTGTAAGTTTAGAAATTAAAGAAAGTTAAAGTAAGCAAAAACATTTAATGATTTACATATACTTAATATACATACGTCTTCAAATGATACATTTTCACAAAAAAAAAAAAAAAAAAAAAAGGAATTAGAATGTTGGTAATGATTTCTTTTTTCTTGGAGGGATATAATTTGTCCTGATTTTGAAGCACATGGGAAATGTTGAATCATTTTAGTTAGTTCAATAAAATGCACAATAATATTGTTATTTGTTTAAGTATTTTGTATTATCATATTGGTGCACAGTTTTTATTTTAGCTCATGTCTCAGCTATTGCTGAACTTTTCCCTTTCTTTCCCTCGTCTCAAAAATCTAATATTAGTCAGGCTCTAAATATCAGCACTAAATGATGAAAAACAATATTACACTGGGCATTTTTGTGTAACACGAATAATATATACAATTTATTAATTCATTAATTCATTTATTTATTTTTCGGAAAATCTACGTCTCCACACTCCAGTCCAGTAGGTGGCGCTAAGCTGGTTTGCCAGCCGCCAGTGAAACGCTCCAAAGAAGAAGAAGTGGAAGCGTAAACTGTCATGTCCGCTCTCATGGTTCAGAACGCAGCTAACTAGCTGCTACATGGAAAATGAACATTATTGTATATAGTGGAGTGGTCATTATTAGCAGTTTTGGTCAAGTTTGAGACAGTTAGACAACAGCAGGACACTCTCAGTGACTCTGCAGCCTGTGAGCTGCCTGACTGCAGTCTGACAGAGGAGCTCATAGCACTTCATTCAAAATGAGGACTGTGTTGATGGTGGCAGAGAAACCGTCCCTGGCTCAGTCCATCGCCAAAATCCTCTCGAAAGGTGCGTACAAACTTCTAGTTCTGTGATAACGTAGCTAATGTTGTGACATGAAGCGAGACTTTATGTCGTTTAACACGACAGGACGAGCCCAGGTCGACAGCTTTGTGATAGTATACAGCGCCTTTATAACTCCAGCACTTTGATATCGTCACGGTTAAGTTATTAAAGATCTTGGAGAGCTGTTTGAGTGATTGTTGACCTTTCCGTGGCAGCCATATTGCTAGGAAATAGGTTTTAAAAATGCTAGACAAACTGCAAGAATAACGGACAAAACCCGCACAGGTGTTATTAATGATACTAATTAAGGTTCCGTTCCATTTAGTTTAGCAGAACCGTTCCAGCGTGCACAGTAGCAGCATGCTGACTCTGTTTGATCTAAATGGATCAGGATCTTCATTAGTATCATTGGTAGCACCTGTGTTTATCCCACTATTACATGTCAAAATTGCTGCTGTGAAACAGGTTCAGACTGGTGTGCTGCTTTTATACCAAACTCTGTTGAAGAGTATGGTGCTTGTATATTGTTTAAAGTCAGTATTCAGATCTTTTACTGATGTAAAAGTACAAATACGACACTATAACACTGCAGATGACTGTTGCTGCACTGTCCAAGGCTGAATCTTCGTTTTCATTGATGATTCATTTCCCAGAGTGCAATTTCAAGTGTCCTGATTGTTTTTGATTCTTCTGTTAAACAGAAAGTGAGAACAAATCTCGACATTTCAGAACCAGGAACCAGCATTTTCTCAAATTTCTGACAATCAAGTAATCAATTCAGTGACACTGAAAATGTAAAAGTGTGGAAAATGTTCTTGAAGTATTCAAGGTAAAAGTTCGTGATGAAAAAAATCTCCCCTATGATATCATTAGATGATAATGATTCATGCAGTAAAGTAAAAACAGGATTTTGCTGTTGTAGTTTGTTGAGGTGGAGCTCATGTTGAATATTTTGTATAGGATTGATGATAATAATTATTTTCCCCAAGGATTAATCTACTGATCATTTTATCTATTAATCAATTGAGTTATAAACAATACAGTACAAAATATATTAAAAGAAGTAAAGTCGAGGCAGCCAATCTTCACATTTGTAAAGCTGGAACCATGAAATGTTTGTACATGAAAAATGAAACCATTATAATATTTGCCAATTAATTTTCTGTTAGTCACCAAATTGGTTAATTGACTAATTGTTACAGCTGTACTTGTATAAACTCTTTTGTAGTTTAATTAAGGGCTGCAACTAATAGGGATGTCCCGATACAACTTTTTCACTTCCAATACGATACTGATATTGCAGCCTTGAGTATTGGCCGATACCGATATCGATCCGATGCGATATCAGCACGAATCATATATACTTTTATTACTTATTTTGTAGTGTGGAATGTTAGAAAAGGCTTGATCAAGTGATGTTACTCAAACAGAGAACAATAGTCAGCAACCAGAGTCACTTATGGATAGAAGTGCTGGAGCGGAAAATGGACTGCTTATCAGAGCGCTTATATCTGAGATTTTAGATGCAGTCTGATAAAATCCGATACTCGTTTTTTGGCTGATATCGGACCGATATCCAATATTAATATCAGATCGGGACTCCCCTAGCAACTAATGATTATTTTCTTCATCATTTAGTCTGTTGATTATTTACTCGATTAATTGATCAGTTTTTGGACCTACAATATTGTCAGAAAATGATAAAAAAAAATGTTGATCGGTGTTTTTCCAAGCCCAACATGATGTCCATAAATGTCTTGTTTTGTCCACCACCCAAAGATATTCAGTTTATTGTCAGAGAGGAGTAAATGAACCTTTATAAATTTAGACTTTCTTTCTTTAAAAAATATCTCAAGTTTACTCTGAAGCAGAGTAAAAAGTACAATATTCTGAGATGCGGTGTATGTAGAAAGTTTCATAAAATAGAAATACTCTGTACCTAAGTACAGTACTTGAGTAAATATACTGTACTGCACTGCTTCACTTTATCTCTGTTGATGAGATAAAGGCTATAATGCTACAGAGTGGACCCCAGCTAATTCAATAACAGACTGTGAAAACCAACCAACCAAAATACTTCAAATGGACGCAACAATTACACCAGTTAATGTAAAATGTCTTTAATTACTAAGCTACACTGTTTACAGGCATGTGTTGAATGGTGACATTTTATATATCTACTGGAAAACAATAACAAGTGAAATGGATTATTTTTCAGAAACCACCGTCTTTTCCTCACGTTCAATCTGAACAAACACATATTTGTGGTCTGCAGTTGACATTAGAGCAGTCCGCCCTGTTCAGCTGTGCCTGGAGATGGCACATAAACAGGCTATGGTGATGAGCTCAAACTCCAGAGAGTAGCTGGCCGCGGGGAAGCAGTTGGGGTTTTTCTTGAGGACGGGCATTCTCAGGGACACGGGGATGGTCTCTAGGCCAAAAGCGTTGTCGAGCCCCCTGCAGGAATGAGTGGTGTGGCAGCTGGCCTCGTGGATGACCTGGGGTACTCGGTTCAGGTCGATGTTCTCCCTGGAGATATATCAGAGACAGGCTTTTGTTCAGTCATTTGTTCATTTAGTGAGTCAGTCCTAGACTTGACAAGATATATGGCAAAAAATCTGAAAATCAACACATTTGAGAAGCTGGAATCAAAAGTTTTTCAAAAAATTCTAACTAATCGACCCCTTTAGGCATCAGGCTAATCTGTTTGGTTGAGGATAAAATCTGTGTTGTTGCTGAAGTAAACTCACACGTAGCTCCAGGATGCGATGCTGCGCTCGTTGATGTGGCTGGGCAGGTTGACCAGCTGACTGTAGTAGTCCTGCAGGCTGTATGTACAGGAGGATTCGTCCACACACTGGCTGCTCAGCGGCATGGACAGACACTGGTGGAGGGCCAGCAGGCACAGCAGAAAAACCCGCAGCAGCTGCACACAGAGAACAGCTGGGTTGTATGACTGATTTCTCTTTGTCAGATAACTGTACATGTCTAGTGTTTGTCTGTTTTCCCTCTCACAGAGCTGTCCAAATTGACATTTTCCAAGTTGACGAGATGAGACACATCAGCATGAAAATGGCAATTTTGGGACACAAAACAGCAAAAACTACTGAGTAGTAGACAGTGGTGCAGAGCTAAGTTGCAAACTAACATGTGAGACAAAATATATTGCCAAAGCTTATTGTGAAACCTTTACAGGAATGTGTTGTAGTAAATTCACTGACTTGCAGTTAATCTCTTGTCATTATGTTCCACTCAGACAGGACTGAGTCACATACAAAGTAGAGCTGGGTGATTTAATGATATTATATTGATATTGTTATATGAGACTAGATTCAAAAAGACATTTGTGTTGTCTTTTCCGGGTTTTAAAGGTTTCATTACAGTAAAGTGACAAACTTCTGAACTTACCAGACTGTTCTAGCTTTTATTTGCCTTTATCCAATTAGTCAACATGTTTTTCAGCATTATTATTATTTATCAAAAATGTCGCATTTTAACAATTTGTGAAAGCACCAATCGTCATCCCTACAATATTGTAGCAATATGAATATTGAGGTACTTGGTCAAAAATGTTGTGATATTTGATTTTGTCCATATCATCCAGTCTTAGGTGTAAGGTACACTTGGAAAATTGTGAGTAGATGCTTTAAAGCCATAAATATAATCATCACCATGAACAGAAAGACAGGTTTCTTACCTGGAGCTGTTCCATGGCTGGAGTTAATGAGGGGATCGGCGTCTTCTGGTTCTGTCTTTAGGATGTTGATGGGTGATGGTTTTTTTGTTGCTGTTGGTCCTGTTGGGTTCTTTGGCTTGGAGTGGCTCTTCAACCTGTGGACCTGCCTCTATTTATACTCCTATTCTTGTAGGGATTGCTTCCATGTTCTGCGTGCGTTGGGGGGGGGGGGGGCGGGGGTGTAAGAGAAAGCCACTCTGGTTCCCATCATAATAGTAAATGTCCTATGTTCCTGTCATTAGCATTCAGCCTTGAGAGAATCATTTTATTCAGAGAGGACGTCAGCGAGGCAAGGTTGGGAGGACACTTACCGGAAAATTCACTCGGTGCCACTCTCAGCGCCCGATAAACTCCATATCTGACTCATCACCAAGTGCAAGCTCTAGTTTCAGAAGTTTGACAAAATAATCCATATTTAATTTCATTTTTAAAACTGTTCAGCAGGATTAATCAATACTTCTTGTAAAACTTTTAGTACATGATATGTATCATTTTAATATTACATTTCAGTGAGATGAAACTCGGTTCTCTTGAGGCAAACATAAGTGAAGATAATAAGAGTGTCACGATTCTCCAAATCCATGATTCCATTCGGCTTTGGATTTTAAGGTCACAGTTTGATTCAGTTTTTTTATTTAAACTTGTTATTTAGCAACGTTGCCTATGCCATTGTTAAAGTGTCGAGTCTTGATTTGTAAGAGCTTTGTGTCTTGACAATTGTCCTTTATATTTTCACCCCCAAATCAAAAATCCATACATTATATATATACATCTACTTTGTTTCTTTGGTGTATGAGAGTCTTAGAGTTTTGGAGATATCAGCTATAGAGATGTCTGCCTTCTCTCCAGGATGATTGGGTTAAATGGCACTCAGCTTGTAGAACTCAGAGCACCAAAAATAATACATTTGGAAACTTCAAAATCAGTGTCTCTTTCTACAAATCATCGCCTTGTTACTCAAGATAATCCTCACACCTTGTTGTCAGCAGTTTCATGTAGGAACTACTTTGTCTATTGGAGAGAAATTTGAGCATGACAAGACGAGGGCCATCTAATTCCATTATATTGGAGAGAAGACATAAATATCTACAGCTGATATCTCGACCTTTCTGCGACTCATACCAAAACAGTATAGATGGATAACTAGAACTATAGATGACAGAAAAATAGGTATTTATGATTTTGAGTGGAACTGTCCCTTTAAAAAGATAGCCTTTATGGTATCAAGTGTGATATAACAGCTGGTAAGGTACGCTGTGTCGCTCTTTGCAGTGTTTTTTTCTTGGGACATGCAGTTGTAGTTGTAGTACAGTGTAGTTAGAGGTGGAGAGGAAAAAACACTGGAAGAATTGTGATTCTTCCTCTGTTTCAAATTCGATTTCATTAATTTTGATCGATTTTCAGTTTGATATTGAAACATGGCACCCCTAGAAGATAAGGCTGGCTCTATTCTGTAGCTAGCTCATTTTTATTTCTGTTATGCTAAACATTTATTCCATCCTTGCATAGTAGGGATGCACAAATAAAGGCTGATAAAGGCCTTAAAATGAAATATGATATCAGCTTGAAATGAATGAATGACTTTCTGCTGAAATGACAGGCTGATGAGATGATGTTTTAATTAAAAAGTATACTGATACCGCTACCCTACCATATGAATTTTGGTCATACAGTGATAATAAGTTGCAACAAAATATTAAAAGCACAGATAAAAGAACCAATAATGTCAGATACATTTAAAGATATATGCCAAACTAAGCTAAACAAGCTATAGTTTTTGCTTGTTTGTAACAATTCACTACAGTGCACCCACTATGAAGAGGAGGAGTAGTTTAAAAATAAGTCAGACAACAAGCCGAAAACATTATTCCTCATATTAGGACTACAACTGATGATTATTTTCACTGATTAATTTGGCAATGATTTTCTTAATCAATGAGTTGGTCCATAAATTGTCAGAAAACGGGGAACAATGTTGATCAGTGTTTCCCAAAGCCCAAGATGACAGCCTCAAATGTCCATAACCCAAAGAAATTCAGTTTACTGTCAGAGAGGAGTAAAGAAACCAGAAAATATTCACATTTAAGAAGCTGAAATCAGAGAATTTGGAGATTTTTTTTCTGATAGAAATGACTCAAACCAAAATAGCTGTCGATTGACCGGAAACAGCAAAATAATGAAATACAGGCAGAGGACAGTGCAGATACTAACACCACCACACACTTGCAGTGGGTTATAGGTGATGATTGAGAGGGGTTATGTTTATATGTCTGTGCATTGTTTTTAGGAGAAAAAAACTTAAGTGCAAACATGGGCATTGAAATATTTTGGATGCTCTTGTGGTCAGAAGCCTGTAACATCTTGCACCTTTTAAATGATGACATCATCTGTTCTTTTTGCCCCGAAGGAAATTGTTCAAGTCGCAAGGGGCTCAATGGAGCATGCTCAGTGCATGAATACACCGGCAGCTTCCAGGGCCAAACTGTCCGCTTCAAAATGACATCTGTCTGTGGACACGTGATGAGTCTGGATTTCATCGGTGGGTAGTCCTGTTGTGTCGCATTGTGTCTTGCTTTACATCATAACTATGTGTTGATTTGTCCACTAACCTCTTCACTGTCTGACCTCTTAGTTTGGATTTCTCATAATCTCTTACCGAAACTATGTGGTCCTCTTTTTTTCAAGGCAAGTACAACAACTGGGACAAGGTGGACCCTGCAGAACTGTTCAGCAAAGCTCCGACAGAAAAGAAGGAGGCCAACCCCAAACTCAACATGGTCAAGTTCCTCCAGGTAAATTTCAGAGGTTGTCCCAGTCAGTGTTTTTTTTACAAGACATTGGTGCTTCTTGCATTCGGTCCCATCTTCAGTGGGTCATGCTTTTTATCCTCGGTGCTCACCCCAAGTTTCTGCTGTCATGTCAGGTTGAAGCCAGAGGCTGCGACTACGTGGTTTTATGGTTGGACTGCGACAAAGAAGGTGAAAACATCTGTTTTGAGGTAATTCAGGACCCATTTACACCTGTTGATCTGTATCTGGATTAGTACTGCAAATTTAATCAAATCATCATTATTTTGGTTTCCCACAATTTAATGAAGATGATCAACTGTGATATTAGCTTTTAAAATGTATAATCTACTCATAGAAAACTGTGCTTCATGTCAAGTCAAGCGCCAACAGCCAGCCACCCTGCAGCAGCAGCCTGTACAAAATGTCCTGGATGCTATAGCTGCAGTTCAGTCTATGAGAGTGATAAACAACAAAGAGCAGATGGGAAAATTGAAAATAAATGTCTGGGGTAGAAGGACAAGAGGCCTGGGAAACATAATCCGTTTTTTTTAAGTATTTTTTTTTTAGGGTAAGTGATACTGAGCAAAGAGTACATGAGACTTGTTTGTGTGCACAAATCAACAGAACTAGCTTGTTCAACCTGATGAAAAAACACCAGAAACTGCAGTGCGATAAATGCGTGAAGGCCAAGAAGAAAAACTGTCCCTCGTGTTACCTCACTAGGTCACTAGCATCAACTCAGACATCCAGTGACGCTGTTTGGTGTGTCATCTTATGAATGTAGCACAACATGGAAGTGAAAGCAGTGCTCAATTTATTCAAATGTAAAAGTGCACTTAGGATAATTTTTCCCTAAAATCACTAATTATGAATTTTTTGGGGGCTTTTCTTGCCTTTATTAGATAGGATAGCTGAAGAGTAGACAGGAAATGGTGGTGAAGAGAGAGGGGATGACATGCAGCAAAGGGCCACAGGTAGGAGGTGAGCCAGCAGCCGCTGCAGAGGACTGACAGCCTCCATACATGGAGCTAAACAGCCGCCCCTAAAATCACTAATTAATTAATATTGTTTAATTGTGATCTCAATGTTGATCAAATTGTGATTATAATTTTTGGCCATAATCATGCAGCCCTACTCTGGATCCGCAGCTAAGTTTCTCTTACTTTTAAAATCAAATGTCAAAGGTCTTAGATCATGTGTTTAGGTCTTTGTACAGCTCAGTCACTACTTTTCCTGCCTCTCAGGTTCTGGATGCCATCCAGCCAGTGATGAACAAGGGGAGTGTCAGGGAACAGAGTGTGTACCGCGCCAAATTCAGCTCCATCACCGACACTGACATCTGGAACGCCATGAACCGCCTGGGAGAGCCCAACCGCAATGAAGCCCTGTCAGTGGACGCACGTCAGGAGCTGGATCTCCGCATCGGCTGCGCCTTCACCCGGTACGCTGCTTTACACACACACACACACACACACACACACACACACACACACACACACACACACACACACTGGTTCATCCACACACAGTGCTTGATTTTCCTGCATTTCTTGATATCCCTGTCTGGTTGTAACACCCAAGAACTTTGATGCATGATATTTAATGCTGGATTGAATCAGAGGTTTTCTTGTGTGCCATGGGATTACAGTGTCTGTCTCTCATATTTCTACTTTCAGCTACCTAGTACAGCCAAAAATGGCAAAAAACCTTAATATCAAACCTAATCTATTTCAGTGATTAGTTTCCTCCACATTTCAATTTTAAATTAATGGAACATTTAGTTTGTTAACTGGTAATATCAGCTGGTGTTGAATAACCGGGGTCTTGATTTAGACGTTCAAGCACAATATCCCAAACCTGTGTACAAGTAAAAGTTGTAGGACACTTGACTTGGATTCATGTTTCTTCTTAACTATACGTAGACATAAACTGTGTGATGCACTGTACAAAGCATTTAAATTTACATAAAACTTTAAACAGCAAACAATAACTGCTCCAGAAAAAAAACAAGTTTATTTTGACTTCTTCTCACGCAAATCCAGACATCAGGACAGAATGGACATTATGAATAGAGCCAAATAAAATTAACAAAACTGCCTCACTGTCATAAAACGATGAGAAAAAATGAGGAAAAAGAAGCAGAGTGCAGATATAGCTACCACCACACACTTCTAGCAGGTTGTAAGTGATGATTGAAAGTGATTATGTAATTGTTTTCTTTAGGAAAATGTTGCAGAGTATACCTTTAATGTAGTCAGAACTGCATAAAAATAAATCAGTTACAAATATAAAACATAAAAATGATAGTAGAAATGTCATCAGATACTTTGTTCAGAATGGCACATGGTTTATTCCTTACTCCAAAACTTTGATTACAACAGATATGAAGTAATAATGACTGCAGTCTAATCTTTTGCCGGTTAAATATTTTCAGGTTCCAGACTAAGTATTTCCAGGGCAAATATGGCAATCTAGACTCCTCCTTGATTTCATTTGGACCATGCCAGACCCCAACATTAGGCTTCTGTGTGGAACGCCACGACAAGATCCAGTCCTTCAAACCAGAGACGTACTGGGTCCTCCAGGCGAAGGTAAATCCCCTCATTCACTCCTTCTGACACAGCATCAGTGATCTCTTCCTTTCATGCTACTCTGACAAACCTGTTTTGGTGTTTTGGTCAGGTGTTCAAAGGTAAGGAGAGCCCACTGACGCTGGACTGGCACAGGGTGAGGGTCTTTGACAGGGAGGTGGGTCAGATGTTCGTCAACCTGGCCAAGACATCCAGGGAGGCCCAGGTATTTATTATTATTTATTCGGAGTGGGAGCGGGTTAACCATCCTTCTGGATTCACCCAAGTCAGTCAACCAGAGTTGGAGCTCACTTTAGTTAATATCTCTGTTAATACAGGTTGAGTCGGTGAGCAAGAAAGAGAAGGCCAAGCAGAGGCCCCAGGCCCTGAACACAGTGGAGATGCTGAGAGTGGCCAGCTCTGCTTTAGGTATGTTCACATCAACATCAGCAGCATTGAACTTAACTAAGAGTTTTCTTCTAGGTAATGAAATTAATGAGAGGGAATATTTGGGAATTTAGGAATGTGTATACGCATATTAGTGTGTTTATGCTGCTGCTGGTCAGTGTTACCAACAGTTCCAAATCTAAACATATTCAGTTAACTACACAGAGAAAAGTAGCAAATCTTCCCAGCTGAGAAACTCTAACTAGAGAAAGTTGAGCATTTTTGCCTTGAAAATGAGTTAGTGGTCATTTTTCTTGCCCTGTTTTTACAAGTCTGTGTTATAAATCTTCTATGCTGACTAAGTGCTCAAACAAACTTTGTAAAAAGCATCATGTGCAAGAAAACACTGCTCATCTCTATGTGATGAAGCTGTTTTAGTAAGGAACGTCAAAAGGACAGACACCGACTGACAAATACTCTTTTGCTCTGAACACGATCACTGAACTTTGTGTTCCAGGAGGAAAAAGTTATGGTCAGTTATGATGTCATATTTGTTTCACAATTTCACCATCAGCTTTGAAACTCTGAAATGAAGACAAGAAGAAAAGACTGTATATGTTTAAGACCGTTTATTCAGTTTGTTCACACATCCCATCAGTAAAGTCTGTTAAATGACTCCAGTTCATGTACAGATTCACTTTGTCCACACAATCAGTTTGTTTGAGCAGAATCTCAGCTATGTACAAGGATTATGCAATCTGGATACAAATAAAGTTAACTTTATTCCTTTGCGGTTACAGATAAAAAAAGATGTAATTACATTATAGATACATTTAGTAATTAGTAGGATTACAATATTAAAATAAAGAGCAATATACTACTATGCACAGTGCAGACACAGCTGCCAATCTATCATCTTCTGCCTATTTGAGTTTACAGAACTCAGCAGTGGTCTCATCACTGACAAAACGAAGTCCAGCATAGAGAGGTTGAGTGAATGTGGTCTGGACTCTGTGGAGGAGAGTCATGGTTTCAGAAATGCTGTAGAAGGACAGAAGTCCTGCACTGTGATCCAGGTACACTCCAATTCTGGAGGACTGAGGACCTGAGATGGGAGTCCTGATACTGTTGTGAAGAAATTCATAACTGATTGCTTCACATTGTAATGCCCAAGAATTTTTATTAAATCCAAAGCCGCTTGAATTCCCTGTTCTTATCATATTCTTGTATGCGACTGCTACACGAACTGCACCTCCGCTCCACTCCACCTCCCAGTAACAACGTCGAGTCAGACTCTCTTTACTCAGGACCTGAGGAAACCCAGTAAATCTGTGTGGGTGACTAGAATAGGTCTGTTGTTCTTTAATGTATGTTGCTTTTTTGTTCCCCTCAGGTAGTAACAGCTGTGAGTTTACTGTGTTTGGATCCAGTGTGATTTCACATGAATATTTTAAGAATCCAGCTCTGGTCTTAGGCTCTGGTTGTGACAGTAAAACATCCACTTCAGTCACTGTCAGTGAGATGTTTGTCCATTTCTCACTCAGAAGGTCCTGTAGTTTATCTCTGACTTCTGACACAGCTGCTGTCACATCCTCAAAGTACCTCAGAGGGCGGATATTGATGCTGGATGATTCTGTAGATTCACTGAGTGGTGACAGTGAGGGGTAGCTGCGTAGAAACTGGTTGTGATCCTCTGTGTGTGAGAGTCGCTCCAACTCAGCGTCTGTCCTCTTCAGCTCAGTGATCTCCTGCTCCAGCTTCTCCTGAAGCTCTTTGACTCGGCTCACTTCAACTTTCTGCTGGGACCTGACCTCCTGCTTCACATCGGAGCGTCTTTTCTCAAAGAGACGGATCAGCTGAGTGAAGCTCTTCTCACTGTCCTTCACTGCTTTATCAGCAGAGTGATTGATCTCCTCCACCTCCTGTTGAAGCATCTTCACATCTTTCTCTCTGTCCTGGATCCTCTGCTGGATTTTTTGTCGAGTCTCTCTCTGCCTCTCAGTCCGTTCTGCTGCCGCTGACACTGTGTCATGGCCTTTATGTTCATCCTCAGAGCAGAGATAACAGATGCACTGCTGATCAGTACGGCAGAACATCTTCATCACCTCATCATGATGAGAGCAGATGTTCTCCTGGAGCTTCTCAGAGGGGTCCATCAGCTTGTGTTTTCCAAAAGCAGGAGATTCATAATGAGGCTGGAGGTGCTGCTCACAGTAAGAGACCAGACAGAGCAGACAGGACTTGACAGCTTTCAGTTTTCTCCCAGTGCAGAAATCACAGGCCACATCTTCAGGTCCCGCAAAGCAGGGATCAGTAGGAGCAGCTTGGAGTTCAGTCTTCCTCAGTTCTTCCACTAAAGCTGCTAACATGGTGTTTTTCAGCATGACAGGCCTTGGTGCAAAGGTGTGTCCACACTGAGGGCAGCTGTGGATTTTCTTCTCATCCTCTTCATCCCAGAAGCTTTTAATACAGTTCATGCAGTAGCTGTGTCCACAGGGAGTAGTCACCGGATCCTTCAGTAGATCCAGACAGATGGAACAAGAGAAGGTTTCCCGATCCAGCTGAACTCCTTTCTGCGCCATTTCTCCTCTCAGTTACAATGACTGTCTGAGTTTCACTTCCTTACAAATGAGACCACTCAGAGCTCTGATCTCAACAACACATGTCTCTGCAGTGAGTGGGGCCTGTCGGCACTTGCACTGCACTGCATGCTGGTTTCACCCATCCTCAAACTGTAGATCTGAAGGGGAGGGAACAGTGAGTGAGCAGAGTGGAGCATGCTGTGTTTGTGAGCAGGAAAAAGAGGGAGGGCATATCAAGCTTGGATTTATTCCAGGAAGAGCAGCAGCACTGTGAATCTGAACTCTGTCTCCTCTTTTAGAACAAAGCCCCAGTTAAAACCTGATCCACATTTGAAAACATTTCTTTTTTTTGGTAAAATACCTCTTGGCTCCTCTGGCTTTGCTGAAGGCTCAATATTTCTCTAACTCCTCCACTAACTCAGTTTGATTTTCTTTTACTGCTTAAAAACAGTTGACTGGAATTAAAAATTAAAGAACTTAAAAAAAATTAAAAACAAATCAGTAAATTGACTGTTTCAGCCTCAGTTTGGATATATGGTTATTTATGAATGATTTTAGAGTCACCTTAAAGGGTAAATCTGGAATTAGACTATATTTCTCTCATCAACAAATTCCTCAAACAAAACTGCACATATGTGTTATTCTGTCTTTCCTCTGTGTCTCAGCCCCAAACCCATCAGTTTCTTCTGAAGATAACCATTTTTAGAAATATGTTACAAACACATAGTTTCAGCTCTAAAAAATGTTCAGTAGCTGTAGTTTACCCACCTTTTTGATTAACTAAACTAACTAAACTAGGACTATGACTAGGCATTTTAAAATAGGGAAGGGTAATGCTGTTTCATAGTGTTATGCCTGCAAATGCCCCAACACTTAAAGTAAAAAAGAAATTTCAGTCATTCTCTGTCCACCTTGTGTCTGCAGCTCTTTGCAGGTTCAAACGTCAGCTGTGTCCTGCTGTGTCTCACCCACAAACTGAAGCATTTATTTACACTTCAAGTCTATTTTTTTCAACAACATGCACATAAATGTGAAGTTGATGTTGATAACAAGGCACTGAATAAATATACACTCAGCGGCCACTTCATTAGGTACCCCTGTTCAACTGCTTGTTAACACACATATCTAATCAGACAATCACATGGCAGCAACTCAATACATTTAGGCACCTTGAAGCAGATTGGCTACAGCAGCAGAAGATCACACCGGGTGTCACTCCTGTCAGCTAAGAACAGGAAACTGAGGCTACAATTCACACACACTCACCAAAACTGGACAATAGAAGATTGGAAAAACGTTGTCTGATCTGATGAGTCTTGATTTCTGCTGTGACATTCAGATGGTCGGGTCAGAATTTGGTGTAAACAACATGAAAGCATGGATCCATCCTGCCTTGTATCAACGGTTAAGGATGCTGCTGGTGGTGTGATGGTGTGGGGGAGATTTTCTTGGCACACTTTGAGCCTCTTAGTACCAACTGATCATCGTTTAAACACAACAGGCTACCCGAGTATTGTTGCTGACCACGTCCATCCCTTTATGACCACAGTGTCCACATCTTCTGATGGATACTTCCACCAGGATAACACAACATGTCACAAAGTTCAAATCATCTCAAACTGGTTTCTTGAACATGACAGTGAGTTCACTGTTCTCCAGTGGCCTCCACAGTCACCAGATCTCAGTCCACTATAACACCTTTGGGATGTGGTGGAACAGGAGATTCACATCATGGATGTGCAGTCGACAAATCTGCAGCAACTGTGTGATGCGATCACGTCAATATGGACCAAAATCTCTGAGGAATGTTTCCAGCACCTTGTTGAATCTATGCCATGAAGAATTAAGGCTGTTGTAAAGGTAAAAGAGGGTCCAGCCTGGTATTAGCAAAGTAAACCTAATGAAGCAGCCGGTGAGTGTATTTATCCGCATTTTGTAACCTAGTCAGACCAGAGTGTGCTGCTCTCTCGCGCTCTAGACCATCAGTTAAAATATTGAAGACAGCTCACATTTCCCATCAGGCTTAGTGCTGAGGAGTTTGCTACTCAGTAAACTGAGTAGTTTGTTAGGTTTGTTTGTTATGTTCCAAAATGCAAATCTTACCTTGAGAACATGGTAATTTGGTAATTGTCATTTTTGTGCCAGTTTACAGTGTTAACCATTAGTGAGGTGGCTGTTACATTTCTTGACACCAGATGTATTTTTCTCTGTTTTGATGCCTATCATTTCTGATATTCATACAGTGTCCTTGGTAAGGCGTCACATGATGTGGTAAATAAAGATGTATTATTTTGCTATTGTGAAGAGTAATATCTTACAGCGCCACTGATGTGTTTTTAATAGTTTATAGTTTGAGGACATCAATAGAGATTTGTGGCACAGAGAAAGAAGATGTATCAGGCTTTGATACACACACACACACACACACACACACACACACACACACAATACTTGTTAGTATCTTATCAGTGTAATTGTTGGTTTGGTTGGTGTGATTTCCGTAGTTTTTCATTGGACAGGGAAAAATAGTTACCATACAATCCATCCTATGGTTAAAAGAAAATCCACTTGGTCTCAGACCCAGTAAGATCAGGTAATAAGAGCTCTCAATTTTGTGATGGTCTTTGAAGAAGAGAAAAAACAAATGTGTGATTCTTTTTGATGTCTCAGGAATGGGTCCCCAGCATACCATGCAGATTGCAGAGCGCCTGTACACACAGGGCTACATCAGCTACCCACGTACTGAGACCACCCACTACCCTGAGAACTTCGACCTGAAGGGGGCGCTGAAGCAGCAGACCAACAATCCCATGTGGGCAGAAGAGGTGAGGTGCCACTGTGGGGCCAAAGACACGTCGAATGAATGCGTTCATGCTCACAGACTGACAGAATTGGTTCTCTAAAAATTTGCTTTACCTCCACCTCCATCAGGTGAAGGCTCTGCTTTCAGCTGGATTAAACCGGCCCAGGAAAGGAACTGATGCTGGAGACCATCCACCCATCACTCCCATGCGTGCTGCCTCAGAAGCAGAACTGGGTGAGTCATACAACTAAATAGATAAGGGGGAATAGAAAATGAATATCACCTCCAATATCAACAATTAAGAGCTGACACATTCATAATTCTTTAGTTTACAAAAATGAATGATGGAGCATGGCTTTAAGACTTTTTACACTTCTTAATCTACTGTAAGTGATAAGATTAGAAGTATTTATTCATCATTATACAACGAGGCTGTATAGTGAGATTCTGACGCAGGTCCCTCTTTGATCGATTGATTAGATTGACAGAAGACAGCTGCCAACAGTTTTTGTTGGAACCACTTTCTACCACAAAAATACCATAGTCCCTATGAAAACTGTTGACAGTGAAGTTCATTCTTAAACAGAATAAATAACATGGCCTCCTTTGCTCTGACACCTCAGCGAGGAGTCAGTCATTAATAGCCTTCCCATAAGCCACTGGCATGCTGCCTTCATGAAATATATGGGACATAGTATATACTTATCAATCAATATTTTATGTTTTAGCTCGTTGCTGTTATTAATTTCATTTGTAGACACTAGAAGACCATCTTCTAGGAGAGACTGTCTGAAAATGTGTGTCTTTATCCCTGTATTTAAATGATTATCACGTCCCTCTCTCTGTGATGGCTGGGTTCTCATTCCAAGTTCAAATGTGATCGTTTGAAACAAGTATAAACAACTTGGTCTTCCATCCTGGTCAGACGATGTCACACCACAACCTTTAGATTCTAATATGGACCGTTTCATGTTTAGCCTTTGACCCCGGTTCTTCCCTGTCTGCTGTTCCACAGGAAGTGATGGCTGGCGGCTGTATGAGTATATCACTCGCCACTTCATCGCCACCGTGAGTCAGGACTGCAAGTACCTGCAGACAACCATAGACTTCAAGATTGGCACAGAGGCCTTCTCGTGTAGTGGCAAGACCCTGATATCAGCAGGTAAAGCCAGCTGGGCTCGCTTCTTGGGCATCAAGCTGCAGGATGAACTTTGCATATTTGGCAGCAGTCATTTTGCTGAAGACAGTTGGATCTTTAATCCCATAAAATCATCAGCATAAAACACAGTTCTTTTAAAATCGACAGAAACAAAATCAGCTCTGCTTTGGTTGAAATAATCCCTCAATTCACAGAGTTAGACGTGAAAATATTCTGGCTGTAGACATTATTTCTCTACACTACTTCTCTGATATTTCTCACTCCTCTCTCAATATCTTCACATCTATCTTGATGAATTAACGGTTTATTTTGACCAAATCAGATTTGGTGATTGCTGGAACAGTGAAGGGACGAACCAAGGCTATTTTGGTGAATTTGATTTTGTTTCTGTAAAGGTTGAATCAAGTGTGTTTTATGATAGTAAAATGACTGTTTGTGTAAATGGAGGCTGGTGTCTTTGGTGAGCGATAAATCTGCCATTTCTGGTTAAACAAAAAGGATCTCAGCGGCAAACCAAGCACTTATAGTGAACGTACATTGATGGTGCACAATTGCCAGGAGGGAGATTACATTGCAACCTGGTTCACAGCTGATGATTGCAGCAATCTCACTCAATACTGGACCAGTTTCAGAAAATGTTGTCTATTAGTTACTGAGACACAAAATGTGGAAAAATATCATCCAGGTTGACCAAAATGATCTGTTAAGTTTTAATGGTGGAACCTGATTAATCGATCACTAGTTTAAAATAATTAATAGACAAACTTAGTGATAGATTTATGGATAGCTGGTGCAACCTGTACCTTGTTAACTTTTTATTCTATTAACAGGCTACACAACAGTGATGCCGTGGCAGGGCATCCCTCTGGAGGAGGCCATGCCAGCCTGTGAGCGCGGAGACACTTTCACAGTAGATGAGATCAAGCTGGTGGAGAAGCAGACTAGCCCCCCAGACTACCTGACCGAGGCAGAACTCATCACCCTCATGGAGAAGCACGGCATCGGTAGACCTCTGCACTGCCTGTCAGACAGAACTGAACATAATTTGTCAAGGGACAGAAATAATAATGGAACCATTTTTCACATCTGGCCTTCTGTCCTCTTCCTGCCAGGTACTGATGCCAGCATCCCTGTCCACATCAACAACATCTGCCAGAGGAACTATGTGACAGTAGAGAATGGGCGCAAGTTGAAGCCAACCAACCTGGGCATCGTCCTGGTCCACGGCTACTACAAGACAGGTCACTTGACTTCAGTTGTTGTACTTGCTCTTAGGGGTTTGTAGCTGTGCATTGATTGCAGTTTGTGGAACATCACTGAATCATCTTTGGACACTGTCAACTGATGCAAGTAGTTCTAGATAATCAACCTGTCAGGACAGAATTTTCCAGATCACTAAAATACATACAAAAATATTAATGAGAATGGACCATTAAAACACCAGTGATTGGCTGTGCGTATGTGTGTGTACAGATGCAGAGCTGGTGCTTCCCACTATCCGCAGCGCTGTGGAGAAGCAGCTGAACCTCATTGCACTGGGGAAGGCCAACTATCAGCAGGTGCTGCAGCACACGCTGGATATCTTCAAGAGGAAGTTTCACTACTTTGTGGATTCTATCACCAGTAAGTTCACTGCAGCCACATGAGCACAGTGTCACAGGGTCCTGTAAAGGAACAGTTCATCTCAAAATCAAAAATATATATTTTTCCTCTTATCTCTCAAAATAGTTCTGAGTTTTGGAGATACAACGTAAGTATAAAGGAACCAGACATCACTCGTCTTGTGGTGCTCAAAGTGCCCAAAAAAATAAATTTGGAAAAACTCAACAGCAATGTCTTTTTCCTGAAATTATGACTCTGTTACCGAAGATAATCCACAGACCTTGTTGTGTTTCACGTAGGGACTACTTTCGTTCTACTACACCTCCCACCCTTTCCTACATGAAATTGCTCACAACAAGGTCTGTTGCCGACCTATGAAAGAATGTACAGAAGTCTCAGTTGGAGAAAAAAAAAACAATCATCTCCATTTCAGTTTCAATCTAGGCAGATTCTTTGACAGGACAAATTACATTTTTAGTGAGTTCAAGTGAAAATGAGCAAAAATAATATCTAGGGATGTCCACATCAATCAGACGCTGATTGATATGCATAAAAAATATGTGATTGGGAGATCGGGATTAATGCTCTGTCATCACCAATCATGAACAATGATGATGACACAAAAAACTTGAGCTTTGTTGTTGTCACATGCTAATTAGTTAACTAAAAGAAGCACTTCATCCCCAATAATGGTATCTTAATTACCATGTAAACATAGAATTAATCCAAAACACGCTATCCAGTCTTTTTAAAGTTATTGGTGCTTCTATTTTTCAGGCTGACTGTCCTGCGACACTTAGTGGTACAATTCAGTATTACCAGTCCCGTTTGATTCGCCTGAATTCTGCGAGACCAGCTGCTGTAACAATGACTTACAGACAATGGACAATCAGAATCAGCAGCAAAAAAAAAGTCCTTAAGAACTTCTGATAATTCACTAGCAAGTTTTGAAAGGTGAAATGAACGCAACAGGAGACACAGCAAGGGGTTAAATACACATATGTGTTGTGTTTTACAGGCATGGATGAGTTGATGGAGGTCTCCTTTTCACCCATCGCTGCCACTGGGAAGCCCTTGTCCCGCTGTGGCAAGTGCCACCGCTTCATGAAGTACATCCAGGTCAGCAGAACAGTCCAAACTACTGTCAGACTCTGAAGACAGCACGATCGCAGATTTTATTATCAGCAAGACCATGCAGTTTTAACAGTGTCAGTGTCAAAAGTTAATAGTACACGTAACAGAACACAAGAGAACACCTCTTTAGTGTGGGAGCCCTCTGTACATATGAACATGAGGTGTTTGGTGGCTCAGGTCATTATCAGTTTATCACCAGGCCTCACCACTACAGTGAACATCACAAGACAGCACAATGAACACAGTAAGACCTTCTAACATTTAGTCAGTAGGGCGGACTAGTAGTGGTTTAGTTTTCACAAAATGCCATTTTATCATGTCAAAATATTGTTTAAGATATCAGCAAAACAATTTTGACATACAACATATAGAATATATATTGTCAAAAATTATTTACAAATAGCTTTTTATTTTTTTTTGGCTTTTGCCTTTATTTTGATAGTGACAGCTAAGGATATGAGAGGAAAGAGGGTAAAGAGAGAGGGGATGACATGCGGCAAATGGACCGCAGGCAGGATTCAAACTGGAGAGGACTGATAGCCTCTGTACATGAGGTGCGCGAAGTGAGTTGTAGGGGTACAGATATCTTTAATCATAGATATCAGTAATTCCTTTTTCACCTGCAAGAATAACAATTAAAGATGTCAATTGAATTTTGATGGATGAGCTTTTATTTTGAACACAAAAAAAACAAATGGTAAAATAGAAGCTCTCAAAAATATGTTAAGAGTAACAAAATGAAAACAGAAAGAAAACCTATACAAAAAATAATTCTCAAAAGATAACAAAATTGACATGCTTGAGAAGGAGGAAGAATTATACTTATTTAATTCTACCCCTTCTCTGCTGTGTCATTATTTACAAAAATATTTACTTTTCACTGATACTGAAAAGGGATTGTGACTAATGAAGATTTAATTTCAATAAACATATCAATTAGCCTAATTAGCATATTGATTTCTGGTATGTCACACCAGTTAGCATATTATTTTAGAATATGTACACTGAAGATACCTACAGTTACATTTTGATTTGTGGAAATTCCTTTCTGATATCTAAAATTCAATTCTGTCTACTTAAGAAATAAACTGTTGAGATGAATATAAATTTCACTAGTTACAGTTGTATATTAGATATCTGAAATGCAATTCTAGGCATCAGAATGACGTTCGTACTAGTTAGAATTCCAAGTCAAAATATCAGGAGTTTAATTTTGACTAGTCAGAATTGAAGATATCTTTTATTTCCATTTATGATATCTGAAATGGAACAACTGTAGATATTTACAGTGAACTTTGCCACTGGTAAGAATGGAATTGCTGATTTCAGTCTTGACTAGTGAGAATTCAGTTACAGATGCCATTAATTAGAATTTCAACCAGTCAAAATAACATTATGCATGTGTCAAAACTGAATCATATGTATATGTAATTGAGTCTGTGGTAAAAGTTGACTAGTTGTGATTAAGTTACAAATATCTGCAGTAGACATTTCTACCAGTACAAATTAAATTGTTGAGATGACGAGGGTTAAAGCTCCTGCCTCTGACCTGAGCATATGCTCATATGCTTCCTCTTGCAGCAGTGGCCTCCACTGTTGAGCAGCTGGAAATGTCATTAGATGGGGTAAAGGGACAAGGCACATCTTGAAGTTCTGTCCTTTATTTTGCTTATACTCACACTCCAAAAGTAGAGCTGCAACGATTGATTGGTTATTTAAGTAACTGCCAACTAATGTGATAATTAATTAATCTGTTTGTCTGTCTGAGTCATTTTTTAAGAAAAAAAAAAGTCAAATTTCTCTGATTCCGGCTTCTTAAATGTGAATATTTTCTGATTTCTTGACTCCCTTACGATAGTAAACTGAATACATTTGGGTTGTGGGGAAAACAAGACGTTTAAGAACGTCATCATGGACTTTGGAAAACACTGATCAACATGTTACAGACCAAACTACTAATTGATCTGAGAAAGTAATTTGACATATTAATCAAGAATGAAATAAGCGTGAGTTGCAGCCCTGTCTAAAAGGTTGACAAATTTCAGTTTTCAGCCAAGAAATTTATCAACAACCTTGTTAACATCTTTTATACACATTATCACAATCACATGTTCAGTCTGTCCTCAAACACTCTGTACAACTGTTGTTACAGCATGTTATTTCTCATAAGCTTGACTTTTAAATCACCAACGTAGGCAGTTGAGCTCCGGCCTTCAAAGTTAAAAATGGTAAAGTGGACCTGCTCCCTTCATTACCATTTCCAACTGACGACAGAACCACTTTGAAATTCATGAATGAATCATGAGGCTGCAGA
The DNA here is from genome assembly GCF_056507025.1 of Lutjanus erythropterus. Lineage (NCBI taxonomy): Eukaryota > Metazoa > Chordata > Actinopteri > Lutjaniformes > Lutjanidae > Lutjanus > Lutjanus erythropterus. Next base: position 37,935,407 of record NC_139326.1, on the reverse strand, counting down.
TAATCTGGTTATTGTATCTGAATATGTGCGCAGTTGGTCACATGTGACTGTTCAGTGGTGTGTTCTGGTGGAAACCACAAGGTAACCCTTGTATGACGTAAAAGCGAGGAGCTCACATGTTTCGATCGCTCTGTGTGTGCTGGAGAGGCACGTTTGGTTGGTTTCAAGTCTCACCGGTACAGTTCCAAGGAACTTTGTCATGAAAGTTTATTCAGCACACGCAACTACTGTGAGCCACATAGTGGTGTCATGTGTATATATACAGGACTCAACAATAAGGATGTCTGGGACAAGTAAAATACTATGTCGGGCAATTGGTAAAAATTTTGATAATCGATAAACTGTTGAAGTAATTATTCACACAGAATGGCAGAAAATGCTGTTTTCAGCCTCTTAAAGTGATAGTTCACCCAAAAATGAAATTTCACACAATATCTACTCACCCTTGTGCTGATGTGAGGATGGGTGAAGATCTCCAGTTCACAAAACACTCCTGGAGCTTCAGCAGAAAACCAAATCCAGTACAATTGAAGTGAATGGTGACCAGTATTAAAATGTAAAAAAAAGAACATAAAAAAAACACAAAATGTCTCCATACTGCTCATGTGGTGTAATCCAAGTGTCTGTAAATCCAAAAAGACACCATTTACACCATGTTTTTATCCTAAATGTCAACTGTAGTCTCTCAGACCTGATCCTCGTTCACACGTCTGAAGCAGGTACACAAGCTCTCGCCCAAGTGGTGCAGCTGCAGCAATGAAATGATGTTCCTCTTCTATATCGAAGTCCTCTGACATTTTCTTCTTTGTTGAAAGTTTGCAACATCAACTGTACGCTTAACAAGTCACTTTCAGGCAGCATGTAAACACAGAAGTGAAGGTATCACAAGATCTCATATATCTCATGTTGCGCTGCTCACATCAGCACAGGGGCAAGTAGATATTAAGTGAAATTTCATTTTTGAAATTATTACTATCGCTTTAAATATGGAAATTGTTATCATTATCCAATTATACTGGATATCTTTGGGTTTAAGACTGACAAAACAAAACATTTAAAGACATCATCTTGGACTTTGAAAAACTGGAGTGGACATTTTTTAAACAATTTTATAGACATTGCAGCCATAGATTAAACATAATAATTAACTCTAGTCTTTGTTGGTATATAAATTAAACAGTTTCTTCAAGGGCAAGTAAAAAATGGGCTTGGTAGGAAAATTTCTGACCCACTAGCCCAGGGGACATGGTAACCAGCTCGGCTGGCAGAACTCTCAAGTGTGCTTGTTCTATGAGCCACACTGTATGAAAGTATGTGCAAAAGATCAAGATGTAATGGTATCTTCCTTATACAGTTGCCTCAGCAACATCTTCCACAATTTCAGTTATAAATTGAAAATCAATTCAAATGAGTTTTCAGTTTTTAACATTGAATCAAAAGGCAGAATCACAAATCTCTCAGTACTTGTTTTTCTCTCTACTTCCTCCTGCTTGTGGCCAAAAAGACAACACTTCAAAGACAACACAGTATAGTTTTCCAATGTTCACCTTTGATACCATTTAGATCTTTTGAAGATCTTTTTTAAAGAAGATTTTTGTAAATGTAAATGACAGTTATCAGAGCATAAAACCAGTGATCCTGATCTGTTGATCTCTACAACTCAAAACTTAATTGTCCAACAATGGCATCACCGTCAGTGCAAAATAAAAAAAATATTAATTAAATAACAAACTGAATCGAAATCTTAAAATCAAAAGTCATATTGAATAGGGGATTTGAAGAATCATGACACCTATAGTACAAAGCTTGCTCAGCTGTTATTGGAGCACAGAAGAATAAGGGGTGGGACTTAGTAAGAGTCACTTGTCAGTATGGTTGAACTATTGCACACAGTTTTGTTCTTCATGTACAAATCATTGCTTTTTCCATATATTCCAAACATTATGCTTTGTAAACAGTGGAAACACAAGGGATTTTGGATCATTAAGTTTGTGTAGTGAAAAGTCCCTACATGCATACGAAATTATTGTCATCAATTGTGAGACAGGACTTAATGTTCATCCCTTGTTGTTTCAGTCTGTGAGATGCTCTTGATCTGAACCTGACATGTGTCTACAGGCCAAGCCCAGCAGGCTCCACTGTTCCCACTGTGACGAGACCTACAGTCTTCCCCAGAATGGAGCCATCAAGCTTTACAAGGAGCTCCGCTGTCCACTGGACGACTTTGAGCTGGTGCTGTGGACGTCTGGGGCCCGGGGCAAGAGCTACCCCCTCTGCCCCTACTGCTTCAGCAATCCACCATTCAGGGACATGAAGAAAGGTAGGACCTATAGCCGAAAAACGTATCACGATAGTGAAGTTTCATATCAGTCGATATCGATAATTATTGATCGTGTAAGTTGTGACTGATACTCCAAAGGGTGGAAGTGGCTGAGGAGATAAAATAAGTTTGTTGTATTATATTGCAACAATATTACAGGGATGACTGTTGTTGCTTTCACAAAATGTGAGATTATTTTATAAATAATCATTAGTAATGTGGATATAATGCCTGAGTGAGTAAAGGCAAATATGAGATCAGCTGGAACAGTCTGGTAAATTCTCAAAATGACATCACTGAACTGTAATGCAGCCTTTAAAACCAGGAAAAGACAACACTTCTGACATATCACAATAAAACGATATCCAAAATCTATCATCATATCTAGTGTCATATCACAATACAGTATAATATCATTATATTGCCCAGCCCTAGTAGGACTAAACCTGAATGTTAAGACTAGTAAGTCATTATTATGTTGTATAAAACTTAAATAAAAACAGAATGCAATGATTTCCAAAAACTTTCTGACTCATAGTGAATTGAATACAGTACAAAGACAAGCTATTTAATGTTCAAACTGAATAACTTTATTGTTATTGCACCTCCATACCATCACAGCTGCTGTCTTTTGAAGTTACCACTGGTAACAATCTGGATGGTCTTTCTCCTCTTTAGCCTGGAGGACACGACGTCCATGATTTGTGAAAACAATCTGAAATGTGGACTCATCAGACCACAGCACACTTTTCCACTTTGCGTCAGTCCATCTCAGATGAACTCGGGCTCAGAGAAGTCTGCAGTGTTTCTGGATGTTGTTGATATATGTCTTTCTCTTTGCATGATGGAGTCTTAACTTGCATTTGTAGATGCAGAGACAAACTGTGTTTATTGACAACGGTTTTCTGAAGTGTTCCTGAGCCTGTGTAGTATACTTTATACAATGATGTGGGTTTTTAATGCAGTGCTGCTTGAGGGGTCAACGGTCATGGGCATTCAGTGCTGGTTTTCAGCCTCGCCCCTTACATGCAGAGATTTCTCTGGATTTTCTTTCTGCATTCTGTTTTTATTTGCTTTTTACACAGCATCCCAACTTATTTGGAATTGGGGTTATAAAGCAGGTGACGCATACACACACATTGTCACCTTTAACTAAAAATAATGCGCAACACCACCATTGTTTTAGTAACTCTGGACGACAGTGTTGGTCTTTATAGCCTACTGACCACTCTGACATTCTGACCTCTTCTTTCCATGTTTGCTTTTCAAAGGTATGGGATGCAATGAATGTACCCATCCGTCCTGTCAGCACTCTCTCAACTCTTTTGGCATTGGACAGTGTGTGGAGTGTGACAGTGGTGTTCTGGTGCTGGATCCCACCTCTGGACCAAAGTGGAGGATGGCCTGTAATAAATGCAATGTGGTGGTGCACTTCTTTGAACATGCACACAGAGTGCAGGTAAGAAAATAGTCCTCCAACTTCTCCTACGTCAAGATAATGTTATATGTATGTCACCAGGCTTATACGCACACTACATAACTTAGTGCATGTGCATCTCTCATCTGTCTGTCTGCATACCGAGCTGTGCAGTGAGTGCATCTCTACCTTGCAGCCACTTCCAGGGCTGTTCTGTGACATTGTGTGATGGAAGTAAGACGAAAATACAGCTGTCTATTACAGCTGATGAACTCCAACATGCAGCTGTGTTTATAAACGGCAGCTTGGAAGAGTTAACCATGTTGTGAGTGAACATGTTTATATGTATGTGCACAAAATGATATTCATGCTTTCCAACAGCAACCCCTGTGGTCCAGTCCAGACAATGCATGGCCATGATATCACCTGTAATGGCTGCATAGAGTTTTAAAAATACAGGGAGAGAGAGTGAGGGAATAACATGCAGCAAAGGGCCATAGGCAGGAGTTGAAACCACAGCTACTGCAGAGGACTCACAGCCTCTGTACATGACGAAAACACTCTCCAACTGAGCTACCAGGCCATCTATAGTGTTCATTTTGTTTTGGGGTTTTTCAACACTGCCACTTTCAGCCTCTAAGGTTCCTCTCTCTTGCCATAGGTTGCTCAGGAGAGCTGCGACGCCTGTGACGCCTCTCTCGTCGCAGTGGACTTCAACAAGACTCGTACCCCGCTTCCTGCCGGTGAGACTCAACACACCGGCTGTGTCTTCTGTGATCCTGTCTTCCAGGATCTGGTGGAGCTCAAACACGCGACCATGAGACACCCCAGGGGTGGGGGCGCTAGACGAGGGGGACGGGGACGGGGCAGGGGGCGCCGTGCTAATCCTAAAAAACCAAAAGACAAAATGGCTGCTTTGGCAGCTTACTTTGTATAGTGTCTTTGTGTAGTGTGCCCTGTTAGCTGCTTGACACACAGTATGAAGGTGAATAGTTCAGTAATGGGACTTCTGTTTTTATGTGTTTAATTACACTGAAGTAAAATATGTATTTAAAAAAGTGTTTGCTCTACGTGTCTTTGTTCACCATTAAAAAAAAATTCACGTATGTTGTCAACTTGAAAATTCTGTTTTCAAGAAAACAGAAAGAAATCGATGTTCAGATACTAGGGATGTACCGTTATATTGGCTGAACATTGGTATCGCCAATGTTGATTATTTGTGGCTGGACTCAGACAACAGGAGATAGTATACCCTGCTGCTGATAAGAAGAAGCAGCCTGACATGACGTGATGTGCTCATTCAAACATTGTGCAATGAAGGTCTGAATGATTTTAAAACAGTTAAGTAGATGGTGGATGATAAGTGTATATCACAGTATATTTGTTTTTCCTAAAATGTTAATATAAATGTGTCTGAAGGGGTAAAGTGCTTTTATGGCAATGGCAACTATAATTGTACTCTTAACTGTATTGATAGGACGTTTCACATAGTATGGAGGGGTTTTAACATCATTTCATGTGCAAAACTTTGATAATATAAAGTAATACTACCCCCTGTAACCACTATAGTCCAATATAATTAGCAAATTATTGTTTTCTGCTTGTTGCCTGACTTTTTAAACCATGGTCATATAAAGGAAGTTGCACTGGTCTTTTTAGACCTCTAGCAGCAGAACTTAAAAGCCCAAAGATGAAAAAGTATGTTATTTAAAAAGTGAATTCATGAATCAATTTATTTCCCTTCATTTCATCAATCAATCATTCTCAGCAAGTCAACATTTAATTCCCTTGATCCACTGTGTAAAACCAGCCTGACAAAATTAGGGCAGGGAAATTTACAATACTGGTACCAATACCATTACTCTGTCAGTGGAGTACATCATTCGATACTATTTTTCAGAGGTTCTTTATTAACTCTTGAAGTCATTGGCTGTAAGTAAAACCATATAAATGGTCATTTTTCCCACAGGTATCGAAAGGGTTGAATTCACATATTGTTTGATTGGAGAAGTTTTGATACTGCTAAGGTTATTTAAATCGATACCTTAAAGGTATTGAGTACAGATACCCAGCCTATACAGCATCCAATCAAGTTGCAGGAGAGAACCATGAAGAACTAAGATTACACTACTGAGCTCCAGTTGGAAAAATTAATACCAAAGATAATTTTGTTCACATGCAAAAACTAGGCGGTGATCAGCAAAAAGGACTTCAAATTATAGACAGATGCAAGAACTCCCAACTTTGTTCAACATTTGAAATTGTACAAAGAACGGTAAGTCGAGGCTCTGTTGTTGAGATGGCATTAACATTTGATGAAATGTGCATCATGACTCAAACTTGAAACCCGAAGTTTTGGACCTGGAACTTGATTTGGGACTTTACTGTTGTGACTTGGAACCTGACTTGAGACTTGATTTGGGATTTGTATGTCTTGACTTGGAGCTTGTCAAACCTGCAACCTGATTTGGGACTTGTCAGTTTGACTTGGGACTTGATTTAGGGCTTCACTCAGGGCTTGAGTGCAAAGACTTGAGACTTGTGACCAGGGTTGGGAAGGTTTTCAGGGAGGGTAAAAATTCCACCCAGTGACAGGTTTTTTTTCAGCAGATGAATTGGCAACTGTCAGATAAGCAGGTCTCACTGAGATCAGACTGGTTTTGAAACACATGACGTGAATCTTAAAGCTGTAATCCTGTTAATAATCCCCATTTTTACTAAATGTAACTGTAATCTGATGAAGTCTTATTTTTTGTTACTGTAATGGGATACAGTCACCTTTATTTGTATCCTAATTATGCAATCAAGTTACATATAATCTCTTACTTCCCAAACCTGTTTGTAATCTGCAAAGCAATGACTTGGTCCCACCTCTGATAAATAGATTTGTCAAGAATAATCAGCAGATTAGAATAGTTAAATTAGGTTTCAGCCCTGTCAAAAAGCGTATTAGCAGTTTTCTTTTTTTTTTTTAAACCTGTATTTCTGGCATGATAATCCCTTTTGGTGTCCAATAATACTTAATGTACGATTTTCCGTCTTTTCATCACGCATATAAATGTTGGTATGGCCCTTTAAAATCTGCAGCGGAAGGAGGAGGAGCGTGCGATGACGTACAGGAGGGTGGTCCAATAGTGTGTTGAAGAAACCGCAGATCTACTAACATTATTGATAGCAGAGTGTGATTGAATTATTAGTAGCAGTGTTTTTACCATCAGCTCTCCCAGCGCAGGTTTGTGTTTGTGTGCTTCATCAATGACTGTCTTTTGTCTCGCTACAGGGTGTGTTTCCCTCAGCTGTCTGTCGCTCTGTCTGTAGTCCGTGTCTGTAGGTGTAACGTTACTATGCACAGAGGAGACTGTTTCAACTTAGCTAGCCCCAGGTAAGATGAGGAAACAGCCCTCTCTGCTCGTCGGGGACCTTATAGTTTCTGAACTATTCCAGATAGTAATAACCATATATTAATTTCACATTGCTTAGCGCGTGCATGACACTGTAACATGAATGTTTGAACCGCGAGAACGCTGCGGTCAGCATGAGGGAAGACAACTTGGAGCACGCGATGTCAAAACATGTAAAATCCTGCGATTTTTAACGTTTCACGTTTGGGAAACTAAAATACAAAATAGCGCAAAACTGTAAAGTTAAGTAGCTATGTTGTGAGCAGACGTAGCTTCAGATAGCTACTTGTCTCCGCTACGTGCCTTTCCCTCTGATGTGTGAGAAATCTTCTTGTAATGATGTGTAGCTTTACAGTTAACAGTTGCTGTGCACGAGCGTAGTTTGCAAGACCCTTCTTCTGCCCGGTCTTTGTCCAAGAAATGTTGTTTCAGCAGTGTTCACACTTTACACGACAACCTGTCGCCAAACATAGTCTCACTGTCCTTTAGTAAGAAAAGGCAGCCGCCCCTGGGTTTGAAGCCAGGAACAAATAATAGTACATCCCGTATAATAGAAGCCCATTTCCGCCAGTGTGATAGGGAAATAAAAATCCTGTAAGTCATTATAATGGGAAACTTTTTTTTTTAAAGTATTTAGTTCGTATCCAACTCAAATTCTGACTTGCTACGTACTCATTTTTTTGACTTACTAATTATTTTGGGACACCAACTCTTATTTTAAATTACTAACGCATTGTTTTGAGATACTAACTCATTATAATAGATGTTAACTCATTATTATGAGATATTAACTCATTATAATGAGATATTAACTCATTATTATGAGATATTAACTCAGTATTATGAGATATTAACTCATTATTATGAGATATTAACTCAGTACTTTGAGTTACTAAGTCAGTATTCTGAGTTACTAACTCATTATTCTGAGATACTAACTCAGTATCTGTAGATAATAAGTCGTTATTTTGAGTTACCAGTTCATATAATTTAAATACTAACACATTATTTTGAGATGAGATAGTAAGTAAAAGTCACCATCTGTAGGTTGAGCTTGTCAGTTTAATGTACTGTAATGACAGGTTATAGCAATATTATAGTGATGTAGTGATTGATCTGTGAGTGTATTTCTCAGCTGTGTTACTTGGGGTGAACTGAAATGTCCATCTGAGATTTGTATACTGTATTTATTTTCCATCATTGTGTCAGTGTGAAAGTAGAGTCTTCTTTCTTTGCCCTTCAAGTCTCCGGTTGTGACCTGTGAGCCGTGACCCTCCCACCTGTTCACCTGAGAGTTACTGCATCAAGAGTCGGCAGGATGGAGGAGGAGGCCAGGTGCTTCCTGGGGAGGTTTGTGGAGGAGTTCCCAGCTGCTCTACAGGAGGACAGTCCACTGCCTGTCAGCCCTCTGAGCCGCAAAATCACGCTGGAGGAGCTGCATGGAGAGAGTCTGGATTTGGGCCTGAGGCTGCTGGCTGCCAGGTATGGCTGGGAGGGAGGAGTACACAGAATGCATTCTATATATTTATTCCATATATTTGGTAAGCCTGAAGGATTGACAAAAGATTAAATAGACGCACAGCCAAGACTGAATGCCCCATGTTCTTCTTCCACCTGATTAAGGTAGCTGTATTAAATATTAAATGTCACTTAAGATATAAGTAGTAAAGATTTTTTGAATTTTACCTCTAATATTACACTAAATCACAACATAAATCTTCATATTGCTTTCATCATTATGGCTCTCACCACAGGTAGCAAAAATGCACATTTTTTAGTCAAGTAGAAGTACAGATACTTGTGTGAAGTTTCTGGTAAAAGTAGAAGTACTAATTAAACTTTTGAACTCATGTAAAAGTGAAGTACAGACTCTGAGATGTACTCAAAGTATAAAAGTAAAAAGTTGTCCTCTAAAGGACATTTCTACCAGCTGAATCTGACCTTTTCTATATATTTGTGTCACCTTCTCTGTCTGTTTTCTGTTGTTTCTTCTTTTACATCTTTGTGGTCTTTTTTCATCTTGTTGCATCACTTTTGTCATGTTCCGTATTTTACATAGGTTTTATTGTTCTTGTCTTGTTACTTATTTTATGTTGTTTTTGTCTTGTTACATCTTCCATGTCTTTTCTGTCTTGCTATAGTGATTTCATCTTTTCGCCTTGTTATGATGTTTTCGTCTTGGTTTCGTCTTCGTTTCTTGGATCGTTGGATCTTTTTTGTCGTTTTCATCTTATTACGTCTTCTGTGTTGTTTTGGTCTTGTTATGTCTTTTATGTTGTCTTCGCCTCATGGTGTCTGTTGCGTGTGATATGCACTGATGAATACATTAAGGAATAGTTTTTTACATGCATTGTTGTCCCATCCTTTTAGGCTGAAATCAGTCTTGATGTTGGGAAGGCGGAACAATGATGAAAAATAAAAATAATCAATAATTTCACACCAATTCATAATTGCCTCATATGCTAAAAAAGGAAGTAGAAAGAGTTGAAATATGAAACAGTCAGTTACTTAAGTAAGTGTTTCACAGTCAGCTTTCTCCAGTATGCTGATTTCTAAACTGTCCGTCAGTGGTGGTTCTAGACCAACTTTTGTTGTGGGGCCGGTTGTTTTGTTGCAGGGGCAAATTTGACCCAGGTAGTAATAGTACACAAGCTAATAGTGCACAAACAAGCAACATAAAATATCATTATATAAGGTTCAACAAGTAATGATTACCCTCTAGCCTGAAGCAAGTAAAATGCCATGATGGGCTTGTTAATCTAGCAGCTCACTTGCCTGACAGGCCAAGTGTTAAAAAGGCAGTACATTTTTTTGATAGCTTCTTCTTGACATCTTGTTAGGATGTTTTTGTCTTGCTACCCTTTATGTAATTTTTATCTTGTTACAAATTGTTACATCGTTTTTGTCTTGTTACATCATTTACATGATTTTTGTCTTTATGTCATATTCATCTTGTTACATCTTTTATGTCATTTTTGTCTTGTGTATTGTTAAGTAAGTTTTGTTTTGTTATGTCATTTTCATCTTGTTAGCACTTTTACATTGCTTTTGTCTTGTGTATTTGTCCAATTACACCTTTTGCGTCGCTTTCGTCTTTTTTGTCATTTTCGACTTTGTCTTGCATTAAAATGAAAATAAGGAGCAGTTTTCAAAATATAAGGAGTAGAAAGTACTGTATTTGTGTTCAAATGTAGGGAGCAAAAGTAAAAAGTTGTCAGATAAATAAGTAATCAAGTAAAGTACAGATTTGTGAAAATTGCGTAATTAGTAATTACGCATCATATTCTCAGTATTGTATCATATCTAACATGTCACACACGATACTGTGGTGTCAATATAGTTAATACAGGAGGATCTGCCCATCTTGTGCATGTGTGGCTGCATTCCTCACATTCCTGACAGCTCTGCTCTTGCCCAGCTCATTCAGTATGCATGGTTGTGTTTGCGGTTTGACTTCACCCTGCATGAGTGGACACAATAATGGTTGCTGACACACTGCATAAAAATGAAAGCAGAGAGCTGTAAAAGACTTGACCTGCAACACAACAACACAACTCCCCCTTATATCTTGTTCTACTGTTATTAGTCGTCTGTGATCATGATTTACATTTCATATTAAGATGATGAGGAGGAGATATTGGGCTTTAATTTGCAGAAAAATGGTGGAAACCATCATTATCAGAAGTCACCAACTCATGAAGCAAATGTAGAAATTCATACGAGTGTTGATTTTTATTGTAAATTTTGATCTAGTTTTAGTCGTAGTCTTTTGACTAAAATGCCATTTTGTTTTATTCATCTGAATTGTTTTAGTCTCATATTAGTCGACTAAATCTTAAGTACATCATTCACTTAGTAAAGGACTGCAGAATGTCAAGATGTTAGCTCAGAGCTCTTATTTATCCCTGTTTGCTCACAAGTTGAATGTGACGGGCTTTGCTTCCCTCCTGCTGTTTGCTGAGACCAAACTTTGAAATATAGTGAAAGAGTGCTGAGGTGATTATTGTTGACCTCTTTCGCCACTTGCAGCGAAGGGGAATTGAAATCCCACTCATAATAAGGCAAACAAGATGTGCATTTCAAGCCACTGGATACCCAAATCCATAAATAACCTAACCGTGTAATTTAGGGTCTTATATACATAATTGTAAGCAATCAAAAAAGTATTTGAAATTAATTTAATCCAAGTGTGAAATATTTACATTCATGTTCTCCTCGGACAGTTCCAGTTTCCAAGATGGGAAATGGTTATTCCGACTTCAGTGTGTTCATGTGCGTTTAAGTCGTAAAGTAGAAACAACAGAGATACTACTAAGAGTAGAGTGTACAAGAGTAGGGGACTTGTTGTAAGAGTTCATGCTAACATTTATAATTAATCTAGGTCACTCTATGTGAACGACAACTAACAATTACAACCTAATACTATATTACAAATTACATGTGAACAAATATTATATGCAATATGTGAATCAAGAAATAGTTGTCAACCAAACATTTTCTCTTCTTCACTATATTTCTTTGTAAATGATGTCAGCAGGCAGCAACTTGGGAGCTCTGAGCATTTTTTCCATTATTATGACACTACATGAATGCACCATGAGCTACTTCAACTGCCAGGAGCTGTTATATCGCTCCAGACTCATTGGACAAAAACAGTCATTTTACCTCATAGAACACAGTAGTTGCATGTCTACTAGGGCTGCACAATTAGTTGAAATTGCAGTATGACTTTATGCAGTTTTCAAATTGCATGAGGTGCAATATTTAAAAGCAAAATGTGGATTCTCCAGATGAAACAAACCTGTGTTTACATTTTCGCAGGCAGATTTACAGTGAGTGGTACATTAGTCAGTTAAAAAGAAGCAAGATATCCAAAATCAACACAGTATGAAAGTTCCTTTTATGAGACACTCAACCTTATTATTTCAAGCCACATTTCCAGAGACCTTAATATCTCTACTGCAGCAGCTTTTCCATTAATATGACAGCATCCATTTCAGACTTGTGCTGTGTTGAAAGTGTTCCAAGAATATTTCTACTGTAGGTCTGACCAAGTCAGCCTTTGTGGTTTTTACATGAAAGTGAGTCAGACTCTTATTCAGACATGGATGAACTTTTTTTAGCCACGGAGTCTGGTCAGACTTCTGTTAAGTCCTGAAAAGATGTCTCATCTCATGCTTTTTGCTTGGATTAACTGCACGTGTGAGAGAAGTCATCTGATGTCAGTCCTTCTTAGTTGTTCTATTAGTAAGCTCACATACAGAATTCAAAAAATGAGAAACACTGCCCTGTGTGCTCTCGCTTCTGCTCACGTTTTCTTTTTTCAGAAGTATGCCCAGTCAGGAAGACTTCATATCCTGTCTGTAGAAACAGCATTGTTCTCCCCACTTCCTGTTTCCTCAGCCCAGTCTTCTTTGCAGCACAAATGTCATTCTGTAGAAGAAAAGGAGTGACAGATAACAGAGCTGATCTCATTCACCAGCTGCACTCATTACATGAACATTGGTCCTGGTCCAGTTATTTTTGACCCTTTTGTGTTTGCTGTTTATTTCTGTGCTGCGGTGTCTCAGTCACCTGGGTGTCCGTATGGTTATACATCACTTGGCTGGAAAGTCTGACAAGTGAATGAAATTGTGTATCACTTTCAGATCTTGACAAAGTACGCAACATGTATTTCAGCTTGTCTTTGTTGGTCCAGGGGTGCTCCTGTGGGCCTCAGTGCCCTCCTGTGCCAGGCAGCCGTGTCCCAGCTCCTGCAGAGCGACCTTTCACCTTTCCACTGCCCCCAAGAGGCTGATGCCAACCAGGAAGAGGAGCAGCCAGTCATCTGTAAGGATTTCACCTCATGCTCATGTTGGAGGCAGCAATCTGTGGTGCAGATTCAGTCGTGTTACACTGAGGGCTGTCTCTAATAAATCTTCATGTCCACTTGAGGGCAGTGAGCAGTGAAATAAGCTGAACTAGGGCTGCATGATTCTTGCTAAAATGTGAATCACATTTTTACTCACTAAGAACTGAGATCATGATTCTCTCCCCCGATTCTTATTTTTATCCCAAAAAATATTTATTGCACTCTTAGACACTCAAGTAAAAGAAAAACGAGTTGAGATGCTAAACAGACGACATAAACATACAACATATCAAGGTGCTTGACTTGAGCATAACTTGTATCAGAGGACTGGGCTTAAACTTGAAAGTGTCTTGTAAAATACTTCAAGTCTCATGTTGTTACAAATCAAATCAGTCATTACATGAATGCAGCGTGACGTGGACGTGCAGGGGTATAGGACCAGTCATCATTAAGAGAGATGAGATTGCATAGAGTTATGAATTGAGATTAGCGCTGAGTACCAAGAATCTGTTCCAAAATAATGATTCTTATGGAATCACTGAGGAACTGCATTTTCAGTTCTGCTTATCAATTCCTACACTGTTTTCACTTGTACTTACATTTGCACGGGCTTATGGTCACCGTGCTTATATGCCCTGATGTTCACCTCATATATCCCATTAAATACCATTATCTTTTGCTGCTACAATACAGTAATTACTTTTATAATATGTTGTACAAATTGTGCTTCTGTTGAATTCATGCATTAAGTGCACGTAGGGGCTGATGAACTCAACTGACTCCAGCTCAGCTGGTGAAATCTTCTCAACTGCTCACTCATGGTGTTGACTAAAAAGTCTCTAAATCGGCAAAAAAAATGACATTTACCAAGATAAACCACAAACACTAACAGAAAGTAACAGCTGTATATTAAAAGCACTAACACAACATAACATTTGCATTTTGAAACAGTAAATAACAAACTTAAACTCTCAGCAATGCATCATGGGGATTATGGAAATTAGGGCTGTATGTCAGTGCTAGTATCTGCAGCACATGCGAGTCTCTCAAGCCAGAATCTTACAATGCCCCACAATGGTGTGAAGGATGCCATGAACAGTAAACAAGCTATAGTATTGCTAATAGTATTGGTTTCAGCAGATATCCAACTTCAGATATAAATTAAGATTATTTAAAGGAACCAAGAAATATTTTTGCATGAAAAATGACATTTATCAAAGTAGTTTCCAATTAAAGTGAAATAAGCATGTGACCTGTTTTGATTCCACCGTTCAAGGAATCGGTATCAAGAACCATGCAGAATCATTAAAATCCAAACGGTACAGTAATTGAGGTCCATCCACTGTCCATAACTGCCAATTCTGACGGGTCGCAGGGGCGCTGGAGCCTGTCCCAGCTGACATTTGACGTGAGACGTGAGGCCCTATGAACATCATGTTTACATACCTTTTCAGGATGTTATTCTGAATCTGTTAGCAAAGTGTTGCCTATTTACACATCTGGGACACACAGAGCAGCATTATCATTTATTTGCAGTCATGTTTGTGTCTAACCATGAATCAAATCTGTCTCTTTAGCAGCTAAATGTTCCATTATTTGCCAGTATACACCTGCTGGTAACCAGGGTTGGGTGTCATTTGGGTTATTTCTGATACCACTGCTAAAACAATACTTTTTAAATGGTAGGAGGGCCTAAGTGCTGCCTGAACCAATGTGTATCTATTCTTTTCACATCACTAAGACAAAAACTTGAATATTAACAATGTATTAAGTGCAAACTGTTTAAAGTTTACTTAAATATAAATGGATATAAAACACATAATTAATCCATAAATCAAACTCATCATCATCAGTGCTGTGATATCTCTGCTCCCCACACTACTGGCTGATGAGCTCAGCATTGGGTCACACAAGCAGTAGTTTCACATTTCCAGACCCGACTCCACAGAGCTGACACAGGCAGTCAGAGGCCGATGCATCCCACTCACAAGTGTGTCCCTGTGTGTCACCAGATGCTGTTGCATTTGTAGCACAACCCACCCGCTGTTGGAATCCTTTCGAGTGAAATACAGCCACACATTAGACCGTTTAGCTCAGTATTAAGACGCTGTTTAAGTTAGCTGCGAGCTAACGGAACGCTACCAGCTGCCAGAGCCTTTTAGACAGAGTGTTGCTGTAATGTTAATCATTCACATTCGGTGAGGTGTCTGTAACATCTGTACCACAAGGCAACTCTTTCATTTCACAGCTTGGGTGTGTGGCACCAAAATGAGACACCATTGTCTGAGCTGTGATATTAAAACCTGCTGAGTAGGTTGTGTTCAGTTGCTTTATCAGAGCTTTTCCTCTGAAAACAGCTGCCTGTTGGGAATCAGGGTGATGAGAGTAGAGTCTGCTTCATTCGGTCTTCCTTTCATGTATTGTGCCATCAGGAAAAAGTAGTCGCAACCAAAAGGCTGTGACTGACTTCCTGTTTCTTTTATCTTACCATCAGTACTTGAGTCAGTGGCAGTCCAACGTCTCTTCTTCAACAAGCTGATAGATGTGGCGCTGGCCTGGCGTCAGAACCTTCCCAAGCTCCCACCGGCCACCTCCAGGTTCCTCCAATGCTCTGTTCATGCCATCAAGAACACGAGGAGGAAGATGGAAGACAAACACGTGACCCTGCCTGAGTTCAACCAGCTCTTTGGAATCCAGGTACGACACTACTACAACATCATACACTGCCTGTCACTACCTGTTTTCTTGTCTTGTTATTCAAAAATCAAAAACACCTTTGAGATGAATTGAAATGTATACATTTTTTCTCTCTGTACCGTGGTCCAGGACGGAGTGGAGCGTGCCTTCTACGCGGTGTTTGACGGCCATGGAGGGGTGGACGCTGCCACTTACGCTGCCACTCACCTCCATGTTGCTCTGAGTAAACAGGAGACGCTGCAGAGTGATGCAGCCACAGCCTTTAAAACTGCCTTCAGACACACAGATGATATGTTCAGGGGCAAAGCCAAGAGAGAGGTACTGAAGCAGCACTGGCAAAACATCCTGAACACAGGATTCAGCTAGGAATGCATGGATTTATCATTGACTGCCATCAGCCTATCTTCAAACAGTTGTGCTGGTTATTTGTGGTCAGACTAAGACAACAGATGTAAGAGGGCAACCATGACTGCAGCTGATGATTGTTGTCATTATCCATTAATCTGCTGATTATTTTCTCAATTAACTGATAAACTCTTTGGTCCATAAAATGTCAGAAAATGGTGAAAAATGTTAATCATTGTTTCTTGAAGCCCAAGATGACGTCCTCAGATGTCTTGTTTTGTCCACAACCCAAGTAATACTTAAAGAAGGTACTTACTCTGAGCATTATATTCAGTTGGAATATTACCTAAATACATAGTGGCAAAACCCATTATTCAAGAGCTTGTTGCTATAATACTCATTTCGGCCACAAGAGGGTGAAGTGCACATGACTGCCTCTAGTCCTATTTAGAACACATTATAACAAACACTGGTGATCCTGAGAAAGAAATCATCGGCCAGAACTATTTTTCACCCGTTCTAATGCCTTAAAAAATGTAATTCAAACTTAGAAGCAGGTAGCTTTTTAGTTATCCCTGTGGGTTGGGTCTTACAGCAGCAGAGATATGAGAGGTAAAAGAACGTTTTATATGGAATAAATATGGAAAAAAAATCTGAAAAACTATTCAATACAATAAAAAGTCATGAAGATTAGAGATAATAGCAGTACTAATAGCAGGTCTGGTGTGAGAACAGGTATATCAGTGAGCATAGAAAGTATAGACTAAAGTATAATGAGTGTCAGGAGATGGTATATCTCAATAAATTGTGTGTGTGTGTGTGTGTTGTCAGCGTCTGCGTAGTGGCACTACAGGTGTGGCAGTGCTGATTCAGGGTCAGGAGATGACTGTGGCCTGGCTGGGAGACTCTCAAGTGATGCTGGTCAGAAAGAGAGCAGCTGTAACACTCATGGACCCCCATAAACCAGACAGAGAGGTAACCATCTCACACACACAGACACACACACACACACACACACACACACACACACACACACACATGTGCTCTGCTGCCTGGAATTCCACTCTCCTAGTCATTTTCAACTGTTCTAGTCTAATTCTAGTGTCTGAATAAACTGCCTGTGTCCTAAAAGGGGCAGTTCACCCCAAAATCAAAACTGTATACCCTCTTGTAGTGTTGTTCATCCATCTACATAGTTTTGGTGTGAGTTGCAGAGTTTGGGAGATATCAGCTGTAGAGGTGTCTGTCTTCTCTCCAGTATAATAGATCTAGGTGGAACTCAACTTGTGGTGTTCAAAGCACCAAAACATTTTCAACTGTGTGGAAAATATTGTAGGCAGATTACCATAAGGTTTACTGCTCCTGAGGGATTAAATCCTTTTTGTAAAGACTTGACATAGTTTCCTTTAGCACCACCCAGTGGTCAAACTGTACCTGGTTAAACAACTGGCATATCATAACAAAGTTGTTAGAAAATTCTTTGCTCTGTCTTTCACTTTTGTACTGTTTGTAATGACAGCTGTAGCCACCAGGGGACTCTAGAGAGGTGTTTTTACATACCTGATAAGAGTCACGTGGAGTTAAACTTCATCAAACAGTGACAGCAGAGTTACTGTGCGACACATAGCTGCACATCTTTAGATAAAATGATCAGTGGGAAGGTGATCACATGGTAAAGTTGCTCTCTTTTGTCCTCCACTGTCCAGGATGAGAAACAGAGAATTGAGGATCTTGGTGGTTGTATCACCTTCATGGGTTGCTGGCGTGTTAATGGAACCTATGCCGTATCCAGAGCTATAGGTAAGTCTGTCATGCCAACAATGCATTTGTTAATTCAGAAACTTCCATGAAATCCTTTTTTTCAGAATTCTGAGATAATTAAGGAAAAACGTCCAAGGTCACTTGAACATGTGACAGTACAACATAGCTTAGTTAACCTAACAAGGAGCACAAATGTGAAATCACCAACTGGGCTCAAAAAATACACAAACTAACAATCAGTTCCTTTCATGTCAAAGTTAATTGTGACAGATGGCCATGAGACAGCTAAAATGAACCACTCATACAGTATAAACAGATTTGTTCCTAAGTGGTGTGTACAAGTGAGTTAAGAGAACTTGTGGCATTCACTGTATTTTGAATTTTCTTTCAGATACAAACACAATTTACAATGTCCAGACCTGTCACAGAGTCATGTTCAGTCAGTCTGCTGGTATACAAGCTGAAGTTTTTCACTAGTGTCTGGATATTTAATTAGTTTGAAGACATTTTGAGTTGGCATTATCCTGTTTGACTCCATTTTAAATTCTAATGTAATTGCAAATTTACTCTTAAATACAGATAATACACCTGTTTCATTAATTTAATGATCTATCATTAACTGCTGCCAGGTGTATTGGCTATAAATTTTCACATGCAGGTTTATGAAGTCTCTGTCCAGGGGGACATCCTCACTTATTCTGTCCTCTGTCTCTGGGCTGGAAACTTTCTCTTGAAATCCCACTGCTGTGGCAAGACGTTTCTTTCAGCTCATCTTTGGAGCACCACAATAATTTTACAAACAAAAAAAAGGGGTTTTATCAAATATTGCGCCTTCTGCAATTTGAAGATTTTTACAGTCGATCGTACTGCAGTTTAAAAGTTCAGCCCTAGCAGGAAGTGTCTCCTTATATGGTATTAGTGGGACGTTAATTATCTGAAATTACAAGCATTTGCTGAATCTAAGGTGGCGTGTTCGTACGACCCGTTTGTACGAAAAAAGTAAGAAAATGTTGCATGAGGCCCAGTGTTCCTGAATTAATCTGCTGATTTTCATCACTTCCCCCGGTTTTAAAGGACAAACTGTTTACAAACTGTGTAAACTTTAATATGTAAAGACAGTGGGTGTCAAGCACAACTGCTGTTTGTTTGATTCCATGTAGTGCATCACAGACGTGTCTGTCATATCGATAGATAGTGGACAGAACTTGTGGATCTGAAAGGTGACACCTCAAACCTGCATTCTTTCTAATGGCCAGCAGGGGCCAGCAGCAACATATCACAAAAATTGCTCCCCCTGGTTCCACTTTTGGGAAGTTCTGTGCACTTACTTCACAACCTAGTTCCTTTGGTCAATGATGAAGCTGACAGTTCAGTTTCCCCTCCAGTCAGCAGTCAACAGGAATGACGAGATTAATTTATGAAGTTGAGAAGTGACACATCTTATATGATCCACAGCACCCCTTTTTATAGGAATATCCTTCAAAAGGATGGGGTTTGGAAGGAAATTGGGGAGCTTTTAGGTGTTACAAGTATGTAAAGTGTCTCCTAACTATATGAAAACACAATAGTTTAATTAGTATTATTTTATTATGCTCTTTATGGATACATAAGAAACTTAACTTAATCATCTGCAGAGCTATATCTGGAGTTCCCTTGCTCTCTATATACTAGGAAGAGGTGTTTAGCTACAGCTGCTGCTCACTGCATATCCTGCCTCACACCTCCAGGTGACTTTGACCAGAAGCCCTACGTGTCTGGAGACGCTGACTGCTCAGTGACCCAGCTGCTCGGGGACGAGGACTATGTGCTTCTGGCGTGCGATGGTTTCTTCGATGCAATCAAACCTTCAGTGGTCCCGCATCTAGTCCTGCAGGCGCTCAAACAGCCCAGTGGCCCGGAGGGTGGGGGAGACGCCCCGTCGGAACCGTCTGAGCAGGCTGTCGGACAGAGAGTCGCTCAGCAGTTGGTAGGTCATGCTAAAGAGGCCGGCTCTAGTGATAACATCACAGTTATTGTGGTGTTCCTGCGTCCGCCGGAGCAGCTGCTGGCTCGGGACTCTACTCCGGACTCCGCTTCCCAAGACGCACCACAGCAGTAAAGGAGGAGGTTTGCTGCCTAGACACCACTGTGCCAAGCTACTGCCTGACTCAGCATTTCTCCGCCTGTTTTTTGTCCCCAGGAGCTGTCCCACATCATTTTATGCAAACAGAACACAGGAAAGTGTCTTCACTCTGCTTTCGAGGAAAAGTATTGATTGAATTGTCTTTAGATGAGCTCATTTGAACAGGTCAGCTAGATGATGCAGGGCCAAATTCTAAATACTGTTGCTGTCCAGTGAAAACCACTTATCTCCAAAATGTCAACTTTTTTAGGAGCTCAGAAAAACAACCATGTTTTCAGCTTGTGGCTTTTAACGCTACAGCTGGAGTGTCCCCGCTTTGAAATTTCCATTCTGGGCCAGCATTACTGATTTGTTTGCCCGTTTCACATTAATTACAGTTCAAATTAGTGCCAAACTTTAGCTAAATGAGTAAGTGTCTGTTTATGAGTTGTAAGAAATTGTTAATAATTTTGTTGAAGGAATAGTTGTCTATAACTGTTAAATTAATCAAAATGTTAATGGAGTTTGGCAGGCAGTGAGACAGACAGTCACTTAACTTCATCCAGAGTGTGTATTTTCAGAGCAGTGGGCTTTTGTTTTCAGGAAAACAGGCTGAACTTTACATTGACAGACAACTGACAGTTGATAACAGCTGATAAATTTGCAGTGAAGGATTCATCCTCATTTGTTATTGTCAGTTTACGAGGTTGCGTGCATCCTGTGCTCTTGCAGAGTTTCTGCAACCTGCCTGTCTCTGCTATGTCTGGGGTGGGAAACAACTGGCTTCAGCCATAGATAGTGTATTAAACAGGATTACAACCTATTTATGTTGTTTATATATGGCTCAAAGTTGCTGTTTGGATTACTGTACTCATTTTTGCACCCTCAATGGCTACAAGTTGCTCTTTAAGAAATAGGAGAATTGTCTCCATCAGTTTTACCAAATAATTTTAAATCACAAAATTTGGAGATAAGTGGTTTTCACGGGACAGCGACTATAAATAATTAAGCTCATGTTAGCTCCATTTGTCGTTTGAAAACACCGTCTGCAGCTACCTTGTCTAAAAACCTCTCAAAAGGAGTGTGAGATATGCACTTGATGATTGATGTAGTGCTAAAAGACTGAGGCTAAGCTAACAGGTCTCAGATTAAAAGTCAGCATCCTCACCATGATTATACATGTAGAGACACCATTGTTCTTATATTACAGTGTAGTGCTAGTCAGCAACTACAATGTAATGTAACCAGACTGTTATTGCATTCTAATATAGCCCTGTTTGGCTGCTTAGCTTAGATACTTGGACAAGCACAGTTAGATTTATGCTTTATTTGTATTTTGCAATGGTCTGTGTCACTTTTAATGTTTGAGGATGAGGTTAAACAAACGTAACGCCGTCTCAGGTAACGTTGGCTGGAGTTGCCGGAGTGTAATTCAACCAGGACAGAGCAACTAACGTTAGCCTAAACCCTGCTATATAGAAGTGTCCTGGACTGACGTCCACACCACTGGAAAATACTCCACAATAAGGCTGTTTTTGCTCCCAACACATCAAATAAAGCAGGTTGGTCAGTGCCCCTATTCTTCAAACTGACACTGTAGGTGCCTCTGTAGCATCATTTTTGGATGCAACCCTCTAAAGAGCGAGGAAACTACTGCTGTGTTTCATTAGTCACTAACACATCCTTTTTTACTTCCCCTCAGCACTCAGAAACCCCTTACGCCATCATGAGTGTTGTGCCATTGTCTGATGACATATCAATCAACATTACATGCATGGAAAAAAAGACGCTTTTGCCTCACTGAAATGAGTCTGCAGGTATTTTTAAAAAGGAGTATAACACTAAACCACAGCCAGCAATTGAGCCATGATAGCTTTGGCCTCAAAGTGAGCAAGGGCAAGTGTGCTTTATTAAAATCCCCCACTCCTGCCCCTACCCTCTGCTCTCCAAGTGGCTTCCATGCGATGTATCCTATGACGCCATGTCAAGGGCTGACGGGAAGTGAGTGAAGGGAAGTGAAACTACTAATGGAACACAACACATGTCTGGAGGAAAAGGGGTGGAGGGATGGGGTCAACGAAACACTGGACTTTCCACCCAGTAGGACAGAGTTCATGCATTGAAACGTGTAAAGATGGATCATGTGACAGCTCCTTACAAGTGAAGCCAAAACATCTGGATGGTCACCCGTTGGCTGGCTGCAGTGTCGGTCATAATCCCCACTATGAAAAGTGGGTTGTTACCGCAGCTCCGACCCTGATCACTACTCAGGCATCACAAATGACGTCACCAGTGCAAGATAGCAGCACTTGTATCCAGGATGTTTTGGCTTCATTTTTTTACAGTGGGAAAAAGTGGAGACACGTTGTCCATCTTTATATAGTCTGTGTGTGTGTGTGTGTGTGTGTCCCGTGTGAAACGAATAATTACTGTTGACTTCTTTTTAAGGTATTCTGTAAGTTATGCAATATGCATAGGTACATTAAGCAATGTTACATGTTTGAACTTAAGTAGTATATTTATTTTAAACCAAACCATGATCTTTTCCTAAACCTACCCAAGTAGTTTTTGCCTTTATTTTAAAAGTCTTCTCAGACGTTACATATTTATTATTGTTAACTGGACTGTGGACCCCTGCACGAGCAAAACAAATGCTAGAGGGGGCCTACAGTGTCATATTTTGAAGGGTTGGGCCGCTGATCAAACTGATTTATTTTACAAGTTGGGAGTGAGAACATGTTGACACAGTGGATGTACATTTTAACAAAACCACGACATCTCTGCTTGTATTCCTGCAAAGTAATGTAAGCTGCTAATAATATGCTAACTCTCTGCCTCAAAACTACTGCTGTGTTACTACGTTAGGTTGCAAACCAGTTAGAGCAGATAAACATTCAGTTCACAATCTAGACGTTATACTGATGTTCTTACACATGCTCTTATGTACTTTGCTTTGGAAAGAGAAAAAAACATGTTGGATAAGGAGAAAGCCTAAGCTATTATTATTATCTCTCTTTTTTTATTTCAGTATTCAGTATTTAGAAGTGGTTAAATTTCACAATCAGCATCATAAGTTTGTGCACAATGTCAGATTAGGGCCATTGTAGGATAAAAAAAAGTATTAAAATTATAGATCTGAGGGAGAGGTTAATATTCTGACAAAAACTCAGAAATTATTTCTGAGATTAAAGTCAAATTTTTACAAGGAAAAAAGTTCTCTGGGGTTAGAGTGTCAAATTTACATGAAAAAAAAAAATCACAAATTTACATCATATTGTCTAAGGGTAACGTGGTAAATTAACCAGAAAAAAACATCACAAAATTATGAGAAAAAACTTGGATATTCTCTGATTATTAAGTTACAAGTTTATGAGAAAAAAAAATCACAAATTTATGTGAAGAAAACTCAGATATTCTATGAGGTTATAGTGATAAATTTTTAGTTTTAGTTTTTAGTTTCATGAAAACAAAATCGGATGTTGAATGAGAATATATAAAGTCACAAATTTACAAGACAAATAGTATTTTTCTGCCAAGGGACCACATCTTTTCTCTTTACCTGCGATGACTCTAACACACTGTTGGACTAAATGTCCGATAAATCTCCAGCTTTTCTTTGCTTCCATAGTCTCTGTGCCAAAAAGCAAAGCTTGCCTCCTCTCGACCTCTGGACTGTCAGGACAAGTCTGTTACCTTTTTGGTCTTTATGTTCTATGTTGGTATTTTTGGTCAGGCTTTAGTTCTCACCTGTCACATCTCATCCAAATGTTCTCTTTGCACCGTCAGTATTAAATGTGGTTTTTGGACTGCACTCTGTGTCTTGGAGCTCATGGATGCAAAGAAATCTCACTATTTCTGGCTCTGTAGTGGGATTGACTTCACACAGACATTATTAATGTGCTTTAAATGATTTCTCCCAACAGCTGTAACTGTGACTGAGTGAAACGCCACAGAAATCTCCTCTTTTCTGTGCTGTGCTGCGGTGAATAGTTCTAGTGTTCCATGAGGGAAATTATTGTCAATTTACCCATCAGCCCTCAAGAAGTGACTCAAGACTGTTAACTGTAGTTTACACTGTGCACCTTGCAGGAAAGGACTTGGATTAAATCAGTAAATCTCGCAGCCAACTGGCTCTGAGCTGTAGTTTTGACATACTGTAGTGAAAAGCTGTTGATGATATGTCTGACTTTAATTGAGGAAGAACAAAATGACGCCGGGATCACAGAGAGGCAACAGTGCAGTCAGTATTTTTGTTTTGAAATTGTGCGAGTGTGCCAAAACTACTACACATAAACTCAGCCTGCTGAGGTAAGGGAGTATTGATGTAGCTTGATTTACTGAATCACAAACTCTGACAGTATTTCTGATTCCTGTGTTTGATTTCTTTTTAATATCTTTAACAGTTTTATTAATGATGTCTTATTGAGAACATTAATATCAGCTGTAATGATTTTGGGACGTAATAAACGACTCTTAATATTCTGTCGCTGACAGGATACTACAGTGTGATGTTTTATGTCCTTTACAGCAGTATCAACTGCTGAATTAAAAGCAATAAGAATAGATATGTTGATAATGTGTGTGCTAATTGTAAAGCAAAGTGAGTACAGCTCCCTCATTCTTGAGAGTTGGGGCAAAAACTTATTTTGAGGGGGTTTGATTTTTACTCTTCAATATGCTGGAAAAAATGTTAAAAGATCAAACACTTGGTTATTAAACCTTGTAATGTGCCAGCCTCTTGGTGATTATATTTATAATTAAATTACAGTTGACAAAATGCCATTTTATTTTTTTTTAAGTTGCTGAGACTTCTCTTAATGCTAATCAAAATACACATTTGTAAACCATAATTCTTATTTAGCTTTGACACATTTGATAGCAATATTATTTAATGAATTGGTCAAAAATAGAAAGCTTAAACTCAAAGGGATAGCTCACCTAAACAGTGACCAAATTTCAAATGTAGACAACTGGAAAAAAAAAAAACATAAAATGCCTCCATACTGCTCATCTGGTGTAGTGTCCGAAAGTCCCAACATGCCGTTTGCACTCAGTTCAGACAGTGTGCATGTGAACGTGGTTCTAAGCTGAGGATCTACAATCAAGATTCAGGCAAAATACATGGTGTAAATTAGTGTTTCCTCATCTTGAGGGCTGTACTACGAAGCAAGCTCAACACAGCCAGGCTTTTTTTGCATGATCTGGATCAACAAAGCCTAAAACCACAATCATAAATAATTGGTACCACGACGGTGGTTATCAACTCGCTTCATTAATCCAGGCTCTCATTTTAAGGCTTTGTCCACGTTCTCATAAAAGGGGTGTTAGTTGCGTCATTTGACTCTTCTTCCACATGAAATGATGTGATCTTGAACTACCGACTTAAGTCAAAATCATCAAGTTGTTATAATTATGAGCTGTGGAAAACATACAAAATACATTACGGCAAAAAGCAACATTGTTGCTGCAAATAAAGCAGGAGAAGAAGTTTGCTAACTGATGGACTAAATGCGGTCTTAATGCTGCTGTTTATTCTAAAATGAAAACATTTATTCTAACATGAAAACTGCACATTAAACAATAAAACTCCATACAGCAGATTAAAAGAAGTTTTTGACCAAACCAACGTAAAATGAGTGTAACTGATTTAAGATTGTCTGTGATAAATGATGATGAATTTTCTAATCAGTGATCTGAGCTGCAATATCACCAAGACAAAACGGATCAGTTTAAAAGCTATATCACTCATAAACAAGCTTGTTAGGATAATAATTAGTTAAAGAACAGCGCTTTTTACAGATGATTTAATCTGAAACTCTGAACATAACCTGCTGCTGACCAGGTTATGAGTTCAGCATAAGTTAGTAAGATCTAGCAGGTTAAAAGAGAGCCACCTTCGTGATACTGCAAACCCTGGCTTTAGACTCAACATAGCTTGCTAACACATTAATCTCGCTTCATGGTACACTCCTCTGGTCCTCACGGCCCACTGTCCTTCATGTTTTAGACGGTTCCCTGCTCCAACACACCTTATTCAAATGAACTGGTCATTATCAGGCTCCTGCAGGGGCTTGATGATGAGCTGATCATTTGAATCAGACTTGAATTACACCAGACGAGCAGTATGGAAGCATTTTATGTTTGAAAACTGGTCACAATTCATGTATATTCTTTGGGATATTCTGCAACGTTGTTTTCCTGTGCAATTCCAGCAGTGTTTTGTGGGCTAAAAGACTAAACCTGACCTTCAATCAGCATGAGGTGAATAGATAATGACTGAATTTTCATTTTTGGGTGAACTGTCCCTTCCTTGTTAAAAGCCTGTTGGTGGACTTTTAAGTGAGCTGCAGTTTCCACATCAGCCTCCGTGGTCGGCCAGTGAACAGTGTGTTACAGTGGTCTAGCCTGCTCATAATAGAGGGATGAACCGATTTGTCGGCATCCTGCTTTACCACTAGTAAAAATTGAATTGCTAATAATAATTAACATTTAACTAGTGAGAACTGAGTTGTAGATATTGTTGGTTAGACCTGCAACTAGACAAAATTACATTATGAATGTGTTGGCTTGGAATTATGGATATCTGAGTTTAAATACAACCAAACTATGAAAGCTGACTAGTTGTAATTAAGTTACAGATGTCTGCAATGAACATTTCCACTAGTAGGGCATTAACTGTTAATATCAAGCTTAAAACATTAGTGAGAAATTAATTGTAGATATATTTAATCAGAATCACTTCTAGTCAGAATTACATTCTGGACATGTTGGCTTTGAATTCTAATGAGTCAAAAAGCAAATTAAGTTATATACAATTGTTATTACAGCTGCTGATTAAATGTTAAAAGGACTTGCCTTAAACATGTATGAGGTGAAACAAAGCACAGAGAGTCCAGTCAAATGTGTTTTATTTCTGATACTTATAAAATATATACAAATAAATAACTTATGTACATGTGAACAGCATTAAGTTGAGAGAAGACACAAACAAAAGACTGGCCATTGCCCGCAGTTTGATCACATTTCTACACTGGTATTTACATAGAAAATGATGATGAGCAGCTCCTAGAACAACAGCAGTGTTCCACGTCCATCCTCCTCAGTGCAGTTCTACCCTCTACAGCCTTCACACATCCTACAACCTGGGTGTCGTGTGGAGACTCGTTGAGCTTGAAGCTGTCGTCATGGTCACAGCTCTGCTCTTCTCCTGCCTGAATCAACAAACAAAACTTTTAGTAAAAAGCAGCAGAGATGTGAAACATTCTCAGTAATATTTCTCAGTGCAGAGTCTGAGGATGACTATTACGTTGCGTTGTCCAGCTGATCTTACCTGCTCTTGCTCCTGTTCTTCAGAATGAGCTGTCCCAGTGGTGACTGTGGATTCACACATTTCTCCTTATTTGACGCCATTGTGATTCTGAGAGAGAAGAAAGAGGTTTGTTAGAGAGAAGCCGACCAATGACGTGTCAGGAAACGTGGCTTCATTCAGCTCATTTACTCACATGATCTCTACACGTTGACAGAAGACACTGGGATCATGGACGACTGGTCTTGCCTTGATGTGCTGTGGTAAGATCCTGCCGCTGATGTAACCGTTTGAACACTTGCACTTATTTGAGGTGTGGTTCTGTTGTCCTGAAGGAGGAAAAGACACAACCTTATTATCTGCTGATCATCTGTGAAATCAATTTATGTTGGTTCTTAAATGCAACACGCAGCATTTACAGTCATGTTAACATACAGTAAGAGGAAAGATGAGTATATTTATATTGAGAGTGGACCAGAAGGACAAGATCATGACAGGACACAGTACCTTGTACACTGAAGACAAGCAGGCAGGTGAGGAAGGCGATGACAGCTGAGTTCATAGTTGTGTTTGTAGACAGGTTCTGGATCACACTCCTCTGTGTCTGTCTTCAGTCTGGACTCCTGATGATGTCCAGCTCACAGGATCACTCTCTTTTATACACTGGAGGAACACCCACACAGGGCTGCTGTGCACTCTGGATAAATGCTTTCACTTTCCCTCTCCTTCCCTTTTCCTCCAACAAGCCTGCTTCTCAGAAACACAAACACTTCTTCTGCAGAAGCTTCAGCTCAGAGACTCATTTCAATCTACAGAATGGCTGCTTTGTAATATTGTTACAAGAAAACAATAAATTATATTAATTCATTTATTATACTCACGTAAAACAAGACAGTCTTGTCATTGCAAATCAAAGTGAGACAATATAATTACTGAAACAGATAAAGGTACTGAAACAAATAACTGAAAGTGTAAGTTACTGAAACAAATACAGTTACAGCTGTTGCATAGACAAAACATTAACTTTGTGAGTCACAAACAAACAACATGTGTTCAAGCCATGTTTAGTCATTTTTAGTTTCCTCTGGAAACACTTCCGCTGTCATTCTGTGGAATTTAGTGTGTTTGTGTATTTGTAGCATGGTTCCAAAATGCTGTGTAATAATCTTAACACATATTAATGTTCCTAAGCATCTTATAAGGGCCTCATTACCTATTAACTTACACTTATTACAAGTACCTTACTATAAAGTGTTACTAAGTTTTCATAACTGTGTTTTTCTGTGTCTCTCGCTGTTAATGACCTTCCAACACTTACAGTATAGTATTGTATGTATCTAAAGAAAGAAATGATGTAGTAATATACATACATACTGATAGAGTCATGTTTCTCATATTGGTGAAAGTGGCTTTAAACTAAGTGCAGGTGAATTTTTCCTCTGTTTAACCAAGTGAGTGATGAAACATCTCATTTATGCTGATCAGGCTGAATAGTTGCAGGTCTTTTAGTTTCATTTCTGAGTGTCTTTCCTGGATCTCTGTGATTTGTGGGAAATCCCCACGTCAAACAGGACTTGCTCAACAGGAAAAGCTAATTTTATGCACCGGTCTAGGGGAACCCTTGACACAACATGAACAGTCCCTCCCCCAGTCTTCCCACTCCAGGAAAAGCCAGCAACACCAAGTAAGCCAAGTTAAAAGGAGCAGTTTTATTTTTCTTTAGAGGGAGAAAAAGGGAGAAAGGCTGGAGGTTCAGATAGGCCCCGCCCCCTGACCAATCGTGCTGCAGCAATCAGGCACCACTTGTCCTCAATTCACTCACTCATTCAGGAGAGAGGGAGATCACACACACACACACACACACACACACACACACACACACACACACACACACACACACACACAGACACACACAAACACACACATTGAGGAGAGAGGGGAAACTGCAGCAAAAAGACATGCAAAATTACAAATGACCCTGGCTGAATAGTTGCAGGTCTTTTAGTTTCATTTCTGACTTTCTTCCCTGGATCTGTGGGAAATCCCCACGTCAAACAGGACTTGATCAACAGGAAAAGATAAATATAGCTAAACATGCACGAGGACTGAACGTGCGACTCCCATTGGTGTCCATACAGTGATGTCACAGCCTCTAACAGCCGCCACACTGCTGATCACAAAGTTTCTTGCTGTTCTCTGTGCTGCTAGCAGGTAAAAGCTCTAAAACTGACTGCTGAAGTAGTTTGTTTCATGTGAGATAGTCTTATAGTAAATCTGCATTAATGCCTGACATGCACATGAAAGCACTGCATGAACAAAAGAAAGTAAATCCAGAGTTTAATTTCAAAATTTTCAACTTAACAAAACACCCTAAATATGTTTAGAACTACAAACTTTTGTACTTTCTTCTGTCGATTGTTTTTTTAAGTTTGCCATTGAAATAGGTCATCACTTCTCAAAATAACTTCATGAATAAATGCTTTGTGTAGACCCACATTACATAAATCAATTTTGTTTTGTTGTTAAATGTTTGAATATCAAATTTAATCAAAAGACTGTTATGTAGGGTGGAACTGCTCCCAGCCCTCCTCCTTTATCCGGGCTTGGGACCGGCAAAGTGACCCAAAAGAGACACCTTGGCAGAGTTACTGTTTTTTTTTTTTTTTATTTATTTAATTATTATTACTTTTTTTTTTTTTTTCACTTTTTAGTTTTCTTAAGCTTGGTTTAGTTTGGCAAGTTCAGCAACTGAGGGAGCTGACGTAAATGAGTCAGCAGCTGATTTATTTTATTTATTTTAGTGTGACAGTGAAGAAACATTGACATTTACATCCTGTTCTGTAAGCCAGGGTGGGATCATAACAATATAATAATAATAATAATAATAATAATAATAATAATAATAATAATAATCTTTATTTATAGAGCACTTTTCAAAATTCACATTACAAAGTGCTTCACAAGGGCAACAAAATAAAACAGACAGGATCAAGTGTCACACAACAACTAAAACAGATCAAATAAAATGGTACAGAGCAAAAATAGGAAGGTAAAAACATTTTTAAGAAAACAGTACACAACAGTTCGAACTTCGATAAAATCAGGAAAGGCTCTCTGATAAAAGTATGTCTTAAGAAGAGATTTAAAGGAGATCACTGACTTGGCTGACCTAATTTCCTCAGGCAGATTGTTCCAGAGCTTTGGGGCCCTGACTAAAAAGGCCCTGTCCCCTTTAGTTTTCAGCCGGGCATGTGGAACAGACAAGAGACCTCTGCCTGAGGATCTCAGGGACGTCCTGGTATGTAAGGTACTAACAGGTCAGAGATATACGGGGGTGCGAGGCCATTGAGAGCTTTAAAAGTCATCAGTAAAATCTTAAAATCTATTCTAAAACATACAGGGAGCCAATGTAGAGACGCTACAACAGGAGTGATATGATCATGTTTCCTAGTTCTGGTTAAAAGTTTTGAACATTGTGAAGTCTGTTAATAGATTTTTGGTTCAAGCGGGTAAAAAGGCTGTTGCAGAAATCCAGGCATGATGAGATAAAAGCATGTAAAATGGTTTCTGTGTCTTGAAAAGATAGTATAGAACGTATTTTGGAAATATTTCTTAGATGATAAAAACATGACTGTACAAGCTTTGTCATATGATGTTCAAAATTTAGGTTTCCATCAAACCACACTCCCAGATTCCTAGCAACAGGCTTGATATGATCTGTTAGGGGACCAGCAAATGGTGGGATTTGTGTGATCGTTTGCTGGGGCCCAATCAACACGATTTCAGTTTTGTCAGAGTTTAGTTGGAGAAAATTTTGTGACATCCAATCCTTTACTTCACACAGGCAGCCATTTAGTGAATCAAACATATTAGGGTCAGAGGATCTCAGGGGTAAGTACATTTGTGAATCATCTGCATAAAAATGGTAAGACACACCATGTTTTTGTATAATATGCCCAAGAGGAAGCATGTATAAAGAAAATAAGACTGGCCCCAAGACTGACCCTTGAGGCACACCATATTTAACACACACAAAGGATGACCCATAGTTATTAACAGAGACGCAGAATTTCCTGTTTGATAGATAAGATGAAAACCACTGCAGTGCTGTACCAGAAATCCCTGCCCAGCGCCTCAGTCTGTCGAGGACGATGTTGTGGTCGATTGTGTCAAAGGCCGAGCTAAGATCCAGGAGAACAAGAACTGTGCATTTGCCATCGTCAGCAGCCATTAAAAGGTCATTTGTGACCTTAAGCAGGGCTGTTTTGGTGCTGTGGAACTTCCGGAAACCAGATTGAAATTTTTCAAAAGTGTTATTATTTTCCAGTGCTGATAGAAATTGCTTGTACACTATTTTCTCTAAAAGGTTTGAAATAAGTGGCAACTTGGGTAACGGTCTGTAATTTTCAGGGAGGGAAGGTTCCAGACCACTTTTTTTTAAAAGCGGGTTCACACATGCAGATTTAAAATGATCAGGGACGCAACCCGTAGATAGGGAACTGTTGAAAACAGAAAGCAAATGGGGCCCAGTAAAATCCATTACTTTAAGTAAAAACTTTGTTGGTATCACATCAAGAGGGCTGCGCTGCAGGTAAAGGTTATCAGAGTAAGTTATTTCTCCTAACTCTGTTCTGCTCATGGTCTCTTTGACACCTTGGAGGCTCATAATTATGAGCTTGTGGTCCGTCGTATGCAGAAGAATACACATCTTCAACCTCTTCAGACTCAAAACAAGTACTGGTATCCATATCTATTAATGTTAGTTATGATCAACGTCACCCCAGTTTGTCGTTTTTAGCCACGGAATTGTAATCCTCTCACAAAAATGGCGCCAGAAGTCACTTTAGTACCTTTTTTTTGGACTGTGGGACAAAGCCGGAGCACCCGGAGAGAACCCACACAAACACGAGGAGAACACGCAAACTCCGAACAGAAAGGCCGTCGTATGCAGAAGAATACACATCTTCAACCTCTTCAGACTCAAAACCAGTCAGTTATGATCAAATTCAGCCCGTCTGTGTTGATCTACGTCACCCCAGTTTGTCGTTTTTAGCCACGGAATTGTAATCCTCTCACAAAAATGGCGCCAGAAGTCACTTTAGTACCTTTTTTTTTGGACTGTGGGAGAAAGCCGGAGCACCCGGAGAGAACCCACACAAACACGAGGAGAACACGCAAACTCCGCACAGAAAGGCCCTGCCTCAGCCGCAAACTCCCCAACCGCCGAGGCGTCTGGAAAATTCCAACCCAGGACCTTCTTGCTGTGAGGCAGCAGTGTTAACCACTGTGCCACCGTGCTGCATTAGCTAGACTCCTACGTTGAGCTGCCATAAGCCAAAGAAAGTGACCCTGCTTCCCACCATCATGCTATCCGCTTATTAAGTCTGAATGCAGGCAGGCCAAGTCGAAATACTGGTAGATTCTGCTTTTGACGTAGTTCCTAACAGTACAGGGCTTTAAATGAATCATCAGTTCTACCTGTACTTTGGCTCTGCTGCTCCTCGGACTCTGATGTCTTCTCAGTAGGACAAAAAGAGATCGTCTCTGGTGGGGACAGAGGCCTGATGGCAGATACATAATGTGATTGACCAGTTAACACATTTGGGTGTGTAGAATAAGATGCAGCATGCAAAACATTTTTTGCAGAAACTGACACAAAACATGTTATTTTGATGACACAATAAATGTGATGACACATTTATGTGCCATCGATTGCCATCAGCCCTCTGTCCCCACCAGACACGATCTCTTTTTGTCCTACTGAGAAGACATCAGAGTCCGAGGAGCAGCAGAGCCAAAAGACAGGTAAAACTGATGTTACTGTATTGTGATGATTTATTGTGTCAAAAAATAACATTTTTTTAAGGGTGTACTAGAAAATCATTTTTCCTCTATGTACCTTTAAATATTTCCCTGAGTGTTTTTATTACTGAGTTGTGGTAGTAGTTGTAAAACAGAATTTTAATCTAAACCAGGGACTGGTAGTGTTTTACTTTCAATGCATAACAATTTTCCCCACCATGTCCAAGTTGTGCTTTTTGTTTTTTTCACCCCTGCCCCTCAGACAGCCCATCATGAAGATCTATTCATGCTGTGTATTTCAGGAGCAAATGACAGGAGCAAAGACCCAAAGCCAGAAGTGATGTTATGATTCTTTGCTTCTACCAGCATGAACAGACTCCTAAACATCATGGGACATCACAAGAAATATTAATCAACTTTAACCAGTTATGATGCTGTTATGCAGCTGTACCATTATTTGTGCAGGTCAGATTTACTGGTGATAACAGCAAATCATTCATTCTATGGGTCACAACATTTTGGAGGCGCCAAACAGACTATTGTGGTTGAAATAAAAAAGTCAGGCACTATTTGAACTTTTTTCATCATTCTGTGACGACATGAGTCTGTGAACAGCAGGGCTCAGTGAGTCGGTTATCTGGTGAAGAAGTTGAAACTGATCCTCTGTTAGTAAATGATAAAAATGACTGTTGTCTTGAAAGGATAATGGTTAAGCTAAACTTACTACTAAGACATTGTTGATTGCTAACAGGCATAAGCCAGAACCCGAATCACTTCCTTCAAAACTCTTAATACAGTCAGCAAAACAGAAATGTGGCAATTCAGATTTGCCAATTAGCCTAACTTGCACGCAGAAAAGTCGCAGCCACATGGACATGGATCTGCAGCTGTGACATGTCTGTGAGAGGTCAGGAACTGTTGAACGTTTTTGTTACTATTTCAAGATGTTGATACCTTCACAGGATGGTCACGATTTTTAATTTGGGCTGACCGTTTCAAACTGCGTCTAGCAGACTTAACTTCCATTTTTTTTGTTGGAGGTGGCTGTGGCATGATTTGATTTGATTTTGATTTGATTGCACGATTAAACTCACTGGGGGGAAAGTCAGGCTTTGATTCCTGTGCAGACGCTGGACGGGACGTGGCAGATGTGAGTGGGAACCGTCTGTGCCTTGATGTGTGCCCAGACTCACACTTGTCTTTTGGCACGCCGTCAGCGAGCGACTTGGCCTTGGTTTGAATAGGAGGCAAGCGTGTGTACCTTGGTAAGTCTGCTGACATCTTGACACTCCTCGGCTCATTTGCTAGCGTGTCGCTCTTCTCCTCCTCCTTGCAGATTTCCTCACCTACCTTTGATGAATTCAAAGTGTCTTCAGGAGGTTTAGATTCAATTTTCTGTGATTTTTTCTTTGTTGGAGGTGGCTGTGGCATGATTTGAACTGCATGACAATTGAGCTCACTGGGGGGAGAGTCAGGCTTTGATTTGGGTGCAGTCTGTTGCTGAGACTTGTCTTTTGACGTGTCCTCAGGGAGAGACTTGGCCTTAGTTTGAATAGGTGGCAGGCAGTTGTACCTTGTTAGGTCTCCATTCTCCAACTTGAGCTTCCTCAGCTCTTCTGTCAGCAATTTGTTTGTCTCCCTCTCCTTGTTGAACAAGTCATTGTAAGCCTTGGCACATGCATTTGATGATATCAACTTTTTGTTTAGGTCTCTTATATCCCATTTATACATTTGGAACTTCACTACTGTTTCATTCGGCAGCCAGCCCAACATCTCCATCAGGTCCTCAATCTTCCTGTCCTTTTCCTTCAGAAGACATCTTGTCTGAGCGATTTCTTGACTTTGAATGTCCATCATCTGGAGATTGGAGGGATCCCTTCTTATTCTATTCCTAATTTTCTCTCGCCTCTTGTCTGAGATGTAAAGGTCATGCTTGAGTGTCTTGTTCTCTTGCTTGAGAAACTGGATGTCATCCATGTATTTGACTATTTGTTCTTTTGCAGACTGGAAATCATTTTTGAGGCTCGTTAGCTCCTCCATGTTGACCAGGGGCTCTTCCAACACATTGTCTTCTGGTGCCATCTCAGGCAATTCTTCCTTCGTAATGGGTAGTTCCTCAACAATAGAAGTTTGAATCCCCTGTGTTCTTACAGAATTACCTTCATTTACGATGGTAGACAGCTTGATTTCACCACTCTGATCTCTGATTTCATCTTTCAGTTGTTGAACTGTTTTATCCGTCAGATGTATTTGCTCCTGTGCCCTGAACAAATTGTCAAGGATGAGATCTTTCTCTACCCTTTGGGCTGTGGCCGGGAGCTCTAGCAGTCTGATTTTGTCCTCGAACTCACTAACCAAACTCTTAAGATCGACTATTTCCTTGTCTTTGGCCTCAGTCTCTGTGGTGATTTCTCTGTTCCTTTTTTTGAGTTTTTCTATTTCATGTTCTTTCAGAGAAATAAGTTGTATTAGCGTTTGTTTCTCCTCTTTCAGTTTGTTAAGTGAATTTGTTGTATTGTCTAACACGTCCATTAAAGTGTTAAAGTCCTTTTTCAGCACTTCAGAGTTTCTCTTATCATGGTAAGCATCAGTTCGGTATTTTGTAGCTTCACGAAATGTCTCCTTATACTTTTCTACATACTCTTCATATTTTTGTTTATAGGTTTCAGCTTGTGAGGTCTGGTGATTTGCAGTTTCTGTGATATCTAGAAGCTTCCCCTTTGTCTCAGTGAGTTCACTGTTAATCTGTCGCAACTCCCGAAACTGGTCATTTATTTTGTTGTAAGCATTGTTTAAATACAGTTTCAGATCGCTCACCAGTTCAGGCAAAGTCCTCTTTTCATCCTCAGTCAGGTGCTCATTATTTGGGTAGGCCAAGTTAAAGAACTCATTTTTCTTAATCGTCTCAATGTTTTTTGCGTGTTCAAGTTTCCGGTATTTGTCCGACATTTCCGCAATTCTCTTCTCTAAAACAACTCTCTGGTCCCTTTCATTCTCAAACTTATCACACATATCGCGTAATTCTTCTTTCAATTTCTCAATGGCTGAGTCCTTATTACAGACTATCATGCTTAGCGTTTCACACTCACGTTCTTTTTTCAAACACCTATTTTCAGCTACCAGATGTTTGGAGGCCTTTACTTTAAGCTCCATCAGTTGGTCATTCATTTTTTTATGAATTTTCCTCGCAGTGATGATTTCATTCTTGATTTCAGTCGCACTCATGAATTTCAGGTCACTGTTGTCTATATGATTCATTGTGATTGATCGTTAATATCACTCTAAATGAAATTCTCTACTTACTCTTACTCTATTACTCTCGTACTGCTGTACTACTGTATTACTGTAGTGTTTCTCTGTATAGGCACTTGTGTACTTTATATGTAGTCATTGCATTCCTTTGATGACATCACACTGTGATGACATCACATTCCAATGATGTCATCACAGTAAGCACTAACTGTACTCCTATCTATTGATGTTGTGATGTCATCACATTCCAGTGATGACATCACAGATCTATTCCATGGAATCATTTCCTGTTCCATTTTCTGAACATTCTTTTTTAATGTTTGTATTCAGTATTTTTTATTAATGTTTAAATAAAGCCTTGTGACTGGTCATGACACATGCACACACACACACACACACACACACACACACACAGGTGCACACAGACACACGCACACACACACACACATGCGCACACACATGCACACACACACCCACACACATGCATATACACACACACACACACACACACACACACACAGACACACGCACACACACACACATGCGCACACACATGCACACACACACGCACACACATGCATATACACACACACACACACACGCACACATGCATACACACACACACACACACACACACACACACACACACACACACACACACAGGTGCACTCACACAGGTGCACACACACACACACACACACACACACACACACAGACACAACTGCAATTCCTGGTTCCTGTTCTGTTCTTATTGTATATATTATAGAAATATAAAGAAGGGTTGAAGGAAAACTAGTAATGTTTTATGTATTAATCTATTATATTATATTATATTATATTATAATTTTTATTGGGGTAACTAAATAAATAAATAAATAAAATAAACAAATAATCAGGTGAAAATCCTGTTATGCAGTTCCTAACCTGCAAACAAAGATTTGAGGATTGTGGGGACTGTTCTGTAGTTCTTTGGCAACTAAGGCAGAGTTTGTTGTTGCCTTCGGTGTCTTCAGAGACACCATATGCAAGTTTATCCGTAACACAGGGAGGAGTGAGGCACCAATTAAGCTATTATCTCCAATAGGGCCGAACGGTTTTGAAAAATGCAAATTTTACATCGTTATTCTCATTTTCATATCATTATGGTGTTATTTGTGCAAGGAGTTTTTTTTCCCTAAGACTGTAAAATATGTTGTGTGTGTATTCAACACAAAATGCACCTCATGCAATTAGTAAATTGCCATAGGCCATATTGCAATTTCAATAAAAATTTCATCAACTGTTCAGCTCTAATCTCTGACCTCACTCAACCGGCGTGAAATGGCACTCAAAGTTCTCTGTTAAATTGACATTCTGTTGACAGTAGCCCTAACGTCTTTGACACTTTGTCAGAGGCACTATGTTGGATTCTGTACAACACCAGCAAACCTCCCTTTGACTGCTCTTCATCTTTTGGATGAACTTTAGTGGTTGTATTTCCCTCGTTCCTGTCAGCTCACATCTCCAGTTTAAGAGAGAACATATAGGCCTGTCTACATGCTTGGAATTTTTTGGTATAAACCTTGATGGTTTGCTTATGCAAGCATCTCTGATACAGGACAAGCTGTTTTGCATCAGAGACGCGTATAAAAATAGATCATTTTCTCTATGCTAGGCCACCTTATCTTTGTTATACGCATCATATATCATGGTCATTCATGTGTATCACACTCACTAGTATTAGCTAATTCCATGAAATTTAAAAGACACCGTGGTCTTAGATGAAGGCTGTTGCTCAGATGTGTGGTTGTGGCTTTTGCATGTCATGAATGTAACAGCATTTCTGGCCTTCACCAGGGATGTGCATGATGTGCAACTGAACATTGCCACCCTCACTAGTCGGCACCAAAAAGTCAGCAAAGTATTACTAGTCAGGGCTGTGGTCCCATCAGACAGCAGCCTCTCTTGCCAAGTGTGTATGGCCCACCCTACCCTGGATGTTTTATCAGCAAACCAGGCAGATGACAGCTTGTAAACAGCGTGGTTTGGCAGTGTTTTGACCTAGAAAATGGAAATACATTTACAATATGATAAACTTTATTGTCCCCATAGGGAAAATTGCCTCAGACTCGCTGTGTGCTGTGCACAAAAATGCCTAAAAACAGACTGCTCATGATTCGACTGGAGGGACTGGTCTTCATTCCTCCCTATCACCTACATGGCAGTGAGTATCAGACGAGCAAGCTTAGTTCTCTGACATAACATCTGTTTTGTGTCTCACATTGGGAATGCTCTGCGTGTCAGCATCAGACAGGGGAGAGACCTTCCCCATTTAAAAGGGCCTGACACTACCCTACTTGCCATTCAGAAGCCTCTTCTTGCTACAAACAGAAGTTCTGAACCTCCCAAGCTGACTGACAATAGTAGCAATAAACCATGGAGCAGAGATACTCACCAGATGTATGTATTGTATCTTGGTCTCAAACATGCCCAAGCTGCCGTTGAGTCCATGGACGAGTAGCTGGTTCTCCCTCAAAGTGTTGTGTCACTGACTGGCTCGTCTGACAAATTTGTCCAGCAGCAACCCAATTATGACGTCCACCACAGTGGCTCCAGAGCTGATGGACCTCACAGAGGTGGTAGCTCCCAAAGCCAACACTGGGCTGAACTGGGGAGACCAGCTTGACGTCATTGAACCCCTCTTCTGCCTCTCCTCCGCTGTCTGCGTCTTGTCGGTTGTACTTCCACAGCCTCAGGGAGATCAACAGGTGGGATCGCTCCTGTGGACCAGAGATATAGCAGTGCGTCTCTGGTGTAACACAGTGGCAGCTTTGCTTCTGTGTGAGGAGTTGTTTGGCATGTGAAGAACAGTTCCCAAATAAACCGTGCCAGAAGCAGACCTTGTGCAAAGGCTGGAGCCTAGACGCCAGTAAACATTCTTAAACGTGAGTTATCTGACTGAACTGTAGATCATTGGCTAAAATATAGACAAGACCTTGTGATAGTTCCAATAAATATGTAGTCTATAGCCTATAAAATATAAAATTGTTGAGTCTCATCTGTTTTGTTTTTCTGTGTCCTGAGCCCCTCCTACCAGATGAGCAGGACGTGCTTCATGCACGCAACAGTTTATTGAGGCAATCGTGAGTGAGCATGGACTGACAGTTGATAACTGTGTGTAATAAAGCAGATACCTGAGAGTACAAACAGTGACAGAGAGAAACTAGATTTCAAAGCACAGAGATTCCGTTTGAGGCAGAAGTACTGAGAGCTGAACTTAAAGAGACTTTTAAAAAGGACACTGGTCAAGGTGTGGCCATGGTTGCTGAGACGTCCTTGCATCCTGCTTGGAGGTGGCTCATCGGTCCGTCTCAGGCACAATAAAAGTGTTCATGGAGAAGCAAATCAGCATGATGTAGCTGGACTCATTTTTCTCCTCCAGTCAGCAGTTAACACGGACAGAGAGTATAATTATCTTGTTAACTTTGCGCTTCATGGTTGAATCTGCCCCAAACATGTCCGATAAGATACCCGGCCTAAATACAACTGCAGGACAATATTTATTCAGTTTTCCAAAATGGCTCCATCGTGCCCCCTGCAATATTTCAATGAAGCAGCCCCCACAGTATTTCATCAACATGTACAGAAATCAGTCAGCACATGTATCATGTCCAGATGTACAAAAAAAAAAAATTGTGATTAGATTGACTTCAAAATTGATGTGCCTTGTAGACTAGTTTGTGATCAAAAGTTTTGATGTCTTCTCACGAAGCAGGAAGTTACTGTAATTTGAGTGGAAATCTGAGTCCCTTCATGATCATCAGAGATACTCACCAGCCCAGGGCTAAGAATATGTAGTGTGAAAAGCCCTTTAGTATCCTCAGTTTCCAAGTGCATACTGGGTGTTGTTAAGAAAAGGTGATAGATCACAGTGGTAAACATGTAACCTGACATGACAGCGGATTTGCTACACAGAACCACCTGGGAAGTCGTCCTTAGAAACTGGTTGGAAAAGGGCAGGCACTTTCAAGACACGTGGCAGGTGACTGGACAAACCATCTGTCTATCACATGTAACATGGGCTAAGCAGTCAGATCAAACTCTTGCAGAAGCCGGTCATGGATGCTTCTCGTTGTCATCACACCTTAAACCACACCTGCAGCTGCCAGTAGTCCCTCCTAGGACGCTGATTGGCTGCACCAACTTTTACTATGTACACAAATGGATAAGTTGAAGCCTGGCAAGATGGATTCTCACCTGATCTCATGAATTGAGCTTCCTTGCAAAGCAAGCTCCAGTGTTTGGAATGTTTTGCAGCCATCAAATTCAGAATGAGTGTATATTTTCAAAAATCAATAAAGTTAATCAGATGAACATTTAATATCTTGTCTTTGTACTGCATTCTGAATATAAGCCGATACGTTTTTGCAAATCATTGTATTCTGTTTTTAATTATGTTTTACACAATGTCCCACCTTTTTGGAAGAGGGGTTGTCGATTTCTGTCTCAGTGAATCAAATGATACCTCAGTTAAAAGCTCTATGATATTAAACATTGTGTTGAAAGAATTTATTGTCAGGGAGCTCTGTGGGTGCAAAATACACATGAATACTAAATTAGCAACTTGTCACAGGATAATGTGTTGTTGGTAATTTTAAATTTTACATCCACATGCTTGAGCAGATTGGATGCTGAGTTTTTATAAGGCTGGGACTGGCACTCTGGCCATTCTGCCAAATGTCAGATGTGCCAGTTTACCTGGTGAGTCACGAGTTGCGTCTGTTGTTCAGATGAAACCATAACCACATTCAAACCGGGTGAACACCATTTTTTAATCTTGGCTGGTAACTTTAATCACTCTGTAACTGTAACACGGTGCTGGTTGGTTGTCTGACAGCCTGGGCAGCTCTTCATTCTTAAGGTGTTATTATCCCCACCACGCATGAGTCTGCATGTGTGTGTACATACATGTAAATGTGAGTGAACAACGGACCTACAGCTCGTCCACAGCCAATCTCAAATACCACTGGATTGATCAGCCTATTATTTTTATGCACATTAATGATAAAACCTTGAAAAACCTTTTTCATGGCTCCATGCCGGCGACAGCTGTGGCTGAAGGCACTATATTTTCAGGTCATCCCATTCTTGTGAACCTGATATGTCAAAATGTTCGCATAGACTCATAGATGATCTGATTACACTTTGGAAGTTAAAGGTCACAGTGACCTCACTAAACACATTTGTGGTCATAAGTTATGATTTCAGATGCTAATTATGGCAGAAATTCACACAAATATAAAGACCAGATGATAAAGTGATGATGATGTTTTATATCCAAAAGGTCAAAGGTCAACTTCACTGTGATATAGGGATGTAACAATTCACTCATGCATCTGATACATTGTATATTAATGTGTAAGACACGAGTGCATCGGTTCAGACGGCCTGTATCGTTTAAAGGCTGGTGTCTCCTCCTCATTTTCTCAAAAGAGACGACAGAAGTGACATTGTACCGCGTCACACCACCAAACTTTCATAACACACAAGCGTAGAATGAGTTTGTGTTTTATAAGAGAGATGAGAAACGCTGCTGCAGATCATTAATGTAAAACGTGTCTGACAGCAGAGAACAGAGACACGAGTCTGACCCACAGAGACGTCATGTCACTGTGAGAGCAGGTAACACAGAGCATCACTGTTCCTCCACACTCATCAAAACCACAGCACTCTTCATATGAAACAGAGCAGCACATCATCTTACTGCAAAAATACTCATATTTGAAACAGTTTGAAAGTTTGTTCACAGATTCTCATTTAGGCTACAGGATCCTTATTAAAACATCTAAAAACACCTGTCAGAGGCCTCTGTTATATATAAAATTATGGTAATTAAACTGGTATGCCAAAATGACAGAACTATATCTATAAAAATATTGTTTTAAAACTCTTTCTAACTCAAGTGGATCTCAGAGTCTGGACCACAACTTTATGATTTTAATTATAGTTACAGTTACAGTTGTAGTTGAGGTTACAGTTGGCCCTTAATACTTAGAGCAGACAGATCAATAGTAATTTGGGAAATTGGTGAGTGATGAAAATTTAAAGCCCGCCTATGCGTGCTATCTTGTGATAAAAAAGCACAGACTTTGCGCTTTGACCAGGTTTTAGCTGCTCACAAGCACAAGTGGTTTTTACTCCAATGCACCAATCACAAGATAGGAAACGTGCCGGGCCAGGCCTTAATTTTTGCATTGTCTTACACACATTGCAAAAATGGCACTTTCGCCGGTGTAAGATAGCAAAACCACTTGCACCAGTGGCACAACGGCTTTGTGAGATAGGGCCCTTACAGTATAGTATTGTATATATCTAAAGAAAGAAATGATGTAGTAATATACATACATACTGATAGAGTCATGTTTCTCATATTGGTGAAAGTGGCTTCAAACTAAGTGCAGGTGAATTTTTCCTCTGTTTAACCAAGTGAGTGATGAAACATCTCATTTATGCTGATCAGGCTGAATAGTTGCAGGTCTTTTAGTTTCATTTCTGAGTGTCTTCCCTGGATCTCTGTGATTTGTGGGAAATCCCCACGTCAAACAGGACTTGCTCAACAGGAAAAGCTAATTTTATGCACCGGTCTAGGGGAACCCTTGACAAAACATGAACAGTCCCTCAACCAGTCTTCCCACTCCAGGAAAAGCCAGCAACACCAAGTAAGCCAAGTTAAAAGGAGCAGTTTTATTTTTCTTTAGAGGGAGAAAAAGGGAGAAAGGCTGGAGGTTCAGATAGGCCCCGCCCCCTGACCAATTGTGCTGCAGCAATCAGGCACCACTTGTCCTCAATTCACTCACTCATTCAGGAGAGAGGGAGATCACACACACACACACACACACACACACACACACACACACACATTGAGGAGAGAGGGGAAACTGCAGCAAAAAGACATTCAAAATTACAAATGACCCTGGCTGAATAGTTGCAGGTCTTTTAGTTTCATTTCTGACTTTCTTCCCTGGATCTGTGGGAAATCCCCACTTCAAACAGGACTTGATCAACAGGAAAAGATAAATATAGCTAAACATGCACGAGGACTGAACGTGCGACTCCCATTGGTGTCCATACAGTGATGTCACAGCCTCTAACAGCCGCCACACAGCTGATCAGAAAGCTTCTTGCTGTTCTCTGTGCTGCTAGCAGGTAAAAGCTCTAAAACTGACTGCTGAAGTAGTTTGTTTCATGTGAGATAGTCTTATAGTAAATCTGCACTAATGCCTGACATGCACATGAAAGCACTGCATGAACAAAAGAAAGTAAATCCAGAGTTTAATTTCATCATAATCAGTTTGAGGAACATCACTGTTTCTCCATGACTTGGAGGAGAGTGCAGAGGAACAATGTTTGGACAGTCACATGGTAATGTCACTCTCCTTTTGCAGAACATCATGCTGCAACATTACTTTTGTTTTCACGTGATAAAGTATTTTCATCACAAACACTGGCCTTTTTCAAGGAAATAAACCTCTGGTTCCTGTTTGTCTCTTTTGTCGGGATTCCAAACGTCTGAGCAAGAAAAGACTTTAAGGAATCTGATGTCGTAATGAAGTGGTTTCTCAGTAAAGACCTCTTTGGTGAATTGCACCACATCATGACTGCATGCTTTGCTTTACTACGTTTGTTTTCAACATTGGTGCAGATGCATTAAGTGGGGGTCTGGGTGTCTGTCCACTTCACTTCTTGTTTTTCTTTATAAATGCATCAATTCTTGGTGGAAATGGCTGTAAAAATGCAAAGAAAAACACAAAATACAGAAGACAGGTGACAACTCAAGAGAAAATGGAATATATTCTGACTGCAGTGAAGCTTTCAGGCATTCTGTATTACTATAAGGAGTCATTTTTAATTTTGTTTTGCAAAACAAAGCTAGAATTTTCATGAAAACAAAATCAGATGTTGAATGAGAAAATATCAAGTCATGAATGTGCCAGAAAAGAAAAATCGGAACTTCTCTGAGAGTATAAAATCACAAACTTACAAGACAAATAGTATTTTTCTGCCAAGGGA
This sequence comes from Lutjanus erythropterus, assembly GCF_056507025.1. NCBI lineage: Eukaryota > Metazoa > Chordata > Actinopteri > Lutjaniformes > Lutjanidae > Lutjanus > Lutjanus erythropterus. The sequence goes on along the minus strand of NC_139326.1, from coordinate 37,891,105 downwards.
CCACATCTTTTCTCTTTACCTGTGATGACTCTAACACACTGTTGGACTAAATGTCCGATAAATCTCCAGCTTTTCTTTGCTTCCATAGTCTCTGTGCCAAAAAGCAAAGCTTGCCTCCTCTCGACCTCTGGACTGTCAGGACAAGTCTGTTACCTTTTTGGTCTTTATGTTCTATGTTGGTATTTTTGGTCAGGCTTTAGTTCTCACCTGTCACATCTCATCCAAATGTTCTCTTTGCACCGTCAGTATTAAATGTGGTTTTTGGACTGCACTCTGTGTCTTGGAGCTCATGGATGCAAAGAAATCTCACTATTTCTGGCTCTGTAGTGGGATTGGATTCACACAGACATTATTAATGTGCTTTAAATGATTTCTCCCAACAGCTGTAACTGTGACTGAGTGAAACGCCACAGAAATCTCCTCTTTTCTGTGCTGTGCTGCGGTGAATAGTTCTAGTGTTCCATGAGAGAAATTATTGTCAATTTACCCATCAGCCCTCAAGAAGTGAATCAAGACTGTTAACTGTAGTTTACACTGTGCACCTTGCAGGAAAGGACTTGGATTAAATCAGTGAAGCTTGCAGCCAACTGGCATTATGAATGTGTTATGTAATTATACATAATTCTAATTATGTCATTATGGATATCTGAGTTTAAATAGAACCAAACTGTGAAAGCTGACTAGTTGTAATGTCTGCAATGAACATTTCCACTAGTAGGACATTAACTGTTAATATCAAACTTTAACTTTAGTGAGAAATTAGAGATATCTTTAATCAGAATCACTTCTAGTCAAAATTACATTCTGGACATTCATTCATTTTCTGGAAACCGCCTATCCCAGCTGACGTTGGGTGAGAGGTGGGGTACACCCTGGACAAGTCGCTAGTTTATCACAGGGCTACATTCTGGACATGTTGGCTTTGAATTCTAATGAGTCAAAAAGCAAATTAAGTTATATACAATTGTTATTACAGCTGCTGATTAAATGTTAAAAGGACTTGCCTTAAACATGTATGAGGTGAAACAAAGCACAGAGAGTCCAGTCAAATGTGTTTTATTTCTGATACTTATAAAATATATACAAATAAATAACTTATGTACATGTGAACAGCATTACGTTGAGAGAAGACACAAACAAAAGACTGGCCATTGCCAGCAGTTTGATCACATTTCTACACTGGTATTTACATAGAAAATGATGATGAGCAGCTCCTAGAACAACAGCAGTGTTCCACGTCCATCCTCCTCAGTGCAGTTCTACCCTCTACAGCCTTCACACATCCTACAACCTGTGTGTCGTGTGGAGACTCGTTGAGCTTGAAGCTGTCGTCGTGGTCACAGCTCTGCTCTTCTCCTGCCTGAATCAACAAACAAAACTTTTAGTAAAAAGCAGCAGAGATGTGAAACATTCTCAGTAATATTTCTCAGTGCAGAGCCGGAGGATGACTATTATGTTGTGCTGTCCAGCTGATCTTACCTGCTCTTGCTCCTGTTCTTCAGAATGAGCTGTCCCAGTGGTGACTGTGGATTCACACATTTCTCCTTATTTGACGCCATTGTGATTCTGAGAGAGAAGAAAGAGGTTTGTTAGAGAGAAGCCGACCAATGACGTGTCAGGAAACGTGGCTTCATTCAGCTCATTTACTCACATGATCTCTACACGTTGACAGAAGACACTGGGATCATGGACGACTGGTCTTGCCTTGATGTGCTGTGGTGAGATCCTGCCGCTGATGTAACCGTTTGAACACTTGCACTTATTTGAGGTGTGGTTCTGTTGTCCTGAAGGAGGAAAAGACACAACCTTATTATCTGCTGATCATCTCTGAAATCAATTTATGTTGGTTCTTAAATGCAACACGCAGCATTTACAGTCATATTAACATACAGTAAGAGGAAAGATGAGTATATTTATATTGAGAGTGGACCAGAAGGACAAGATCATGACAGGACACAGTACCTTGTACACTGAAGACAAGCAGGCAGGTGAGGAAGGCGATGACAGCTGAGTTCATAGTTGTGTCTGTAGACAGGTTCTGGATCACACTCCTCTGTGTCTGTCTTCAGTCTGGACTCCTGATGATGTCCAGCTCACAGGATCACTCTCTTTTATACACTGGAGGAACACCCACACAGGGCTGCTGTGCACTCTGGAAAAATGCTTTCACTTTCCCTCTCCTTCCCTTTTCCTCCAACAAGCCTGTTTCTCAGAAACACATTTCTTCTGCAGAAGCTTCAGCTCAGAGACTCATTTCAATCTACAGAATGGCTGCTTTGTAATATTGTTACAAGAAAACAATAAATTATATTAATTCATTTATTATACTCACGTAAAACAAGACAGTCTTGTCATTGCAAATCAAAGTGAGACAATATAATTACTGAAACAGATAAAGGTACTGAAACAAATAACTGAAAGTGTAAGCTACTGAAACAAATACAGTTACAGCTGTTGCATAGACAAAACATTAACTTTGTGAGTCACAAACAAACAACATGTGTTCAAGCCATGTTTAGTCATTTTTAGTTTCCTCTGGAAACACTTCCGCTGTCATTCTGTGGAATTTAGTGTGTTTGTGTATTTGTAGCATGGTTCCAAAATGCTGTGTAATAATCTTAACACATATTAATGTTCCTAAGCATCTTATAAGGGCCTCATCACCTATTAACTTACACTTATTACAAGTACCTTACTATAAAGTGTTACTAAGTTTTCATAACTGTGTTTTTCTGTGTCTCTCGCTGTTAATGACCTTCCAACACTTACAGTATAGTATTGTATATATCTAAAGAAAGAAATGATGTAGTAATATACATACATACTGATAGAGTCATGTTTCTCATATTGGTGAAAGTGGCTTTAAACTACGTGCAGGTGAATTTTTCCTCTGTTTAACCAAGTGAGTGATGAAACATCTCATTTATGCTGATCAGGCTGAATAGTTGCAGGTCTTTTAGTTTCATTTCTGAGTGTCTTCCCTGGCTCTCTGTGATTTGTGGGAAATCCCCACGTCAAACAGGATTTGCTCAACATTCATTCATTCATTCATTTTCTGTAACCGCTTAGTCCGTAAGGGTCGCGGGGCTGCTGGAGCCTATCACAGCTGACATTGGGCGAGAGGCAGGGTTCACCCTGGACAAGTCGCCAGTTCATCGCAGGGCTGACACATAGACAGACAACCACTCACACTCACATTCATACCTACGGGCAATTTAGAGTCACCAATTAACCTAACGTGCATGTCTTTGGACTGTGGGAGGAAGCCAGAGAACCCGGAGAGAACCCACGCAGACACGGGGAGAACATGCAAACTCCACACAGAAAGGCCCTGCCCCAGCCGGGGAGCTGGGGGGATCGAACTCAGGACCTTCTTGCTGTGAGGCGGCAGTGCTAACCACTGCACCACCGTGCCGCCCATTTGCTCAACAGGAAAAGCTAATTTTATGCACCGGTCTAGGGGAACCCTTGACACAACATGAACAGTCCCTACCCCAGTCTTCCCACTCCAGGAAAAGCCAGCAACACCAAGTAAGCCAAGTTAAAAGGAGCAGTTTTATTTTTCTTTAGAGGGAGAAAAAGGGAGAAAGACTGGAGGTTCAGATAGGCCCCGCCCCCTGACCAATCGTCCTGCAGCAATCAGGCACCACTTGTCCTCAATTCACTCACTCATTCAGGAGAGAGGGAGATCACACACACACAAACACACACACACACACACACTCCCATTGGTGTCCATACAGTGATGTCACAGCCTCTAACAGCCGCCACACTGCTGATCAGAAGGTTTCTTGCTGTTCTCTGTGCTGCTAGCAGGTAAAAGCTCTAAAACTGACTGCTGAAGTAGTTTGTTTCATGTGAGATAGTTTTATAGTAAATCTGCACTAATGCCTGACATGCACATGAAAGCACTGCATGAACAAAAGAAAGTAAATCCAGAGTTTAATTTCATCATAATCAGTTTGAGGAACATCACTGTTTCTCCATGACTTGGAGGAGAGTGCAGAGGAACAATGTTTGGACAGTCACATGGTAATGTCACTCTCCTTTTGCAGAACATCATGCTGCAACATTACTTTTGTTTTCACGTGATAAAGTATTTTCATCACAAACACTGGCCTTTTTCAAGGAAATAAACCTCTGGTTCCTGTTTGTCTCTTTAGTCGGGATTCCAAATGTCTGAGCAAGAAAAGACTTTAAGGAATCATTTTTAACTTTGTTCTGAGTCAGCAGACAACTTCCCCTCAACAGTCTGATATGAATTTCAGCAGGGCATATGTTTGTTTTCAACATTGGTGCAGACACATTAAGTTGGGGTCTAGGCATCTGTCCACTTCATTTCCTGCATTCTGGTAATAATAAAAAAAAAAACATATAAATGCATCAAATTTGGTGGAAATGTCTGTAGAAATGTAAAGAAAAATGCACAATACAGAAGACAGGTGAAAACTCAAAAGAAAATGGAATACTGCAGTGAAGCTTTCATGCATTCTGTATTATTTTCAAATATTTATTCTCCTGTAGATGAGCATCTACCATTTATTATTTAAAGAGATAGTTCATCCTGAATGTAAATTACATATTTTCCTGCTGTCCTGTGGTGCTTTTTATCCATCTACATAGTTTTGGTGTGAGTTGCAGAGTCTTTCTCTCTAATATAATGGAACTAAATGCCACTAGGCTTGTTGTCTTCAAAGGGACAAATTCAAAACCAGTCTTTCTTTCTAGAAATCTGGTTAGTCAAGATAATCCACAGACTTTTTTGTTAACTGTTTCATGGAAAAACTGTTTTCTTTCTGAGGTAAATTTAATGGAGCTACTTTCTTATAGACGGAAAGTAGTTCCTATATGAAACTGCTCAGAACAATGTCTGTGTATTATCATGAGTAACCAGGTCATGATTTCTGGCAAGAGACACTGGTCCTGAATTTTTCAAACGTGTTTTTTTGTGTGTGTAGTTTGAGCAACAGAAGCCAAATAATTTAGTCCCATTGTACTGGAGAGAAGAGAGATGTCTCTCTGGTCGATATCTCCAAAACTCCGCAACTCAGATCAAAACACCCAAGATGGAAGAATAGGTACTTCACCATGTTTTGTCTGCACTTTACTGAGTGCACTCTTCTGGTTATGTGTGTAATTACAGTGTCATATTTGAATTAATGACAAAAACATATGTTAGATGACAATCATTTACCTTTTTTCCAGAACTGTTTCATAACTAATTGTTTTTCACGGTGACATGAATTTTCCATGTCACAATGAAATCAAATCACAGACAGAAAACAGGGTGAAGAGGTGTGTTCCATGTCTGTGTTGTCCCCCAGAGACCAGCATAAACATGACAGTAATAACAGACATAGCACTGTCATGAGTTTACCATAAGAAGAAGATGCATCATTGATTTTGAAAATGAAACACAATCAAAGCTTATTCATGAGCTGATGACAGCCACATTAAATCAGTTCTCTGTGGGTTGGCTGGCTGAAGGGATGCTACTACTGACTGTACAGTTAGTTACATTTGTGATAAGCTGTCTGTAGTTTATCGATGTGGATTGCAGGAGGCTGTACAAACAGACATTCAGAGGGATCCTCTTTGCTAAACTCTGACAGCTTAGCTATTTGGTATTAGCTTGCATTAGCTCACAGTAAACACCTAGTGTAATGGAAGAGGATAAGCTAATGATGTCTGCAAGCTAGAACTCCCTGAAGGGCTGAATATGAGACTATAGGATGGATGAATGTTCCGCTGCACTGGTTCCCAACCCTGCTCTGAGGTCATCAAAGTCAGATTTGCACATGTCAACTAAAATCACAATTTCAGGGTTCACACATCTTTTCCCAAAGTCACATTCAAGCACTTTTCCGTTTTCAAGGTGCATCTTCAAGCTTTTCCAGCACCTTACGGCTGGTAATTGACATTTATATACAAGATGATTGTTCCACCTCTTAATTACATTAAGTTAAATGCTATTGTACTATTATCAAACAAAATTATGTTTTCCCATAGAATTCATATTTCAAAATGTGTCATTTAAGTAAGTAAGTAGACTTGGCTTCCAATTATCATTGTCAATGTTATGCATTTTCCTTGATTAATAGTTGAAAATGCTAACAACTGAAAAATTGGTTAATCATCAATAATTAATAAGATATAAAACACCCCCCCTTCTTGTTTTTTCATTTTTTTTCCCTGTTTTTTCACTTTATTCTTTTTTAAATTTCTTAGATAAGTTTTTATTTAAGGTTAATTTGAAGTTTCCTTATCCAGTGAATACTTACTTTCTGCAGTGTAGAATGTACCAGAACTACTTTAGACTCTTCTGGAGCATTCGTTCTACTAGACAGAAAATAGTTCCTACAGGAAACTGCTCACAACAAGCTTTGTGGATTATCTTGAGTAACGGGGTCACGATTTTTGGTTTTTATTTTTTCAAATGTATGTTTTGGTGCTTTGAGCACCACAAGCCGGGCACCATTTACTTCCATTATGGTGGAAAAAGGGCAGACATCTCATCTGTGGCTGATTTCTCCAACACTCTGCAACTCACACCAAAAAAAAAAAAATCTAGACAGACAAATAGCACTATACAGGCAGGGGGAACAGTATATGTTTTGAGGGTGAACTGTCACAGTTTAACAGTATAACGCAGTAACTTTCACATCTTAATTTTAACTAGTGATTGAGGCCATAACGTCACTAGGAAACTGTTTACTGTGGTCATAAATCAAGTGAGAAGCAGGCTCATTTAGCCATAATGGTACATTCAATCAGACCAGTGGAGACATACAGAGTCTGTGGTATTGACTTTGGCCTATTTTTGACAGAGTAAACATGGTTATCTGCTGAACCTTTACGGTTAGGGTTGACCATTGTGGGTTTAGGGTCGACGCTGGGGCCGGGCCTTTCCCCTCAGCCGGTTTGTTTCACATCCCATTTCTTTGAAAACCTTAAAGACTCTGCTGAAAATATTAAAAGGGGAACACATGCTGACATTGCATTACAGAGGTACCAGTAAAAGGTCCGTGTGTAAGATTTAGGACAGGCCCATTCAACTAGTGGTCTGAAGGCCGAGTACGGCCCTTTTTAAATGTTTCTATGGCCCGTTAGAAGCTGCCTGCAAAGACTGTCATGTGTGTGATAAGCAGGGCTATAGCAAAGGATTCAAAGCTTTATTTATTGCTATGCTAACAGAAGGCTAAATTTGTATTTTTCTATTCATAGCTAATATATAATGCAATGGCCGCTGCTCCTCTCTGTCCGTCTAACAGATACAGCAGGTGTCCCACACGAGGATCAGGTCTGAGAGGCTACAGTTGACATTTAGGATAAAAACATGGTGTAAATAGTGTCTTTTTGAGTCAAATTTTAATGTCTCGGCTGCTACGCTGTTTTCCTCTGAAGTTCCAGGAGTGTTTTGTGAACTGGAGATCTTCACCCATCCTCACATCAGCACAGGGATGAGTAGATATTGTGTGAAATTTCATTTTTAAAGACTGTGAGTAAGAATATTTATATGGTTGTGGTTATAGAGGTGGTAAATAGGGGCTTGTCTGGGATATTTCTATTAAAGGATTCCCGACTAAAGTTATTTAATAGTGCAGAGTTTGGTTAATTGACTTGTGAGAAAAAGACTTTCCAGTTAAGTATTTTTACAAAATACTTTTAACCTTTGCCCCTCCTGAAGGATTGGACATTCCCAATTGTTCAGTAATCAAAGAATTCACTGAGAGTTTCTGGTTGGTTATGAATTAATCAGACAATTGTATGCCATTACACTTTTACCCACTTGATGGTGCTATTTTTACAAGGAAACCCTTACTGGTATGATGTCATTACAGCTGTTTACCTGTAGCACATCTGTCCTCCTGTATGTCCTTGGTTGAAGAACTTCACAATAAGAGAAACTCTTATTTCTTTCCTGTCTCTGACTGATACAGAAAATGTTTATCACCAGTTTCTCAGGCTTTGCACAGTAAACTGACCTTGGTTTTAATCAGCCTGTGTGTTGCTTTCTGACTATAATACAACAGCGCCTTCTTTGATTGAACTGAAAACATCATCACACTGGTAAGACAGCAGTTGTCCTCTTCTCTTTCCTTGTGATTCATTCATCATTTATGCTGTAGTGGTAAATATAGAGGTTTGTAAACTGTTGTTTAGTGAAATTTATCCACTGTTTTTTTCCCCTCATTGATTCATTGATACAGTTGATCTGAAAATAGGTGAAAAAACTCTTTTACTCAAGTTTACTCTGGTTTATAATCCACTACACCCCTGATTGTAATCAATAGAAAGTTTGATTAAACTAAATTAAGACATCTCAGTTATTTGAAAACTGTGGTGCCAAACTCATGTGATTCTAAGAGGAATTTAGCCCCTAAGACACACAGAATGTCTCTCAAACTGCTCCTCCGCCTGAAATGAATCGAAGCTTAAAAATCCCTACCTCTTCCTCCTGCTCTGAAACACAGCACGCTCCTCCCCTTCAGATCTACAGTTTGAAGATGGGTGCAACCACCATGTGGTGCACCGCTGGCACTGGCAGGCCTTCTCACTGCAGAGACACATGTTGTTGAGATCAGAGCTCATACTTGTTTTGCTTCTGTGGAAAAGAAACTGGGACATTCCTTACCGCCAGAGAAATGGAATGGCGCAGAAAAGAGTTCAGCTGGATCGGGAAACCTTCTCTTGTTCCATCTGTCTGGATCTACTGAAGGATCCGGTGACTACTCCCTGTGGACACAGCTACTGCATGAACTGTATTAAAAGCTTCTGGGATGAAGAGGATGAGAAGAAAATCCACAGCTGCCCTCAGTGTGGACACACCTTTGCACCAAGGCCTGTCATGCTGAAAAACACCATGTTAGCAGCTTTAGTGGAAGAACTGAGGAAGACTGAACTCCAAGCTGCTCCTACTGATCCCTGCTTTGCGGGACCTGAAGATGTGGCCTGTGATTTCTGCACTGGGAGAAAACTGAAAGCTGTCAAGTCCTGTCTGGTTTGATTGGCCTCTTACTGTGAGACACATCTTCAGCTTCATTATGAACAGTGGTGGAAAGAGTACTGAAAATCTGCACACAACTACAGCTACTGTTACACTGCTAAAATATTACTCAGTAACAAGTAAAAGTACTGGTGTTTGAAATATCCTTAAGTAGAAGTACAAAGTATTCATCTCAAAAACTACTCAGAATATTAGTTACTTTTAAAAACGTACATTTAAAAGTACAAGTACCCAAAAAACTAATGACAATAATTTGAGTATTTGTAATTAGTAACTTCCACCCCTGATAAAACACAAGCTGATGGACCCCTCTGAGAAGCTCCAGGAGAACATCTGCTCTCATCATGATGAGGTGATGAAGATGTTCTGCCGTACTGATCAGCAGTGCATCTGTTATCTCTGCTCTGAGGATGAACATAAAGGCCATGACACAGTGTCAGCGGCAGCAGAACGGACTGAGAGGCAGAGAGAGACTCGACAAAAAATCCAGCAGAGGATCCAGGACAGAGAGAAAGATGTGAAGATGCTTCAACAGGAGGTGGAGGAGATCAATCGCTCTGCTGATAAAGCAGTGGAGGACAGTGAGAAGAGCTTCACTCAGCTGATCCGTCTCTTTGAGAAAAGACGCTCTGATGTGAAGCAGGAGGTCAGGTCCCAGCAGAAAGTTGAAGTGAGCCGAGTCAAAGAGCTTCAGGAGAAGCTGGAGCAGGAGATCACTGAGCTGAAGAGGACAGACGCTGAGTTGGAGCGACTCTCACACACAGAGGATCACAACCAGTTTCTACGCAGCTACCCCTCACTGTCACCACTCAGTGAATCTACAGAATCATCCAGCATCAATATCCGTCCTCTGAGGTACTTTGAGGATGTGACAGCAGCTGTGTCAGAAGTCAGAGATAAACTACAGGACCTTCTGAGTGTGAAATGGACAAACATCTCACTGACAGTGACTGAAGTGGATGTTTTACTGTCACAACCAGAGCCTAAGACCAGAGCTGGATTCTTAAAATATTCATGTGAAATCACACTGGATCCAAACACAGCACATCCATGTCTCTTATTATCTGAGGGGAACAGAAAAGCGACCACAACGACAAGACGGCAGACTTATTCTAGTCACCCAGACAGATTCATAAGCTGGGGTCAGGTCCTTTGTAGAGAGAGTCTGACTCAACGTTGTTACTGGGAGGTGGAGTGGGGAGAAGGACCAGTCTGTATAACAGTCGCATACAAGGTTATCAGCAGTGCAGGGAGTTTGGATACATTTGGATTTGGGCACGATGACAAATCTTGGGCGTTATATTGTTTCCCGAACAGTTATAGCAATTATATATTTTTCTACAACCGGGCTCAAACTCCCATCTCAGGTCCTCTGTCCTCCAGAATTGGAGTGTATCTGGATTACAGAGCAGGTATTTTGTCCTTCTACAGCATCTCCGAAACCATGACTCTCCTCCACAGAGTCCAGACTACATTCACTCAGCCTCTCCATGCTGGACTCTGGCTTTTAGGTAAATGCACTGCTGAGTTCTGTAAAGTCAAATAAACAGAAGTAATTTAAGGGGCAGTGGGTCAAGTTGATTGTTGTGGCATTTCTTCACTACAGTGAAATCACCTGTAAATCAAACATTATCCTCTAATTTACTCTTCTGTAATTGTTTGACTTTCTTTATGTTATGCTCCATCCTGTGTCTGTTTAGCCATGGAGGTTGTCATTTCTTATGATGACTTTTGTTTCGCTGAACTGACATTTCTCTGCATGAAAATGTAAACACTCTAAATGCTGAGGAAACATATTTATGTATTTGTATGTTGTTGTTTCTCTTCCACTGCATGGGTCCTATGGGAGAAAGCAACAGAACATCCTTTATCATAGAAATGTTGTTTTCACCACTTTGTATATTTGTAAAGAAATCTATAACTACATTTACATATATTTGTTTGGCAGTCTAAATTTAGTATGATAGAAATAATGCTTCAGTGTCAGTGACTATATTTTGATGGGAGAGAAACTGGCAAAAGGTTCCCTTGACCTCTGATCTCAAGATATCTGAATGGAAATGAATTCTGTGGGGTACCCAGCATTCTCCTCTTTACAGATACACCACTTTATGCTAATCGGTTGCAGACTGGGACAAAGGCCATGCACTTTTTTGCATGCAGTATGAATGTGTTTTGCCAATTCTATTTTGAATATTCCTGCACTGGGCATGTGGCATCCTGCTCTCTCTCTCTCTCTCTCTCTCCCTCTCTCTGTCGGCCTCGTCCTCCCTCCTCCCTCTGCCTGCTGCACACCTGAGCGCAATCACGCCCTCAGGTAAAGAGAGAGGAGGAGGGGATAAGAGGGACAGAGAGTGGAGAGACAGGGAGGCACATGGCGTGCTGCACACATGGACAGCAGCACATCTTTTCTCTTCGTTCCTTTTTTTTCCCTTCCCAAGCAGGTTTTTCCCTCCATGCGCATTTAGGTGCTGGAGTTCTGTTGTTTTAGCGTGGGCTGGAGATTGCTGTAAGTTCAGTTCTTTGCTTTTTTTGTTTGTTTTAGTTTCTGTTCAGGCAGTTTAGGGGGTGATGCTGGGAGCCACGGCCCACTGCGTTTTTGGCCCAGCATCTCCCCTCCTTTTGTTGTTTTTGGCCGGGGTCTCCAGCTCCCTTTTGTTTCCTCTTGTTTGGGTTCATAATAAAGCTTTCTAGTTACCCGTTACCTTTTGGTGTGGTGTCCTATTTATTATGTTGCAGCCTCCTACCCCTATTGAGCTGTAATTTGTTTTTGGTTTTGTTTTTTTGTATGGAGGCTGTGACACTGGGGTTAAAAAGTATTGGGAATTCCATAAATTGAGTCTGACCAGTAAGTTTTTGGATTCAAGGAGCCAAATTGTATTCATATGTGATGATATTAGTTCTCATGGTAGCCATTCATTGTAATGAGAACATTTTTTGAAACTTGAACATGATAGTGGTTACTAAACTAAATACTGGGGGTGATCTAATCTGCTCTATGACAAAACATTGACCCTCTGAATTCCACTGAGACGTGACCGCTGATCTATGAATGGGCAACATTAAGTGTAAAGTATTCCAAATTTCAGCTTTTGTGAATTTTTTTTTCCAAAAGTCTAGATTTCTGTATATATATTATTTTGTTGTAAAGCCATTTGATTGCTTGTAATTTCATTCATCTGAAGAACTAGATTTTTAGGCCTGGGCATCTGGCAACACTACAGAACTTCATTATGATGCTGTTTTCTCACACGTTTTCCCTTTTTCAAAAAATTTGTTCTGTGACTTATCCTCTCCCGCCTCCAAGATCCAGCAATTTATTTTTGTCCTTCGTGGAGGACATGACACAGAGGCCTTTATTTCAAACACAGTGTGCAGGTCAGTCCTAGGGTGCTTTTCATTTCGTTGAATTTTGCCTCCTCGTCTCCTCTCTCCTTCGTCGACCTGGAAGTCGTTTCCCTGATGATGGATCTTCCAATTGCTTAAATACACGTGGAGGAGACAAGGAGACGAGGAGAGAGGAGGCTTCTGGAGGAGCTCAGGGTGAGGATTCACCGGTGTATCCTATGTGGAAGTCTTTTATTAATTAAGGGGTGTGCTGTATAAATGACGCACTCCACGTTATCCTGAACACAATAAAATCAATTTTAATTACACAGTTTATTCTCACAGTTACATGATGAAACACAGTATCATGCACCGTCAGTCTGTGTGTGATGTGTCTGACACTTTAGGATATAAAGGTGACTTCTACTTTTTTTGAGTGATCATCAAACAACACAAACCCATGTATATATTAGATGATTTAAAATAAAGTTTAAATGATCCACGTATTTAAAACAAATTACAAAATTAAAGACTACTGTGAGTTTTTAGAAATTGTTCATAAGTAAAGGCTTCTTATGGGCGTTCAGCTGCAGTCCCTTTGACAGCTGATACAGCTGTGCAACACGTCATCAATAAATTACGTTGCTTCAGACTGAGGCTGTGGAACGAGGATTTTTCACTTCAGAGTTTCATCTCCTCGTCCTTGCATCTTTACCTCACATCCCTCTTTCATTTTCTTGCTGGGTGAAGCTAAGACGCAAGGAAAGGAAGCGAGTGGAGGAGACGAGGAGACCAATTTACTGAACGAAAATGAACCTATAATGTCCTCTGAAAAGCACATCCTGGGCTTACTACTGATGTACATACATGTGGGTGTGGTCAACAGAGCACATCTTCTGTCATTACAAATATGGCACTTGAGCAAAGATGTTTGGGAGTTAAGTAAGCAAATTTATAAAGATATAATGTTGTTGTCTTCATAAGAAAGTGTTTTTACTTATGAGGTTTTCAACTATATTATATTAAGATTTTCTCATTTAAGTTTAGCTATCCAGACAAAACAATATCAAATGAGGTGCAATTACTGCCACGACTATTGATTTAATATCCATGAATACATTTTTACTTTGTTAAATTCTTAATGGTAATCAATCGATTGTTGATTAAGATCTGTACTTTAAATGTCTGCTGCTGAAGTGTTTGGTTTGTTTTTTGTCCACATGTCCTGGTTTTCATTGGCCCGTAACTAAGTAGATTACATCATGAAATGCATGTACTTACATACAAGTACAAGTACAGACTTTAAAATCGACTCATAAAGTACAAGTACCCCCAAAGCTACTTAATTACAGTGATTTGAGTATTTGTAATCAGTTACTTCCACCTCTGCTCCTAATTTAGCATTTATGGCGTCAGCATGTTTTGAGTGATTTCCACTGTCAAGATTTACCCATCAAACAGTTTTGAATGACATAAAGTACTACTTTGTCTTTAAAAAGATTTTTTTAAATGACAAATGATACTGCTACTGCAGCAAAATCAAGTAACTGGTCAGCAAGGAACAGAGCAGTCACCAAGTACCAGACACATGTAGTGGTAAAATATATGCTGAACTATATTCTATTCCTTATAGTCAGTTCTCAGTTCTCATGATTTGTCAGACACCAATTGGTTAGTTGTCCTTGAACACACAGCTGCTTCTTCGGAAGAACAACACCTGATATCACGAGCACTTCCTGACCCTTTTGATAAGCACTTCATAATCATCCTGTCTCAACCCTTCTTTGTTTTCCTTATTCCATAAGACAGAGGTACATTTGTGTTTCTTTGTCAGTTCCTTTTACACTCTGTGTGACTGTGTACTGATCCTTTGCAAAGCTCCATTAAAACACCACAAAGACAATCTTGGTCTTCGTGCCTGTTTTCATTTTCAGATTTTCCACCACACACACAAAACAAAACTCCAATGCTACACCAACATATGACTGACTTACTTCTCTGCTGTCTCTTAAAAGTTTTGTTCACGCAGGAAAAACAACAAATACTACGCTGAACAAACCAGCATAGAACATATCACAGCATTGTTATGTGTGTTACTCACCAATTGGTAACCCAATAATTTTATTGTTTCCTTATTCAGTTTATACAATTAGGCAAACACAGGATATTTGGTTACAATATCATTACATACATATTTTTCCATCTGGCCTGTAGTGCTATTAATCCATCTAGATTTTTTTGGTGTGAGTTGCAGAGTTTTGGAGATATCAGCTGTAGAGCCGTCTTCCTTCTCTCCAGTATAATGGGACAAAATGGCACTCTGCTTGTGGAGCTCAAAGAGCCAAACAGTGTTTCTTTGTAGAAGTCTTGCTGGCCAATAATCCACAGACCTTGTTGAGAGCAGATTCATGGAGGAACTGTTTTCTTTCTGAGGCAGAATCTATCAGAAGTTTGAGCAACACAAGCCAAGTCATTTAGTTTCATTATATTGGAGAGAAGACAGATGTCTCTCTGGTCGATATCTCTGGAAGAATAGGTACTTCACCATGTTTTGTCTGCACTTTACTGAGTGCACTCTAGTTATGTGTGTAATTACAGTGTCATTATTGAATTAATGAAAAAAAAACATGTTAAATGACAATTATTTAGCTTTTTTCTTTCATAACTAATTGTTTTTCACTGTGATGTGAATTTTCCATGTCACAATAAAATCAAATCTCAAACAGAAAACAAAGTGAAGGGGTGTGTTGCATGTCTGTGGTGTGAGAGAGCAGCATAAACATGACAATAATAACAGACATAGCACTGTCAGTAGTTTCAGTAGTTTGTAGTGATAAGCTGTCTGTAGTTTATTGATGTGAATTGCAGGCTGTACAAACAGACATTCAGATCTGGTCAAATATTACTCAACTACAAGTGAAAGTTGCTCACTCAAAACTTTACTCGAGTTAAAGTACTAGGGTACTTGCTTTTAAAAATACTTATGTCTTCAACAGTACAAATTACAAAGTACATTTTCTAATATCAATACATGCTGTATTGTTTTCATGATGCATTTACAGAACCTTGTAACTCTCTGAAACCATCTAATGATGCACTGATGCTTGTAGAACCACTCTGCTACACAAAGTCTATAGAAACATCTATAAAAAGTTCAGCATGCAACCAAAAACAGAAATGGACAGATATTGTCATTTTCTGACATAACTGTATTAAAATCACTTCATAAAATTAGATAAAACCAACTGTAAGGAGTCCAAGTCTGTTAAATAAATGAGATTTTTCTCTGTCTTCAGGAGCAGTATATATACATGAATTATATGGTATTTTTCACCCCAATAAAAACAATCCAACATTAAAAGCTGATCTGGAATTAATTCTCCCTTTCAAATTATAATAATATCTTGGGATTTAATTTAGTCTTTCTCCTGTCGTCACCATTACTGAGTTTTGTTTGAATGAAAGAGGGAGAGTTTACTTGTTCTTGTTACAGAGCGCCTGGATGACGTATTTCTGCTTTTACATCAATCCCAGTTGAGAGCGAGTACTGTGATTGGTTTCCTTCTGTGAGGAACACAGCATGTGGCCAATTGTATTTTAGAAAAGAAAAAACAGCAACAGCTGACTTCAAAGATCTGCTTAGACTAAAAATAACGAGTAAAAACAACCTTCCTCGAAATGTAGTGGAGTGAAAGTCAGAAGTTTCCAAAAAAAACAAATACTCAAGTAAAGTACAGATACTCAAAAAATGTACGTAAGTACAGTACTCAAGTAAATGTACTTTGTTACTGTCCACCACGGACTATAGGATGGATGAATGTTCTAGTAAATAAAGTGTCATAAGTATCACAGCAATACATATAGGCAGTACTACATACAAAGCAGTAATAAATACATAAATGCACATTAAAATATTAAAAATGTATGTAAAATGTATTTACTTCATTATCAAAGTACATCGCAGCCCTAAAATTGTAAGGTGTAAAGAGGGTTTTAATTTGAAACAGACAGGAAATGTTGAGTTTGTATTACAGGGACAGTTCATCTCAAAATCAAAAATGCATTTTTTTTCTCTGGCCTGCAGTGCTGTTTATCTGTCTAAATTGTGAGTTGCAGAGTGAGTTTTTTTTAGATATCATCTATAGAGATGTCTGCCTTCTCTCCAATATAATGGAACTAAATGGCACTCGACTTGTGGTGCTCAAAGAGAAAAAAAAACCTTTGAAAATGTGTTTCCTTCTAGAACTCATGACCCAGTTAGTTGTGAACAGTCTTTATTATCAGCACTTTCATGGGGGAACTACTTACTTTCTGCAGTATAGAATGTACCAGAACTACTTTAGACTCTTCTGGAGCATTCGTTCTACTAGACAGAAAATAGTTCCTACAGGAAACTGCTCACAACAAGCTCTGTGGATTATCTTGAGTAACGGGGTCATGATTTTTGGTTTTTAATTTTTCAAATGTATTTTTTGGTGCATTGAGCACCACAATCCGAGCACCATTTACTTCCATTATGGTGGAGAGAAGGCAGATATGTCTATGGCTGATATCTCCAAAACTCTGCAACTCACATCAAAAAAACTCAAGACGGACAAATAGCACTACAAGCTGGGGGAACAATATGTTTTGAGGGTGAACTGTCCCTTTAACAGTATAACGCAGTAACTTTCACATCGTAACTTCAACTAGTAATTGAGGCCATAACTTCACTAGGAAACTGTTTACTGTGGTCATAAATCAAGTGAGAAGCAGGCTCATTTAGCCATAATGGTACATTCAGTCAGACTTCTTTGAGCCACCAGTGGAGTCGCCTCCTGCTGGCCATTAGTAAGAATTCAGGTTCAAGGCACTTTAGCATTGGTTTCACTTTTCAGACCCAGAAGCTCTGACTTTGGCCTATTTTTGACAGAGTAAACATGGTTATCTGCTGAACCTTTACGGTTAGGGTTGACCATTGTGGGTTTAGGGTCGACGCTGGGGCCGGGCCTTTCCCCTCAGCCGGTTTGTTTCACATCCCATTTCTTTGAAAGTCTTAAGGACTCTGCTGAAAATATTAAAAGGGGAACACATGCTGACATTGCATGACAGAGGTACCAGTAAAAGGTCCGTGTGTGAGGTTTAGGACAGGCCCATTCAATTAGCAGTCTGATATGTCCTTTTTGAATTTTTCTTTGGCCCACATGAGGCTGCCTGCAAAGACTGGTGTGTGTGTGATAAGCATGGCTGTACCGAAACAGTTCAAAGCTTTGCTTGTTCGTTTAAATTAGTATTCTCCTATTGATAGCTGGTCATGTTGCCGGTGTTTTGCCGGTTAAGCTCGTCTTGATATTTTCACTTCTTCCAGCAGGACTCAGAACACAACGCCTGCTGCTCCTCTCTGTCTGTGCAACAGACACAGCAGGTGTTGTGTGCGCAGCTTCAGTACAAGCAGCACACACTGCACCGGCCTCGGACCCCTACCCAGCTGCCTCTCAGACCACTGCCTCTCCTACAGAGAGAGAAATCAGTTTCAGCCAGAGGAGGAAGAGGAGGAAGGCAGTGATGCTCCACTGTAGCCAGTGTTTTACCACGATAAAGGTGCACATTTTTCAATTGCATTTTGAAAAGTGCACTGGAAAAATTACTACTGAAGCATCAGAGGCCAAAACATGGCATTCAGAACAGCCTTAGTGATAAGATAAATAAGACTAAAGCACATATCTGAGCTACTTTGAGACAGTGGAACCATAGATTTAGCTATATAGCTAGACATTGATTGCAACTTGCTCAATTCTAAAGTGAACTGACTTGCCAGCCACAACAAGTAACTTCAGTGGCTACAGAATCACGACTTCAGACTGTTGACTGCTCACTCACAGCAAAGTTAAAAACAACTCCTTTAAGTCTTGCACATACTTTTGGAATCCTGGCCAAAGAGACAAACTGTAACGAGGTGCATATTTAATTGAAAAACCCAGTGTTTCCTATAAGATGACTGTATCATGTGAAAATGAAAATAAAAGTAATGTTGCAACATGCTGTTCTGCAGAAGGAGAGAGAGTGAGAATAACATTTAAAGGTTGATAAGCAATACAATGCATCCTCGCTCAATTCAGTACACTCTATAGATGATAAAAGTCATCATGTATAACATGGTTACTGCAGAGCCTTGTGAACTATTCAAACAATCTTCTTCTCCACCTCATGGAGAAACTGTTAGTCATAACTAACTGATATTCCTTGAAATAGATTATTAAGATTAAATTAAACTTTGTCTTCTCTTCATGCAGTGTTTTCACATACATGTCAGGCATAGTGGAAATTTATCATAAGACTACCTGACAGGTGATCAGATGGACATTTCATTAAAAAGCCCAGCATTTCAAATGAAAGGACTTCATCATGTGAACATTCAATTAAAAGTAATCCTGAGGTTTGTTCCGGAAAGAGTGAAATTATTTTTAAGACATAAAAAAATATTTTTCTTGTAATATGTTAAGATTATTAAACTGATAAGCAATAAAATGCCCCCTCTATAATAAAAGTCAGAATTTATAACATGCTTGCTGCATCTTTTGACATGCAGACACTGCTGTGGATCACCCCAGGAGGAGTGTAGGAGAGCAGGGATAAGAGCCATGCTAACCCAGCTTGGACTTAAAGGGACAGTTCACCCCGAAATGAAACTTCATCTCTAGTCATCATCTACTCACCCTCATGTTGAATGAAGGTCAGGTTTAGTTTTTAGTCCTCAGAACAGTTTCATAGGTTTCATAGGAAGTTTCACAGGAAAACAGTGTTGCAGGATCTCCCAAACAACAGAAGTGAATGGTGACCAGTTTTCAAACATGAAAAAAACAACAAAATAAAAACATAAAATGCCTCCATACTGCTTGTCTGGTGTAATCCAAGTCCTCTAATGACCTGACATGCCAAGTTGACTTGAGAGATGTCATTTACACCATGTTTTAAGCCAAAACTCTTCACTGTAGATGTTTAGCTTGGAGACAAGTTCACATGCACATCGTTTTAACAGTGTGTGTGTGTGTGTGTGTGTGTGTGTGTGTGTGTGTGTGTGTGTGTGTGTGTGTGTGTGTGTGTGGTGTGACGGTGTGCACGTGCAAGTGAATGGCATGTCACTATTCACTTCAATTATTTGGGAGATTCTGCTGTTGTTCTGATGTTCTAAAGCAACTGTTCTGTTGACTGAAATGAGTCTCTGAGCCGAAGTGTCTGCAGAAGAAGTGTTTGTGTTTCTGTGAAAGAGGCTTTTTAGAGGAAAAGGGAAGGAGAGGGAAAGTGAAACGGACACAGGAAAGTGGCAGCATTGCATCACAGCGCACAGCAGCCCTGTGTGGGTGTTCCTCCAGTGTATAAAAGAGAGTGATCCTGTGAGCTGGACATCATCAGGAGTCCAGACTGAAGACAGACACAGAGGAGTGTGATCCAGAACCTGTCTACAGACACAACTATGAACTCAGCTGTCATCGCCTTCCTCACCTGCCTGCTTGTCTTCAGTGTACAAGGTACTGTGTCCTGTCATGATCTTGTCCTTCTGGTCCACTCTCAATATAAATATACTCATCTTTCCTCTTACTGTATGTTAATTATCTCTTACTGTAGATAATAAGGTTGTGTCTTTTCCTCCCACAGGGCAACAGGTCAGATCCAATAAGTGCAAGTGTTCAAACGGTTACATCAGCGGCAGGATGTCCAAACACCTCATCAAGACAGGACCAGTCGTCCATGATCCCAGTGTCTTCTGTCCTCGTACAGAGATCATGTGAGTAAATGAGCTGAATGAAGCCACGTTTCCTGACACGTCATTGGTCGGCTTCTCTCTAACAAACCTCTTTCTTCTCTCTCAGAATCACAATGACGTCAGATAAGGAGAAATGTGTGAATCCACAGTCACCCCTGGGACATCTCATTCTGAAGAACAGGTAAGATCAGCCAGACATCATGACACAGTGTTCATGCTCGGGCTCTCCAATGTGAAATATTACTGAGATATTACGGTTTCAGATCTCTGCTTCTTACTGACGGTGTCATTTTTTGATTCAGGCAAGAGAAGAACGGAGCTGTGAGCAAGACGACGGCTTCAAGCTCAACAAGTGTCCACACGACATCAGCTTCAAGCTCAACAAGTGTCCACACGACATCCAGGCTGTAGGACCCCAACACTGCACTGAAACACTGTTGTTGTGATAGAGGAGTTCCTCATCATTGTTGTCTTTATGTAAATACAATGAGTGTATAAAAGTGATCAAACTGCTGTCAATGGCCAGTGTTCTCTTAACTTAAATGGTCTTCATATGTACATATCAAGTAAATAGTCTATTCTTTGTATATATTTTATAAATAAAACACAGTTGATCTGACTTTCAGTGCTCTGTATTTTTTTTTTAACACGACATAAACTAGAGGAGGTCAATTAGTAGAGTGCAGAGCCACACCAGGCAGCAGACAGTGAAGCACCTACTGCAATGCCACCACAACAAGATGTCAAACTGAAGCAGTTGTTGATCACTTGTGGCCCATAGTGGTCGTATAAGAAGAGTGAGAAGTCAGCCGTCAGCAGTCGTATAAAACAGACCAGTCAAAAAATATAATTACTACCTCACAGTTTTTTGTCTCCACTCTCCAAGACTTCGAAGGACCCACCTTCAAGCGAGGTGGGATGACATGTCACCGGCCACGGCTGACCCCTTTCTCCCCCTCAAACAAGTGAATGGTGTGATACTCGTGTGTGCAGGAGAAGAGAGACAAAGACATTTCATATAGTCTCTTTAAGTTCAGCTCTCAGTACTTCTGTGTCTTCTAACAGAATCTTTATGGTATCTGCATTATTTTACCATTTCATATTTGCTCTGACATGGCTGTGTTGGACTTGTGTTAAATTAGTACTGATGAAACCCTCAAATGAAAACATTTCCTGTTTGTGCTGCTTCATTCAAATAATGAAATTAAAGGGGACCTTCGCTGTGACAAATTTGAGGAAACAGTTTGTTTATCCCAGAGACATGTTTGTACAGTTTATCCACCACGATACAGTCACTCGACTCAAGCATCCTCAAGCTCATCTTCAGGTAAAAGACACACTTTCAAGCAGGTAGTCCTGTTGTAATGGATATGCAAACCCCTGCTGTGCTGGGCTGACGGGCCGAGTCAAACCGAGTCGAACCAGGCCAGCTCTGTGTATGGAAAAGGGCCATTAAAGACTATTTTTTACAGAGGACTGACAGATAGCTGAACATTATGATGTCACAGTGAAGCTGACCTTTAACCTTTTGGATATAAAATGTCATCATCTAATCATTTCATCCTGTTAGATATTTGTGAGTAATTTTGTCATAATTAGCATATTAAATATTGAGTTGTGACCAAAAATGTCTTTAGTAAGGCCACTGTGACCTAGAGATTTGAATCAAATCAGTTCATCCATGAGTCCTACCGGTCATATGTGTGGAGTTAAAGTGCCATGTTCACAAAAAGGGGACAGACATGCGGTCATAGTGACCTTAAACTTTGACCTTTGACCTTTGACCTCCAAAATCTAATCAGATCTCTGAGTCCAAGTGAATATTCTTGAGATAGAATGGGATGACCTGAAAAAACAATGCCTCTGGCAATAAAACCATACAGACATAAAAGTCTTTTAAAAGGTTTATTAAACATTCTGATTCACAGAGGTCCTTCAGCTTACAGTCATGAATGTACACACACAAAAACAATGATTGTTCCAGTAATATTCAAGATTGGCTGCAGACAAACTGTAGTTCCAGTGATCATGCACAAAATCACTCCCTCCCGCACGCACTCAGGGAAGCGATTACATGATCTCCTCCAGGCTTGTCTGGTGGGAATAATGAATGTATGCTTTCCTTCAGCAGCAGTCTATACGTACTGTGCATGGCCAAAAGTATACGGATATCCAGATGCATATTTCCTTGAAAAGGGAAGTGTTTCCTATAAGAGGACTTTGTCATGTGAAAATGAAATTAAAAGTAATCTTGCGTTGTGGCAAAGTAGTTCCTACATGAAACAGCTCAAAAGAAGGTCTGTGGGTTATCTTAAGTAAGCCATGACTTTTGGAAAGAGACACTGGTTTTGAATTTTTAAAATATATTTACTTTTTGGTGCACCATACAAAGAGTGACAGTTATATATTGGAGAGAAGACAGACATCTCTATGGCTGATATCCCCAAAATTCTGCAACTCACACCAAAAAATCTAGGTGGATAAATAGGGGACTACAGGCCAGGGGGATTTTTGACTTTGGGGTGAAGTGTCCCTTTAAAGCTACTCCTGGCTAGTGTCTGAGGGGAACTCCAACAGGACGAGGGGAGGATTCTGTATTTACACAGTCACAGTTGACAAACAACAGTGACCTGAAAATACACAGTGTGTCCACAGACACATGCACACTTCAACCCACACACACACACACACACACACACACACACACACACACACACACACACACACACACACACACACACACACACAGAGAGAGTTATGTGCACAAGGTCATGGGAACCAGTTCCATCCAGCCAGCAGTCAGCTGTGAACATAATGCTCAAAACACACAATACAAGTAGTGGGTCAGTTCAAACACTGCTCAACATGTGAGCACTGACTGCTGTCAAACTGCTGCAGAATTAGATGACAGTGCTGCCAAAAAAAATCACTTCTGCACTCGTTTTCACAGTTTTGTCCTTTATCAGTCCAAAGAGACATGGACATCTGACCATATAAATATAAATATCTTTATAATAAGCACATGAAAACTGGGAGATAGGAGCCAAAGTTTCATTTTAATCTGGACGATTTACTATTGTCAATATCATAGAAAAATAGAAGAGCTTCAATGATTAATTGATTAGCTGTCAACTATTAAATTGATCAACAACTATTTTGATAATTAATTAATTATTTTAAACCAAATTTTAAGAAAATTATCCAAATTCAGGTCAAAATTCTCTGATTTCAACTAAAATATGAATATTATCTGGTTTCTTTACTTCTGTCTCACAGTAAAGTCGATATCTTTGGGATGTCAGTAAGACAGGACATTTGAGGACGTCATTTTGGGCTTTGGGACACACTAACTGGGACAATTTTCCCCAGATGTTCAACTTTTTATGTGAAGATGTAAACTATATTATGATAATATGAAATATTATTATAATCACTATCTTATTGCTGCTGTTTACATTCAACCTGATGCTAATTCGAGAAATGCACTACAAAATTATTGCCTCGGTCAATATGTGTGTATGCAAATAAGTATATAAGTGCATACATTGCTTTATTTTGTCTTACATTTTATCGTATTCTACTCTGAATTTAATCACTCAAACATTCCTCTGGGCTCTATCCACCTCATGGAGAAATTGCTGATATCAATAAATCTGTGTGATGTTCCTTGAAATCGATATGATTAAACTGCATCTTCTGTTCATGCAGTGTTTCCATATGCACGTCAGGCGTAGTGGAAATTTATTACAAGACGATGTCACATGAAACGAGGTACTTCACATGCCAGCAGCACAGAGAACATCATGTTTTCTGACCACCAGTTAGAGGCTGTAACATCACTGTACAGACACCAACGGGAGTCACATATTCAGTCTACATCCGTGGTCATTTTTAGCACATCCTGTTGTCTGATTTGAGGGATTTCCCACAAACCACAAAGAAGAGGAAAGATCCAGGGAAGAAATTCAGAAATGAAACTGAAAAAACTGCAGTTATTCAGCCTGATCAGCACAAATGAGATGTTTCATCACTCACTTGATTAAACAGAGGAAAAAAATTCACTTGCACATGGTTTAAATCCACTTACACAAATATCTGAAACTTTTTTATAGAATGGTTTGTTCTTTATAAACACAGAATACTACTTATCTCATAATGCCATCTCCATCTGTATGACTCTATGCTGTTTTGCTCCCCTTGTGTCCTGATGTGAGAAAAAAAACTGGGATACATATTGTGATGTTTTTCAGCTTTTTTTGTGATAGTGGTGGGAATATTCCCAGTAGTGCAGGAGAACATGTGCAGTGAGTGAACACAGCCTTGGTGTGACTCCTGTCAAAGCCAACCTCCTAATCAGGGCCAGTCATTATAAGGCACCTGTTTTTTGTTCTCTCCTTTTCACTGTTCTGTCCGTGCTGCTTTTCTTTTGTGTTTTTTGCTCCAGGTATGTGCCAAAACACCCTTTGTGCACAACTTTACCTGTACTGCCTGTTAGTTGTTTTTTGCTTTAGCAGTTGTGATATGTGTACCTGGCCAGGTGCAGAGTATGAATGTCCTCCTGCTCACCTGTATCTGGTAGGAGCCCCACACCAGAGGTGGTAAGTAGCCGGTGAGCCTGGCTAACTTTGGTTTGCCCTTTTTTCGGTTCACCTGCCCCCTTTTAAACTCTGCGGTTTTGCCCTTTTAGCTCACTTTTAGTTTAGTGTTTTGCCCACTATTGTTACTTTATTTGCTTTGCCCATTAGTGTAGTTGCCCATTATTGTGGATTAGTTCTCCCCAGTTGCTTATTATTTTGTAATAGTTTCCCTTATTGAGTCACTAGAGTCCAGTTGAGTTTGTATTATTGTTAAGCCAACTGGGATACTTTGTTTTCTTTATTTCAGGAGCAGAGAGTCGTATTGTTGGGAGGCTAGCCACCCGTTGATGAGGTCCCTTCACTTTTGCATGTCAGTAATTGCACTGGGACACCATAGATGGCACCATTTTTGTTTTGAGGATTGTTGTGATGTTTGCTGTGTCCACCTGTGATGAGCAGTGTGCTTCTCAACAAGTAGCCTCTTCTCAGCTTCACTAGTTTCTTTATTTTGCATATGTTGGACTGACTTAGTTTTTGTAACATTCACTGTTTTTAGAATTTATATTGAGGCGTTTTTAGCATTAATTGTAATAAAGCAACTTTATCCACTGCATTCATTTTGTTATTTCTTGCTTATTAATCTTTTTCTTCCTTTCCAGAAGCTCCAGTCTCTGCTCATTACTTTAATTTAGCTTATTCTTGTAAATAAAACTTTTGCTTTATTTGACAACATGTCTCTGCCTCTTATGAGCTGTCTGGCTCACTTTCTGTTCTCCCCTCATTGACACCACCATTACACCATATCAATCCAAGCAAAACCTAACCCCCCCCCCCCCCCTCGCCATACAATCAAATAGTAGGACCAGGAGAAAAATGTAAAGAGAGGTTGCATACCTTTTTTTTTTTTTTTTAAATAATCCATTAAAAATCAAAAGAACACAACCTCACTCTGTCCTGAGTGTTCTAACCAACCTTACCAAAAAGGCTCAGATATGTTTGTAAATGTGGAAGTGCAGCTGAGGGGTATTCCATTAAGAAGTAGAACCTTTTTGGAGCTCAAACTCAAACAGCACAAAACGATAAAATAATGGTGCACAAAGTATTGCCAGAAAGTTTTTTTTTTTTTTTCATGATTCCAACCCAGAGGTTGACATCAGCAGTGTTCAGATGAATGGTGCAGGTTCTGTGTGCCACCAAGCTCCTGTCTCTTGTATTGAGAGGATTGAACTGCACATGTACAACTTAGAGCAAGAGTCAGTGGGTGAAAAAATTATGCTCAAAGCTGTAAACACGTGACCTCTAACTTAAGATAACACAACGCTTTTTTAACACCACATTTTATTGCAGAATGTACATTTTATTCATCAACTACACAACATTATAATTGCTCATTTAATTAATAAACAGTATATATTTCAAAGTAAGTCTTCTTCACTGAAGCTTTACGTTGTGGGGAGAGATGGGGTGGCACCCTATATTGACCAACTGCCACTGGTATGAAACATGCACTATATAAACATATTACGGTGGAGCTCACTGCACTGTAACCTAAGAAAACACACGTAAACTAAGAAAACATCTGTATTCATTTGACAACACATGCACTGGCCATGAATCTAGAATTAATGTGCTAATTATGACAAAAATCACATTCAGATATCTAACAGGATACAATGATGACATTTTATATCCAAAAGGTCAAAGGTCAACTTCACTGTGACTGATTCTAATGTTCATCAGCAAACACAATTATTAGCAAGTTATCAACTGATATTTATGATCAGTTACATGACAAAGCAAGTTTTCATATTGTGTGGCGATTGAGGAAAGCACAGACAAAACCTCCAGCAGCTGTTCAGCAGCAATTTTCACCATGTCTTTCATGTTAAAGACCAATTCAAAGTGACAGAAGAGTTGCTTAGTTTGTCCAATGCACGGCTAACTAATGTATATAAAAATGCAAAGCTGCTTTGGTTTTGCTGTAAGTTATGTTAGCAATTGTACAAAAAAGTAAAACTCTCAGAAATGTTGTTCTTTCTTGCAGAATGAGGAAAAATGTGGAAGCATGTTTTCTCAATTTGAGTCTGGACTCACTGGAATGGCAAAACTGTTTTGTTGTATACAAGTATGATAAATGAATTAATATGATTTATTGAATTTATTCCCTCATGTAACAATATTACAAAGTAGCCATTCTGTACACTAAAATGAGTCTCTGAGCCAAAGCTTTGTGTTTGTGTTTCTGTGAAAGAGGCTTTTTAGAGGAAAAGGGAAGGAGAGGGAAAGTGAAACGGACACAGGAAAGTGAAAGCATTTTTCCAGAGTGCACAGCAGCCCTGTGTGGTTGTTCCTCCAGTGTATAAAAGAGAGTGATCCTGTGAGCTGGACATCATCAGGAGTCCAGACTGAAGACAGACACAGAGGAGTGTGATCCAGAACCTGTCTACAAACACAACTATGAACTCAGCTGTCATCGCCTTCCTCACCTGCCTGCTTGTCTTCAGTGTACAAGGTACTGTGTCCTGTCATGATCTTGTCCTTCTGGTCCACTCTCAATATAAATATACTCATCTTTCCTCTTACTGTATGTTAACATGACTGTAAATGCTGCGTGTTGCATTTAAGAACCAACATAAATTGATTTCACAGATGATCAGCAGATAATAAGGTTGTGTCTTTTCCTCCCACAGGGCAACAGGTCAGATCCAATAAGTGCAAATGTTCAAACGGTTACATCAGCGGCAGGGTCGCCAAAGACCTCATCAAGACGGGACCAGTCGTCCATGATCCGACTGTCTTCTGTCAACGTACAGAGATCATGTGAGTAAATGAGCTGAATGAAGCCACGTTTCCTGACACGTCATTGGTCGGCTTCTCTCTAACAAACCTCTTTCTTCTCTCTCAGAATCACAATGACGTCAGATAAGGAGAAATGTGTGAATCCACAGTCACCACTGGGACATCTCATTCTGAAGAACAGGTAAGATCAGCCAGACATCATGACACAGTGTTCATGCTCGGGCTCTCCAATGTGAAATATTACTGAGATATTACGGTTTCAGATCTCTGCTTCTTACTGACGGTGTCATTTTTTGATTCAGGCAAGAGAAGAACGGAGCTGTGAGCAAGACGACGGCTTCAAACTCAACAAGTGTCCACACGACATCAGCTTCAAGCTCAACAAGTGTCCACACGACATCCAGGCTGTAGGACCCCAACACTGCACTGAAACACTGTTGTTGTGATAGAGGAGTTCCTCATCATTGTTGTCTTTATGTAAATACAATGAGTGTGTAAAAGTGATCAAACTGCTGTCAATGGCCAGTGTTCTCTTAACTTAAATGGTCTTCATATGTACATATCAAGTAAATAGTCTATTCTTTGTATATATTTTATAAATAAAACACAGTTGATCTGACTTTCAGTGCTCTGTATTTTTTTTTTAACACGACATAAACTAGAGGAGGTCAATTAGTAGAGTGCAGAGCCACACCAGGCAGCAGACAGTGAAGCACCTACTGCAATGCCACCACAACAAGATGTCAAACTGAAGCAGTTGTTGATCACTTGTGGCCCATAGTGGTCGTATAAGAAGAGTGAGAAGTCAGCCGTCAGCAGTCGTATAAAACAGACCAGTCAAAAAATATAATTACTACCTCACAGTTTTTTGTCTCCACTCTCCAAGACTTTGAAGGACCCACCTTCAAGCGAGGTGTGATGACATGTCACCGGCCACGGCTGACCCCTTTCTCCCCCTCAAACAAGTGAATGGTGTGATACTCGTGTGTGCAGGAGAAGAGAGACAAAGACATTTCATATAGTCTCTTTAAGTTCAGCTCTCAGTACTTCTGTGTCTTCTAACAGAATCTTTATGGTATCTGCATTATTTTACCATTTCATATTTGCTCTGACATGGCTGTGTTGGACTTGTGTTAAATTAGTACTGATGAAACCCTCAAATGAAAACATTTCCTGTTTGTGCTGCTTCATTCAAATAATGAAATTAAAGGGGACCTTCGCTGTGACAAATTTGAGGAAACAGTTTGTTTATCCCAGAGACATGTTTGTACAGTTTATCCACCACGATACAGTCACTCGACTCAAGCATCCTCAAGCTCATCTTCATGTAAAAGACACACTTTCAAGCAGGTAGTCCTGTTGTAATGGATATGCAAATCCCTGCTGTGCTGGGCCGACGGGCCGAGTCAAACCGAGTCGAGCCAGGCCAGCTCTGTGTATGGAAAAGGGCCATTAAAGACTATTTTTTACAGAGGACTGACAGATAGCTGAACATTATGATGTCACAGTGAAGCTGACCTTAAACCTTTTGGATATAAAATGTCATCATCTAATCATTTCATCTCATTATCATTATCTCACATATTTGTGAGTAATTTTGTCATAATTAGCATATTAAATATTGAGTTGTGACCAAAAATGTCTTTAGTAAGGCCACTGTGACCTAGAGATTTGAATCAAATCAGTTCATCCATGAGTCCTACCGGTCATATGTGTGGAGTTAAAGTGCCATGTTCACAAAAAGGGGACAGACATGCGGTCATAGTGACCTTAAACTTTGACCTTTGACCTTTGACCTCCAAAATCTAATCAGATCTCTGAGTCCAAGTGAATATTCTTGAGATAGAATGGGATGACCTGAAAAAACAATGCCTCTGGCAATAAAACCATACAGACATAAAAGTCTTTTAAAAGGTTTATTAAACATTCTGATTCACAGAGGTCCTTCAGCTTACAGTCATGAATGTACACAAACAAAAACAATGATTGTTCCAGTAATATTCAAGATTGGCTGCAGACAAACTGTAGTTCCAGTGATCATGCACAAAATCACTCCCTCCCGCACGCACTCAGGGAAGCGATTACATGATCTCCTCCAGGTTTGTCTGGTGGGAATAATGAATGTATGCTTTCCTTCAGCAGCAGTCTATACGTACTGTGCATGGCCAAAAGTATACGGATATCCAAACATTCCACCAGAGATGGACACAAATACATGCAAAAGTATCTTGTTATAATTACTTGCTCATCATTGCTCATTTTAACTGGTAATGAAACAGTGTCAGTTTAATTCTGATGCCTCTGTATGACCTGCATAAGTTCACAAGACCGTCAGAGAGATGTTCAGCTATTTCTTTATAGTTTTTCTTAATGCCTGCCACGAGGTAAGATTCCTCTTGAATTCAGATATAATGAGCCTGTGTGCACATTTACCCAGCCACAGTTAGAGTGAGTTATACTGTACATTAGCCAGTTAAAAGAAGCAGGAGGAGACTTTTGAAGGTTCAGTGTATAAGATTTAAGGGATCAACTGGCAGCAATATCACAGCAATTGAATATATTATTTGTAAGTATGTTTTCATGAATAAGTTTCGTGTTTTCATGACTTTAGAATGAGGCCTTTATAGCTACATGGGGACGCAAGTCCTTCCATAGAGGCTGCCATGTTGCACCGCCGTGATTCTACAGTAGCCCAGACCGTACAAACCAAACACTGGCTCTGGAGAGGGCCTTTTGTGATCTTCAACCCAGGTTCTTCAACATGCATGAAAGAGGGGAGGGTTAGGCGACGTGTTTGCAGTGTGCAGGCTCAGTGTTGGATGCAACTAAATCCTACACACTGGTCCTTTAAATAAGAACATTCCTCCTGAAGAACAAAACTATACCAGAATGATATGCTGCAAAAGAAAAAAACTTCATCATGACTTCAGACTGTTGAGGGAAGGCTGTCTGCTCATTCAGAACAAAGTTTCAAATGGCTCCTTTAAATCTTGCACATACTTTTGGAATCCTGGCTAAAGAGACAAACTGTAACCAGATGCATATTTCCTTGAAAAGGGAAGTGTTTCCTATAAGAGGACTTTGTCATGTGAAAATGAAATTAAAAGTAATCTTGCGTTGTGGCAAAGTAGTTCCTACATGAAACAGCTCAAAAGAAGGTCTGTGGGTTATCTTAACCCTTAGGTGTCTATGATCACGCCGGCGTGATCAGATCACATGACGTCTGACATCATTGTTGTGATGTTTGCTGTTTCCACCTGTGATGAGCAGTGTGCTTCTCAACAAGTAGCCTCTTCTCAGCTTCACTAGTTTCTTTATTTTGCATATGTTGGACTGACTTAGTTTTTGTAACATTCACTGTTTTTAGCATTAATTGTAATAAAGCAACTTTATCCACTGCATTCATTTTGTTATTTCTTGCTTATTAATCTTTTTCTTCCTTCCCAGAAGCTCCAGTCTCTGCTCATTACTTTAATTTAGCTTATTCTTGTAAATAAAACTTTTGCTTTATTTGACGACATGTCTCTGCCTCTTATGAAATTCCCTGGTTGTGTCTGGCTCACTCCCCCCCCCCCCCCCCCCCCTCCCTCGCCATACAATCAAATAGTGGGACCAAGAGAAAATTGTAAAGAGAAGTTGCATACCTTTTTTTTTTTTTTTTATAATCCATTAAAAATCAAAACTAACTAACTTGTTCTGAGGAGAAAAAAACCTCACTCTGTCCTGAGTGTTCTAACCAACCTTACCAAAAAGGCTCAGATGGAAGTGCAGCTGAGGGGTATTCCATTAAGAAGTAGAATCTTTTTGGAGCTCAAACTCAAACAGCACAAAACGATAAAATAATGGTGCACAGAGTATTGCCAGAAAGTTTTTTTTTTTTTTTTCATGATTCCAACCCAGAGGTTGACATCAGCAGTGTTCAGATGAATGGTGCAGGTTCTGTGTGCCACCAAGCTCCTGTCTCTTGTATTGAGAGGATTGAACTGCACATGTACAACTTAGAGCAAGAGTCAGTGGGTGAAAAAATTATGCTCAAAGCTGTAAACACGTGACCTCTAACTTAAGATAACACAACGCTTTTTTAACACCACATTTTATTGCAGATTGTACATTTTATTCATCAACTACACAACATTTTAATTGCTCATTTAATTAATACACAGTATATATTTCAAAGTAAGTCTTCTTCACTGAAGCTTTACGTTGTGGGGAGAGATGGGGTGGCACCCTATATTGACCAACTGCCACTGGTATGAAACATGCACTATATAAACATATTACGGTGGAGCTCACTGCACTGTAACCTAAGAAAACACACGTAAACTAAGAAAACATCTGTATTCATTTGACAACACATGCACTGGCCATGAATCTAGAATTAATGTGCTAATTATGACAAAAATCACATTCAGATATCTAACAGGATACAATGATGACATTTTATATCCAAAAGGTCAAAGGTCAACTTCACTGTGACTGATTCTAATGTTCATCAGCAAACACAATTATTAGCAAGTTATTATCTGTACACTAAAATGAGTCTCTGAGCCAAAGCTTTGTGTTTGTGTTTCTGTGAAAGAGGCTTTTTAGAGGAAAAGGGAAGGAGAGGGAAAGTGAAACGGACACAGGAAAGTGGAAGCATTTTTCCAGAGTGCACAGCAGCCCTGTGTGGGTGTTCCTCCAGTGTATAAAAGAGAGTGATCCTGTGAGCTGGACATCATCAGGAGTCCAGACTGAAGACAGACACAGAGGAGTGTGATCCAGAACCTGTCTACAAACACAACTATGAACTCAGCTGTCATCGCCTTCCTCACCTGCCTGCTTGTCTTCAGTGTACAAGGTACTGTGTCCTGTCATGATCTTGTCCTTCTGGTCCACTCTCAATATAAATATACTCATCTTTCCTCTTACTGTATGTTAACATGACTGTAAATGCTGCGTGTTGCATTTAAGAACCAACATAAATTGATCTGAAAGATGATCAGCAGATAATAAGGTTGTGTCTTTTCCTCCCACAGGGCAACAGGTCAGATCCAATAAGTGCAAATGTTCAAACGGTTACATCAGCGGCAGGGTCTCCAAAGACCTCATCAAGACGGGACCAGTCGTCCATGATCCGACTGTCTTCTGTCCTCGTACAGAGATCATGTGAGTAAATGAGCTGAATAAAGACACGTTTCCTGACACGTCATTGGTCGGCTTCTCTCTAACAAACCTCTTTCTTCTCTCTCAGAATCACAATGACGTCAAATAAGGAGAAATGTGTGAATCCACAGTCACCACTGGGACATCTCATTCTGAAGAACAGGTAAGATCAGCCAGACATCATGACACAGTGTTCATGCTCGGGCTCTCCAATGTGAAATATTACTGAGATATTACGGTTTCAGATCTCTGCTTCTTACTGACGGTGTCATTTTTTGATTCAGACAAGAGAAGAACGGAGCTGTGAGCAAGACGACGGCTTCAAACTCAACAAGTGTCCACACGACATCAGCTTCAAGCTCAACAAGTGTCCACACGACATCCAGGCTGTAGGACCCCAACACTGCACTGAAACACTGTTGTTGTGATAGAGGGAGTTCCTCATCATTGTTGTCTTTATGTAAATACAATGTGTATATAAAAGTGATCAAACTGCTGTCAATGGCCAGTGTTCTCATAACTTAAATGGTCTTCATATGTACATATCAAGTAAATAGTCTGTATTATTCTATTATCTGTATTATTTTATTATATTTTATAAATAAAACACAACCGATTTGACTCAAAGTGCTGTGTGTTTTGTTTCCGTTCATGCATGTTAACACGACATAAACTAGAGGAGGTCACTCAGGCTGGTTAAGGAGAATGAGAAGAGAGAAGAATTATGCAACAACTTACCTAAAATACATGGCAAAAATTTATCTAATTAATATTTCAACATTTTATTCCATCATAATTCCAAAAAATAGACACATGAAGCACATTAGAATAATGTTAATAGTGTCAAATATTTAAAGTCAGTCTAATTTCCACCCTGTTTAATAGACTCCATGTCAGATTCCTGATCAGAAAAATACTGGATCTCAAATTCATCGATCACTGAAGCTGGAGATGGCAGAGGGATAACAGTCTGAACACAGGCAGGCAGGGAGATAAACGTGGCCCTGAAGCACAGGGAAAAAAACACCATCAGCTCAGAGGCAACAAAAGGCTAACAGATCACTGACGACCGCTTTAAGCCTGAGCTCTTACACATAGCAGACTGAATGAACCGGCACTGGAAGTGTGGAAACCAGGGGTGACAAAGTGGAGGACTGACAGGGTGCAGGTGAGCTGGTGGTGAGATGATTCCTGCCAGGTGGGGAGGAGACAGGAGACCGGAGAGGGAACGCCATGCTCATAAGACAAAGACAAAGACAGACGGGAGACACAGGAGGAGAGAGAAAAACAGAGGAAAACACTGTGAGATAACAGGAAGCACTGACATGGCCATGACACTTACATGACCTCTACTAACAGAAACATGTGCCACGTGTTGATAATCCTCATATATTGTGTTTGGGTGCTGACAGAGAGTAAACACTGCAATGCTGCTGCAGCTGCGGGAGGAGGACCATAGAACAAATGGACCTCTTTTGCAACCTCTGGCTACAATAATATCTTCATATACTAAAGACACAATGAATGTAATAAAGTCAATGACTGTTTTTTCAGGTCTCAAGAGTATCTACGTGATCCGAGATGTCTTTTACCTTTGTCTCCCTGAATGGGGGATTCTTCAAACAGGAACTGTTCAAAGTTCAATCAGCTGGGACCAGCATTTTAAAACTTTTAAATTAGATCAGAATTAACCAGATTTTGTAACCTTTTTTAGTAGCTATCCCAGATAAAACTGATCTTGTAGGTTTTGTCCTGGTTCAAATAGGATCATTCTGATCTAGATATCACAAGATCAGGATGATAGAATGTGGATTTGGAGTCTTTGGATCAGCCTCCATCTGTTGGTCAAAATAACATTTCATGTGAAAATGCATACTACTGTCTTTATTGATCAAAAGACCCTCAGTGAAGTAATGGTCCCTCAGTTGTAGGGTCAGACTCATCTACTTGTGTCTTCAATCACAGTGAGGAACCTCGCATCCTTTAGTGATATTATGAAACATGATACTAGAATTATGTTACACATTGTGCCTTCAGTGGAAGAAATGTGAAATTCTTGGTTTTGCACAACAGCTTGGAGTTTTTTGGTGATCTAATTGAAAATATTGGTTTATTGGTTAATTGTTTAATTTAAAATGATAATGTTAAGGCAGGATCCAATTTACTTATGCACAACATGAATAAAATAATGATTATATACATCCAACGAGCACTGGATGTTTCTACATCCACCTTGCTGAATCCAACAGGTTTATTATTATAGATCAGGATTATCCTGGTCCCAGTTTCCCAGACCCTAGTTAGTGCTATGTGCATTGCACGCTGTACCTTATAGCTTACGGGCTGTTTCTCAGAGTCTCCTTAGCTAAGACTGTTAAACCTTTAGAAGGGCAGTCTGAACATCATAAGCTGTCATAGTTTTAGCATCATAAGACCAACAGGGTGTTAAACCAACCAGGGTGTTTTTTCCTCAATAGCAGAAAACAGTGGAGTCTTTGTCCAGCACTGAGCGTCGTGGAGAGAGGTCTGGCTGTGCGAGACTATTTGCAATATCATGCACATCTTGGCTACTTGCACAAATTACATCATTAGTTTAAAATTAACTTAAAGCTAGGGTAGGCAACATTGTTTGGTATTTTTGAAAAATTATTTTATAATAACCTTTCAGGATATTGTAAATCAATCAATACTGGCAGGAGGGGAGCGCTGAGTGTATGTTTGAAACTTTTTGGGTAAAAAATGTGGATTTATTTTCACTCCTGCATCTCAACTCCTCGTAGAAATTGCACACGGTGGACTGGCCAGATGAGAGCTCAGCATTTGTCTTCTAAACTTTTGGGATTAAAAACAAATTTATTTTTATTACCAATTGTCAGCCTTTGCAGCAGTGATCCTTGGAGAAATCACAGACCGGCCAAACTAGAGCTCAGCCTTTATTTTTTTTTTATTTTTGGGATTAAAAGGTGGATTTATCTTCACATTGGCTTGTTAACCTGTGTGCAGCAGCAAACACGGGGGAGAGCCGACCTTGTTGTTTACAGTAAGATAATTAGTCCCTCTGTTCGTGTTAACTGGTGACCGGAGGAAAAATGTATTTGAAAAGCACGTTGTGAGAGTAAAGAGAGGTCAGTACTGACACACAAACACACATGGGGCTAATCCACTGCTGCTTTTGGCGGTGTTGAGTCGAACCATGTCACACTGACTTGCGTCTCCATTGCCGTTTTTATCGTGCTATGCTGCGCCTGAGATGGACCGACTGTGGAGCGGGGCAAAAGCGAGCCAGACTCGCCTCCAAGCGGGATGCAGGGATGTCTCGCCGACAATTAACCAAACCGTGACCGGCCTCCTTTTCTCCCCCTCGAACAAGTGTCTGTTGTGATACTGAGCTCCTGTGTGTTCAGGACAGCAGAGAGAAGGATGTTTTTAAAAGTCTCTTTAAGTTCAGCTCTCAGTACTTCTGCCTCAAACTTCATCTCTGTGCTTTGAAATGTAGTTTCTCTCCATCACTGTTTGTACTCTCAGGTATCAGCTTTATTACACACAGTTATCGTCTGTCAGTCCATGCTTGTTCACGATTGTGTCGATATACTGTTGCATACATGAAGCACGTCCTGCTCATCTGGTAGGAGGAGCTCAGGACACAGAAAGTGAAACTTAATGCAAATGAGACTCAACAATCAACCATTTTTTGACCTTCTACCTACTGTAGCTTTAATGAAAAACAGTTAGAAAAATGTTTCTGTGCATAACACATCATCAGAATGTTGTCCTTTCACGTGTCATGTCTTATCATGGTAGCCTAATAAATTATAGAGTATATGCATAATACTAATACTAATGGTGGGGAAAAAAATATGTAATGTTTATGGAGCTTACAAAGGATGCAGCCTTTCTAAATGTCTGGTTAGGCTTTAACTGCCTGTACCCCAGACTGACCCTGAGAGCTGAACGCTGCCAGCAGAGGAGCGCAGTGCTGACAGAGACATGCTGCTACAGGTGCCTATGTGATGTGGTGGAAAATCTGAAAATAAAGACACATACCATGACCAAAATTGTCTTTGTGGTGTCTTAATAGAACTTTGCAAAGGATCAGTGCACAGTCACACAGAGCATTAAAGGAACTAATAATCAGTCTGCAGTGTCTTCTATAGGGTAAGGAAAACAAAGAGGTTGGGAGAAAATGAATCCAGTTGGGACAGAATGACTCTAAAGTGCTTATCAGGAGGGTTGGAATGTGCTTGTGTGAGACAGCTGTGTGCTCAAGGACAGGTAATCAGTTCATGCCTGACAGAACATGAGAAGCAACTGTGAGGAACGAGATGTAAACATTACTATCAGTGGCTGGTACATTCTCACACGTTAAAAAGTTATTTTCCCACACTGATAGTGACTCTCAATCAAAGCTAAAGGCCAAACCATTTCCATATGATAATGTGATTTATCACACTGCTATTTTCTCTCTCCTTGTGTCAATCTCTCAACAGCAGCCCATCCAACCAGTATAGCACAGTCTTCACGAAGATGCTGGATGCAGTGTTCAGGTTCCCTTTTAATATCAAACCAGGGGACAAACCAGTCTGAAGCATAGGCATATTACAAGTAGACGCTGCATTGGTCTTTGGATCTTTTGTGAACGTCAGCACCATACTGAAAAAGGTCCAGACTGGCCTGTGAACAAATACATGTTAACTGGGGAGCTGTGTTTTTTTTTAGATAACCTTTATTTTTCAACTGATTTCAGGCTGTTACGTGCCACAGTGTGTGTGGGTGCTTTTCATTACATTGAATTTTGCCTCGTTGTCTCCTCTCTCCTTCGTCGACCCGGAAGTTGTTTCCCCTCCGCCATGATGAAGGATTTTCCAATTGCTTAAATGCACCTGTAGGAGACGAGGAGAGAGGAGGCTTCTGGAGGAGCTCAGAGTGAGGATACACTGGTGTATCCTATGCAGAAGTCTTTTAGGGGTGTGCCGTGTAAATGAGGCCTGGCCTGGCACGTTTCCTATCTTGTGATCGGTGCATTGCAGTAAAAACCACTTGTGCTTGTGACCAGCTAAAACCTGGTCAAAGCGCAAAGTCTGTGCTTTTTCATCAGAAGATAGCACGCATAGGCGGGCTTTAAATTTTCATCACTCACCAATTTCCCAAATTACTATTGATCTGTCTGCTCTAAGTATTAAGGGCCAACTGTAACTTCAACTACAACTGTAACTGTAACTATAATTAAAATCATAAAGTTGCGGTCCAGACTCTGAGATCCACTTGAGTTAGAAAGAGTTTTAAAACAATATTTTTATAGATATAGTTCTGTAATTTCGGCATACCAGTTTAATTACCATAATTTTATATATAACAGAGGCCTCTGACAGGTGTTTTTAGATGTTTTAATAAGGAAATGTCACATATTACACAGGGGGGTGTATCTCACTGACTGAGACTGATTCGATTCATGTCTCAATACATGTTCAACGATATATCTGGTGTTAACATCTTATTATGAGTCTCATGTGTAAATGAGATCCTGTAGCCTAAATGAGAATCTGTGAACAAACTTTCAAACTGTTTCAAATATGAGTATTTTTGCAGTAAGATGATGTGCTGCTCTGTTTCATATGAAGAGTGCTGTGGTTTTGATGAGTGTGGAGGAACAGTGATGCTCTGTGTTACCTGCTCTCACAGTGACATGACGTCTCTGTGGGTCAGACTCGTGTCTCTGTTCTCTGCTGTCAGACACGTTTTACATTAATGATCTGCAGCAGCGTTTCTCATCTTTATTATAAAACACAAACTCATTCTAGGCTTGCATGTTGTGAAAGTTTGGTGGTGTGACGCGGTACAATGTCACTTCTGTCGTCTCTTTTGAGAAAATGAAGAGGAGACACCAGCCTTTAAACGATACAGGCCGTCTGAACCGATGCACTTGTGTCTTACACATTAAAATACAATGTATCAGATGCATGAGTGAATTGTTACATCCCTATATCACAGTGAAGTTGACCTTTGACCTTTTGGATATAAAACGTCATCATCACTTTATCATCTGGTCTTTATATTTGTGTGAATTTCTGTCATAATTAGCATCTGAAATCATAACTTATGACCACAAATGTGTTTAGTGAGGTCACTGTGACCTTTAACTTCCAAAGTGTAATCAGATCATCTATGAGTCTATGCGAACATTTTGACATATCAGGTTCACAAGAATGGGATGACCTGAAAATATAGTGCCTTCAGCCACAGCTGTCGCCGGCATGGAGCCATGAAAAAGGTTTTTCAAGGTTTTATCATTAATGTGCATAAAAATAATAGGCTGATCAATCCAGTGGTATTTGAGATTGGCTGTGGACGAGCTGTAGGTCCGTTGTTCACTCACATTTACATGTATGTACACACACATGCAGACTCATGCGTGGTGGGGATAATAACACCTTAAGAATGAAGAGCTGCCCAGGCTGTCAGACAACCAACCAGCACCGTGTTACAGTTACAGAGTGATTAAAGTTACCAGCCAAGATTAAAAAATGGTGTTCACCCGGTTTGAATGTGGTTATGGTTTCATCTGAACAACAGACGCAACTCGTGACTCACCAGGTAAACTGGAACATCTGACATTTGGCAGAATGGCCAGAGTGCCAGTCCCAGCCTTATAAAAACTCAGCATCCAATCTGCTCAAGCATGTGGATGTAAAATTTAAAATTACCAACAACACATTATCCTGTGACAAGTTGCTAATTTAGTATTCATGTGTATTTTGCACCCACAGAGCTCCCTGACAATAAATTCTTTCAACACAATGTTTAATGTCATAGAGTTTTTAACTGAGGTATCATTTGATTCACTGAGACAGAAATCGACAACCCCTCTTCCAAAAAGGTGGGACATTGTGTAAAACATAATTAAGAACAGAATACAATGATTTGCAAAAACGTATCGACTTATATTCAGAATGCAGTACAAAGACAAGAAATTTAATGTTCATCTGATTAACTTTATTGGTTTTTGAAAATATACACTCATTCTGAATTTGATGGCTGCAAAACATTCCAAACACTGGAGCTTGCTTTGCAAGGCAGCTCAATTCATGAGATCAGGTGAGAATCCATCTTGCCAGGCTTCAACTTATCCATTTGTGTACATAGTAAAAGTGGTGCAGCCAATCAGCGTCCTAGGAGGGACTACTGGCAGCTGCAGGTGTGGTTTAAGGTGTGATGACAACGAGAAGCATCCATGACCGGCTTCTGCAAGAGTTTGATCTGACTGCTTAGCCCATGTTACATGTGATAGACAGATGGTTTGTCCAGTCACCTGCCAAGTGTTTCTTGAAAGTGCCTGCCCTTTTCCAACCAGTTTCTAAGGACGACTTCCCAGGTGGTTCTGTGTAGCAAATCCGCTGTCATGTCAGGTTACATGTTTACCACTGTGATCTATTACCTTTTCTTAACAACACCCAGTATGCACTTGGAAACTGAGGATACTAAAGGGCTTTTCACACTACATATTCTTAGCCCTGGGCTGGTGAGTATCTCTGATGATCATGAAGGGACTCAGATTTCCACTCAAATTACAGTAACTTCCTGCTTCGTGAGAAGACATCAAAACTTTTGATCACAAACTAGTCTACAAGGCACATCAATTTTGAAGTCAATCTAATCACAATTTTTTTTTTTTTTGTACATCTGGACATGATACATGTGCTGACTGATTTCTGTACATGTTGATGAAATACTGTGGGGGCTGCTTCATTGAAATATTGCAGGGGGCACGATGGAGCCATTTTGGAAAACTGAATAAATATTGTCCTGCAGTTGTATTTAGGCCGGGTATCTTATCAGACATGTTTGGGGCAGATTCAACCATGAAGCGCAAAGTTAACAAGATAATTATACTCTCTGTTCGTGTTAACTGCTGACTGGAGGAGAAAAATGAGTCCAGCTACATCATGCTGATTTGCTTCTCCATGACCGCTTTTATTGTGCCTGAGACGGACCGACGAGCCACCTCCAAGCAGGATGCAAGGACGTCTCAGCAACCATGGCCACACCTTGACCAGTGTCCTTTTTAAAAGTCTCTTTAAGTTCAGCTCTCACTACTTCTGCCTCAAATGGAATCTCTGTGCTTTGAAATCTAGTTTCTCTCTGTCACTGTTTGTACTCTCAGGTATCTGCTTTATTACACACAGTTATCGTCTGTCAGTCCATGCTCGCTCACGATTGCCTCAATAAACTGTTGCGTGCATGAAGCGCGTCCTGCTCATCTGGTAGGAGGGGCTCAGGACACAGAAAAACAAAACAGATGAGACTCAACAATTTTATATTTTATAGGCTATAGACTACATATTTATTGGAACTATCACAAGGTCTTGTCTATATTTTAGCCAATGATCTACAGTTCAGTCAGACAACTCACGTTTAAGAATGTTTACTGGCGTCTAGGCTCCAGCCTTTGCACAAGGTCTGCTTCTGGCACGGTTTATTTGGGAACTGTTCTTCACATGCCAAACAACTCCTCACACAGAAGCAAAGCTGCCACTGTGTTACACCAGAGACGCACTGCTATATCTCTGGTCCACAGGAGCGATCCCACCTGTTGATCTCCCCGAGGCTGTGGAAGTACAACCGACAAGACGCAGACAGCGGAGGAGAGGCAGAAGAGGGGTTCAATGACGTCAAGCTGGTCTCCCCAGTTCAGCCCAGTGTTGGCTTTGGGAGCTACCACCTCTGTGAGGTCCATCAGCTCTGGAGCCACTGTGGTGGACGTCATAATTGGGTCGCTGCTGGACAAATTTGTCAGACGAGCCAGTCAGTGACACAACACTTTGAGGGAGAACCAGCTACTCGTCCATGGACTCAACGGCAGCTTGGGCATGTTTGAGACCAACATACAATACATACATCTGGTGAGTATCTCTGCTCCATGGTTTATTGCTACTATTGTCAGTCAGCTTGGGAGGTTCAGAACTTCTGTTTGTAGCAAGAAGAGGCTTCTGAATGGCAAGTAGGGTAGTGTCAGGCCCTTTTATATGGGGAAGGTCTCTCCCCTGTCTGATGCTGACACGCAGAGCATTCCCAATGTGAGACACAAAACAGATGTTATGTCAGAGAACTAAGCTTGCTCGTCTGATACTCACTGCCATGTAGGTGATAGGGAGGAATGAAGACCAGTCCCTCCAGTCGAATCATGAGCAGTCTGTTTTTAGGCATTTTTGTGCACAGCACACAGCGAGTCTGAGGCAATTTTCCCTATGGGGACAATAAAGTTTATCATATTGTAAATGTATTTCCATTTTCTAGGTCAAAACACTGCCAAACCACGCTGTTTACAAGCTGTCATCTGCCTGGTTTGCTGATAAAACATCCAGGGTAGGGTGGGCCATACACACTTGGCAAGAGAGGCTGCTGTCTGATGGGACCACAGCCCTGACTAGTAATACTTTGCTGACTAGATAAATAGTTTAGCCGACTAGTATTTTTGGTGCCGACTAGTGAGGGTGGCAATGTTCAGTTGCACATCATGCACATCCCTAGTGAAGGCCAGAAATGCTGTTACATTCATGACATGCAAAGGCCACAACCACACATCTGAGCAACAGCCTTCATCTAAGACCACGATGTCTTTTAAATTTCATGGAATTAGCTAATACTAGTGAGTGTGATACACATGAATGACCATGATATATGATGCGTATAACAAAGATAAGGTGGCCTAGCATAGAGAAAATGATCTATTTTTATACGCGTCTCTGATGCAAAACAGCTTGTCCTGTATCAGAGATGCTTGCATAAGCAAACCATCAAGGTTTATACCAAAAAATTCCAAGCATGTAGACAGGCCTATATGTTCTCTCTTAAACTGGAGATGTGAGCTGACAGGAACGAGGGAAATACAACCACTAAAGTTCATCCAAAAGATGAAGAGCAGTCAAAGGGAGGTTTGCTGGTGTTGTACAGAATCCAACATAGTGCCTCTGACAAAGTGTCAAAGACGTTAGGGCTACTGTCAACAGAATGTCAATTTAACAGAGAACTTTGAGTGCCATTTCACGCCGGTTGAGTGAGGTCAGAGATTAGAGCTGAACAGTTGATGAAATTTTTATTGAAATTGCAATATGGCCTATGGCAATTTACTAATTGCATGAGGTGCATTTTGTGTTGAATACACACACAACATATTTTACAGTCTTAGGGAAAAAAAACTCCTTGCACAAATAACACCATAATGATATGAAAATGAGAATAACGATGTAAAATTTGCATTTTTCAAAACCGTTCGGCCCTATTGGAGATAATAGCTTAATTGGTGCCTCACTCCTCCCTGTGTTACGGATAAACTTGCATATGGTGTCTCTGAAGACACCGAAGGCAACAACAAACTCTGCCTTAGTTGCCAAAGAACTACAGAACAGTCCCCAC
The DNA here is from genome assembly GCF_056507025.1 of Lutjanus erythropterus. NCBI lineage: Eukaryota > Metazoa > Chordata > Actinopteri > Lutjaniformes > Lutjanidae > Lutjanus > Lutjanus erythropterus. The sequence continues at coordinate 37,848,096 of NC_139326.1, read as the reverse complement.
AATCCTCAAATCTTTGTTTGCAGGTTAGGAACTGCATAACAGGATTTTCACCTGATTATTTGTTTATTTTATTTATTTATTTATTTAGTTACCCCAATAAAAATTATAATATAATATAATATAATATAATAGATTAATACATAAAACATTACTAGTTTTCCTTCAACCCTTCTTTATATTTCTATAATATATACAATAAGAACAGAACAGGAACCAGGAATTGCAGTTGCGTGTGTGCGTGTGTGTGTGAACCTGTGTGCGTGCACCTGTGTGTGTGTGTGTGTGTGTGTATATGCATGTGTGTGCATGTGTGTGCGCACGTGTGTGTGTGTGTGTGTGCGTGCGTGTGTCTGTGTGCACCTGTGTGTGTGTGTGTGTGTGTGCATGTGTCATGACCAGTCACAAGGCTTTATTTAAACATTAATAAAAAATACTGAATACAAACATTAAAAAAGAATGTTCAGAAAATGGAACAGGAAATGATTCCATGGAATAGATCTGTGATGTCATCACTGGAATGTAATGACATCACAACATCAATAGATAGGAGTACAGTTAGTGCTTACTGTGATGACATCATTGGAATGTGATGTCATCACAGTGTGATGTCATCAAAGGAATGCAATGACCACATATAAAGTACACAAGTGCCTATACAGAGAAACACTACAGTAATACAGTAGTACAGCAGTACGAGAGTAATAGAGTAAGAGTAAGTAGAGTAATTTCATTTAGAGTGATATTAACGATCAATCACAATGAATCATATAGACAACAGTGACCTGAAATTCATGAGTGCGACTGAAATCAAGAATGAAATCATCACCGCGAGGAAAATTCATAAAAAAATGAATGACCAACTGATGGAGCTTAAAGTAAAGGCCTCCAAACATCTGGTAGCTGAAAATAGGTGTTTGAAAAAAGAACGTGAGTGTGAAACGCTAAGCATGATAGTCTGTAATAAGGACTCAGCCATTGAGAAATTGAAAGAAGAATTACGCGATATGTGTGATAAGTTTGAGAATGAAAGGGACCAGAGAGTTGTTTTAGAGAAGAGAATTGCGGAAATGTCGGACAAATACCGGAAACTTGAACACGCAAAAAACATTGAGACGATTAAGAAAAATGAGTTCTTTAACTTGGCCTACCCAAATAATGAGCACCTGACTGAGGATGAAAAGAGGACTTTGCCTGAACTGGTGAGCGATCTGAAACTGTATTTAAACAATGCCTACAACAAAATAAATGACCAGTTTCGGGAGTTGCGACAGATTGACAGTGAACTCACTGAGACAAAGGGGAAGCTTCTAGATATCACAGAAACTGCAAATCACCAGACCTCACAAGCTGAAACCTATAAACAAAAATATGAAGAGTATGTAGAAAAGTATAAGGAGACATTTCGTGAAGCTACAAAATACCGAACTGATGCTTACCATGATAAGAGAAACTCTGAAGTGCTGAAAAAGGACTTTAACACTTTAATGGACGTGTTAGACAATACAACAAATTCACTTAACAAACTGAAAGAGGAGAAACAAACACTAATACAACTTATTTCTCTGAAAGAACATGAAATAGAAAAACTCAAAAAAAGAAACAGAGCAATCACCACAGAGACTGAGGCCAAAGACAAGGAAATAGTCGATCTTAAGAGTTTGGTTAGTGAGTTCGAGGACAAAATCAGACTGCTAGAGCTCCCGGCCACAGCCCAAAGGGTAGAGAAAGATCTCATCCTTGACAATTTGTTCAGGGCACAGGAGCAAATACATCTGACGGATAAAACAGTTCAACAACTGAAAGATGAAATCAGAGATCAGAGTGGTGAAATCAAGCTGTCTACCATCGTAAATGAAGGTAATTCTGTAAGAACACAGGGGATTCAAACTTCTATTGTTGAGGAACTACCCATTACGAAGGAAGAATTGCCTGAGATGGCACCAGAAGACAATGTGTTGGAAGAGCCCCTGGTCAACATGGAGGAGCTAACGAGCCTCAAAAATGATTTCCAGTCTGCAAAAGAACAAATAGTCAAATACATGGATGACATCCAGTTTCTCAAGCAAGAGAACAAGACACTCAAGCATGACCTTTACATCTCAGACAAGAGGCGAGAGAAAATTAGGAACAGAATAAGAAGGGATCCCTCCAATCTCCAGATGATGGACATTCAAAGTCAAGAAATCGCTCAGACAAGATGTCTTCTGAAGGAAAAGGACAGGAAGATTGAGGACCTGATGGAGATGTTGGGCTGGCTGCCGAATGAAACAGTAGTGAAGTTCCAAATGTATAAATGGGATATAAGAGACCTAAACAAAAAGTTGATATCATCAAATGCATGTGCCAAGGCTTACAATGACTTGTTCAACAAGGAGAGGGAGACAAACAAATTGCTGACAGAAGAGCTGAGGAAGCTCAAGTTGGAGAATGGAGACCTAACAAGGTACAACTGCCTGCCACCTATTCAAACTAAGGCCAAGTCTCTCCCTGAGGACACGTCAAAAGACAAGTCTCAGCAACAGACTGCACCCAAATCAAAGCCTGACTCTCCCCCCAGTGAGCTCAATTGTCATGCAGTTCAAATCATGCCACAGCCACCTCCAACAAAGAAAAAATCACAGAAAATTGAATCTAAACCTCCTGAAGACACTTTGAATTCATCAAAGGTAGGTGAGGAAATCTGCAAGGAGGAGGAGAAGAGCGACACGCTAGCAAATGAGCCGAGGAGTGTCAAGATGTCAGCAGACTTACCAAGGTACACACGCTTGCCTCCTATTCAAACCAAGGCCAAGTCGCTCGCTGACGGCGTGCCAAAAGACAAGTGTGAGTCTGGGCACACATCAAGGCACAGACGGTTCCCACTCACATCTGCCACGTCCCGTCCAGCGTCTGCACAGGAATCAAAGCCTGACTTTCCCCCCAGTGAGTTTAATTGCCATGCAATTCAAATCATGCCACAGCCACCTCCAACAAAAAAAATGGAAGTTAAGTCTGCTAGACGCAGTTTGAAACGGTCAGCCCAAATTAAAAATCGTGACCATCCTGTGAAGGTATCAACATCTTGAAATAGTAACAAAAACGTTCAACAGTTCCTGACCTCTCACAGACATGTCACAGCTGCAGATCCATGTCCATGTGGCTGCGACTTTTCTGCGTGCAAGTTAGGCTAATTGGCAAATCTGAATTGCCACATTTCTGTTTTGCTGACTGTATTAAGAGTTTTGAAGGAAGTGATTCGGGTTCTGGCTTATGCCTGTTAGCAATCAACAATGTCTTAGTAGTAAGTTTAGCTTAACCATTATCCTTTCAAGACAACAGTCATTTTTATCATTTACTAACAGAGGATCAGTTTCAACTTCTTCACCAGATAACCGACTCACTGAGCCCTGCTGTTCACAGACTCATGTCGTCACAGAATGATGAAAAAAGTTCAAATAGTGCCTGACTTTTTTATTTCAACCACAATAGTCTGTTTGGCGCCTCCAAAATGTTGTGACCCATAGAATGAATGATTTGCTGTTATCACCAGTAAATCTGACCTGCACAAATAATGGTACAGCTGCATAACAGCATCATAACTGGTTAAAGTTGATTAATATTTCTTGTGATGTCCCATGATGTTAAGGAGTCTGTTCATGCTGGTAGAAGCAAAGAATCCTAACATCACTTCTGGCTTTGGGTCTTTGCTCCTGTCATTTGCTCCTGAAATACACAGCATGAATAGATCTTCATGATGGGCTGTCTGAGGGGCAGGGGCGAAAAAAACTAAAAGCACAACTTGGACATGGTGGGGAAAAATGTTATGCATTGAAAGTAAAACACTACCAGTCCCTGGTTTAGATTAAAATTCTGTTTTACAACTACTACCACAACTCAGTAATAAAAACACTCAGGGAAATATTTAAAGGTACATAGAGGAAAAATGATTTTCTAGTACACCCTTAAAAAAATGTTATTTTTTGACACAATAAATCATCACAATACAGTAACATCAGTTTTACCTGTCTTTTGGCTCTGCTGCTCCTCGGACTCTGATGTCTTCTCAGTAGGACAAAAAGAGATCGTCTCTGGTGGGGACAGAGGGCTGATGGCAATCGATGGCATATAAATGTGTCATCACATTTATTGTGTCATCAAAATAACATGTTTTGTGTCAGTTTCTGCAAAAAATGTTTTGCATGCTGCATCTTATTCTACACACCCAAATGTGTTAACTGGTCAATCACATTATGTATCTGCCATCAGCCCTCTGTCCCCACCAGAGACGATCTCTTTTTGTCCTACTGAGAAGACATCAGAGTCCGAGGAGCAGCAGAGCCAAAGTACAGGTAAAACTGATGATTCATTTACAGCCCTGTACTGTTAGGAACTACGTCAAAAGCAGAATCTACCAGTATTTCAACTTGGCCTGCCTGCATTCAGACTTAATAAGCGGATAGCATGATGGTGGGAAGCAGGGTCACTTTCTTTGGCTTATGGCAGCTCAACGTAGCAGTCTAGCTAATGCAGCACGGTGGCACAGTGGTTAACACTGCTGCCTCACAGCAAGAAGGTCCTGGGTTGGAATTTTCCAGACGCCTCGGCGGTTGGGGAGTTTGCGGCTGAGGCAGGGCCTTTCTGTGCGGAGTTTGTGTGTTCTCCTCGTGTTTGTGTGGGTTCTCTCCGGGTGCTCCGGCTTTCTCCCACAGTCCAAAAAAGAAGGTACTAAAAGTGACTTCTGGCGCCATTTTTGTGAGAGGATTACAATTCCGTGGCTAAAAACGACAAACTGGGGTGACGTAGATCGACACAGACGGGCTGAATTTGATCATAACTAACTGGTTTTGAGTCTGAAGAGGTTGAAGATGTGTATTCTTCTGCATACGACGGCCTTTCTGTGCGGAGTTTGCGTGTTCTCCTCGTGTTTGTGTGGGTTCTCTCCGGGTGCTCCGGCTTTCTCCCACAGTCCAAAAAAAAAGGTACTAAAGTGACTTCTGGCGCCATTTTTGTGAGAGGATTACAATTCCGTGGCTAAAAACGACAAACTGGGGTGACATAGATCGACACAGACGGGCTGAATTTGATCATAACTAACATTAATAGATATGGATACCAGTACTTGTTTTGAGTCTGAAGAGGTTGAAGATGTGTATTGTTCTGCATACGACGGACCACAAGCTCATAATTATGAGCCTCCAAGGTGTCAAAGAGACCATGAGCAGAACAGAGTTAGGAGAAATAACTTACTCTGATAACCTTTACCTGCAGCGTAATGACTTTAACAAGTTTTATTCCATCAGCCTGTCTGAACTTTTAGATACAGTGTCACATATGAGAGTGTCTTCCAGCCCTCTTGATGTGATACCAACAAAGTTTTTACTTAAAATAATGGATTTTACTGGGCCCCATTTGCTTTCTGTTTTCAACAGTTCCCTATCTACGGGTTGCGTCCCTGATCATTTTAAAACTGCATGTGTGAACCCGCTTTTAAAAAAAAGTGGTCTGGAACCTTCCCTCCCTGAAAATTACACACCGTTACCCAAGTTGCCACTTATTTCAAAACTTTTAGAGAAAATAGTGTACAAGCAATTTCTATCAGCACTGGAAAATAATAACACTTTTGAAAAATTTCAATCTGGTTTCCGGAAGTTCCACAGCACCAAAACAGCCCTGCTTAAGGTCACAAATGACCTTTTAATGGCTGCTGACGATGGCAAATGCACAGTTCTTGTTCTCCTGGATCTTAGCTCGGCCTTTGACACAATCGACCACAACATCGTCCTCGACAGACTGAGGCGCTGGACAGGGATTTCTGGTACAGCACTGCAGTGGTTTTCATCTTATCTATCAAACAGGAAATTCTGCGTCTCTGTTAATAACTATGTGTCATCCTTTGCGTGTGTTAAATATGGTATGCCTCAAGGGTCAGTTTTGGGGCCAATCTTACTTTATTTATACATGCTTCCTCTTGGGCATATTTTACAAAAACCTGATGTGTCTTACCATTTTTATGCAGATGATTCACAAATGTACTTACCCCTGAGATCCTCTGACCCTAATATGCTAGATTCACTAAATGGCTGCCTGTGTGAAGTAAAGGATTGGATGTCACAAAATTTTCTCCAACTAAACTCTGACAAAACTGAAATCGTGTTGATTGGGCCCCAGCAAATGATCACACAAATCCCACCATTTGCTGGTCCCCTAACAGATCATATCAAGCCTGTTGCTAGGAATCTGGGAGTGTGGTTTGATGGAAACCTACATTTTGAACATCATATGACAAAGCTTGTACAGTCATGTTTTTATCATCTAAGAAATATTTCCAAAATACGTTCTATACTATCTTTTCAAGACACAGAAACCATTTTACATGCTTTTATCTCATCATGCCTGGATTTCTGCAACAGCCTTTTTACCCGCTTGAACCAAAAATCTATTAACAGACTTCAGAATGTTCAAAACTTTTAACCAGAACTAGGAAACATGATCATATCACTCCTGTTGTAGCGTCTCTACATTGGCTCCCTGTATGTTTTAGAATAGATTTTAAGATTTTACTGATGACTTTTAAAGCTCTCAATGGCCTCGCACCCCCGTATATCTCTGACCTGTTAGTACCTTACATACCAGGACGTCCCTGAGATCCTCAGGCAGAGGTCTCTTGTCTGTTCCACATGCCCGGCTGAAAACTAAAGGGGACAGGGCCTTTTTAGTCAGGGCCCCAAAGCTCTGGAACAATCTGCCTGAGGAAATTAGGTCAGCCAAGTCAGTGATCTCCTTTAAATCTCTTCTTAAGACATACTTTTATCAGAGAGCCTTTCCTGATTTTATCGAAGTTCGAACTGTTGTGTACTGTTTTCTTAAAAATGTTTTTACCTTCCTATTTTTGCTCTGTACCATTTTATTTGATCTGTTTTAGTTGTTGTGTGACACTTGATCCTGTCTGTTTTATTTTGTTGCCCTTGTGAAGCACTTTGTAATGTGAATTTTGAAAAGTGCTCTATAAATAAAGATTATTATTATTATTATTATTATTATTATTATTATTATTATTATTATATTGTTATGATCCCACCCTGGCTTACAGAACAGGATGTAAATGTCAATGTTTCTTCACTGTCACACTAAAATAAATAAAATAAATCAGCTGCTGACTCATTTACGTCAGCTCCCTCAGTTGCTGAACTTGCCAAACTAAACCAAGCTTAAGAAAACTAAAAAGTAAAAAAAAAAAAAAAAAAGTAATAATAATTAAATAAATAAATAAAAAAAAAAACAGTAACTCTGCCAAGGTGTCTCTTTTGGGTCACTTTGCCGGTCCCAAGCCCGGATAAAGGAGGAGGGCTGGGAGCAGTTCCGACCCAACATAACAGTCTTTTGATTAAATTTGATATTCAAACATTTAACAACAAAACAAAATTGATTTATGTAATGTGGGTCTAGACAAAGTATTTATTCATGAAGTTATTTTGAGAAGTGATGACCTATTTTCAATGGCAAACTTAAAAAAAACAGAATCAACAGAAGAAAGTACAAAGGGTGTTTTTTACTCAATTTTTGTCTCTGTCATCACATTATTCCTCTCTCCTACAGCATCCATTACAATTACATGCAAATTTCATGCAATAGACTTTTGCCTGTGTCCCTGTGTGCATACACATGCTTAGTTCAGGTGGCTCACTGAACCTCCTAGTGGCCATATGCAAAACTACATGCAGGGGCTTTTATAATAACACTGATATTAAAAATAAATAAATAATAATTCAAATGGTAAATTAGCTGTTTGATTGTGATTATTATTATTTTTTAATTATTATTTTCTAATTATTTTATGATTATCTATCCTGCCCCCTATACCAACAGATATTGTATGTAAATGATTCATAGTTTGGTCCACACTTCTGTTTTCCTGACTGTATTAAGAGTTTCATACCTTTCATACAAGCAATAGATCTTCATGTTGTGTATTTCATCTTTATTTTATTTCATCATTCTATCCTTATTCAGTCTCTAATCATAACTTTTACAAAACAGCAAATCCTTCTAAATGAATTCAGTAGTTATGAATTAAGTTTCTGATTACCAATGATTAATCTTAATGTCAAGATTGAATATTTGCCTCACTTAGATTCAGTTTCAACACTAAATTGCCGGATGGTAATCAAAATATTGTGTATTTAAACAGCAGTTATTATTTTACTGACTGAATGAACTGGGAGTCTGAACTCTGTCTCCTCTTCCTGGTGTGTGTGAGTTTTCTCCCTCTCCCTCTCATTCTCATGAATGAGTGAATTGAGAACAGGTGGTGCATGACTGCTGCAGTGTGATTGGTTAGGGGGCGCGTCCCCAGGCCTGTTTGAACAGGAGCAGACTGCACTCTGTCCACAACAAAGTGGCAGCATGGTGTTATAGTTTGACTTGTTATAATAAGCTTTGTAGGAGAGTCAACGCAAGACTGATTGTGCTTGATAGAGTTTGTTGAAAGATTGCAGAGATTGTGTGTAAAGTCAATTAAGACTTGAACTTTTGTAAATACCTGTAAATAGTGGGGCAGTTCAGGAGGGGGGAGAAGCCTTTTGTTTTGAAACCCTCTCCTCCTGTTTTCTAATTTAGGAGATTTGTCATTTGATTACTTTTGTTTTGGTTAGGGAAGTTTAGGGTTATTTTAGATTGTTTTTGTTTGTTATTTTGGCATTGTTCTTCCTCTGAAGAACAGTTAAAAGCTGCTCCTTTTGTACTCTGCAAACTTGGTTGCTGGCCTTCTTGGGAGTAGGAAGACTGGAGGACCTATTCATGTTGTGTCAGGGGTTCTCCTAGACCAGAGGTCTGCAACCTGAGGCTCTGGAGCCACAAGTGGCTCTTTAGCTCCTCTCCAGTGGCTCCCTGTGACTTTGGCAAAAAATGATATGGAAATAAATAACATTTTATTTTCTAAATATTTTTCATATTTCATTTTTTGAGTTTTGAGCCCAAGTCAAATTCTTCAGTTTTAAAAAAGTCTTACCAACTGCTGATCTTGTGTTGAGATCATTTACTTTCCTTCTTTAGATTAACTCAAAACTTTGAGTTTTACAAACCCCAGAATGTTGTATTTAAAAAATTATAGTGTAAACCATTTAATTTTAAGGCAACAAAATAGTAACAAATCAGGTTCACAGTTAACTGTGACCACATTTTGAAAAACAATAGTTTTGTGTTTTTCTAACTTTAACCTCTACTTAAAGTTTATCTTAAGAAGAATAGTAAATTATGTCAACTAAAGGTGAACTAAAAATTTGTACAAGTTTGAGTTGGGAACAAAAGATTTCAAAAAAGTGTTAATATTTCATCAACTAAAACATGCATCAAAGACTGTGTCTGTGGCTCGGTGTCTTTTTCTCTACACTGTGATGGTGGCTCGGTGTCTTGAGTCTTCATAAGCTATGGCTGTCAAAAAAAAAACAGCCAGAAAAGAGACAATTTAATAGCTGTGGCTCCAGACAGATTTTTTCCCCCTTTTTTGGCCAAAAATGGTTCTTTTGATCATAAAGGTTGCAGACCCCTGCTTTAGTCCAATGCTTTGTCAAACATTTTATAATATAGCAATGCTTATCGAATATAGGCATCCATACAGCCAAAGATGATACCACATGTTAGCTTATTTTTGTAGTGGTTTTGAGATATATAGGATGTAATGATACTAAAGAAAATGCACCGGTTTATAGCAGGCCTTAAAGGTTTAAAGTTTGTGTACATCTACAATAATCATGTGTTCTGAGGTCTGGTTCATGTGTCATGTGTTTTCCTTCACATAGACTTTAAATTGAGATGTTGTAATTTCAGAAACACTAAGAAACTGCTCTTTCAGTGGATATGAAGTAGTTATTTTTATTAAGTATTCTACCCATTGCGAGGTTAAACTCAACAGATTTTTTTCAATGACTTGTGTCGTTTAAATTACTTCTTGATATCAGAATAGTAAGGACACAGCAAGGTAAATAAAACAAACAAATCTCATGGATATCATAACAGGTTAAAATGAGATATACAAAATAGTTGGTAGGCTGAGACTGAGCAGAGTTTGCAACTTTCAGTACAATGAGTAATGCAACAATTGTTGTGAAAACTGTAAGGGGTAAACTAAATTACAAAACTATAAGAATACAAGCAATGTAACAGTTACTTTGGATATTCTAACGATAAAGATAGGAATATTTCTAAAACATAAAATAATGCTGTTTAGATGAGTTACAAAAAATAAAGATAGAAATGTAAACAAATGTAAACAATGCTAATGCATAAAATGAAAACTGGAGATACAAATATTTATATATAATGAATTGTAAAACTTGTAAGAATATCTATAAATACTGCATCACAAGTGACCTGATTATTATACATAGAACATACAGTAAAAACAAAATTTTTGAAACAATATTTTCATAGTTGTAGCCGTAGTTCTTGGTGTGAATGGCCTTTTAAGGTGAATAAAGCAATCAGATTTCTGCATGCCATTTAAATGATTTCTTGACTGTCCACATTCATTTCTCATAGTCAAGTACACTGATTAAATCAATGAGTCTGTCAGTGTTGATTTATAGGAATCTGATTAACGAATAATGATGTGATTTTCAGCTGGGTGTGGTTGTTGGCTCATTCAGAAACTGTACATTTCATCCAGACTTTCAATAGCATCTTCTTTCGAGTATTTTGTCCAATAGTGGGGAATTTCTCCTCTGCCACTGAATTTTAAGTTATAGTGATCTTCCAGTTGCTTTTGAAAGTTACACACAAACCACATCCAATACGTCGGTTTGGACTCATCAGGGGTAATTCTCCAATTAGCAAACCCTGGGCCTGCATTTCGGTACTCTTTGTAGGGAATGGGCTCTGTTAAATCTCTATGATGGAAAAAACTTCCATCACTTGCTACACTTGTTGTGCAGAAATCGATCACAAACTCATCTGAGTTTCTGACATGCATACCACAGATTGCAGCAGGTCGATGAAAAGGCACACTGTGGTCACAAGGACTGTGATCTGCTATGCTGCTGGTACAAACAGCTTCACAGAATGGACACTTTCTCCAGCAGCATTTACACAGCATATCGATGAGGATTTGATCAGGCTTCAGCCTGAATTCCTCCATTTTACACAATGAGAGGCTGCCCATCTCCTTTGTTATTGGCATAAAGCCTTTTTCTATCTCTTCTTTAAGAAAGTCAAAATTGTTTATGTCACTGAAGTTTTGAGAACAAATGGTGAATGTTAGTTCATGTCCTAAAAAACTGGAAAATTCCTTCACCCACATTTCCGTGTTTCCTCTCTCTCTTCTGACTTTCTCTGTTGCAGCAAATAAAGCTCCACTCACAAGCTTACTGATGTCGTCAGCATTTTTCTTGAGTATAGTCCGTGCTTTATCTGCTTGTTCTTCGAAAATGTATTTCTTCACTTTCTCTTTTATGAAAGTCTCTACTTGCTTCCTTGGGTGTTTGATGTAAGTGAGAAAATCGTTAAAGTTCTCTTTCTCTGCCAGTGACTTCAACACATTTTTTTCCAAGTTCAGCCTGTTCCCACTGAATGCTGGGAAACTGCACCTCATCACACCAGCAATATCAATGGCAGTCTTGTTACAGACGGACTCAATGGTGGAACTCTTCAGTTTTTCACATATCAGTTCTCCAAGCACAACAGCAGATGAGTTTCCTTTGCAGAAGCTTCTGAAAATGTTGTAATATTGCATTTTCTTGCTTTCTAAATAACTGAGTGCATCGTTGTTCATTTTGTATTTCTTGTGGGACTCTGAAAGCCAATGCTCTGCTTTGTCAAATACATGCAGTAAGAGATCAGCTAGAAACTCTTTCCTCAGAGTACATTTCCTCTTTGATTCAAATTCTGTCACCTTTTTATTTACATTGTTGGCCACTTCTTGCAAGTAAGTTGGACTGTAGCCACTTTTAGTGACGGGTTTGCTCATAATTGCATCGAGAGACTGTGTGACAACATCATCAACAAGTGATCTCATCACTTTCTGGGCTTCCCCCTCATTTTGAAACCATTGGTTACCTTTGTGTTTGAGTAGAGACACATACTGAGAATAATCTCCATCCTCCATTTTTTTGTAGCTAACACTGCTTTTGGATTCTTCTATAACAGACCACTGAAAACCATGCTCTCGAAGGATAGTTAACTCATCGTCTTTCAAGTTGATGTCTTCAATAGGTTTTATATGTGCAGTTAATTCAGCCACCCAGCCACTCCAAACAGAGTTGAACTGCTTTTTAAGTTCATCTTCATCTTTTGCCTTGTCTTTTAACTGGTGAGCAAGATCTTTGCTCTTTTCTAGCAACTTGTTCTCAAACTCTGTCTTCTTGTCATCAAGCTCTTTACAAGCATTCCTCTGCTTGATGACTTCATCCAGTTTTCTTTTAACGCCTGCCACTTGTTCTTCATGAAACTCCTTGATTTTGCTTTCAAATCGGTCTCGCCACTGACCCAAAATTTCTACATCTCTGTCTTCGTCAAAGTATGTTGTCATTGCTTTTGTGATCTTTTTGTAGGTTTCACTGATTTCTTTAAAGAGATAATTGAGATCAACTGTGTCAAGTTTTCCATTTTCAATTCTAGTATGAAGCTGGTTTTCAATGGTCAGCATTTTGCTCCTCAAGGCCCAGGTCCAGTTCCCATACTCAACCTCAAGTTTTCTGTAGACTGCAATTTCAAGCGTGTTTTTGAAACTGAAAACAAAGTTTTCATTCAACAGGGCATTGCACAGGTCCAGGATTTTGATTTTGAACTGTGAGAGAGTCATCCCAGCAGTTTGTGAAGCTTTAGATAGGATGAAGTTCTTCAGCTCTTGGACACTCTCACTATAACCTGGATTTGGAGGAGCCATCGGTGGACTTCCTTCCCATAGTTGGGCAAAGTATTTCACATCTTTTTGTACATCAAATGCAATGATGTCACTGAAGCATTCAGCATCACAAACCTCCTCTTTTGCAGCTAGTTGGGCCATCTGGTCCAGCTTTTCTTGCAGGCATCTCTTGCCGTCCATGGCTTTCTCTGCAGCGGCAATATCTGTAACATTCTGGTGAACAAACACACAACTTGGAGAAAGTTTCACTTTCTTCATTCTCATGAAAGCCTGAACTACAATCTGCAGTACATCTTGCATCTCAACTGTATTCTCTCCAAAGATATTGATCACTGTCATGTTTGCCAGACCAACAACAAGTGTTGCTAGTTCATTGTCATGGTGAAGAGTAGTGTCAAATTCCAACTCAAGAGGACGCAGTCCTTCAGTGTCCACCACCACAATGTAGTCAAACTGAAAATCATTCTTGATCTCCTCTGACACTTTGACCAGCTGAATGAAGGCACCCTTGGTGCACCTGCCGGCACTCACTGCAAACTCTAATCCAAACATGGCATTCAACATTGTTGATTTTCCACTGCTCTGTACACCTAAAACTGACAAAACAAAAACTCTTTTGTTGTCCAGTTTCTTGATGACTTCATCTAGAAGACTAGAGATCCATGTTAAAGGCACATGACTTGCATCACCATCCATTAACTCAATTGGGTGCCCTGATATCATCAGATCTGCAGCCAGTTCAGGGTATTTAGACCAGCTGGTCTGTCCAGTCTTTCTTTGTTTCTGCAGAGATGCATGGGCTTCATAGATCTGTCCCATTTCTCTCAAGATGTGCTCCAAGCCAAAAGTTGCTGACTGTAGTTTTGTTGATATTTTACTGAGCTCAGTTTGCTTATTTCTTAGCTGATCAGAGTTGTCGTGGTTCTTTTTCAATGTCAAGACCTCTGACCACTTTTCATTATAGCTCTGGCGAACTGAAGAAAGATCATCTGCACAGAGGGCATCTATTAAGATTTGAGTCCATCTCAGGAAATACTCTTTGTCTGTTGATGGCAAACATGAGAGACTTTCAATGAACAACTTCATCAGCTCACTAGAGGACACACTGCATTGTTTTTGCCGGATATCCATCAGTTCCTGTTGCCTTTTACATTTCTCCTTCTCAATGTGTCCTTTGAGGCGATACAGTTCTTTTTTTGTCCTGCACCACTCATGCCACAGTTGGCCTTGACAGGGGAGAAATCTATCTTTGATCTTTGAAACATCTGTGGCCTGAAGCAAATTTTCTATTTTCATTGCAGCAGATTTTCCTTGTAGGCAGGCTGTGTCATCTTCATCCACCCTGATTCCAGGGACCTTTGCCATGGTTTCAAGCTGGAAGGATGCATATGGTTTTAACAAAATGCTCCTAATGATTCTTGTTAACTCCTCAGAAACATCTGACTGGCTTTTGTCCTTCAGACCCATTTTGTATTTTCCTTTTATCTCCACTGTATCACAGTTCTCCTCAACAATGAGACAAATAAGGGGCTTTGGAGACCTGAAAAGGGCTGAGATAACTGCACTACTATTGTCACCTTTTTCTAGAGTTGGCACAAGAACAATATTCACTGAAGATTGGTCAGTCAGTATGTCCCGCTGTTTTTCAATCAACAGAGCATCACCATGAAGATTACAGAAGGCAATGCAGTCAGTGAAGGCATCACTGGGTTTTCCAGCAGGGCAGTACCACGCAATCTCTGCCATTCCATCCATCAAATGGCGAGACTTGGTGCTACCTGGGCAGTTTCTGTGGAAGAAGGTACTGTGACGGTCGTTGATCAAAGTGTTCATCAGCTGAGATTTAGACAGAGACAGTGAACCCAGGCGAAAGAATGACACCATGGGTGTCTTAGCTTTGCAGATGGGCATACTCTTCAAGGTGACAACGTATGAATTACCTTTGATTTCAGTTATTTTCCATGTTTTCTTTATTTTTCTAAAAGTCCATAGAGGACAGTCAATTTCCTTTGTGACTGGGTCAGGAACAAGCAAAGGTAAGGCATACTGACATTGTGAGAGTTTTGTAGTTATGTTCTGCTTAAGGAAGCTGTCTGAGCAGTGAAATGCTGCCATTTGAACATCCATTGGATGCACATGAATCTGTTTTGATTGATCAACATCAACAACAGTACTGTAAAAAGCGTCTAAATCTCTTTCTTCTGTCTCACCAGTGGCTAAAACAGGCATTGAATGGCTCACCTCAGGACTGTCTTGTCTTACAGGAATATATCTGGCTCTGTAGTCTATCATCATCAACCTCTGAAGAAAAGTAGGAACTAGATCTTTCTCACATGTGTCATGGACCTGTTTCACAGGTGGACCTATTTTAAGAACATCTGCTGGTGTCTTCTGTTGATGCTTGTCTTGAAGGTGAATTCTGCTGAACAGTGTTTCAGCTTCTCTTTGATGCTGATTCTTCCTTCTGATCTCAGACTGCTGTAAATAAGTAAATAAGCATGTATGTAAAATGATAACATCATGCAACCAGAGGTAAATGGTCCAAAAGATCTTATTAAATTAAATTATGGGTTTTTACCTTATCCTTGTCTCCACCCACGGTACCTGCAATAGAACAATTAACTTCATTATAAGAGGGTTAAGTAAGAGCGTTAAGTAACATACCAACCATTCTTGAGAATTGGGACAAATCATGTCCAACCAAAAATATTATTATTTCTTTCATTCCAATATTTTAGTGAAAATGTATTCTTTATGGCTTTATATACATAATTTATTAAATGTTTTGCTTTGCCTGAATTTTTTGATTTCTAAACTTGCTAAAATTTGCTTGAGGTCGTGCCAAATGAACCAGGTTCATTACTACAAATGACCCTTCTCACATTGCAAAATACAATGCAACCCAGTTCCAAAAGAGTTGGGATATTGTGTGTAGAGTCTTTCAATATAAGGCCATTCATTATTCATCTCAGACAGGTTTCCATTTAACAGGTTTAGTGTCCATCACAGGTTAAGTATCCATTTAACAGTTTCAGTTCCGATACACTGCCAAAACTTCCATGCTGCCACACACGGTCAAAAAACTGTTTGCTTTCCCCGTCCACACACCTGCTGCTCATCATCTGCCCCTTACCTGTATTACCTTCTGAACTAGTGCTCCACCCCGTGTACAAACAACAAAACTGCACCTCTATTTACATATAATTACCTCTAATTAATTAAACAAGAAACAAAAGAAACAAAAAGTATTACTGTGGCTCCAACATTGTATAAAACAGAAATAAAAAGAGGATGCAATGCGACCTGTATTCAGTTGAGTACAGTACAAATACAAGATATTTATGATTAAACTGATTAACTTGGCTGTTTTTTTGTAAATATACATGTATACACAACATACAAATAGATTTCATTCTGAATTTAAACCCTGCAACACATTACAAAAACGTTGGGACAGGAGTATGTTTACCATCACATTTTCTTTTAACAACACTCTAAATTAGTAAATTAGTGTTAGTAAATGTAAATTAGTAAATGTTTGGGAACTCTGAACACTAATCTTTCTCATTCTTGCTTGATATATGACTTCAGGTGCTCAACAGTCCGGGGTCTCTGTTGTCATATTTTGTGCTTCATAATGCATCACACAATTTAAATGGGAGACAGGTCTGGACTGCAGGCAGGTCAGTTTAGTACCTGAACTCTGTTACTACGAAGACACACTGTTGGGACATATGGACAGTGTCTCCATGAAATAAGCAGGGATGTCTCTGAAGACATCTGGATGGCAACATATGTTACTCTAAAACCTGTATGTACCTTTCAGTATCAATGGGGCCTTCACAGATGTGACAGTTACCCATGATGCCATGGGCACTAACACACCCTCATACCATCACAGATGCTGTCTTTTAGCATCTGTTAGCGCTGGCTACAATTTGGATGGTCCTTTTTAGCCTGGAGGATACAATGTCTGTGATTTCCAAAAACAATCTGAAATGTGGACTAGTCAGACCACAGCACACTTTTCCACTTTGCGTCAGTCCATCTCAGATGAGCTCAGGTTCAGAGAAGTCTGCAGTGTTTCTGGATGTTGTTGATGCAGTGCTTCCTGAGATGTCAAAGGTAATGGGTATTGAATGTTGGTTTTCAGTCTTGCCCCTTTTGTACTGACATTTCTCTGGATTCTGTGAATCTTTTATTGATATAATGGGTTGTAAACAGTGAATTCCCTAGATTCCTTTAAATTGTGCATCGAGAAAGCTTGATCTTAAGCTGTTGGACTATTTGCCCAAAGTGGCAGATTTTAACAAAGTGTTGAACCTCACCTCATTCATGCTTATGAAGGACTACACTTTTCAAGGACGCCCTTTAATACCCAATCACAATGCTATGTTACCAATTAACCTTTTTCCTTTTGGAACGTTCCAAACAGGTGTTTTTTGAGCATTACACAACTTTCCCAGTCTTCTGTCACAACTTCTTTGGAACATGTTGCAGGCATCAAACTCAGAAATAGTGTACAAAAAGCAATCGAGTATATCAGTTTCAACATCATGTCATGGTACTGTTTCAAGTCAACAGAGGTACAGTTTTGACAAGATAATGTGAATAGAAACTTTTTTCTGAACTCACCTTTGTTTTGTGTTTTCCAAGTTCTGTCCAGTTGGTGTAGCTGCAGCTGCAGTATTGTCACAAAGCCTACTAGTCGTTGTACTGTTTATAGAGATCAGAGGTTATAACTTTTAATTCCATCACAAACCCCTCCCACCTAGATGTAACAAACTTGGCGTGATATGATAGGTAGAATGTGTCTTGTAGATCCATGTGACCATTACTTCTAAATCAGTGAAAGCTAAAAGGAAAGTATGCACACACACACACACACACATATATATGTATATATGTGTGTGTGTACATATATATATATTCATATATATTCCAGTGAAATATTTCCAATGAGAACCATGTTGTCTTCAATTAGAGAATTACAGGTGGTTCAAAGCTTCACAGAACTTCATCTGCCCAGCTCTAGTTAACACTCAAACAGTTCATACAATGACTTCTTTAATTCTTGAAGGTACCTGTGAGTCCATAAAAAGCCTCTTTCATGGAGCAGCTGTCTCTGTGGCCAATGGAGAAAAATAAACAGCAGTGAACATATATAGTGACCAGGTCAAACCAAATAACACACAAGGGGAAAACAAGTTGGCCAACTACAACTAGTACAAGAAAATAAACTAACTAACTAACTTCTACATAGATATCAGAGCCAGTGGCAAATTTGAAAAGGTCATGCCGGGATAAGGCTGTTTTTAGCGGGGTAACATGAATGCTAACAGCCCGGTCATCTTGCCAACTGGCGAGGTATGCTGGCCGTCCCGTTAACAGGACGACACATCTCCGAAAACTAAGAAGCAAATTTTAAACTACTGGTCATCAAAAATTTAACACTGTTTTTAAAAACACCACTTGTACAGAGCAGTAAAATATTCTCTGCATCTCCAACCGTGTGCAGATATGTACCAAAAATGGTAAAAGGACATTCATCCCCAAATCCAATTTTTTTCCTCTCATCTGTTCATCTATCTAGACAGTTCTGGTGAGTTGCAGAGTTTTGAAAATGTCTGTCTTCTCTCAAATATAATGGAACTAAATAACACTTGACTTGTCGTAAAAAAATAAGTTTTACATTAATGTCTCTTTCTCCAGTTTCATGTAGAAACTGTGTATTAACCTAATCCAAGTATCAGAATATAGAAGTAATGCAAACTGATTACTTTCTGTTACTTTTGGATTGCCTCAGTATATATTATGGTGAATTGTTTAGCCTGCTGTTTAAAAGGTGTGGCCAAGCCTCTTGGGCATGCCCATCAGTGAAAGTCATATCATATGTTCAGGCCTGGACTGTTTCAGGGACATTTGTCCATTTCTACCTTGTGCATATAAAGGTGTCGAGACAATTGTGGAAAAGTAGTTCCACAATTAGAAAGTAACAATGAGTAACTTACAAAGTAAGTAACAACAAACATTAAATATTCAATATTAATACCAACACTCTAATGCCATCTTTGAATGAGAATTTATTCTATTTCTCTCTCTCTCTCTCTCTCTCTCTCTCTCTCTCTCTCTCTCTATCTCTATGTATATATATATATATATATATATATATATATATATATATATATATATATATATATATATAAAACTATAAAATAGTTTTCACTGTGCCACATTCAAAATAAGAGTCCCAACCTCCGTCTCTGCCTGCAGGTTGACAGTGGCATCAAAATATGAAAAGTTTATCGATCTTCAAAGGAACTGGAGAAAATTGTATGATCTTCGAGAATCATTTCATCATGCATATTTTTATTTATTTTATTTTTTAAAAAACATAAATATAGTAATTAGGGCTTTCAGATTTAATTTAAATTTAATTTTAGATTCATTAATTCTAAAAATATATATATATAACACAAATGCAAAATGAAAATAAATAATATTTGCATAACTGTTTTGGCCACACTGTTGCGCTTATCAATATGCGTTATTTCATGGAAAGTATTAAAAATCTTTTTAGGATAAGATTTTTTTTTTTTTTTTTTTTACCATAAAATCATCATATCTATGTTCAAAATTTAACTAATTTATTAATTGATCTTATAAACCTAAAATCCATTATTAAACCTAATCGATTTTTTTTTTTTTTCATATTTAATTTTAGGGACTTTGAAGGCAGCACAGTGGAAAAATAACTGATGATTCAGCTGCAAACAAAATCAAAATAAAATCAGAATACTAAGTTTTATATTCAATTTGCACTCAAAATAAAATAAAAATTACAAATCAATCTTGAATCTTTTTTAATATCCACAACATACACAGTGAACCAGAGCAGCCTGTAGGGGGCGTTGCTCTGCTGGTGTCTTTAAAGACAACACGTCCTCAAGCAGGATTCAATCCAACACTGAGTTGAAGTTAAATCTTAGCAGGTCATCCTCTTGAACTGTCTCTCTGCATCAACTTCAGCTCAAAACTAACCCAAGGACTGAACCTGCTTCCTCAGAACTTCAGTCGCAGCCAAAAACAGAGACCACTAGCTGAGTGAGCGGAGCTGCAGGTCAGAATCACTTCATGTGAAAGCAAAGTCAAATCCATATTGCTGATTTCATCTTACAATCATTGCATTTCTATTGCTAATTCTCTCTTCAGATATTGCAATTTTTAGGTGCAGTTTTGTGTTTCTTTTTAATCACTTCTAAATAAAGACTTTGAAATAATTTCAGTCAAAGTGAATGAACTGATCCCAACCTGTAGAATAAAAGTGTTTCCCACTGCACTAAATTTTATTGTTAATATCAATATGTTGGTTGCATGAGTCAGTTTGTCTGCACAGAAACAACATGCAAACTACCAACATGCTTACAACCTCTGGAAAAACTACACATCTGCACAACTTTTCAAGTATGACAGATTCTTCTGCACATTACAGATTATTATTATTATTTTTTAAAGAAAAACAATCCTGTCTGCAGTATAAAGCTCCTTCAGTTTTTGTTTTTAGTGTTTCAGGTCTGAGCTGTTTGTATCTGACATCCTGATCCCAGACAGATTTTTTTCTCCAAAGTCACTAAACTCCATCGACAAAATCTGTCATTTTAACTTGCAGAACATCATTGTTGCTCATCCGCCATGACCCCGATCTGTTAGTTAAGTGCGCCTGATGTGCAGCCAGAGGTGTGACCACTGAAGCAAATGGACAAATGGTTTTGGTTGGCCGATGTCCAAAAAGACAACGGGTCCAACCAACTGCTCCATTCACTCCCATGTTAAGCAAGAAACAAAATTTCTGGAAGAAGAAAGCAGATGATTCCAGTTTTTTCCATCATGGTGGGGGCCTCATTTTTCACACCACAGAAATAAAATTTGCACCATCGTGTTCAGCAAACTGTCCTCTCACTCACTGTATGCAGTTTTTAGCTGTAGCAATTACTGTGTTTCACTAAACAGCTGTAGTTTGAGGGGTAAGTTGACCTTTGACTCTTTTTGGAGTAATTAAAATTGACTGTACTGTTGCACACAGGTGATTGGCCAATTTCACCAACATGAGTTCTTTGTAGTTAAAACCTCATTCAGAGACAATTACACCTGAAGCAGCTCATGGATTGAAATTATTAACGGTTTAAAATGACTGTCTCTCTCTCTCTCTCTCTCTCTCTCTCTCTCTCTCTCTCTGTCTGCCATCTGTCTGTTTCTGTCTGTCTTTGTCTTTCTATGTCCAATTTTGACATTTTTGTCTTCAACTGTTCATAAATTCAAACCTTGATCTGCTTCAGGTTAAATTCTCTCTTTCTTTTGGTTCTTTCATTATTCAAATTTCTCTGTGCTGTAACATACAGGTGATTGGCCAGTTTCATCAACCTGAGGCTGGTCCTGTCTTCTGATTGGTGGATTGACCTAAAGCTGTTTTTACAGAAAGAATTACACCTGAAGCAGCTCAAAGTGTGAAGTTATTAACAGTTTAAAAACACTGCCTGTCTGTCTGTCTCTGTCTGTCTTTCTGTGTCCAACTTGGACATTTTAGACAGCAGTCTTTTTTAACTGTTAATAAATTCAAAGTTTGAGCTGGTTAATGTTAAATTTATTCATTCATTCATGAAATGTCCATCTCATCTACACAGTGGATACATGTCCACTCACAGTTGCTGGGCAGAAATTGACGAGGCTGATTGTGATTGGCTTAATTGAATGTCTAGCTCTGAGTCTAATATCCATGTCTGCCTACTGATATTTTTAATGTCAACCATATTGTTCTTCTGTCCCGCTTACTCACACACCTTCTCATATATACACACACACACAAAAGCTGTTCTTTGTGTCTGTAAGGGGACTTTTATTGACACACACTTTCACCCATATACATACAAACACACATGATAATGCATGCACATACACAGAGACACACACTCACATACATACACACACGTGTGTGACAGTGCGTGCATGTGCACACAGACACACAGCCTCAATGATACATCTACTGCTATTAATACTTCTGGCAATATGATGGAGATACTAGTCAGCAGTGAGCATCAATCACACTCAAAATTTTCTAGTTATATTTTAGTGTGCTTTGCTCTGTGTTTGTGCACTTTTGTGTGTGTTTATGTGCTTTTGGTGTATGGTTGTTTGCGCTAGTATGGACGTGCCATTAATCTGCTATTATCTGTGCTGATGTGCTTCTGTGCTTTTGTATGATAGTTTGTTTTTCTCTCATATGTATATCATCAACCTGCCAAGGACTGCAGATGAAAATGATCCTGTATAGCTAAATCTGGCACGTTTACGTTACTTAAGTGATCAAGTTAATTCATGCGCACTGTCATTTCTTAAATAAAATTGACCTAAAACATAAAAGCATAAATTTATGACTAGAAAAACTTGACACAGAGTGCTGGGCTGCATTTCAAATTAATCTTCAGGTTCCAGCTTTAAGATGATGTTTACCACTTCAACATGGCATATACTATTGACCTGCAATCTGCCCTTAAAGGCCTCTATCTCCCACTGAAAAGGCAAGAATAAGTGCAGGGCAGGAAGGGATTCTAATGTGTTTAATCAGCAGCTGTGACACTGAAATTTCCTTTCATGGAATCAACAAAGGTTCATCATCTTATTTTATCTGATTACATCTTATCTCTCAGCCACGTTTCCTTCTTTCTGAATGCTCATACAGATGTTTGCAGGTGAACAGGCCGTTGTTTTTGTTGGTTCATGAAGATGATTCCTGTCTGAATGCCAAGGTTTTATTTTTGTCCTCACTACATTTTATAACTCCACATTGCTATGCAACAGGGACTACAGAGGTCAGAGAGTCAGTCCAGAAGAAAGAACAAGATGGATCAGGTACAGTCGATTGTCTCCCAACAGTGCCCTCTAGTGTCCAAAGTTGTACAAAGCAAATCAACCCTCGCTCTGCAAACTAACAATGTATTGAGGATATCTAGTATCAAAATTAATATTCAACCAAAATTTAACATTTGGAGAAAACAGAGCAGTGTTTCAGATTAGTGTCAGACTCAGACAGAGATCCGCTCATCAAAAAGTATCTTGTTATAAATCACTTGTGTAACAAGTATATCAAAGTACAAACACAAAATACTGGTATGGAAAATGTATTTAATTTGTCATTTGAAAAATCACTCATTCTTGAGAACTGTGACAAAGATGACTTTTGAGGGGTTCTGATTTTTACTCTTGGCTATTAAACCTTGTAACAGGCCAACCTCCTAGTGGTTAAACCTTTTATTTAATTAAATGTTGACTCTGACTGTGGACCCTGACCCTAACCATTCTATTTTTTAAAGTTGCTCAGAGTTCTCTTAATGTTAATCAAAATACACATTTTTAAACCTTGATCTAGAAGGACTACAGAGTTGACATGTTATGGTTGAGACACATCTTACAATCTTAAAATTTAATTTTCATCTGAGAGTTGATGCAACATCTGATAGCAATATTATTTAAAGAATTTGTCAAAAATAGAAACTTTACCTTCGCTTGGGCAGTATTCCTGACTTTTTTAAACCAGGAAATGAGACGGGGTGATTAAAACTGGGACACAACTTTTAAGTGCCGACATTTTCTTTAAAAAGTTGATAATAATAGCAGAGGTTCTTAAATTGTTTAAAGTTGTGTGTTCTTGTCTGGAACAATGGTGTTTTCTGGCACACAGCAAGCTTGAAAATGCTTGAAAAGTGCTTGAATGTGACTTTAGGAAAAGGTGTAGGAACCCTGAAACTGTGATTTTAGTTGACATGTGCAAAACTGATTTTGTGGACTTCAGAGCAGACAAAGTCTTGTGGATCCTCTGTGATAAGGGGCCCCTGATCCCCCAGGTTGGGAAGCAGTGTTCTAGAGTATAATTTCACCAAATTACTACCAACAGAGATGCATCATTTATTAATACCACAGAATAATGACAGGTTTTCCCCGCAGGACAGGAGAGGACACAACATCAGTGTAACACTACTATTGTGCAGGAATGAATGGTCAGAATGTTTGCATGAGCAGGCGAGAGTGAACTTAAGCTATGCAAAACCTAATGCTTCTTATGAAAACATATTTATGAATATTAAATTCAGTTCAGGGAGTTCAGTCAGTACTCTGCCATATTCTGCCAATAAATGTCCATAAATCTTACATACTGGGTTCATGGGGCTTATAAGGTATTTGGGCACCATGGCACCGTTACGTCACCGAGACATGTTTCAGGTCCACCCAAAAAACTGCACAGTTCAGTACTACATAGTCCTCAGTGTTTCATGTTTTCAGCAGCTGTGTTCTAACATGTATAATGTGTTTTGAAGAAAAACTCCCTTTTAACGTTACACACAAGACTTCGTGGACTTTCCCCAGTTGCCCCAGTTTTTTGGGTTTTCCAGGTCTGTCAGTCTCCCTTGCTGCCTGATCCAACTCATTCACAGCTGCATCAGTACTTCTCTATCTTAACCACACTAGGTTGTGTCGGATTTATTGCAGGCCAGTTGTAAACTGGCAGCCGAGTGGACATGAACTTTGAACCAGCATGTTTTCTGACAAATAATCTGTATGACCATTCTTCCTAATAGTTACCATCACCAGACAAAAGTTTTCATTGTTACACAGGTGTTGCTGCAGTGATCTCTAACTCCTCTCAGGACCACGAGTGTCACAGAAGTATTAATGAAGCATTACAACTTTACAAATAAAATACTAATCCAGCAATAAATAAACAATATAGCAAAGTCAAAAAGTACATGTGCAAAATAGGGAGTCTGAGCCATAGACAGTAAATCAAATAGGTTGAATGAATATTTAACAGACAATCTATGGTTGAAAGGAGTGGTTTCTGCTCACCTCAACCTCCTCAGATTCTGAGAAGCTCTGCAGGCTACAGGAGCATACGCACAACTTTGGAAATTGACAATAACAAGTGACGAGTCCTCCACTGTAAGCTGATCAGCTGTTAATAACCATCAGTTGTCTGTCAGTATAAAGTTCAGCCCATTATCCTGAAAACAAAAGCCCACTGCCAAACCCCATTCATATTTCTTCCTTTAAAAACATTATTAATGATTTGTTACGACTTGCAAACAGACACTAACTCATTCAGCAAACATTCAGCATGAATTTGAACTCTAATTAACATGAAACAACCAAACAATAACACAAATTACAGGCCAGAGTTGAAACTTCACCACAGATGATTTATTACAAAACAGAAAATATATTACAGATTTCTCCTTAAACTTAACATTTAAGCCTTTAACATCTACGTTTTGCATCTTCCGCTGTAAGCTGATCAGCTGTTTGTAACTGTCAGTTGTTCTGTCAGTGTAAAGTTCAGCCTGTTATCCTGAAAAACAAAAGCCAGCTGCTCTAGAAGTTCAGTGCCTGCCAGACCACATTCATATTTTGATCAATTTAACCGTTATAGATATCTAGTCCTTTAAAAATGTTGATGAATGATGTGTTACTACTCATAAACAGACACTAACTCATTCAGCAAACATTTGGCATCAATTTGAACTCTAATTAATGTGAAATGGCCAAAAAACCACACAAGTTACAGGCCGGAGTAGAAATTTCACAGGACACCACAGCTGTAGTACTGTTGTCAGAGATTTCAGCTTATCATGTTTCTTTAATCTCTCACACCATATCATAGTCACTTTTTGATTTATAACAGTAAATATATCACAGATTTCTCCCTAACATTTAACCCTAAGTAACCCAATCTAAGTTTTGCGTCCTCCACTGGACTTGGAGTTCAGTGCCTGCCAAACCCTATTCATATTTTGTTAAATTTAACTGTTATAAATATCTACTACTTAAAAAAATGTCATTGATGATTTGTTACGACTCATAAACCGACACCTACTCATTTGGTGAACATTCGGCATTAATTTGAACTCTAATTAATGTCAAATTGACAAACAACAACACAAGTTATGAGCTGGAATAGAAATTTTAAATGAGTTTTACAACTCAGCATGTTTCTTTAATTTCTCACACCATATCACATTCATTTTATGATTTATTACTGTAAATATATTACAGATTTCTCCTTTAACTGACATTTAACATTTGCAGCTGTTTGTGCCTCTTTACTCCTCCCACATCTGTGCTGACGTGGTAGGAGTAAAAGGGTTTTAGTCCCTTCCAGTATCCTAGTGTTTTATCTTTTTTTTTTTTTTAAAGTTAACTCATTAATAATCAACCAGTCTTTTTTATGAAAGTATATCATTGGTCTCCTCTAAGTCTCTTACTGCTCAGCAGCCAAGCGAGGAGTGTGTGAGAAAAGTTATCACATACAGTGCTCTCTCTTATTCCAAGCAATTACCTCATGTAGTGAGGTGTTGGTTGGAACCAGTGGCTGTCTGCACAGACAAGGCCTCCATTATGCAGAGAGAACTGTGCTCCATGGACAGTTTTTTTTCTCTCTGGCCATCAGTTATAAAGCTGGCTTTTCATGCTGATGAAAACATGAGGTCCACATCTATCAGGACGATTGAGCAACAAGTGAGTGGCCTGCAGTGAATGAAAGAAAAAAAATTTCCTCTCAGTTTCAGCACAAAAACGTAATGTCTCCATAGCAGGCTCATTATCCAAATGAATTCAAATGAGTGAGGCAGATGTAAGGGTGTTTATTTTTGACACTGAACAGTTGTCCTAAACCCACGCTTGCCTTGTGTCTTACATTTGCAAAAGCGTGGTTATTTGTTTGCTCGGGTTGTGTGCTCAAGCAGATATTTGCATTGAGGTGAGAGTGGTGCGGCAACAGAGAGTGAAGGAGAGAAGTGTAACACAGCCTGAGGCATTTTCTTGCAGGAGATGCAGCCAAAGTGCAGAACAGAACACAGATTTCAAGACTTGCCACACACCAGACCTCAGGAAAGTGTTTTTTTTATTTTTACATAATGTCATACGTTGTAAAGCCGATGAGACTTTTGAGCACAGTTGTGTTCAAGTTTATGAGGCACGCCTTATCTAAAATAAACATTTCTGACCTCGGACCAAACATTTACAGGTAGACCTATTTACCACCTTCCCTTCCCCCAGCCATCCCTGGATTCTCAATCCCACAGTCGGGTCCAGGGTTCCTCCCCAGGAACAAAGACAGGTTGTTCGCTCAGTGGTATTTCTGGTCCATCAAGGTATGAGGCGTCATCGCCACAGGAACTGGGCAAGGCCGATGACAGCAGGGTCTGGGTTTGGGCATACGCTGAGGTGCACTCGATTGGGCCAAAGCACGGTGGAGGTAGAGTTGCTCAAGAAGTCTTTATTCGTCCAAAAATGTTATAATACAAGTTAGAATATGTGAATATGTGTCCTGCCAAAGAAACTTTAAAAAAATAGTACTACTAACACTGTATTTACATTTTTTGTTGAACATTTTTTATTTAAGGATTTATATTACTGAAACATTTGTATTTTATGCTTTTTTTTTTTTTTTGCTTTATTTTTTTTTTTATTTCCTAACTTGCTCTGTGCCAGAAAACACCCTCGTCTCACGCAAGAATTCACAATCTCAAAATGTGTTGAAAGCTTTAATAATTTAAAATTAGCAATGTATACTGATAACATGAGTATAAAAATGCATTTTAAAAACGTACCTTTTATGAGATGCTCACAAAAACACGATTCAATCAGGCATAAAAAGGGTTAGCTACAGTCTCACTTCCTGGTTAAAAAAAAGGCAGGAACACCGCTCAAACACCGGTAAACTGTCTAGTTTTAGACAAATTCATTAAATAACATTGCCAACATATATGTCTCAACCATAACATGTCAACTCTGTAGGCCTTCTAAATCAAAGCTGAATAAGAAATATGGTTTAAAAATGTGCATTTTGATTAGCATTAAGAGAACTCAGAGACACTTTAAAAAAAATAAAATGAATGCTTACTACAACTATGCTGTGAAATGGAAAAGATTGCCAGATTTTCCATCTGACGGTGTTGACATTGATGCTGACGGTGGTGACATAACTGTCAGTTCTATTTAAAAATTGAATAATGTGTTTGAAATTAGTACTTTTTTCAATTTATTAAATTTAATAAGTATAAATTAATAATAATAAAAAAAAATAAGTCTGGACACACCCCTGTATGTGACGTCAACTGCATCAGCCGGCTGTCAACTTCAGGTTTTTCTGTTATATTCATTAAAATTTGGTCATTAGAATTAATAAAATGAGTTTAACTCAGCAACAACAACAACAAAATCATCTTTTGTGTGTTCTCTTTGTGTTATAATTGGTTTTGTGTGTCTGACAGAGTTGACCAAATTCCACAGCCTCAAAAAATCCTATTTAATAAAAAATGTAATCTCTAGGAGGTTTGCCCATAATAAGGTTTAGTCGCCAAAAGTTTGACCTTTTAAAATGTATTTTTCCAGCATAATTGAAGAATAAAACTCAACCCCCCTGAAAAATATGGTTTTGTCCCAATTCTTAAGAATGTGTGATGCAAAACCAGCGTGTACTTTTTACTTTGACTAACATTATATATACTTTGGAAGAAAGAACAACTATCCTTTACATTTCCTGGTCACTGTTTGGAGGTCCATGCTGTAGTTCTTTAGTAGCTCTCCCACAGAGTATCATATTACATGAATCACCTTGGTCCTGTGGTTGCCAAAATGTGATTTAGCTCAGAAATTATGAGAAAATAAAATTCATAAAAGGAGAGACTATTTCAGCTGGATGTCTAACGTGTAAGTAGATGGTTTTCTCACTCATATTCAGAGGGAAACGTTGACATACATCGGTTTTAACTGCAGAAAATAGGATTAATATGTCCTTAGAAACTTGTTAAACCACTCTTATTTGGAGAAGCATGACTGTTTAATGGCTAAGCACACAAAGTGAAGGGGAAAAGCATTTAAAGTGTATGTAAAGCAATAATGATTGTATGTTCTGCGTTTATCACATAACAGAAATGTGTCCTTAACCACTCAGCCAAATTTGAATGACTAAAAAAAGCATACATATATAAAATTAGTCCTCAAACTCATGATAAAATGAGCAGTGTTCACTGGGGCTATGTCCAAAACAGTAACCTCAAATAGTGTTACGGTTCAGATCACTCAAATACTTTGGAGAAAAGAAAAGACACAGCATCATTGCTTTTAACAAATGCCACAAGATGACATATATGTTGTAGTTTTGCCCAGTTTCCACGCAGGCAGAGGCAGACTTGGCCATTTTCCATACAGAGAGCTGGACCGGCTCGACTCAGTTTGACTCAGCCGGGCAAGGCAGGGGTCTGCATTTCCATCACAACACGGCTCCCCACTTGAAAGTGTGTCTTTTACCTGAAGACGAGCTCGAGGAAGCTCGAGTTGAGCAGCTGAAACAGCATAAACAGGAAATGTTTTCATTTGGGGGGGGTTTCATCAGCAGTAACAACATGACTCCGATACAGCTGAAGGCGAATGTGAGGATCGGGCTCACTTTGGCCCCACTCAGGTACGGCGCGGCGCAGCTCAACACGCTGAAAGTGATAGTGGAAATGTAATTCGGCGCTGTACGGTTTGGCCAAAAGTGCTGATAGAAAAGGTCCAATCTGCAAAGCAGGGGTGGAAAAAAATAAAAAGGGCACCAGCTGTATGTGGTGGAGCACCAGGATGCTGAAAGTGATGCATTTAATGTTCTACTACTACATCTCTGAAATAAAAACACACAGGGAATTATTTACTATTATTTACTTTAATTTCCTAGCATTTAAGGCATTGCATTGTCTTTTATCCAAGATGGTACTTTACCACATTTTGTCCTTTGGAAGGACACTTTAGAGGGCTATGCTAAATCCACTGGAAGAGCACTCTAGAGGGCATTTTATCACATTTTGTCCACCGAAGGGTATTTTAGTGGGCACTGTATCACCTTTTGTCCACTGGAAGGGTACGTTATAAGGCATTTTATTACATTTTGGCACTTTATCATGTTTTGTCTTCCGTTGGTGTAAACAGAAGGTCACTTTTGCAGTGTTTTTTTTTTTTTAACACGAGGCCACCAGGGGTCATCTGTCATCCCTAAACATAAGCAGATCTTAATCATAGCATTGTTACATTATAAAACATAATTAGCATGTACCACTGACTGTATATAAAGATGGATGACGCATATCCACTTCCTCCCACTGTGCAAAAATAAAGCTAAAATATCCTGGATAACTGCTCTGCCATCTTGTGCTGGTGATGTCGACCCAACTCCATCACAAGCAGAGCTCAGCTGTCAGTCATGATGTGAAACCCCTTTTTTTTTTATAGCATCAAATAACTAAAATCCAACCTGATCAGAAAAATGACAACTAACAAACATTATCCATCCACTGAGTACACGTGTATGGGACGGCCAGTCTGCTCCCATTGGTTAATGTGAACTTTTTCAAGAAACACTTGCGGTCCTGGAGAGTGAGTGACTGTACATATTCAGAAAAACTTGGATTTTCTTCAGCCAGTTTTAAGATACAAGCCAGCAAAACTTGCTAGCTACTGCAAGCTAACATGTTCTAACATGTTCTAACATGTTCAGGGAATTTTTCTGCTCCAGCCATAAAGATCTCGTAATGTAGTTTGTAACAGAAAAGGAGTCTGTTGGTGGTCTTTAGCCACTTTGAGGGAAAAATACATGTGTCAGAGAGGGTCTGTGCCAGATCTGCGTTTTTCCCATGGAAATCTGATACTTCTGAAGTTTTGTCCACTGGTTGTGTGGACCTATTTTGGATGCAAAACTAATCACTGATACCTATAAATACACATCCACGCCTACTAGGGCTGGAAATCTCTGGGTACCTCACAATTTTAATTCAATTGAGATTCAGAGGGCTAAGATTCGATGATAAAACAATTCTCTGCATCTTGAAGCATCAAAATTTTAAACTTTTATGCTATGGGGTTCAGGTTGGATTTTATGTTTCTGCAGCTGCTCACCAAAACTCAAGAAGTGGCCTAGTTTAGAAGTAAACACAATGTGTATGTTACATTATCTGGTTTAATTCAGTTTAATTCTAGTTTATTTTTGACCTAACTAATAGAAAAGAGGGGCACAATTTTCAGTCTCTTGCTCCAGTTTCCCTGAAATACACTATGAAACATAACTGGTAATTAAATTGTCTGCGGTCTTTTTATTTAAAAAAAAGTTGACTGCATTAATTCATTAAATAATTCATTTGAAAGAATTCTACATGTATGGCAGTAATAAAATGAGGAGGAGGCAGAGCATTTCACTGTGTGTGGTGTTATTCATGTTAAGCAGCATTCAATAATAATAATAATAATAATAATAATAAAGATAAGAAGAAGAACAATCATAATAATTATACTTATATAGTGCTTTTCAGGACACTCAGGACACATTTACAGAGTCAAAAAAAGGAAGATAAATAAAAGAACAAAGAAACGATTGTCAATGATTGAGAGCAGCCTCTCTGCTGCACCGTCTGCTCTGAGGGCCTGAGAGTTTCTACAGTGAAACAGACTGAGCAGAGTTATTTTCTTCATCACAGAGTTGGTCGAAGTTGTTTAACGCCGCTGTGCAGTTCAGCCGCTCTCGTCTGTTACAGCCGATCGCTGCTCCGCTCTGTGAACATCTTAATGCCTCTGAGTGACAGTAAAAAGTATTCATGATCGTCTCGCAAATTCAATCATTCAGACACTAAATCAAAACATGATTGCAGCCGCTGCCTTTTGGGAAGATGAAGTACATCCCTCCCTGGTGACAGTCCAGGTGCTGTTCTGCCCTTTTCACTCCATCA
The DNA here is from genome assembly GCF_056507025.1 of Lutjanus erythropterus. Taxonomy (NCBI): domain Eukaryota; kingdom Metazoa; phylum Chordata; class Actinopteri; order Lutjaniformes; family Lutjanidae; genus Lutjanus; species Lutjanus erythropterus. The sequence continues at coordinate 37,816,458 of NC_139326.1, read as the reverse complement.
ACTTCATCTTAATTGGCATTTAGAAAATCGATTTTTGACATTTATGAATCGATTCAGAATCTTCCATGTCTGCATCATGATGCATCTAAGAATCGAGTATTTCCCCCACCCTTAACACCTAAATAAACACACACAAATACATGCTTGTGCCTTTGCTCTCCACCTGCTCTTACTGGTTTTATTGGGCATTGGGCTTGTTTTGGGCTGGCTTTAGTCACATGGCAACCCTGGTGTTAGAAACAAAATGAGCATAGAGATTAGGACTGTATTACTAGATTACTGTAGCAGTTTAGCAAGTTTATTTAGTTCTAATTTTGACAGTAAAAACTCCTCACAACCGACTGTTACGAAACGTAGATCTTGTTGGATATCCGTTTGACAGTAGCCTACTGTTGAAAGCAATCAGCAGGCCAACTGGGCATTCGGCCAGTCATTTTATCTTTGCATAAAACACAATCTTGGGAACAGGAAGCCATAATTTAATTACTTAAAGTTGGGAAGGTAGCTCCTGATGTCTTGCATTTTTAAAGCTAAAAATGCTACAAAACAAATCACAAATTAAATGAGAACATCCAGGGGGTATTATACTGAAGGGTGAGCCAAAACTTGACTCATAAATTCACAGACTTGGATGATGACACAGCAGCTCTTTTGGGAAAAGAGGTCTTAACGAGCCAGAGGAAGAAAAAAACAAAAAAAACCCCAAACAGCTCAACCTGGACCCTGTTCAAAATACCAGACCCCAGAGAAAGAATGATGCTTATTGTTCATTGTATACCTGCAGATAGACAGACACGTAGGAGGGGGGCAGAGGTTTCGTATTCAAATTTCACCTGTCCTCTACAACCCCTCTGCACTGCAGAGCAGCCATGAATTGAGTTTATTGTGAGGAGTGGGGCCATATAGAAGAGGTGGACCGACAGGGAGGCCGCTGGTGACTAGCTGCTCCTTGTCCACTCGAATGATACCACCCATGAGCCCTGTGCTACTTACAATTACCACAAACACTTTGACGATAATGAGGCATTAAGAAGGTCCATCAAGTAGCAGTGCGGTCGACCTGCAGGGCTTTTTGTGGTGACACTTTCATTACAGGGAAGAAGTGGGAACATTAGACAGTTCAGTCCATTATAAGGGTTGAAAAGCATCTGACAAACAATCTCACCATCGGGTCCATTAGTAGCTCCACTGGAGCTTTTTGATGGCATCACACAATCTCTCTCAGCAGTGGAATTGTAGACGATCAAATGTTTTGTTTTCTTCAGGGCTTTAAGAGTTTCTTGTCTATGTTCAGTTGAAAAGCTGTTTCCTCAGCAGGCAGATACAAGTGCAAGTTAAAGCTGTAATATGCAACATTTCTGCATTAAAATGTAAAAAAATGCTATATACATATATATACTTTGTTGAGTTTTGTACTTAAATTGTGCAGAATGTTTTCAACAATGTTCAAATGCAGATAAATCCATAAATTCAAATGAACGTGTACAAAAAAGTTAAGGGGCTAAAAACTCTGATGTAATTCCCCAAGAAAGCAGGTTTCAATGGTTCCACAGGTAGAATGTACTGTACATGGCTAGCATGTTGTACTTTATCAGGTCCTCCATGTTTTCTTTTTCGTGGCTCTTCCTTTTCATTGGCCAAAGCCAGGTGACACCTGCCAGAAGTTCAGCACAGTGAACTCTCAGCTTCTTACCGCAACTGAAACCACTTCCCTTCTGCTACCTTCCCCTCTGAAATGACTGGAGGCGGTGAGTGACTGTGCGCTGGTGTGAAAAGGCCTTGCTTATGTTGATGTCACACTCCTAACATGCTATAACCCCTGCTATCACATAAATGGCTTGCTTTTTCCATTTACAATTTCATTTAGAACAGTGGTTCCCAACCTTTTTGTATCTAAGGAAAGCTGAGCCCCCTCCCCCCAGTACAGTACAGACTTCATATAAATTGCAACCTGTAATACAGGTGCTGGAAAACATTGAAAAGACTAGAATTTTAATGTAGTGTTTTCTGGGTTGAAATGTGCTTGGATATTGGATAAAGTGCTTCTAAAATTGTAGTGAAATGTAATCAGATTACTGTCATAATAAATTGCTGCCTGACTGAATTAGCTTGTTAACTTTTTTGATAATGAAATAAAATAACTCAGATATTTGCTGAGCCAGATTGTACAGGAAGTTAATGTTTGATCATTAATTGATTAATTGCCAATAAGAATTTGACTGATTAAACATTATTAACTAATCATTAATCAGTAGTCTAGAAATGGCATTAACTGCATGTCATCTGATAACATTTTGTTTGGCGTAGCCGTTCACTGGATAAGGAAACTTAAAATAAAAAAAAAAAAAAAAAATAAAAAATGTGTTTTATATCTTGTTAATTATTAATGACTCATCAACTAATCAATTGTTAGCATTTTCAACTACTAGTTAAGGAAAATGCACAAAATGTGTAACCCTTTATATTGAAACATGAGACTTTCTATCACAAATCATAATTGTTATTGATAACAGTACAATAACATCAGATTTAATGTGATGAAGAGGTGAAATAATGGTTTTGTATAGAAATATGTCATTTACCACAACTGGAAGGTGCTGGAAATCTTGAAAATGTACCTTGAAAATGCTTGAAAAGTACTTGAATTTGACTTAGGAAAAAAGTGTAGGAACCCTGAAACTGATTTTAGTTGACTTGTGCAAATCTGATTTTGAGGACCTCCGAGCAGTCAGAGTCTTGGGGAACCCCTGTGATCTCCCGGTCGGGAACCAATGATATAGAGGACGCTTTTATCCAAAGCGATGTACATCTGAGAGCCGATACAACACAAGCAAGGATCTAGTCAGGAGAGATCATCACAAGTAAGTGACATAAAGCAAAGTTAGGCTACCAAGTCTGGCAGGACGCAGGTGCCTGCAGGCAGTGCAAGAGGCAATGCATAGAGTACATAAGATGCATCAGATTGAGTAAATGAAAGAATTTTGGGGGGCAGTTTAATAAGTGCACAGGTGTTCACAAAGGAGGTGGGTCCTCAGTATTTTCTTAAAGACTGAGGGGGACTGCAGATCGAACAGAGTTGGTAACTTGTTCCACCACTGCGGAGCTAAAAAAGCCCAGCTAGAGCTCTAGCTAGCGAACTTGGGTCCTGTTGTGGTGGTTGAATCAGGCGTCTTTCAATGGCAGACTGTGGTGAGCGGGAGGGAGCGTAGTTCAAGTAGGAGCAGTTTTAGTTGCTATTTTGAAGGCAAGTGTCAGGGTTTTGAATTTGATGCAGGCAGCGACTGGAAGCCAGTGAACAGCGGGGTGATGTGCTGTTTTGGGCTGGTGAAAATCAGGGTCTTATCTACCTGATGGGCAAATCGATAGAACAGAGCAATCGAGGCCACATGGAAATGACTCCTCGGTTTCGGACAAACTTTGTAGACACGAGTTGGTTTGTCTCAAGCTGGATACTGATCTCTTGTTTGTACAGGACTGGCTAAGATGACAAGGAGCTCAGTCTTGGAGAGGTTAAGCTGAAGGTGGTGTTCTTTCATTCTATTGAGATCTATTGAGATTTATACCTAAATGGGACATTGAGTTGCTCTGGGTCTCACCGTTTCTCACCGATACAGACACATGGCAAAGTCCAAGGCCCCTGGTTACAAGTGCTGAGGGCCACACAAAGTCGAATTGCACCCAAATTTCCATCACAATTAAGTCAGCTGAGGAGTTAGCCATCCAACACCTCTTCCATTATGTCCGTTACAGCGTTCCCGTGAAAGATAACAGCTGATTAAGGGCTTATAGTCTTTGCCAGCCACTCAAGCAGGCAGAAACTTGAGCTCCTGCTATGCAACCACCACCTGCTGCTGCTGCTGCACCGCAACACCTTATCCTTTGTGTTGTATTACCTTTGGATAAACAAGGACCCGATCCCATTTCAGCCTGTCCGAGCACCAGCTCATCACAACATGCTGACTTGAATGCAGCACATAAAAAAGGTCCAAAAACGGGATAATCTTGAGGAAGCCATTCACCTGGTTGAGACTTTTGGGCCTAAGGAAGTTCTCCATCTCCATCATTACACAGAGAAGTAACAAAAGGCCACTCTGCCTTGTGCTTGAATTTCTTAAAACCTCCACAAGCTTGTTAATTCAGCAGTCTAATAAGGTGAGATGCAGGACCTTTTCAAGTCCTCTGTGGTATATTCTGATAAATTAAGGGAAAAGGAGTCAATGCTGAAACGCCCAGAGTTATGCTGGCTCACGAGCTCCCACCTCTGCACGCTTATTTGATATACTTTATACCAGTCCTGTTAAGTCATCAGTATTTAGAGCCAAGTCTGAAGCCAGCCAGAGAGGGAATTAAAACACCACTTTCCACTGTCAGATGCACTTAGGACAAAATGCAATTAGAACCACACGATCATGACTTACAATAGCTAAGCAGAGCCCATTAAACTGGTCCCATTAAAGTGGAGTACACAGTTAAAGGTACCCTGTGGAGTTTTCATTGTAAACAAATGGCCATTTGCACTGTGTGTATTCTTAAAGGCACTTTTCATGTGTGATGGGAGCGAAGAATGAAAAAAGAGCCAAACAATTTATGAGGTAGTAAATGTGTAGTTTCAGCATAAAGGAGCAATATATAATAATTGCGCTCCCAAAAATGAGTCCATATTGTGAGTTGGAGCCATAGACTATATATTAAATAGGTTGAAATCACTATTTAATATACAGTCTATAGTTGAAGCAAGTTGTTTCTTCTCCCGCCCCTTCCTCCCCAGACTCGTGGAAGCTCAGGCAGGCTGCAGGGACACTGCAGGACCGCAAAACGAGTGCAACATTGTAATTTGATAATAAGAAGTGATGACGAGTCCTCCACTGTAAGTTGATCAGCTGTTTGTAACTGTCAGTTGTCTGTCAGTGTAAAGTTCAGCCCCTTATCCTGAAAACAAAAGTCCACTGCTCTGAAAATACACACTGTGGATGTTGAGTTCAGTGGCTGCTTGTCTCACTGCCTGCTAAACTCCATTAACACATGGTTCAATGTAACATTTATAAACATACGCTCCTTCTAAAACATTATTAATGATTTCTTATGACTCATAAACAGACACTTAATTATTCCTGGGCATTAATTTGAACTCTAATTGAAGTGAAAAGGACAAACAGTAACACAAGTTGTGGACTGGGATAGAAATTTCAGCAGTGAGTATTTCAACTTAGCATATTTCCTTAATCTTTGATGACATATCGTGGTCAGTTTATGATTTGTTGCAGTAAATATATTACAGATTTCTACTTTAAATGGAAAATTCTGCACTTTTCATGTGAGTGTCCAGTCATTGTTGATGGTAAATTTCTCAGTGCTACTACACTGATCAAGAAAGCTGAGTTCTCCTGCTCTCAGAGCTGTGTGGGCAGGGCCCAGGATGCATTGCACGTGAACTTCTAACACCCATGCCCATGTTGCTGTGTATCACCCGCCTCGCCTTAAGCTATGACTCTGTTGTCCAAAACAGAGCGTGAGGTGAGTGTCAAGCTGACATAGCCTGTAGATCTTCCTTAACACCAACGACATCACTGTGACATCACTGGATACAGGAAGAACAACAGATTTAACAACAAGAGAACTCAGTTTACTGCATCATTTACCATCAACACCGACTGGACAACCACATGAAAAGTGCTCAATTTTCACTTTAAGCTGAAACTACATGTTGAGAACTACCTCATAAAACCTCTGCCTCTTCAGCTCTTTTTTCATTCTTCATTCTTATCACTACAACCGAGTGGCACACCATGAGTCTTTAGAGGGTCCTCGGAGTTGCAGCAATGGGGCACCCAAATTATTATTGGTAATATTTTAAAATATCATTCAAGATAATAAGTCAACTATGTGATCACATATGTCTCTGGAGTCTCACCTCTTTCTCTAGAGCAAGCATTTTGCCTGCCTTCAGAGGAGGAATACACACTTTCACCACACATAGTACAAAAGTCTTTAATGGATACGCAACCTCTCAACCCAACTGGTCGCAGCAGATGGCCGCCCACCCAGAACCTGGTTCTGCTTGAGGTTTCTACCTGTTAAAAGGTTCTTTTGTTAAAGATAAAGGGTTTTACCTATCCCACAGTGCTTGCTCATGATGGGAATTGTCGGGTCTCTGTAAGTAATATTACATAGAGTACGACCAAGACCTGCTCTGAGACGACTTCTGTTGTGATTTGGTACCATATATCTCTGCAGAAATAGGTTAGAACAATCATTCCTGCTGGATAAATCTCTGCCATTTTTCCGAATACATCGAGTCTTGTATTACTACATCACCACCACACATGGTCAGTATGCATTTCTACACACAGTCACAGCCTCCACATTTGAGGCAATCATGTTCATTCTCGTGTGCATGTTATTAGAACATACCAAAGCTTACAAAGACCTGCATCAAGTCATTGATCTATAGCAGCACAAGTGTTTAGATATTCCACAGTGTACCTTTAAAGGAACAGAATGAAAAATACATATTTTTCCTCATACCTGTAGTTCTATTTGTCCATCTGGATAGTTTTGGTGTGACAGTGTTTTGCAGAAATCAGTCATAGAGATCTCTGCCTTCTCTCCAGAATAATGGGCCTAAATGGCACTTGGTACATTGTGCTCAAAGTGCCAAACATTCATTTGAAAAATGCTGCAGCAAAATCTCTTTCCAGGAATCATGAGCCGTTTAATCCACAGGCTTTGTTGTGAGCAGTTTCATCTTGGAACTGTTTTTTTTTCCTACTGAACCACACCCACCAACCATATCATTGCGCAAGCTAGTTCAGTGGTGTTGACATTACAACTCAGCCATGGAGGATGCCATTAATGGTGACATCCTGCCCTGTCATGAGCACCAGCCTCTCATTCATGACTAGATGCATGCCACCTTCTGTGCAGTGATGTGGTTGGTGGCTGTAGTTGCCACTCAAAAAAAGGTGCTGTTGAGTTTTTCAGATTATATTATATATTATATTTTAGATGGTTTAAGCACCACAAGCCAAGTGTCATTTATTCCCATTATATTGGAGAGAAAGCAGACATCTCCAAAACTCTGCAACTCACACTAAAAAATCTACGTACACGTAAGAGGAAAACTATGTATATTTGATTTGGGGGTGACCTGTCCCTTTAACTGAATAAGGAAGCTATGAAAAGTCAATTATTATTCTTTAATAAGCCAGAGCTTGTTCAGAGATGTGACTGACTACAATAGATGATTGCTGACAGGGCCTCTCCTGAGACCACAGCTGCAGGCCAAGCAACCCATAATAACCCATCATACTTTTATTCAGGAATAAATAACTCTTGAGTTACTTATCCATAGTAAATGTTTTACTATAGATGGCGGTTGACACACAAAAAGTTTGAAAAAGCAATGAGGAGTACCAGCATGGAAGCCAAGCAGATCCAGTGCTGTGGACAGGGTCAGCAGTAGTGATGATAACAATTTCAATTATGTTTTTTATGCTCCACATGCTGACAAGTATACAAGTTAATGACATTATGCAGTATGTTGCTGGTGAAATAAAGCTTTGATTCGGGAGGGGCATTTGGTATTGGTATAATTGATTAACTGATTGTTAATTTTACCAGTGATTAATAAAGGAAAGTGCTGACAATTTTCAATGGTACATTTCTGTACCCCCCCAAAAAATGTGTATTAGTTTAAGTGTGTGCTATATTTAGAAAATAGAAATCACTCTTATATAAGCCAAATGTTGCTCTCTCAAAACCAACCAAACTCCATTGGTAAAATCAGTAATTTTACCTTGCAGAACACAGAGTTGCTCCCTCGATCAGTTATATTGGATAGTTAGGTAGTGTTGTTGTGTGGCTTTTAAAGGGTTCTTTTGGATTCACTGAATAACACAAACAAAACAGTCAAGGCAGTGGTAGACCAGCAACTTCTGTGTTCTGCGTGATCAAATTGCTGTTTTTGCTCTGGTTGGTTCGGAGAGAGTGATATTTGTCTTACATAACGGTGGTCTCCCTTCAGAAAAGGCTGTCTGACAGAACTGTAGCAGAAAGTGACATTGTCTTTTTAGGAGTCTAAAACATGTTTTGCTGCTGACCTTTTCCACAGCAGTACATTGCTTAGCCTCCTCAGGTTGTGCCAACCGCCATCTAACAATAGGTAGCTCATACAAACCCGCTTTAAAAAATCCCTTAAAGTTCAATATATGAAGTAGATTTTTGTAATTTTGCTACCATGGAACTACTCTTGCCTCTCATCTTTCCTTCAGTTTCATGTTTGCACATATTGACGTTTTTCCATCAACTTCTCCTCCAAACACTTTATCAGGATTGGGTCCACTTTGGGGTCAAATTTGTTAGCAAACCAGTGGCCATAGTTGAGGAGCCAGCGAAGTTCAGCGGCTCCATAGATGCAGACACTCCGCATGTGCGTACCAGTGCAGGCTGGGTAAAGATTTCCTTCTAAATAGTTCCATTTGACTAGTCGAGTCTTACTCCTCAGATCTGTAACGTCCGCCTCCGACCTGGGAATGTGTCCGGGCACGCCTGGGACCCTGACGAGGGTGGCCCAGAAGTGTTCATCTGGCGAGTATGTGTCAGCAGACCAGGTCAGAAAGTCCCTTGCCACCTGGCTGCTGCTAATGTGAGTCACAAAATCCCGTGACAGGACAAAATACGCGCTGCCGATGAACATCTCGATGCCGTGAGGGGGAGCGTCTTTGGCCACTGTGGTTTTGACAGGGATGCGTCGGTACTCGTAAGGCACGTTTTTCAGCTCGTGCTTGAAGCTGAAGCGCTGTTTCTTGAGTTCGCTGGGTCGACTGGTCTCCAGCATGTTGCTGCCGTTCAGTTGTTTCAGATCCATCACCAGCTCATAGTTTGACTTGAGCGGAAAGTCCTGGCCACACAGGTTGATGACATACTTCCACTTGACCTCTGACCTCAGCAGGTCAGAGAGGCAGTTTAGGTCGGCGTTAAGCCTGCTGATGTGGGCATATTCCACAGATTCCAGCTTTGAGGCGATGAACACATTTGGAGTGCACTGAGCCAGGTTTTTCATCGCCTTTATAAACGCTGGGGAGGACTTCTGATCATAGTGGATACAGTAGATGTTATGAGGTGCATAGATGGCATGAAGAATACGCTCCACCATTGGTGCATTCTTGTGCACCACCAGAGAGTAAGCCAATGGGAAGCTCCGCTCTGCGTCCGACACCGGTACCTCATTATAACCCCTCGTTTTGACGAACTTTTGACAGTCTGAGGTCAAAGTCACAGTGCTGTCGTCTTCCACGTCGACGATGACTTTGCGTTTTATCTCCAGAGCTCTGCCGATCTCCACGGGGTCCAGCTCGTAGATGGCGGTGCAGTTGACATCATACCTGCGGTTGTGGATTCCCAGTGAGCTGACGGTGATTCCATAGGGCTCAATGTAGATGCTGTCCCTCACTGTCACTTTAATGTAGACCAGCTTGAGCAGACAGACCGCCAGCAGAGACAGAGAAAACAGGAAGCACCTGTGTCTCACTCTATGTGTGTAGTGGGCACATCTTATTTTCATTCTATGAACAAAGGGATAAAAAAAGACATGGAAATGAGCATTCAGGCATTTTCCTGTAGTTACAGTCACTGCTGGGTAGCCTTAAGTCAGTTAAATATTTAGGTGATTCAGCATTATTGTAGGGAAGCCCATTTCTGCCAATGTGATTAAAAAAAGAAAGATCCTGCAAGTCAGGATGAGAAACCTTCTCAAAATAATGTCTTAGATACTCAGGCCCGACTGATGCTAGATTTTTAGGGCAGATTCCAATTAGAAAGTAAAAAGATTATGACAGATGATGATATTACAATGTGACAAAGATAGGATAGAATTTTAAATAGTTTAACAGTAAATTGGGTGGACCAAAACATCAGGGCACTGCAGCAGAAATCTTTCACTTGTATTTTTAATCATTATAATAAAAACAAAAATTTATGAATAAGAACAAAGGATCAAATATACATGATGTGCTGCGTATAAAACAAAAAAACTAAAAACAATCTGCACTACATTATATATATGTATGTGTGTATACCAATATAGGCTGATATAGCTGCAATAGGCCAATATTGGCTGATAATATCAGCAGACTAATATATCTGTCTGTTAAGATGCTGAGGAATTATTTGGAGATACTGACTTATTTTTTTTAAGAATATTTCTCATTATTTTGAGTGGGGTTACGGACCTGTATGGTTTATTTAGGATGTTTTCACCTCTTTAACTTGCTATAAAGCCACTCTCTGCAAAGTCACAAAGACTCCTTAGGCAAAACGGTCATGTTATGTTGTAGAACATGGGGGTTGCTGGTCTACTGCTGCCTCAATCTGTCAGTTTGTTTGTGTCACTGTGACTAAATAAACTAACAAGTCGAGGCAGCGGCAGACAAGCAACCCATGTGTTCTGCGAGGTAAAATGACTGATTTCACATTTTGCAGTTTCCCATCAAAAAAGACTTTCTGACAGCAAACTTAAGTGGTGAAAATATTCTAAATAGAGTGTGCATTTAAAGGAGCAACATGTAGAAACTTCACATGCAAAAATGAGTGAAGCAATCCAAACAGCGAGCTGGAGCCATAGTCTGTATCTTAAAAAAGCTATTTAATACATGATCTATGGTTGAAGCGAGTTGTTTCCCCCTGCCTCCTTCTCCACAGACTTGGGGGAAGCTCTGCAGGCTGCAGGAATGCTGCAGGAGCTGCGCAACATTGTAAATTGACAATAACAAGCGAGGACAAGTCCTTCACTGTAAGCTGATCAGCTGTTTATAACTGTCAATTGTCTGTCAGTGTAAAGAACAGCCTGTTATCCTGAGAACAAAAGCCCACTGCTCTGAAAATACACACTCTGGACTTAAGAGTTCAGTGGCTGCCTGTCTCACTGCTGACAGACACATGAAGCACACAAACAAAAGATTTCTGGCGTCTGTTTCCAGTTAACATTTCATTGATCTCCGAAGACGTATCATGTTCATTTCATGATATATTACAGTAAATATATTACATTTTTCTCCTTGAACCTTGATTTTTTTGAAGTGGCTAAAATAGCTCTTATTGCTGACCCTGTCTAGCTTCCATGCTGGTGCTCCTCTGTGCTTCTCCTAAAAGTTGGCAACTCATTTTCTTTCTAAGGACTAATGAATGAATCGACTAATCGTTTTAGCTCTAATTTTGAAATAGTAAGTCATTATTTTTGAGAGATAAGAGGATCTTTTTTTAAATGACATTGGTGAGAATGGGCTTCCATATCACTGGGTTACCCTGCTGATATGCAGTTTTGATTTTATTTACATTTTTGTAAAGTTGCATTATTTTTTTGCTAGAAAATAGCCAAGGTAAAACGTGAATTCACAGGAAGTTCTGGAACACATCCATCACTGCAACTTTCTTTTATTTACACAATTCACTCCATGAACACAGATGCGTTTTGTCTGCAGCAAAATTCATTAAATGAATGAAATTCATGCTCCTGTTTGTGGTCTTAATTACCTTGCTCTCTAAAGTCGTCTTTGAGCGGGTCTCTTGCCATGCAAACTTCTCCCACACTCTCACATAAGAACCTTAATATAACGAGAAACATTTCTTCAGTGAAGGTAACAAGACAAACAGAAAAGAAAGAGAAGAAACACAGTGATAATGGTAACACCAAACCGATTTAACACATTCAACACAACTGGGACCTCTGTCAGTCCGCTGATTTCCTGATGCTTTCCTGCATTACGCACCAGTCCCACTTCAGCGTCGGAAAAAATGTCCCTTTTTTCTCCAAAAGGAATCACATGATGAGCGGTGCGCTACAGCCATAGTGTATGAATACTTTCTGTACGGGTCTGACAGCTGGATGTACCGGGAGAGCACACGAGAAGGCGAGGGAGCACAGAACTTACCGCATGCGTAAAGAAAGCGCGCTTTGACAGAGCCGAGCACTCATGGGTCCCGTCTGCTACGTCCGAGGCTCCATCGCGGACTGGAGCGACTGTTGAGAGAGGAGTGGCGGGAGGGGAGAGTCCCACCCGGCCGGCAGCAGTCCGCCCACAGCCCGGTCACATCCAGATCATCACCAACCACCCGATACATTCACCACCCACTCACTAATCATTAACCCTCCACGGCAGAATCCGAGAATGAGGTGCAGCACAGCTTATCTTTACCAGCCCTACCCATCAACATCCATACAGTCATGGTCATCTGTGTTCACTATTACAGCACTCACTCAAGCGTGGAAGTAAATGATTACAAATACTCAACTTACTGTAATTAAGTAGATTTTTTAGAAGGTATATTTACTTTTATGAGTAGATTTTCAAGTCTGTAAGCTTACTTAAGTATGCATTATGCTATGTAATCTACTTAATTACTTTCAAAATCATAGTTACTACAATTACTACAATTCTCCAAACCTTTCATCTGCATTTTAGTAGCCAATCAGGTGATCTAATCACAAATGGACCAATGAAAACAATGACATGGAAACAAAAACAAAGGTTTGGAGTAAGGATGCTGATGATTAATCATTAATCGATTAATCACAGTTAAGAATTTAACCAATTATAATGTAATTATAGATATGTAGTCATGGCAGTAAAATGCACCTCATCTGACATTGTTTTGTCCGGTGGAGACGTGTTGAATAAGGAAACTTTGACTTAAAATGAGGGAGAAAATAGAGAAAAATTTAAAATGAGACAAACAATTTTTTAAAAATCTTAGAAATTATTGATGATTAATCAGTTGTTAGTTTTTTAAATTATTTTTAAGGAAAATGCACAAAATTTGCAATGAACAGAACACAGAGGGCAAAAACGGTTAAAAAGTAACACCTTGTATAATTTTACTTAAGTACATTTCTAACACCTGTACTTTTACTTGTAATTGAGTAATTGAAAATTAAAAAATTGAGTAATTTTAGCAATCTAGCAGTACATGTACTTGAGTACAGATTTTCAGTACTCTTTCCAGCACTGGTCATTCCCAAAGACTGGGTCGTGACCCACAGGTGGGTCACAGGAGATTCTATTTGGGTCCCCTAAAAAATAAAAGACTATGGAGCAAGTTCTGCAAAACTTAAGATTTATATCTACAGTACAACTTTTATAAAGTGTTTAAATTGTGTGTATTGTTTTACTGAAGAGAGGAAAAAAACAAGAGCTTTGGAGCTATTTTTTTTTTAAGTTTCACCAGCTAATAATGTTTTCTTGAGATAATTTACTTTTCTTCTTTTAATTAACTTGAATCTTTGAGTTTTAGAGACCCCCGAAAGTTGCCTTGAAATTTTGAGTTGTGTCAAGTTTTTTTTAGATTTGTTTTGTTGATGAGAGGAAATAAAAAGATTGAGATGACCTGTTAACCCAGCCTAAATGGCTGTGTATAAGCATGTGTCAAGATAAAATATGTTGATGTGGAAATGGCAGTGATGATGGTTAGGAGCATTCATTAATGCCCAAACTAACTCTCACAAGATTTATTAATAAGGCCTGCTATGAACTGGGTTACGATGGTTTGTCATTTTTAAACCCACAGCAGAGTCATGATCGGCTGAAACTTTTACACACCAAACCACACACTTGAACTGTGTAATCTTTATTTATTTATTTTTGGTTTAATGCTGGTAACAGTTCAAAATATCACAACTTTGCTCACATAAACTTGAACACTGACAAGGCTGTTAAAAGATATAGTGTGTCAATACAACCTACCTTCACTTCTAGTACCGGCTTTTTGTGTAAAAAAAAAACAAAACAAAGAGGTCAAACTCACACAAACTGCAACATAAACAAACTCAACAGATTTTGTGGCCTCAATATGTTCAAAATGAGAGAAAAAAGTTTTGAAAATGACATAAATATCGTACAAAAATGGCTTTTTAGTACAGGCATCCTGTGAGAAAAAACGGGTGAACTTCACAGGAATTACCACAGAAACTCTGACTAATGTTAATTACTCAGACGTTTCCTCTGTAACGTAAAAAGTTCAAAAAGATCCAAGTGGTGATCAAATGTGTTTCTTAACTGTACCCTGGAACCACTTTTTTACTTCCTAAAAATAATCAGTATACTTCTACACAAGGCTGTGGATGACTAGGGCAGAAATAAAGAGCAAAACAAAGTTGAATGAGTAAGATTTATGTAGGAAAAAGAAACAAGTCTGCTAATATTCATTTTTCTATTGTTAATGATTCATAATAGTTGTGGGGTGGGAGATGTGACTTTTTTTGACTTCTCAAGAAAAAGAAAACAGTTTGGAAACCACTGGATTAACATAAATTTAAAACAAAACACATAAAATGGCACTTTTATATTACTTTGAAAATATTCATGACTGCCAAATTGGCCCTGATCAATGGAAATTTTGGCAATGATGAATATCTATGCATGTAAAGATTAAGAATTTCCTTTTGCACGTGTCCACCTACTTGTTTTATGTAAAACAGTTTTTAGTTTTTAGTTCCATATCAGACAAGACAACCATTTTTTAACATGGGCAGCAAGGGGAAATTGTGTCATCACCAGTTCAGTATTTCTCAATACCCGACTTGAATTTCTTAACATTTTTGATGTTAGAAATGATATAGTTATGAGACGGTGGGGTCATGTTGAATGAATGAACCTTATGTAAATTGCTGCAACATGAAACCTGAACTTGTATAACATGAAAAAAGAAGGGAGATAAATGAATTATCTGAAATATGCTTCAATCCTTCTCACTCAGGGGAAGTTAGAGCCTCACTAATATTTTCAGCCGACTGATATTATTGGCCCAATACTAGCCTACATTGGTAAATTAATATTTGATTTTTTTTTTTTTATCCCCTATATGGTTATCCAAAATTCCAGCATCGGTCAGGTTCTATACATTATTATATTTGTGCTTTTATATTTACAAATATTTCTAACTATTAAAATAGTGATGAAAGTTTACCGTTTCAGTTCCTTAATGTCAATTTGAACAATAAACTTTATTATAAAACTGTTAAATATGCTGTCTTACATACCTTTGTCATGAGTGTAACATTTGAAGGATCATTGCAAAAATGTGTTTATGTATATATTCTGTGTTTAGTATATTGTATTCAGCATAAAAAAAAATATCCCCTGTATCAAACTTTTTTTCTACCGACCCACTTTTTAAAAATCAAAACCATCTTGACCCAAATGACAACAGGTCTTATCAATAAATCTTGGAAAAGGTTCATTTGTGCATAAATGAACATTCCTGACCATTTTTACTGCCATTTCTGCACCCCCTTATATTATCTTGATTATTAAAAAAATGAACACACGTTAAATACTTTATAAATGAGAAATAAATGTATTTATGAGTTAATAAGTCATCTTATTGTTTCTATTTCCTCTCATCTGGAAAATAAGATAAGACATCTAGGCCTACTTCTTACTAAATAAGTGCATTTAGGTGGAATTAACAGATTCTCATTTTTCATTTCATCAGTAAAAAAAATATACATACACATGTTGAATCTTATTATTTCTTGCATAATCTTTTATTTATTTGGTGACCCATATAAAATCTCTTGTGACCCACCTGTGGGTCCCGACCCCATCTTTGGGAATGACTGCCATATATCAATATCAGAATTTTTTTAAACTCATTAATATCGTTATCAACACTGGCAACAGAAATCCAGAATAGAAACAGAAATCATGTTCTTGTGGACTTCACATTGTACCCCTCTTGAATGATCACAATCCCAATGAGTACAGTAAACTGATCATAAAATGAGTGAACAAGTAAAACTCAAGAAGTTACATTCTCTGAACAAACTCATTTTCTCTAATTCACTCCCAGCCCCAGTCTTCAGACTCTGAGCAGTCTTTCTTCAAGAACTTTTCCCAGTAGTAGTCCAGTATGGCGTTTGGCACCAGTTCCTCATCTTCCACCAACTGGATTATTGTGATTCTCCTGAGAAGGCTCAGGATGCTTGTCTCTGCAGGAACAGACAAGGCATTCAGAAACATTCAAAACCATATGAGGTGCCTTTTTAATACAAATGCACAGATCATTTTAAAGGTGCAATATGTAACAATTTGCCACCAAACCGGGGGCAACATATCACCAGAGTGACCAGTTAACTATAGCTGCCATTACCTAGTTAGGGCTCATGTCCACAGAACGTTTTACTGTCAGAAAAGCACTGGCAGGGAGCTGTGGAGCGCTGGGATGACATGATGTGCCGTTAAAAAAACAAACAAAAAAACACTGCACTGGATTTTGTTTCTATGACAACAATATCTTGTCTGACATGTCTGACAAGTCTGACATGTTTTTCACTATGAGCACCACCCAGAAAATTTGACTCAGCACTACAGGGATTTGCATCTGGTCTACCTGCTTGAAGGTGTGTCTTGATATGGGAATATCAATGAGAAACTAAACTTTAAACCACAGAGACTCAGTTTGAAGCTACAAAAGTACTGACAGCTGAAAAAAAGACACCTTTAAAGCACATTTTACCATTTTCTTGGTAATCAGGGTGATGAGTCCTATCTAATTTCTGATTGGTTGCCTGAAAAAAACCTCTGAGCCTCTGAGACTGATGGAGGCCAGACTGATGACAGGAAATACAGTACTGCAGTGATTTAAGGGAGCTTCAACCAGGACTCTGATTCCGGAGGTGTAAAGTTGGGAATCTGGTGAAAATATCATTCAGAGTCAGAGTATTTTCACATCAAGACCTGAGCTATATTAATAGACTATTGTGTCTTGGTCTACAAAGTGATATTACAAGATATGCTGATGCTAGCCTGTTAGCATGCTAAACTGTTATGTTGAGATACAGACGTTTTTGACATAATGTCAAAACTGTTATTTCTTCACACTCTGTTAATCATTTTGCTAAGGTAGAATTACAGATTTGTCTAATCTGTTTGTAAACACAAAAGAAAGATAATTGATTGGTGTCTCATTCCAAGGACATCATATACCAACCTTTTGGGTGGGTAAAGTGTCCTAAGCTTAGCAAAATCACGAGAAAATAAGGAAATATAGGCAGAGGGCAGCGTCTGGATTTTTTAGGGAACTGCTGCTTATTATGCCTTTAAACTAAAATTCTTACATATTGCACCTTTAATGAGGCTGTTTGCAACAGTGGTCAGCGAAGCGCCAGGTGGGAGACGTATGAGGCAGGTGATTAATTATTGACACAGAAGAAGCCACGCTTCAGTGGTTGCCTGCCCGCTCACTGTGTTTATTTGAGTTGCTGTGAAGGAAGTGTCAGCGGCAGGATGTATGTGGAGCTGAGCCGGGGTTAGTCATGTCAACAGACAGGAACTACAGACCTGTGGGTAACGTCTCCCGAGAAGATCCGGCCCTGCAGCGTCGAACGTCCTCCTCTCGACATCTCTGTGGCGCGTTTCCTTTAGCCTCCACATTCAATAAGTAATGAGACAAAGAGGACAAACAGCAGAAAGAGTTCACATCTTTTAACACCGCTGACATGTCTGTTTTTAAATAATGACTTATTAATGGGATTATCAAAGATACGGTGGGATATGTGAAACCTGACTGCCTATCAAGTTTCTCCCAGCAGTCCTCTGGAACAACAGGCCTCTGTACCGCTACTTTTTAAAAATTTTCTCAATGAGATGGAAGATATGAGAGGAGGAGGAGGAGGAGGAGGAGTGTGTGCTGGTGCACAGCTCTACAGCGAACACTCAATAATTTACAGCCTCCACGGGCTCATACTGGCAGGCAGGAAACAGCAGAGGAGTGAAGCTTGTTCTACATCAACAGATAACAGAAGAAAAACAGTCTGCGGAGGCTGATCCTTGGATTAATATCTAAAAGAAAACATGGCAGTGAGTGGTGTTTCCAGGTTCAAACTTTTTAGTGATCAACAGATGGAAGTGGTTCTAACAAACCAAAATTAAAACCTCGAGTGGGTTTCAGGCTTCACAAAGCAGTGCAAAGTCACTTCAGTTAGTTGAATTCTGGTTAAAGAAGAAGTGAGACTAATCACACACTTGTTTTATCATCACAAAGCCTGCAGCGTGCTCACTTGTCCCCCCTTCAAAATATGTGAACTAAACTTTGTGTGGACATTCAAGACACAGTGCAGGATGTCTCCACTGAATTTAATCACGATTCATCTAAGACAGGGTTTCTTTAAGTGTGGCCCCTGAATGTGACATGAAATGCAGGCATCATATTTTCATAAAAAATCAATTTTGATACTTCCACTTTCAATAGCCTATATTTAGCAATATGTAGCATTTGCATATGCAAAAATGAGTAGAGGAGTCTGAATAGTGAGTTGGAGCCACAGAGCAGGGATGTATTCCAAATGAGGTGTTGGTGAGTCAAAATCCAACTTGATGTCACGTTATTGTTTCACATCATACAAATTTGAAAAAAAATCCATCAAAGCCAACGTTTAAGGCTTTTTTGAAGAGAAAATCTACCAGCCGTTGACTATAACTAAAGATGGACGCCACAGCTCAAACTCCTCCTGCAGCACAGAAATGAAGTGGAAAAATCCTGGATTCGAGTGCTGCCATCTTTCTCTGGTGACGCCATTTGGAGTCTGTGAGGTATTGATCAGTGCTGAAGCTGAACTGGAGTTCAGCTGTGTCTTTATTGTTCTGCCTGAAATTTGTCTTGCAGCACACACAAACACATCAGTGTTCAGTGACTCTTTCTGTACCAGCACTGTGTGCAGGATATTTAAAAAAAATATGTTGTAAGGCTGTCACGATTCTCCAAATCCACATTTTAGTTTGCCTTCCCATTTTGAGGTCACAATTCAATTAGATTTGTTGATTTAAACACTGACAATCATGCCATCATTAGACTATTGAGTCTTGATTTGTGAAGAACAACAGATCATTGGTTTTATGTCTGTACAATTGTTATTTAGACTTTCAAATTCTGCTA
Source organism: Lutjanus erythropterus (assembly GCF_056507025.1). Classification (NCBI taxonomy): domain Eukaryota; kingdom Metazoa; phylum Chordata; class Actinopteri; order Lutjaniformes; family Lutjanidae; genus Lutjanus; species Lutjanus erythropterus. Next base: position 37,797,531 of record NC_139326.1, on the reverse strand, counting down.
TAAAGCTGGTAAACTAAGCCAGGTCATCTTTAGAGTGTTGTTTTGTCCTTTGGATACTTGTCAGAAGTTTAAAATTCTGGCACTGTGACAACCCTAGTCTGTTCACAGCTATAGCCCTGCTGTTTATCATGGGCTCATTTATCATCATCAAGGCAAAGACTGCAGTCTGCTGGTGCTTTTTTCAGCCATCAAAAGCACCAAAATTGAAAGATACCAAGTAGAGGGTTTACAGGTGGAAACTCCTTTGAATGAGGAGTCTCAATCAGCATATATTTGAAAATGAGTGCTGAGGCTGGGCCACACAACTGGGATTAGAGGACATCAATGTTATTTTTCTTATATAAATTTCATGATATAGAGCAGTCCCCAGTGGTCGATTCTATCTCTGCAATGGTTTTGCAAGTTTCAGGATGATTTTTGCAGCCACTTTCAACTCATGAAATAAAGATTTCTATAAAAATTTATTAAGAAATGCCAACGTTATCACTAGACTTTTATGTGTGTCATCACAATTTATTTTAAAGCTCAGAAAGTGTCTTTAAGGATGCAGTACTTCTTTAAAATAGATTTCAAGCCAAAACAAAGTTGCAGTAATGTGGTGGAGGAATTATTTTTAAGAATTTTGATGACATTTGCTAAAAGACAGAGGTGCTGTCTTTATCCATGCCGCTCCCTTTTTGGGTTCTTTTGATTACAGCTGTATGCCTCACTAGCTTTAAAAGAAGTTGGAGTGGAGGAGTGACCTGGCTGCTGTCTCACCACTGTACTGCCTGGATGTTTGGGAGGCCGAGGGGAAAGTTTGGCCTTCGTGGTTACAAACACTTTCACCAATTTCATTTGCTTCTGGAGCAGCTCCACCAAGGTCCTCTGATGTGAAGCCAAGGATTCAATCTGTCTTCTCAGCAAGCGTTTCCGAAGGCAATCAGGTGCACCCCTGCACAGAGAACCAAACAACGACAAAAAACTTTGTTTGTATTTGTATAGCACATTTCACACCAGCAATGCAGCCTAAAGAGCTTCATAACAAGGAAATTACATGCACCAAGTGCTTCACATAAAAAAGACATAGAATGAACATAAAGATAGAATGCATCTTCACATTATAACACCACTCCTCCCACTAGATAATACTAATAAAAGTAAGATCAAAGCATAACATAAGATGGAAAATAGAGTATAGCAGTGCATAAGTGTGAAGCAAAATTCAGGCCGATATCAGAAATTTCATAGCTAGTAAAAGGCTGAAGTGAAACGATAGATTTTTAGCTTTCTTTTAAAAATATTTAGAGAGCTGGCTTCTCTGACATTTATAGGTAGTGTGTTCCAGAGGATTTGAGCGTAACTGACAAACGCTGCATCCCTGACTTTCTTTCAGCTGCTTCGGGGAACCTCCAATAGACCAGCTGCCAATGACTGTAGTAGGAAGAAGGGAGTGAGAAATGTATACGCCCATTAAGGGCTTTGTATGTAAGGAGGAGCACCAATAAAGCTCTTATTTAGAAAACCAGTGAGCTGATGCCTGAAACAGCAACATTTAAGGGCTTTGCACAAAGGATGGGGGAAATACTCAATTCTTAGATGCATTCTGAATCGATTCATAAAAGTCAAAAATCGATTTTCTAAATGTTAATTAACATGATGTTGATGGAGCAAATAAACTGGAACTCAGCTGTGAGGGCAGTGTAGGGATGATCTACAGTGCCCACATGTGAGAATTATCAGCATATAACAAGGAGGGGAGTAGGTGCAATCGTGTCTGGATTTAGTGTCTGAAAAATTGCATTTGTGAGACAAACGTGTATTGTGAATACTTTTCCATCGCCCAGAGACATTATGAGAGCAGCGATCAGCTCTAACAAAAAAGAGCAGCTGCATATGCACAAATTGCAAAGCACTGCTGTGGTGAAGAAAATCACTCTTTGATTTTTCACTCTCAGTCTGTTCACCTCTAAAACTCTGCGCCAGCTCTACACACTGGACAGCGAGGAATTTCCTCAGAGCTAATGGTGCAGCAGAGAAGCTGCTCTCCACTGCTGGAGACACAACATTAATAACAACACACAGTAAAAACACTCTGCCTCCCCCTCATTTTGTTATTCTCACACAGGCAGGAGACTGTATGATGCTTTCAAAATGATTCATTCATTAATAAAAGCAGTTGACTCTTTGAAAATAAACACGCAGACAAAAAGACTCCCACCTCTAAATGTAACGTGCATCACGTTTACTTCTACATGATGCTAGTTCCTAAGTTTTATAGCTGAACGTAAACAGCTGCAGATGAATCCAATCCAATCAGCATCCCCTAGCTTGAAAGTGTTTGATGCATTGAGATGTATCAAGATGCATCAAGAATAATTTTATCATTAAATCGTAGCCCTCTGAAACATAATCGAATCAAATCATGAGGTACCCAGAGATTCCCACACCTACTGTGCACACTGCATAGTGTTCGCCCATGGCTAGCCTTAACCCCAGGATAAGAGCAAGCTAGAAACCAAACGTAGTGAACATGACAGCAGGAGAGCCTGAGGAGAAAAACTACTCCTGTTATCATGGATGATGACCCTTTGCTCTCTGACAAACTAAATGAACTTTACTCTAGATTTGACACTATGCCTTTGACTGGTTCAACCTTCCCCAGTTACACCATGCCCTTAGATCTACCATTCTTGATAGTGAAGGACCATGTCAGAAATCTGCTAAAACTATAGAATTGCAGGAAAGCAGCAGCTACTATCAAGTGCCGTGCTGATGAACTGTCTATGGTGTTTACTGATATTTTTATTTTATTAGTATCTCAGCCTGCGGTCTCAGTGCCTCAAAAGACAAATGTGGTCTGTTTAAATGAACAGAGACCCGTAGACTTCTGTTATTATGAAAGTTTTTGAGAAGCTGGTGACCAGTTATCTGTCCAGGGTGACGCTTGACCCATTTCAGTATGCTTACAAGAAAAATACATCTGTAGAGGACTCTGTATCTCTTTGCATTCACTCCTTTGTGCAGCATCTAGAGGCCAGTAATACTTACACTTGTGTACTTTTCATTGCTTTCAGCTCTGCCAATAACAGTATTATTTCAGCAAGGCAGCATGACAAACTCCTAACAATGGGCCTTAGTAGGTCCATGTGACCTACTGATCACTAGAGGGTGGAGTCAACAACACATTTTCAAAGTCCATTAGCATCAGTGCTGCTAAGGGTTGTGTTTTGTGACCTATTTTGTATTTAATGTACAACAACAACTGCATGTTATGGAAGAAGTTTTTGTGAACTGACTGGTATTTTTGAGCAAGATGATCCTTCTCCAGCTGCTGTTTGGTGAGCACGTCACTGAGCACATTCTGGGTATGTGTTAGAGCAGCACCACATCTGCCTGAAAAACAGCACGGCTACAGTAAATCATACAAATCCACCATCTGTCTGTCTGGTTGCTATGTGAAACCAAGCTGACAACATTTTGCATAGTAGCTGCTGGATATGCTTAGATCCTATTGGCTAATTCTGGTTTATAATTGACTTTATGTTCTTTAAACATTAAAATGGAAATGGAAATGCTTCCAATAAAGCAGCAGCAGTACTATTAGTGGAGAGGAGGTCAAGTGGCTACAGTCTATTTGGCAGCCGCTGAAAGTTGTCCACCATCCTGCTAGATCCATATTCTTAAAGGGACAGCTGAGCTTCCAACACAGGTACTCCTGCTGCTTCTCCAAACTGGAAGTGTGTCAACTGCCATCTACTGTAAGTAATCCACTGACTATAGATAAATGCCTCATACAATCACGCTTCAAAAAACCCCCAAAAAACTGAACTATCCCTTTAAAATAAAACTGACTTGACAGGCTAGGTTGTTTGCTGCTGCTCTACCTGCGTCTTCCAGACTTGCCAGAGGCCAACTTGATATTTCTGTGTGTTTTCTTCCCACCTCTTCCAAAGCCACCATCACAGCCTCTGAATGGCTCAGCTATAAAAAAAAAAGAAAGAAACTTAGTGAAGAATTATGACATCAAAGCTGTAAAACCAGCGACGCTTTCAACAAAGTGATGCTGCGCATCTCCTAAAGGGAGGGACGACATCAGATGATTGGACCTGTACCATAAGTGGTTAAAAAGACCTTCTCTGTTGATGTACATTTAATCCAGCCTCAGCTGACACTAATGCACACTTGAGTGTGAAGGTATTGGAAGTGTAAAAGAGCTCTCACATTATCAGTGGTGGTGTCTTTCTTCCTCAGCTGAATGTCACTGGACTCTCTGGCTCCGTCTCTGACACCCGATTCTTTGGACTGCACATTTGCCGTGTCATTGTGGCTGGGAGTGAAGCTGCTCTGGAAGGAGGGCTGCATGTGGCACTGAGCCTCTGAGGATGTGTCATCTGAAAGAATCCTGCACTCAGACCTCAGCTGCAAACACCACTCTTAAGACATCCAAAGTCCTAAGGTTTCCCATGCTTAAAAGAAGCAACACATCCAACACTGTTTAAACATAGTGTGACACAAAGTGAAGTAAAACATGTCAACCTGTTTACAGTACAGCAGAAGACATCTTGTGTCCAGCAGGAAAACTGTGGAAGTGAATAAAATTTGCATATTTATAGATTCTGGAATTTTAGTAGAGGTTAGTTAATACCATTGCAAGATTTTTAATGTGGAAACTGTACTTGTTTGGTGGAAAAAAAACATATCAGACACACATTGTTGTTCCCAGGTGACTATTTGTATATATGTGTAAGGTTAATGCATGGATGGAGGGGACCTTTAAAAATTTAAGGATTTCCTCACTGCTCATGCTAAAAGTGAAGACACAAGAGAGGTGTTTGTACACGTGTTTCATGGATGCATGCATGTGTCTGCTGCGTTCTTCCTCCTGTTTTCTGTTCTGCTCTCATTGGATACTGTGTCTGGAACCAGTTTCCAAGGTGTTCTAAGTAAAAGTGCACTTTGTTTTTCACTGACTGTGGTAGCATCTGGGAAAACTCATGACGAGGTCAGGACATGGCTTGTAAGCTTCACGACATGACAGGCCTGAGCCTGAGCGTGGATTCTCTGCCGACTCTAAGTGTTTTTATCTCAAATCTAAAACATTTATCTGGAACAGGCGAGCGTGGGCCAGTCTGCAGTAGGCTTAGTCGAATGCTCTCAATTTTGCAGTATCAAATGCTGTCTTATCTAAATCTTGAAAGGGGGTGATGTATTTATAAAAATAGGTATCAAAGGAGGAATGTCTTTAACTACTCTGCCAACATCTACTTCTCTGCTCTGCATCCGTATGCTCAGTAATCTTAAAACACATATTCCAAAGTACGCCTAAATTCACAGCATCTGTTTGTCTTTAGCTCAGTTGGCTCTAAGTATTTGTGTTGTTTGCAACCAATGTAAGCCAACATAGCTGTGTGTTTGCAGTGAAACACAGTCATCTGTGGAATCCATGGTACCTGCTGTGAAACCAGCTGACAACAGCTGCTGTGCTCCAAGAAGAAGCAAACTACAAATGTTTCAGAGCCACCGTTTAAGACTACAGGAAGTAAGTGTTTGATACTCTTTATTTGTGATTGTTCTGGTGTTGATGTGGACATTTTGTCCTCTGTTTGTGAGTTATAATACCTCTTATGATTGTTATGGTATTGTTTCTATTGCCATTCAATAATACCACCTCTTAGATAAGCAGAGGCACCTCTAAAATAGCTTAGGTTGCATTTTCCTTTTCCTTTTGCTTCTTGATTATTGCTTTACTTTATGTACAAGGTTTTTGTCCTGACAAATAAATACACTGCCTGGCCAAAAATCACAAAAGTCACACATTAATATTTTGTTGGACAGCCTTTAGTTTTGATTACGGCACATATTTGCCATGGAATTGATGAATCCTGACATTGTCATCATGGAATTAGGAAAGAAAAAATCCATTGATGTAAAAACCTGTTCATTCAATATATTCAGGTAGTGAGCTGACCTCATTTTTTGGACACATAATGTTGCTGAACCTCAACCTGAGCAACTGAAGCAACCCCAGATCATAACACTGACCCCACAGGCACTAGGCATGATGGGAGCATCACTTCATCCACCTCTCTTCTTACCCTGATGCCCCCATCACTCTGGAACAGAGTAAATCTGGACTCATCAGACCACATGATTTTTTTCCATTGATCCACAGTCCAATCTTTATGCTCTCTAGCAAACTGAAGCCTTTTTTCTGATGATCCTCACTGATAAGTGGTTTTCTTAAGGCTCCACAGCTGTTTAGTCTCAATCCCTCGAGTTCTCTTCTCATTGTGTGTGGAAATGTTCTTACTTTCACTATTAAACACAGCCGTGAGTTCTACTGTTGATTTTTTATGATTTGATTTCACCAAACATTTAAGTGATCTCTGATCAGGATAATTCAAGATTATTTTCTGACCACATTTCTTCCTTGAAGATGAAGGTTCACTACTATTCTGACATGGTTGTTTAAGAAATGAGAAGCTGCTCACTGCATCAGTTAGAGTTCAATAACTTGTTACCAGCTGAAACATATTCATCTCTGCAGTCATTATCCAGTGGAAGGATCTGAACTATTTGCTTAATTTAATCCAGGTGGTGACTTTTTTTTTTCTTTGGCCAGGCAGTGTATGTTGTTTGCTGCTGCCCCCTAACAGTTGACTTAACCGTTAGTCAGTGCCAAGAGTTTTAGTTGACCATGTTTTCATTTATACGTTGGTCGCAAGAAAAAATAAACACCACAAATTCCATTCAAGAGTCTCCTGCTGGTTGTTCAGACACATTCAGGGTCATTACCTGTTTTGTTAGTAGAATTTAAAAGGTGGCTTGCTTTGCATCCCAAAAACATATATTTACATAAATACATTAGTATTTTAAACCTGCGATGATAAGACGCTGAATGGCTTAAACTGACAACTACTGGTCAGCAAAAAAAGTCTTTATCCAGGACAGTGCCAGCATTGTTCAAATAGAGCTTTTTACACCTTTTGTGTGTGTTACATGTGCTTTGTGGTATATTCAGATGCCACTGTTTATTTTCACTATGATTCATATGTTTCTACTGTTACTAATGTGGTGACACAGGTTTTTCTCCTCTCAGATATACCACAATAGTATGATGGGATTTTTTTACCTGATGGTGGTCTTTCAACTAGCAGCCCACTTCTATTCAAAGGCTTGGATCACATTTGCTCTACAGCAGTGACTCCCAAAGTGAATGCCGTGATTGATTTTTTAAGTTTGAAATTAGCAAGTCATGTGATTTAAATTGCCTGCTATTCTTCATTTATCTGACCTAGCTTAACAGGTGTTACACCATATTTGGTGACCTATGACATAAACACCAGTATGTATCTTATATCTCGTTTTTGGTGATATTAGTCTTGTGTTGATCAGAGCTGTGTTTAAAGGTTTGGGTGGGCCTCAGAAGATTTTCAGATTTCAAATTGAGCTGTGGCTTTCTTAAGTTTCAGAATGGTTGTTCTACAGAGAAAATATGAATAGACTGATATCTGAAGTTGGAAGCTGAAAGGAGACTCACCTGTTGGTCTGGATTGTACATTTGCCTCACAAGGCCGCTCTTGTGTCACACAAGATGCTCGGAGCAGCTCTTTGATATTCTCCTCTTTCGCCATGTCTAGTGCACTGAGGCCACTGACACTCCTGTTGCTGGCGTTTGACCCATGTTGGAGGAGGAGCTTCACTACCTACATAACACACACACATTTCACATCTTATTCGGAGGAGGAACCTCCAGCAGCATGTGCATACTGTACAAAAGTAAACCAGAGAGTTCAGTATCAATGCTCCTGTGTTCACAACATCAGCATCCAACAAAGCTGATGAATGTCAACCCCTTCATTACAAAATCCACTGAGTGATTAATGTGATTAGGCCCCTGGCTCAAGATCACAGCTTTAGTCACAAGTGGCAACTATCATGCCATGTTCAGAGTCAATTAAGAATCTTTCTGCCAATTCCAATTGATGCTAAAAGAATGCTTTGCCTGATTTATACCCCACACACTGCAACCACATGCTTAACACATCATTGCAGATGCCAACCTTACCTTACCCAAGCTTTCACAATGCATGAACATGTCATATAACACACTCTCCATCTGTCTGAGTGCTTTAATACGTTCACTGGATATCAGTTAATACTTGAATTGAATCAGACATTGAGCGGTCATTACGAAAGCATCACAAATAGGGCCGTGACAAGTGTATTTCTGATCAGTGGTCTCGTTACAGAAAAAAAGCCTAATGCTTGTCCTGTCTTAACTTAAGTTTCCAAGACAGGACAGACAGGTCTGTGTTTAAAATGTCCACAAGACTTTCTATATCCATGACAACAGCTGTCTAACTTCTCTTGTCACTGGCTAGCTTGTGAATAGACAAGAAAAGATCGACGTTCCATTTTAGCTTTGATGAGTCAGAGAAATGAATTGTGTGTTGGAGGAGAGGAAACGCCACCTTTTGGGGGAGTTTTCTTGCCAGTTACTGACCCATGATAAGTGTTGGGCAGAGCACATCGAAAAAAAATCTAAATTAATCATCATGGCAGTCAATATATACTCATTAATATGTGATCCGGGAAATTGAAAGCATCATCATATGGTTTGAGGAGCTTTTCAATCATAATAAAGTGTTCATGTTGTTCCCCATCTTCACTGTCATTTTCGTACAGACCTTTCAGACAGTTATTTTGAATTGAGGACAGGGTCTATTATTATCTAGGATTCCTATCTTTGGAAATTCTTCAGTTAGGATGCTTCTGTAAAGGCCCCAACACATGATCAGTGGTAAAAACACTTTGCACTGGCTGTCCCATTGTTTTCCTATGGAGAGAGCAGTGTCACCCCCCCAAGCAGCACCGCTACCCTCGGTGTGGTGCACCGCTTGGATCTGCTGCTGACTGCTGCACTCAAAATTTCAATTTTACCTCGTTTGCCGCTGACATTTCATAGCGTAACCAATGAGATAACAGCTGAATGTGATGACGCAGGCAGAAGAGACCGCAGATGTGTCAAAGTGACACAAGCAGAGGAGACAGTGACTGATGGTCGAGTCTTGAAGGTCTCGTGAGAATGATCATTTTAACATCACAATGAAGGAACAACATAGAAAAATCTCATAAGAATTTCACAAATCAAGGGTTCCCTTCCAGACACAAGAAGAAACACACAAGAAAAGTGTTTCAGGGTTCCCCAAACTCTGTAACACAACATTAAAAGCAGACTATGATCTCACCAGTAAATGTAATGCATGGTGAAATGTAAACATTCAGACTGGGTTATAAGATTTGTGAATCATATAGTTTATGAACTTAGTTACTTAGTAGCGATTGTAGCGCTGTGCTTTGCCTCTCTGCACCCTGCCTGGTGGTGAGGCCGAGATAAATTCCTTATCATGTGAAGGCCCTATAATAGTTAATTTTCCACTCTAAGATAAGACAAGGTGCTAAATGTTTAGTGAAATCTAGCGGTAGGAATGTAATAATAAAACCTATAGTGGCCGCGAAACACAAAAGGCAATATGTAGAGCCAGTGTTCGGTTTGACCGCTCTGGGCTACTGTAGGAACATGGCAACAAAACATGTCAGCCTCTACAGAAGAGGACCCTGTATATATAAAGGTCTCATTCTAATGTAACAAAAAGACAAGTATTCTTATTTTCAGGTTATTATATACTAATGAAGAAATACTTATGAATATTATATTCCATGTCTACAATTAGATAACCCTAAATCTTACACACTCGACATTCACTGGGAAACTTAGAGATTTTTCAGTGTGGATCCTATTTTACCTTGATTTTGTGTCAAAGTGACTGATAGGGACAACATTCTTTTGAAACTGGTCCAGTATTGATTCACAAAAACTGATAGACTCAGACTTTCATGCCAAGTGAGATACATGCTGTCTAACTGGAAACAGCTGTAATTTTTTAATCAATGACATATTCATGCAAGCTCAACAGAAACTAAATAAAACTTCTTCTTTCTACTGGTCCAACAATCACCAGCTCTAGTTTGGCTGAAATAAACCCTTAATTCACTGAGTTAGATGTGAAAATATCAAAAGGGAAGTGAGAGAAGAGAAGCAGCAGGGAGGCGTGTTAAACCAGAATATTTTCACATCTAACTCTGTGAATTAAGGGTTTATTTCGACCATAAACCAGAGTTGGTGATAGTTGGAACAGTGCAAAGAGGAGAAGGATGTTTTTGTGAGTTTTATTTTGTTCCTGACAAGTTTGAGTGAAGTCTGTTTTACAATGATGAAATTATTTTTTTGATGAGAGCGATATATTGGCTGTTTGTGGTTAAACAGAAAGGATCTTACTGTCTGATGAACAGTGATGAACTGTCAAACACAAACAGAATAACAGTCTGAACCTGAGCACCTTTAGTAGATGGATTTGACGGTGTGCAATTGCCCAAAAGGATTACACTGCAGCCAATTTTACTGCTGCCAGCTGCAATGCTCTTGCTCAATACTGACCCAGTTTTAAAAACTGTTTAGTCACTTGGACACAACAACATGAGAAAACAGAGGCCAGGTTGAAAAATACCAGTTACTCTTTAAAACCACACTGACATTTATAGTAACACAAAAAAAAACATCAGCCCTAAAATATAATGCTGCATAATAGTATGTAATTATGTTTGCATCTGCCTGGATAGGGATGCTAATGTCAATTTGTCCAGTCCAGACAAGGCTGGAGGAATAGCACATCTTACCTTTTAAAATTTGACCCCAAATAAGAGGAATGAAGAGGCAAAGGTAAGGATAAGGAAGGGAAAACAGACAGTTATAGTTATGATAGGGTTCATATTCTTTAAGCGAGTGTTGTAGTAAATATTCATCTGTCCATGTAAACACCAGGGACAATACCTAGTTACCAACATCTTGTGGAACAGAGGCTAGTATGAAAGTTATGTCAGGACTTTGGTTCTCTATGGACATATGAAAAGTGTCACTGAAAACTATATTCAACTTTGCTACATTTTAGAAGTCTCTTTCAGTGTTTTCACATCACCTGATAGTGTCCACTGAAAACAGCATCATGCAGAGGCGTGACACAATTGAAGCTTCTCACGTCAACATTAGCTCCAGCTTTCAGCAGCTCTTCAACCACTGCCTCATGGCCCACAGCAGCAGCCTCGTGGAGAGCAGTCCAGCCTGATGAGTCAAGTCGTTTACCGGTAAGAGGGTTTTTGTGTTTGACACGTAATAATTGTTTCATGAGTAAAAGATGGAGGTGAAACATGTTAGAAAATAGAAGCAATCAAGTGAAAAATAAACCACTTAGCAAAAGAGATTCTAAGCTGTGACAAACCTGCGTGATCCTGTATGTTGACGCTGATCCCGGCTTGAATGAGTGCTCTGACTCGTGTCAGATCTCCTCTCTGACATGCTTTGTGCAGATGAGTCTCTCCCTTTTCATTTCTCTTGTGAAGGTATGCCTTGGTGGGCATTTTCACACATTGCACAACTTTTGCTGCTTTGAAGAAGAATAAAATCAGGATTTGTGAATTAAATTAAAGTAAAACATGACAGATCAAAGGGAAAAGTACTTTCCATTACAGTGGTCATATACATGACAATAACCAACCAATTCACAGGTGTGTTGTTTGACACATGAGAAACAGTGTGTAGTTACATGTAAGACAACAAACAGTGTGAGTGACATGAGAGACAAACAGAAACAGCTAGGAAATGAGTCCAGATGAAAAACGACAGGTCAGCTTGCCAGCATGGCGGTCTCTTGCTGTTTTTTTTTAAGTCGAACAACAACTATCAGTGGGAGGCCCGTTCACGCTGAGGGAGCTCAGAGTTGAACTGCTGGTCCTTCATGTCAAAAGGAGCAGGCTGAGGTGGATGAGGCAGAAAGCGTTGCAGAGGACAGGGATGCGATATCTACTGATATGAAACTTCACTATTGTAATAGACTTTTCAGCTGTATTGCCCAGACCTAGTTTACACACAACTCAAAATTAACCACTGCCACAAATCTTTGCATGTATCATTACAATCAATACAATCAATGTTTGAGAATCAATACAGTCTGACAAAACATAATATTGCAACTCTCAAGTGCATCGCTATTCTGCATCTTAAGCACAGTTTAGACCAAAGATTCATGATGAGACAAATATGTAAAAAAAAAAAAATCAAAATGCATAATTTCAATGACCAGTTACATTCGAATACCACCACACCAGTCACAACACATCACCAGGTTGTGTTTGCTAGCTAAAATTCCATTGGGAGTAATGCCACAAAATGGATCAGTTTGTGAGATGAAAAAGTGATATGGTAGACAACCCTGTGCTATTAAAGCATGTGGTGAGGAAATATGAGACCTGGTTACATTAAACCTGACTACATGAAAGCATAATTATTTTTTCTCCTTTTGTTGTCATGTTATGCGTTTTTCTCATTTAATGTGGGAAGGTTGTTCTTGGAAAACTGCCAGTCAAAAGGGAGCAACAGGTAGAGAACTTCTGCTTTAGAGCTATAAACTGGTCATAAATGAGCGTCCATCACTGAACTGAGTGGCAGTTAAGACCGTCTCCCATGGAGAAGTTGATGAGTGAAGCTATACACATATTGTGTAAAGAAGTGTGTACAGAAGCAGATGTTTGCCTGTTTGCCTCAGCTGACTCCAAAATGCATTCATTCTTTTCAGACTGACCAACGGCCGACTGCGAGGCAGATGGTTTTGGCATCACACTGTGGCTAGGGTAAAATAATTAAGAATGAGGAGATGCTCAGGATACAGTTATGAGAAAAAACAGAAATAATGATAGCAATTTTATTTAGTTAATTTGTCTAAAAAGAGAGAGTTTATCAGCACTTTAGCGGTACTGCCGCCTTTTTTAAACCAGGAAGAGAGACAGGGGTCCTTTAGGTGTCTTCTAAGCCTTTTTATGCCTGATTAAATCGTGTTTTTGTGAAAATCCAAAACAAAGATGATTATAATAGTACATTTTTATACCTCTGTTATTTACATTTACATTTATGCATTTAGCAGATGCCTTTATCCTTACAAACCTTATCCTTCAACAGGTATTGTTAGTTTTAGATTTTGAAGGCTTTTGACGCATTTTTAAAGTGTTTGAAGTTGTGAATTCTTGTCTGGGATAAGGGTGGTTTTTGGCAAAGTTAAAAAAATGACAACACCAAACATTTCAGAATTTAGATATCTTTCATATATATAAATCCATGTAGGTTTTTTTGTAAACAAAAGATCGGAATTAGAGTGTTGGTATTATGTTTTTCTTGTTTGATAGGACAGGATTTGTCCCAGTTCTCAAGAATGAGTGATATGTTGCAGCAACATACCAGTTTATCATGAGAAGTTTGTGATCTAACAAGATAAAGTGATATTTTGTTATTACAAGCAACAATTCTTCTAATAACTCAGTAATTTGGTATCAAGTAATAACAACAACATCTGACATAACATATCTAACAAATATATACATATATATGAATATATATATATACATATATATATATATACACACACACATATATATATAACAAATATCTTGTTATAATGTAGAAATGAGTAAAGTGTCTCTTGCTAATGAGAAACTATAAAAACATGTTTTTTTGTCAGCATGGAAACAAAACACAGCTGTAGCGTGATGTTTCAGGATTTTCTAACTTCTAATAATCACCTAATTGAGATGTAGAATTCGAAGGACCTGCTGCAGACCGGATACGGCTGGATATCCCTGACTCAGGTAGTTTGAGTCGATTTATCTCCTTCCACATTTCCTTTTTCTGCTCTTTGTTGCCAACTTGTGAATCTAAATCACTTATCTCCATGTCCTCAGCTGCCCCTCTGCTTTGGCAGGCGTTGCGATCACACAACAGGCTTACGGAGTCATCATCCGAGTCTGATGCATCTCCATTCATCTCATGCTCCTGATTACAGTCGTCAGTCATCTTTCATATGTCTCTGGAAGGGAAATACACACACAGAGGTGACTTCCAGATTCATCAGACTGTTCTGCACAAATTAAAAAAATATTTTGAAAACTTCTTGTTTCCATAAACTTAGATTAATTCATATTTTTTATTATTATCATTTGGATGGCATAAAAAAAAAGAGTCGTATTTGTGGAACTTACAGACAACAAATATGTCATGATAAGAGCTCTATTGAGGTGTTTAACTATTGGACAACCACTAGAGGGAGTGCTAAGCGCTACTATTGAGGCCATGGTCACTTTAATGCAGTGGTTCCCAAACTTCTTCTGAGATACTCACGTAACAATAATTGGGGAAGCAACGGAACGGAAATGAAAATTAAAAATTAAATTAGTGAAATAAATGTAGGCATGAGAGCATCAGCAAACTCTTGTTTGCTTATTTGTTAAAAAGTCAGCCATTGACCTGAGAGGTAAAATTACTGTTTTTATTAATGCAGTCTGTAGCGTCTGCTTCCGGTTAAATAATTTTTAAAAACTGGAAATAGTGTCGAACAATACTGAAATTACCCTTTAAACAAGGGGAATAGTAACTGGAGGAGAATGAAGAGAACAATACACTGCTCTGACTTTCACTATCTTTGTAAATAAGTTATGACATGACATCTGAATTAGTAGCCTGAAACGTTCACCACAAAATGTAACAGTTATTAGCTTAAATGCTAATGATGATAACAACTCAGACTCAATGACGGGAAAACTGACAGCCAGCTTAAAGTTACACATCATGATGTCTTTAAACAACAAACTAGTACAAAAAAAGTATTTATTTCATACAAAACTAACTAAATATGAGAAACTATCATTAATATATGTTTAACAGTTTGAGGTTCTTTGTGGGTATTAATTACCTTATACAGTAAGAACAGTGACACAGCTCACACGCAGCTCTCTTCTACTGCTGTCTGTGGCGCGAGCGCGATCTACTGGAGCCCCGAGGCATTACCAACAGATCGACGAGCAATTCATCTACAGTGACAAGCAGCTGCGTCACCTATCTGCGTTCCTCCATTTATATTTCAGTTAATCTAATTTTGTACTTATCATTGCATAATAGTTATTACATCATTTTATTTTCTTATTTATTTTCATCGTATTTATTAATTTATTGTTTAATTTAATTTATCATTATATTATGGTTACTATATCATTTTACTTATTTATTTTCATTATATGTATTTATTTTTCATTTTTATTTTGTTTATTCATTTATTTATTATAGTATTTGCATTTTGCTCAGGCTGTGAGACTAATTCATGCTCAGCATTCCACCATGAAAAATACTTTTACTGTTATATACTGTTTTTATCTCCATTACTTATTATTTATTCAACCAATCTACTGTATATACATTTTGTATGTAACATTTGTTTTGTGAGCAAAAAGGGGCCTACAGTGTGATCTTGTTTTTCAACCCTGTGTTGTAAGATGATAAATAAATCTACCTGGTATCACTGGCTGCAGTCTTGACAGTAACCAATGAGTTATACATAATACAATACACATCTACAACCAAAAATGAAATGACGTCCTCTAAATTGAATAGTATAACAAAAAGAGGAATGGAATGAGTTTTTCCAAATATTTTTGTCTGAATTATTCCTGTCTGTCACATAGGCTGCTAGTGTACGTTTCACACCAGCTGCAGAAAATTGTTTATACATCAGACCCACATGCTGGTCAAAAAGCCGCAGTGATGGAGGAAGTACTGTAGCAAAATTAGCAGTACCACATTCTTGAAATACTCTGTTACAAGTAAAAGTTTTGCATTCCATTTTCACTTGGGTAAAAGTACAAAAGCATTGGCATTAAATTTTCTTTAAACACAAAAAGTAAAAAGCAATCATTATGCAGGATTTCAGAATAATGTATATTATTTGATTTATTGGTTGATTATCTTTCATATTTCAATCTGAAAACATATCAACATATCAAATAAATTTAGTTAAGTAAAAAGTGCATTTGCTTCTGAAATGTAGTGAGGTAGAAATGGAAATTATATAGCCAAGCTGTCTGTTTTAACACTACTCACTAGATGGCAGCATAACCTAATTTATGTATGCCCTCAACTTCTGGGGAGAAACTACTTTCAGCCTCTTGTGTGGAATAAAGATGAGGAAAAACAAATACATATGTGGTTACATTCAAGTGGATTATGTTAATTGTTGTTTTATCTTAAAATACATTTTAAATACTTTATAAATATAGGATATTTTAGCTTCTTCATAGATTAGAAACATAATTTAATAATAATTAAAATGAATAATTTGGGGTAGCAATATCGGACTCATTTTTTTCCTCTCATCAGTGAGACAGTATACACATTTTAAATATTCTGTAAAACGTGCACTGCAGATATAAGTCTTAAATTTGCAGAATTTTCTCCATAGTCTTAAAGTTCCTATGACGCACTTGTGGGTCACGACCCAGTCTCTGGGAATGACTACTGCTGAGACACAGTATCATACTTAATTATCTGAACTTTCTGTGCTGTCATATTTCACTTCCACATTGACTGTGGCGACCAAAACCGGTTTCTATTCTGTCTTTGCTGGATTCAGAGGGGCTATTATTAGGGAATCTAGTTACTCTGGATGCCTCCAATAGTAGATATTTCTGTGTTATGGAGACATATGCTTTATATATTAAATTATAAATGTATACTATTGTATGTACACTGCTAGATAATCTGCTCACAACATGGTGTGTGGATTATCTTGTGTAACTGGCTCATGATTGCTAGAAAAATACATTGCTGTTGAATTTTTCTTTTCCTACCACAAGCCAAGTGCCATCTACAGACATCTCTACAGCTGATATTTCCAAAACTCTGCAGCTCACACCAAAACTATCTAGATGGATAAACAGCACCACATGGGGGGGGGGGGAGAGAAATTTTTTGAGTAGAACTGTCCCTTAATCGACTATCAGACCAGATTGTCTTAATTTGAGCTGGCAGTGTTTCATCTTAAAATAAGCTGCGGGATCCTTAATAGTTTTGGAAATATATCAGAGACATATAGTGTTGTGGTGGGCTCAGGAAAGGCAGGGTTGGACCCAAACGCAGACAATGCAGGAGGCAGAGGAGAGCAGTTCAAAAAGATATTTAATAAACTCAAGACCACAGAACAAAACTTACATGCGTGAGAATCTGAAAACAGGCAGGGAGAAAAACCAAAAAGTCCATGAGTCAAAAACACTGGAAAACACTGACCGAGACGAGACGAGAGGGTAAGAGTGAAATTGACAAGGAACCGACAAATAAAAGAGGACAAGACACAGGATTAAATACACTAGGAAGGGAAAGAAAACAAGACACAGGTGAGGGCAATCAGAGACAGGTGAAAATAATCAGTGATCACAAAGGGAGGGAACACAGACAAAGACAGGAAGTAAAACTAAAACACATGAGGAAGGAACAGAAACTATCAAAATAAAAGAGGAAACAACCAACAAGAATCCCAAACCATGACATATAGGGGCTCTGATTTCAGATTTGCATAGAAGACTGGCCTGTTGGCCTTGGCAGAGGTCTGTGTCCATGAGTAACCTTGGTTAAATGAGCAGTGTGTGGGATTTAGTGACTTTTTTACTTTTTTACAATCACCTTTTTTTATTATATAGTGTACATACACTCACATTCATTAGATACACCTTGCTAACACTGGGTTGGACCCCCTTTTGCCTTCAGAACTGCCGTAATTCTTCATGGCATAGATTCAACAAGGTGCTGGAAACATTCCTCAGAGATATTGGTCCATATTGACATGACAGCATCACACAGTTGCTGCAGATTTGTCGACTGCACATCCATGATGTGAATCTCCTGTTCCACCACATCCCAAAGGTGTTATAGTGGACTGAGATCTGGTGACTGTGGAGGCCACTGGAGAACAGTGAACTCACTGTCATGTTAAAAAAAAAAGTTTGAGATGATTTGAGCTTTATGACATGTTGTGTTATCCTGGTGGAAGTATCCATCAGAAGATGTGGACACTGTGGTCATAAATGGATGGAGGTGGTCAGCAACAATACTCAGGTAGCCTGTTGTATTTAAACTATGATCAGTTGGTACTAAGGAGCCCAAAGTGTCCCAAGAAAATCTCCCCCACACCATCACACCACCAGCAGCATCCTGAACCGTTGATACAAGGCAGGATGGATCCATGCTTTCATGTTGTTTACACCAAATTCTGACCCGACCATCTGAATGTCACAGCAGAAATCAAGACTCATCAGATCAGGCAACGTTTTTCCAATCTTCTATTGTCCAGTTTTGGTGAGTGTGTGTGAATTGTAGCCTCAGTTTCCTGTTCTTAGCTAACAGGAGTGGCACCCGGTGTGATCTTCTGATGCTGTAGCCAATCTGCTTCAAGTTTAGATGCGTTGTGTGTTCAGAGATGGTCTTCTGCACACCTTGGTTGTAACTAATGGTTATTTGAGTTACTGTTGCCTTTCTATCATCTTGAACCAGTCTGGCTGTTCTCCTCTGACCTCTGTCATCAACAAGGCATTTTCTCCCAGAGTTTCTCTGTTTCAGAACATTCTCTGTAAACCCTAGAGATGGTTGTGTGTGAAAATCCAAGTAGATCAGCAATTTCTGAAATACTCAGACCAGCCCATCAGACACCAGCAACCATGCCACGTTCAAAGTCACTTAAATCACCTTTCTTCCCCATTCTGATGCTCGGTTTGAACTTCAGCAGGTCGTCTTGACCATGTCTACACGACTTAATGTATTGACATGCTGCCATGTGATTGGCTGATTAGATATTTGCGTTAACAAGCAGTTGAACAGGTGTACCTAATGGCCAGTGAGTGTATATAACAACAGCACACCCACAAAACTACATACAGCATTTTTTAAATGTTGCTGGTGCCTTGCTATGTATTGTATATTTGTTTATTTTGCACAGGATTTTTAATTCAAATTAAGGAATAAAAATCTAAGTTCTTCTGGGTCCATCCATTGTGGTAGGCTATAGATGTTGTGTGAAGATGGAGGTGATGATAAGAGTTTGACAGGAGAAGTGGAAACACATCTCTAAGGTCAGATTTCTGGACTTTGCTGGTGGATCCGTTTGCTACTGAACAATTTGTTCAGCCTTGAACTTAACCCTAACCTCCGCAGTGTGAACAAACAAAACAGCAATGCCATGAAACAGTGTCTGAACAGGCACTGTCCCAGAAATCCTGGAGGAGTGAAAGTGCAATCTGTTCAGCCCACTCCTATTCAAACACAGCATATACTGATCCTGTCCTATAAGTGTTGTGTGTATGTAGGTTACAGCCCCCTCGCACCACAGACTAAATAGAATGACAGGAACATACAGTACATGCACAGCTTGTGATATATATGTGACATAATACATGGTACAAGGAGTACAACAGACCTTTTAAATGGGAGCCATATTGATATGAAATAGTAGTATAAACACACCAATGATCCTAATTAAGGTCCTGTTCCATTTAGTGTAGCAGAGTTTTTCCACTGAGCCAACATGCACAATAGCAGCACTCTGTGTTCGACCTTAATTTATATCAGTGGTAACATTCGTGTTTAGTACTATTTCATGTCAAAATGGCTGCTGTGAAAGATGCTACCACAATATAACGCACACACAGAGCTGTTCAGCAGGGGTAGGGACTTTGCTAGGCATTTTGAGGTACACAGCAACTGACACAGATTTCTTCATGTGCTTTAACAACCCTAAATACTCATCGTTCATAGTTTTACAGCAAACGTCAATCATTTTACAATATGTACAAGTTGAAAAATGTTAAAATTAAAAATATAAAATTATATTTATCATATGGTCCCCGCCTTTGATAAAGAGCATGGATTCCTTCGAGGTTTCTGTCTCTTAAAAGGAAGTTTTTCCTCGCCTCAATGCTTGCTCTTGGTGGGAACAATTTTATCAGGAGTACAGTTGAGACCTGCTCTTTTTGAAAAGTAGGTTGAGATAACTTTGTTATGGTTTGGTCCTACAAAAATGAAATTGAATTTAAATTAATTGAATTGAAGAAATAATTCATTTTATTCAACTTTTATTTTAACTGAGACTACGCCTCTATCTTCTTTTGGTTGAAAGACAAATTGTTTAACTCTCATGATGTCCTCCCGACAGAGTAACATTCATTGTCCTCTGTGGTCAATTTGGACCCCAACTGGTTTGACTGTTAAAAAAGCACAAAACATAACACTGTCACACAAATTTGTGTTACATGTTTTTATTCAACTTCAGACCAACCTATTAAGACAAATTTTACATTTTTTTTGTAATTCATACCTTATTTATATGAAATAATATCTATTTTTTTGAGTTTCACAAAACTGAAATTCTGAATAATTTCAATGGCATGTATGGCATGACAATTTGCCCCTTTGCACCCCTTATGCTGTGGGGTATTTTTGGACCCCAGAGAACGACAAACAAAAATAAATAAATAAAAAGAACCCACTCATAATTCAATCAAATTACTTAAAATTTATTTTAGTTGTGAAGATCATAGTATAAAACAACCCCCGTTATTTTCAGACCATCTGATGAAAAAACAAGCATATTATGACAGAAAAAGTTTTCGTTTGGGGTCCAAAATGACCCCAGGACATCATAAGGGTTAAGTTTTAATGACTGTGGGATCAAAATTACCCTGGCTGAGACCACCATATACATAAAACACAAATAATCTTAGCTTGTAATGACTGAAAACTAAATGATACAAATTACACTTTGAAAGATAAGCATATTTATTCATTTTACATAATATGCAAAATAATTTCCTCAAGTAATAATAATCTTTTTTTCCCCATGAGATGCATAATTAATGACATTTTGAGAAAAAGAACCTAACATTTGCAGTCCCAAGGGGCCCCAATCAGTGATTCTTGTCTATTATTTGGGCCAGAACTAATGTTTATTTTCTTTTCCAATTAATCTGTTGATTTTCTCGTTTAATCGATTACTTGTTTGGTCTATAAAATATCAGAAAAAGGTTAAGGATGTCAATCAGTGTTTCACACAGCCGAAGATGACGTCCTGTCTTGTTTTTGTCCCCAACTCAGAGATTTTCAGTTTACTGTCACAAAAAAAAAACTAGAAAATATTCACATTCAAGCTGAAATCAGAGAATTTACTTTTTTTTAATCCTAAAAAAAGTTACTCAAACTGATTTATCAATTATCAAAATAGTTGGTGATTAATTTAATAATTAGTTAATAATCAGTTAATTGTTGCAGCTTTATGCGTTATATTATATTATATTGTATTATATGATTTTATATATTAGAAATACTAGACTGTAGAGCTAGACTGAAAATGATTTCAAAGCTCAGAAAAGTGGTTTTCATTCATACAAAAGAAGAAAGCATACATTCAACTATAACATATTAAACACATAAAAACTTCATGTTTCTTTACTATCCATACCTGGCCTCCTCGTGCTAGTTATCTGTTAAAAAAAAAAAAGAAAGAAAGAAAGAAAAGAAAAGAAAAGAAAAGCACACACAATATTGTGAAATGTCATACTCTTAAGTGTAAAGTACAAACTGAGTCATACAGCTGCAAGTGAACACGACAAAAGAGCACTAAAATAAAGTAGAACAAACTGATTGACGGCCTCAGTCTTTTCTATTGACTGTACAACCTGTGTGTCAGTGCGGTGGTGAGATTAGACGTCCTCGCTCTGGCCACACCCTATTACTGCTGTCGCCTAGGAAACGGGGCGTGGATAAAGCGCTCGTGAGCAGGTGAGCGACGTGATTGGCTGAAGCCTCGAAAGATGTAGTAGCGTACCATCGTTCCATCGGTCTTCAGTCAGCGGCAGAGAGGCGCACGCAGGCTGTCGGCACTTCACACCAGGAGGCTGTTCACCACCAAAACTCACTCACAGTTTGCCGTCTCCTACCCGCTCAAGGTAAGTCACCTCTTCATATCTGTTTTATGTCCGTTTCTAATAAATATAGGTCTGCACGTGCTGCATTAATCCATTTTAAGAGAACGTCAAAAATAGCCGCAACAAAGCCTCGTCCAGCGGACGTACATACACTGAATACTGACGCAGTGTATAGGGTTTAAACTATATATACTACAGGACTGGTCTGTGAATTCAAGTAAATGATTTAAGTCACCAGCATGAACAAATGGAAACCTTTACTGATGTTTCCGTTACCATAAAATGCCACAACTTAATATAATAAAGCAAAGTACTTAAAAGGGAGAAATGAAGAATTTGTGGGTAATAAATTATTCTGCAAATAAGTACGTAGGAAATATATATATATGATACAGAAAAAATGGACAAATTCTTCTGGCATTAATTGGTGATTAAAACTAGCATTTTATTTATAAAAGGGCTTTTTTTTGCTTCTTTTCCCCCTTTATTCTCACTGGTGCAAAACAAACATATTGAGAAATATATATTTTAAAAAAGAACAAAAAAGCTTTTGTTTTTTTCTCAAATCAGGAATACACAATATCATTAGTTTAATCTGATAAATGATAATCACCTGCTTTTCTGCTAACATAAGTGATAATTTAGTTTTTTTTAATTTTAAAAATAAGTTGATGTAACCTGTAGTTTATGCACACCTGAGGGTAAATGCTTGCATGTAGTGAGCAAATATAGATGATTTAATATTCTGTAGCTCTGCCTGAACCAATTTAAATGACATCACTGTTAACACCAAAAACAAACAATGGTTCTGACTTTTCAAATGTTCATTCAGCTTTGCTTGTGAAGTCCATCAAAATAAAAAAAACGGCTGTTATCGAGCATTTTGCAGAAGAATTCAGATAAACCTTTTTCTTTGCAGGGACATAAAATAGTAACAGGTGTTACTAATGATACTAATTAATGCTCGCTCCTTTTGCCCTAACATTGAGCCAACATGCACAAGAGCTGCACTCTGAATGGAATGCAACCTAAATTAGTATCATTTATAACAACTGTGTTTTCTATTTCATGTCAAAATGGCTGCTGTGAAAAAGATCTATTGAATACTTTGACATAATCTGTAAAATCACTTATTATTATAGCAGATATTCATCAGCTATAATTTTATTGTGGGGATAATAAACAATGATATAAATTTCCCATTAATGGCAAATAATTAATTGGCCAGCATATATTTTCCTACCTTAAATTATATTCATTTTGGAAATTGAGTTGGAAATAATTTCCTGCTTTAGCTAGACGTCTGCCTTGGCCAACTACCTTTGGCCAAGCCATGATATATTTCTCCTTGTGTGGTCTATGAAATAGTAGCCTGTCACAAGAAAAATGCATGTTTTTTACATACCACACCACAATATTGCCTCTTTTTGAACTTGGCAACATTAAGAAGTAAAGAGAATGTTTACCAGTATTCCATTTGGTTGCTGGCAGTACATAAAATGGAAACAACTCTAGTCTCTGACACCATTTGGACTGAAGACATTTAAAGTACATAGACTCATAAGGTAAACAATGCAAAGGTACATAGACTCAAAATACAAAAGATGGGCTCAGAACTGAATATGAACCGTAAAAAAAACATTTAAAGGCAGAATAACTGAATTACATATGAACAAATTAAACAAATGCAAAAGCAAAACTTCAGAGGCAGAAGAACTTTTTTTTTTTTTACTTTAGTCTGTTACAAGTAGCAGTCCTGAATTCAAAATGTTATTTGCATGAAAGCATAGAAATTATGAAAAGTCTGCAGAATGGCCCCTTTCGGGCTACCTACAGAGGCAGCTGGTCCTCTTCTATGGACACTACCATGTTGCATTGCCATGTTTCTGCAGTAGCTGAGATCTAACAAACCAAACACTGGTTCTAGATGTGGCCTTTTACATATTTCACAGATTTTGCAGCCACCATAGATTCTCCTGCATGCTTTGAAGGGCAGGGCAAGGTGTTTGCAATTTGCAAGCTCACTGCTAGATGCCACCAAATCCTATGCACTGGTCCTTTAGTATTGTAGTTGAATGAGGTGCAGCAATTTGTTTTTTCAGTACATCATTGGATTGGATATAGCAACTGATGACTGCAGCTGTAAAAGGTGCAATATTTAAAGTAAATAATATATGTAAGAACCTTTGATAAAAATGTGACAATATAAATGATTGTAGCTTTCCATAGTGGCTGTTTCATATGATCATATAGTGATTGATTTTATTTTCCACACCCTTGTCCTTGTTAAGGTGTACAGCCAGCTAACCTTACCCTACCTATGTTATTTGGCAGCCCTGCTGCACCATGCTGACCCGTCTGTTCCGCATGCACGGCCTCCTGGTGGCCTCACATCCCTGGGAGGTGATCGTCGGCACGGTCACACTCACCATCTGTATGATGTCCATGAATATGTTCACCGGCAACGACCAGATCTGCGGCTGGAACTTTGACTGCCCCAAAACAGAAGAGGTGAGTGAACAAGATGATCAAGAACCTGTCAGTTATCTGTTGCAGCGTGTCCACCACACCATGTAAAGTAGGCCACCGTCCTAGATTTAAAGAGCCTTAGGACTGTCCTCCCACTTGCAACCCAGATTATGTCACACTTAAGTGCTGACAGTATGTGAATACTTTTACTAATCACACAGCTCTGATGCAGGGCACTGATCCCCATTAAAAATGAATATGCATTGTCATAACCAGTAGCTATAAAAGCTTAAAAACATGATTCATTTTTAGCAGCAGAGCCTTGGCTCTAGGGAAGAAAGTCAGGCAGATAATTAGTCCACCACTTTGGTCCAGACCGAAATATCTCAACAGCTACCGGACAGATTGCCATGAAACGGTACAAAGATTCAAGGATGTATCCACTTTGATGATTCCTAGACTTTTCATCTGGCACTTTATAACTTCCTGGCATTTTTGCTGGTTAGCTGGCAGCCTCTCTGTGACAAAAAGAAGAAATCACTGCTTCTGGTGAAGAAGTAATCTCCCAAAAAAAACACAACATGTTGTTTTTAGACTTTGTTTTTTGTATGATTTTTATGTATGGCGTTTGGACATAGCTAGGCTAGCTAAGTTAAACTAGCCATCTCCTGGCTGTATATTAAAACATATTTACTGTACAGACATGAGAGTGATTTCAATGGGAACATTCAAATCTCTGCAAGAAAGTAAACAAGGATATTAGTCTTGGGTGGTATCCATTATTTCATACCTTTATACCCTCCTGACATTTACCAGGGTGGACAGTATTATGACTGTTTGTGTAAAAGTTGTGCAAAACAGCTCAATTGCGCTGTACTCCACTTTACTTGATATTCCCGCAATGAAAGCGGAGCTGATCATCATAGCAGCACTATTCCCACAGCTGGGAAACAACGCACACACACACAGGAGCTCCACTTCAGTCTTGAGAAGCTGCAGCCTTTATTCACTGACAAACTCAGACCTAAACTGTAAATTTACAGTGCCGCCTCTGTACATATTCTGTCTGAATGACAGCTTCACCACTCACCTTTCCCTCCACTCAGCATGCATTCACCACAACTCTGTCACCATAGGCAGTAATTAGTCTGCCCCTCGCCCTCTGTGATGCTCACTAAAGTTACACACTCGAGACGAAACACTACTCTGAGCAGTCTGTAGTGTTTGTTAGTTTACCTTCATCAGGACTGAATTCAACATCCTTTTTAACTAATTATTCCCTTAATTTTATCCCAAAGATGCCATGTTTCTTCTTCTTATGAAAGCTTTGTTTGTCTGCTCAGCTGCGCTGCTGCACAGAGACTAACCCCTGTTGGGGTAAACTGCACACTGCAATACAGCATCTCTCTATCAGTTTAATAGAAAGAGGAGCCTCTGTATTTATGACGGCATTGAAAATCACACCGTCAGGATATACCCTAATGCCTTTATACTGCCCAAGTTTAAAGGATATCACTCAGTCTGTCCAGCCATTTAAGCATTTCATTGAGGATTATAACTTACATATTTATGCCCCAAGTCCTTTGAATTTCAAGTCCTCGACAAGTCCAGTGTGCAGGATTGTTTTGACAGACCTGAAACATAGCTCTGTGACGTGCCAGAGCCGTGGTCCCTCAACACTGTATGAGCCCCACGAACCAACATGAGTTGAAGTGAAGTCACTGGTGTTAAACCAAGTTCAGCTGCAAGTCTGTTTTTGATTTTGTCGAGTCAAGTCTAGAGTCATCAAATGTGTTACTTACCATGTGTTTGAAACAAATGTCTGTGACCTTACGACTCATCAGATATTCTTCTCTTTTTTACAGCAAATTCTGAGCAGTGACATCATCATCCTGACCATCACACGCTGCATTGCCATCGTCTACATTTACTTCCAGTTCCAGAACTTGAGACAACTGGGATCTAAATATATTTTAGGTAAAATACTGATGTCGATAAGACACGTAAGGTCACTAAGATTCGGTGGGACTTGTGGTTGTACATATAGCTAAATTGCACATCTACTGTCTTGCAGGCATTGCTGGCCTTTTCACCATATTCTCCAGCTTCGTATTCAGCACAGTAGTCATTCACTTCCTTGACAAAGAGCTCACGGGTCTCAAGTAAGGACACACATTACATATTGCTCTTTCTTATCAGTATCTCAAAACATCAGTTAACTGTTCTGTTGTGACCTGCAGTGAGGCTTTGCCCTTCTTCCTGCTGCTCATCGACCTCTCCAAAGCGTGCGCTCTCGCCAAGTTCGCCTTAAGCTCCAGTTCTCAGGTAGGAAAAAATATTCACTCGTCATATACAACATTTCACATGAAGTTCAACAGTAGCCTTTGTGCACTACAAACACTGCACTACAACTTTTTCAGGATGAAGTGAGGGACAACATTGCTCGTGGCATGGCAGTGCTGGGACCTACCTTCACTCTGGATGCTCTGGTGGAGTGCTTAGTGATCGGAGTGGGAACCATGTCAGGTACTTGATGCCAGTAGGAATTGTTTATTCCTTGAATGAGGTCCAAGATTTGCATTGTTAGGGCTTCATGCATTTTACTGCAGTTAGACTGTGTAACACCAACCAAGATTAATTTCCTCTAAGATTAGTTCTATTAAGAGCTTAGAAAAAGATTTACAATGAGTACATCCACATTTAAAATTTAACAGAGCTCTGTTGCACAATTTAAAAACTACTTTCTGTTTAGTAAATCACAGTTTATTCATGTAAACTGAAATTAAGTACCACTTAATTTCATAATACCATAAGACCAGTATTATGCTTGCTTACCCAAATTAAAATAAAACATTGGTGCTTTCAGGACCAAGTAAAGAGGAGGAAACAAAAATTGTCTGCTCTGTATTTCTTAACAAAATGTTAAAAAGTTAACAAAACATAACATTGCTTGCCAGCTAGCTAAAAAGTTAACCAAATATTACTTAATTTGCTAGCTGGCTAAAAAAATTAACAAAACATTACATTGTTTACCAGCTAACTAAACAGTTGTTTAAAGTTAGGTTAGTTAGTTAGTTAGTTAGTTAGTTAGTTAGTTAGTTAGTTAGTTAGTTAGTTAGTCAGTTAGGCTACTCTCGGCTGCTACCTTGGCAGAGAAGGTCTAATTTCTCTTACTTTGAGAAAAAGTTGTTGGACAAATTTATAGGACAATATGACCAAATAATGGAAGATTAAATAAATGTTAAAAACTATTATTAAACTTTGTTGCAACATAATTTAAAGTTAAGCCATGATTTAATCAGGTTTAAAAATGAATCTTTGTCGGTGCAACCCAGCTTTAGTTCCTTATCAAGTGTTGCTGAAGACAAGCCCATTTAAACATATCTTATAATACCAAAGGAAATGAGCAGGTGAAAGGAAAAGGCCTATTGGTAAGAAAAACCTGTGAACCAAGTTTATTGAGATATGGGAATGTGGAAACACCTCTGTCAAAACGGCCCTTTCAGCCAGGCTCCTCAGCAGATGATGGCCTGTTTTTCTGTAACTTGAAGAGGTAATGAAAGAATGAATAGTGGTTTTCTGATGTAATTTTGGTAATAGGGTGGCCACTTCTCATGTGAGTTGCTCTTGTGAATGGCTCAGTATCTGTCTTGTATGTTTCAGGTGTGCGTCAGTTGGAAATCATGTGCTGCTTCGGCTGCATGTCTGTCTTGGCCAACTACTTTGTGTTCATGACTTTCTTCCCTGCGTGTGTCTCACTGGTGCTGGAGGTAAGGCTGCAATATTCGATTGTATGTGTGTGCATGTGTGAGCATTAATGTGACACTGATTGATTGTGTTGCGTCTCGCTGTCATAGTTGTCCCGTGAGAGTCAGGAAGGCCATCCTATCTGGCAGCTGAGCCACTTCTCCAGAGTGATGGAGGAGGAGGAGGACAACAAACCCAACCCTGTGACCCAGAGAGTCAAAATGATCATGGTAATGTCTCTCTCTTCTTCATTTTTTTCTTTGTTCACATTTGAACATGAGTGTGATTTCTCCTCTCTGCTCTGCGTGCAGTCTCTGGGCCTGGTGATGGTTCACGCCCACAGCCGCTGGATCGCTGAGCCCCTGTCCATCAACACCACAGTGGGCATCCCACAGGTGGGCATGGAGCTGGACCACCTTTCACCCAGGAGGATCGAGCCAGAGAAACCACTTTGGCACTTCTACCTCACCAGGTGAGGCCGCTGATATGCTTGATTTTATCTTCACGCTTAGGTGGTCACTACATTGCATTTCATGCATTGACTCAGAGCATTAGTTTCCCAAGTCCTCACAAATGAATGATAATGCAATGATAAAGAAAACCCCAGCAGTATTTGAGTTGTATGAGGTACTTATCCACAGTCAGTGTATTACAGGGAAGACAACTCTGATATGTAGTTCCTCTGATATATATATTTTTTTAAGTTCAGATGATCTTAGGTGCAGAGGCAGCACTTATTTAAAGGAAACCACATGAAAACTTTAGAGGGGAAATGTCTCATACCAATAACTGACGTTAAACCAAACCAGAAAGCACAAACTAAAAATGTTAAATACATTTTATAAGCTTATCATTAGATGTAATGTAGGATGTAAGATGTCTTAATCTAAAGTAACTAGTGACTAGTAATGTTAAACAAATATAGTGGAGTAAAAAGTGTGCTTAAGTACTTTCCATCACTGTGCAATGGTAATTTGTGTAATGTTATTAATAGGGCATTACTCTGGGTTATGGGAAAAGGTTGCAGCCCACACACACACCCCTCAGAAGAAATCTCATGCCAAGCTGAAGTCAAAATTTGGCAGCTCTGGTGTATTACCTACAGTAGATGGTGGTTGGCACAACCTCAGTTTGGAGAAGCAGCAGGAGTACCAGTAGGAAACGAAACAATGCACTGCTGTGGACAGGGTCAGCAGCAAAACAACGTCAATGTCAATATAAGTGTATGCTATCTTTAGAATATTTTCACTGCTTTACTTTGCTGCCAGACAAATGTTTCCCATGAGAAACCATAGTTATATACGCCAAATATTGCTTTGTCCAAACCAACAAAACTCCTTTGGCCAAAACAGTCATTTGATCTTGTAGACCACACGAGCTGCTGGTCTACCCGCTGTCTTGATCTGTTAGTTTGTTTGTGTTATTGTGTGACTTAGAGAGCAATGTTTGGCTTATTATAACGGCAGTTTCCTGATGAAGAAGGCTGTGTGATGGAAAGGTAAAGCTGTGAAAATATTGGGAATATAGTGTGATGTTGATTTTTTAACATCAGGTGGTGAAATACATTTTGCTGCTGACCCTGTCCCCAGCAGAACATTGCTTAGTTTCCTACACTGGTACTCCTGCTGCTTTTCCAAACTGGGGGTGCCAGCTACCATCTACTGTAGGTAATAAACTGACTATGGATAAGTGCCTCATACGAACCCACTTAAAAAAATCACAGCTCCCTTTAAGTATTTCCAGAAATGGAAATGATGTTCATAGTCACAGGTACCTACTCACTTCCCACGATCTTCTGGGATTTTTTGCTCTGACTATTTCTTACTTTGACACTACAAAAGTCTGGAAATCATTTAACACTTCAATATTAAACCTGCTTCTCTTGTTTTTGTCCCTGTCCCCCTGCAGGATGATAACCATGGACATAGAGCAGGTCATCTGTCTGGCCTTGGCCCTGCTGCTGGCTATCAAGTACATCTTCTTCGAGCAGGTTGAAATGGAGTCCACGCTGTCACTGAAGAACCCCATCACTATGTCCGCCCCCGCCCTGACCCCACGACGGCCCGTTGAGACCTGCTGCAGGAAGGAACCATGCACTCCCCGTCCCCTGGCCGCCGTCCCAAGTGTTGCTGCCCCAGCGCCCGCCAAAAAAGCAGAGAGAGGTGTGTGTGTGTGTGTGTTCAGTGATGATGCTGTAGCTGATGGTTACTTGTGCAGCACTGTGGTATCCAACTCCACCTTGTCTCCCCAGATGAGGTCATCCGGCCCCTGTCTCCCCCGGCCACTGATCCCCAGCCCAAGGGCTTCTTTGTCATGGGAGAGGAAGAGGAAGAAGTCAAGACCAAGACCGATGAGCCAAGCATCCCCCCAACGCCTAGAGGCCTGGATGAATGTGTGTCCATCCTCAACAACCCTGAGGTGAGACATGAACCCATAAAATCTACCTCCCACTTCTCTTCTCAGGTGGCTGTTATGCCACCTTGGCCTACTTCCCAGCTCCCCGATGTGTCTGCTTCGGCCACGGATCCATTTCCCACCAATGGGCCTGCAGGCTTTGAGGCACTTGTGTGATTTAACTGCGCTGTAATGAGCTTAGTCACTCCACTCTCTCTCTGAGGCTGAACCAATTACAGTGTGACGCCAATAGCAAAGACACTTGCACTGATTCCACAGGCTGTACGTGTCCTCACATCCACTCAGCTCACCTTTGCACTTTGTCAGACCTGACTTCAGGTTTCCCAGCAGGTTGGAATGACTTCTCCCACACTGCACGCAACATTTGTTCTGTAAGGCTGGCTTTACACAGTGACAACTTTCATGCAGGTAGCTGCAAGTTGCATGAAACATCATTTCCATGCAACTCAAAAATAGCCTCATGCAACACAATTTAACAGTTAATTTCACTAAAATTAGCTGGCTAGTTTGTTAATCTTTTAAATAATAACTGTTTTTTCACTAGATTAGTCATTGCAACTACATTTGCATCTTTGTATCTTCTTTCGTAGAATTTTATCACTAAATAATATCAGTGGTTGTATTTTATATAACAACTCTGATTAATCAAAACTTTATATTAAGCAGAGCTGCAATTAAGTCAGCAGTAACAATAGTCACCTGCAAACTGTGTGAAGTGTGTGACAATAATTTCCATCTGAAAACATCCAAAAGACCATCCTCTGTTTTATTAATTTGTTCATCTGCTGATAAGCTGTTGTCAAGTCTAAATGAGTCAGCCTTTTTTTATTGGCTGTTGCATGAAACTAGTTTCATAAAGTTGAGACCGTTGTAGGTATTGCTTCTGTGTTTCAAACATGTTTCAAGTGTGTTGCAGAGGGCTTTAACAAAGAGAGTTCAACTTAGTGTCAAAGTGAAGTGAAAATGGTTTTTGAATTTGGTCCAGTGTTGAGGGCTGCAGAAGTGAGATATGAGTCAGAAGTGAAAGTGAACTCCCTCTGGACAACTTTGCCATCAAAGTGCGTCCACTAAAAGTGCTTGTTTTGCAGTGTGTGTCTGACAACATTATGGAAATGATTCCTTCAGAGATGTTACTGTTTTGAAGAGTAAGATCAATTTTGTTTAACCAGAAAGTAGCTGTGACAACGCAACCAAACACCAATGACAAAAACAGTAATTTTACCTCTCTGATCTATTGCTGCTTTGATCGCTTTTTAACCCTTTAACACACAATACCACAAACAAACAAAAACAGAAACAGACCAATAAAAACAGGCAAAATAGATCAAATAAAAACAGACAAAATAACAGAAAGAAACAAACCGATGGAGGCAGTGGTAGACCAAAAGTAAAATTGCTGTTTTTTTACATGGGGTCTGGTTGATTTTATCAGAGTGATGTAGAGACTGTGTTTCTTCTCATCTTAATGGAATTGTTAATTGGAGTTACTGGTCTGATCTGGTCTGTAGCCAGTGGCCAGAATCCACTGTGAATGATGAGTGACTGAAAGTTTGTGTCTGTTGCAGCTGGGGCCTCGCTTCCTCAGTGATGCTGAGGTGATGCTGCTGGTGAACTCCAAACACATCCCTGCATACAAACTGGAGGCCATGATGGAGAGACCAGAGAGAGGAGTGGCCATTCGGAGACAGATGATCTCTGCCAAGCTCCCCTCTCCCTCTGCGCTCTCCTCCCTGCCGTACACCGACTACGACTACTCCAAGGTGAAGACACACACACACACACACACACACAGACAAAAGACAAACTGCTGTCTTCTCTCTAAGACTGTTATTCCTGTTTTACAAGCTTGTCCACATTTCTGTTTTCCAGGTTATGGGCGCCTGCTGTGAGAACGTGATTGGCTACATGCCCGTACCAGTGGGTGTGGCTGGACCACTGCATCTGGATGGAAAACAGTTCCAGGTTCCCATGGCAACCACAGAGGGCTGCTTGGTCGCCAGTACCAACCGCGGTTGTCGAGCGATCGCTGTGAGTGTCAGTAATGCTGCTCTCCAAAGATGCTGATAGGGTCTTACATTCAGCATCATAATGAGTAGAAAACATCCAGCCACTGCCTTCAGATCAGCCACAGTCCTCTATATAATGTTGTCATTCTGCACCTTGTTGTCTTTTCTGGTGTAGTTTGTTGGTCTATGAGAAAAATGTCAGGAGTTTTCTCACTGAAATATTGAACTATAGAATAACCAGCTACAGTTGTAGCTGTTCATTTCACATGCTGCTTTGAAATCTCACAAAAAGTGATTTTCACACTTGTTTTAAAGTGGATGCATGCAGTTTTACTAACTGGCACTGCACTATAAATAAGGTTATCCACATTTGACTTCTGTCACAGTTATTTTTGTCACAGTATTATCTAGTAGATAGGTAGTAGATTGTTAAATATTTGCATAAAAAAGGAAAGTCTGAAGACTCTGACCACTTTAGCTATTACTTTAAGTCTAACTACACAGAACACAGGGACACAGAAATCAGTGGGGGTACATGAGAGCGTTAGAAAGAGGAAAAAACACTGGGCAGCTTGTCCAGGTAAATGTTGAAAGTGAGTTTACATTAGCTTAACACAAATCATGAACTTTATGTCATCATTTAAGTATTAGTAGAGTTTAATTTGATGAAAATAACTTACCAGAAATCTCAAGTACTGCACTAATTTGCCTCCAGGTGGATGTTTTCCATTCAAATCATGGTCACTGCAGTTGGTAAAGTCATATAGCTCTGGATATCCAGCAACAACCACCACTTACTTTTCATACATGATTGTTATCTTTCTCATGCAAGTATTATTTTGGGGAAAACCTGACTGACTCCAGGCACCTCTGTGCTGTGAGTTGAAGTTTTTCCAACCTGAGTAGCTCTGAGCACTGCTGCAAAAACAACATCATGTGATAATGAACACTGTAGCTGACTTGTGGCCCCGTCTTGTCCCCTTCATGTTGTAGCTGGGTGGTGGAGCCAGCAGTCGCATCCTGTCTGACAGCATGACTCGAGGACCCGTAGTGAGGCTGCCCTCCGCCTGCCAGGCTGCTGAGGTCAAGGCCTGGCTGGAGAGCACGGACGGGTTTCAGGCCATCAAAGAAGCCTTCGACAACACCAGCAGGTAAAACGCGAAACCAGAACTACAATTCAGAGCATTGGCTCAGTGTGTGTTGTGCGTCTATGTATGGTTTTTGTGTAAAACAGTGTGTTGTTGCTGTTGGCAGGTTTGCTCGTCTCCAGAAGCTGCTGGTCGGTCTGGCTGGGAGGAATCTCTACATCCGCTTCCATTCCAAGACTGGTGATGCCATGGGGATGAACATGATCTCTAAGGTAACTGCTTTAGTTTGACAGAATGTTCCACATTATCACACTGCAGGAAAGTGTGAGACATGTGATCTCTGTATATGTGTGATGGTTAACTCTTTGTTAGGGCTGAAAGTCTGTAGAATCTAATGTGTAATACAGGACATCTCTGTCTCACCACATTAAAAAAAAAAGTTTTTTGACACACATTTGGCCTTTAAAAATTATTGCACTTCCTACGATTTGAAAGTTGCAGAAAGCCACATTGCGATTTCGATAGAATTTCGATTAATTGTGCAGCCCTTCTCTTCGTGTGTCTGCAGGGCACAGAGCAGGCTCTGAGCAGACTGCAGCAGCACTTCCCAGAGCTGCAGGTGGTGGCGGTCAGCGGGAACTACTGTACCGACAAGAAACCGGCCGCCATCAACTGGATCGAAGGCAGGGGCAAGTCTGCTGTCTGCGAGGCCACCATCCCTGCTAAAGTGGTCAGAGAGGTAGGAAGAGGCAGAACTGATGCTGCAGTTTACTGTTGTTGGCACTAAGTTTTGTTTGTCAAACCCATTTCTGCCACTGTGATACAAAAAGAAGATCCTGTAAGTCATTATAATGAGAAACTTTCTCAAGTCTTGATTAAACTCAATATTTTAAGATACCAAGTCATTATTTTGAGAAGGTTTCTCATTAAAAATGACTTACAAGATCTTTTTTTTTCATCACATTGGCAGAAATGAGCTTCCATAGAAGCACAGCACTTTTAGCTGCTCAGAATTCTTGAATGTAGTCGGTGTATACATCAGCATGTAAGGTTAAATCTTTACTTAAAATTATGTGGAGTAAAATCTTCCAAAGGTAAGGTCTTGTTAGTGCAAAATTCTATCCCTAAGCTGCAGTAGAGGCTGACATTTTTTGGGATTCTTGTGGGACATAAGATTCCCATGGGATTCCAGTGGGATGGGAGTCAATTTCACTATCCATCAAAGGACAGGGACAGGGCAGGAAAAAAGTCAACGGGAAATCATAATAACATTATCTCTTGTTTTTTTTATATATAAAAATGTGTGTAATGACATGTGTGGACTGTGGATTGACGGGAATGGGATGGGACAGAAATCAGTCTTCCAGGATTGGGACAGAACAGGAATTTTGTTTTCACCCTGTCATGGGATTGGGACGAGACAGAAGAATTTTTGTGGGAGTGGGATGAGACAGAAGAATTTTTGTGGGAGTGGGATGGGACAGAAGAATTTTTGTGGGAGTGGGATGGGACAGGAGTGAAAATCCACAACTGTGTCTCCTTCTGCAGCTCAGCCCACTGAAGCCTCTTTAACTTTCGACTCATGTTCACTCCTCGTCTCTGTGCTGCAGGTCTTGAAAACAACGACAGCAGCTCTGGTGGAGGTGAACATCAGTAAGAACCTGGTGGGCTCAGCCATGGCGGGGAGCATCGGCGGATATAACGCACACGCTGCCAACCTGGTGGCTGCCATCTACATCGCCTGTGGACAGGTAAAGTAGTTCTAAGGAAGTGTTGTGCATCCATTTATTTCAAGGTATTCTTGTGTTTCCTGTGTTAATGTTTGTGTGTGCGTGTTCTTGTTTCCTCCAGGATCCAGCCCAGTCAGTGGGCAGCAGTAACTGCATCACCCTGATGGAGGCATCAGGACCAACAGGGGAGGACCTGTACATCAGCTGCACCATGCCTTCTATAGAGCTGGGCACTGTAGGAGGAGGCACCCAACTGCCTCCCCAGCAAGCCTGCCTCCAGGTACACACCAGTATTATTTACGAAATATGTACGATAATAATCGTTTTTTTCCATGATGAAGATGAGATGACACCGACATAATTTAACAAGAACTGTGACCAAATTAACGTGTGCGATTGTTGATGAAAAAAGGCAAAAGTAAAATGTCTTTTGAAGAATAAAGACTCTTTATCGTCATTGATCTATAAGAGGATATGAAAAAGTTTGTGTAAATAAATACAATACAGCTTAGTTCAGACAGTGTAACAGCCACCTCACTAATGGTTCAAACTACAAACCAACACCAAAATGATCAACATCAACCACCATGTCCTGAACTGACATCTTATTAACACTAACAAAAGGTAACATTTGCATTCTGGAACATACTCTAAAACAGCAAATTTAATAAACTATTCATTGCAGCGCTGCATGATGGGAAATGTGGGTTGTGGCTGCAAGCTACATTACGAAGCAGAGCAGAGAACCAGTGAGCAGCACATTCTGCTCGGCCTCTTACACCCATGAGACACAGATACAGACACAAGCCTGCATGGAGCCAGTGCAGACAGACAGCTGCATCTTAAAATGAGAATGTATCTGTTGCATTTTATGGAAAGTAAGTAGAGCCTGGGAAAAAGAAACAAGATGATATTTGGGCCCATTTTCATAACACCGAGGCTTAAAAAAAAACAGAATGTATTGTTTTATCAGAAGAGAAGTAATGTGGTCATAAAATAGCTGGTTAAAATACCACAAACCTGAACGGACACATTAAGGCTCAGCACAAAGAAACTGAGGTGGATTAACAAAACATTAAGATTTTTAAGATATATTAAGCTAACTAGTTAGACTGGACTGTATTATGGATCGTTCATCAGATTATAAGATAACAATAAGATACAGTCTGTCTGTGTTACATACGTTAATGACTACAATTACAAAACAATGTTGGTTTTGGCTGAATGAGATTAGCTTAAATGCCTATAATACAGGGATGCAACAGATCACAGATGTCCCATGTCCCCTACAGATCACCCCCACAGTTATGGGGGCATAACCATCATAGTGTGAAAAACAGTTTTAATGTTGCTGTTGCTGATACTGTTATATAAGTTGTAATACCCGAAATCTCAATGCTGAGTTGCAGTGAAAGGCAGGACAGCAGCACTGTGAAGCACATCTCTGTGAAGAGCAACTGATTTAAAGTCGTCAGATCGCCTTGAGTGAAATGCTGACCGTGACTTTGGACATTTTCACTGTTGTAACTGTGCTGTTGTCATAGAAACAGATGATAAGATCATGAGATTTTTTTTAAAAAACTATGACAATATCTGCTGTCTTCACTTCTACACAGCTCCGCCTTAAGGTCTCCTCTCTCTCTGTTACTCATGACTTCTAACCAATCAGATGGTGCTATGGGTGAGACACTGAGCCAGACCACAGAGTGTAGTACTGTATTAATTTGTGTGTGTTTGTATGTCTGTGTGTGTTTTCAGATGCTAGGCGTGCAGGGAGCCAGTCAGGACTGTCCAGGGGAGAACGCCCGACAGCTGGCCAGGGTGGTGTGTGCCACCGTGCTGGCTGGAGAGCTGTCCCTGATGTCTGCTCTGGCTGCTGGCCACCTCGTCAAGAGTCACATGACACACAACAGGTGAGAACAAGGAACCTTAATGCACTAGTTATTCACTGGTCATCGACGTATGTAAAAAGAAGATGACCAGTGTGCATTTGACATCCAAAGCATGATGGATCTTACCTAAGTGTTCTGTGTGCAGATCCAAGGTGAACCTACAGGAGACTCCAGGAACGTGCACCAAGAAAGCCTCCTGAGAGCCTGATGGCCTCCCTCAGTGAGCAGACGGAGCAGTGAACCTGCAGGGAAACGTGGACAATCTGAAAAGGACTAATCATTCTGTTCAAGGAAAACAGACCTCACAAGTCTTCCAAGTGCTTTCACAGAGACACACAAGTGTCTTTTGACCAAATCTCAATGCTGGATATGAAAAGGATTCACACAAGTTAATCAGACTTCTGTCTTCGTGTTCTGTGTGTTTGTGTTTTATGGAGCTGGCTGGAGCAGTTCAGCACTGAATTCTTTTATTTCCACATGTAAGATCGCTGTCAGGGTTTTGAGAAACCAACACTTTGGGCTGAAATTAAACTTTTCTGCTGTCCTGTTGCCAAACTGAGCAGAAACAACCATACCTACAGGGTGAAAGTTTGTGATCGTTGAATGTGCGTGGCTGTGCATGACAATTTAAGAACAATGCTCCTCACAGATTCTGCAGCATGTGATTTTTTCATCATCTAACATGAACACATATTGTCACATTGCAAAGCAGACTCAAGCCCTGGTTCCACTACAATAAGAAACAGTCAGACAATCATCAAATCTGATACTCAGCTCTTCTATCTGAATCAGCACTTTTTTTGTTTTTGTTTTTTTTTTAATCTGATTGCAGCTATATTAATTTAAAAATCCCCTACTTTGGCTCAGATGCAGCTGCCTCTCTCTGTAGTCACCACTTTGCAGTCTTACTCAGTGTCCCACCCACAACACTGTCTGATTTTGTCTGGTTTTAAGTTGCAAGTAACAGCCTATCAACACTGAAGGTTTTACATTTAAACAGATGCTTAAAGACATTTCAACAAAGTTTTGTGTTTGAGTTTGTGTTATTCTCTTTACTGCAAATGTGTTCTGGTTCCAAACAGTAGCTGTCAGTTTCCTTGAATACTAATAATTGGTATCTCTCCTGAAAAAAATCATATCAGAACATGAACTGTGACTGACTTAAGGAATGAATATATAAATGTATGAAATAATGATAATATGGATTCAATAAGCACTTTAGAACTAAGACTGCAAGTTGTATGTATAAAACAGAATAGATAAGGACAAAATCCTTCAAAAATGGAAGAAGGACAACTAATAAAGGCTTCAAGTGCCTGCACTGCTAATGTGACTATATTACAAATTATATATGTTGAGATTATACGCTAGAATTGACAACAAAAAACAAAAACAAAACCAGTGGCTCAGCTGACCTCTGCACTGCATGTCCAGAACCAAAAAGAAATTACTTTGAAAAACAGTGTTTTCCAGTGCCCATTCACTACTTATGTGTGGAAACAAACTTGCAGAGACTTGAAATTTGTGTGTGTGTCAGGCGATGTAATGCTTTTGATCGAGACAGAGCTTTGTTGTTACTGTGTGGTGATGCAGTGACTTTTCAAATCAGTCCGCAGCACTTATAGCATGCAGCGCTGATGCTTCAGAATGTCATGTAATCTGATGTACTGCAGATGTGCTGTGGGTGAAATGAATTCATGAGTATTCTTGTTCTTCCAGCGGCTGGCAAATATTTTGGATATATTTTGTAATAAATACAGTTGGACTTTACAAGGACATATTTTACTGTTTTGATTAATGCTTTGTCATGAATAGAATGAGGAATTTACAAGGCAGTAAACGCACCGTTGGCCTTGACACTGAAGAGCTGAGGTTCATGTCGGTTAATCTACCCATCCTCATGCTGTTTGAAGGTCAGGTTTAGTTTTTAAGTCCACAAAACACTGCTGGAGTTTCACAGGAAAACAGTGTTACAGAATCTCCCAAACAATGGAGGTGAATGGTAACCAGTTTTCAAATGTAAAAAAAACAACATAATAAAAACGTAAAATGCCTCCATACTGCTCGTCTGGTGTAATCCAAGTCCCTTAAAGCCTCAAAATCCCAACTGACTTTAAAAAATGTTATTTACACCATGATTTTAGCCTGAATCTTCGCTGTAGAGCCTCAGCTTGGAGACATTTTCATTTGCACATGCACACTGTCTGAACTGTTTATGTCTCAGTTGTGACGGTGTGCAAACAGCATGTTGAGGCTTTAGGAGACTTACATTATGCCAGACAAGCAGTATGGAGGCCTTTTTTTTTTGTTGTTGTTGCTCTTAACCTTTGAAAACTGGTCACCATTCACTTCCGTTGTTTAGGAGATTCTGCAACACAGAAACTCCAGCAGTGTTTTGTGGACTAACAAAATAAACCTGACCTTCAATCTGCATGAGGGTGAGTATGACTGAATTTATAGCCGGTCACAGTTATATGCCATATAGAAGTGGCATACATCATCTGAAAGATGGGACCTTAAGATTAATTTGAGATGCAAACCATCACTTTATGTTAAGTTTTCCTGGTAATGAAACTGTAATAAACATGTTTTCTTTAGGGGCCTAATCAAATCCAATCCAATACTGTTGAGGGAACCCCAGTATGCA
Source organism: Lutjanus erythropterus (assembly GCF_056507025.1). NCBI lineage: Eukaryota > Metazoa > Chordata > Actinopteri > Lutjaniformes > Lutjanidae > Lutjanus > Lutjanus erythropterus. The sequence goes on along the minus strand of NC_139326.1, from coordinate 37,757,655 downwards.
GAAATATACAAATAGAAAAGATGAAAATAACATATACACGTGCAAAAAGTGCATGGTTTTTAGACTGACCAAGAGCTGAACATTATGATTACACACTGAAGTTGACCTTTGACCTTTTGGATATAAAATGTCTGTCAACGTCCAAATGTCATAAAATGTTATAAAAATGTGTTTAGTGAGACCAACTTGGCCTTAATCTTTGACCACAAAAATCTGCTTAGATCATCTCTGAGTCCAAAAAGTGAACTTTTGAATTTGTGTCAAGTTTGAAGAAATTCCCTCAAGGCGTTCTTGTGATATCGTGTTCACAAGAATGGGATGACCTAAAAACATGATGTCTGAGTGGAGCCATAAAAAAAAAGGGTCTTCAAGGTTTTTAAAGAATTCTGAATCCCAGAGGTCTTTCAGCATATGGTCATGATTGTCCCCCCCAAAAATGAGGCTGATCAGTTCAGTAATATTTGAGATTAGCTGTGGACAAACTGCAGGCTTGCTGATCATGCATGCACTCACGAAAGAAATCGCATGTTCCCCTCCAGATAATAATACTATATTCTTTACATGTACATTTATAGTTTTCAGAGTTAAATTGAAGCCAGTCTGCGCTCACTTAAGTCCTGGAACTAATGAAAACGGCTGCTTGAAAGTGGAATAGTGAACATATTCAGAAAATGTAAAACACTACAGTATGCAGTATGAAATGCAACTCTGTGAGTCTGTTTTTCATGTAACTATTAGAAGTAAATGGGATAAAACACAATAATACTGCTGTGGTCTTCCGTTCCAACAAGCTTTAAGATCCTATATTTGAGTGTTTGAATCCTGCAGGTGTCCAGTGACCCTGCTGAACCGAGGATCGCTGCCTGACCACAGGTCAATCTAATCAATGGCTGTCCGTTGTAGGTTAGTGAAAGTTTCACTTCTAATTAGATTACACAGCTTTAACTTTCTCCCCTTTTCCCCACATCCTGCCTAATAGCTAACCTCCTCAGCAGAGGTCTCTGTCAGAAATCCTCCACTGATCTCTCAGTGCAGGGCACTCACCAGAGAGGCTGCCAGCCAATCAGATGAGGGCCCTACTCATCTCACCAGTTGTGAGCGAACTGATTGGCTAACCCCTGCTAGGATGTCTGCAGGGCGGATTCATGAATAATGTGGGGTGTGTGAGCTGCTCTGAAGGTTGGATGAAAATAACAGAACAGGCAGGGTTACCTGACACATCTATTCTTAGGTACATGAATTAGAATACAGCATAAATACATGTATGTACTTCATGAGTTAATGTAATTAAAGTTGTAAGGATGTCAGAGTGGCTGTATGGAGCACATGCATTTCATTAACATATTGTGTTGTGCTCATTCAGATGAACATGCACAGCTGAATGATCATGAAAGAGACTCTTTTACAATCAAATTTAAACAATGATATGAAAAAAATCTCATGAAGTCACTATTGTTGCATAGTAGGGGAGAACGGGGTCACATTAACCACTTTTAGAGGTGATAATTTTACAGCAAAATAATAATTTTCTATTAAAACATAATGTGCATACCTCAAGTTGTTGTGTGCCCACAGGAATCAAAATAAGTTACTATATATATTTTGTTTTTTAGAACAATATCCCATCATAAAAAAGTTAGTCCTATGACATAACTTGCCCCAAGGTGAGGGTAAAATGAACATGGATGCCTAGTTCAGTTTCAGACAAATTAATGCCATTCTTGACTGGTAACTGAATTTTAAGTTCTTATGCAGCAAAATTTGTTGTTCTTCCTGCATCCAGCTACGTCACAGTGATGTCGTTGGTGTTAAGGAAGAACTACAGGCTTTTTCAGCATGGATTTCTACTGCCTCCATGTAGACAGGGGGTGTGGCCAATGAGTATTTTTGTCATAAGGCTATGTTTTGGACAACAAAGTAATAGCTAAAGGTTAGGGTGGCTGTAGGTGCCAGAAAGCTCGAGCCCAATGCATCCTGGTACTTGTAGTCACTGCAGGCATGGCCCTCCAAGCAGGAGAACTCAGTTTTCTAGTCAGTATAGCAGCACTGAGGATTTATTGCTTTACATGACTACGTATACCATCAACATTGACTGGACTTCTACATAAAAGTGCAAAATTTTCTCTTAGAGTATAATTTGTTTCAAGATTAAATATTTGTATTTTCCATTAAATAATTTTGGATTAAAAAATGATTTATCCATTTTAAAATACATAAACTGTACAAACCCTAATTAACACACCATAAAGTCAAGGGATGATCTAATGTATGAAAATTGTCACTGTTTATTTAGAATTCAGATGTTGGGGAATAGTTGTAGAATTTGTTGAGTGCATATAATGACAAATAATGGATATTCCATTTGATAAAGGGGACGGTGAAGCACTGATCAAAAAGAAAAAAAAGTGGGATGAGGACCGTAAAAGCAGAACATACTAAAGTACAAAAGACAATGCTAAAGGAAGCAGGAGAGGTAGTTCTATTCTATCTATACCATTTCTATGGGGAAAAGTACATTCACAAGTATCTACACATTGTAATATAATGGAAAATGTTGAACACATATTAATGCACTGTGTCAAATATAATGAGGAGAGGTTAAATCTGCAAAGTAGGCTGACACAGTGCAGACAAGGCTGGGATTTAGAGGAGATATGAGGAACAAATGGAGACAAAGTGAGTGAAAGTCAGAGAGGGGTTAGGCCTATACATTTCTTAATCAACAGAGGATTTTTAAATGGTGTGTCATTTTTTCTTCATTGTATTTAATTAGGCTTTTACAAGAGTTATTATCAGTTTTATTATTTTTGTTTAATTTTTGTTTGTTGTCTTGTTTGTATTTTTTTTTTTTTCAGTTCCATTTAGTTTCAGACTAGTTAATTCAGTTAGTTTTCAGACTGGTTTCCTCGTTTCAGTTTAGTTTATGTTGTTTAAAAATGTTTAGTTTTAATTTAGTTGAACTTATTTTAAAATTATAATATGAGGAGATTTGTCAGGGGAAATATGCACCAATATCTCCTCATGCTTGTTTTGCTGACAAATTTGACCAAATTGACAAGGTCTAATGAAAAGATGAAAAGACATGTCCTGTATATTTTGGTTTTATTTTAGTTAACTTTGTCAGTACACAATGTTATTGCAGTTTTTTGTTCTAGTTAACTAATTTTTTTTCCACAACTAGTTTTAGTTGTTGTTTCAGATTAAAGAAAATAAAATCTTGCTCTTTATACTTCGGTATGGGCCTTGTAAGAGGCATGCTGGATGCTTTCGCTGACGCTGGAAGCAGGTGGACGGACAGAGCTGTGAGCGTGAATGCAAATATATGGTCAAAACTTTAATACCAAACAATCAGAGAAATCTGACAGATAATTCTGTCAGAAAGTTTGGCATCTGGTGGTTGGAAACGAGGAGAACTTAGCAAGGATGGGAAAACCCAGTGATCTGAGGAGCGCTGCGTGATGAACATGTGATTATACATTTCACAAGTTAACTCTTTGTGTAATTTTTTATTGTAATGGTTCAAGTGAGCTTTAATTCCACAGTAGCTCCATTCCATAATCTGTGTTTTTGCATGTACATATTCTGTCTCTGATTGCACCAGATAAGTCAGCACATCACTTGTGGATTTATTTCAGATGTTGTAGTGGCTGGTTGGTTGGAACGGTTTGTCAGTGGGTTTCATGAATAATCTTGTCATGGAATTTACACTGATTTTTATCTTCTTAGGAACTTAATGATATCAACACAAGTTGTACCTCTCTCCCTGCCCTTCCTGTGTTTCTGTGTGAGGAAGTTTTTATAGCGTGTGGTAAGAAAAATCAGGCCCATTCTTTATTAATACACTCATATTTTCGTTTATTTCTAAGGATAACATAATCAGCATTTCTGTAAATGTGCCAATGTTAGGCAACCATTTAGCAGGCTAATTTTCAACTTACAACATTTTTATGACAATCAACTGTAATCAAAATTCTATGCTCACCACAGCCTTAGTTTCCATGGTTTTTCAGTGGATGTGATTAGTGAATGATGCTTCTTTCATTCTTTTAGGATGAATTGGGTGAGCCAGATCTTTGGGATTTAAACTGATACTGAAATGACAAGGTCAGCTTATTCTGATATCGTTGAGAGAAGGGAAGAGACACACAGCACGATGGATGCTCCATTTACATTGGAAGAAATGAAGAGGGCAATAGTAAGATTTGGATTAACGTGGGAAGGATGAAATCTGCTATGTAATGCTAAAACATTTAGGAGTTTTAGGATCTTTGAAGCTGCTAGGTTTTTACAACAAAGTATGGGAGATAGGAAAGTTACCAGCTAGTTGGAAAGAGGCTGTGATTATTCCTATCAGGAAACCAGGCAAGGATCTGTCAAGCCCGATGAACTGTAGACCAATAGCACTGACATCACACATAGGGAAGATAATGGAACGAATAATTACAGAAAGTCTGTTATATTACATGGAAAGCAGGGGAATTATATGTCCTCATCAGATTTAGGAGGGGAAGAGAAACCATGGATCCTGTTGTGTGTTTAGAAACAGATTAAAAAAGCACAAGTTAATAAAGAAAAATAATTTTGGCTGTCTTTTTTTTGATGTTGAAAAGGCATATGATAAAGTTTGGAAAGAGGGATTAATGATCAAGTTAAATATGATAGGAATATCAGGAAGAATATTTAATTGGATTAAAGATTTTCTATTTGATAGATTTATACAAGTCAGAATTGGAACAGTGTTATCAGGAAGATATGCAGTAGAAAATGGTACTCCACAGGACAGTGTCATTAGTCCAATACTCTTCTCTATAATCAGGGGCGCCGCCAGAAATCTTGGGCCCTCTAAAAGATTATATAGATAATACAATTAAAATAATATTGATAGCCCTTAGAATTGTCCTAACTCCCCCCCCCCGGCGGCGCCCCTGTCTATAATGATAAATGATGTTTTTTCTCAAGTTAAAGATGAAATTGGAAGGTCTCTGTTTGCTGATGATGGAGCCTTATGGAAAAGGGGAAAAAAGATTAGTCATATTATGAGGAAAATACAGAGAGGCCATTATTGTATTGGAAAAATGGTCATATTCATGGGGGTTAAAGTTTTCAGTGGAAAAAACCAAAACATTAATGTTCACTAGAAAAAGAAATGTTGACGCACAGATAGAGATGTATGGGCAAAGGACTGAGCAAGGGAAAGTCTTCAAATTCTTGGGAGATGTCTAACGGGGTCAGATTGAGGAGCGAGCAGGCCCTCAATGATAAATATATATGTAGTACTAACAAGGTCAGTATTAGATTATGGCTGTATTGTTTATGGTTTTGCAGCAAAAACTTTACTAAAGAAGTTAGAGGTAATACAGGCACAAGCCTTGAGACTGTTGTGGTGCTTTTAAAACAACTCCTGCGTCTGCTCTACAGGTCGAGGTTGGTGAAATGCCACTATATCTTAGACGTAAACAACTAATGATGAGTTACTGGGCAAACCTTCAAGGGCACTCTGAGGATCAACACCCAGTAACTAAGGTACTTCTGTCATGTTGGGAGAGAGAAACAGCCACACAGAAGTGTGAAAAGAAGAACATCAGATCATCTGTCGGTATATACAGTTGAAATGTCGGCAATTGCAGCAGCAGTACAGCAGATAGAGGAATTACAAATTAATAAAGTCATTCTTTGTTCAGATTCATGTTCCGCACTGGTGAAGTATATGAAGCCTTGTTCAGAGTCGAAAATATGAATATTGTGTTGAACTTTATGTGGATCCCAGCTCATAGGGGGATAAAAGGAAATGAATTTGTTGACACATTAGCAAAAAAGGCTCTAGTAAATGAAGAGATTATGAACATCAAACTCAGTGAATCAGAGGCAAAAGCAATAGTCAAAAGAAATATCATTGAAGAATAGCAGCATACCTGTGATACTGGAAAAACAGGAAGGCATCTTTATTCAATACAACAAGAAGTGTGTACATCGAGGACAGTGAAAAGAAGCACTAGAGAGGAGATGTTATAACAAGGTTGAGGGTTGGACATACAAAACTCAATAAAACACTTTATTTAATAAGCAAACATCCTTCAGGACTGTGTGAATATTGTCAGAAACAGGAATTCTTCAATGCCAAAAATATTCCAGAGAGAGAATGCACCTAAAAGCTGGTTGCCACCCGCCATAAAACAGAAAGAAGAAGAAGAACACTCCGGTACGGCAGGTGGCGGTATGCACCTAAAAGTAGGTATTGCCTTCCGCCTAAACACGCGAAGAAGACGAAGAAGAAGAAAGTGAAAGGAGACGAAGAAGACGCACAGGACACCGGGGAACTTTTCATGAATGTAAACAGGAGACCATGCTTTCTTTTACTAAAGCACCGTGTGTTTATTCACAGTTATGTCACGTCGTGAACACACAGCTCAACATGGCGACAGCACAGAGACTAAGACACCTCTCTAACCAGGTACGAGCTGATGACACACACTGCTAAGTTCGTGTTATGTAGCTAATGTTAGCTAACAGTGACACGCAACGCCACTCACTAGTTACATCATGTAGCAGCACATTATACTAACACTGCATATTGTTATTTAATATTCCAGGTGAGGAGCTTGTCTCACCTGACGGGGGCTCGTTCGTTTAATAAACACACGCAGCATCCCATCTGTCAACTTCCAAACACAGTAAGTTCTGCTGCCACCAAACTCTATTCAAAAATTTGACTGTTAAAGGATTTCTGTCTTTCCGACAAATGAATTAAACTGTAGGATAGGTTTTTCCTGTTTACAGTATATTGGGGGACTCTCCTAAACTCCCGTCATGTGTAGCGTCAGACAAAGTGTATTTGTTCATTCATTCCCTTTATTCTCAATGATGCACGTTGATAAACATTATGTAAATGTTGTGTCAGCCATAGGGCTACTTCTCAACTTCTGTCCCCTGACCTGAAAAACAGCAATTAAAACACACAACTTGTTGTGAAAAGGTAAGAACTGGAGAGGGCAAATTATGAACAGCTAAACAGGACAGAAAGCCAGAGGAGAAAGGCAGCATCATGCAAAGGACATGTCACAAGCAGACCACTGAAAGAGGCAGTTCACCCAAAATCAAAAAGACATTTTCCTCTTACCTGTAGTTCTATCCATCCATCTGGATTATTTTGGTGAGAGCTGCTGAGCTGTGGAGATACTTGCTCTCCAACAGAATAGGTCTGTGGCACTCAGCTTGTGGTGCAACAAAGCACCAGAAAATACATTTGAAAAACTCAACAGCAATGTCTCATGACCCACAGCAGCATAAGTTTAGTGCCATCTAGTTCCATTATAATGGAGAGAAGACAGACATCTCTGCGGCTGATATCTCCAAAACTCTGTAACTCACACCAAAGCTATCTAGATTGATAAATAGCACTACTAGTAATAGGTAAAATATGGGATTTGGGTTTTGGAGTGAATTGTCCCTTTAAATTAGACATTGAAACAACAAGTAGAATGCAACATGAGTTGAAACATGAAAAAACGAACAGCTAAACAGAATGAAAAGCTTGGAGGAGTAAGACAGCATCATGTGGACATATAACAAGACAACTGTAACAAAACAATTTTAACTTTAGCAGTTATAACATGATAACATAAAATCACATTATGGGACATGTAGCACAGAGAGGCAGTCAGTGCAAGCAGATAAAACATGACAACACAGTCACAGAATCACATGTCAGAGGACATAGCACAAGCAGACCCAAGCAGTTAAAACAACATAAAATCACATCACAATACAGAAGGCTTATGTAAAACCAGAAGGAATACAGACGCAGACTGAAAGTCAAGCAAACAAGAGCAGACAGAGCAGGCAAGAAGTAACAACGTATGATGGCAAGTCTTTTCTTTTTTAGGTTATGTACAAAGGAACCATAAGAGTTGTTGTGTTGTATATTTAACTGTTTTGTCACTCCAAAACTGAGAAGCTCTGACTGAACAAGCTGTCTGAAGTATGTTTGTCCTCCTTGAGAGAGCTGTGTCCCCTCTAGATCTTGTTAATCTTTCACCAACAGATGAATGTGGTACATGGAGGTAGTGGTTATCATCGACAGTTTGGAATATTAAATAAGCATTGTGAAATTTGATAACATTTTTCCAGCAAAGGAGGCGATATCTATGAGTATGTTACAGTGATGGTAGGTTTACGATTTATTATCCAGCACCTTGACAACTTGTTTCTACACAGATTGCAGGGTTCTGCTGGTAGGTTTTACTTGCCTGGTAGGAGCAAGTGGGTTAGAAATCTAATTGCCCCAAGTCAGTTTTTACTTGACCTTGACCTTTACTTTATTTTGCTTGACCTTTTTACTTTAACATAGACTAATGTTAATTGTCATGTTTAATCTATGGCTGCAACATCTATAAAATGTCAGAAAATAGTGAAAAATGTCCGTCCCAGTTTCTCAAAGTCCACGGTGATGTCTTCAAATGTCTTGTTTTATCAGTCTTAAACCCAAAGACATTCAGTTTCTCCCATTGTACATTAAAAATTACTTAAATGATTAATTGATTATAATAATTTAATTAATTAATTCATAATTTAATTCTTGTTTCTTTTTTCCTTGCTGGGCAAGTAAGTTGGCAGATTTATTTGAGCGGCATGGTATTTTACTCGCCCTGGGCAGTTCAAACCTGGATTGTACAAGCTTTAATACTGTATCAGTATAAAGAAAGTGGTTTTAAGTATATTATATGCAAGAAAATTATCTCATGGAAATAAATCTTGGCAGCTTTAGGCATCAGATGTTTGTGAATAAATCTGAAGTTGTTTAGCTGGAATTTTGTTTTTGCAATAACTTGCTTTTTTTCTTTATAGCACAGAGTTGAGTCTAAGGTGACACCAAAGTATTTGAATCTGGAAACCACTTATAGTGTTGTGTAAGTTAAGGAAAACTGGAACAGTCACATGCCAATTCTGTTCATTGCATGAGCTGCTTTTGAGTGGAAGAAGATGCTGAGAAGCTGTAAAAATAAAGGAATCAAAAGTGGATTTAGACAACTAATAATACAATTATGATGATCACTGATGAGTCCTCATTATTGGTTGTCTCACCTCTGTGTTTCTTTGTCAGTGCTTTGAGAGCAGAGTTGACGGTGATAAGTGGAGCAAAAACATCCATCTGACAGCATCAAGACAGGACAAGCCCATCTCTGTACAGAAAAGGTAAACCACAGTCCTTTTATTTTCTGAATATCACCAGCTGCTGTTGAGTGATTCAACTAAAATGTTATTTTATGTCACTGTGTAAAAGGGAAGTGTCAGAAGCAGAGTATGAGAAGCTGGCAGATGAGACGTTGGACGCTCTGGCTGATTATTTTGAAGACCTGACAGATGAACCGTTCACTGGACCAGACTATGATGTCGTCTTCTCTGTAAGTCTCCACAGGCTTCCTGTCATGGTTCTTATTCTTTTACACCTTCTTAATGGGAAATAGCGATTAATAAACAAAAACTATAAACTGGCTACCAAAATTAATTAGCTCACAGTATTTATCAACTTGTTGATTATACAATGAATTGTATCTGTGGTAATCAGTGAAATGAACTTCTGTAGCAAAGCTCAGTTAACATTTGCATCCACCAAATCCTCCCCTCTAACTGAGAGGGGTAGGGACACTAGTCATTGCTGCCCTCTGGTGGTAAGGAGTATGAACTATCATACTATCATACCTATGATAGGTATGATGAAAAAAAAAAAGATAGTTGCTTTTTCTCCACACTAAAGCAACGCTAAAATAATATAGATATGTGTGCATTAAAATAATAAAAGCAAAAAATTATAGGTAATACAAAAGTTACTTTACCTTGCAACTAATTACTTATACATAAAGCAGTCAACCTGAAAGTTGATAAGTAGCATCACCAGTTGGAGACTCCTCAGCTGACTGAGATTCTTAAAGTCAAACAGTGTTTTTTTCCCTTTGCCAGACAGTGTGCATTAGGTGGCACACTTACTAAAAAATCCACATCACAACATGTGCTGAGACGGTGAGATGAGTGGTTGGTAAACAAATTTCAGCTCCAGTTTTTTAACTGTATCATTGTACACAGAGCAATGCAACAGCATGACAGGCTGTAAACTTTACAAACTGAGTCTCTAAATTATCACAAAACACACAACATTACTTACAGCTTACTTATGTAAATGTGACCGTGCTTGTGAAAAAAGCAGTCAGGCACAGTAAAAAACACACACGTTGTAATCAGAAATCAACTTTTTAACCCAGTCAGCTCTTCTGTCCACTGAGGCTGAGTAAATATTAAGTAAATAGCCTCTAACTCAGAAATAAAATACCTCAGGTCTGCATATGTCCCACCCTCGACAATAATGGATTAAGAAGCACTTCTCTCCTTTTTGAAGTGACACCGGTGAATGTCCAACCAATGGGAATTGAGCAAATCGGCCAACTGACCACAAGGTGTCACCCTAGAGGATGCACACTTTTACTTTCTGTGATTGTGTGGAACTCTGTTTTCACATCACAGATGACGAGGTCCGCGAAAACATGAGACTCCTGTAGGCTGTTATAGGAGTTTAGTGTGGCACTGAATGGCAAAAAAAGAATGAACTGTCAAATCTTTCTAAGTGTCTAACTCTATCCTGTGCTGATGTAGTTTGTAGAAGCAAACCTCCTCCTCCAGCTGCAGGGCTTGTTTTCCTTACATAAACATCTCATTCACAAGGGTCACTCAAAAAGCACATATATATTGTTGACCATTTGCCAGTGGCTGGACAAGCTAACTTTATCAAAATCCTGTGATAGTAGTATCAAAAGATGAATAGAAACGGTCTAAATCAGCCCACAGACAAGTGTTGCAGTGCAAAACTCTTTTAGAAGTCAGAGGAAGGTGTGGTGGAGGAATGCCCCCTCCTGCCCCCGCTGTTATTATTTCATGGAGAGACTACAGCAGAGACTGTAGGTGGGGGCTGTGCACAGCTCATTAGCCCTCCATGCTCCATGATTCTGTTTCAGACGTGGCCTGTTGTTCGGCTGCAGAGCTCCGTTGCCTTATTGATTTCTTGCCCAGTAGAATCGACACACTTAGAGCCTGTTGTTCTTGTTGGCAGACAGCTCGAGTTTTATCTGGCAGCAGGAAGCTTAAAAACTGTAAATCCTGGAGTTACACAGAAACAGTCAGAAAGCAGGATACAGATAGAGAGGAGAAGGAAGCAGGATGCCATTTAGAGGTCAGAGCAGCTTCAGGGTCCTTTCCAGAGCAGAGTAGTTTTAGTTTCTATCAATTCTGAAAACATTTAACTTAATTTCACACTAATAAAGTGGATACATCTGTACAACAGAGTGCATGAGGACTCTACATAACCAATCAGACCATAACCATATGATCTAAACAAATGTATTAGAAACATATCTACTTTAACATTTCAATTATTAAATAAATTGTTTTGGTTTTTTGAAGCGGGGTTGTATGAGGCACTTATCCATAGTCATTGTAGTACCAGGAGTAGATGGTGGTCAGCAAACCACAAGGAAATCACCTTCATATAACCCAAATATCACACTCTCCTAAGCCACCAGATCCTTTTGACAGGAACAGTCATTTTACCTTGCAGAACACAGTTACTGGTCTACTGCTGCCTCAATCAGTGAGTTAGTTTGTGTTATTTTTGCACTTTGGTGAATCTGAATGAGTCTGTCACCAGCACTCCTGCTGTTTCTCCAAACTGGGGGTCTGTCAACCACAATCTACTGGTAATACACTGACTATGCATACCTCAGATTTGCCTTACTCTAATAATGACTGCTGTGTGTTCAGGCAGCTTACATCACACCTGACAATTTTTATGGACATGTCAAGTCATGTCATGTTTTCTGACCACTTACTTGAGTTGTTTGTACTGAGAACAATATACCAAAATATACCAGCAAATAGAACTGAGTTCTACCTGAGTTTTGACAGAAATAAAGGCACTAACTAGAACCATAAAGAGTTCTTTGGCTTGTCCCCTTTTGGTTTTTGTTTTTCAGCTTATTATCTGCACTGATCCATAATCCAATCCAATGGAAAAATCCCATTGGCTTTTTGTGCAGGCCAGAGCAATGTTCACTTCAGGGTTGGCTTCCAAAAATGTGTCATTCAGCACGCTATAGGTGTTGCAGACTAATTTTACATGAATTCACAAGACAAGGACGATGTTCTTCCTGGAAATGAACCCTTTTAGAGATTCCACAAATGGACAGACGAGTGTTGTGATGTGTTCCTACAAGCTGATGCTATTTTAGAGCTGACTGTGTCATCTCCTGTTCAGATTGACACATCACCAGGGGGTGAACTGTGATGGGCTCCATGTGTGTGTTTGCGTGTGTCAGCCTGCCTTTATTGATGCTCAACAGTGTCACAGACAGGTTTGTTAACAGCTGCTATTGATGGCGGAAGCTGTCTCTGTGATTGGCCGCCTGATAAACATGATCAGAGAGAGACTGTGGAACACACAAGAATATGTATTGTTAATATTTTAGGCAGATGTAGAGTGCATGTGTGGGTGACAAAGTGCACTTTGGTTCCTGTTTCCCCCTAATATCCTCACACTGCACTGTCGTCTTGTCTGTCTGCAGTGTGTGTGTCCTGGAACTGTTGGATTTCCTATGGGACAACCACTCCACACATCTGTGTGAATGTCTTCACACCGTTTTGTGTCTCTGTTTCCGTTTTCATCGCTCTCCCCCCCTCTTCTCTTCTGTAACATCTTCTTCCACCCTGTCAGTGGTCCATGAGAGGGTGATTAATAAAGCAGCCCTCTGTGTGTGTGTGTGTGTGTGTGTGTCTGTGTGTGTCTGTGTGTGTGCGTGCTTTAATCGTTTTGGTTGGACAGCGGCTGTCTCTGCTGGCTCTGACTGATTGGCCAGTGTTCCAATCTTGGCAGCTGACCCCCTTTTTTCAACTGGCTGCAGTGACATATGGGGCCATAAACAACACACACACACACACACACACACACACACACACACACACACACACACACACACACACACACACACACACACACACACACAGAGCAGAATGAAGAGAGCTGTGACTTGGCTGGCTAAATAAGAGCCAGGAGCAGCGCTGCACACTGTAGAGGGGCTCGCAGAGGTGCTGGAGTAAATCTTTGTGGAATAATCAAGCAGGGGCTCCACACTTTTCACTCCCTGCTGCTTTTTTCGTCCAACACTAAAGGGCAGTCCTCCATCATCCCTGTTACACAGTGGCTTCAGTGAATTAGCTAGTAGCATGCTTACAGGACTATGTGAACAGGAACTTTGCACACACCTCAGCTAGCTGTTTCCCCTTGCTTGCAGTCTTTACGCAAAGCTACGGTAACAGCCAGAGGTGAGACCGACTCATTTTTTTGCAAGTTACAAGTAATTCTCAAGTATTTGCACCCAAGTGAAGACAGTCAATTCTCAAGTCAAAGCCCAAGTCCTAAACTTTAATTCAAGCACTACAGGACTCATAATGAAACACAGTTTCCAGCCTCATTGATTTACAAAGGTGCTTTAGCTAGCATTAGCTTGCTATCTATGTTAATATTTGCCTTGACTTACTGTTCTTTGTACAACTTCGAATGTCAAACAGACCTGGAAGTTGTTCTGTCTCTGTCTGTAATTGTTGACATTTTACTTACTGCAATTTGCAATTTGCTTTTTGCTGATCACCTCGTAGTTTTTGTACACGATCGAAGTTGTCTTTGCTATGACTTTTTTTGATGGTCCGTTCTTAGAACTTGATTGGATGCTGTCCAGTTGGCTCAGACAAAGTGGCTCTGGTCAATTAAGTGTCAACTTGCTGAAAATGAATGTTACTTTAGTCGATTCAGGAAATTAAGGGAAATGATTGTGATTTGTGGATTCACACTTTTTAAACCTTTGGGGGCAAAGGCATCAAGTATTTTCAAGTCAAAAGACTCCAGTCCAGATGAAGTCACGAGTCATTGGTGTTCAAGTCCAAATCAAGTTCCAAGTCTAAACTCACCAAATATGTGACTCAAGTCTGACTCGAGTCTAAATCATGTCGTCACGTCACATCCTGAGTGCATGTCTGTACTGAAGACACAGGCGGGACAATGAAACTAATCTGAACTGCTCACTCTGAATGAAAACAAATGTTTTCCAAAATGTGGCATTTTTTTAAATATATAAAATAGAGACCTAGGTAAAAAGTAGAAAATAAATGTAATCAGAAATCAGAGCATCAGAGTCAGAATGTGCTTTATTGGACAAGTATGTCTTGGGCAGACAAAGAAACTGGAAAGAAAAGGGAACGCACTCATATTTAAAAAAAATGGATAAATAAAAAAAATATATGAATATAAAAAGAAGAAGTGCTAAAATCCAATAAGCACGAAAAGCTGCTGCTGTGAGTTCAGCAGGGTGTGTGTGATGTCCTTCAGTTGGGCCTGTCTCTTGAAGGATTTCTGTATCACACATGTCAAAGTGACAGGCCCGTAGTGAAAAGTCCATATTACACAACCCATTCAAAGCGGGACTGTGGCGCTTTTATTCCACCTCGCCATCTGAATAAAAGTTACAGAGGCGTAATGCGGGGTCACTTTCGTTCTGCCTCTGATCCACCCATGGACGTAGTCACAGAGGCCGACGTCTGTGTAAAAGCATGAGCCGACAAGACAGAACAGGATAATGTTGAGTTACGTATTCACTGCTGTTTGTGACTGTGTTCTTTATTATCGATTTATTCCACCTATTTTTCAGCAGGACGCTTTCTGCAACTTCAACTAACTTAACTTCACTGTTGCTTTAAAAGCGATTGTCCGTTTATTCAGGAAAACATTAAAAGCTTTATGTTATAAATCCATGAGGTCATCAGCTCTGTGTGTGATTAGAAAGGAGCAGACAGGCAGAATCACTTGTTGACCAGTGTGCTGTTGTATTACGTTATTCCTCTTTTGATTCTACAATGCCGGCATGCTTTATAAAATGACACGCTGAGGCGTATTTGAAGCCTTCACACAACTCTGGTGATCTTTTGAAGATCTTTGTGAACACGGTGGGTCAGCTGGTCAGCCAGGCAGGTATACACCGTCCAGGTCAGGTGCCTTCGTACTCCTCTGTCTCTGAGAGCTGACGCACATCTACTTCACAGATCCTGAGAGCAGGTCGGGGTCAGTGGGGTGAAGCTGGTTTTATGATATATTTGTATCACTTGGACATGTCAAGTTTAGTTTTGTTCCATGGAGGTCTGTGCTTTAAATGGTGTATCAAATTATATGTGTCACAAGAAACGTGTTGATGTGTTTCTGTTGTGTCTTTGTTTCATGTGCAGAGTGGTGTGTTGACAGTGAAGGTGGGCGGGGACCATGGCACCTACGTCATCAACAAACAGACTCCAAACAAACAGATCTGGCTGTCATCTCCCACCAGGTAAGACTGGAGAGTCGCACCACACTTTACTCCACACTCACATCAACCACGTCTTTGACACGCACGCATCACACCATCACAGAGTTGTCCTCAGGCACCCGCCTCTGTGCTCTCGTAGGCGAAAGTGCCTCCATTACACCAACATCTGTCTGCAGCTGTCTGTCTTTTCTCCTCTGCACTGCAGCAGCTTTGGGCTGCTGTGGTTATACAGAGAGCTGTTGGGGCTACCGCAGAGCGCTGCAGAGCAGAGCCACATCTGCACAGTGTCCATACAGATGGACATGTTGAACATAGAGTGACGCATGTATGAAAAACAATACAAGGAATTAAACTCTCATCGAGCATTATTAAAAACTTTTCTGAGAAATCTTAAATAACATGTCAGCTAGGTCAACGAAAATGTATTTGTTGACATCCTTTTATTTCATGACTGAAATGTGACGACATAAATGAAAAAATATTGTAAACAAGAATGATGACGGAATCTCAGTCCAATATTCCCTGGTGAATAAAGATGAGACAAAATTGTTGGCGCTGTCCAGGCGACAAGTTACATCACGGTAATTAGTTTAAATTAAATTAACCATCTCAAAACACTAGAGTGAATAAACGTGAAATAATACAGATAATGCTTGTCTGGCTTAATGGCACAGTTCACATATTTTCACTGCTGATTTATTAAAACAGATCGCAACTGAGTGAAACATGACGCTGAATTTAGCAGAAGGCTGCAGTAAAATATAAAAAGTCTGTTTTGTCTGACTTATGCATTTATTCTTACATAATAGGGGAGACAGGGGATGGTTGTAACATTTTTTTGTTTGAGCATTAATAACCCAGTAGTTGTTTGTGCAAGATTCAAACTTTGAAACATGGTACCACAAATAAAACTGTTGGACGTCTACTACATTATCACAGATTACGTGGGTTAATGTCAAATACAAAGAGTTGTTAGAACCTGCCACACTACTGGGGTGAGTTATAACTAGGGATAATAACAATCACAAGGAAAGATTATTCAGTCTTAAAGAATTTGATTGATCAAGTAAACTTTAATCAGTCTACCATCAAATGAAGATCTGACATACAACAGAGATCAGTGTGCTCTGCATGATCAACTATATTTGTTTAATATGTAAGCCTTTACATCTTTATATGAATATACAGTATGTTGTGGAAATAAAGCTTAAAATGAGGGAAATAAAACTGTTTTTAGTGTTGTTGGGTATAAGCATTTTTTTATAATGATTAATTGTTTAATTGATTGTTAATGTTACCAATGATTGATTAAGGAAAGTGCTTAGAATTTGCAACCCTAGTTGTAACACTATTTGGGGATAAATGATTGATAAGGATGAGATAGTAATTTGCTGAATTAAGATCCACACTGTTGTATTTATGAAACTTCTTTATTGAGGATTAAAGAGCAAAGTGGATAATTAATTGATTAATTTTAAAATTATGACAAAAGTATTGACTAAAATTATGATTAAAATTAAAACATCTGACTAAATCTTGGCACAAAAAACACAACACAAAATCAACACTGCGGCTCACTTTCTCTTTTCGCAGTGGGCCGAAGCGCTACGACTGGACAGGTGAGCGCTGGGTGTACACTCATGACGGTATGAGCCTCCACCAGATCCTCTCCAACGAGTTCTCCATCATCTTCGATAGGAACATGGACCTTTTTGACCTGCCCTATTCCTGAGACTTGCCTACAGTGTAACCACTACAACTCATCAAACTGTTAGATCACATGAGAGCCAAAGACACAGTATATATGTACAACTCCTCTATAACTCATCCACATTAGCTCTTAGCACAGCAGTTGTGTATAGTGCCATCTATATGTGTGATACAGTCATATATTGTTCATTTGTATTTTAATGGTGATAACGCCACATTGTCATTAAATATTTGATAAAAACTACAGATGTCCATCTGTAATTCAGCCACATTCAGTCTCCATAGAAACCCCTCCATGTCCTCAGTGTCCCACAGCGTCTAATCAATGAACACAGGTTTCCATCTCAGTCAGCATTTCCACATCCTAGTGACATTGTTCTGAATAAAAACAACAACATAATGAAGAATATTTGGATGTTTAACAGTGCTGGCAGCCATAAAGACATTGACTAGTGGACAATATTTCCCTGTTTTGGTTTTGATTTTGGCAGATGCCCAGGTGTCGGTAGGTAGTAATGCTATTTGCACCTAGGATGGAATAGCCAATGTGGCTATTTACACCTGCATGGCAGACACAAACCTTCACAACCACACTGACATGAAGTTTCACTCAGAACTCAAACTCCAGTCTTGCAGGTCAGGAGGAGAATCTTGGTCTCCACTCCACAAACACTTTGTTGCTCTTGATAATGAAACCAGGGAGCCAGGTGTAAAAAGCCAAGTAACTGCCGCTTGACTGTTATCATCTGGGTGCAAATAGACAGTTAATTTATTTTACTTGTAAGGGAAGGTGTACAATATAAAACATAAATGTTATTCTTGATGTATTGTACCAGAGCTAGCTTTAAGCACATTTTCATGTATCGGCATATCACAGTTAAAACATCCACACAGTGACTGAACAGCACTCAACAAACACGACACATAATACACTGTTGCAGCAACAGGTGTATGTTTGACAAACTCAAAGCAGGCTGACTAGTCACATGGATGTTTAGAGTTGCAGGCTACCGCTCTGTATGTCTTGTCACAGTCTTCTGAGCTCTGTGATTGGCCCACCTAAACAGGAGCCTACTAAATGTTACTGAGCCTCTGTCCAGGTCATGTGATTCCTCATGCAGTATTTAGAGTTCCTGCACCCTCCTCCACTCCTGACACTTTTCTTAACACTGAAGCCATTTAAAGTCTGTCGGGGTTTAGTACTGGACACAACAACCCAAAGCCACTTCTGTGATTTTTCATCAATAAAACTATTGGAATCATTTCCTGTAATGTCTTGGCTTGTACATTTGTATTTTTGCAGTTTACCACATCCAGGTAACTTCAGCAGCAGACAGGAGAAACTGAAGCACTCAGACATACTCAGTCTACTTCCTCTCTGTAATTTGGTCCCTTTTCATTCTGATGTGATTAAATGATATTTAAACCAGTCAGTCATTTGTCTTCAAAGACAGGTCTATTCACTGATACATGATAGCCTTGTCTGTAATACAACTATATATAAAGCTACAGTGAAAATCAAGCTCAGCCTCCAAATGTTATATGAAAACTGCAGTATCTAATGAGGTAAGGTGTGAAAAAAAACATTTTCTTACCTGTAGTGCTATTTATACATCTAGATAGTTTTGAAGATACCAGCTGTAGAAATGTCCACCTTATCTCCAATATAATGGGACTAAATGGCACTAGGCTTGTGATGTTCAATGCACCAAAAATACATTTGAAAAACTTAAAAGTAATGTCCTTTCTAGAAATGATGACCTGTTTACTCAAGATAATCCACAGACCTTGTTGTGAGCGGTTTCATGTGGGAACTATTTTCTTTCTACTGAACTCCACCTGCCAGCCGTATCACCATGCAGAAGGAAGCGTCCATCTATTCATGGATGAGAGGCTAGTGCTCGTGTCAGTGCTGAAGAAACCGCTTTCTCTACATCCTACATTTTGTATGAGGTAAAATGATTGTTTGATCGTTCATTGTTTCTACCTCAATGTTTCTGCTTTTACACAAGGCATCTAAAATGTCATACAGACAACAGAACAAGGAAATGCATGTGTTAAAGATAAAACTGCGTCATAACTTCATGCAATGTAAGCTGATATTTGCAGCTAGTAGTTAATTCATCATGCCTGCACACATCTGGTTGATGTGGCGAAACCTCTACACACCTGCAAACTGGTCTCTAATTTGGCGTTTATCAGAAATGGCCAATCACAATCAAGATAACTGCACCATCCTCTTTTCCCTCTTAAACATAGTTTTGAGCAGAGTCATAGAAAAGGGATGATTCTTGTTTGCTGCTGACAAACATCCTGTTTACCAAACTTAATGTTAGCTAATGATTTGCTAATAATATTAACCTGCCAAATCAAGTTGAAGGCTGTCCTGACATAACCTATCAAATCTTTTCCCAACCTGTTTATAATGGAAAGCATGTTAGCTGGTTAGCACGCCAGAAAATATTAACGTTACAGTTCAGAAACATTTTTGCACAGTTAAGGTTAACTCCCACTGCATCCCTGTTGTTATTCCATTTTAACATCCATCATTGTCCTAAGTTAAATAAAAACAAACACGTAATGAAACAAGAGAAGATATGATGAGAAAAATCTATCAATCCCTGGAGGGAAATTCAGGTGTCATAGCAGCTTAACAGCACAGAGAATGAAACACAGGTAAGGAACAATTAGAGTAGAAATACAAGAATAATACACTAAGTGGAATATAACTAGAAAAGCAATTGAACTGAAGAAATTGCGGGTGTGAATGCCGCAAGCTGAAGCCAAACTGCAATGCTGCCTTGAATAAAATGAAGTCTAAAAGATTTGAATGTTTGAATGTTTGTTGAAAGGCTGACGGCACACTGAATAGCTGCCATGAAAATAAATTAATATTTGAATTAAGTAAAATATTTGAATTTTTGTTAAAATGCTGAAACCACTCTGAATAGCTGCGCTGAGAATAAATCAATATTTGAATTATGTAGAATATTTGAATATTAGTTAAAAAGCCAAAGCTTTTTAATAATAAAAATAATAAAAGTAAAGAATTTTGGTAGTGGAAGAACATAGGGTTTGAATGCTTGCAGCATTTCATGCACAGAGCAGTTTTAGGTACATATAACACTTAATTCAACACATTGGACAAATTTCCACGAGAGACGCATTTTGTTCTTTTTTTTTCAAGTCCCTGAGAGCGCGCCCTGCTTTGATTCCACCCACGCGTCCGAACGTTCGGAGCTAAAAGTTCCATCGTCTCCATGGAGCGCAAGTAAAACAAATTTTAATATTTTATAAAAATCGATCCAGTCGCCATTTTTATTTCTCTTATTTCGATGCAAACGATTGACAATTTTGTGCCTTCAAACCAAAATAATCATGTTTTCAAACAACCACAGTAATTATTACCACACTCTACACCTGTCCCGGGATACTTCGGACATTCCATCCATAAATCATCATTTTACACCGAGAAATCGTCGGTTTTCACCAAATTCAACAGGTCTAATAACATAACATTTTACCTTAAAATTCTTCAGGCTCTGCAATTGTCCACAATAATCCAATAAATCCAAGAGTTGGGTTTTTCCAACAAGATCCGCTTTCCGGTTGAGTCCTAGAGATTCTCCAGCAGGGTTTGAGATCTTTCCACTGTTCGGGTTTGCAGCAGGTCAACAGGTCAAGTCGCCAAAATCCAAGTGAAAAGGGGACATAAAAATGCGTGCGTGTGTGCGTGTGTTGGCAATTTACAATTTATTTGGAAATTTCAACAAGTATTTAGAATATTACAATAATCTGTTTAATGCACCCTCCCAAAAGTCAAATGAACTGATCTTTTCTAATATCTGTCATTATTTATTTATTCATTCATTTATTTATTGAAGGTTTGTTATTCCGTTTTGTTTTATTCTTAGCATTTTAGAATAATTATTTGTCTCTCATTACATTAATTTATTGCTTTCACCTCTTATTTTTTAATATATATTTATATTATTTTTGTTGTTGTTTCATGCTCTATTTATTATACACTTTGTTACATTCCAAACATAATATGTGCATTTTTGTTGAATTAAGCAGAAAAGAGAGATTTTATTTAATTTAATAATTTTAAAAAGAATGTATGTATTATGTTTTCCATTTATTATAGTAGAGCTGCTGTGTACCAACATGGAAACCAAGTTTCTTTTTTCTTACATTAGGAATCATAATTACATTGAGACCCCTAGATTTATCCTTAAATGCATAATTTTAATGTGTTATTATTTATTTATGCATTTGTATAATTTGCTTTGTGAGGAGCACAAAGGGACAAGCCATTGGTGGCTATCTGAGGAGCAGGAGCAAAAATATAAGAAGGGCACCAGCTGTATGCAGTAGGGCACCACCATGTCAAAAACCATGTTGCATTTATTTATGCATTTTACAGTTCCAAACCCTCATTTAAATAGTTTTATTATGTGACCTAAAGTACAGCTGCAGTGGCAGATTCAGACTTTCTGAGGGCCGGGGCAAAAAGGGCACCAGCTCCATGAGTTGGGACACCAGCTCTCTTTTCACATGTGAAGATGCAAAACTTACATGTCCACTGCATCAGTGTTGGTTGTCTGTCATCAAGCTGTAAAAAAATAAAATAAAAAAATAAGGTCACAAAAATGGCATCAAAAATGGCTCAAATACTTTATGTGAAGACATTTGAGGTCAATGAATTTTAGCAGAGCAAGCAGGGCATCTCTTATTGGCATTTTTGCTCATTCTAAGATCCAGAATTACCACAGCTAAACAGTTCTGAGCAATACACATGTAAGTCAGGTTGTTCCTTAGTTGGTTCTGGCTGTGGTCATTCTGCCCTGCATGCTCTGCCCAAATTCATTTACCAAATTTGTAAATGCTACTTTGAAGCAGAATAACAAAATGAAAGAGTTATGGTAGGGGTAATCAATTATGATTTGCAGCATCATCATGTTTAAGCTACATTATAATTTAATTGTACATTACAATTTATATATTAGCACAAGCCATGGCACATTGACTTTCGCTGCTTTTCTCTTGCTCTTGTCTTCTCACTCTTTCGGAGGAGAGAAGAGAGTGTGTGAGACAGGAGAGGAGAGACTGGGCTGGAGCATAAACCAGCCGCTTCGCTTTCACCCTCGGGGTGTTTGCAGCTCTGCCGGTCAAGAAGAGATCGGTTGGGCATTCACACCCAATAATAGTAATATGACAAATAAAAATATAAATAATAAATGGTAAAACTCTGTAAATGTGCAAGAAGTCCAACAGTATGTAACAGTACAATTGTAGGCAGACTAGTGACGGTGTTAGACAGTATTTAGTGACCCATCTGATTCTGTAACCTGCAATGATGGAAAATCTACTCAGATCCTTTATTTCAGTAAAAGCATTAAAAACACAATGTAAAAAAAACTTCATTAGAAGTAAAAATCCTGCATTTGAAATCCTACAGGAAGTATTAAAGTGACACCTTTCTAACCTTTTATGAGTTTGCAGGTCTGTTTAAAATATGTTTGTTTGATGCAGCAGCTCACTGGAGAGTCTCATCAACTCCCGCTGGCGCTGACAGGAGATTATTTTTTTACTGTGCAATTATTTGTTGCTTTTTTTGAAGGAGAAAAACAAGTACGAGAGTGTATTTCGAAGGTGCAGAAAATAAATTGCCTTTGCTTGCTGGATTTCATGCAGAGAGGTTTATCAAGTTGGCAAATGAACCATTCAAAGTCCATTTTTTTTCTCTCCCTGCAAAGTCAATCAGCTTGTTGGTAGGTTTTTATAAAATCACTCTCATTAGTTGTATACTGCAGGCATTTTTCAATGGCATGGGATGATTATGACTCCATGTGTCTGTTTCATCAGTCACTGGCCACTAGACTGCAGTCTCCCCCTGCAGAGCGCTGTGATCAGCTGATCCTCTGGAAATCAGCCTGATCCTGTCTGCTGCTCCTGGATCAGAGCAGCCTAACACACTCTGACTGGAGGATGAGTGAAGGCTGAGGCTGCTGCGAACAAGAGGATTTACTGTCTCTCTACCAATCACATCAGACTCACGCAGGATTGGAGATGGGACTCTTAGCCGTGAGCTGACCTCCACACTACAGAGCAGCTTCACCCAGTTCAACCCATAGACCGTATGTAAAGATGGACACTGTGTCTCCACCTCCTCCCACTGTGCAAAATATCATCATTTGGATCCAGTTTGTGCAGCAGTGATCAGGGTTGAAGCCACAGACTCAAGGTCCCGCCCACACACCTGGCTGACTCTAATGACCAGGGCTTAGCTGTGGATCATGATGTGAGAACCCCTTTTTATAGCATCAAAGAACTAATTAAAATCAAACTGATGAGAAAAATTAACACTTGAACAAACATCAGCATGATAAGAACTACCTATAATGACAGAAACCATCTTTTGGAAAAAAAAAAAATATTTCACACGTACTTAGTTTCTTCGTTTTGCGTTTGTCCCCTTGCCAAGATGGAGGGGGTGGAATTTATGACCTACACTGCAACCAGCCACCAGGGGGAGGTTGAGGTGATCTTGCTTCACAGATGAGGAGCTCCCATCTGTACTTACACAAAGTCGACGTGACGTAGAAACCTACCATGTGAAATTCCAGGGTGTTGTCACCAGCACATTATCTTAAATGTTATCCCAATGTTTCCACCGCTTTCTGGCCATGTTGTGACTTTTTTGTAACATTGCAGCAGTGCTACGAAAATACCAAAGAATACCTGTCACCTTTCAATAACACAGCAGCATATCTTATAGTGATGTCAGTGTTGCAGTAATATTGTATTGTAGGGACATACTGACTGTGTTTGTAGGGATGTTGTCCATGTTTATATACCATCAGTATTTTAACAAAACCAAATAAAAAGTTTATTTGTGCTGAAAACACCAGAGTACCAATAATCCCAATATAAATACATCAGAGCAGAGGCTTTCACAGTGTGAGGTGGGCCTCACCAGGGGGGCTCCAAGCTGTTTTAGGGGAAGCTCAGTGAATGGAAATGAAAAAAATACTACATTAGCTATCAAAAGGAGATCTAATAGAATAACCCAAATATGTGTGATCTGGTTAAAGAGATGCAGAGGTACAGTATTGGGGAATTGTTCCGTATTTCCTATTTTCCAAGAGTCAGAAAGTCACGAATGCCTTTGAAGAGTGATAAGAGTGATATAAAACAGCTATATTAGGCTATTTTGGTTCAATTGCTGAGCTTCTATCTGCTCATATAACATAATCATGATCCTACAGACATCCAGGAATTGAGCGAGTCTAAGCAGGTGCACTAAAAGGGCTGCCTTTTTCCAAGCTTTGCCTGAGGGAGGCCCACAGTCTCAGACTTTAAAAACCCCTGCATCAGAGTATTAACTCTTTCCCCACCAGTGTTTTTTAATAAAGTTGGCAGCCAGCACCAGCATTTTTGACAAAATTCACTGATTTTTCAGCACCTGCAGAATATTCAGTCCTATGAATATTAACATGGGATATATCAAAAGAAAGAACAGATCTTCTAGTATCAAACACAAGAAATGTTTTGTTCTAGCTTGAACTTGAACTTGAATGTTAGTTGGTTGCATCAAAAATCCACTTTTCAGAAAACTGTGTTTTTGTGAAAGAGACATTTTTAAGAAGAATACCAACTTACTTATATTTTTGTTTTTTTTTTATCACTTCACATTACGTGTGTGACATCGCTGTCACCAGTGTGCTTAACATTAGGTGTATGTGTCCAGCTGAGGCGCAGGTCCCAGCGGCTGTTGTGTGAGCAGCCTCACTGTGTCCCGCCTGCTGTGGAGAGCCAGGGACTGCAGGGCGAGCAGCCCCGCTCTGTGCCCAGATCACGGTGCTATCTGACCCAGCTGTGGCGTGAGTCCCTGGGGCTGCGGTGTGAGCAGCCTTGCTGTGTCCCGGCTGCTGTGGAGGTCTGGGGGCTGCAGCCTGAGCAGCCCCGCTCTGTGCCAGGGCTCTGCGGCCGGGTCATGATGCTCCTTGACCCACAGATCTGCAGCTGAGCACTGATATTTTCATGCTAGATAACATATTCTTCTTCTGCTGCTGAATTCCAGTGGTTCCCTTCTTCTTAGAGTGACCATTTTTTTTATCAGATGATGCATCACAGTGTCCCCTACTGCCTCACAGTGAAAACAGCAACTGATGAGATATCTTGTAAATGGCAGTGAACAATCCCAATGTCAATACACAGATCAACTCAACAAGCCTGAAAATGATAAAAGAAAGATCTGTGTTGCACATAGTAAGAGAGAGAAGTAAACATTAAGATGCAACAATATATTAAACGTGTATAAACATGTATGCTCCAGCAGCTGCACAGGACAACCACTGTAGGGGGCGTGTCCTTAGGGCTACATAGGCCAACTGATCACCACCTAGTGTAGCAGTAACAGCAAGCAGTTATAGCTGAGAATCAGAGTCCACTGGAGCTTTAACAGTCACTAGAAGCACATTTGTGGCCCTGTTGTATTGTAATGGACTTGTGTGAATGAACCGTAGTTGCTCCTGCACATTTAGAATGGGAGGGTGAGGTGAGAGGCATCTAGTCACAGCTGCAATCTGCAACCTCAACGCTAGGTGCCTAAAAATCCCACACAGTATCGCCATTTCAGCCTCCCAGTCTGCCAGGCAGTCTTAAAGAAAATTGGAGAAACTGGATTGAAAGCTTCACGTGTGTCTGTACGGCTGGTGGCAGAGCTGCAGTGTGCAACGTTCACTCACATCGAAGGAATAAAGGTGATCAAAGTAACAATGCAACACTTTGAAGAAGATGAGAAGAGATGTGCTGAAGAGAAAATTAGTACTCTCTTCGTGACAATGAGGATCTCTTCAATGGATACCAGCAGAGGATCATGGAATGATTCTCAAACACTGAATGACTGGCAGAATGACATACTTTAATGCCCTTTACACACCAGCAGTGACACAAATAAACACCACAAAATTGCAAACAATGTTAACAGTCCCAGCTGTGCACAGTGAGCATTTGCTTCATTGTAATCACAGGGTCACACAAGCAGTCAGCACGGTGCACGGTGCACACAACTGTTTTTAAACATTTGCTGCACGTCTTGACCAGTGTTGGAATCATTTCAAGTGAAATACAGCTACACTTTAGACTGTTTAACTTGGCATTTTAAATGTGTTTACAGTAGTTACTAGCAAATGGAAGGCTAACGTCAAATCACCTGCTGACAGAGCCAAGTAGAGAGTGCTACGAGATTCGATCCAGTCCCGGTCATATAAGAAGTAGTGCTCATGGTTGGTGTTTCAGACAGGAGTCTGGGTTTCCTTTACCTTGCAGGGCAGCTGGATTTGCGAGATCATGAGATCATGCAAAAAATCATTCTTGCCAAGCTCCAAGTGATCTGTTTGTGTCTGCATCAGAGGTTGTGCAAGCCACAACAGTGTGAAGCGTCCATGGAAACGACTTGTCTTGAACAAACAATGGTGGCTCCTGAAGAGGTTTGCATAGATACTGTGATAGCATGGAGAGTATTTCTTCATTGAAAGAAGAGCAAACAACAGAACTGAAGGCTTTTATCGATGGACAAGATGTTTTTGCTCTTCTTCTGTCAGGCTTCAGTTCAGTGAGTTGATCTGACTGGTTGATGTTAGCCCATGTTTGACATGACAGGTGGTTCATCCAATCACCTGTCAAGTGTTGTTTGAAAGCACCTGCCCTTTTCCAAACAGCTTCTATGGACACTTTCCCAGGTGGTTCTGTGTAACAAACCATCTGGCATGTCAGGTTAGGATTTTCCAGTTGTAAGTTTAAACAAAGATGAACACACGTTGTCGTTGAATTCATCGTCTCTGTAATTGTTTCCCCGCTTTATCATGTAACATGGAGTCGCCCAGTGAAATTCTGCTGTAGATGTGAAAGTTTGCATCGGATACATGCAGGTTTGAAAAAAATGTAAGCATGCAAATTATTAATATGAAAAAATGTGTCTGGTGTGATCAGACAGAAAAAAGAACATGAAATTCCCCCATTTTGGACATTCTGGGATGAAATCACTTACGCTTCTGAGCTGGTGTTCGACGCAGCAAAGCTTATAGTTCCACATCTGCCTTTTTCCTGTTTCACACACTGTACACGCCACGTTCTACCAGCAGGTTTCTCTTGATGTGACATAATGTCCTTACTGGATCACTGATGACACAATCCTACACTGTCCAGTCACCAGTCATCATCATCATCCTCACTGCAGTCCGTCATTAGGATCATGCACAGATAACCTGCTCACCCATGATATCTGTGTGTGCCTGTGTGTTCCACTGCATCCATTTACACACTGATATCCCTTGTTTCCATTAATCTGGCGGGAATCTCCTGTTTCATCCTCCCGCTAGGTTTGCTCCATCAACGTACCTAATGCTGACACCATCCAGCACACTGCACTTTGATGGAGCATTATCTTACACTGAATGCAAGAGGGAAAATGTACTACTTTAATTCATTCTGTAAACCTGTGTGTAATTGAATGCAGGATTTACTTTCATTTTCCATGTAATACCATTTAAATGACCCATCCCTCAGTGGATTATACAATAACAATAAACCTCAGAGGGAAGAAAATAAATGAACAAATAAATTATCCATAGACCTCAAAAAAGGGTTTTTGATGGCAGTTGTAGACAGTGAGTTATGTGGATTATCCAGTTCAAATCCCTTGCAGGACTTAGACCATCCCATTACAACCTACAATGTGAAGATGCTGGCGTATCACAGTGGATCTTTCATTCATAGCAACATACATTGATTTAGTCAAGTAAGACTGGTGAATTATTTTCTTCTCCCCAAACAGTTAATGTACACACTTTAGCTGTAGCTCGCGAGTTGCATTTTTGTGCAAAATGTATTTGTGTGATGTGCTGCCTTCACATGGAACTCAAGCTCGTGGTTATTAAGTCATGTGCACAATATTCTTGGTATTCAAGTGGTTGAGTCATGAGAACACTACTAGGAAATAGTGGTAATGTGGACGCCAAACCTGCCAGCATCTAAGCCACAGAGGCTAACAATATAACAAGCTAGGAGACGGGCAACAAAATTCAGAAAAACAAAGGCATAATGAAAGATAAGGCCATTTGGATATCAACATTTTCCACATTATGAAATTCTGAAGAAAAACTCATTATATATACTTACCATTCACAGAAAAATGGTCGATGGTATGCACTGCCCCCTAAGCCAAACTGAGTGGAAAAACTTCCTGCAACATGGCTGCCTTCAGCGGGGGACACTGTGAAACAGGAATAAAAGAAATGATTATCTACTTCAGTTAAAGGCCGCTGGACTCGAAAGTGATCCTGTGAAACAACTAAATGACTGAAATTACAATACAATATGTGACCACTGACCACCAAAAAAGGAACTTTCATGGCCTTCGCCGTTTCTGGAAACGTCAGCAGTTACGTGCAACACGTAAACACGACCATATTTGAAGTCAGACTGACAGATCTCAGACCAGGAACTCCAGTTCTTTCTGTAAGGTACCTCCAGTCTCTTGACAGGCAAACTCAACGCTGTTGGCACCCAGTTGCATCTTTGTATTAGCTTTTTGTGCAACTTGATTACAAACTGACATTCATGGGGGTATGACAATGTCATTCTAGTTTTGCCCAGAGTTGGCGCCAAGGTATTGTTTTGCAAGTCTCGAGTCTTTGTACTCAAGTCCCAAGTGAATGGTTGGTAAATGGACTGCATTTATATAGTGGTTTTCTAGTCCTACAACCACTCAAAGCACTTAACAATGCATGTCACATTCACACATTCACACACACATTGATACACTAATGGCAGAGTCTGCCATACCTCTGCTCCGAAACTAATTATTCATATAGCAAGGGCTGTGCCTTCGTGGTAGTTTGGGTTTAGTCTAATCTTGCCCAAGGGTACTTTTACATGCAGACTCGAAGGAGCCAACGATCGAGCTGACGATCGTCTGATTAATGGACAACCCAACTCTACCACTGAGCCAAGTCAAGCCTCAAGTCCTAAACTTACTGGATCCTGAACAAGTCATAATGCAGTCTTGCCCACATGTAATGCCATTTTTATATTTTCTAGTCTTCCAACCACTCAAAATGCTTAACATCACATTCTACACACACCCATTCACACACTAATGGCAAAGGCTGCCTCTGTATCTCAGCATCTTGTCCTTCTACATGCAGACTTAAGGGAGCTGGGGATTGAACCACTGATCTTCTAATTAGTGGACGACCCCACTCTATCGCTGAGCCACAGCCAACCATTATCATCATTACTGATATGATGACATAAGGTTGCTTGTTATGAAAAGGGTTGTTTTCAGCATATAAATGAATGACCTGTGCTGTTGTCTTCCAGGGAGCACAGTTGATGAAAATTGCTGACAGTGAGGTCTAAATTCCCACTATCCAATATTCTTCACACAAAAAACAAGGTGACTGCTAAAAATATAAGGTGTATTTGCTAAAAAACAGTGGGATTCATCCTGTGAATATTCACAGTACATCACGTCAGTCTGGCCTGTAGACTTCTAGGTATCTTTCTCAGGACATAAGTGTGGGTCACAGAGAGACTGTCTTTTGTTGTTGATGCTAAAAATGCTAAAATAAAACTGACGTAGGACTGGCATCACAGTGTGAACGCTTTTCAAAGTTATCACCGAAATAAAAAATGAGAAAGAAAAAAAAAAAGGAGGGTTGGATGCGGCGGATTACCACTTTAAGCACCCAGAGGCTTAGTGCCACTATTATCCTCCTGTGGTGGGATTTTCTGTGTGAATTATGTAACAGTAATGCTTCAACACAAATCAGTACACGGCTGTTTTGTTTTTTTTGTCTTTTCTGCTCTATCTCCTCTGTTCAGCTCCTGTGCGGCTCTCAGACGGCGTGCTCCACTCCTCAGCACCTCAGCCGCAAACACCTACTGACAGCGAGGCTGGACCGACTGGAGGCAACGCGCAGGTGTCGTCATGGCAACGGATTGACTGACAGGTTGTTGCTAAGAAGCTGGAGCACTGATGAGCCATAACATGAAGTATAAGAAGTTCATTACCATCATGCAGGCGGCTCTGGGAGTCGCCCCCCTCAACAAGAGAGAGCTGATACCGCCGCCACGCAAACTGTGGAAACCTGCGCAGTGAGTTAGTGTTGTTGTTGTTGTGGGTCTGTGTGTAAGCACATGTGTGGTGTGTAGGTATGTTTTCATTGATCATGTGTGTGAGTGCATGGGAAACAGGCCAGAGTGGCGTGGCCATGAAATCAATGTAAATCAAAGAGAATCTATTTATGTTAATGATGCCTGAGCTCCCTGCAGGCCTGCAAATCAAAAGCAGACATTAATGTTTAACAGCCACTCTAAATGTTCAACCACATGCATGTTTTTGCTTATGCAAGCTCCATGCATGTTTACCAGCTTACACTGCTGCATATATTTTAATGCATTAATGCATTAAATAATCCATTTATTTAAATGCATTTTAATGCACATATGAAGCAATTTATGCCATGTTTTCATAAATTTTAAAGTCTGAAAACTAATAACTGAAAACTTAGTAACTGATTAGCCCTTTAAAAAACATTAAAAACAAAGTATGATCTATTTTTTTCCCGAAAATAGCATGCTCTGTGTATGCACATAGAAAATATTGATATTGCACAGTTTAAATTGAAATTACACCTGAGTGAATGTTCATGTTGCACAGTACTGATAGTGCACACAATTGTCAGTTCTGGTGTGTACGCATGAATTAAGTCACAGTGTGAACAGTAACATGGAACAGTAATGTGGCTACAAATATAAAAGAAACAGTAGTTTGACACAGTGAGAGGTATCAAGCAGATTTTCTTCTATTATTATTTTGACAAATATTGTGAAAGTTAGAATTTCCATGTATCTATTCCTATGTATTTAAGATCTGATCTATAATGTTTTACACCAAAATCAGTGCACACATGCAGATTTTTTTAAACCTGGGTAAACGACTGCTTTCTCACTGACAGTAGATGAGTTTGTCTTTCTGTATTTTTTCTGATTTGTGCCAGAAAGCTCAGACTGAGCTCATGTGTGCAGGAGAGCAGAGAGAAAGAGGTTTTTAAAACTGTGTGTATGCTCACCTCTCAATTCTTTTGTAGCTTCTAACTGAATCTCTGTGGTCTGAAGTTTAGTTTCTCTCCTGCGTTGCTGTTTGTACTTTATTTTACTGTTTCATGTTCAATTTTAGCTGATATAATTCATGTTAAGTTACTGCTGATGAAATCCCAACATTTCCTGATTTTAGTTCATAAGATAACAGGGACTTTTACTATGACGACTTTAAGGGAAGTAAAATGTTTACCATTATCATCATGTCATCGTTTCAGATGCTGGACTTAATATCATAGCAAAATATTTTTATAGTAGTATAATATCATTATACTATTATGCAGGTGCAAACTCTGCTGTGCTGAGCAGATGCACCAAAAGCCAGATGTGGGTATTTTATTTATTTTTATTTTTGTAAAAGGGGCTTTAGAATCATTGACCCCTTATTTTAACTTGACAATACACTGAGGTAGAAAAAAAAGCATTTACAAGAAACCTAGGACAGCATAATTAATCACAATATAATCAAAATCACAATATGGCCAAGTGCAACATCCAAATCACAGAACCAGAGCCAAATTGCAAATTTTTGAAACAGGAAAAATGTGCCAGTAAACAGCATTATAATGAAGTACTGTAGTGCTGCAGAGATTCCCTGGCCTGTAAATCTTGTGGCTCTTTTCCGTACACAGCGTCAATGCCAGCTTGAGTTGATAAAATAATGCAGATACCTGAAAGTACAAGCAGCGACACAAGAGAGAAACTAAATATCAAGAGTATCACAGCACTCATTTGTTCGAGGGGGAGAAAAAGATTCTGGTCACAGGTTGGCTGTGGTTGATGAGACGTCACCGCAGCCTGTTTGGAGCAGGTCCATCTTGGGTGTGGCTCAGCACGATAAAAGTGTTAATGGAAATGCAAATCAGCGTTGCACGGTTTGACTCAGCGCAGCCACAGGCGCCAGTGGAAAAGCCTCATTCTTCTTCCAATGAAATTGACATCATCATGATTTTAATCTTTTTTTTAAGAAAAAATGAAAATTGTAATGCAAAATGATCATTCCCACTTATCACAGTGCATATTGCAATTGCAGTTCCAATCAAGATAATCACAACATGACTTTTTTTTTTTTTTACCATATCGTGCAGCCTAAATAAAAGTGGTAAAAACAATAAAAGGTATAATAAAAAAAAAAAGAGGAAAAAAACAAGTAAAATTCAAAGTGAATGAATCAACTAAAACAAGAACATCTGGAAATGAAATGTGATACAGTTAAAGATTTAAACTGCCCTAAGGATAAAAATGTGGGAAGCTTTAGATTGTGCTGCATGTTGTTCCAGGTGCTCAGTGAAAAAGGATTTACGCAACTCAGTAAAACAGTCAGCACCTGCAGCATAATCCAATCATTTGAGCGTGTTCGATAAGGGGCCACACTAAAAGACAACACCAAAGTGATGTAAGGGGGTAAAAGACCAATAAGGGAATTATAAATGAATCAAAGCCAGTGTCTATTACGACTTTCAGAGAGAGAGGACCATGCAACATTAGCATACAGCTCCCAATAATCAGGTCTGTAATTATCACCAGTAATAAATCTTAAAACAGAGACATGAACAGAATCCAAGTGCTTCAGAGTTGCAGCTGAAGCATGCATGTTAATGCCACCATAAAAGGGGAAAGTTGCTTCAATAATCATCCTTCAACGCTGCAGAAGAAAACATGTTTTATTTCTGTAAAAGAAAGCACTTTTCTTCCTTGATGTAGTCACCTGTTTGGTCACATGATATTTAAAAGTTAACTTATAACTTACCTATTTCAATATTTGTGCTAGAGATGATAAGGTTATCACAGTCAGTGGTTTTGGATCCATTGAACAGCATGACCGTAGCTTTATCTGCAATAAGAACTGATTTATGTTTAATGGTTCTCATGCATTTTCTTATTGTTTTCTTATATTTGTTCTTAAACAAAGCAGTACAGGCAAAATCCTAAAATCATTCATGAAATGTGCGCTGACAGCCAAGTCTGTTTTTACCCACTTGAGTGTGCTGATGAATCTTGTTTGATCTTAAATTGGATGCACATGCCAGGAAATTTCCAATGAGTGTATGGAAATGACCCAGTAAATCCATATAAGGGCAGAAGTGTTAAGTGTCTTGTGCAAACCGCAATGCAACAAACCACTGACATTTGACAGGCGGGTGTTAAATTGAGAAAAAATGAGAAAAGACATGACACTGAAGGGCAGCAAAGAGAAACTTTTTTTTTTTTTTTTGGAGCACCATTGGAGAGGTTTCTTTGTCGGTGGTGCAGCAGGTGCAGCAAGGTCGTGTCCCACATGTTGTGCATCACATGTTGCTCTGGACTTTTATTTAATGGATTTTTACCTTTGAGGAAGAACATTGATGGAGATGATACCTTGATTTTCCAGGTCTGCTTAGCAGCAGTGTTCAAACTGAATGAACTGTGGTGTTATTGGAGTAGTCTGGGGAGTGCACGGCATTTCCACGGTCTCAACAGCTGTCCATATGTGCATACGTTTGGGAGCAATCCAGCCTTAACTCTGTTTAAACAGCAGACTGGGATATGTCAGACATATCACCAGTTTCTCTCTGGAAGGTCAGCAAATTGACAGCAGTGTGAACTTGCAGATGAGGTGGTTTAGATTGTTTTGTCACTGATCTAAATTGTGGCTCTTGTGCATAACAGCTAATGTGTGGTCTGGGGCAAATTGTTGATGAATGCCACAGAAGCTCTTAAATTGTCCACACACACAATTTAAGATCAGGTGTGTATGTCTGCAGGAATGTAACAGCAGAGTGTGCAACATCCACATTAATATACAAAACTGTATCGTCAGCATACAGATTAATATTACACTCAGTTGCAGAAGAAATAATGTCATTATATAACGAGATCTGATATGATATAGTGATATCACAGTTTGTAAAAGCACCTTTTTCTCTTTAGTTCCTGTCACTTTAATGTAAATCAGTATTTTGTCCTC
Source organism: Lutjanus erythropterus (assembly GCF_056507025.1). NCBI lineage: Eukaryota > Metazoa > Chordata > Actinopteri > Lutjaniformes > Lutjanidae > Lutjanus > Lutjanus erythropterus. Next base: position 37,723,437 of record NC_139326.1, on the reverse strand, counting down.
ACTGGAATCCTATTGAAAAAGGAGCAAGCGTCACCCGTCCTGTCCACTCTGCTGGTCTGATCATGAAGTGGCTGCTGCTGCACGTCACCTGCGCTCCGTTTCTATCACTCTTCTCCTCTTTCAACACGGTTAGTTTTATGGTAATTTAGAGACTTGGTTTGTAAATTTACAGCCTGTTGTGCTGCTGCATCTCTGTTTACAAAGACGCAGATAAAAATCAAGAGTTGAAACTTGTTTACCAACCACTCATTTCACCTTCTCTCATCAGTTAACCACCAGCACGTTTTCACAAGCTTTTTTAATAAGTGTGCCAGCTAATATGAAAAGATATTCATGATTTTCCTTATTTGTAATTCCACAGTGAAATGTTATTCCTGCGCATTTTTGTAAGTTTTTATCTGTTTTATCGTAGCAGAATTAGAATTAGAATCTCAGTCGATTGAAGGGTCTCCGACTAATGATTTGACTCTTGGACTTTTTGCTCACGTGTGACAGGTTGGGAAGTTTGATCATATGTCCAGTGTTGGATTCCAGGCTCACCAGTCCTGCCACGTGATTCAAACCAACTACAACCCTGAGGAAACAGAGGACACGTTCCTCTCAGGATCCCTTCTGTCATAGAGTCATACACCTCTCCAAATTAAAACTAATTGACTCAGCTGAGCTCTTCACCTCCACTATTATTTTCTTATATATTATTTCATTTATCACTCACTCATAATAGTCAATTACAGCTAGATTAAATGTCTGGAGCCCAGCCAAGATGCCCACCCTTACTTAAACACTTCATGAACAGTAATAATGAATGTTGTTGCAAAATGAGGAATTAATGAATAGTGGATCTTTTTATAGACCAAATGAAATGACATACAGCAACATACAGTATGCATGCTGCAGGTTGAGGTTCTATACTGTACACAACATCAACCACATGGACCTTATGAATCATTCAATCCATCTGATTTACTCCAAAGCTTCACCACCTTCGGCACTATGTGCTTACCTAGTCGGCTATTTTTATACCCTCGTACAGCCACCTTTGATTGAAAACAACAAATTCACAGCCCTTTTCATGGGACTGCTGAAAGTCACTGTGGGAAATGTCAATCACAGCACATACATCGCAAAATAACTGCTTCAATGTATTTAACAGTGGAGTAGAAGCTTGAATGTTTTCTCTGACCAGAGGGCACCACCCTGAGGTGGAACAACTGTGTGTGTGTGTGTGTGTGTGTGTGTGTGTATGTGTGTGGGTCAGAGTGTGTGTCACTGTTGTTGAAACATAAAGCTGTTTACACACTCACATTGTTGGGACTCACTTTCCTTGTTGGGACAAAACACAATCCCCATAACGTAAATCTTTAAATTTTAGGATGAAGACTTGGGTCAGGGTTAAAGTCTGGTTAAGTTTTCATTAAGGTTCATGTATGGATGGATGTGCGTGTGTGTGTGTGTGTGTGTGTGTGTGTGTGTGTGTGTGTGTGTGTGTGTTATGACTCACAGTTCTTCTTTAATGTGGTGGCACGTTAACATCTGAATAATGAATGGATTCGAAGGGCTGAATTTATATAATGAATTATATATATGAATTTTATATACATATAGAGATATTGTGTGTGTACAAGGGCATAATTACCACTGGGGATTGTGGGAACATGTTCACTTTTCAAAATCCAATTTTTTCTTCCCTTCCACCTTTGCAGTTTCAGTTTGATGTGAACTGTTAAAATTACGCCCACCAAGCAGTTGTTACATAGCTAAGTGTTGTAGCATGAGGAATTGAAGGTAGCATGAATGCTAAGCTTCAAATTAAACTAGAGAAACTGCAACTTTAGGTTACGTAGGTCAAGACCTTGTATCTGCAATACATTGGATGCTAGGTAAATAATCTTGATTTAAAAAAAAAACAACTTTCTTACCTAAAAACCTGTGTTTTGGTCAATCATGGGAACATACCACTTCTCCTGTGAGCTCAACAAGGAAACTGAAGTATACTATATTGATGATGTTTATAATTGTATGATGTATTGATGACTTTTATAATTCGTAAGATTGACAGTGTTACAACTAACCAGGTGTTACAGCACTCCCCAGTCTCCCCTACTGTCAGTTTTCATACATCATAACATGCAGGTCATGTTTTTAATACAGTTAATATTCTCCTGGAAAATAATGTAGTAAAGGATAGTGGGCTTTTGCAGTTAAGATGTACACCAATCAGGCATAACATTATGACCACCTGCCTAATATTGTGTTGGTTCCCCTTTTGCTGCCAAAACAGTCCTGACCCGTCGAGGCATGGACTCCACTAGACCCCCCCCCTCCCCCCACTAGAGAAGGTGTGCTGTGGTATCTGACACCGAGATGTTAGCAGCAGATCCTTTAAGTCCTGTAAGTTGCGAGGTGGGGCCTCCATGGATCAGAAATCACATCCCACAGATGCTTGATTGGATTGAGATCTGGGGAATTTGGAGGCCAAGTCAACACCTCAAACTTGTTGTTGTGCTCCTCAAATCATTCCTGAACCATTTTTGCTTTGTGTCACGGTGCATTATCCTGCTGAAAGAGGCCACAGCCATCAGGGAATACTGTTTCCATGAAAGGGTGTACATGGTCTGCAACAATGCTTAGATAGGTGGTACATGTCAAAGTAACATCCACATGGATGGCAGGACCCAAGGTTTCCCAGCAGAACATTGTGCAAAGCATCACACTGCCTCCGCCGGCTTGCCTTCTTCCCATAGTGCATCCTGGTGCCATGTGTTCTCCAGGTAAGCAACACACACGCACCTGGCCATCCACGTGATGTAAAAGAAAACATGATTCATCAGACCAGGCCTCCTTCTTCTATTGCTCTGTGGTCCAGTTCTGATGCTCACGTGTCCATTGTTGGTGCTTTCTGTGGTGCACATGGGTCAGCATGGACACCCTGACTGGTCTGCAGCTATGCAGCCCCATACACAACAAACTGTGATGCACTGTGTATTCTGACACCTTTCTGTCAGAACCAGCATTAACTTCTTCAACAGTTTGATCAACAGTAGCTCGTCTGTTGGATCAGACCACACAGGCCAGCCTTCACTCCCCATGTGCATCAATGAGCCTTGACCATCCATGACCCTGTCACTGGTTCACCGCTGTTCCTTCCTTGGACCACTTTTGATAGATACTGACCACTGCAGACCAGGAACACCCCACAAGAACTGCAGTTTTGGAGATGCTCTGTCCCAGTCGTCTCACCATCACAATTTGGCCCTTGTCACCTCAATTAAATCCTTACGCTTGTCCATTTTTCCTGCTTCTAACATCAACTTTGAGGACAAAATGTTCACTTGCTGCCTAATATATCCCACCCACTAACAGGTGCCATGATGAAGAGATAATCAGTGTTATTCACTTCACCTGTCAGTGGTCATAATGTTATGCCTGATCACTGTATATACTACATCAGGTTTGTGAGCGTGAAGTGGCAGACATGAGAATGAGTCCTGGTATTGTACAGGAAAGAACAGAACTGACAGGATCAGTCATTTTAACTCCCCAACACAAAACATGTTTACCCCCAAGTGACAAAGCCCTCTAGTGGGCTTAGTAATTACTATGATTAATTATTAGATATCTCTCAGACAGCTTAGTAGTAATAAGTTCCAGAAACTGTCCAGAGACAGGATACAGCAGACTGATAACAGTATATGGAGTGCCTACAGTCAGTGGGTGAAGGGACCCAGTAGACGACGCTCATGTAACACATAAGCAAGCATTTCTGGCACAACGCACAACTCTGCTTGCACCAAACAGACTTAAGCCTAGTCTTAACTGTGCCCGGTCTTAGTGATGTGTGTTCATGTGAATGCTCATGTTACTGTGGTTATTGCCTAGCAGCGCGACTTGCTATGAAACAGTTAAACAATTGTCGGTTGACTTTTCCGAAAATGAATTGAGCTGTACAGCCGACACAGAGCCACACTGACAGCTAAGCAGTCAAAAAGAAGCAGTCTGTTTGGTCATTTAAAGAGAAGACTAGCACATTTCAATGATGGCTTTCTGGTAGGCTGGCAGCAGTATGTACATTTGCTTATCTATGATATTAGATTCTACAACATTATGCATATAACAATAAAATGGTTGTTCAACCCCCCAAAAACCCTTCGTTTTCATTAATTTAAAGCCAACTGTAACTGCTAATAATAACAATAAAATTATAATAACTGTAATAACTGTGTAATAATGTATACATGATGCCGAAAAATGCATTTTTTTCTGAGACAGTTATCTTGATCTTGAGAAAACAACATTATTAACTTGGTATCACAAGAAATGAGTTGTAGTCTGAAGTAATTAAATACTTTACCTGTTATCACAAGAAAAAAAGGTTTATCTCCAGATATCAAAATAAATAACCTGTTGCCACTAAAAAAAAAAAAAAACTTTGTTATCTCAAGATAATGAAATAAATTGACTGTTATCATGAGAAAATGATGTTTTATATCTTAAGATAACAAAACAGCTAGCTGTTATGACAAGAAAACTAGCGTTGTTATCCCAAGATAATGGCATTAAAAAATTACAAACATCAGCTTCCGTAACAAACCATAGACTATATAAAGATGGACTAGAGATGAAATGGTGAAAATATCACATTACAATTATAATGACCAAAACTATTATTATTATGGTATATTCACCAAGTTTTATATTGAAAACCTCTCAATGATGAGTGATGTCAATTTTTTATTGACCAAACAAAATTTGAAACTGTAATACTAATCATCAGGAATTTAATTGCAGTTTAGCATGAAACTGATTCAGTGTTCATCCCTAAGATGAACGATGCATTTCCATATCCTCACTAAGAAGCCAAAATATCCAGGATATGAGCATTACCATTTTGCACTGGTGACGTCATTTGGAGTCTGTGCAGCAGTGATCAGGGATGGAGCCAAGGTATCGAGGTCCCGTCTGTACACCAGGCTGGATTAATTGCAAAGAGAGCCCAGATGGCGATCATGATTGAAACTCTGTTTTTATAGCATCAAATAACAAATTAAAACCACACTGATCAGAAAAACGAAGACTTGAACAAACATCAGTGTGATAAGAGCTACAGAAACCGTATTTGGGGAAAGAAATGTGTACATGGAGGGGTGAGGTTTATGACCTATACTGCAGCCAGCCACCAGGGGGCCATCAAGATGCTTTGCTGTCATGTCATCCATCTTTATATATATATGACAATGGTACAAAATGACTTGCAAATACAAAATCTTTTGAGCAAGAGAACAGTTTATGAATTTTGAAAAATGTGATCATTTTGTGTGACTAATGGGTGAAGAGTTTTGAAAAGGTGAGTTCTGGCTTTATCATCCTCCAGCTGAGCATTAGGAGCACACACACACATTTGCACACACACACACAGGTACACACGCACACACTCACAAGTCTTGCATGCAGCAGCAGCAGTAGTAGCGCAGCCTCCCGCTCTCCCTCCATCTCTCCCCTCTCTCCTCCTCCCTCCCTCTCCCTCTCTCCTCCTCCTCCTCCTCCTCAGTCTTGCTCGGTCTCCGCTCTGTCAACAGCTCCTGCATCTCTCTCTATCTCTCCTCTTTTTTATCTCTGTATCTCCCCGGCGTTGTGGTCGTCTATCACCATGCGTCTCGGCATCTCCTCCTTCATTTCGGATATCCTGAGCACCTCCAGTAACATCTGTTTCTGCTGGACCGAGGGCAAGGTAGAGTCAAGCCTCCTCCTCCGCCTCCACCTGCACCTCCTCCGCCCTGCTGCTGCTGAGCAAGGCAGCAGCAGCAGGGCTCAGGGCCCCTGGGTTCTGCTGGGGACACACACACACACACACACACAGACACACACACACACACACTGTTATTTAATAATTACATGAAGCCCCAGTGGGATGCTGTGGATACACTGTGGAGTGTGTGTGTTTAGAGTTTGCTGTGTGTGTTTAGAGTTGGCTGTGTGCAGGAATTTGTCATTATTGTCAAGGTTTGGCTTGCTCAGCTCTTTACTATGGATCGGTTGAATTGATTACAGTAAGTTACAATAGGCCTATATAAGTTTGTGCATTAATAGCCTGTGTGTTTGTGTTGGTGACAGTCTGGTTGTGTGTGGACTGAGGAACTGCACAGTTCATATTATAGAAGCTTCTGTGGTTTGAGTGTTCTTATATCCAAAGATTCAGCATTGTCATGTTCTGATGGGGTGTTATATACATTTTAATACTTCTATCCTTTGAAATATATGTTTTTAACCCTGGAAATATAAAGTACAACCTTAACCCTGTTACACCTAAACCTAAACTCTCCACATCGATGGTCTAACCTTCATTCCAGTCAGGTGAGACGCTCAGTTTCCTCTCTGCGCATCCACTACAGAGATGTCTAGGATGTATTTAGCCTAGCTTAGCACAAAGATTGGATGCAGCTAGCGTAGCAAAAGTTCTGTAGCTCTATCAAAAGTGAATAAATAGCATAACCCTTACAGAAAATTCAAATCTGTCTTATAAACCCTCTGTACCTGCTTAGCTAGCAAGCTAATCACCAATTAGCATATATTACCATACTGACTCACAGAAACAAGTCCCACTGCAGTATAACAGTAAATTGGACCAGGCCTGACTCAGGTCCTGGAGTCAGTCTTGGTTGCTTGGAGCTAAAAGGACGTGTAAGACTGATACATGTGGTCACTGTGCCCCATGCCTGTCAAGAAACTGCTTCTAAACCCCCTATTTTTTTCTAAAGGAAGTAATGTGGACTGGTCAGTTGATCCACCACTTTGAATCTAAACAAATGAGTGCCAAAACTTGTAAATGTGTTAGCATATTAGCACCATCGGTTCCCTTGTCTCAAAGTTAATGGGTTTTTGGTTAGATACCCGAGATAAACTGTGTGGTTAACACAACAAATTTTGTTCTACGGCATTAAAATACATCAGTAAATACTCCATTCATGAATTCTGACCCTTTTACATGTCTTGTCAGGCAGTTACTATCAAGAGGTTGTTGGGGACATTTATCATGCCAAACACTAGTAACCTAGGCTAGGAAATATATTTGCTTTTAACTACACATTTACATGCACATCCTGCCTGCCTGGCGAATCCTTCGTCTGTTTGGAGCAATGGTTGTGCACATCCTCAGAAATTAACGCTATGTATGCACGAAAGCATGGTTAAAAAGCAAATTTATCTCCAGCCTCAGGTGTGGTGACACAATGTCATGAAACTGGTGTTGGTTTGTGAAGATTATCTTGCTGAATATAATGAGTAAGTAGCACAAAGTTTTGTTTCCCACAGAACTTATTCTGTGCAATAATCCATAATTCAATGGAAAAATCCCAATTTCTCTGGATTGAACCGGAATGATGCTAACTTCTAGACTGGCTTACAAAAATACATCATCCCTGCAGCATTCTATGACCTCATAATAATCTGACTCATCATCTAGCTAGATCATCAGGTGAAAGTTTTTAGTTTGTCCAACCTTTTCGTTTATAACCAAATTGGCTACCAGCGAAGTTAATGCCATTCCCATCAGTTGTACTTTGTGTTTAGTGCTAATGAGCTGGTGCTAGGATGGTGAACATGGCAAACAGTTCCTGCTGAACATCAGCATGTTGATTTTTTTTGTTGATATTGATGTTAGCATTTAGCCCAAAGCACTGCTGTGGCTAATGCTGCATTCCATTTAATTTGGAAGCTGGAAGTCGGAGCTGGTGATGACTTGACATCCAAATTAAACATGTTCCAGCACAAGTTGTAAAACGATGCCTCCAGAAAAACTTTCCTTGTGCTTGCTCTTTTGCCCTTACACAGTATTTTGTGCCTGCAAAATCTGTGGCAACATGTCTGTTACTGCAGCTTTCAACAACTGGAGCAGCCATCTTGGATTTTGAGGTCCGGGTTAATGAGGTTCTTCCAACTTTTGGAGTCAGAAATCCGCCCTCAGGGGACGCCCCAGTTGAAATTTCCAGCTGGTACCTCAATTGGAACACAGCATTAGTCTAAAGGCATCCTGAGGGTAACTCTGTACTTGATGCACAAGTGAATGTCATAAATCTTACTGAACCTGGACTTATCTTGTCAGACTGGTCCTTCAACCAGACCTGTTTCACTCTCCAAGTTTTAATCTCAATCCAAAAGCTAAATTAAATTATATCATTACATAAATTGAAAAGTTTTCTTAATAAATTATTGGACTTAAGGATATCAGAATGAGTTGATTTGCTTTCATTTGACATTGTCTTTTTCTTTTCTTTTTTCTTATAAGTGCCCATCTTTCATCTTGTGTGTGCGTGCAGTGAAAGGATGTTACACAATGTCTGGTTGTAAAATATGTGTTTATTTTAGTTGTGTTTGGCCCGGCTGCTTAACAAGGCTGTTTATAATTCCTCTAGTGCTCTATCAGCTGTATCAGAGTGTATCACAACAGATGGTGTGTGTGTGGGTGTGCGTATGTGTGAGATTGTAATGACAAGAAGATAAAGAGATGACTTTATTGATATTGACAGACATCCTTTGGGCGTGTGTGCGAGAGAGGATCAGGGATAGACAGACACAGAGAGAGATAGAGACTTTAGAGAGAGAATTTTGAATGTAATGTAACAGACGCTGCTGCTTGAAATGTTACTCAGATTGAGCTCATGCTGTGTGCATATGTGTGTGTGTGTGCGTGCGTGCGTGTGTGTGAGATTGATGGATTTGTCCCGGGACTAGAGCGGTATTAGATTCAGTGCTGGGCGTCGGCGGGGGAGTGCAGAGGCAGCTGCGGATCTGTCGCTGATAAACCAATCAAACACTACGGCAGCCTCTGTGTCCACACACAGCTGGAGAAACACATCGTCAATCCTCCACTATTTATCTGGTAGTCATTACTGTAACACAGCCCCGAGGCATCGATTCAGCTAAAGCTAAGGTGTGGCAAGGTCACCTGACAGTAAACACTGCCAACATACAGATACTGTCGCAAAGGCAACACAGTGTATCTACACCTGCATCTATATTTTCACCCTAATTCTTCAAAACACCTTCATCATTACATCATTTTTTCACCCCTGGTATAGTGTCAAATAATACAAACTACAGTAAAATAAAGTGAAATAGCAAATTAAGAGAATAACATAATGTAAACTCCCATCATCATCCCTTAAAAAGACAAAAACAAAAAGTGATAATCCCTACCCTCTCCGTGGTTCTCAGTCCCAAGCCCTTATTCTTCAAGTGAAGAATAAAATCTTAAAAACAGACTACAAATATATATATTTTACTTTTCAAAAAAAATCTCAGTAATTTCCTAAAACAGCTGGACAACAAAAGGAAAAGGTATGTTTGCTGGCGACTATTTCCAGTGGTGGATTAATCCACATTTGGAGCTCTAGTGAGTATCTATCAGCAGGATGGAGTTGCCTTTTTGCAATTTTGATATTCCAGTTTTTCTTATAACTATGTAAAGGAAGGAATCTCTGTCTGTGTGTGTGTGAGACTGTCCTTTGCATGTCATGAGAACCATTCATTGGCTCGACTTCACACTTGGCAGGTGTATTGCTGAAGACTCAAGGGAGTGCAATGTCAAATTTGGTGCAATTTATTATTTAATATATGAATTCACATTTGAATTCACATTTTTCATCAGTCTCTGTTTCTGGTCTCAGACAGCTGCACTCTTCATGAAGTAAAGGTTTGTGTATTTTGCAGTCTGTTTTTGTCCAGAGTCAAAGTTTGACGCGGCTGTTGACGACATTGTTGTCAAAAGTAACTTTACATAAGAAGTAAGTGTAAGAGTAGAAAAATGTAAATGCATTCGCGCTCATACTCTGTTTATTGGCCAGATGTTTTGTGCTGTCATATTGTATGTTGTTCTTTTCCACTGTTGGATGCATTATTTTTTATTATTTGTGTCTCAAATTCAGCAGCGCTGGGCAGGTTCAGCTGGGTTGGGGCTGAAAAGCATGGGTATTACCCCCCTTGTGGAACTCTAGTATGTAGGTTTGAGCCAAAGTAAAGTGTTCATAATGATGAAGGAACATGTCAGCCAGTGCAACAGTGTGGCTCACTGATGTGCCTTTAATCGTTTTTTGTGCAAGATATATGTGGGTCTGCACATAGAATTTGGTCCTCAGCCACTAGCTGCACAAAACATTGTAGCATGAAATATGTTCATGTTCTGTTATAAAGGTTGTAGAAGTTGTAGCAACCTTTTATTCCATATTCCTTTTACTATATTCCTTCACACAACTTCCATGTCGTGCTCCTTTCTGTCTTGATTTAAAGTCAACATTACAGCTCACACTGCTAAGTTTTCTCCCTCCTCTCTCAGTCCTCACTGACAGGATGTACTCAGGTCCCCATTTAGACCAAATACAGCAAAAGTTAGAATAGATTTTTTTTATACTTTATTTAATTAATTGTGATTAACGAGCAAAAGCATGTGAAAAAACACCGATGCAGTGCTTTTAGCAATGTCAGTACACTAAGTGTGAGTTTTGTCCTGGTGGCTCGGGAGTTTAGGTGGCTCACAGTCGCAGCCTCCCTGCAATAATGAGTCACCCAGATACAGAAGAATCAATGTTTTACCTAAAACACTGCATTATTTAATATCAAAGCAGGGGAATTTGAATTCCAAATCTTTTTTTAGTGTGTTTTCACTTGAATTGGAAACAAAGGCATTTCTGAAATAAATATGTATTTTTGATTTGTTCAGATTTTCACATTAACAATACATCTGGTAAATAAAACTGTGACAGCATCAGCCTGAGAAATACACATCATATTAATGCAGCACTTGTGTTCCGAAAGATATCATTTAGGACCGAAAAACTCTATCTTGTTGTACGTGTCAACATGTTCTCCCTACCAACTTGTCAAACATGGCAGCTTGGTCAGTGGCACTACATTTCAAACCATGTTGCTAGCATTTATTTCGCAAGTGCAGGGCTCCACAATGGTGCACACCAGGGGTGGGCAATTATTTTTCATGGGGGTCCACATGAGAAACTGGTCAGGCTGCTGTGGGCCAGAAGGGCTTAATAAAGGCCAAATCTCTAATAATGGAATGGTCAGGACACCATACTGTTGCTCACTCTTTGTGAATTGCCATGTGTTGAACTGTGGGCTAATATTTTGTTGGCAACGTCCAAAAATTGATGTTTTACATTGAACCATACAGGCTGCATACAGGTCACAGTGATAGAAGCAGTAAAAGTAGAAGAATAACAACATAAACAACATGGATGTGCAGCACTGAGTGAATAAAGTTACAGTGTAATATAAAAGATACAATTCATTATCATTACCAATGAACACAGCACTGAGCCCTTTAAAAATAAAGGTTTGATAACAGTTTAATGGTTAGCAAAATTCTGTTAATGTCTCTTAATTTTTAATTTTTAGTATTTCCACGATGGCCTTTCGGGCCACATGAAACCTTTCAGTGGGCCACATCCCGCCCCTGGGCCAAATTTTTCCCAGATGTACACAATATATCATGTATTATACACAGGCTACCAAATGCAAAGATTGCACCTCTTCAGTCCAATTCAGTTCAATTCATTTGAGTTTTATTTGTATAGCACCAAATCATTACAAAGTTTTCTCAGGGCAATTCAGCATGCTTTGAGGTAATTATGAAAAACTAGGAAAAACTTCTTTTTAAGTGGCAGAAACAAGCAGATCCAGGCTCTTAATTCAGGGGTGGGGGCCATCTGCTGAAACCAGTGAGAAGTGCTCACCTGGCTCATATTCCAGAAACACTTTCTAGCTCTTGGGTTTACTTCTGCAGTGTGAATATGTATCTCACCTGCTGGCCCCGCCCACGAGTTTCTGCTCAGCCCACGGACTTTACATGTCGATAATGTCGCAGATTTTCAAAGCACTTTTCTCTGCTCAAGGAAAGTTTTATAAATATAAAACCTCCATGGATCAAAAATTCATAACACAAAGAGTCATAATTGACCTTGTTTTGCAGTTCGATGTCTCCTGTCAACAGTTTTACAGATGGCTCTTTCATAATGGTGGCTTAAGGGGAAATGCTTTTGGGCTGCAGAGGAATTTTTCGGTGCATCACCGCAAAAGGTATTACTGACCGAACTGGATATTAGAGACTTAAAGAGGGAGAATGAGTTGTGCGTGTAGATGCATTTGAGCATTCTCATACAAATGTGAAGATTCAGCCTGTTTCTGGCCGGTCTCACTTTGATTACTAATGCTTTCACCTATTCAAAGAGTGTGAGTTGATTGTTCTCGCCTTGTTGTAGATTGTAGTTTATCGTGGAGACAGAGACAGTAAGAGTGTTTCTCTGTCGCTCTCTGCACAGTGAAGGCTGTTTGTGTCAGCACAGTGTCACCCTAGACTGGAGATGGAAGGAGGGGGGGGGGTGTCGTTTTTATTTTGTGTGTGCGTGTGTGTGCGTGTGTGTGTGCGTGTGTGTGTATGTATGTGCGAGAGAGAGTTGCCAGGGGTGAGTGGGTCCATATTTCTTATTCTAATCAGTGCTGTCCTGTTGGGGCTATAGGCGAGCGCCTTTACAGATTAATGTTCCTCTATCGATTGATCCATTTGGCCGTGTGGATAGATGGCACCCTAAGGTGACCCACAGGCTACAGAAACCACTATCTCTCCATTGACACACTGCTGCACACTGGAACACACTACGATAACGCTGCCACACAGAGGTGTAGCTCATAAGAGTAGCAGAGTGCTGTCAGTACGCGATAATCAGCAGCAGGCTGTATGTTAAGCAGTCAGAGTGACCATGAGGTGACAGGTTTACTATCTCTTGATGCTCCATTTACTCTGTTTAATTTCATCAACTACAGGGACGCACCAATGGATTTGATTCTGGTTGACTGCTTCCAACAATTTTTAAAATTTTTACAGTTACTCTAGCCAGGAAATATCCTCATTTGGAGCTGACCTAGACCAGCAGACAGCAGCTGCCAAGGCCAACCATGACAGAAGCCTGTCAATAAATCACTCATCTCCTCTAATGGTTTCTATTATGATCAGCAGTGTGAGCTGTGCTCATCACAAGGTAGTGGGGTGAAAATATTGACTCAGTTCAACGTGTTTAAAATGGTATACATACATTCAACAGTATCCAAAGCAGAGAAGCTTTAAAACTTTAACCTTCATTAAATCACGTGAAAGCAACACCAGGCTGCTACAGTATAACTATATATCAATCTCTGCTCACATCAGACTGGTTGCTTATAACTCCATCTTCTGCCTTTTATGAGGGAGATGTCTGGTTACCAGTACAGATGTTCCTGTCAACTATTTTCCGCCTTGATTAATCACAAATCTTAATTTAGAATAGTGGGCTAATTTAAAAGAAAGAAAACTCTCAGAAAGCAGTTAAAATTCAGCAAATGCTTTTAACTGCTCATGTTAAACATTGTCTGAAAAAATTCTGCATGTATTAAGATTCATTTGTTTGATTCATTAATCACAGTTTACAACAGCCAAAACATATTTTACAAGACTCTACTTAAATATGTGGCACTTTGTGCTGTGCATTGTGAATATCGTATATTATCCTTCAAAACATGACTTTAACTCACTAAATGCTTCAATTTTTCAGACTGAAAAGGATCACAGTGTCTGCAAGTAGACAACATTATTTACCCGCAGCTGATGCACAGTTTGGCTAACGTTAGCAGTGCTCGCAGCAGGTACTTGCAGGTTAATGTCTGTGTCTGTGCTCCAGTCAAGAGGTTATATAGCAGTTTATTCTGACACATTCTACATTCAGCTTTATTTTCATTGTCGACATCAAAACACTGAAAAACTGCACCAGTGTTTCAAGCTTTCATCTGCTCCACTTTGCTGATAAAAACGTCCGCAAGGCCATTGGGCGTTCATGCTGGGGAGAGAGGCTGCCGTCTACTGGAACTGCGGCTCCAACTAGTGGCAGGTGGCTGCATACCATCTTAGAGGCAACACTTAACTGGAATTTTATATGAATAAAATATTGATAAATCGTTAAACTGATTAGTATTTCTGGCGCTGACTAGCATGGAAGGATGGAAACATTTAATCATATAGTCTAGTTATCAGGGTTCATCCCTTTCCAACTTTTTTGTTCTTGAAACACATTGCAACACAATCACTGTTGTGTTAAATTAATTACCAAACTATGTGACCAATGAACAAGGTGATACACATTACAATATTACTAAAATACTACTGATGTGATCATCACCAAATCTCTTTCTTTACTTTTTCAAAATTTTGATCAATATTATCTGATGGAAAATCATATTCTTCTGTCTTTTAATGCAGATTGTGTTGTGATGTGTGTTCATGTTGTGACTCTGAACCATTCAAACATTTTTTTTTGCTGTTGTCATCACCGTTATAAAACTGTTAAAGCTAAACCGTGACTGACTTCGAGTGAATCTGAGTTGTGCATAGAGACGTGCAGTCTGTGTGGCAGACCTACCATCTTGCACTTGGCATTTATTATTAAAAATAAAATATTAAATTGAAGCTGCAATGCATGCTTTTGCTTCCTGAACCAGGCCTGTGTCAGACAAACATACAAAAGTTATGGATTGTTTTTTGACGATGATTCATATTAGAGAAACAACAAAACAGGAGGGCGCTGACAGATGGCCATAAAATCCAAGAGAAACCCAGGAAAAGTCTAGTATTGGCAGGTATGTGTGTGTTATGTGTGATTGGTATGTTCTTTTGTTCTAGTATTGTATTGAAGTTTATAATCCTGGTCTCATAACAACTCTAAAAGGGAGGGTGAAAAACAAAGCACAAAGGCAAGGAGCAGGGAAGTGGTTACTTTAAAACAAAAGAAGGCACTGGGATTATCCTACCAAGGAGAGAACAGTGGGTAAAAACCCAGCTATCCAGAAAGCAAGAAAGTGCATGAAACCTTTTTTGGCCATTAAAAACAAAACAGCAGTATATAACAGCCAAGGTAGAGTTTTTTCAGATGTCTGTCTCAGATAAGCTTCTATTTTAATCTGTCGACACAGGCAGTGTAACACTGACGTGACCCTGAGTGTCTTTTTAAGCTTCAATCCTGCTGTTGTTGTTTTACTCATCTAACTACAGTACAGTGATCATATATTGGGCTCTGAGGATGTGACCTACACAGCTGTACTGTACCTGAACGCATCCTGTATGATACTGACAGATAACTGAAGCAGCTGCTCTGCTGACATGCTACTTTCACAGTGCAGCCTGGATAGACAGGGTGTCTCCTTGGTTTTTGAGGGGATCCTGTTCACTCAGAGTTGTCCTGGAACCATTAAAGGAAGTGCACCTTACAGGAACAGTAGTGCTGTTCATCCATCTAGATAGTTTTGGTGTGAGCTGCAGAGTTTTAGAGATATTGGCTGTAGAGATGCCTGCCTTCTCTCCAATATGATGGAACAAGATGGCACTCAGCTTGTGGCGCTCAAAGCACCCAAAAAAGGTTATTTTGCAGCACACTAACAAGACGTAACATGATGGTCTTTGTATCAAATTAGACAAAAACTGGAAAATATGTTCTTTTATTAGACAGTACTAGACCCTTTATTAGACCCTTATTAGACTTTATTAGGGGTAATTAGGGACACATTACAACAGATCTGTACTGTAAAGTAAATTGAAATCATGTCTACTTTTTTGATCATATCACTTTATGTGCCAGCAGTATGACAATAAGGCTGTATAGTCACCCACAGACAAAATAGCAGATATGTGATTTCACTGTAGTTTACAGTACAGTTCTGTTATAATGTGTCCCAAATTGCCCTCTAATAAAGTCCAATAAAAGTATAACAGTGGGAAATAATACACTTTAATTTACAGTACAGTTCTGTTGTAACATGTTCCTTATGACTTTCTAAAGACATCTAATAAGGGTTTAATAAAAGGTCTAATTCTGTCCAAACAAGAACTTATTATTTCTAGTTTTTGTCTGTTTGATGCAAAGTTTGGCTTGTTGCGTCTTATTAGTGTGAAATAAAGTACAACCAAAACAATTTTGAAAAACTTAACAGTAATGTCTCTTTCTAGAAATCATGACCTGGTTACTCAAGATAATTCACAGTTTCATGTAGGAACTTTTTTTTTTCTACCGAACCACAACTGCCAGTACTAGCTAGCTCAGTCAGGGCTCAACAACAAGGCTTGTGCAATTGCCCAGGGCAAGTAAAATGCCATGTCGGGAATAGTTGTTACAGTAATTTTTCATGCAAAATGGCAGAAAATGCTGTTTTCAAATCTTATCAATCTTTAAATCATTAACATGGAACTAACATTACAGAGGATGCGATTAATGTTTACATCCCACACTGTCACAAGCATGAGCCTCTCGTCCATGAGTAAGTGCACGCTTCCTTCTGCGCTGTGATGTGGTTGGCAAATGAGTTCAGTAGAAAGAAAATAGTTCCAACATGAAACTGCTCACAACAGTGTCTGAGGATTAGCTTGAATAACTGGGTTGTGATTTCTGGAAAAATACATGCTGTTGAGTTTTCCAAATGTATTTTTTTGGCAATTGCCTTTTAATTCCATTATGATGGAGGGAAGGCATAACTCTGCGTCTCACACCAAAACAATTTAGGTGGATAACTAACACTCCAAAGAGGAAAATATGTACTTTAAAAAAAAAAACTGGGGGTGAACTGTGCCTTTAAATGATTCAGGGACCCAGAGCTGGACATGGGCCCTGAAAAACATTTACAGTGTCTGAGCTGTTTTTAAGGTTTAAGTGCACCAGGGGACGTGGTCAGATGACCACTGGTGCACTGTCTACTGTCACATGGATATCTAAAACTAGAGTCCAGTCATAACACCACCGCAACACTGAGCCCTCAGAAAATGTCATCATTCTGTCACGTCAAGGTCGGAGAAGCTCAACTACAAATAACAACAGTGGAAAAAAAAAAAAAACTGGTCTGTGGTGTTAACCAAGCCCAGACTGATATGAACACAACCTTGTTTTTCATTGTTTCCATTGTTTTCTTTTTAAAATTAAATTAAATCATTTTAAGTTATACCAATTTAAATGAGTTCTCACTGTCCCTGCAGGCTTTCTCTGGGATTGCTGTAGCCTAAAATGTCTGATTTTACTTTTCTGAAAAATTGCGATGCATGTTGCAGTATTTTTAGGCATTTTTTGCAATGGCATCACAGGAGTGAGTGAACATTGCACAAGAAAGTTGCAGTTTCTTTTGCATGATTTATTAAAATGAAAGGCAACTTGTTCCAGGGAGAATTAAACTGCAGTCTGCAGCCTGTTCTGAGTGCACCTCACGTAAATTTACCAAAATGGTCACCTGGGGTGACTCCACAAAGAAGCTAAACCTGTTTGGAGTAAAAAAAAAATGTAAATGCAAAAAATTGTGAAGAATAAGAGAAAAAATTGCATCGTTTGGTTGATGGTTCACTGATGTTTGCACGGGAGGACAGCTACGACTGGCAGAACTCACGGGAAGCCACAATGATTTGCGGAAAAGTTGCAGAGATTGGACGAAATCGCAAAGTCGTGCAGAATTCACGGGGTGTGAATTTGCGTGAATTGTTGCAGCATCACAAAATCCTACTTTTCAGTGCTCCCACTCTATATATTATGTGAGCAGGATGATATTTTGAAATTTGTGTCTTACCAGCAGTGCATCATGATTCTCCAACAGACTTACGATCACTTCTGATACTCAACCTCAACATCCTCTCTTGCTAATGAGTGCAGACAGCAGTGAGGAGCATGTCAAGGAGAGGGCACCAGACAAGAGATGTTTACACAGAGAAGCAGGGTGAGGATCCTTCAGAGGGGCAATGGTGATGAAGATTTACTTCAGCCCCAACAACAGGCGGGGGTTCGGTCCCTAGATCAAGGACATTTGAGCATGGAGGGTGCTTGTTGACATCAGGCTGACCCCGGTTTCCTGGAGAGGGATTGTATTTGGAGGCAACCCTGGAACACAAACCTGAAGGTGTCTAAAAGGTGGTGGAAACAATAGATGTAGTATGATCAGCTGTGTGAGGAGTCGGGGAGGCACCGTTCTAACTGGTTATTTTGCCCCATGACCTGCAGGATTTAAGGATCATAATGCAGGTTGGGCTATCTGGGTATATCAGTTCAATTCAGATTTATTTATATAGCATCAAATCATAACAAAGTAATCTCAAGGCACTTTTCAAATACAGCAGGTCTGGAGCGTACTCCTTATAAGCCTAATTGTTCCCACCAAGAGCAAGCACTGAGGCAACTGTGGTGAGGAAAAACTTCCATTTAACAGGCAGAAACCTTGAGCGTATCAATGCTCTTTATCAAGACCTATATTAAGAGGTTTTAATGACCCCCTGACATTTCCTGCAACCACCACCAGCAGGCCACTTTCACATTAGAAACACAGATGAGTGAAAGGTTCAAGGAAAAAACAAAAGTGAACGGCCTTTATATCACACTCGATGGCAGCAGACTACCATGCAAGGTGCAGGTCAACCAACAGGAGTAATTTTGGATTCACTGTCTTGCTTATGTTTGGACATGTGGACGAGGGAGTTGCAGAACAACCCTGCAGTCAGTGGATGATCCATACCACCTCCTGAACCCCAACCACCCCGACGAATGAAGCTGAATCAGCACTCCCAACACATTAAATAGAAATACTGCAGCTTGGTCAGTGCCTGTGTGCTTGAAAGCATGATGCTGTAGGTACCCCTCATTTTGAATGTCATTTCCAGAGGTGCCTCTCTAGTGTTATAATTTGATTTGCCGTCTAAGGGCTTGATTTACTAAGACCCCAAGTAAAGAGTGCTAAATTCTAACATATTGTAGATTTGGTTGCTGTGCAATTTGCAGGTGATCAACTGAGAAGACCTAATATAACACTGAGTTTCCAGTATCAGTAAGTTACAAAGTTACTCAGCTGTTAAGGAAACATTAGCTAATCATTAGCTCGCTAATTAATATTAGCCTCAACTTCACTGTTCTTTGTGCAACTCCAAATGTTGAACGAAGTTGGAAGTTGTTGTGTCTCTGTCTGCATAGTTTCTGTATGCAAACAAAACTGGAGTTCAGTAATGTAACATTAGTTCATGGTTCTCTCCTGCAACTTGATTGGATGCTGTCTGATTGGTTTAAACAAAGTGGATCTGGGGAATTAAACGGCAACTTTTTCGATTTTCTCAACTTGAGTCAAAAGTCATCAAATTTGTGACTTCAACTTTCCAAGTCATGTGACTCGAATCCACATCTCTTGTCCTTATCATAGGGGCATTCTGTCTCCATTTTGGACTACAGCACACTGACATTTATAACCAGATTAAAACCACTCATGTGTGTATTTCATTCCTCCCTATGCGCTTTGTGACTTGTCTAAATTTGCTCAGACATTAATACTTCATTTAGCAGTTGTCTAACTCTCAACTCTCATGTCTTACAACTGGTCTGCACATAAACAAGTACATGGAGGATACTGCAGTTTTTAGCTGTTTCACTTGGACTGCCAAGCCCCCTCCACAAACACATTCATACACACACTCGTACACACACACTTCTGCCAGACCTTCTATTTAAGAATTCTGTTCTGTTCCAGTTTTGTCTGCAGTTTGGATTAAAAGCAGCTCGGTGTATTGACCTGTCTCACTTCCTCCATTTCATTAAAAAGGGATAACGGCAGAGAAACCTGCAGACTCATCTCATAGCACCTTACAGATCCTTACCTGCTGCCACATGTGCGCACACACACACACACACACAATGAAATTATGCATGGTCTCACTTTGACACATTTTGCACCATTTGCATGCAAACGCAAAAGCTGCAAACACACAACAGCTAATGCTACGAACACTTCTTACATGTACTTGGAAGCACACACACTGGCAGATTTTTTGCTATCCTGACACATTTTCAGCAGTCACGCTGACACACACACTAAGGTGAAAATAAAACATGGCTCTGACCCAGCGTTCAGGGGGTCACCTCGTCTTTCTCTGTCCCCCATCCTGCCCTCTACTCCTCCCCTCTGTCTCCTGCTATCTCATTCAGCAACCCAGCAGCCTTTATCATGACGCACAGACGCCATAAGACACTGAGCTGCAACTGTTCATTAAGCTCCCAACGAATCAAAGGGGCAATAAGTATGATTTACACTGCCTCATATTACACATGACTGTGATATACAGTATGTATAACTGTGGAGGGCTTTTCATTTCTGCAGATGATCCATAGCACTATTAACTCCCACAGTCACTGTCTGCTTTACTGGTCAGGTATGAAGTGACACTGCAGAGTGTACACTAAGTTAAGAGTGTGAGAGTACTTGAAGTGTGTGTGTGTGGGGGGGGCCACTCTATTATTCTAAATATGACAGTGTTCTGAAATTGACACGTCATGTAAACAGCATATTCAGTGAATTATTATTAGGCCTTATTCTAATGTAGCATTTTAAGACATGATGTATACATTTAAATGGGAATATTAGTGAAACATTCATTTGAATTAGCCAGGAATATTGTCTTTTTTGAAAAAAAAAATATTTTGTGCATGTAAACATAGTCATTGGCAAATGATGATGAGTCATTGTTTGTCATCATTGGTTGTTGACAGCTTGTTATCAACAGTGTTGTGCTAGTTACTGAAAACCAGTAACTAGTTACCGTTACTAGTTAGTTTATTTCAAAAGTAACTCAGTTACTTTACTGATTACTTACACCAAAAGGTAACGCAGTACTGTGAAAAGTAACTTTTTAGTTACTATGAAAAAAAAGGTCTCACATTAAGTTTTGAGTTAAGTTTTCTTTAGCTCGGTTTCCATTTTTTGGTATTCGCTCTTCAGGTACTTAGAAAAAGTGTTTCGTCCCATTTGCCGTGTGACGCCCGGTATCATGCTAACTAGCTTCCTGAAAGCGGGAGACTCCACAACAGAAATTGGCTGCATGTCTTCTACAACATACCTTGCAATGGCTTTATCAACTTTTTCCTGGTTAGCAGGAGCAGTCAGTCCCTCTGTTCAAATCCAGCCGCTGTTGCTGAGGTGGTGGAGGTGAAGTGGCATCACAGTCTGTGTCTGTACTCAGCATGTTGTTTCTGTAGGTGTTTCAACAGGTTTGAATTGCTATTTTGGGCCGTAGATAAGATCTTTGATCCAAGACACAACTTACATTTAACTAAAACGTTCTTGTCTTTGTGCTCGACAAAGGTAAAGTAGTGAGAATATCTCCATGTAAAGAAACTTGACTTGGGCTCTGCCGCCGACGCCATGATGAAACCAGTCTTGTAAACAGACATGCCCACACGGCGTGTCTTCTCCCGTCTCCCCGCTGACACACACACACACACACACACACACACACACACACACACACGCACGCACACAGGAAGATTCAGGACTTGAATTGAGGCACTTCCAATTGCACTTCCAATTGCACTTCCTGTCTCTGTCACTAAAAACTCCTACAATTTGGTGCATAGAGGGAAGCTTGTTAAGAAAATTGTCGGGCTGTAATCGTGTTCGGGCTGAAATATGCTAATGACGGTTGGGTTCAGGTCAGTTTCAGGTGGTATTTTCTCAGCATTGGGCCTTGACGGGCTCAACCTCTCAGGTGTGTGGTTGAGATCAAAATGAAGTCCAGATTCAAAGATGGGAGTGGTCCAAGATAGGGCGCTGGAAACTGGGGGTAGGAATGTAGGAAGGGGTGATTGGTCCATACACTCTATACGCCTGGCCTACATTAGTTCCTGATTAAATCATGGTTTAACTCTGGCATGGCCACCCCTTCAAAAAGTTCATGCCCCTCCTCCCTGCAATTACTGTCAATTATTAAGACTAGCTGTGGAAAAAACAAGCAATGGTTTGTTACCTTTTCAGCAAGCCAGCAAACAAATTAATGTTTTTTTTACTTTTTAGCTAGCTAGCAAACAATGTATTTTCTTTTATAAGTACTAGGTTGTGTCAGAACTCAAATTTATTTATTCATTTGTTCATTTATCTATTTTAATCTGGTTGAGCAAGTATCTATGTTGATTAAACTATTAAATTTCAATTTCAATAAAGTTTTTAATGCCCACCAGAGCTCTGCTTAATCTTAAAATCTGGATTTACTCATTTTAAACCTAGTTTTGCTTAACTCTGATTAGAACTACCCTTTAATTAAATAAATCTGTTGGTGTAACCCAGTCACAGAAACAAAACTCACCCTGTCTTTCTCTATTCTTAAACTTCTCCCTCTCCTCCCTCTCTTCTCATGTTGTCCAGCTTCCAGTGTTGTCTTCCTTTATCTTTTGTGTCCTTTTCTCTTCCTCCTCTCAGCTTCTCGTCCTGCACATGCTCCCAGAGTCTGAGATGTGCTTGCATGTGTGTGTGTCTGTTAGTGTGTGTGTCTGTTAGTGTGTGTGTGTGTGTGTGTGTGTGTGTGTGTGTGTGTGTGTGTGTGTGTGTGTGTGTGTGTGTGTGTGTGTGTGCAGGCATCTCCTGCAGCAGTGTTAATTAGCAGAGGCCAGATGGATGAGGTGATGGCGTGTTATAGTACCCTCTACAACGCCACTCCCACTGTTATCCTGCACGTGCTCACACACACACACACACATATACACACACACTCACACACACATACACAGGCTTACATAACCTAAACACAGTGCGGTGCAGATGTGCCCTTATTTACAGTTATATCTATTTTGGGGGTAAAAGTGAAGTGTTTTACTCTCCGTCTGCAGATGATTAAACTGCACAGCTGTTGTCATTTCAAATCTTTGACTTTTCAACTCAATTTCCTTCTTTTCTTCTACTTCTGTTGCTATTCTTGGTACTTGATATTTTTGGTAGAGGCTCAAAGGGTGACACACTTATAAGACAGACATTTTTCACACCTTTCCAAAAATAACGTGGGCAGCAACCAGTGAAGAAACTGATTTAAAGAGCGAGAGTAAGAAAAGAAAGGTGGGGACGGAGGTAAAGTCAGGTTTCAATATTCATGATGCTCCTCTCTCTCTGCTTAGACGCACTGCAGTAGTCTCTCTCTCCTTCTCTCTTTCTTCCTCTCCACTTCTCTGTTCAGCCTCCTCAGCAGGTTGCCACTATCCCATAAGCATAATCTCTCCCTCTCTTTCTCTCACACACACTCACACTCACAAACACACACTGACACAGTGACCTTGACAGACAGCAGATACATAGGCTGGAGGCAGAAGTTGCTCTTTGACTCTTAATCACTGATTCAGGATGAGAACGAGCAGTATTTACCATAAGCAGTATAATTACAAGGTCAGATCTGAGGCGGAGTAGCGTGGTGTTTTGTTACGCTGTTTGTAACAGAAGCTCTGCAGCTGATTCAGTGGATGTTACATGTGCAGACTGAGTGACCCAGCTCTGACTTGCATTAGGAAATATATGATCCTAATATTGACAGTGAGTGAAAGCGGTGTCATGGATTTAATGACATCAAAATAAACATGTTTGAATCTGAGTTTGCTCAAAAGTGAACTTTATGGGAATAAACAGGGGTGGAAGTAATACTGAAATTACTGTAATTAAGTAGTTTTTTGGGGGTACTTTTAGAAGGAGTATGTTTTCAATTCTGTACTTTTACTCGTACAAAAGTATTCATTACAATACGTAATCAACTTAAATACTTTAAAGGGATAGTTCACCCAAAAACGAAAATTAAATCCTCATCTTCTCACTCTCATACTGATTGAAGGTCAGGTTTAGTTTTTTAGTCCACAAAACAGAGTTTCACAGGAAAACAGTGTTGCAGAATCTCCCAAGCAATGGGAGTGAATGGTGACCAGTTTCAAATGTAAAAAAACACAATAAAAACATAAAATGCCTCCATACTGCTCGTCTGGTGTAATCCAAGTCTCCTAAAGCCCTGACATGCCAAGTTGACTAAAAAATGTCATTTACACCATGTTTTTAGCCTGAATCTTCACTGTAGATCCTTAGCTTGGAGCCACGTTAACATGCACACTGTCTGAACTGTGTGTGTGTGTGTGTGTGTGTGTGTGTGTGATGGTGTGATGGTGTGCTGGGCTTTAAGAGACTTGGATTACACCAGACAAGCAGTACGGAGGCATTTTAAATTTCTTTTCCAGTTGTTTTTTACGTTTGAAAACTGGTCACCATTCACTTCCATTGTTAGGTAGTAGTTATTTGTTTGTTCAAAGTAATAATGCAGCTCAAACTATGTTATTACCATGCAATGCATCATACATCATTACAACAGCTTTTGCCTGTTTCCAAATTCAGTATAAAATTAGCTTTTCAGTGAGCATGAGTCTTTCTTCTCTCTTATTTCTAAAGTGGTGTTGAACATTTTGTCACAGAGCTAGGCTCAGAAAGCAGTCCAGTGTAGTGACAAAGTGTGTTCCTCCATAAGACAGAGCTTCTCATTGCCCTGCCCTCCATGGTTTAGCAGAGCAAGGTAAGGTGGAACACTAGGGGGGGTAATGATACATCAATCTGGATCGATATATCAATTCAGTGTTTGGTGATCCATTGTGATCAATGCAAAGTGAAAAGATCAAGCTCCTCATTATCCTAATGCTTTTATTTTGACATTCCCATGACATGTCTTTATCTCAAATGAAAGTTCTGTCATTAAATTGTGAAATCATAATGTAGTTGCATTAATTTGAATCTAAACAAATCAAAATTGTATCGTGGCACTTTATGATACCAGCTAATATTGTATTGTTGTCCAAAGAATTGATATAATGTTGTATCGTGATGAAAGTTGTGATTTACAACCCGAGGGAACACAGATAGATAGGTAACTAGATTTTGACACAACACCTGTTGTCTCTGCCATGGCAGCTCAACAATAATACCACTTGGAAATGTAGGGGGCTGAAAAGTTGTCTGTTTCCCCTTTAAGAAACATCCCATCAGAGACGTTTCTGTCTGTACTGTTGCAGAAGCTTCTATTTTTTGCTATGGAACTGCACAATTTATCAATGTTTGATCCCATGTATTTTATAAGACAACAGAGCCTTCAACACACAGTAATTATAGTACTTAATTTTGTCATTGCTCCATTACGAACACATTATGCACTGAATACACAAATTTGACATATTATATAATATGAAATTTGGTAAGGGTCTCAAGATTCTCCAAATCCATGATTCTGATTTTGATTTAAGTTTTTTTTTAGCACTGCCAGTGATGCTGTTGTTAGACTGTCAAGTCTTGATTTGTAAAGATCAACAGATCTTTGTTTTAATGTCCTGACAATGGTCATTTACATTTTCAAATTGTTCTTTAAAAAGATTGAAAAGTGCAGTTGCAGGGTACCGATAAGCTACACTGTGCCGCCTTAGATATTTTGTTCTGTTTTGTCTTCAGACATGCATTGGACATGTGCAAATAGGCGGGATGATTTCAGCCCTTTTTGGATTTTGCTCATCTTGATCGATTTTTGCTTCAGGATTCAAAATGTGACACAATTTAGACACAGAGCAATCAGCAAGCAACTGACTAGCCCACAGAACAATAGTGACTGCACTTTAAAGTTCTGAAAATCCACATTACCCAGGTCTGTCGGGCTGGCACCAGTGACTAAAATCAGCCTGAATCTCCCTGAACGCCCCCTGAGGCAGTTAGAATTACAGAGGTATGTAAGATAGAACGAAATCCCAGAGAAAAGGAACAGCAGCAGGAGAATCAGCTGATCTGCAGAGGTTACTACCAAAGTCACACCAAGGTGAGAATGGTAGCCAATGAAGCAGGCAGAAGTTGGACCCTCCAGTTCTGCACAGATCGGGGTGTCTTCTTGCACATCCCTCACTGCCAGTGGAAGGTACCTCCGCTGCAAAGTGAATTTGAATGATGTTTTCTGCAGATACTGGCAAAGCCTAAATGTCAAAAGCCCCATGAAAAGGATGTGAGGTCTGGGGACTGTAGAGAGCAAGTTCAAACTGAGATCTGCTGACTGCTGCTTCTACAGGACACAGCAGAGCAGAGGGGTGTCCACTGCATCACAATCCACAACTTACACAACGGCTTTACTGTCATGACACAACAGAATCTGATGTTACAACCTGGATGTGGCTGATGTGGCTCAGGTTTTCATTTTATATTGAGGAGATGAATTAAATATTGAAGATAAGTAACAGTATCTGTTTATTCACAAAAACAAATCCTGATGTTAACAGCGAGTGCCTTTTCTCTGTTTATCTGTCTATCAGCACAGGGGTGTATTAGCTCTCTGCCCCATGACGGTGGATCTGCTGCACTGTAACCCTGAGGTATCTGCACACTGGTGTTAGTGTGTGTGTGTGTGTGCACACTGTAAAGCCATGCCTAAAGGTGTGAAACTGAGAGGACATCTTCATAGATTGTTGAGATTAGCCGTTTCAGACAGTAATCCTGCCAAAGACATGTTGTGTGTGTCCTCTATGTCCTTCAAGCGACTGTTGTATCTTGGTGCTCGGTCTATAAATATTAATGTGGACTGGACCAACATGGGCTTCAATATCAACATAACATCATGTTTGTTCTGCAGATGATTTAAAAGAGAAATAAAACTAATTAACTAATGATCTGGTTAAATGCCACTCATCACCACTCTTGACACTAGATAAGCTGCTTTTACTTATATTTCGACTCAATATTTGTATGAAATCCATCCATCCCGACTGTTTAAGGGAGGCGGAGGCGGTGTCGTCCGTGTGTCGGTTTGTGCAAAGTGTTGGGGGACCATGGCACCACCCAAAAAATCCAGATGCAGGAATCGTGCACCACAGTTTAATGGTCTAATACTGCAATTCAGTACTACATAGCTCTCAGTCTTTTCACATGTTTCAGCAACTACACTGCCTGGCCAAACAGAAGTCACACACTCTAATATTTTGTTGGACCACCTTTAGCATTGATTATGGGACGTATTTGCCATGGCATCATTTCAGTAAGCTTATGTAATGTCACAGCATTTATTTCTGTCCAGAGTTGCATTAATTTTTCACCAAGATCTTGTATTGATGATGGGAGAGTCAGACCGCTGAGTAAAGTCTTCTCCAGCACATCCCAAAGATTCTGGGTGGGGTTCAGGTCTGGACTCTGTGGTGGACATGTGTGAAAATGATGTCTCATGCTTCCTGAACCACTCTTTCACTATTTGAGCCCCATGAATCCTGACATTGTCATCATGGAATCAGGGAGAAAAAAATCCTCTTCTTACCCTGATGCCCCCATCACTCTGGAACAGGGTAAATCTGGACTCATCAGACCACATGATTTTTTTTTCCATTGATCCACAGTCCAATCTTTATGCTCTCTAGTAAACTGAAGCCTTTTTTTCTGATGATCCTCACTGATAAGTGGTTTTCTTAAGGCTCCACAGCTGTTTAGTCTCAATCCCTTGAGTTCTCTTCACATTGTGTGTGGAAATGTTCTTACTTTCACTATTAAACACAGCTGTGAGTTCTACTGTTGATTTTTTATGATTTGATTTCACCAAACGTTTAAGTCTTCTGACATGGTTGTTTAAGAAATGAGAAGCTGCTCACTGCATCAGTTAGAGTTCAATAACTTGTTACCAGCTGAAACATATTAATCTCTGCAGTAATTATCCAGTGGAAGGATCTGAACTATTTGCTTAGTTAAATCCAGGTGGTGACTTGTTTTGGCCAGGCAGTGTATGTTTTAACATGTACAATGTGTTTAGAAGAAAAACTCCCTTTTTCCTTTGCACAGACTTTAAAGTCTTTTTTCACCTGGTGTTTCTATTTTTCTGTCCCGTACTTTGGGTACTGTGCCTTTTGTTAGTCCTGGTTAGCCTCAGCCTAGCTTTATTTCTGGTTGAGTTGGCTGTCTGATCACATACACTAACAAGTTGTGCGACTATATTTCTCTGGGTGTTCTTACTCTTTTTGTTCTTTCTTTAGGACACATTGCCCTCCAATCTCTTTGTGGAGTCTTCCCCAATTCTCATATTTTCAGTCAGAACCACTTGATTGAGTCTTTGTCTTTCTGAATCTCTCTGTCTGCAGTAGGGATCTGCCAGGTGTCAGTGATGAAACTGATATAGAATATATGTAGAACATGATAAATACTGATTTCTTGTTTGGCTCCCATGCACACACACTAGCTCATTGATTATGAAAGTTTTCCATCCCTTTAAATTAAAACTCTCCCTCTCTCTTTCTCTCTCTAGCTGTCACACACACACACACACACACACACACACACACACACACACACACACACACACACACACACACACACTCACAGCAGGAGGGATGGGATGTAGTGGTGTGGTCTGATACAAAGTGACAGATAAAACTGGGATAAAGAAGAACTGATTTGCTCCTGTGTGTGTGTGTGTGTGTGTGTGTGTGTGTGTGTGTGTGTGTGTGTGTGTGTGTGTGTTGTTTCTCCAGTTATCTATATTAACATTGTTTTAATGTAAGAAGTGTAAGGTTGTTGCTTTCAGTCAATCATGGGTGCATGTTACTATTTGGTCTCCCATCATAAATGTTAGGCGTTCAGAGTGAAAACCAGTTCTCCCACACTGGGTGGGGACTGGTCCAGTTCTCCAGTTGGGTGAAAGAAGAACACAGTCATTTTGTCCTAATCAATCAGGAGTTGCTGATGTATTTTCCCTGTCATAGCCATTTTCAGTTGGCACAGTAATAGTTAGATATTATTTAATTACATGCTTCGAGGCAGATGCTAACACTGATGTTGAGCTTCACTCAGTCCCCAAAGATGTGTAAACTTATGTGGTCAGGCCAGCCCACTCGATTCCTGTTCTTGTGTCTTCAGCCACGCTCTGGGCTCAGCTGGTTTTAATTCATTTAGATCAGACCTGGGCAAAATGCGGTTCAAGGACCAGATGTGGCCCACTGAAAGGTTTCATGTGGCCATCATGGAAATAGCAAAAGTTAAAAATCGAGCAATGATAGTCAATAGCATTTTTCTTACTGTTAAACCCTTATCAGACCTTTATTTTGAAAGGGCTCAGTGCTGTGTTCATTGGTACTGATAATGAACTGTATCTTTTATATTAAACTGTAACTTTATCCACTCAGTGCTGCACATCCATGTTGTTTATGTTGTTATTCTTCTACTTTTGCCGTTACAACCTGTATGCATGATTCACTGTAAAACATCAAGTTTTGGACATTGCCAACAAAATATTGGCCTACAATTCATCATATGGCAATTCAGAAACTAAAAGTAGAAGTGCCCTGTAAAGAACACTTCTGACCATTCCATTATTAGAGATTTGGACATTATTAAGACCTGGTATAATTTGTTTCTGACCCACAGCAGCCTGATCAATTTCTCATGTGGCCCCCCATGAAAAATAATTGCCCACCCCTGATTTAGATTATGAAAATGATGCAGGCAGAAACTATAAACCAGAATATTTCAAATATTAGAATTATAATTCATTGTTCAACATGGTCTGGAAAAACCTAGATGTGACCTCCACGGCATGTTACTCTCCTCTCTTCTTTCACATGTTCTCACTTCCAACTCATCAAAAAGAGCAGCCTGGCCCTACGCTTCAAACTTTAACCATGCAGGTACTAGCATCAGTTTTGCATATGCAAGACTCCAAGTTAGCAATAATAAATATGCAGCATCCAGGTCGACTCTGGATACATAACATACGTCACGTAACATTACATCATGTTAGACTACATTACACATGACCCCGGTCAGCTGGGTGAAAGTCATGTAGCTTAGCGTAAGTTCAATCAGGAAGACCTTCTATTACACTGCCTTCATTCACAACTTTCCTTTACTCCGCCTCTCTCCTCCTACTCCCTCTAATCAGCTGTTTGTGGGCGTTCACCTTCGTCTTTACCATCCATTCAGATTTTGCCACGGTCGCGATAGCCAGTCAATTTGCTGCTGCCAAATCTTTAAATCGTCTCTGTCTTTGCTCCATCAGTTGTCATTCAGTCAATCGCGCGACCCTCCTCCACCCCTCTCTCCTCCAGTCACTGGACCCAGGTAGCAGAGGATGTTCACCTCGATCCTCCCTGACGCCCTCTCCTCCAGCCTTCAGGTCCAGGCAGCAGGAGTCCAGAGCCACTTCACCTCACCAGTCTCTGCTTTGCACCTCATCATCACCACCACCACCAGTGTCTAGACCCCGGGGGGTTTCTCTTCACTACAGCTTCATCACCCCCATTTATATATACATATTGTTTCACCTCATTGGGGTCTAACCGCCAAAGACTGTTCATGTTTCATATATCATGCATGTGTCAATAAACCATTCTCTTTTACTCTTAGTCTCTCCTGATTGAACTGTGTTTGTGTGATCCATCCATCAGCACCACATCAGTCATATGCAGACTCTCTCCTCCCTTCATACTACGTCACTCGACTTTGACAGCACTTTAAAACAACACTAGAGGACCACCTCCAGAGATGCGATCCTGCTTTTGTCTTGGAGACAGGGTCCAGCCAGTATTCACTCAAGTCAAAAAGCCAAATGATTCTGCAGTAGTCACAGGTATGTTCCAGCTCCAGCTCCATCTGGCAGTGATGGAAACCTCACACCCAGGTGGACATGCTAATTTTCGCCCCTTTTCTGGTGGTGGCAATAAAGACTCGTTGTGTCTGTCTGTAACTTCTGCAACCATTTTGCCACTTTTCCACACACATGTGCTGTCTTGGTTTGACTCGATGTGCCCAGTACAACATGTATTTGCATCTCTATCTACATTTTGAAAGAGCTTTTCACACTGCACATTCTTAACCCAGGGCTAAGCATTAACTCTGCAATAACTTAGACCCTTTTTACACACTTATTAAACCAGGGTTAAGCTAAGCCCAGGGTTATATGATTCGCACTGCACTTCTACTACTCATGGGTTACATGTCTGTTGGCACTTTTTAGCTCTGGGTAGTAAGCCCACAACTTCTGCTCTGGAGCAGGGCCAGCAAGCCCCAGGCTAAAGTTGGGGTTAGTCCACTTTGGAATGTGCCAGGATTGTGCTAGTGTGAAAGCTCTCTTAGCCCCATGTTCAAGAACTCTTAGCCTGGGGCTAAGTGCAGCGTGAAAAGCCTTGAAGGTGATTTTAACTGATGCACAGTTGTCTAGATTCAATCAACACATTTCCTATAAATTCCTTATAATAAAAGCCTCTTATTATTTCCTTATCGAGAAGTAAAAAGCTTTAAGCATAAAGCATCAAAATCAGGAGATGTTGGGTTTTTATCATGAGTAACTTAACATGACTCCTATCAGCTGAAACATGAAGGGGGAACACGGAAATGTGTTCAATGAATGAGATTCAGTTCAGTGCTGAGCGCTGAACACACAGATACTTTTACAAACTTCTTTCTCTCTTTGCTTTCCTGCACAGACTTAAGTTGAGACTTGGTTTTCTGGCACACATCATGATCTATTTTAGCCATGTTAAACAGTATAAAGATGCTAATTTTTGTGTAAAACAGAACAGATAAAAGAGAAAAGGAACAAAAGAAAACAAATTTGGCCACCAATGAGAAATAGCAAGTCGTATAAAGCCTAAATCATTGATTTTGTATGACTTTCCCAAGGAAAAACAATCTGAACTGAGCCTTTAAACCTGTTTTTCTGACTAGTTCTGTTCCATATCAACATAAACATACAGATATTAATAATACCCTCTACCTCATTCACCCTCTAACAACTTCAAAGCTCTCTGATTTACATGTTGTGTTCTTTTTCATGATTTTGTGTTTATAGATTTATTGATTTACTGTTCGTTTAATCTATGAATGCGTGGATGTAACTGCTCTGTGTGTAAATCTGTCCAGCTGTGTGTCTTAGTCCCTTGTGTGTGTGCGTGCAGCATTAAGACAGAGAGAGTGCTGACCCTGGTGTTTCCTTGTAGGGAGAGGTACAGCTCAGAGGTGTATGTGCTGAGGCACTTGGATGGCTTAAACGCACACTGCCTGCACTCCCGGCGGCAGCCTCACACTATATGTGTGTGTGTGACTCCTTGTCGTCACCAGGTATTCCACCAACACACTCACCTGCTTCTAATGTCATGGACATACTGCACACTCTACCTACTTTTAATAATCCAAACATAATTCACATCACCTGTAAAACTGTAGCTTTGAGTTTGTTTTTTTTCTCTTCTCTTTCTATGAAACCCAGTTTTCCACCACATTTATTTCTGTCCTGTTACTCTGCACTGCATGGTGTTGACCTGCTTTTCTGTTTAGCTTCTGTTTCACACTTTATTTCCCTGTCCGGTTTTACCTGTGCTGATTTTAAATATCCTGTGATTTAAAGGGTCATTTTACCCAAATGATCCCTCTAATGGGTGATTCTGATAGTTTGGGTAAATAAAGACAAGAAAAAATGACTTAATAAATGAATAATATGCTATCGAATTCAACAAAAAATAATATGAAAAATAAATGTAGGCACTAATTAACGCATAAAATGTGACATGAATTGCGAGTCCTCTCATAATTCTGCTTCTGTATTTATTTACCTTTGCATTGATCATTATTTACTTTACAATTTAATTATTTATCTCTATTATATTATATTTTATAGTTCATCTATGTACTCTGATGTCAATTAACCACAAGGCAAAAAGTTGACCCCTTGTCACAACTTGGATGACAGCCCCCTTGTATAAATAGAGAAGCAGAAATTCATAAAGAAATAAAATGTGGAAATAAACATGTTTGGGTAAATATGAAGGAAAATGCAACACAAAGGGGAAATTATACAGGAATAAATACATAAATGTATAAATGAATGAATGAATGAATAAAATAAAATAAATTTAAAATTTAAAAAAGTAAGTAAATAAATAGAGGAATTCATACAAGTAATATTAAATAGATAATAAATAAATGAATTAATTAATATTATAATAAACAAGAAATGAATACAGAAGCAAATGAAAAGAGAAAAAATAATTTGTCACATTTCATACATAAATTTTATCTTTAATATGTTTGCCTTTAATTGAATATGACTATATTAAGTCATTTATTTATTTTTTTATTAGATTTTTGCAGTTTTTGTCTTCTACAGAGTTTATAAAGTGAAGCAGTGAGACATGAGGAGTTTAGCTATAAATAGAGTCCTTTTCTTTCCTCTCCTGATGTTGTTGTGTCTCTTTGATTAATTGTAGCCTGTTTGACTTCAGGAGGGGAGAAAATAGCTGCTGTCTCCCTGCATGTGACTATCTCCAGTGCACCTGTGTAATTACAGGTTAAAAAGGAAGTATTTAATGATTTGTAATTATTTGTGAGGAGCTGTTCGTTATTCAGGAGTGTGTACAGCAGGCGGTGTCAGGGACAGACTGACAGACAGGGACAGGTTTAAACCCTGAATTTTCTTATCAAAGTCCCCAAATCTTTACCTCTCGTCACGCTCGCTGTGTTTTTCTCCTAAACACACATCATAGCTGCTCAGGTATCAATGTGCACTAAATGTTCACTAAAATGAAGCTTGAAGTAAAATGAGCACAACACAGATCAACACTGTTATCAAATAACAACAATGACTGAAATTAATAATCATTGTCATTTATTGATTAATTGTCATGTTTAATTGAGGGCTGAAACATCTAAAAAAAAAAATGTCAGTTTTGTTTTTCTGTCTATCCAGATATTCGGTTTAATATGATAATAAAAATAGAATTGAAAAGCAGGAAATCTCAAGTTTTCAGAGGCTGAAAACAGCATTTTTCGGACATATTTTTTATCACTTGCCCAGTCAGACAAAGGAGTTGTCAGATTTACTAGCCTGACATGGTATTTTAGTTGCCCTGGTTAAGCGCTTATTGCTGAGCTCTGCAAAACATGACACAGCTGTGTTTACTCATAACTACACTGTAAAACCTTACAACTAAAAAGTGTTTGCCTGATTGAGGATTCGTACCAAAAAGACAGTAACCTAGAAGATACCGTAAGATACTTTTTGTTTTAGTTTTGCTGCTATCATGGAGGGAGTGGGGATTTATGACCTATTCTGCAGCCAGCCACCAGGGGGCGATCAATATACTTTAATTTCACTTTTGGCGAGCTGTCATTTTGTCCGTCTTTATATGTGTCAGTGTTTCTGCAGTCAGTGCCAGTGTTGGGTATGGAACTGTGATACTTTTAATGGCACCAGCTGAATTGCTTCGATCCTATCGAGTGCTGAAAAGTGACTCCTCGTGCTGTACCACATTTCGATGTCTGTGGAGTGAATCTCCTCAGTATCAGTGACTCATTGAGCATGCAGCATGCTTGTACCAAGATCTAATAATGTTAATAATCGAATTTTACACATTGTAGAGACACAGAGGGAGAAACACTACGTTGAAGTAGTAGAGGTTTTTTTCCTCACCAGCTTCTTATCTGCACAGACGACTAATGTTAAATGAACTTTGTGCTGCTTGGTAGCTAGCCAGTGCAGCTAACCTTAGTAAGACCACATCGTCCTCTTCTGCTCGCCACCTCTGGGATAAATAACTTGAAGCTGAGCAGAGAGCGTTTCTGACAGCAACCATTTTGTTGTTTACAGACTGATAGATAAGAGAAATAAACACGTTTAGACAATGGATGGTTGTCAGATCTGGGCTAGCTGCTCTCCAGCACCAAGAAAGTAAGAGGTCTCACTCTGACACTAATTCCCATCACCCAGAGTCATTCCCCGCCTCTACTTCTTTGGATTAGGCACTGCTGTTTGTTCTTAATGTTCCTTTTGACAGCTATTTATATGTCTTTATATATAGCGTTGGAGCCATAATGTAGTTTTGTTTGTTTGTTTTGTTTTATGTTAATGTAATACACAGGTGACCATACTGTATGTATGTATGTACAGGTGATGAGCAGCAGGTGTGTGATGGTGAAACAAAAGGTTTTTTGGCTGTGTCTGTGTGGCAGCGTGGAGTTTTGCACCATGCTGAAACTGAAATAGCTGATTGGAAACTTACCTGTGATGAACTATGGACTAATCTGTTTTCTACCTGTGCTAAGGTGAGCAAGTGCACACTCACAGCAAATTAACAGGTCACTGCACTCAAAGATATACTATTGGACACTGGTGTATTGTTTTTTGTCCAGAACACGTGTCCAAACAGGTTCTCCACATTCGCCTCTTATCCAGACTGAGTCAAGTGTGCAGAGTAAAAATAGTTTCCCCAGCTGCTCCCAGACCTTTGAGCAACTTCCTCCTTTAAAGAGTACTGTAATCTGTAAAGTAATTTCATTTTGATAAAATGGAATTTATAAAATTGGTATAGAAAAAAAAAAACAGTATTGAAATCAAGGTATTAGTATGGGTATTGAAAATCTATTAAAGGCATAATATGCAACATTTTCCTAAAAAATAATGTATAGACTCGTATAAACATAATCCCTCTCAATCAACGCTCATGAACCACTAGAAGTGTGTGTTGGTCTCTGCATCTGCAGAGACCCTGCACTCTGCCTGTTTTTTTTATATTTTATTTTGCTGTGCTTCAGACACCGCACCAACCTGGAATATTGCATACAGTGCATACATAGCACAAAAAAAAGATATACAGGAGTATAAAGAAAAAAGGGGTCAAACAACAGACACACAAACACTGACTGATACTCTACACACCACAGACTGGATTTCTTGTAACTTAAGAGGAGGTTTCCAATGGCTGTTGGAATGAAGCTCGTGCTGAAACCAGCCTCACTACACATGAAGTACCAGCGTCCAGAAGGGAGGGT
Organism: Lutjanus erythropterus; assembly: GCF_056507025.1. Taxonomy (NCBI): domain Eukaryota; kingdom Metazoa; phylum Chordata; class Actinopteri; order Lutjaniformes; family Lutjanidae; genus Lutjanus; species Lutjanus erythropterus. The sequence goes on along the minus strand of NC_139326.1, from coordinate 37,687,800 downwards.
GTTAAAGTTCTGGTTGAGTCATGTATGATTGTGAGTTTTGAGGCTCAGGGATCAGATAAGTTTGGGGTTGGAATGCCTGTGAGTTTGCTGGATAAAAGAGTTATCTATAAGAGTTTATTCCTTTTTTGGTGGATTTTGTCCATCATCATTTATACTAGGAAGAGAACTCGTCATGGTCTGGTACAAGCTAGCAACGGTGCATTTAGACACACATTGAATAATTAAATCAACTGCACCTTGTGCTTTCAACTTGCGCTTTAGATCAGCATAAGCTAGCCCTACCTCACAGTCAAATAATATGCGATCATGGTATTCCAACAAAAATATGAAGCCCCAATGTCTTTTAAGTCCCCTGAAATAGGAGAAACTGCTGTCCTCTCTTGTTTTTGCAGAAAATGCGTGTTCCAAAACACCAGCCACATTCGCCTCCCCTTCTCATGTCGTAAAAGGCTTAGCACCACCTCTAGACAGGTGACCGTCCCACCCACTGAATAGCTAGTGAATTACAGTGGGCAGGGTCTGCTCCCCCTGAGCAGGAAGCTGACCAGTCAGAGCAGACTGGGCTTTTTGGGCGGAGAGGGCAGGAGCTAAAACAGAGTGTTTCAGACAGGGGGTGAATACATACTTGCAGGTTTTAAAGGTTGTGCAGCAGGATCAGTGCAGCCTCTCACACCGCTGTAACCTACCAGCATGTGTGGTGGGTCAGTAGACAGGTCTGTGCTGTGTCAGTGAGCTGAGGGAACAGGCAGGCTACACATTGACAGGTGTCACCTTCCTGCAGACATTGATCGTGCTCCTTCTCCTGCTCGTCTTTCTCTCCTCTCTCCTGCCCTCATTTATCCAGCTCGCTCCTCCTGTTTATCCAGGAGCCATGGAAACAATATAATGACCACCATTTTGGCCCAAAAAATATCCAGTAGGGCTGGAAATCTCTTGGCACCTTACAATTTAATTGGCTATTATTTTTTTCTCACTGTGTAGCCTCTTTAAATATTATGCAAGTAATGATGCATAATTGAAATAAAGAGATGATTTACTTGTATTATCTTTTAAATGCTTCCAAATTTGAGCTTTTAAGCCCGTGGATGCACACATGTACATGTCCGTTACATTTTACCACCCATTTGGTTCAGCCAAACCCTCCATGGTACAGTGTTGCCTGGCAACGTGCCCATTTTGGACCTTTACACTCACACAATACATCCAGTATTATCGTGCAGTACTTTAAAAAAGTTGATCTGATTGGTTGAAGTTAGCCCATGTTAGACGTGACAGATGGTTCATCCAATCACCAGCCAGAGGTTTTAATGAAAGTGTCCGCCCTTTCACAAACAGTTTCTACGGACGGCTTCCCAGATAGTTCTGTGTAACAAACCATCTGGTGCGTCAGGTTAAATCAGCACATCAGGTTCATCAAAATATAAAATAAATCTTTCATATTACATTACAGTCATTTGAGCAGTTACTGATACTACAATATTAACCAGCTGAGCTTCAGATGATACTCTTGTGATGAGGTAATTCATTACAGTTAGCTGAGGGAACAGATGGATCCCACCATGGATATAACTGCTGGTTAATCATTTTTTAAGCTTATTTCTGTGGTTTATTTGGGGTTAGGTAAGAGTTGTCAAACACTGTTGAGCTTTGAAAACCATCATTCACCGTGCTGCACATGGCAGGTGGATTAACTTTTTGTGAAATAGGATTACAGGAGTAGGTATTAAGTGAGCACAGTGATGTGGCACAGAGTTCAGTAATGGCCTGTTTGATCACTGACTTCTCCTCTTATCTGTGGTCCTGCTTCCTCCTGTGTGAAATCATGCAGTTGGGGAATATATGATCATTTAGCGGACGTGTCACGTAGCTGCTCGTGATCAGAGAGGGCGTGAGTGTTTGTGCGCGGGAACAACAGGGAGAAGAGAAGAGAAATGTCAGGCAGAATATGAAAGCAGTTTGTGGATCGATGTCCCTCCGGCTGCATTATGATTCCATTTAAGAGACTGATTCATATATTCCGTCACTGCAGTGCCTCCGTAGATAAAAAAGACCATATTTATACAAAGCAGCATTTTCAAACATGACACAGTATCACCTCAATAACCTCCTCTCAAGTCTATTTTAATTCTTAACCCGACTGCATTTCAGTGACATACGATGAAATCTGGTAGGCAGTCACCTATCAGTGTTCATCAGGGGTAGAAGTAACTAGTTACAAATACTCAAATTACTTAAATTAATTATTTTTTTGCAAGCCTGTACTTGTACTTGACCTTAAGTATGTATTACACTATGTAATCTACTTAGTTACTTTTAAAATCATAATTGAGTACCGAGCACCAGTTAAATTAATATCTTAAACTTTCATCTGCATTTTTGTAGCCAATAAGATGCTCTGATCACAAACAGGCCAGTGAAAACCAGGACATATGGACAAAAAACAAAACAAAACAAAAGTCTACAGCAGCAAAGGTTTGGAGTAGGGATGTTAATGATTAATCATTAATCGATTAATTGCCATTAAGAATTTCACCAATTAAAAATCTATTAATAGATATTTAATCAATAGTCTAGAAATGGCAGTAATTGCACCCCGTTGTTTTGTCTGGTGGAGCCATTTGTTGAATAAGGAAACTTAAAATGACAAAAAAGAGGTAGGGGTCAGGTGGGGTAAAAATGAGGGGAGAACACATGTATTTTTTATATTACAAATTATTAATGATTCATCGATTTTAGCGTTTACAACTATGTTTTGAGGAATATGCACAAAATTTGCAACCCTACTTGTAATTGAGTAATATTTCAGTAATGTAAACATGCTGTACTCTTTCCACCACTGATGGGCATACAGTATGTCTACATTCAAGTAATGCAGCCCGCCGAGTTCAACAGAACAAATATAGTGTATGTTTGTTAGCTATAAATCAACAAATGTGCTGAAGGCCTCCTGTGAAGTAAAGGTAAAGCATGATCTAATCAACCAAATCAATGGACACATGTAGCTTACAGTGTGTTCACACATCGTATACTTATACATCACAATAGATGGCAATAGAGACAGAGTCATTGCAACAGGAAACGTTGCAGGAAATTATTATGCTTGGTAATGTAACAGGTGACATCAGTGAGGCTTTTTAAGATTTCCCTGTTTTCCTTTACCATTGCACTTTTATGCATGCTGGTATACAGCCTGCGCTGCTCATCCAGGTCTGATTATGTTTACTTTCTCTGAATTTGTTGATTAAGTCCTCTTTCCTTGCTCTTTGTGCCTCTACCATGGATAAGCACGCTACGTAGTTAAATTGTTTATTTTTTATTTAGTCTGCATGGGGTCTTTTATTCTGAAAATTAACTGGATTCTCCCTGCCTTTTCCATGCCTGACTTCCTACCCGTTCAACCTGCTCTGCGCTAACTGATGCGACATCCGTCAAAAATAGACTAGGTGAGTTTTCTCCGCAGAGTGCTGAGCCGCTTCTGGGAAGCGTCTGAAATGCGTCATGACGCTTCTGGTGGAGCATTGTCTAGAATGGCTGTGAACTGGCCCAAGTGCCCCACCTGGTGGAAATTAGGGATAATGCTAGTATTCTAATTGTCCTTATTTAATGGTATTTGTAAAATGTCATAGTATTCTAAACAGGGAGTGCAGATATTTCTAAACTTTTGCAAGGAACCTTTAAGAGTATATATGATTGTCGAGTCTTGCAAAAAAACCTTAGTGTTGGCGATAAAGACATCGACCCAAAAGGGGTTAAGTTTGGGGCAGGACCATAGCATGTGTATGTAATGTGCTGTTGACCCTTTCAGTGAAGGATCTACATTAGGGAAGATTTTCACCAGTCTTGCATTAGTCAAATATGCTTTTAAAACAATTCTGAGTTATATCAAGCTGTGCCTGGCACACAGGGAAGATGTATGTACTAAACTGAGCTGCAGTTACAGTTTAAAGCAGCTTCAAGCACTCTAACCTTACATTAAAATTCAAGTGTTTTCAAGGATTGGCAGCACCCATAAGGACCCTACCACTACTAATAAATCTCAAAGTGTAGTGCTAAAGTGCTACAAAAATATGAGGACTGATATGGAATGCCTGCCTACACAATCATGGCCTTGCTATAATTTCAAATATATATACTTATTATTAGCTGCAGTAGTAGTAGTAAATATATTTTGGATGCTGTTCAATTGGTTTCTGAGCCATATGACTAATTCATGGCACAGCAGTCTGCAATATGGAATTGCTTCTGTTTCCGTCTGTGTTTGTCCTTTCTGTCTGTCACAACATATTTCATCAGTCTCCATCAGTGAGTCAGTTTTGGCAGGCGAAAGATTCATCTGCCCTCAGTGTGACAAGACAGACGTGAGAAAAATATTCCAACATTTCAATTCTAGGACACTGGCAGTGTGTGTTTGTGTGTGTGTCTGTGTGTCAGAATTCAGTGCCATATGTCCTGGAAGACTTCAGTGTCCTGGACATATGAGAAAAATTCCATTCAAATATTTTCAGTATTTATTGAGCTTAAAGAAACATTATGCAAGATTTGGTATTCTTAGCAAGTTGGCACATTAGTTTCAGAGTGCCATTCACTTATACACTGTTGTTACTATGCTGACTGACCCTGTCCACAGCAGTACATTGCTTAGCTTCATACACCAGTACTCCTGCTGCTTCTTCAAACTGTGGCCGTCCTGACCGCCATCTACTGTAGGTAATACACTGACTTTGATAACACTTCAAATAATCTTAAGTATCCCTTTAAAATCTGGAAAAGAAGACAAGATCTGATAATTATACTGCAGAAAAAATGTTTGCTCCAACTACAAAAGTAGGTTTAAGACCAAGGAATTCATGTCATGTTGACAGTTGAGGACGTTAACGCCCCCTCTCTATTCTGGGGTTGTTCACTCCCACAGCATATTAGTGGAGATGGCAGTGGCAGACTCAGGCTGTGTGACGGGCAGGGGCAGAAAAAAATAAGGGCACCAGCTGAATGTGGTAAAGCACCAATGTGCCAAAGGTCGTGATGCATTTTATCACATTTTGTCCACTCAAAGGGCACTCTATTGGGCACTTTGCCACATTTTATCTACTGAAGGGCACTCTAAAGGACACTTTTCCACATTTTGTCCCTTTGAAGGGCACTCTAGTGGGCACTTTACCACATTTTGTCCAGTAGAAGGCACTTTACTCCCCCACCCCCTTTTTTCTGGTGGAAGAACACTCTAGAGGGCACTTTACCACATTTTATCCACTGAAGGGCACTTTAAAGGACACTTTACCTCATTCAGTCTGGTGGAAGGGCACTCTAGTGGTCACTTTACCACATTTTTTCTGGTGGAAGGGCACTCTAGAGGGCATTTCAGCTCATTTTATCTACTTAAGGGTACTCTAGAGGGCACTTCACCACATTTTGTCCACTGGAAGGTCACTTTAACAGGTGGATTATCTTTATTAAAATGCACAGCAACAGGACTCTTTTAATCATTAGTGTGTGTCATAGGAAGCTTTTCATCAGTCATTCAAAACTGATATCTTTTCTTTCAAAACTAATAATATTGCAGTCCTATAGTAAAAGAACAAGTGTCCGTTCCTCTCCTCTCTCTCATCCTGCTGTTGCTGTGTTCCCCTCAGTAGCCTCTAGATGTCGCTGCCTCTCTGTGGCTGACAGTGGTGCTGGCGTCTCACTGGTGGTTCTCAGCTGCTGGGACAGAGTTTAGAATGAAAGGAGGGCTTTGTCCCAAGCATGGTAGACAGGCTTGTTAGGGCACATGCACACACACAACCACACACTCACTTTCACAGGCAAAGTCACACTTATAGGCAGGGGTTAAATCACAGCCCACACTTGATGAGTTTGCTATGAATTAATTTTTTCCACACTGAATTGATTTAGGTCCAGACAAAAAAATGCCAGGGCCAGATTACTTTTTTTTTTTTTTTTTTTTACAAGATTTGTTTGGGCTTTTTATGCCTTTAGTTGACAGGACAGCTGAAGATATGACAAGAAATGGGGAGAGAGAGAGTGGAGGAATGACATGCAGCAAAGGGCTGCAGGCAGGAAATGAACCCCCATAATTTAAACAGGTAAAGGATGTAGAAATTTACCACTTGTACAGCTGTCAAAAATGTATAAATCAGCTGTTGTACCAGGTTGTAAACATCCTAGCCAGGCAAAAGCTGGGAGGGGATCATGTAATCACTTGCATCCTTGCTCAAATGCATGAGTGCATGAGTGAGTGCGTGCGTGGTCTGGACCTAAAGCTTGTCTGCAGCTAATTTCAAATTTCACTGGACCGATCAGCCTAATCTTTTTTTGTGCACATTCATGACTGTATACTGAAGGACCTCTGTGATTCAGAATTATGGAAAAACCTTGAAAACCCTTTTTTTAAAGACTTTTATGACCAGAGGCACTATATTTCCAGGTCATCTCATTCTTGTGAATGTGATATCTCAAGAACGCCTTGAAGGAATTCAACACAAACTTTCACTTGGACTTAAAGATGAATTCACTATATTTTGATGCTCTAAGGTCACAGTGACCTCACTAAACACATTTTGGGCCATAACTCAAAAATTCATACACTAATTATGAAAAAATTACTCACAAATATCTAACAGCATAAAATGACAAGGTGATTGCAGTAGGTGCTTCACTATCTGTTGCCTGGTGGGGATCTGCCCTCTTCTGAGTGACCTCTACTGGTTATATGTAACTTTAATCCTAAATACAATTTAAGCTGGTAATTTACAGAGAAATTAGCTATAGAGACCAAAACCATTTTTGCACCCAGTTGTAAACATGTTTATTTCTGCTGTGAAGTCGGGCATTTTCATCTTCGGCTCTATGGGGATTAAGTTGTTTTTGGAGCCAGCCTCAAGTAGCCATTCAAGGAAGTGGAGGTTTGTCAGAGATTGCTGCTGTGTCTGACCGACACCTCGATCCAGCAAAATGTCTCAACTGTTGGCCACATTGTCATAATTTTCCACAGAGGATGATTCCTTGTGATTTTGGTGACCTTTTCTCAAGCAGCACACTATGGTCAAAATTTCCCCGATACCAGCGCTTTAATGCATGACGAGGTCCCAAGATAAATCATATTGATTTCAGTGACCTTTGCATGACTGCAACCTCTTTATGTTTTTGACATTTAGTATTGTTTGGAATAAAGTTTGAACAGTTTTAAGTGATTTCAGCCTCGATGTGACGGCAGCTTCAATAACTAGAGGACACTGCCACTCCAGTACTCTGTATATCTGAACACAACCAGTCAGTACTTCAAAATGAAGCAGAAGGAAGTAAATACATGTCCAATAAACAAACAACCCTGGAATGTACGCAAAAAATAGTGGCTTCAGCAGTTGTTTGGGGTGGCTGAAGTGCTATATAGCACCATGGTCGCACAAAGAAGTCAGACCTTTTCCACCAACATGGAACCAGCCACGTTCAGGTTCAATCACCTGATTTTGAACTGTTCAGCCTCATTTACTAGTTCTCTCAGCAACCCAAGACACTACTAACAGGCTTTGATTTTGTTTGATTCTGTTGCCTTTGACATATGAGATATTTTGGTACTTTAGTCGTGGTTGTCTGCTTTACTGTTTGGCTTTTGCTAAAGCAGTGAAACAGCTCTCAATGAGGATCAATACAGGTTCACCTCAAGATCAAACCTCAGCACAAAGATCATACATTATTAACATGACATGAAGTATAATAGAACATGAAGATACAGCATCATCAGCAGCACATCAGCACTGTGGCTCCTCCTGACCTGAACACTTTGCTGTGTAGAAGAATTCTCCACACAAAACATCCAAGACTGTTGAAAATTAAATATACAATGTGTTTGATTAGTTTGTTGTATTGTGTGGCTTTGGTGAATCTGAACTACCTATGTGAAACAACAAAGTCATACATTAACACAAACACAGCAAGGCAGCGGCAGCAAAAAACTCCAATATAACAGCTTCTTCCCATCATAAAAAGCTGTGGTACACTGAAACAGATATTGATTTCTTAGGCCACTAAACTATTTTGCTGCTGACCCTGTCCACAGCAGAACAATGCTTACCTTTCTTTGCTGGTTCTCTCTGCTTCTCCAAACTGGAGGCATGGTGACAGCCATCTACTGTTCTTTTCTACTAGGAAGAAAGTAGTTCTTCCATGAAGGTGCTCACAACAAGGTCTGTGGATTATCTTGAGTAACCAGGTCATGATTTCTGGAAACAGACACTAGTTTTGAAATTTTCAAATGTAGTTTTTGGTGCTTTGTGCACCGCAAGCCAATTGCCATTTAGTCTCTTTTCATTGGAGAGAAGGCAGACATCTCTACAACACATATCTCCAAAACTCTGCAACTCACATCACAAAAAATGTATATGGATAAATAGCACTAAAGGCCAGAGGGAAAATATGTGGTTTTTGATTTCTTGGGGTGGGGCTGTCACTCATCACAAGTACTGTTTTGATGGTGCAGGAGTATATCCTTTTCTGCAATTCACAGTGAAATATTTTTTTTCTCTTCACTACATTTGACTGCATTACAGATTGAGATTTTACGTAAAACATAGCTTATAAAAACTAATAAATACAATGTTAAACAATTATTAATTATTAAATGAGTAATTCACCCAAAATCAAAACTAGGACTACATATTTCCCCTGGCCTGTTGTACTATTTATCCATCTAGATAGTTTTGGTGTGAGTTACAGAGTTTTGAAATATCAGCCATATGTCTGCCTTCTCCCCAATATAATGGGACTAAATGGCGCTCAGCCTGTGGTGCTTTCTCTCTAACAGAAAGAAAGTAATTCCAGTAGACTGTACAGCAGAAAGAAAGTAATTCCTATATGAAACTGTTCACAACAAGGTATTGTACTTTACTTGAATCTGCCCATTTCATTCTACTTGATACTTTTTACTACACTAGAGCAAAATAATACATTTTTTTTACTTAAATACATTTATTTGACAGGTGAAAGTTTACATAAAACATATAATTAACTAAATTACAGTTTATTGTTAAGATTATATCAGTGGTTCCCAACTTTTTGGCTTGTGGCCACTTGGAAAAAAATAATGTCTAGTTGTGGCCCCTTATTGTGTTTTGGAAGTGTATGATTAGTTATGTAGCCTTCATGTGCCTTCAATAAAGTTAATAGCTTTACAGTTTAACTATCTGAAATCCTCAAAAACTACAGTTTTTGAGGATTTGTTTGATTCTTTCTTCACCGCTATTTCACATGTTCAAGTCTCAAGTCTTCTTGAAAAATAATAAAAAGTGGGACATCAGCTGAATAACTGTACAGTGTGTGGAACAAGGTGTGCTACAAATACATTTACTCCATTGATGGAATGTAACTAAGTACATTTACTCAAGCACTGTACATATGTACAGTTGTGAGGTAGGCTACTTGTACTACTTCCACATCATGATACTTTATTATACACAGAGTGTATTTTTTTTTTTACATCATTACATTTGTTTGACAGCTAAGGTTACAAATTAGCCTTTGAGATTTCCATAAAACATACCCTATATTAAGATTGTTTTTTAAAAAGAAGAGTTAAATAGGCTATTTATCAAAGGTTAAATTTGTGGTTCCCAACTCTTGGCTTGTGGCCCATTTTGTACAAAAAACATGTCTAATTGTGGCCTCTTTTCATGTTTCAGAAGTGTATGATTAGATACGTAGTCTTCATGTGCCTTCAATAATGTCCATCTTTACAATTTAACTATCCAAAATACTACCATAAACTACAGTTTTGCCTCTCTAGAGTTACAGTATGATGAATTTGAGTGACAAAAGTAAACAATCTGGTTCTGAAGGGTAACTGGTAGAAAGGATGCAATTTCCTTCTGAGGAAAAATCTCAAGAGACATAGTTCATGCCGGGGAATTAACCAGGAAAGGAGCCATAACTGCGTCGGCAGGTCTATATTTGGTGAACAATAAATTATTTGGAGTGCTTGGGACACTTTACCAACTCAAAACCTCTGAGACTCAACGATCAACTATCTTTCTGGAGCGTTATCAAACAGTAACTGACAAATCCCACACATTCTACCTTTAAGTAAAAGATCTGAATAATTTCTTCATGGCTATTTCACATGCCAAGTTTTCTGGAAATATAATAAATAGTGGCATAGGACATCAGCTGAATAACTGTATAGTGTGTGGAACAAGGTGTGCTGCAATATATTTACTCCAGTGATGGAATGTAAGTACATTTACTCAAGCACTGTACATATGTACAGTTGTGATGTAGGATATTTGTACTTTAAGTGACTATTTCCATGTCATGGTACTTTAAAATACATGTGAAACATATTTTTATTTCACTACATTTATTTGACAGCTAAGAGAGAAAAGTTAAAGAGGCTATTTATTAAATATTAAATTAGTGATTCCCAACTTTTGGCTTGTGGCTTATGTAGCCTTCATGTGCCTTCAAGAAAGTCTGTCTTTACAGTTTAATTATCCAAAATCCTCAAAAACTACAGTTTAGCTCCTTTAGAGTTAACAAATGGTGAGTTAGAGTGTCATGGCATGCATACGGTGGGGTTCTGAAGAATGATTGGTAGACAGGACGCAATTTCCTGATAAAGAAAAAGCTCAAGAGATGTAGTTCATGTCGGGAAATTAACCAGGAAAGGAGCCGTAACTGCGCAGGCAGGTCTATATTTGGTGTACAGTAAATTAGACAGCTGCTTTACAACATCAGTGTGAGCGTGAGGAGGTTTACACTTCAGTCGATATTCCCACAGCAGCTGTGACACACTGTGGCGGTGTTCACCCCACTTTGAAAGCGAAGTGTAGCCATTTCCAGCTAAATATAAAACCCTTTCCCAGTGAAGGAAACAGGAAACGTTCATTTCCATGATTGTTGTGTTGTCGTAGCGTGAGTGAGTGAGTGAGTGAGTGAGCCCACAGTTGTTGTGCTGCCTGCTCGGCTCGGACGGAAGGACGGACGGACCTCCCTCTTCCAGCCTGCTGGCTCCAGTAGGCTGTCCTGTCCACCCGGAGGAACACCACCAGCCTGCCTGAGACGAGGGCGGAGCTGGCCTTGGCTGTCACAAAGATATGTTTGGTTTCAAAAACTAGCCACCACGCTAACCTCCGGGTCTGAATTTACGCACGGCTTTCTCCGGGTTTAACCGCGACGACACAGCGCCCGCACAGCCGCCTTGAGGAGAAGCAGGATGCCGGTTAAAGGCGGTGGAAGACTGGCCTCTTATCCGAGCAAGAGCGAAAATGTCGGAGTGAGTGACACTTTGGTGTGTTTGACATGTGCGACGCTACGTTTTGGTAACATGTACTAACTTCAGCGTGACGGGCACACGTTTTGTCATGTTATTTCACTGTCTGTGTTGAGAGTGTGTTGCTATATGCTTCATTTTAAACCTGTCTGAAGTGACTGTGAGGCTTCGTTCAGGCTGTGAGGTGCATGTTGGTCAGCCAATAGTCAGCCTGTCAGTACACCTGTTGTGCTTCAGGAGAGCCAATAGAAGGGCCTGTTCCGAGGCTCAGCTAATATGGACTCTGCTGGTGTTTCCAGTTCTCAGCCTGTAACCTGAGAAAAATGCTACAACTTTCGCCTAAATCCAGTGTTAGAGTGTGTAATCCTCCAGATTGACATCTTTGGTTTGATGGGGGGTTTTCACTGGAGATTAGAAGGTCACTGGATGTAATCAGTGGACCAGTGTGTGAGGAAAATGAGTAACTGTGTGTGCTGTTGTGCTGCCTTTGAGAGAGGCATCCTGATCTGCTCAGTGGTCACCTGTGAAACTTATATTTGTGGTAAAATTATCGTGGAAGAAAGATGGTTTCAGAGAGTAAATATTTTTCCAGTTTTTCATTCCTGGGGTTTTATAAAGTGAACTTACAATTAAATTTGATCTTAACTTAAGCAGAAAACCAAGTATAAGTTGTTAAGCAATGATTTTATCTTAAAGCAAAGTTTAGACTTTATTTAACAGATTTTCCTGCTGGTTATGTTGGGTATTGCAGTGTGTGGTAAACTTTGCATCAGCTTTATGAACAATATGATTTATTATTAAAGGCATGAGGAATTAGTAGCAATACACTTCAAAGGTTTGTGTTTGTCTGTCACCTGACTGTTTAGTCCTCTAAATATGTGTTGTCTGAATTAGTGCTTGATTTTCTCTTTTGGTCCATGGTTATTCACTGCAGGTAAAAAAAAAGTTGAGAAAACTCATAATTAAGTTTTGAAATGAGCTCAAAAGTTTTGCTGACCCATAATCTTTTTTTATTTTGAATTTACTTTACTTGTTTAGATAAACTTGAATCTTTGAGTTTATTAAACCTGTATTCTGAAATCTATATTTCAAAACTTGGTCATTATTTAGCTCCCTATAAATTAAATGGGTGCAGTTGAAAATATTAAATTGTTAACCATTATTCATTTTTCATTTTGAAATACAAAATGTTTTGTTTCCAAAAGTCTAAAGTTCTCTTAACAGATTTTCCTGCTGGTTATGTTTAGTACTACAGCCTGTGGCGAACTTGGCATCAGCTTTATGAACAATATGATAGGAATGATCAAATTAAAGGTGTGAGGAATTCATGGTGGCAGTTTTTTTAGTCAGTCTACTGTTTAGTCTCTTGAAAAAAGTGCATTTTCTGACTTCAGGTTTGATCTTTCTCCTTTGGTCCGTGGTTATTGACCATATTAAAAGGAAGAAGAAAGTTGAGAAAAATCGTGGTTTCAAGGTCTTCACTAAACTTTTGAGTTTTAAGTCAAACTCAAACTCTAAAGTTTTGAAATAAACTCAAAAAAGTTTTGCAGACTTAAATTATTTGATTGATTTAATAGTTTACTTTTCTTGTTTAGATAAACTTGAATGTTTGAGTTTGAGAATTCTGTTTTTCAAAACTTGTTCACCTCATCATTATGTAAAATGCAAATTGAAATTGTAGCAACTGTAGTTACATTATTAACCATGATTCACTTTCATTTTGATGAGTTTACTCAACTATTTTCAACTTTATTTCAGAACATAAGAGTTTGAGATTGACACAAAACTCAAAAATTTAGTGAAGACAGTTGTTATGAGTTTTTGTAACTTTATTTTTTACAGTGTTCATGTTGAAACCTTCATTTGTGCTGCATTATATAAGGGGAAATCACTGATTGTAAGGCTGTCAATAAATTGCAATTTATAGATCACAGGTGTTTAAGTTACAAATTTTTTTCTTAAAAGTTTTTTATGCTCAGTATTTTTCATGTATCAAACTTAAGCACACCATTGGAAATGGTCTAAGACAAAGTTCAAGTACAAATCTAAGAACAGTTTTATAAATGAGGCCCCATGCCATGCGGAGGTGGCAAAAGAAAAGTATATACATTCCTACTTCTACTGGCTGTTTCTGGACAAGCTAACTGAACCTCATCTTTTCTTTGTGATCAAGTCTCCCTCTCTGTCAGTTTCATCTTGCTCTGTCTTTTACTTCCTGTTATATCTCTGTTTTTATGCCATTTTCATCTTGTTACACCTGTCGTGCATGATATGCACTGATGAATACCTGAAGGAATCATCCTTTCTCTGTGTTTTTGTCCCATCCATTTTCATGCTGAAATCACTGTTGATGTTGAGAATGTGTAACACAATGATGCAACATAAAAATGTTTCATTATTTCCTTCAGTTGCATTTAAACTGATATGATGAGTTTTAGAAATGCAAAGAATAGAGAGTGCAAATACTTGTGTTAAAATGCAGTAAGTAAAAGTAAAAAGTTGTCAGAAAAATGAGTATTCAAGTAAAGCACAGATACCTGAAAACTCTACTTAAAGAGAGTATCAAAGTATTGGTACTTAGTTACTTCCCACCACCTGTAATACGTGTGTAATTGTCGTTACCATTCCCTCCTGCAGACACAGCATCCCATAATGCTGTTTAGAATGTGTAGCAGAGTGCAGCGTATTTATTTCTCTTAAGTTGTTCTGTACTTCTTATTCTTAACTCATACTATACTTTGCTATTCCAATCTTATTTGTATCTTTTATTTTCAATTTGTATATAATATTCTTATTTGTTCATAATTCTTGCATTTAACTTTAACTGTTGAACCTTTTAAGTTATTCTTTATAAACTTTTTATCTTCCTGTCCCACTGTGCTGCATCACCATGTCAAATTCTTGTGTACTTTGTGCATGTGGGGAATAAAGCGATTCTGGTTCTAATTCACTATTTGTAAAACTATTAACAATGATGTGACATTTGAAAACATGGTAACATGTTTTGTTATATCCAGAGAACAGGACTTTTAGGCCAAAACATCTCTACAGTACTTAATTTTAATGCTGTTTTGTCAAAAAATTTACCTCTATCAAAGAACTGCTGCTTTTGCAATGTGGATATTGTACTTGGCCATATTGTGAGAATATTTCAATTGATTGTGCCGTTTTGTTGTTTAATGGAGGTAGACATGAAATATTTTGTGAGCACATGATTTTCCCTCATGTTGCCGTGACCGTTGGGGAGAGATGATGATCACACAATAACAACCCTGCTGGTAGGTCAAGGTTTACTCTTCCTGTGTTTGTGTGTGTGTGTACACTCCGGCGAGGCTCTTTCTGGTCTGACTGGTTGTGCGCAGAATGAGAGGGGCTGTTCAGATTAATGGTCATCCTTAATGAAGATCATTATCGAGCCTGGGGACTGTGTGTGTGTGTGTGTGTGTGTGTGTGTGCGTGTGCGTGCGTGCGTGCGGGAGTAGAGTCTCTGTGATCACACTAATGACCTTATGAAAATCTTCTTCAGTCCTCTCAGCCAACGTAGCTTAACATTTTGCTTTGAATTCAGCCTGCTTTTCATTTGAAATACATACACACAGTATGTCTCAGCTGTATGTCTCCTCCATTCAGACTGTTGATACACTGACTAGAAATCTTTCCTTAAGGCGGGAGTTGAAGCACCAGCTGAAGTGTAATCACTGACAGCAGAAGACCTCAGTTAAAGAGTAAGTGATGAAAGTCAAACAACTGTCATTTGGTGACTGAGTGCTGAAAGCTGTTGAATTATCAATTTAAGTGTAAGGCCTGAAGTTGAAAGGTGTGCACTTAAAGTAGTGAAGTGTCAGTTGCTTTCTAATCACTGACAGAATCAGAAGTGTCAGCTGAAGTGTTAAGACCTGAATATATTCCCAACAGAGACGTTCAGGGACAGCTGTGGAGTCAATGGGCACTGCAGGTTGAGGTATTTTAATAATAAAACGTCCGTCATCATGGCTGACAATCACCTACCACTGGGTCCTCTACTTTCATAACATAATGATTTAAAAAAGCCTTCTGTATGTGAAGTGATTTGTCCCTTCAGAGTTGCCATAGAGTTGTTGCTTAAGTTCCATTTTTAACTTGTGTGAGAGAAAATAAAAAGAGGCTGTGGCTGCTGTTCGTTGCACTACATCTCCATGTCTCGTATGTTATTTTCTTGTTAAACACAATTATGTTACAGATGTGATGTGGAGAAAAAGATCCTTTTAACCCCAGCAACAATGTCCTTGTCCATGGCAGCGTTTCACTGTGGACATCATCATCGTCATGTCCCAGCTCACTAGATATCATCCAACCAGTTATGAGAGCCAATCTGCACAGTCTGACCTGCAACAGTATGCATTAATCAACAACCTGAACCCGACCTGCAAACCACCAGTTTCAGGCATTATAGTCGCACAGTTGTCAGAACTGAGGCTCCATAGTCTCGTCACATGCAAAGACAGCTGCAGACACCATAGACGCTACTTTCTGGAGTCTGCTTGGAGGACGAGTTCCACACATGCAGTATTGGCGTCTGTGGTGGCTGCATGGACAAGTCCAAGCAGGGATTTTTCAGTTGCACAGCAACTATTAGAGAGGTCGAGGGACTTGGACATTTTGAGGAAGCTCAGAGTAGAACCCCTCCTTCTTTTTGCATCGTAACAAGCCAGCTGAGGTGGAGGAAGGGACGTCATGCCACAACCAGACCCCCCTAGATATGGATGGATGGACGGTCAACTATCAGAACAGTGTTGACTGTAAGGTGCAGGAATAGCTTCCCGACCGAGACTGGAACAGAAAGAGAGAAATAAACTGAAAGCAATTGCAATGTCAGGTGACATTCTGCTCTTATCTGTAACAGGAAGTGTCAATTCAAGTGTAAGTGAAAACTTCAGTTGAAGTGGGAGCTCCCAAAACAGTTTTAGTGTTTGGTGAGGTGTAAGAGATGAAAGCAGTCAGTGTCATGGATGAGCTTCCTGGAATACTTTTTGTAGGTTCCTCTTTTTCTGCTCTTTTCTCAGCCAGTTATGTTTTTTACTTTTTGAACAAATAAGTGGTCAGTGAGTTTCTGTCTAAATCACTGAGCGGCATCTCATCTGATTTCAAAATGAAACTTACTCAACAGTGGTGCATACTGAACACAAATCCATCTCATTTCTTAATAAGCTAAATCCCTTCCCGTTCCTGAGTCATGTCTAATCTAGTCAGTGCACATTGTTCATTCATACAGACAATCTAGCACAGCAGCACCTTAATGTATTATGGAACATGAAATCACAGCTGAGTCCTCTCCTTTCTCAGACAGAGAAAAGTGGATCATCATGTGCACGGCTCCCTGGAAGACATCATCACCTTCCCCAAAAATCAATGGCATCATTCTGAGTGTCATCACGTTTCTATCAATACTCCCATGATTCACTGGGCTCTGTTCATCAACCCCATTCTGGTTTCTTACAATAGCAGAGAACCCAGTTCAGCCTGAGTGATGCATTCAGAGTACCGCAGCTGCAGACGGTGGAACAGGGGGAGCATTCACTCACAGCACATGTCGTATGTAAAAGACTGGCACAGTCCAACACTGATGTAAACCCCCCCAGATCGAGAACCACTGTAGCAAAAATCACACATTCTTGTCTGGCAGTTGTATCCGTAAATTGAAGATTTTTTTCCAGAAAGTGTACTTTATTTCAATATATATTGACAATGTGCTGTCATATAGCACAAACGAGGATAATAATCCATATTTCCCACTGCTACTGAGGGGCTTGAAAGACACTCATACATTTACCAGGCAGGAAAGGTCTAACATAAGAAGCTAGCAAGTTGCATTACAGAATAATTTTTGTAGCTCAGCCCATACATGTTTTAAAATTCATGATATCTCAGCCTCTTTGCTTAAGTTTTGAACATTCTAATTTTATATCTTGTAAGTTGTCCAACTTAATCAATTATTTGTTGTAGCCTCATGTTATAAAATAGTGAAAATGTTCATCAGAATTTCCCAGAGCCTGAGGTAATGTCTTCAAATTGCTGCTTTTATTTAACCAGCAGTCCAAAACTTGAAAAATTCAATTCAAAGCAGCACATCTACTTGCTTTTCTCTAAATGGCTTGAATTATCTGTCAGTTGGCAATTAATCACCTAATCGCTATTTAAAGCACTTTGATTCCCTCACCTTCTGTCTGCAATACAGCATCCTACAGTGCTTTATGTCTGAGTGTTTGGATTTTAAAGGGATAGTTTGGATTTTTTGAAGTGGGGTTGTATGAGGTCCTTATCCATAGTCAGTGTATTACCAGAAGTAGAATTAATATCAGTGTATGCAGTAATTACAGTATTTTCACAGCATTATCTTGCTGTCACACAGCCTTTTCCAGCAGGAAAGCAGCCAAGTAGTGCTCTTTTCAAAGACACCAGACTCCTTTGGCAAAAACAGGGATCTCGTAGTTAGTTAGTGTTATTATGTGACTATGGTGTTTTAAAAGGTTAGTGTGGATTCACCAGATCTCACAATAACACGAAACACAGATGGAGGCAGTGGCAGACCAGCAACTCTTGTGTTCTGTGAGGTATTACTAAGTTACTGTTTTTCCATAGAAATTTGGTTGAGCGAGAGAGAACAATATTTAGCTTATATAATGGTGGTTTCAGTCAGAAAAGGCTGTCTGACAGCAAAGTAAAGCTGTGAAATTCTTCACTATACATATATGTTCATTATACACGCTGGGGTTTTGAAATAAACCAAATAAAGTTTTGCCAACTGATAATCTTTATTTGAGATAATTTACTTTTCTTTGTTAGATAAACGTGAATCTTTGAGTTTTAGATGAGAATTAAAATTAGAAAATTAAATAGTTTCATTGAAAAATTGGATATATGAAAATGTTAACCATTATTTACTTTTACTTCAGTGAGTTTAAAATATATTTGTCTTTCAGATTCAAATTTACTTAACAAGTAAAGGTTAATCATCGCAACAAATGCTTAGTATCTGGTAAAACTCTTTCACTCTTTGTGTTGGGCTCAGACCTCAAAAATCTATTGCAATAAGTAGCTCATACTGCCCACTTCAAAAAATCAAACCTATCCCTTTAAGTTGAAACATAATTGAAATGCAAAGTCTTAAATGTGAGAATCCAAATGTGTGTATTAGATATTCTACCGTGTGGCTGCAGAGTGTGTGTTCACTGCAGCTGTGTTTTTAACAGTAATCCCTGAAGTGATGGTAGATGTGCTCGGGGCTGTGGACCAGATTTGGGCATTAACACTCCACCACCACCTCCACCTCCTCCTCCTCCTCCTCCTCCTCCTCCTCCTCCACCTCCTCCTCCTCCTCCTCCTCCTCCTCCTCCTCCCCCCTCTCCCCTCACCCCACCCTGTTGTGCAACACACAAAGACTCTCTATAATTAGACTGCTCACATTTGGGATGATTATAAAAGATTGAGGCTGTTTCTGGCTAAAGGATCAGCTCTTCTTTCTCTCAGGTCACCATGTGAATGTTTTAGACTTGGTGGTGCAGACAGCAGGGAGTCCACAGGCCCTGAACAAGGCTTCAGATGTACAGGGTTTATTTAATGTTTTAAAATAATTAAACTACATCTGTGCAGCTGTTTTATTTCAATGTAATGTTCCAGTCATTTTGTAGAATTTTACAGCCAGGGTTTGGGATCATGATTTCATAAATCTTAAGTTTCAGTGACCACATTTCATGTCCCTATTGCCTCTGTTGCGGGGGCTTTTTAAACATATAACAACAAAAATACAATCTGACGATAAAGAAACTGTCTGCGTCCAGTGATTGACTCTAAAGAGTCTGCTTCAAAATTGAACTGAGAGTGTGTGTCTCTGGCCTGCTCAGCTCATCACTGCCACTTGTTCTCCCTCTGATTATTTCAAGCACGGTTGGTTTTTGCAAGTGAAATCAGGACAGTCAACATTACGAGTGTGCACTGGAGAAATGATAATGCACAGACAGGATTTGACGAGAAGTGGTGTGCTGAGAGTCTTTGCTGCGCATGTTCATCCGTCATAACTTTTTTTTTTTAGCCTTTTCTGCATAAAATATAAGACACATTAACAATCCTGATTATTTTTCACAGATGCCTATATCTGTTTTGGTACAGTCTTGTCAGAATTTGCTTTTCTTCGTTGGATTTTAGGCGATTTAATTATCACCTTCGTCTTGTGTTGATCATTTTCAGTGGAGAGTGAAAGTGATTTTTTTTTACCTCAAAATTTATCTTGCTCTACCCCAAGATTTGCAGTAGATAGACACTTACATTCCCACCCCTCCTAATTTTTTTTTAAAGTATTTTTAGTATTGTTACTGTTTTGTGGATGGTGGTTTGTGTCATTTAATTTTTGTCTTTTAATTATCTATTTAATTAAAAAATGATCATTGATGATTCATTGCAATGAAGTAATTTAAAAAAAAAAGAGAGAATTTACCTATCTGACTTGCATCCAAAGACATTCAGAAACCGACACAGGGTAGCTACAGTTCTTTCAAAATGCCTTAAAATGATTATTATGATATAATTATGAGGTAAAAAAAAGTCAAAATTTTATCTTTTTATCTCATAATTATAACTTTTTATTTCATAATTTTGAATTTTTATCTCACAATTTTGCCCTTTTTATCTTGTAATTATGACTTATCATATTTTTTCTTTTATGGATGGAAATTGGCTTCCATAAAATTCACCTTTACAAATAAAGATTTAAAAACTGAGAAAGTATTGAACATTTATTTACTGAATGCTGCATGGTGTAAAACATGCCTGTACATTTAATCTTTGGCAAAATCAACCAGAGTTGAATTTGAATGTCTGATGGTGACTAGACTTGTTGCTATACCAGAATTTTAAACTTTGATACAATACTAGTATAAAAAACAATACTTGATACCTCTTTCAATACATTTTTCTTTTATTAACAACCTGTACACAACTGCAAGGCAGGGCAATAAAGACTGAACTAAACTGAGGCCTTGAATGAGCCTTAGATCATTTTTTTAATCTAAGTACTTCCAGTACTATCATATCTTAGCACTGTATTATTTTTAAACTCGTGGCATTGAAAAGGTATTGATACTTAGATACACTGCACCAGTCAACTTGAGCTTGAACGTGATGAGCATCGTGTGGTCCCTCACACAGTCCCTGTTCAGGATCAGTCCAGCCCACACAAGGAAGCTGACTAGATTCATTATGAAAACAGACTGTAGGCTAAATTAGACAGAAAGGCAGCTGCCGTTTATTTAAAAGCCATGTAAAATATAAAACAGAACCATAATATTACAGAGGACTAAAGAACATAGAACTTAGAAATGATGTAGATTTTATTCAGCTGATACCGAGAACCGATTACCTGCTTTTCATGGCTGATACAGATAAAATAACTGATCATTTATTTCACATTTTTGTATTTTAAAAGTAAGTTCACACAACACACAACTCTGATGAGCTCTGATTCTTCAGATATTTATGTTTTTTTCAGGTACAGTTCATCAAAAAACAGATACTTTGGCTTTTACAGAGCATTTGTCTAAGAATTCAAATTAAACGCCCTGCCAAATCACATATTATTGGCCAATATATGTCGATGCGCATATAGACCAATATAGCTGGACAGGCTAAAAATTTATTGGCTTTGATATTTATTTTGCATCCCTAATAGAAATGCTGGTTCTATCTTCATATCACCTCATTTCAGACTCTGGCTGTTAAAAACGTGTAGTGAATAAAGTCATTCAGCACATTTATTTTCACTAATAAATGTATTTGGACAAATTCTTTAACTCGACCAGTTATTGTCATTTTGCCTTATACTTAAAATTTTGAACTGACAATATATGAATTTATTCAGAAGAATATGCCCATATTTTCACATTTGATGTTTAGTTTTATTGCAAAGTTTAATTAAACACTGGCATTGACAAGTTTCAAAAAGCTTAACATTTTATTTCCGGACATACAGACACCCTTCAACAGAAGGCTGAGGTTGTGATGGAGCCACTTTAACTGCAGAGATGGTGGAGAAGTTAATTCTGAATTCCTGGAGTTGTGAAACTCGACTCTCTTATCTTCTTGCATTGAAAACAAATCTCAAACATGGCAGAAAGTTTACATTCTGATGTCTGCATCGCCACGGTTAGTTGTTGTGTGGAATGGATCATTTTTCATGTAGTGCTCTGAAACACAGGCGGATCATTTTTAACCGATGGAAGTCAGTAATTTTATGACTGCAGTAGTCTTCTGGTTTGTCTCTGGCTGTATCACAGTGATAAATTTTGTCATCACATTCAGCTTTGTAGTCTTCCACTCAACCTTGAGGTTAGACCTTCAGCCAAGTGTCTCTTGCTCTTTTCTTTTTTGTTCTTGTGACTTCATGTGGAAGCAGGAGACTCAGCCCTGACCTTTATCATGCATTCAGGCAGTATTAGTAAAGATCAACACAATTTTAACACCAAAGTGTCCCAGATTAGAAACCTTGTCTCTTAGATAACCCTGTTCCCAGATTGAGGAGTGTCTCCATATGAATACACTCTTTAAAGTTGCAAGATATTTCAAATATTCTCTAACCAATGGGAGTCATGACACATGGGCCTGAACAGCTGCTGGGAGTGGCCGACTGATAAAATTCCTGTGTGTATGTGCCTTTATATCTCCCTGTCTGGGTGTCTGTGTTTAGCGTTTATTGGCACTGCCCTCTGGCTGGGGAATTGGTTCAGAGGCTGAGGGCGTGGTGCCCTGCTGAAACCCAAGCTAACATCAGGGAAGACCACATTTGGTGCAGTGCTGGTCTGTGGCTGGTCTGTACATATGTGCAGGACTTTAAACAGCACGTGTCGTAAAAACAGAAAACGAGCACATAGACAGTGTGCTCATTTCATGGAGCAGATAAGAAACTGACTGTGGTTTCACACTGAAACACCATGAGTGAAGTTCACTGAAACAACTTTGAAGCTGTTTTTCAGTTTTGATGGAGCTGGGCTAGTAGTATCGCCACGCTTCCAGTCTTCATGCTAAGCTAGGCTAAACACATCCGGAATAGACACTAAGAGATGAAACTGATACCAGTTTTATCCTCTGATTCTAGGTAAAAATGCAAACAGGCTTATTTCCTAAAATGTCCAACTTTATAAGAATTGTTTAAGTTGCATGACCTTCACCCCAATGTGGGCCAAAAATTAAATGTGTCCACACCAGTGATTAGGATAAAGCAATAAACCCCAGGAGAAATCATTGTGAATCATGGCCTTGTGTGACTTACTGCTTTTGTAAAGCATTTACCTCATATACCTGGCAAAGTTTCATAAAAAAAAATAACAAAGGTATTCTTCCACCTAACAATGTAGTTCTTCAGCGACATTTAGCAGAGTGGAAGCCAAGCAACACACAGATGCAGTAACGTGTTGTCACTTGCTGGCGATATCATTTTTGGTTGTGTAGAGTAACCAAGCTACACTGAAACAAAAGTTGCATCACTGGCAATTGACAACATAACCAGAGAAAGGTGAGAATAACAGGCCAGGTAACTATAGGTCATTGGTGTAGTTTGTCTGCTGATAATGGAGATGAAAGGCTGGTTGCTTAGAAATCAGCAACAAGACGTGTTTGTCCAATAATTGGACAGGACACGGCACGTTCTGCTGGCTGCTCAAATATTAATTCCCATAGGCTTTCTGTGTGTCTTTCGCAGGTGGATCACTGATACACCAGTTAGCATGTAGAGGTCAACATAACTGCTGCATAGGCTTCACCTTTACCATTTTCCACATTGTCATTAAACTGACACAGAGCCTGGTTTAGCACTAGTTTGGTGATTGTTTTAAAAGTAATAGCCAGATTTTCTTGTCCAGATTGTTCTTGTCATGGCAGGTGATAAATGATCAGAAAGTCTCAGCTTTGTTTCTTGACTTTTCCAGTTCTTCAGTTTCTCTGTCATTAATTTCATGGTGCCTCCTTTCTTCTTTATCTTCTTCTTCTCTCCTGTCCACATCTTTCAGGAACTAATCCCAGTAAACCCAACTTACACAGTAATACTGATATAATGCAGTCACAGGTGTGTAATTATTGAAAATTTTACAATGGCCTGGAATACGGCTTAGCCAGTCATAATCAGTTAAAATCCATTTTATAAGTGGTAATAGTGTAAAGTGTAAAGCTTAGGTGAATGTCTACACAATTTGTCAATGAACATATCATACAATACTGTCCCGTTTATCAAAATCTGCAATAAACAGAGGTGAAAAAAAATTAAGTTGAACACTGCCACGCACATTCACACAGCTGACCAACTGTTAACTGTCATACTGCTGCTGACATTACGGTTTGACCATCATCATGCCTGATCATGGTTCAGAAGCCACTAGAGCTTTACATCTATGACCGAACCAAATTGGACCAGATGGATCCTGATGGGTTTGGGTCGGGTCGGGCCTTATTTCTCACATGGCTCACATTGGGTTCGGACTGCACTATGTTTATTTATTTATTCATTCATTCGTTTGTGTATTTATTTATTTATTTTAATTTTTCCTGCAAATTTAGTCCTTTTCCAATTCCCTGCATGTATTGTCCCTGTCACTGAAAACTCCTACTGTTTAGTACATGGAAGCTTGTTGAGAAACATGTCGGGGTGTAATCGGGTTTGGGCTGGAATATGCTAATTATGGTCGGGTTGGGGTCAGTTCGGACTGAATTTTGTCATCACTGGGCTTCGACGGGCTCAACTTTTCAGGCTCTAATAAAGTGCTAGAAGCCACCCTGGCACACATCCTTATTTACAAAGGGGAAACAGCTTATTTAACCATACTGTTTATTTATTGAATGCTTGAATTTAGGCGCAAATATAAAAATATAAATATATATTGCTCCAGCACCTAACAGAAATACAACAATGATATCATCAGCCGTCATCATGTTTCACTGTGGACATCGTCACATGCCAGTTTGGTAGACATCACCTAACCCTAGCTGACAAATAACATACAATAAAGAGAAAATCATTCAGTTTTATAAAAACCTGTTTTGCTGGCATAGAAACTGCTCCACAGAAATGATAAAAAGGGTTTTGCAGTCAGCTGTGTGACAGTAGTTGAAGGTACAAATGCTGTATGTTCCCTTGAATAAAGTGTAAAAATAAAGATGCAGGGAACCCAAAAAGCCAAATATTTGGCCTAAATTGGTGACTCAGAATTAAGACCTGCTGCTTGATTGACTCTTAGCTGTTCTATTATTTGACTTTGATGAATATCAACAATCTA
The DNA here is from genome assembly GCF_056507025.1 of Lutjanus erythropterus. Lineage (NCBI taxonomy): Eukaryota > Metazoa > Chordata > Actinopteri > Lutjaniformes > Lutjanidae > Lutjanus > Lutjanus erythropterus. Next base: position 37,663,248 of record NC_139326.1, on the reverse strand, counting down.
AATCTGTTAATATTTTGTGAGAACACCAATCCCCCCTTCAGCATGGTTGCAATATCAATATTGAGGTATTTGGTGAAAAATATTGTGTTATTTAATTTCATTCATATCGCCCAGCTCTTCTGTAATCCGTTAAGCTTTCATGACAGCAGTGCTTGAATGTTATTTTCAGATGATTTGTGTCCACAGCAACACAAACGTATCCTCTGACAGCTGACTTGACGGGCCTTTTGTGGGACGGTGTTGGCATGCTTGTCCTCAGCTGATGAGCCGGCAGTATCTCTGCCCACTGGGAGCGATACGCTTGTCTCATGCAACTTAATGACATGCCACTTAGCAAAGCCTACCTCAGCTCTTCTGCCTCACTGCCAGTCACGAATACCAACACACACACACACACACACACACACACACACACACACACACACACACACACACACACACACACACACACACACCATGCCATGTCCTCCAGTGTTGGGGATTGAAGTGTCGGCCTTTTATTACAGTGGATAAGAAAAACGCTTCCTTTCTTTATCATTCCAACCCCCAACCTCTGACACTCAGATCAGTTGACATACTCAAAATATCCTGTCTGTCTGAGGCGACTCGTACTGTGGATGACTGTGGAGTTTACTCCACCACTCAAGTTCCCTTATATACATTCAACGAGTTGTTCCTAGAGTTGTTAGTAGTCAGAGGTAGTAAGTTAGCACACGTTATGGATTTTTCAGGTATTTGTACTATACTTGAGTATTTATTTTTCTGACAACTTTTGCGTCCTACATTTTAACGCTAATATCTGTACTTCAGGAGAATTATTATTTTATTTTGCCTCATTGTGCATTTCCTTACCGACATCAAGACTGATTTTAAACTAAATGGACTGAACAATAACATATGGAAAAGACAATTCTTTGATGTATCCATCAGTAAAAGACATAAAAGACATACTAAGACAAGAATAACACAAGACAAAAAAGAATTTAATTTAGTAACCAAACAAAGACGTAACAAGACAGAAAGGATGTAAAAGACTTAAGATGAAAACAATGTAACTAGATAGAAATGACATAACAAGATGAAACGGATTTAAAAGACAGAAGATGAAAATGACATCAAAGGCGTAACAAGACAAAAATTATGTTACAGACTGAAATGACTCAAAAGACGTAATAAGACAAAATCAAAAAAACAAGATGAAGAGGATGTAAAAGATGCAACAAGATGAAACTGGCGTGAAAGATGTAACAGATGAAAATGATGTAACATGTAACAAGACGATAACAACGTAAAATACATAATAAGATGAAAACGACGTTGAAGACGAGATGAAAATGGTTAAAAGACATAACAAGACGAAAACACATTGAGACGAAAAGCAGATAAAAGACGTAACAAGAAGAAAATGAAGATAGACAAAACAAGATGATTTCGTTTTTCATTGTTCTTTTATCTGATTTTGATTCTTTAGTATAGTGATCTTGAATATTGTTCTTAATGTACTTGTTTTTCTTTATAGTTGATTACATACAAAAAGATTGAGTCATACTGTAAAAAACCTGTGTTGTCAGAATGACGAAAGATTTACAAAATTCTCTCAATAAAAAAGTCAGAAATTGCAAAAAAACAAGACAAACCAGATAAAAATGACTTGAAACAAGACCACCACTTACACCACTAACAGTACGTCTGCTTGAGTAAATATTGTGTGTACTTTTGCCCCCTCTGTTAGTCGTGCAGTAACATCATTTGTCTGGTTGGCTGTGAACATGTTGAGTGGGCGTGGTCAGTCGTGAGCTGGTTGTAGCTGTGGGGGGAGACACTGTGGACCACAGGACAGTCCAGTCACAGTAACAGTATGCAGCAGTGATGCTAAACGCTCCTGTCCGACTCTCAGTTTTTGTTTTGTGAGGCAGGCTGTCTGTGTTCACCATCTGTTTCTGAACTCAGCCTCGGGCAAGATGTCACTTCAACAGTAGAAACTTGACTCAGTGAAAAGCAGAGGGTTGGACTCGCAGAGGACTCCCTGTCTCATCAGGGTCGGGTGGTGTTCACATTTGAGCCGATACAGTGCCAGTAAAACCACCTAAATTTCAAATTTCAGAATTATTACTTATTTAGTTCATTTTTTATATTTACACACCACACAATCTTCCAACCTCCCTCTCTCCTTCCAGACATGTCCCTATAAAATCCAGTCCATCACTGGGTCATAGCGTGGGAACACTGACATGTGTGTCTCAGAGGAAACACATGTATTATCCTTCCTGTTATCTGTGTCCTGTGTTATCTCAAACAGCAACTAGCTAATCACCTGAAAATGTTGATGTAGCTGTTGATGCCTCACTTAAAGTTTCGTTGTTCTTGGAGGGTTCAGCCTTGTCAGCGCTGGCTACAGGCGTGCTAATGTTGGCTGCTGCTGCTGTGGGGGGACGTGGCTTTCTGTCTTCAAACAGGTTAGCCATGTTGTCCTGACCAGCTTTGCATTTTGCATGACAGATATTGCATTAGGTGTTGTATAGGGCTGAGTATCGTTTAAAAAACTACAATACCAGTACCCTTACATGATGCTGATACCAAGGAGTGCATCATGGGATACCTTTTTTCAAAGGTTCGTCTTCGTGAAGAACGCTTGAACCATAGAAACAGGCATGTTTTCTAGATCTAGGAACTAAAAGGATTGAATGCAGGTATTGTTTGACTGGAGAAGTTTTGTTACTACTAGGTACTGGGTTATTTCAGTCGATACTGTAAAGGTATAGCAATTCAGTTTGTATGGTAAATAACATGGCTTGTCTTTGACAGGACATCTAATAATAGTTTTTAGCTGTGTTAGCCACATTGCTGTCGGCGTGGCTCTGTCGATCAGTCATTTAGTCACTTGGAAATATCTCAGCTGTTAGATGGATTGGCATTAATTTAGTTTAGACATTCATATTCTCCAGAAGATGAATCCTACAACCTTTGATTGTATGAAGTTCCTAAAATACCACCAGGTCAGCAGTTTTGGTTTTGTGTGTTTTGTGGCAACTAGGGTTGTGACAAGTATTGAAATATCAATACTTTTTCAATACCATGTTTTTAACAACAATATGTAAAGAGTAACATTTTCTAATATCGAAAATACTAAAGATATAAAAGGAAAAATAATTTAAGTGTTCATTCAAGACCTTTCGTTCAAAGATGTTGTCTGGACCAGAACTGTGTATCAAAAGAGGCATCAAGTATCTTTTAGTGTTGTATCTAAGATTCAAATTCTGGTATCGTATCTAGTGTTAACAACTCTTTATTCCCTGGTAGAGCCGGGTGATTTGGACAAAATCAAATGTCATGATATTTTTGACCAGATACCTCGATATTGATATTGTGAAATATTGTAGGGATGACAAAAAGATTTGGATAACTAATCATCAGTAATGTGGCTATAATGACTAAGTGGGTAAATCCAAATAATAGAACAGCTGGAACAGTCTAACAAGTTTAGAAAATTGCACTTAACTGTAATGCAGCCTTTAAAACCAGGAAAAGTCAACACTTACACCATATCATGATATAATTATATCCAAAATTTAAGATGATTGGAACTGCAACAATTAATCAATTATTAAATTAACCACCAACTATTTTTGAGTATGTTTTTAGGGGAAAAATCCTTTGATTTAAGCTTCTTAAATGTGAGTATTTTTTTGTTTCTTTTTTTTTTTTTTTTTTTACCATTTTCTGACATTTTAAAACAAATAAATATTAATTGAGTAAGTAATCGGTCGGTTAATCAACTATAAAAAATTGTTGTGAGTTGCAGCCCTAAAGATGACATCTAGTCTTATAACATAATATTGATATAATATCAGTATATAGTCCATCCCTATTCCCTGCTCTGTCTCACCGTCAGGTCAGAATTCCAGAAGTCCAGTACTTTGGTTTATGACCAAATGCAGTGTTTCCTCTAGGATTTTTTTCAGCAGCGGGGGCAGGCGTTCCATTTCTCTTCTTAGAGAAATATTTCAATAAACTCATCTGAAAAATGCAGTCAGTTGTTACATAATGGCGTGTAGATATTAACGTTAGCCTAAAACTATCAATTAGTTTACTCACGTTAGCGACACTGAGTTGGCACCGGGCCAAATTAACTTAAACTACCAATAAGTTACGTAACGTTAGCTGGTCATCAACATATTGTGAACGTCTGTTTAACTTGTAAAATCTATGTCGAGTTATCTCAAGCTAATAACGTACATCTACCTCTTCTCTGGCTGGTAGCTCGCTGCTTTATTGTTTATTTGTAATTCGGGAATTCGCTCCTCTGACTCTGCCCTGTCGCCTAGGTGCTTGACGTGCTTGACGACCGCGTCCCCCAAACAACGCTAGCATCATGCAAATGAGCACGCGCAAGTATATTTCCATACTGAGCAAGATAGTTATCTGCAGTTTACCTTAGTGCTCGCAAGTACCCGACAGGAGTCTGTCTTGAAGGTGGAGAGATGTGGCGGTGGTGTAGTTGCGTAAACAATAATAATAATAAAAAAAAAAGGAAATTTGAAGGAGTGGCGGCTAGGATTTAGGAGTGGCAGGCGGCCAACATGTGGACATTCTGATACTAGCATTTAGCTCAAATGATGAGACTGTAGTCTCTAGTCTTGTAACAATACTTGACATCTAGACTGAGTTGTTTTCTGAGGTTTGTGTGTGTGTGGTTTTCCAGGTTTACTTTAATCTTTGTTAACCGAAGTCTGACTCAAGGAGAGGAGATGTGAGATAATGTTCTCTGGGGAGGTGCTGGATGTTTTTCCACACACAAACACAAATCTCTTGTAATAAACACCCAAAGCCTCCGTCAGTGTTTCTGTCACATTTGGCAAGTATGATTCAAACTAAATATCAGAGCACAGTGTGGCTGCTCTGCACTGTGAGCATTTGAATGTGGGCGACGTTGCATTTGCCTGTGTGTCTGAGAGTACAGGTCAGTATTGTGTGTGTGCATGCATGTATGCATGTGTGTGTGTGCACTCCACCGCAGATTGTTGTTTCCTGTGAGTGAACATGACTAAGAAGACGTTATCTGTGGAATGACAGGAACAGGGAGTGATGGTTTACAGGCCGCTTCCTGCACCACAAGCCCCCTTTTCCCTGCTTCCACCTCACCACTCCCTGAGTCCTGAGGCCAAGAGCAGACCACAACACACACAGTAACACCGCTGCTGCCTCAGGCGCTCATTTATCAAACATCAAATATGATCTTTGCCACAGAGCGTGTCATCATTATCAGCAGCATTATCAGCGTGGAATCCAGACACAGAATCTGTATTCACTGCTTTAAAGTATGTATAAATGAGCATGCTTCATGTAGGCGTGTGCCTCTGGACGCTGCGTTTCACTCTGCACTGCATGTAAACACTCTCCTTCAGTCACCACACCTGCAGAAACTGCTGTGTGTGTGTGTGTGTGTGTGTGTGTGTCATATGTAAATAATGGGCTGGTGACTCATGTTGTTTTCACAGCTCATCCAGTGCAGCGTGAGTGAAATCACCACTGTCACTGCTAAATACATGTTACATATTAAAGTCATGTCTCATTGCTTGTCGGATTTGTTCGACAGGTTCAGTTCTGTAAAGTTACTTTATATTACCCACTAGAGTTGGGTGACCATCATCAGCCCATTGATTGGTGATTGGCAATATCCTCATCCCCTGTCCACCCTCCTCCCGTCATCTCGAGTCTCAGCTGGGAGATGTGCGCAAGCGCTGAATTCACTATGTTACGCTGTGTACGTTCACTGTGTCCAATAAACAAAACAAACACACAAAGTGTAAAGAAATGAAATATTCTCACCCTTATTTTTGTTTTTGAACAGAGACATTCAACCGTTCACCTTCTGAATTCAAGTTTCTCTCTTTTACCAAACTAAGACGAGCTTAATTGGTTTGTTAACTCCTTGGAAAACACGCTTCATTCAAACTCGACAGAATACATGTAAAAGTCACCAAAACCATCTTTGTTAGTCTGTCCACTCTTCCAACAATCACTGTCACTCTGCACACTATTACATTAACAAAATAAAATGACAAGTATTGCTCCAAAAATTGGGCAAAAAAAGCAACTGGCAGTGGACAATATATTTGTCCAGTCGCCAGCTTCACTCCCTGTGTAGAATAATTTTCATTATTGTCTTTATATTAGACTAGATCCCAGGCCTGGGCAATAAAACAATAGTAATATGTATCAGCATCACTTCATCAATAGCAATAAGAAAACTGGTCAATAAAATGTTACATAACTTCACATAAATACATTAAATGCAAAGCACCTTGAAAGCTGATAACGATAATGAATTTGCCAGTTTGCACAGAGGCAATTCAAAATTCACTTCGGGCAAGTACATTTCTGACCCACTTGCCCGAAAAACATTGATGCTGAACTCAAAATGAGTGTAGATGGTGAAGAATTTGTCAATAAAAAAAGCACAGATCAGCTCTCCAGTATGACAGTACTTTGTTTCTAAGTTTATTAAAATCTGTTACCTATGCGTGTTGATAAATAAAGAGGTTAAATTCAACCTATTTTCTTCTGGTCTTTATAAAAAAAAAGGTAATTAAAAATGATTAATTATTGACATAATAAAACATTATTGACACGGTGGATCAGACCAGCTATTCTCATTTTAGTAACAAGCTCATTTGCTCAGGAGATGAACACAACCCTGAACCCCAGTTACCCCAGTTAAAAGACTGTTGAATGTTTTTACATCTTTGCCTCACATGTCTCTATTTGTGCATCACTGACACGCACTATCAATAAAATCCTAGCGATACCCTCCCCTTCCAAACATGTAGAAAAACCTATGGTGGTTGCAAAACGCGCCATCTCAAGTGTTTGTGTCCGTTCTGTCTCTGTTCCATTTCTGCCATATTCTGCCAGTGGATCCTCCTAAATCTTAACACACTGGGTGTTTAGAAACTACCTGCAAATAAACTGTAAGTAAACTGAGCAGAGGTTGAACCCTTTCATTCTGGACAGTCTGTATCAATGGTGCCTTTTCAGTGAGTGACCTCTTTAGCAATGCCAGGACAAAACTGATAGCAATATTAAAAACATCAGAATGAATTACTAATACAGAATCATATGAAAACAAACATGTTTGATTTTCTTTCTTTCATATCTTTTCGTATTTAAGAAATACTACTCTGTATGACATTAGTATAAAGTTATATTTATTAGCTGTATGTATCAGCTGTTGTACATAATGGTTTATTTTAATAACAACAGTGTTCCCAACTGAAGTGCAGTCACTTGATGCCAGTGGAGTTTGAATGGCATTTTTTCCACCAGTGACCACTTGACATTCCAAACACGCCTGGTGTGATGGTCTCACACAGGCAGAGTATTAATATCAGTTGAAGTCAAGTGACTGTTGAGGCAAAAAGGCCTCCAAAAACCTTGAAATGGTGCTGTAGGTCCAAATCGTGATGAATGTCCATCTCATTAAGAATACACTGACAGTTATAAGTCATATGTGTATAATTTCCCAGTAGCCATATTTCACAGATTTTCAGTTCTCAGACTTGAAAGCCGTGTAGAAATCAAAGTGTTGTCCTGTCGTGACTGGGATGTTAATCAGAGAAATGAAAGACTGTAATTACTGAGAAATAACAGGAAGAACACTTTAGAGAGCTGTTGAATACACTGGCCCTGTGTGTGTGTGTGTGTGTGTGTGTGTGTGTGTGTGTGTGTGTGTGTGTGTGTGTGTGTGTGTGTGTGTGTGTGATATCATCAGTTAAATATTCTCTCTCTCACAGTCCTTCCTTAAACAGAACAAACATAAAGATGATAGAGGAAACAGAGCCCTCTGGCATCATACGATATCATTTACAGCAGATTTAAGGAAGCAGAGCAGTGTGTTATAGAATTGGTGGGGGGGGGGGGGGTATTGGGGGCAGGGGAAGCTACTCCGAGGTCAGAGACAGAACAATGGTTAAACTCACTTCTGCTCTTGGAAACCAGGGAGGGAAGCACATATTGCAGTGTATTGCACATCTAGCGTTATATTAGCAGGTGTTTCTATTATTCTGTCCACCCCATTTAAATGAGTGAGGTTAGACTCAGTAACTCAGTCAAGTCAAATCATTTATTATCAACTGCACAGTTAAAAGTTTCCTTGTACAATGAAATTCTTCCTTTATCTTCACTCTGAATGCTGTTGATCAATCAAACAGTGAATACAAATATAAAGTATAAAAAACTTAAAATACCAAGGAACATTATGTATAATTACACACATACAGTATCAAAAATCCACATTAGAAACAATGTCCAATATGCAATAACTGGTATCAGACTGTGAGATGGGTAGTATTTCAGTTAAATTTGTTTACAATATGTATCTAATTACTTTTGAGTGTTTTATGATTTGTATTGCAGAAGAAAATAAGATGTAATTTGTAGCTTGTATTTATATATTTGAAATACTTAAAATATGATATGTGATATGTTATTTTCTTCTTATATAAAACACATTGTTATACCCAAGTTTAAACTGTTAAAATATAGCAATTAACAACAATAAATGTAAATGAGCTGCTTGTACAGATGACCTATGTGGCAGCTTTCCTGGTGAGGATGGGCTGAAACTACCCAGCATGCATCCCTAAATTTGAAGACGTCCCGACTGGCCACTTCAGGTCTGTGTTGTGGTAAATTAGTTGGGTCAGACCCATATAAAGACGACCAAAAATGTGAGAATATCGATTCTATTTTTAAATTTTCAAATTTAATTATTTGTATTTTAATTGAATACCATTATGATTATATCTGTATTTTATTTAGCAGACAAAACTAAACTTTTAGCTGCTCAAAGAAGATTTTACATAAATTATAATTCTGAGTTGTAGTACAGTGATTGTGATGGATGGTGTGGGTGGGTATTATCTTTTCTTATACTGTGGCCACTAGCCAACAAAATGCCACATGTTGTCTATGGTTTCCCACAGCACATTACACAGCATGTTATAGTGGAAGTTTGCTGATTCGCTAGAAATAAAGAGCGAACATCAGAAGAAATTCTCACATTTTAATGAATAAAGCTTCAGGGAAAATCAGCACAGCACTCCACACTTTAAATAAAAGGTTAGGGTTGGACAACTATGTAGACAAGAGTCTAGTCACTAATATGATCACAAGACGACATGAGTTCTCTGTCCAATTGAGCTCAAATCATGATAATGATTGATTGATCACCTCACATATTAGAGAGTAGGGAAAGTGAATGTGTTACTAATTAAAGTAATGATGGCAGAGTTTAGTTTGAGGGTTCAGGTATTGTTCATGTTGGCTCACTGTCACACTGTCAGAGTTTACTGGAACACTTGAATAGAACAGAGACGTCACTGATGTTATTAATAACACCGGAGCTTTTACTGACTGAGTCAAAATGTCTGCTGGGAATAAAAAGACTATTAATCAAAAGAATTACAGAAAAGTGAAAAGTTTATATAGCAGCTCTTACATCAGTGATAAGCAATTTCAATGTGGAAACCCTGTCATCAAGTTAGAAAGATGAGTTATTCACTGACTTGTGAAAACAATTTTGATGTCACTTCTTGAATTATCGTCTGACCTATCACTGATATATGCTGGAGAATAAAATAACTTTTTTAAAATGTTTTATAAAGAACATAATGCAGAATGTTTTTTATCATTTATAAAGGTGAAATCTTAATATATTTACTGAAATAAATAATAAAATGCCCAGGATATACCATCAGAGTTAAATTCAGATACTCACTTCACTTGACATAAATGCTACAGCTGCAGTGTCCCCCTTTGAAATTTAGTTTCTGGATGAGAATAAGTGTTTTGTGTGTCCATTTCACGAATCCTCACAGTTAAAATCAATGCCAAATGTTTGCAGAATGAGTCACTGTCTGTTAATGAGCTGTAAGAAATTATTTATAATCTTGTAGGAGGGGTAGATGTTTAGAACTGTTAAATTGAGCAAAATGTTAATGGAGTTTGGCAGGCAGTGAGTCGGTCAGTGTTATTTTAGAGCAGTGGGCTTTTGTTTTCAGGACAGACAACTGACAGCAGGGCTACATAATTAATCACAATATTACTGAAATCACAGTATGTCCAAGTGCAGTAGCCAAATCACAGAACCAGAGTTTTTGTTCTCCAGATGAAAGAAAATGTTTTGTTTGTTACAGACCCCAAGAAATATTACATCATCACAATTTAAAAAAATAAAATTCAGTAAAAATGAAAATTGCAATGCAAAAAAGATCATTCCAACTAATTGTATCATATATTGGATATAGACTAGTCTAATTTAATTTTGCGTTTAATCAACAGGGAAGTTAGTGGCCAGGAACATTTCTAGTCATTGCACACTGTCCTTTTAAAATTTAACTAATCAAAACCATAGATCTTACATTAAACAGCATTACAACCTATTTAATATACAGTCTATGGCTCCAACTCCCTATTGGACTGCTTCAAATGTGTAACAACAGTTTGGGTGCCAATTAATAATGGGAGCAGAGATGATTCATATTTAATGATACAACTGGTATTAAAAACAACATTGAAAAATGCCATGTAGTCCAAATATTTTATGTAACTGGTTACACAGATAAAAACTAGCTTCAGTCTCTGTTTAATACTGGCATATGTTTATAGAACTGGGACTAGTGATCCCTATAAAATAATGGACACCTACCAAACATTCACAGGAGAGAACTCCTGCAGGACATGTAATTATAAGTGCAGTTTAGTGGTGACTGATGTTGAACAACACGTTCCAACAGCTGTCAGGTATGATCAAGTCTCCTAACAGGCACTAACTTATCTGTGGTTGGTTAGCTGGAAGTAAATACATGAATGAATATGTGGGGTTTGGCTGATGCTGTACTGATGAGTCTCTGCCCCCAGGCCTCCACTGCTGACTAACACACACACACACACACACACACACACACACACACACACACACACACGCACGCAGAGCTGCAGGTGCAGTGAGAGGAGAATGTATAAATAGCAGCAGCATCATTTATCACGGTGAAGAAGCCGTAGCCTCCTCGGTGAGTCAGGTAGCTGCAGCCTCCAGCTCTGCACTCAGACCTGTCACTGCGCTTCTGACTGCTGCAGTCATTTTACAAGCTCCACACTGTGACTCCGCTGTCAGGACGAGGCCGTGAGCTGCTCCAGGAGCCTCACCATGGAACAAATCTGCATTAGAGACTAACACTGGCCAGCCGTCTTCATTAGCTTTACTCACATGCCAGCCGACTGTGTTTGATTTGTCATATTTGAGGAGGGACAGACTGTGGGGACAATTTTGGATATATTAGAGAGATAAATAGGCAGTGCAGGCAATGGTCCACACATTGCAAATACTCACTGGTGTTAAGTTGATCCATTGGATTAGTTTAGTATTCACTGTCAAACTAGTTGAATGCCTCTGTTAGATCACAGAAACAACTAGGGCTGAATGATTTTGAAGAAATATCTGATTGCAATTATTTTGACCAGGCCAGGTTTATTTTGTTAGTCACTTCCATTGTTCAGGATATTCTGAAATGCTGTTTTCCTGTAGTGTTTTGTGGATTAATAAACTAAACCTGACCATCAAGGGTGAGTAGATAATAACAGAATTTTCATTTTTGGGTGATACCCCTGGTATACTGTAAGACCTTTACACCACCCAAACCAATTCTAAACTTAACCAAGGTAAACCTATGTCAGTAGTTTCAAAAGTAAATGTATGTTGGATTTCTCTGCTGTAGGTGTTTAATGTTGTGCTCATTTTACCTACTTTATATACTGTTGTCCCAAACAATGGAAGTAAATGGTGACCAGTTTTCAAACGTTAAAAACCAACATAATAAAATGTCTCCTTAAACTCCAACTTGCAAAGTTGACTAAAAAAATGTTATTTACAGTGTGTTTTTATCCTGAATCTTCACTGTATATCCTTAGCTCGGAGCCACGTTTACATGCACACTGTCTGAACTGGGTGTGTGTGTGTTGTGACGGTGTGCAAACGGCATGTCAGGACTTTAGGAGACTTGGATTACACCAGCCGAGCAGTCTGGTTATGTTTTTTTTTTTTTTTTTCAGTTGTTAATTCTATTTGAGACCTGGTCACCATTCACTTCCATTGATTCTGAAACACTGTTTTCCTGAAACTCCAGCAGTGTTTTGTGGACTAACAAAATAAATCTGACCCTCAGTTGGCATGAGGGTGAGTAGATAATGACTGAATTTAAATTGTTGTTGAACTATCACTTAAACTTTCAGTAATGCAGCATTTAAGATCATCATACATTTGCACTACTTGAGAATTTACAGTATGTTAATTTTAGAGAAAATGTGCATATTGAGATATACATTGCATATCATAGAATAGCCTAAAAAATATTGAGATACACTACTACTGCTTCTCTATTCATCTCCTGAAGTTTTATGAATTGTTTTGTCTGCTTCTGTCATCACAGTGCTCCTCACCTCCACCACTGTCATGTAAATCAGATATGAAAACCATAAGAGCTGTCCTGAATACCAGTTTTAGGGCTTCAAAGCCTCTGTTAGAATTTTGTGGAGCAGGAATTCTTCTGGATTCTTTGCTGTGTGCTCGCATCACGTGCACATGCCTTTTTTTTAATGTGTGCGGGTTTTGAGACTAATTAAAAGCCATAAGGGAGCTCTCTTCTCCTCATCAGGCTTTTGCTTCTTTCTCAGTGCTGCTTCCTCTCTTCAAGAAAAAAAAAGAGAATACTGATTTGGACGTTGATTACCGTGGCAGTGGTAAAAGCATGGAAACATTTGGGTCAGCCCTTGTTACTGTATATAACAATAATGTTCAGGAATGGATTCCTGAATGGTAAGCAGGCCAGATGACAGCATCATGAAGACAGAATAAATGAGAATACAGAACAGCATCAGACAGACAGAACTGCAGAACTGAAGGATAAAGAAGCGTGTGTCGTGGGCAGCAGTGCTTGAGAGGAGCTCATTGTCTGAACTGGACTCCAGCATGAGACACAGACGGCGCTGTGAGGTGGGAACACTCAGTCCTTACTGGTGGAGGAGTGCTCCGAGCTAATACAATGAAGGACAGTGCAGATGGATGAGAGGTGACCACGGGAGACGTCTTCATTATCACACCCCTCACATGTTCTGTCTTCTCCTCATCATGCTCCGCCCACTCTGTGTCCCAGTTCACACTGTAAAACACTCACACTCGCAAAGGAAATGGAAGTTTCTGACAGCTGGAAGACATTAAAATTGATTGTGGGGGGTGAAACGGCTCCAGAAACTCTTAAAAAATCAGAGAAATAAGTATAAATCTCTGGGAAAAGTCTATAAAGTTGTCATTGTAAAGTAGAGCTTCAATTAATGTGTGCTGGGGCGAGTTAACTTGGGTTATTTCCTGTTCCTAGAAAACAATATGTTCATGTTTTTGGTGTACCATTTGTGCCCATGTTTCCATGAATTGTTAGCTATGAAAAATCAGAATTTAAGTCTAAGTGCTGAAATATATAGGACACTGATGCAACGAGGGGCGGAGCGTTTTCTGTCTTTCTTTTTTTTTTTTATTGCACTTTGTCACGTGTGGTTTGTGAGCAAGCTGTGTCTTCTTTCTAAGTTAGATACTTCATAATAATGCAGTTGGTTGTGTAGTGTTTAGAAGAGGAAGAAGAAGAATTTATGCTGGTTGCTATTACAGATATTTGCACATATATCCACTGTCTCATAGTGGAATTAACTTATTATTTTGCCCACTCTTAGTGTGATGACCCGCTGGCAGATGCTGACATAAAATCCAACCACAGGATTACCTACAGGATCATGTATACACATTGATTTGATTTGATTTTAATGTACAAGGTTGCTCTGCTGCGTCACATTCACCATTGCCATGTTCTTGGTGAACTGATTGTTCAGTTGATTTGTTTCAGTTTGTTGTTTGAGCCATAAAGTGTAAGAAAGTTGTGAGAATTGTTGATTAAGGCTGCAACTAATGATTACTTTCATAGTCGATTAATTGGTTATTATTTTCTGGATTTAATAGCTGGTTGTTTTAAAATGTCAGAAAGCTGTGAAAAACGTCAATCAGTGTTTACCAATGCTTAAGATGACGTCCTCAAATGTCTTGTTTTACTCACAACCCAAAGATATTCAGTTTATTGTGAGAGAGGAGTAAAGAAACCAGCTGAAATCACATTTTTCCTATAAAAATTCCTCAAACCAGTAATCAAACTAGTTGGCAATCAGTCTCAAATATGATTTCTTCAAATGTCTTGTTTCCACAAGATATTCAGTTTACTGTCAGGGCAGAACACTAAATAAATTAGAAAGTATTCACATTTGTGAGGCTAAAATCCTAGAATTTGGACAATTTTCTAAAAAAAAAAAAAAAAAGAGAGATATAAAAGAAAAAAAATAAAGATATTTATATTTATATGGTCAGATGTCCATGTCTCTTTGGACTGATAAAGGACAAAACTGTGAAAACGAGTGCAGAAGTGATTTTATTTGGCAGCACTGTCATCTAATTCTGCAGCAGTTTGACAGCAGTCAGTGCTCACATGTTGAGCAGTGTTTGAACTGACCCACTACTTGTATTGTGTGTTTTGAGCATTATGTTCACAGCTGACTGCTGGCTGGATGGAACTGGTTCCCATGACCTTGTGCACATAACTCTGTGTGTGTGTGTGTGTGTGTGTGTGTGTGTGGGTTGAAGTGTGCATGCCTCTGAGGACGGACTGTGTGTTTTCAGGTCAGTATTGTGTGTAATGTTACAATATCTCCTTTGTTGTCATTCTAAGTATGTGGTTGTACTGAGGGCAGCTCAGGCTGACGGGCTGCTCACATACATCTATGTAGTCTTCTAACAATAAATACTCTGCTGAACTGGAAAATTACTGTTGTTTACTGCCTCACATTAACCAGGATGACAGTTTGTCTTTATAATAGAACGCAACCAACACAGCATAATGAGACTGATATTAAAGGGATAGTTCACCCAAAAATTAAAATTCAGTCATTATCTACTCACCCTCATGCTGATTGAAGGTCAGGTTTAGTTTTTTAGTCCACAAAACACTGCTGGAGTTTCACAGGAAAACAGTTACAGAATCTTCCAAACAACTGAAGTGAATGGTGACCAGTTTTCAAGTGTAAAAAAATCCCATCTTCACTGTAGATCCTTAACTTGGAGGCACATTCAAGTGCGCCTGCACACCGTCTGACCTGGGTGTGTGTGCACGTGCAAGTGAACGGCATGTCTGGGCTTTAGGAGACTTTGCAGATTCTGCAACACTGTTCTCCTGTGAAACTCCAGCAGTATTTTGTGGACTAAAAAACTAAACCATGAGGGTGAGTAGATAATGACTGGATTTTCATTTTTAGGTGAACTATTCCTTTAAAACATCCATCTTCTTAATTATGTGGAACCTCAACTAGTGCTTTTTTAAATGTTGTGTGCACATACACACTGACTGATCTGTGTGTCTGTGTGTGTGTGTGTGTGGCGATGTGCAAGCAGCATGTCAGGACTTTAGGACACTTGTATTATGCAAGACAAGGAGTATGAAGACATTTCATGATTTTTAGATTTTTTTTTTCCAGTTGTTTTTTTACGTCTGAAAACTGGTCACCATTCACTTCCATTAGTTGGGAGATACGGCAGCGCTGTTTTCTTGTGAAACTCCAGCAGTGTTTTGTGGACTAAAAAACTAAACCCAACTTTCAGTCAGCATGAGGGTGAGTAGATAATGACTGAATTTTCATTTTTGGGTGAACTATCCATTAATGGAAAATCCTTAGAATTGGCAACCCTAGTTTAGTCCTGATGATAAAGGTGATCCAGCCAACAGAAGACACACAGTGTTGTAGGCTTGACAGTGTCATAACATGATAAAATGACTTCTGTCACCAGCAGGTCAGGTTTTTTCCACCACAAATACCATCATACACCGTATACCTGGTGAAATGTCAGCAAGGTCTGAAGGTGTGAAAAAGACAGATCCCATGCAAGCCTAGTTTGACAGCAAAGAAGTGTCATTTTATCAAAATGTCAGATTTTTCCTTGAACAGGGCTGCGCAGTAATGCAGCTCTGTGCACTGAACCTTTCATTATGTCTGAGTTGGTGCCCTGCAGGACGACCTTGACCCTCACCTCGCTGTGGTTTATTTAGCTCCAGTGACCTGCTCCCCGCACATCAGGCCTTACTTCAGCAGCTGTCAGGCCGCCTCAGCCTCAACCTGCAGTTCTGAGCCCGCTCAGTCCTGCGCACATTCGAACGCAGTCTGGACTGTGGGCTGCAGTGCATACTGGATCTTTTGAAGCTGTGTATTTTTTTTTTTTTTTTTCAGCATGGTGCCGTGCTTTAATGTCAGAGAGGTTTTATTGTTCTCAGAGCTGCTCTGAGCCTGCAGCCACATTTCCACTTCAAAGCTCTCACGCCTCATTAGATATGTGTATATCCTGACCCACTCCCTGTTTAGAGAACTGTGTATTAGCATACCACACACACACACACACACACACACACACACACACACACACACACACACACACACACACACACACACAGGCTGGTCGAGTGAAACCATGTTAAAACCGGTCAATAGACAGTGATTGATGTTGGGTCTTTATGGCCTTAATGACAATATATGTTCTGCGTTTATCTTCATTTACACCATTGGTTCCCAACCTGGAGTCTGGACCCCCCTTAGGGAGGCGCTAGAAGTCACAGGGAGGTCTCCAAGACTTTGTCTGCTCTTAGGTTGCCAAATTAGTTAATTAAAATCACAATTCATGCAAAAGTCTACATACAGAACAGTTTTTTTGGGGGGGGGGGGGGGGGGGGGGTGTACTCTAAAGAAAAAAGGTTGTGAATCACTGATTCACAACATCTCCTGTCTGTCTGTCTGTCTGTCTGTCTGTCTGTCTGTCTGTCTGTGTCTGCTGGTTCAGGTCTGTGTGGGTTTGGGTGGATGTACTTTAGACATGTTTAGTCATGTACATGATCTGCTGTCACTAATCTGCTGTTACAGCTGCCAACATCTGTGTGGACAGTGAACTGCTGGGCCTTGTCTTTTGGCAATATTGCAATATTTGGTCCTTATTTTTTTTCTTCTTTCTTTTCCAAGAAATAGGATTTATGATTTTCAGTCATATAATAGAGACACATTTTTTTATGTTATGACTCGTCGCATGGTGTCACACTCTGTGTCTGCTGGTTATTTCAAGAGGGGAACCTAAGATTTGAGAAAGCCTCATAAGATTGTCCTCTGGTTTGGGTTAGGCCTGGGTGATACACTGCAGCTGCTGACGTGATAAAGTCAGTTATTGTATTATTGCTGGGTGATTAATCCCCCACATGGCATGTATCTAGCAGGTATAACAAATCTTAGGCTGAGGCGGCCTGACAAATCTTAACACTGCCATGCCTTTTTATTATCTTGGCACGTTATTAAAATCATATGCATTTTAAATGAGAATAGTGAGACAAAATAAGTGCATTTAGGCAGAATTAACAGGCTCCCATTTTCTCCCTCTCATTAGTAAAACAATATATACATTATAAATATTAAATTTGCTGAATTTCTTCTGTAGTCTTTTATTTGTTTGGTGAAACAAATAAAATCCTCTGTAACCCACCTGTGGATGAATCTTTGGGAATGACTGATCTAAATCATCAGTATGTTGTTTGTTCTGCTGCCCAACACTTTGATATTGTGGCTGCAGTGAGCCCTACAGCCTGTAGGGGGCACTAGAGAGTCTGTATGAGAGGCAGGTTATTTATGACTGGCTGAATGCACACACTATTATGATGAAGAATAGTGTTGATAACTTTATGGGCTTTGGTCTCATGAAGAGCACACAGCTGGAGACATGAACTGTGTGAAGTTTGTTCCTTAAAAATGCACGAAACATAAAACCAGCGCTCATCACTTGAGTGTGAGGCGGAGAGTGTTCTCTTGCATCTCGACTCCTCCTCAGCTCCTCCAGCAGTCGTGTCTGCTGCAGCTGACTCGTCCTTCTCTGGACTGATGTGGGCTGGAAAGGTCACCGGCTGTGATAGGGAATCCCTGGGCGCCTCAGCCTCTCATCTCCTCTTTGAAGATTAAACTTCCATTTTAATGAAAGCCTTCTCTCTAACTGCCCCCGCATCCCCCCATACTGTGGGACACAGGATGTCTTTTCCAAACTGCTCCACTTATTATTGACTCTTTTATACAAAGCAGTTAGGGACTGTTCTGTTGTTTAATAGGACTAAAGGTGTCACCATGCCAGCGGCCCTGAAACTATTCACACACCTGAAAAGTGATCGATAGGCGTGCAACTAACGACAAAAAATTTAATTAACTAATTAACTAATCAGAGTTTTCTTTTAATTATGCAAAAATTAGTGCATACATTTTCCAGTCCCTCCAGCATGTCGCTGGCTGTTTTTTTTGGGACTGTTGCGGCCTAAAATGGCTAATTTCAGGTCAGCTTTTCTGAAAAATTGTGATTCATGTTGCAAAAGAAAGTTGCAGGGGTTTTTTTTTTGTGTGTGCGATTCATAAAAATCAAAGGTAACTTGTTCCAGGAAGAATAAAACTGCAGCCTCTTCTGAGTGTACCTTGTGTAAATTTACCAAAATTTACAAAAATCTGCTTTATTTGTAGAAGGTCACCTGAGGGGAATTCCACAAGGAAGCAAAATCTGTTTGGAGTAAAAAAGAAATGTAAATGCATAAAAATAGAAAACGTAGAGGCAGTTCATTGAGAGGTACGTGTGTGACATTTGGACAGTGGGACAGCTATGACTGGTTGAACTCAGGGGAAGCAACAATGATTGGTCGAAATTTGCGGTAAAGTTGCAGAGTTTGGACAAAATTGCAAGACCGCTGGTTGAACTTGTGTGAATTGTTGCGATCACAACATCACTCTCTTTCTGGAGTGTCTGATTTTCTTTATCGGTGCGTTTGTATGCAATATTCAAACTGTATTCATGGAACATAATAAATGTAATTCTACATCATCTGTGCAAAATGACAGCAGGTCTTCATACCTGTTCTAGATTTACAACGTACTTTGAATCAGAGGAACGTCTGAGACTGTGGGCGTCCCCTCAGACAAATCTTGACAAAAGCCCCCCCCTTAATAGAGAACTGAAGTTATGTCCCTGCCAGTGGACTACCATGAGACAGGACTTTGTAAAAATATGAACTGTAGACAATGGCAAGAAACAAATAATTCTTTGATCCCCGATATGTTTGTCAATTTAAAAGATAATTTTTCAATTTAAGAAATTTATTTTTCATAATTGTGCTGAAGTGTCAGACTGTGAAGATACATAATAAGAAAGACTACAGACCCAGAAGTCACGGAAGTGACATCATGATTTTCTCACTCCAAAAGCTAACGTGAACCGCTGAACTTACAGGGCCTTTGTGTTTTCATGCATGGATGTAGTCACACAACAGCAGGATTTACTTGTTCTTTCTGTTCCCAGCTGGTAAAAGGACCAGGGGCTGCTGGGTAAAACACTTCAGGTAAGATAATGTTACAAGGGGCGGCCATGTTGGCGTTGGTGACGCTGAGTGTGTGAGAAGAGAGATGTAGTTCACTGAGCATTTTCATGCAAAACTAAACTAAAATACAACAAAATGCGACTTCCTTGACTTCTTAACATCATTCTCTATGTGTAATTCATGGTACAGATCAACGGGAATCATTTAATTATTTGTCTTGCCATTGACTACAATTCTTATTTTTTCTGAAGTAAGTTCCCAGGGGACACATGGGAAGGCGCTGACTTTGCCTCTCTGTTTACTTATTTCGTTTCATTTGATCCCTGGTTGTCTATGGGATCAGGATCATGTTATTTGATTCCACAGACTCTCAACAGTTGAACAAGTATGGCCTAATACTACTGGATCACATAACTTTGACATGACTACACAAAAAAAAAACAGTCTGTCCGAAGGCGTTTGTTAGTTTCTGTAAAACATTGAAAATACAAAGTGTACACTTAAACTGAACTTGATTTGCTGCTGACTCTTTCCACACTTGTGCCTGAGACTCAAGTAATTAGTATTATAAAGAATCTGTTTTTACAAACTAACGTGTTGATTATCTATATGACGGCTGATTCATCCGTCAACCCCCCATATGTTGTCCCCTGGTACACAACTGGGGTGTGTTTCCACATGGTCTTCATTTGTCACCCAGTATTCTGCACCGGCCTGTTCCACAGCTTCATTAAGCTTCCTCTCACTTTTCATCTCAGATGATCTAAAGATTCTGAAAAGCGGATCTGAGAACAAAGCTCAGCAGTGTAACACTGCAACCAAACCCTGCAGACAACCGTCCTCTCTGATTCGTGGAAGTAACTAATTGCAAATTCTCAAAATACTGTTATGAAGTAGGTTTTTTTTGGGTACTTGTACTTTTAGGAGTAGATTTTCACTTTAATCTTTCCACCACTGAGACTGAACTGAAACACTCTTTGGTTTCTGGTTCTAAATGTAGTGTATTTGTCCTTTACTCAGTCTGTGGTGCTTTCAGGTCAGCAGGTCATGCAGGGCAGTAATGTCCCCTTCTTCTCTCCCAGCATCCATTACATGGACACCGCTGTTTGCGGACAAGTAAGGATGTAGGCCTCTCTTGTCCTGGCAGCCGTAGTTTCTCTCATCCCATTAGCCTCCTCTCTGCTGCTCTCTGGAGGAGCCTTGTTCTTTATTTATAATGGAAAGATGATGTCTGAAATATTTACAACAACAAGGGGAGGAGAGTGTTTCAATAAGACATGGGCTCAAACAATGGCAGAAGTTGCTCTCAGCTCTAAAGAGGAAGAAGAAGAAGATGAAGAAGTGGGTCTGTAGAGCTGCAGAAAGACAAAGTCAAAATGTCTGATGGAAAAGGATCCAGTTTAAAAGGCAACAATGGAGGATTAGGCAGAATAATCCAGAGTCCCCGGGTAGAGGAAGACGTGGTCAGGAGTAATGAAGAATAGAACAAAGCCTTTAATTTCATTGTACAGTTGAACCATTTCATTTAAATTAGTAAATTACCACAGTTGTCTTTAAATCCTTTATTCTATAAATGTCCGAATGTTGAATGTTCAGCAGCCGTTCCCAGAACCAAAAAGGAAAGAACTCAAAGTGATTCATGACAGAAATGGAGAACATCAGCACTTGTGGGGTTGTCACTTGATAAATGACTAACTTAATTATTATTTATTAATAGAAAAGCAGTTGCCATAAGATTTTGATATAGGGATGGCTCAACAATAAGGATTGCCTACTTGCCCGTGGCAGATAAAATGCCATGCTGGGCAAGTAAATCTGGCAACTAACTTCCCCGACTGGGCAGGTGGTAAAAAAGAATTTAACTATTTTGAAAATCGACTAATTGTGAAAGTAATTTTTCATGCAAAAAGGCAGAAAATGCTGTTTTTAGCCTGTCAAATATGGAGATTTCAGGCTTTTCTTCGTTTATTATCATCATATTAAAGGGATAGTTCACCCAAAAAATGAAAATTCAGTCATTATCTACTCACCCTCATGCTGATTGAAGGTCAGGTTTAGTTTTTTAGTCCACACAACACTGCCAGAGTTTTCTCAGGAAAACAGTGTTGCAATATCTTGCAAAAAAAAAAAAAGATTTTGGGCGAGCATTGTTCTGAGGCATTGAACCCTGCCAACTCTGGTTTGATTGAAACAGATCTGTAGCAGCCTGGGGAGAGACGCTCTGCAGGTTTATTTGTCCTATAATTGGACTATGTGATTATTTTTGATTGTATTAGTTATTAGTGATGTTTTCACATCATAGATGATGATGAAAGGTTTTAAATGCGAGTCTTACCAGTGAAACCTTCTGTCGGCTGAAAGAGAAAGAAGGAATCATCAAATATTTGTAATGGATGGCCAAATTGTATTCAACTGAAGAAATAAAAATAGCTGGGCAGAGCCCTGTAGTAATCTTACTGGTGGGAAATTCATGCCATACAGGTGACAGAATCCTATATGACAGTAAAATGATCCTTTCCTGAACTTTTCTGACAGCTGTAGCTGCATGAAATGTATTTTTAACGTCCGCCTGCAAAATCCAGGAGCAGAGATTGAAAGCTGAGCTGTATCGTTCCTGCTCTGTCTTCATTCCACTGGACTAAGTTATTTATAGATCATGTGTCATTGTGTGGAATCCATGTGTGAACGTGTAGTTAACACCAAAGTAGCACTCCAGGTCCTCTCTGACACTTAATTAGCAGCTAATTACATTAAAGCTATTTCAGCAGGCAGGACAGTGGATGAACACCTTAATTACACTGAACATCAGCAGACGTCTGTTGGTGTCTGTAACCCTGCTGCTGTTCTGCCCAGTGACGACACATTAGACAGATGGAAGATGACACCAGTGTCAGTACACCAGTTATAACTTATAATGCACAAATATTTAGTTGAGATGATGAGTAATTAAATATGCATTACCTATTCTTGAGAATTGGGACAAATCATTTCCTTCCTTCCAATAAAAATATTATAGGGATTTATATACATATATACCTCACTGGCCACCTTATTAGGTTTACCTTGCTGGTACCAGGTTGGAGCCCCGTTTACCTTCAGAACTGCCTTAATTCTTTGTAGCATAGATTTAACAAGGTGCTGGAAACATTCCTCAGAGATTTTGGTCCATATTGACATGACAGCATCACACAGTTGCAGATTTGTTGGCTGCACATCCATGATGTGAATCTCCTGTTCCACCACATTCCAAAAGTTCTCTGTTGGACTGAGATCTGGTGACTGTGGAGGCCACTGGAGTACAGCGAACTCACTGTCATGTTCAAGAAACCAGTTTGAGATGATTTGAGCTTTATGACATGTTGTGTTATCCTGCTGGAAGTATCCATCAGAAGATGTGGACACTGTGGTCATAAATGGATGGACGTGGTCAGCAACAATACTCAAGTAGCCTGTTGTATTTAAACTATGATCAGTTGGTACTAAGGAGCCCAAAGTGTGCCAAGAAAATCTCCCCCACACCATCACACCACCATTAGCATCCTGAACCGTTGATACAAGGCAGGATGGATCCATGCTTTCATGTTGTTTACACCAAATTCTGACGCGACCATCTGAATGTCACAGCAGAAATCAAGACTCATCAGACCAGACAACGTTTTTCCAATCTTCTATTGTCCAGTTTTGGTGAGTGTGTGTGAATTGTAGCCTCAGTTTCCTGTTCTTAGCTGACAGGAGTGACACTTGGTGTGATCTTCTGCTGCTGTAGCCAGTTGAACAGGTGTACCTAATGAAGTGGCTGTTTGCTCTGTGCCAGAAAACACCCTTGTCCAAGACAAGAATTCACAACCTCAGATGTATTAACTAACAATACCTACTGATAACATAGGAATAAAATTGTGCTTTTTTTATCATCTTTGTTTTAAAATCATTTTTTTAATGAAAATGTTTTCCCTTTAAAGTTGTGTACCAGATTTCCATCAGATTTCTACAAAAACATGATTTAATCAGGCATAAAAAGGCTGAGCTATATCCTAATCTCCCCTGTCTCACTTCCTGATTTAAAAAAGGCAGGAAAACTGCTCAATCACTGGTAATCTTTCTGTTTTCGAAAAATTCATTCAATAATATTGCTGTCAGATGTGTCTCAACCATAACATGTCAGCTCTGTAGCCCTTCTAAATAAGAGCTAAATAAGAATTATGGTTTAAAAATGTGTATTTTGAAAAATCAATCAGTGTTGATCGAGTTTTAAGTGTCTGTGTTGCATCATTGTCATGGCTTCCACTGCACTGTAGCAACAACTGGTACTCCACCAACACAGAGACATGGAGAACACTCAGAGAGAGAGAGAGCATTGTGTTTGGTGTGAGGGTGTTGTGATGACGATGTGCTGTGACAGCACTGAGCAGCCCTGTCTGAAGCTCTGAGGGCCACCCGCAGACACACACACACACACACACACACACACACACACACACACACACACACACACACACACAACCAATGAGTCAAGAGAGGAAAGGGGGAGAGAGTGAGCTGAAAGAGTGTGTTGATGAAGGCAGAACCCCACATGTCAGACTAAGTGCAGCTCAGAGAGAGGCTAGTGTTTTTTTTTAACAACTGGTTCACAGTTCTCTTTACCAACACGCAGCTTAGCATGACAGTTAACCTAACATTCAAAATCCAACCAAATCACCTCATGTACATCACAGTTTAACTTCCTGCACCACAACCGTGACACCATTTGTCTCCCAAGAACACTTTGTCGCTCTCTTTATTTATTCATCAGTCCCTCCAGGATTTCAGGGGCTTTATGGCGGATTGTTGCAGCCTAAAATGCCTGATTTCAAGGCAGCTTTTCTACAAATTGCATGAGTGCAAATTTGCATGCAAATTATAAAATAAAATGCACAGAAAGAATGTGCATAGAGCATTGATAAATGTCAGCAACAATGATAAACCTCTTCAATACCTGTGACAAAATAAAAAGCCTAAAAGTACATAAATGAATAAAAACAAAACATTGAGTTGATTCATTGAGAATGGAAAAGTGGGAAAATACAATGACTGGACAAAATTGCAAGGTTGTGCAGAATTGATGGGGATTGTCTGAATTGTAATTGTTGCGATAGCGACTTCATGGAGGGACTGATTTATTTAGCATTCGCCAAGATTCTAAGAATGGTTGCATTACTGCATAGGTTGTGCAAACTTCATGTAGGATGTTATGTGATAGTGGATATTGAGGGCTGATGTAGGGCAGGGCAATATATCAATGTTGTATTGTATCGTGATATGAGACTAGATTATATTGTGATATGACTTAAGTGTTGTCTTCTCCTGATTTTAAAGGCTGTTCTAACTGTTTAATTACCACTCTGTCATTATATCAACATTACTGATGATAATTTGTCATAAAAATCTCATTGGGTTAATATTTTTGCAAAAGTCATCCCTACAATATTGTCAAAATTTAAAGGTATTTGGTCAAACCTATTGTGATTGTTACTCATTTTTATCATCTTAGCAGCTTCTACCCCTGAGAGTATACAGCATGTAGTCAGTCACAACCTACATGATCAATAATTACCAATATCGACTGACTTAAATCAGGTTTAGGCTGATGCCAGTACTAATATCAGGGCATAAAGTCTTTTTACAGAACACGTTTTTTGCAGTGATCCCTCAAACAGGGGAGCAGGATATTTTAGAGTTTAACAATTAACTTTTAACTATTTTTAATGAATATAAATGTAAAAAACAAAACACAAAATGAACCACTGCCACAAATCTTTGCATGTAAGCACTAATTAAAATTGATCATATTTGGAGGCAGTACATTGTCACAAAATATAATATCGCGATACTCAAGTGTATCGACATTACCTTCTCACCTGAACTCTACAGGAGTGTTAGTGGAAGCCATTGCCTGACTTCTTCACAGTCTGCCATCTCTACCTTCGTGCTGTCGTATGTCTGACTCTGTGCTTGATGCACTGAGGGCGGGCGCACCATCTGCTTTGGATTTACACACTCCTGAAGCTTGAAAGCGTGTGGTTGTGCTGTGGGAACCCCCGGGCAAGCTGAGAGCACATTACATCCCTAATGACCTTCGTCTCTGGTGTTTAACAATAGTCAAGCCTGTTAGAGAGCCAAACATGTACATAACAGACATGCTCGCTACCTGGATGGAGCTCCAGGTCCATCAGTACATCCTGGGCTCTCTAACTAGATGCTTACCTGCCTCCTGACATCAGCTACTGAGCTTAAAGGGGAGCCAAGCGACTGCTGTCCTGCTGTTTTATAGGACGTATGCTATCAGCTGAATGGGTGGTGAGTGAAAAGGTCTGTCTCAGGGTATCAAGGCGAGGACTTTCAGGGGACAACCAATAGTGAGGCTTCTTAAAGGGCTCCACATGTACTCAAAGAACTGGAGTTACATCCATGCATCTATGATGTCTTTTGATGCCACTGTTTTAAGTGAACATACTTACATACTTACTGATTTACTTCCTGAGTTAGTTACTTATGTACTGACTTATTCACTTACTGAAGAAAGTAGTATAGTATATAGTTACATACTCACATAGTTACTGATTTACTTACTGATAGAGATGCACCGATTATAATTTTCTTGGCCGATTCCAATTTCTGATTTAAAAAAAAAAAAAAAAAATCTACAAACTATAACTAACAGCATTCACAAACATTTTTGCAACTCCTCTTGTAAAAATTAAATTGGATGTTCACAATAAAACACTGACTGTTAAATATTCATTTACTATTTTACATGAGATCAAGCAATCTTGTGGGATTTTGGGGGACACGATTTCACATGATCTCCTGTGGAAGCAGATAAACAAACTGGAGACTGACGTGGTGCAACAATTTGCTGTAGTAAAACTTTGCCGTGAGAAAATCAGATGCAGAAGTTAAAGGAGTCTGGATGAGAAAATGTTTGAGGAGACACATCAACACAGGTTGTTTATTCTTCATCCAGAACAGGAGGTTAGATTTTAACTGTCCCTCTGTGAACAGCAGTCTGCTGCTGGCTAACATTAGCCTGAAGAGCTACAAAGTTTACAGCTGTTCTGCAACATTGTCAGTTGCTCTGTCTCGTTGTAGACTGTCTGTCTGCTTTTTATCCTGTTCTTGGAATCTGTCGCTGATGCCAACTTCATGCAAGCATGTGTCAGAGTGTGTGTTGCTGTGATCAGCACTGTGTTGATGTCATGGTCAGTTTGTCTGCTGCGCGCATGACGTGACCATCGTGCAGAACACGTGTGTGACAATGATGGGCACAGAATCGGATTTGTGACGCTGACCAGCCGGTCACCAGTCAGGGCCGGTCACACTGGAAACCAGCCGGTTCCGGTTTCGGTCGGTGCCCCTACTTACTGATGTAGATACTGATTTGTACCTACTTATTTACTTACTGACTGACTTGCTTAGACTTACTGACATAGTTACCGACTGACTTATTTACTTACTGACTGACTAACTTAGTTACTTAGTTAATTCCTTACTTTTTTACTTCCTGACTGACTTAGTTGCTGACGTAGTTACTGACGGACTCACTTACTTAGTTACTTACTGAAATAGTTAGTCCCTCTCCTGCTCACTGACTTTGTTTCTTACACAGTGACTGTAAAGAGTGCATCAGTGTGTCCACAGCAGAGGACAGGATTTATTTCAGATTTTAGATTAGTGTGTGTCTTAGTGTGCACTTTTGATGAATGAATTATTGAGAGATGTACCTTTCACCTGAGAACAGACCATGATGTGTCATCTATTTTAAAATCTGACAGGGGATCAGCAGGGGCCTGAGGTCACAGAGCCTCCCAGTTCTCTTGTTCCAACTTTGGAAACATAAAGCACTGAGTTGTTTGTATGTTACTATCATTTCGCTGTGTGAATCATGTTAACATCAACAGATCCTGACCACATCCATTTTCAGACATTAGTGTAATTACCATAAACAGTCCGGCCCATCACAGAGGCCATTACAGCACATCCTGCACCAGCCTCCACACTGCAATTTGCTGCTGTGTGGCACAAAGTACGGTTCTGACATGATAAGGAGAACCTTATTACTGATCCTTATTCCATTTGTCATGTCCGTCTGTACGCCGACTTGTCAGCAGCATATTTTTTGCTGCCATAGCCTCGGTTCAGGTTACATAATCTCATGAAATTTCAGTAATAAATGCATAACGTGTCTTCTAGAGTGACACCTACTAAATTAGAACAAAGTGTAAAAGGAGCTTCAGCAGCATTTGACCATCTGTGAGTGTTCAGAGAGCAGGACGGTGACAGTAACACGACTCAGTGTTCCCCACTGAACGGTGTGTGGTGGTGCTGTGAGAACCGTCTGAACAGCATTAACAAACAAGCGTGTGTACAAGTATTGATGTTTTTCAGGCCGTGTATCGCTGTTATTGATGTCTCTGTTGGTAATAAATGTAGGGCATTGTCATACGACAGGTTGCATAAGTGTGGCGAGAGCCAACCAGAAAACGGATGCAGCCGTGTGTGTGATTACACGCCTCGGCTTGAGGAAATAAGTTGGAGCTTTAAAGCCTCAGAGTGAGTCCGCAGAGCCGGTTGCTCATGTGCTGCCGTGTTTTATCCAGTGGTTTCCCTCATGCTAGCCACCAGCACTGCTTCACTCTGCTGTTGATCACAGCTGATCTGTGAATAAGCATTATGCAGCTGCTAGTGTAGAGATAAGTGATATGTTAGAATTTTCCAACCGGCTGCCATCAGTCCAAAATGTGCACTTGCCTAACGTGTGCACTTGCCACTTAAGTCACTTTCAGACTTTACTACCTTGTTTTATTAATTTTCCTACATGTGCGTTTGATTTTTGCACATCTTAGCCATGGCTTTCCACAAGGATATGGAGTTGCCAGGGAGTTCTGGAGAAAAATCTGCTGATCTCTGACACATTCTAATGCTGCTATTCCATCATATATACTGATCTTAAAAGGACAGTTCACCCTCATGACCAATTTTTGGTGTGAGTTGCAGAATTTTAGAGATATCAGCTGTACAGATGACTTCCTTCTCTCAAATAAAATGGAACTAGAACAAAGAGCATACATTTGAAAAATTCCAAACCAGTGTCTCTCAGAAATCATGACCTTGTTACTCCAGATAATGGACAGACCTTGTTGTGAGCAGTTTCATGTTGGCTGATTCTTAGTAGTTCTGGTATATTCTACTGCAGAAGAGAGTTGTTCCTGTGTGTGAAACTGCTCACACCAAGGTCTGTGGTAGGGTTTAATCCTGGGAAATGGGATTCCTGGGAAATCTAATCGAGACCATTTCCCATTTCCAAGGAAATCAAATGATGGGAAACGGGGAAATTTTTTTTTTCTTTTTTAAACATAGAACATACTAAAATATATTCAGAAAAATGTAGGCTGACAGTTTACTGTCATAAAATATGCAGCCGATATGTGTGTGTGTGTGTGTGTGTGTGTGTGTGTGTGTGTGTGTGTGTGTGTGTGTGTGTGTGTGTGTGCTGGTAAAACACAATACAGCCTATTAATTAACACAAAGCACTATGATTAAAAAGCACATGCACGCTGACCTTGAGTCTGACCTTGTGAGATTGTGCCTCTATTGTAGGTAGTACAGTAACATCTTTTGGTCCATCAAATTCATTCTGCTGCAGGCTGACCACTTATGATTGCTCCAATACTGTAGTTAATACGGTAGGTAGCTCACACTCGTAGCCTCGGGTCACACCAGTGGAGCAGCCATAGAACACTGAGTTAATAGAGTTGCTTAGAAAACACCAAATGACTTGTTTTAATGAATTTTGTTAGCTTGTATAATGAAGATTTATAATATACCATTTTCATGAGGTTGTTATTCTCAGGAGACAAACTACAGATAAGAAACTTATAATAATTCTAATGTTGATGGACATAAATTGTTTTCTTCTGCTTTAATAATGATCAAAATAGTGAACAAAAAGGTCTGGAACGCATATATGCCTTATAATTCTTCTTGTTGCTTGGAATAATTTGGGGTTAGCTGAAGACATGTCTTTAAAAAAAAAAACGTTTAATTCCCAAGATTCCTGGGAAATTGTCTTCTTTTCTTACGTTTTTTTTAATGAATTTTGCCTTTAACAAACAGTGCCATTTAGCCCCATTATATTAGAGAGAAGGCAGACATCTCTACGGCTGATATCTCCAAAACTCTGCAGCTCACACCAAAGAAATCTAGATGGATAAATAGCACTACAGGCCAGAGGAATAATATGTATTTTTGATTTGTGGGTGAACTGTCCCTTTTAAGATATAGTGACTGAGCTCTAACTGTGTGTGTCTGCTGTGTGGTGTTCAGCAGGTAGTTCACAGCGCTCTGTTGATCTTCCTCTTGTCTTCAAACTGTAACACTCAGTGTTCCAGTAGATGGTGGCTTTTTTTTTTATTTCCTCTGACATGTTTGTTGTGGTCACATTCCTTCTTGTTCTTTTTATTTGTCACGGTTGCTGCAAACCAAGTGATTCACTGCCACCACCAGCTGCTGTGTGTCTTTGTGTACACCTTGTTGCTTGGAACACAGACATGTGAGTACTTGCAGGCAGCACATTTGGAATGGTGGTACCCGACCACTTCAGAAAAAGAGGCTGTATTTGTGGGTGCAGTACATTATTTTTTATTATTTTTTAACTCTTAAATGGTTTCAGTATCATGAAGGATTCAGTCAGCTGACAGGCTGTGGGAGGAGGGGCATCAAGTGAGTGAGCTTAATATCATGAAAAACACTGAGACAGAGGACGGGTCAAGCACTCAGGTCATGTGACTTCATGATTCATGACTTCACTTCACATCGAAATAAAA
Source organism: Lutjanus erythropterus (assembly GCF_056507025.1). Lineage (NCBI taxonomy): Eukaryota > Metazoa > Chordata > Actinopteri > Lutjaniformes > Lutjanidae > Lutjanus > Lutjanus erythropterus. Next base: position 37,632,866 of record NC_139326.1, on the reverse strand, counting down.
AATATGCTCATAATCTTTGTTTTAAAAATTCAAAATGACAAGCGTGCATAGACAAAAACACTGGCCATGGTGTAAATGTTATTATTGTGTCATGTGTTTGTCATGTATGTGGGGGGATTTTGTTTTAAATTGTATTTTTTTGGGATGATTTTATATTTTCGTGTTGAAAAATAATGAATTACATTGTCACATCGTTGGTAATCAGGCACTAAAATGTCTGAATCCTGGAGGAAACATTGCCCAGATAAGGGATAATCCACAAAAAATAAATAATATAAATGTTTGAAATATTGATCATTCTTTATTTTATCTTCAAATGTGTATTATTGATGAATTTATCAGTGTACACGTGACCACTGGTCAAAATGTTCACAACTTTTTCCTGTTTGTTCAGCTTCCACTGCCAATAGGATATTTTTAATGTAGGGGAATCCCAGGGAATATAGTCTAAAATAAAGAGAAATAAGATGTTTTTTTGTTGTAAATGTTAATAACTCATTGTTTATTCAAATATTACATTTGTTTACAGCATTCAAAATATATGTAAATAACTACTATTAGTTTTTTTTTTTTTACTTTTTCAAAAATTTTTATGCAAAACAACAGAGAAATAGTTGTTTCTAATTGTTTAGAAAATATTTTAAAAGTTGGCACAGAAACTATTTTAGAAAATGGGAAAATGTTAAATTTATACCCTAAATGGGCAGTTTATCTTACAGTGTGTAAATTGTAAATAAATGGTCACATTTAAAAAAAAAGGAAAAAAAAAATGTGATTTTTTTTTTTTAGCCGAGATGCATTAGAAAATGGCAATTAATAAATTTTCCAGAATATATGTGCTTGTCCATTTAAGGGTTAACTTTAGTTTTTTATATGAAACTTATTGTACATGTAAAAGTGACAGTTTTGTGTTGATGTAAAAATATTGGTTAGAGGAGCTTTAACCTTTGACATTTCAAAGCTGCTGTGATACACAAACAGTACAGTGGTTTTTGTGTGGTATTAGATAATGTTGCATGACACTCGGGTGCCCACCTGCCAGGCTCTGCATCATTCTGGGCTCAGCTCCCTGCTGCTTATTATCTAACAGTCCTACTACTCATCTAGTTGTGTTTTTTTTTACATGATGTTTACTGTCCACAGGTCAGTGGTTTGTCAAGGTTTACTGCCCTTATATAGGATTATTTTGTAAAGAGCCTGCAGGCTTGTGGACCTGCTGCTGGCTGCCCAAGGAGCTTGTTGTTTGCATGATAATGTTTAAATCAATCTGAAATTTAAAACCTTAAAAGAAATGTAACAGCTAGAGCCTTCATTCTTTTTGCTGCAGAAGGCTTCTGTCTTTTGCGTCATCAGGTTGTGCGCTTGTGATGACGTCTTTGCATGACATTACTTGCGGAGCGATGCACAGTGTTGCCTGGTGGTGGAACGAGTTACCAAACTCTAAACTCTGCAGAGTCCCTCTCAGACTTTAAGAAAAGAATAAAGACCCAGCTCTTTCATGAACACAAACAAATGTGATGTATCCTGTAACACCTACATCCTGTGAGGTTCTTTGCTTTATGGCACTTACTAATGTTGGTCTCTCCTGACTCGATCTGTGCTTGTGTTGTACCAGATGTACATCACTTTGGAAAAAAGATAAAAAGGTAAAAAGTTGTAGAAATTCTAAACAACGCGTAGTTGAGAGGAGCAGAGAAACAGGTCGATAGAGAGAGGGAATGAGAGAAATACTGTAGGATTGAGTCAGTAGGTTTGAGCTTAGGTTGTACAGATTTTATACATAATCCAGGAAATGACATCACAATAAACAAAAATACTAATGTACACATTGGGAAATAGGTGAAAATCCATCTTGTGAGGCTTTGAGTTATGCGTTTGTCTCCGCACCAAAAATGGTGCAGCCAATCAGTGCCCTAGGAGGGACTACTGGCAGCTACAGGCGTGGTTTTAGGTGTGACAACAGCGAGAAGCAACTCATCTCAAACAAACAATGGCGGCTCCTGAAGATGTTAGCGTAGATACTGTGACAGCATCAGTCACATCAGAACTGGAGAGTATTTCTTCATCAAAAGAAAAGCAAATAACGACACTGAAGGTTTTTCTCTGTGGAAAAGATGTTTTCACTCTTCTCCCAACCAGATATGGCAAGAGTTTGATTTGATTGGTCACAGTTAGCCCGTGTTAGACATGATAGACAGATGGTTCATTGACTCACTTGCCAGATGTCTTTTGAAAGTACCTGCCCTTTTCCAAACAGTTTTTACGGACGACTTCCCAGGCAAACTATCTGGTATGTCAGGTTACAAATATCCGGCCTTCAAGAATATCAGAGTTTTTTTTTTTTTTTTTACACCTTAATGTTGGTATCATCATTGGCCCCAAAAATCCAGTTTTGCTTGGGCTCTAAGATGTAAATAGTTCAAATAACTTATGGAGTTTGTTCATGTTTCCACATTTAGAGTTTTTGGGGCCAATATGTTTTATGTGTTTAGTCAAATTTGATAAAAACATTTTCCATACAATTTTAATACTTTTATCAATTATTGTGGTTTACTGACTTATGTAACCCTTTAGCTTAGGTTGGACAGATTTTAGGAATGTGGAGCATTTGAAGATACTACAAGAAATGACATCACTTTAAGCAAAAATAAAAGTGTAGACCATTTTGTGATATTTTTAGGGAGTGAAGACTAAATTCACTAGTAGTAGTAGTTAGTAGAAAGTCCTCACAAGTATGATATAACAAATCAGAGTGTGTATGAGAGTGTGTGTCAGAGTAAGTGAGTGAGCCAGAGAGTGAGAGCGGCAGAGGAAAAGCAGCAGGATAGCGTGCAGAGTGACAGACAGAGGGGAGGAGGGAGGACGGGCAGAGAGGGAGCTCTGTGAGGGGCAGTTCTCGAGCCCGGCTCTCCCTTTGAACCTGTGGATCCTGCTCCTACCTGGCCATGTCATCCGGCCTGCGCAGGAAGTGGCGGAGCGCGGTGCGGGCGCTCAGGACTCTCCGCGGGACGGGAGCAGGAGGAGGAGGAGGTGGAGGCGGCGCTGTGAGTCTGCTGTTATTTTTAGTCTCTCCTCCCTCCTGGGGCTAGGCTAATCCGCCGCTGCACAGGCTTATCCAGATTGGAGGTAGGACACCGAGGCAGGAAGGTTAAGTGCTTGCTCCTGTGGGAAGCCTACTTTGGTTGCGATGCCGTGTAAACTGCCCAAACTGAGTCAGACCATGCCAGAGCGGGATCGCGCTAGTCAGGGCTGTGGGTTTGACGCCGTGGCCGCTCTGAGGACGCTCCTCCGCTCACCATGAGTCTGGAGCGGCTGCCCACCGGCTGCTGCGTCGGCTACCCCGGCTGGCATCGCTGCTGGCAGGCCGAGACGGGCAAGATTGGGGCCTCAGATGGCTGCAGGGAAGGGGGAGGCAGCGGCAGCCGTGATGGGGGGGCCAGGATCCAGCTGAGGGGGCTGGACACTGAACAGCTGAAAGGCAGCCTGGTGGTCCTCTACGCACCTGCTGGGAACTCCTGCCTGCTCAGATTGGTGGGACACGCATGCATGGACGGATGAATGGATAGATAGTGGAGAGCAGAGTGTGCTGTGTTAGATATCAGGGTGTCTTCTGATTTATTTATTAACTGTAACAGAGGATTTAAGGAAAGTTTTATGGCTGAATATTCAGTTTCAGATGCTGTTTTCTGGCATGAAATTTAGGGCTGCAACTAAAAATTATTTTCATTGCTGATTAATCTGCTGATCATTTTCTCATTTAATCAATTATCTAATCCTGTGACAGTCTTATCACTTGAAAAAAACGTGTTTTGATCAATTTGTCAATTTTTTTTTTTTTTTTATCAGTTATTTGGTCCATAAATGATTGTTGTTTCCCAAAGACGACGTCCTCAGACACCAGAAAATTTTCACATTTAAGAAGCTAGACTTTTCAATTTTCAAACCAGTTAATAATCAAAGTAGATGGCAGTTAATTTAGTAATCGATTAATAATCAGTTACTTCATTAATTGTTGCAGCTTCAATGGAATTGATCCAAAACTCTAAAGATTTTTCTGAAGAAGTCTTGACTTGTGACTCAGTCAGCCATGTAACTGATTCCTCTCACTTGGCAATGTTTTGCTGATTTGAAATAATATTCCTTAGTTGTACAGATGTAGCTGTAGTAGATATTTTGACATCATACTGTACATATATTGCATACATATTTGCGATGCTTTCAGCTATTAATACTTTTTTTTGAATATTTGGGGTGGAACAGTACAAAAGCTTCATGGTTTGGTATGTAGCTCCGTTTTAGGTACGGTACGTTTTCAGTACAGCAGGTAAAACAAAAATACAGAGAAAATAGCATATTTGGTATTTCTTAAAAAAAAACAAACATCCAACAGCGTCTCATTGTCTCTAATTCTTACTGTAACAGTTAAGGTACTCGAATATCATCATAGATATATCTGTTATAGATTTGGACCTATAACTGACTTATTCTCAATAAAAGAATAAATAATGAACAAAGCTAAATGCTGATAATGTTTTATTATAAGAATCTGACCTGTTATTAGTTCCTTAACAGTTTATTCTCATTCATAAAGTGCAGCTCAACAGACCCACAACATGACTGATAATATTCTGAAATCCTGTACTCTTTAGAGGTGTGGTCACATTAAATTTAACTATTAAATATTTATAGCTTGATGGAGAAACAGCTCAAAGACGCAGCACCATGAGATGATGTTATGCAGCTATGCTTTTTGTGTTATTCTTTTAATGGGTTGTCTCTGTGGTTTTAGATTGTGTGTTGTGTTTTCATTTTGTTGCTCTGCCAGCCACTAAACTTAAGCTAATCTCTCTATCAGTCGAGCACATGCTGTATTTCTTAAAAAAAGTTTATTTTCTTGCTGTTCTTCAGTGTAATTTGGCTTTAAAATTAAACAAATTAGTTATAAAAAGATCCTCATAATGCAAATCTGGATCTGCTCGGACTGGGCAGTATTATGAAATGAGCCTGGATATCACTGGTATCATTATGACATGACAAAAGTCCTGGTTTTCAAGGCTGCATTACAGTAAAGCAATGTCCTTTTCTCAATTTCTGAACTCGTTCTAGCCGTTCTTTTATTTGCTTTTACCCCACTTAGTCATTTTATCCACATTACTGATGATTATTCATCAAAAATCTCACAGTCTTAAGATTTGTGAAATTGGCACAATATCAATATTGAGGCATTTGATCAAAAATACTGTAATGTTTGATTTTGTCCACAATTCCCAGCCATAGCACCTGTAATCCAGCAGGTCATACAGTTTATTCAACATAGTAAAGCTGTCATGGTTTTGACATTTTCATCTACCTGCAGATCGCTTTAGCCGACTGTGGTGCCAAGTGAGAAAACTGTGAACTTGATGAACTATTGATGAGTGTTGCTGACTAGGCCAACTTGCCACCGGCTGTCAGTGGTACCTGTACAGTTAGTCTGCATGCCACTGTGATGGATCTGCGCCTGTGTGTGTGTGTGTGTGTGTGTGTGTGTGTGTGTGTGTGTGTGTGTGTGTGTGTGTGTGCGTGTGTGTGTGTGTGTGTGTGTGATATGAAAGAGGCAGTGGAGCACAGGGGACTCTGACACGGAGCGATGCTCAGTGATGCTTACATCAGTTGGTGGCATTTAACTGTGTGCTTTGACAGCAGAGGGTGAGAGCTATGTGTGTGTGTGTGTGTGTGTGTTCGTGTGTGTGGAGGACATGGATTTGCAAGTGGCAGTGGACAAGGACAACTGATTTAAGTTGTTTCCCAAATCAGCCCATTGATGAAAATTGATGAAAAGCCTAAATAAATAAAAAGTTTCACTGACTGTGAAACTTAGTAACAGTCAGGACTCCCATGTACAATACCTCTGTGTTGGGTGTTGTGTTGCTCTTGTGCGTGTGTGATCATCAGTCACTTAGGCAAGTGCCCCAGATCAACATGTGTTTACGTCCAAGTGACAAAGTCCTCTCATGGCCGTAGTAATTATGATGGGAGCAGTGATAAACAGATTAATTGGTTGGTTGATTAATCAAGCCGATTATCTGGCATTATGAGATAATCAGCATTGGCCCATGTCTGTGCTCATGAGGCCAATAAACAGAACATGGGTGCGGGCACATCTTTGGATGTGTGGCTGCTGTGGAGGAATGTCAGCGCTCTCCTTGTGACTTTTGGGAAAGTGGTGAAAAAGTTAGTTTGACATTGACTTTTCTAAATGGCAACATGTTGACGCGCCAGATGGTTTGTTACATGGAACCATCTGTGAAGTCGTCAGAGCTTTTGAAACTTTTTGGAAAAGGGCAGGTACTTTCAACAAAACACTTGGCAGCTGATTGGATGAAGTATCTGTCTATCAGGTCAAACTCTCACTGAAGCCATGCAGTGCACTTTCTGTTAAAGGTGAAATATGTGTCAGAATAATAATTTGTATATAATAGTAGTTAAATATCGTGGTGCTGCAGAGATCTCCTGACCTACATATCATATTCTACAGACTTATGAAAACATCTTTTCTTGGTTCAGATCCTCACAAATATCACACAATAATCATTTTAAATGTTTTTCAATCAAATAAGAATTAAGATGTAAAAATGATCCTTTCTTCAATACTGGAACTCACATCACACTCACACAAACATTTAATATTGTTAAAAAAAAATTCATATTGCAATTGTGGTGATCAAAATGATCATAGTTTTCATTATTATTGTGGTATTGTTCAAATACACTGAAAAAAAACCTGATACACATGCTCAAATATTTTTTATATAAAGTTTTATTTTAATTTGAAATGGCATGTCACAAACCCATGTTGCTGCTGCGCCTGCATCTGAAAGACTGTTGGTTGATACTGGACAATTATCGTTTTATCCCTAATCCCTATTGACTAGTGTTAAATATATTTTATAATGCGTGCAAAATGCAGTTGAATGATATCACTTTTTATATTTTGTTAGTCCATAAAAACTTAATCTAACACAACATGTTCCTGGCATGAAATTATGGAATTACACGACTGGTCTTTGTTTTGATATTGGCAGTGTATATTGACCATTCAAAACCTGATATCGGTCGACCACTTGGCTGAAATGTCAAAATAATAGTTGAAAACAGTTGAAAATGATAAAGCGAACTAGAGTGAGACCAGGAGCAGCACCCAGCAGCATGCTGTCTGGAGCAGGGTCCAGTGAATCCTGGACCTTCAGGTTTGGAAGCAGCTGTTTCTGAACAACGAGCCGCTGATGAAGAAACTAGTTTCCTCTCAAAGTCTCACTTGAAGCTCTTACAGTTTTAAACTGTGAGTTGCAGCATGATGATGAAATTCGTGTATAAACACTGTTTTAATGAAGGGAGTAAGTAGAAAAAACTGAATTTCAGCCCTGTGTTTCAGTGACAGTGTAAGAGTGCCAGGGAGTGCACTCAGACTAAAACAGGAAACCAAAATAGTAAAGCATGATATTAAAATGCCATTACATGACATTTTAGGCAGTCAAAAATAAAAAGCACTGTAGTGCTGCTGCTGCGTGTGTCAGTTGGAGGAAGCAGCAGCTGGATAGAATAAACCGCCCACATCCAGATGCTGCAGTCTTGGCTTTACACTTTTCTATGCTGTCAGGAAACCGGTCTTTGAATATGATAATCATGCTGTCATGAAAATGTACAGTAAGTATCCTAGTTTCTGTTATTTAAAGAGTAACTTAAAAACAGCTGAAAACTCTGACATCTCTGGCATTACTGTTAAAGGTATAATCTGCAACATTTTCCTGAAAAAAATCCAATATATATAGACTCATATTACGTAATCCCTTTTAATCATCACTTATGACACAGTAAAAGTGTGTGTGGCGGTGTCCGTGTCTGCAGAGACCCTGCCGTCCGAAGGAAGGAAGGAAGGTGTGATCACAACAATTCGCGCAAATTCAACCGACCCCTGTGAATTCGGCGCAACCTCGCAATTTTGCTCAAACTACGCAACTTTTCCACGAATTTGACCAACCATCGTTGTTTCCTGCGAGTTCCACCAACATAGCAGTCGTGCATGTCCATGAACCAACTCAGTGTTTTGTTTTATTATGTACTATTTTATTGCATTCATATGTATACGTATATATACATATGAAAAGTACACAGTTCTTATGTATCACTTTTATTTTATAATTTTGTGCTGTTTTGACTGAGTTTGAGCTCCTCCTTGTGGAATATCCCCCAGATGCACTTCTTCATCTACAAATAAAGCAGATGTTGTTCTGGTTTTTGTACTCGTTAGCCTTTTTGGTAAGGCTATTTAGAACACTCAGAATAGAGTGTGGGAGTGAGGGACTGGATAATCACTGAGTGGGTGTGTGTTAAGCCATTTGAAGGCAGGACATGGAGGCAAAGAACCACCTACAGGTTGATTATCCTGCTGAATACCATGGTCATTTACCAACACTATGATATAAAGCGTTCACAGATTTTTTTTTGGTGAAAGGTCTGTGCTCAGCGAGATCTTACTGTCATCATAACATTGAATAATTCTAGTTCCTGTTACAACCACACTCAGCTGGCTTGCTACATTTGATAAGTAACATGGCTTCCTAACTAGAAGTGATGCAAGTGAATAACTGTCCACATGTATGAGCACTTGAGGCTCCTCCCTCTGTAGATGAGCAAATTGTCTGAGTTATTTATTCATAACTAACATTATTTTCTTACATCAGCCTTGTTATATAGTTGGAGGACAGTTTACTTACTTCCTCTTACTTACTTACTCCCAGAAGTTCCCTTTTTTCCTTCCAAACCCCGTCCTTTTTGAGGATATTCTTATAAAAAAGGCTGCTGTGGATCATATAAAAGGTACCACTTCTTCTCAACCTCATTAACTAGTCTCTTGTCCTCCCTTTGACTGCTTTGATGAAGGGAAACAGAAATGTCGAGGACGTCACATGAACCAGATAAAACAAGTTGGAGGTGCGTGAAACTTTGCTGAAAATAGAGCCAGGGCAAGCAATTTTTTTTCAAGAAAGCAACACGTTGCTCAGTTCTCGGATCAGGACGTCCTCATTTAGGAAAACTGAACCAATCAGCCGATGGCTCGCCCGCTCATTCACATCGCCTCCAGTTAGGAGGTGTGCACTTTGACAGCTGTGCTTTTTAATGAATTTCAAACGGTGATTAACGCATATCTGCCGGCCAGTCAGAAAAGAGTATTCGCCAAGACCATGGTCTAATATACAGTAGAAATAACATGTGTGAATTCTAGTTGAAGTTGGACTTTCCATTAAATGCAGCACAGAGCCACTTGCATGTTTATTTTCTGAGAGACTTGAACACTTTTTAACTGAGAAGCTCTAACAATGATGTGATCGTGCCAAACTCTTCACACTATGGACTCTGGGAAACTTTAATGGACACTGTTTTCTGATATTTTATAAACTATGTAATTAATTGAAGAAATAATCATTAGTTGCCACAGTAATATTAACTGAGTAGGCGTACTCCTGCGTGCCTCAGTAGAGAACACACTGCAGCATTAACCCATTAGAGAGTGGTTCACTGATAATAAAAACTTTGTGTGCGTGTTTGTTGGCAATAAAACGTTATTATTGCTTGTGTGTGTGTGTGTGTGTGTTTGCTGCCTGCCTATCTTGCCTTAAATCACAGCGGTGTGGCATCACTCTGAGGGAAGGGTTTTTGGGTCAGGGCTCATGGGACACTCGAAGTGAGAAGTCCCACAGTAAGTGCAGCAGAAGTTACCCAACTCAGTAAACACGCATATAAAGAGCAAAAATGGGTCTAAAGGTTGCACAAAAATATAATTTGAGTAGGAATGCACCATTATACATGTTAGAAAATAGTTGCTGGAAACGTGAAAAGACTGAGAACTATGTAGCACTGAATTGTGGAGTTAGACCGTTCGTTATTTCTGTGTTCAGGATTTTTTTAGGCAGAGCTGAAACATGACTCAGTGATTTGCCGGAGCCATGTTCCACCAACACTATATAAGCCCCACAAAAAGACACACGAACGACACCGCCTCACCCTCCCCTCACCCTCCCTAACAGTCAGTTACAAACCCTCAGCGACTCTCTCAGTCCGAATCAGCCCTTGCAGCTCACTTCAGTTCCAACAACCTGACACAGAAGAAAAAAATACCATCCCATCACTGTCCTCTGGCTCTGGTAGTTGAAACATTTCTGGACATGTCCAATAAAGCTGCTACACTGAGTGTCCACGTTTCAGGTTGTTTTCAGGTAGAGTTTGACACTGAGACAGCAGAGCGGACACACCCCCAGCGTATCAGAGCAGAGAAAACTGCTAATTTTTTCATGATTTTGAGACCAAATTTTATATACTTAGAGATTTTTTTAATCATTCAGATTTTGCTGCATGGTTAATAACACGTTTCTGTGGTGTGACAAACACACATCGTAGCAACAGTGTTTCCCTGCCTTCTTTCACCTTTGACCACAGGCAGCATCACTGCTGTTTAGGGTTGGGTGTGGTCAGAAGTCACTTTTGCTGAACCTGTAACTGCATCTAACAATGACGCCAGTGTTTTCAGCTGCTTTTAAGTTACTCTTTCAATAACAGAAACTAGAATACTTACTGTATGTTTTTATGATTCAGTTTATTCTGAAATAGGTTTTCTGATAACATAGAAAAGTTTAAATCTATGCACACCACATGTACTTGTGAGACTTTTGGAAAAGTATTAAGTAGCACCTGTACACTGACCACAAACTAGAACTTTAATCAGGCCTGAAAAGTTGAGCCCAAAAAGACCTGAAGAAATTCAGTTGAACCCATACCCGATTACAGCCCAACATTTTTCTTAACGAGCTTCCCTCTGTGTACCAAACAGAGGGAGTTGGCAGTGAACAGGGACAATACTTGGGTGTATTTGAATTCGTGACAACAAAATTTTGGGAGAAAAATGAAAAAGAAACAAAAGAATCAACAAAAAACAAACAAAAAAACGACTAGCCCAAACCTGATGTAAGCCCATGAAATATGTGAAAATGCGTCCCGACCCAACCCAAACCCATCAGGTCCTTTTGGGTTCGGGCAGGGATCTCAAGCTCTACTCCAAACCACACATTTTCAAAGCTTTAACAATTCATGTAGTATCCAATCATTGTAGTTTACAACACAGCAACGCCGACATGGTCCCCCACTGTCTCTCACTCGCGGCTCTTGTTAGAAGCAGCTGAAGTTGAGCAGAGCTGCCTGTCTCCATCAGTGTCATCAGGGCTCGGCGCACACATCACTTATTAGGTGTGTGTGTGTTTGTGTGTGTGAGCGCAATGAGGTGGAAATGGATGAGGGCAGATGTCTGCTGGAATAGTTGTCCAATTAAAATTATACACCAGGCAGGCAGGCAGACAGAGAGACAGACAGACAGGACAACATGCAGGCTGTTATTGACATGATACTGACTGTTCTCTCACAGAGGTCAGCTCTCACACCCACACACGCCCTTTTCCCCTAGTGTATGTGTGTGTGTGTTAATCTCCTTTCCGCCTCAGCCCCCAGTGATCTATTTCTTCTTAATGCACACAGATTTGTCTGATGTGTATGTTTTTTGCAACATTTGTGCGTTTAGTCTCACAGCGTATATCATCATATCACACAAAAAGTTTATAAATTAGTGGATAATTCCTTACAAATCGTTCTGCCTGAATGAATTTTGTAGCTGGTGTTGAATTTCAGTGTTTGCTAACCCTGTTGTGTTTGTGTTCTCTACAGAGCTCAGGGATGGAAGAGATGGTCTGGGAGCAGTACACAGTCACTCTGCAACGGGTGAGTTCATCACTTATTGTGTTACTAAAACAGGAGACATCACCCATCTGTCTGTTCATCAACCTGAAGCATCTGAAGATCAAAAACTGAATTTGTCAATCCCCCAAATCTGACAACATAATCCTGGTGATGAAGCAGAAATCTGATCTTGAACATGATAAAGCGTGAAAGACCCCCTCCAGTGAAAGTCATGTTTTTAAGCTTGTGAATATGTCCATGTGGTGTTTGTCATGCGTTACATGACACCTTGGAGAGGGTGGGGCCTATTTGTATACTCAGGAATCCTTGAATACTAAATGAAGAACAGGTATAGAGCTATATGCAAGCCATTTTAATAAGGTATTTGAACTTACTTAGCAAAAAAACCCCATCAATTTATTAGTTCTTACAGAGCAGTTTATAATGTTTAAAACATGACTGGATTGACTTTAAAATCTGCATTACTTTTTTGAGTAAAAATTGTATCCACTTTAGTCAAGTATCAGTAGTCTGTAAGTCTACTGTGTAAGAATTTTCAGTTCTTAGTACCTTATTTTAACAATATGCTGGAGGAGGAAGGTCGTAACTTGGCAATACAGAGAGCAGGAAGGAGATAAACCTCTGTGGTGAAACCTGCTGCCCCTGAAGTTGGAGTGCACCTGTATTCTAACCGTTACAGTAAACACATTGAAATGGAGAGCTGACAGCGAGGGCTCCTGATGTTATTCTGTCAGGTTTCTCACTGTATAAAATGTTTGAGGATGAAAGTCTTACGATGCACATTATAGGATACACGTGATGACATCCGGTTTTCAAAATAAGGTTTTAACACAGGTTATGTCCAAAATACATAATGGAATGAATTGCATTAACCAGTGCCTGTGTCTTTTGTAGGTTAAAAAAATCCATAATATTGTGAGGGAAATGACTTTACTCTTCAATTTTGGGTTGCTGGTCTGTCCAGTTCAAAATCAGTCACTTTTACTTTATCAATTTAGATTATTTCCAAAATAAAACTACATTGGTATCTTGAAAAGGCTTCCCTTCTGAAATTTGAGGTGTTGTAAAAACGCATTGTTCCATTGTTTCTGACAGTGACTAATATATGTGGGTTCAGGACAACTATACGTACAGACACAAAAATCTAGCATATTTTTATGGTAGCAATCATTTTCTTAGGAATAAAATGTAAGAGATATACAATACAATAAAATAAAATGCAATATTGTAGTAGACAGGTGTACAAAAACGGTAAAATAAATAAACTGTAACATTAAGTAGGCTGCCTCATCGTTGCTGGTCGTGTCATCAGCAAATTTGTTGGAGCTGTTGGTGACCACACAATAGTATGTGAACAGGGTTTCCAGGAGAGGACCGAGCACGCAGCCCTGAGGGACGCCGGTGTTGAGAGTCAAGGTGAAGGATCTGGTGGTGCCTATCTGCACAGGGTCTTGATCCCAGATCTCTGAACATGATGATGTACAGACTGCAACAGTGAAGACTGATAGTGTCTGTGAATACATCCGATAATTGACCTGCACATACCTTGAGAGCTCGCCCAGCGATACCATCAGGTCCGGGTGCCTTACATGGATCTTTTTGAAGGATCTGCCCTGGTTATTACAGACAGGCAGGTGTCTTGGGTCTTTTTGAACTCATCACTAGGGAGTGTTACGTGCCACAGTGTCTGTGTGGTGCTTTGCTCTCCTGTGCCCAGGTTCTGCCCCTGTGTTTTCATTTAGTAGGTTAAGTTAACCCTTTTGTTATTTAATTTGTTAACTTAATTTCACACTTCATTTGGTTATAAAAGAACCTTTGTTTACACCTTTGTCTCAGTTCTCCTTGCTTCCTTTTTCTCCCGGTTAAATTTATTTAATGTTACACCCCTCATCCCCTAGCCCAACTTGGAGGTTGTAACATTTTGGTTGGCTCGTCCGGGATCACTGAAAAAGGAATAGGAAACTGTTACATTGTGTAGGCAAGTTTTCTTTGTGTTGAGGTTGTCTGTTTACTGTCATGGTAAGTGTTAGTGCTTCAACGTCAAACCATTGTCTAGCCTTTGTGTATTTGGTGTGTACAACTTCCTCAGATAGTCAGGTGAGTGTCCAGCGAAGCTGCCTGTTAGCTTTTCCATTGGGCACTCTTTTGTTATTTTGCCTTTTTTATTTTCGGAGCTAATCCTGGGCGGGGATGAATTTCTCAGACAGGGCAGGCTATTCAGGGTTTCGACCACTGAAGTTAAGCCTGTAAGTCGCCTCGAGCCCGACAAGCTCCAGAAGATAGGTAGGTAAAGTTTTTGTTAGGCAGGATCTGGGGAAAGTTGTGTGGCTAGTGTTTTTTTTTTTTTTGTTTTTTGTCCTCAAATCATCTAAGTACTGCTGGTTTACTTCTTGTAGTTCTTAGTTCAGACAAATAGTTCTTAGTCCAGAATAGGGTGGGGCAGATGGATGATACCATCATCCATCATGATGGATAGAACATATACCTTTCCTTGGTGCTAAAGCAGTGACATGCTGGGTCTGATTGGTTGGATCAGTGCTGAATGGTCCGTGTCATTGGTCTGTCCTGTTTTAGTTTCTGCCTATAGGCAGTCAGAAACACAACTGAGATGTTGTCAGATTTACTGAAGGGGGGGTGAGGGAGGGCCTTCTATCCTTCCTGGAGGGGAGTGTAAAAATAATTGAGAGCGTTAGCTCTGTGGGCAGGACGTTGATATCTTGGCAGGACTTCCCTCAGGTCAGCATTGTTAAAATCCCTGGCCAAAATAAAAGCAGCCCAGCCGTGAGGTTTCAGTCCTGTCAATAACTCCATACAGCTAATGACACCTTTATGACAGGTCCAAATGGTACCACTTTTGTTGAGGGCAAGGACACTGTTATGAAAGCATTTGACAGTGTAGTAACACTTAATGACATCTTTATGACAAGTCCAAATGGTACCACTTTAGTTAAGGTCAAGGGAATTATTCATGACACTGTTATAAAAACATTTGGAAGTGTAATAACACTTAATTACATTACATTAGTCCAAAATATATCACTGAGATTAAGGAAAATATCCATGACCAAATTATAAAACTACCACCTTTTTCTTTCAGTTTGATAATGTCGAGTTGTCATAACAAAGACATCTCAAACAATGTCAGCTTTGCATTTAAAATTACATAACTGACCTAATGTCACTTAATGACAACAGACAAATGACAAAGACTCTTTTATGTTTGTGACAGCTGCCATGTCAGGCTTATGTATGCTTTGAAAACTGTATGTCACAGTTCAGTTTCTGACTGGACCAGGGCTTTTCTGTCTGCATTGCTCTGGCTTCCCCCACCATCAAAAACATGTATGCTGGGTCAGTTTCCCTGTCAGAGCTCTCGACCAAGGTGCTTGACCCCGGGTCCAGCACCTAATATTGGAAAAAAGGTGCAACTCCACATGCTATATGTATTGATCTATTTAAGATTTTACAACTCCTCCTTAAAACCGCCCTTGTCCCCTCTTCTGGCTGCTGGCCCCTCCTACTATAACGCAGTTGAAGTTTCACCTAACTTTTCTTTACATGACTATTGGCTTCAGCTTAGTCATTCAAGACTTCCGGTTGTGCTGGGGAAGTATGAAATGGCATGTTTTTGCAGGACCTGGTTAGCACAAGTTGTTTATTTTTTGGCAAACTTTTTAAAAAGACACGTTGAAAAAGTCATTTGTTGAAATGTCACTTATAAGCTTATATTTGTTGATTTTTCCTGATGGATGCATTTCCATCAGAAATTTAATATTTTTTTATTTTCACAGTTTCTGGCTGTAGTAAATGGTGTAATTTAGGCATTTTTTTCTAATCTTTTTATTGGGTTTTCAAGGTTTTTGAAGACTTGCAGACAGTTCGAGTTGAAACAGGGCATTTTTTCCAAACAACAAACCCCTTTTCTTGTAGAGTCTATGAGGGAAAACATAAGTTTCTCAAGAACGGGCAGGGTTTGTGCTTCCATCTCAACAGAATTAAGCATGTGGCCAACAAAGCTGTGAAAGCCCTGTGCGGCAGCAGGGAGGCAAGTCTCAGCTGGGACACCAAAGATGGCCGATAGAGCATTAGGAGTAATGACCACACCATAAGCCTGGCTAATTGTTTCGAATATGTCTGACCAGAAATCTGTTGATCTGGGACAAGACCAGAACATATGGATGTGATTAGCAGGGGATTGTTGGCACCGGTTACAGGCATCAATGAGGCTAGGAAATATCTTGGCCAGCATGGCATTAGTATATTGGATTCTGTATAGGATTTTGCGTTGGATTAGTCCATGAAGAATGGATCAGATCTAGAATATGATTCCACTATGTGTCAGATAAATCTATCCTCAGGCATGTTTGACCTGGGCGTGAGTCCATGAACCCACAAATAACTGAGATACCTTCTTCTCCTCTGATTAGGATCCATATTCTGCAATTTTCTTTAGACTTTTTTCAGGTTAAGACTTTCATACTGCAACACTTATATTTGGAACATAAGAAAACTGACAGAACGAAGCAGGGCAAGCCCTCCTTGTGAGCTCGCTCTGGGCTGTTTCACTGCATTTTCCGCAAAGGTCAGAATGTGGGTGCAAATGATAATTGCAATGGCATCAAAAAACTTTTCTTTAAAAAGAGGCACTCGTCAGGGTTGTCTGCTATCACGAGTACAGTCAGTTTATACTTCATCCTCCAAACCCTCCATCTAATGTATCTAATGAATCGCTAGAATAAGATGTGAGGCCACTCCATCAGCTGAGCCAAGTCTCAATCAACTGGGAGATCTGGTTTTAAATTTACATCTCAATCAATAAAATATTTAAGAATCCACATTTAATCACATAAAAACGAAACACTAAAAAGAATTTTTACTCTTCAATTTACAGACCATTAAATCTGTCCTCTGATGATGGAATAAATTACCATTATCTCTTCTAGTCCGTGTTTCAACAGTGCACATGAACATTATTCTAAAAATAGACCTGCCCTGACCCCAGCTAACACACCCCTGGGCTGCTCAGCTACTTACATTCACATCAGTGACCCTGAACCCTCTTACAAATTATCTTTATTCATTATGTGAAACCAGCAAATAGCATTTAGAGTGAAATTACTCTTTTTTTTTTATCAACATAGTACTGAGAACACATTCTGCAAAATGTTCACTGGCTCTGGATTTTTATGGCAACCACACACCTCCCCCACCTCCTGATGACTTCTGTGCTGTACAAGGACGCAACACCTCATAAAATGGAAAAAACAAAAACATTACCAGTGTGAATAATCCCAGCAGCAACCTTGTTTCCTCTAAAAGTGAAGCCATTTATCGGTTCATAAGGGTCATTTTAAGGAGAGGATTGACAGTGAAAACACAGACAGGAAGTGAATGACACTACTTAAAACTTTCACCCCAGTTTGGCTCAGTTTTTCCGTGATTCACCTTCTGAATGAATTTACCGTATGCCCTCGTTGATTTTCTTCTTCTGCAGGACTCTAAGATGGGTTTTGGCATTGCTGTGTCAGGTGGGCGTGACAACCCCAACGTGGACAACGGTGAGACGTCAATCATCGTGTCAGACGTGCTGCAGGGAGGACCGGCAGATGGATTACTCTTGTAAGTCTGTCAAGAAGTCTCCAAAATCCTCCTCAATGGAAAATGCTTCACTCGAGCTCCCTGCTGTGTACTGGTTAATCTGTCAAACTCACGACCTCACCTCGACTGCAGCGACTGCTGCTGCTACTACTACTACTACTACTACTACTACTACTACTACTACTACTACTACTACGACTGTACTTAACTCTCATTTTAGTGAAGATGCTTAAAGCTGAGTTAGCATGGGTCTTAGAGTTCTGCAAAATAACTGAGGGCTTCAAGAACACAAAGATAACTATAAATGTAAAGCTTTTTGTACAAAAGTTCCAAAGTACACTAACCTCACGAACCCCAAAATTATACACTCTTCATTAAGGGTTTGTCAAGGGGTTTTTGTACCATTATATAATTGGGTTATTGGTAAAAGCCCCTGGGTGGGTTCTAGATACTGTAAAACCCTTGGAATATGAAAAGGTCCTCTGTAGGACGCCTTCAGTGTGTTCAAGGAAACCCCTATAAAAACTATTAAAAGTTCTCTGTAGAACCCTCTAAGTATGTTCTTGATAAAACCCTTGGAATATAAGAAAGTTCTCAGTTGAAGCCCCTCAATTTGTTTCTACAATCAAGTTCAGTGGAATTAACACACATATTTGTGAAACTGATGACTTTATGATTTTAAATTTTTCTTTCATAATTATTTTATCTCATTTGTGTGTATCTTTTTTTGTCCAGTGAGAACGATCGTGTCATTCAGGTCAACTCCATCCCCATGGACAACGTGCCTCATTCCTTTGCCGTGCAGTCCCTCCGTAAATGTGGCAAAGTGGCCAAAATAGTGAGTATGATGAATACACAAGGAAGACACAGAGAGTCCCTCTGCAGAGTTAAGGTGATGTTTGGAAATAGCCTGCTGGTAAAATCATGGTTTGCAGTTTGGGAACTAATAAAACAATTAAAATTTAACCTGAGAAATATGACCATAGATCGCCAGTTAGCCCTAATGTGTTTTAAATGAAAATGAAACAGTTGTGCATGTATTTGTACACTCTGTGGGTCTGTCCATGGTTAATGTCCCCTGTGGACATCCGGTTTCTGGTCTGTAAGGTATTGAGTATCAAACCGGTATTGGTTTAGTTTCAAGTATCCTTTTGGTATTAAGTAATGTTATACTTGGTATTGGTATCAAAGTCAACACCAACAATGACATAAATAAATGGAACAAAACTGTAAAATTTACATGTTGCTGGTTATTCACATCAAGTGCAACATGACTTTGTGAATAAAAAATGCACTGTGGCAAAACAGATGGTATCAGCATCAGTGAGAATGACCTGATGCTCCTTTTATACAAAAATAAAAAGAAGAAAAAATAACAAACCTCAATCTGTTCTTCCTCAAAAGTGGAGTCATGCAGTTGGAAGTTTAAACAAAGATGTTTCTGGTAGACTGTTGAGATTTTTCCCTGCTTTTATCATATGAAACATAGTTTTGTGAAACAATCGATCCGCCATTAATTGACTGGTCAGATGTCAGAACCAAAACTTTGGTCTGACAAAATAAAAGTCGCAGTATGCCTCAGCAAAATTCCGTTGTTGATGTGAAAGCAGTGGCTGTGTACAGGTTCAAAAAATATTATCAACATGCAAATTAAGTGCAAAAATGCATCTGGTCTGCAAAGCCTTAAAATACACAGCGGCTGCCTTTCTCAAACACCACAGAGATGAGGGGATGGATTTGCACTAACTCATTGTTCTGAAAGCCATCAAAAAAATCACTTTACTGTAAAAGATTTTCTGCAGTGGGAACTTAAACTTGGTTTAAACACAAGTTAAAGAAAAAGTTTGGAGGATTCCAAAACTTGAAATAATTAAATTTCCTTGACAAGATTGTTGGGTGTTGTTGTGGTGGGACAACGTGTCGAAGCTCTGACTGCTGAGAGTCAGAAGTGACAGAGCAGCTAAAAGTCTGCGGCAGCTCACTGAGTCATCATCGCTGCAGCTCTGCAACACAACAAACACTACAGAGACACGGAGGGAGATGACACACCTTCAGCACCAAACAACACTCTGTCTGTGCGTGTCATTGTGTGTGTCAAGCATGCGTCTGTGTGTGTCGTGTGACTGTGGTCAGCGCTATGATGCTGTGACCCACTGTACACCCCGACAGACACACACCCCCACACACAAACAAACCCAATGTGCTAACGCAGGGTGATAATGACTCATTTAGGTGTTGCACACACAAATACGAATGAAATGTTTAAAGCCTGTGAGGCAGAGTCTGTAAGAGTTCAGTCATTATAAAGTCATTCATCTTTCCCGCAGTGTCACACAGATTATTTTAGTATTTCATTTGGAGTAGAGCAGATTTCATACGAGGATGACGAAGTCTGTCAGCAGGAACATGACAGGGAGTTGATGTGTCACGTATCTGTGGCTTTTGTCGTAACAGTAATGGTGTTGTGCTCATGTATATGTGCAACGTACAATGTTTTTAATCAACTTATTTACATTATGTGTAGATAGTCAGCAGTCACACATTTTTCGATGTAGCCCTGCTTTTCCTGATAATTCTCAAGGTTTTCAGTCTCTCCAGAAATCTAAATCCCCCATTCTTGAGAAATGGAGCAAATTATGTCCTACTCCAAAAAAATCTTAATATCAACACTCTAATTTCTTTTTTGGTGAAAATTTATTTTTATTTTAAGGATTTAAATACATAAAATATATGTAATTTATGAACATTTTTTTTTAATTCTAAGCTTGTCTTAGACCAGAAAATGCTCTTGTCCTGGATTCATGACTTCAAACAATCCAAAAACTATGTGTTAAAGTCTGTTAAAATCTAAAACTAACAATATCTACTGACAACTGATAGGTGTAATAATGTGCTATTATTATCAACTTTATTTTAAAATTGATTTTTTCATAAAAATGTCTGCCCTTAATGAGTCCCAGACTTCACAAAAACATAAATTAATCAGGCATAAACACGGTTAGCTTGGCTCTAAGGACCCCCTGTCTCACTTCCTTAAGCAACTACTGGGCTGGAAAACATCAGACCAACATGGCAACACTGGATGTAGTGTTGTCACAAATGTTGTTTCATTTGGTACAAATCGAAATGTAAATATTTGAAACAGTTTCAATTCTCATTTTCCACACTTGATCGATACTTGCTGCGCTCTCTCTTCTCTCTGACAAAACACACACTTCTGCATGGTCCACAGAGCCCCGCCTCCTCTCACTCGCTCACGGTCCTGTCTTCGTCTCGTCACTCGTCTGTTTCACTGCAGCTGAACATAAGAATTTTAAGCAAATAGCTCACAGAAGACTGTGTCTTTTTTCTGACACTGTTACCTCATTGAAGTTGGCAAGTGCACAGCCTCTGTGCCTAGTTTGGTTGAGAAAGACAGCAGGAGTACATCTGAAGCCATACAGTGCATTTAAGCCCATATTAAAGTATCAAGATAATGTATTATCATTACACAACACAGATACAATTGATGCTAAACAGCAGGGCTAACGAAAGGAGCTAACATAATTTCAACATCACTGAAGTGTTAAACAGTATGGCCCAGTAAAAAGTTGTTGATCAGTGTGTTGTCCTGCTGTTGACCCAACAGCCGTTTGTAGCTAAGCCCCCTCAGATAGATTTGAGGGGGCTTAGTTTAACTAATCCCCTTCAAAGCTATCAGGCCTGAGGAATCAGACAGCAGAGTTTCAGCTAATAGGAAAATACTTTGACTATAGTCAGAAGTAAATTAACTTAGATGGTGTTGTGCTTAACACACAGTAGAATTAACTTGACTTTGAAGTCTGTGTAGGGCATTCAGAGTTTTTTCTTCTAAACACATTGTACATGTTAGAACATAGTTGCTGAAAACATGAAAACACTGAGAACTATGTGGGACTGAATTGTGGAGTTAGACTGTTAAACTGTTCATGATTTCTGTGTTGAGGATATTTAAGGGGAACCTGAAACATGGTTCGGTAACGTGCAGGAGCCATGGTCCCCAAACACTGTATAAGCCCCACAAACCAGCTCACTTCATTTCGACACAGAAGAAAAGAAAATACATCCTGTTATGACTTTAACTGGGCCTGAAAAGTTGAGCCCAAAAAGGCCCAAGCCCAACAAAATTTTGTCCAAACCTTACCCAAACCCATCCCAGTAAGAAGCCAGTATTTCAGCTTGGTATGTTTCTTTAATCTCTGATGACACATTGTGGTCATTTAGTACAGCAAACATGTTACATATTTCTGAATGTCTAAGATCAGTTAATTGGATTTGCCTCTAAAGAGATAAAATATATGTTTCTAAAGGGGTTCAGTTTCCCATTGTCATGTTATATTTATCTTTTAGTCAAAACCTAAAATTTGTTGCCCTCAATGTGGTGTCATTTTTTCCCTGTGGTATTGAAAATGGAATTGAATATCGGTATTTTCAA
Organism: Lutjanus erythropterus; assembly: GCF_056507025.1. Lineage (NCBI taxonomy): Eukaryota > Metazoa > Chordata > Actinopteri > Lutjaniformes > Lutjanidae > Lutjanus > Lutjanus erythropterus. Next base: position 37,611,031 of record NC_139326.1, on the reverse strand, counting down.
GGGAGTGTAGCGACGTTAGAAGTCCCAGTGTCATGATGACACTAGTGAGAGAGGTACTGTATATTCTTGCCTCACAAAGAGCAACAGTTTTCCCAAAAAACTCAGTGAGACATGGCCTTTTACCTCATCAAACTGTCTGATTTTAAAGGGTTAAAGAGAAAGAGAGGGGCTGATGGGATTGCCTTTATTAGTGCTTATACCAAGTTTATATTGTGATGTTACAGATGTATATTTCTTTGAAGAAAGAGGAGGATATTTCAGATTTTGCAGAGCGAGCCACCAGTGGAGAGGAGGGAAAGAGTGCAGAGGAGTGACACTCACTGCTATATTGTAGCACTTAACATCTACAGGAACAGAAAGTGTGTGTGCGTGTGTGTGTGTGTGTGTGTGTGTGTGTTTTTTTTAAGTGTCCTGTACAGTGATGTTTTCAGCCTGGCTGCCTCTCACGCTGCTGCTGCTGGAGCTCTAAAAGTAGCAGCAGTTCTCTCCTGTGTGTACGCTGGACTAATCTCACCGCTCCACACGGTTAAATATAAAAGCCTGACATGTCGAGGGGATCTCGTTCACTGCTTTGAATCACTGCTTTCACGACATCCAGCTGTATCTTTACTCCCACTCTCCTGTCTGAGGGAGGCAGACATAGAAGCCATTTAAGAAAAAAGCTAGCTTTCTTTTTTTTTTTTTTTTATATCTTTCTTTTACAATCCGTCTGTGTTCTTTCCTCCATTTTTTCTATTCGGCTATTCACACCTGACCCCTTATTTTAGCCAAGAATGACAAATTCAATGTTGATAAGAGGCTCTGAAGAAGAAGAGGACCAAGACAGACTTTATTAATCTCTCAGGAAATTAGGGGTTTGAATCCTCGCTGGAAGACTAAGATTTGATAACTCTTGTGTTTTTCTTCAGATAAATGACACAGTAGTAGTAAAACAGAGATTTTGGGATGGATGTGTATCTGCTCATTTTATCCACAATGACCAACCAGTCTTTTTATTTGAAATAAAAAATGAAAGAATGCAAAAGTAGACAGACCACAAATACAATCATGAACTGATGGTGCTGGGATTTTAGTGAGACAAAAAACCAAAAGCGTTTAAAACCATTTGAGATCCCCATATTAACTTTATGCTGTGGGTCATATTTGTGTGTTTCCATGGAGGCCTGAAACACAAGGGTTTGTTGTTTCCTCTGTCGTAATTCATTTTCTTTGCATCTAATTGGAAAGAATCAACTACTACCAACCAACCAGCCCACCAACTAAAGTACTCCAGTTACCTGGGGGTAAATGGAAAAGATTGTGGAGAGGCTCAGTCATTTGGAAAAAAACAGAAATTGTGGTTTGTTTCATCTTCTGCCACACTAAATAGAAGTAGTCAATGTAAACTCTATGATTTATTTCCTACTGACAAAAATGGAGCCATGTTGTAGAAAAATGACACTGAGCTCCAGGCTTAATGGAACAGTATTTATTCTTATATAATTAATGGTTTTAAAGTAAGACATGATATGAGGTTAACTTCCCCGCTATATTGACTATGAGTGTGTATTGAGAGATGCAGACCTCGCTACAAAATTGACTGTAACTCGCTTAATTTTGAACTGATTTTCAAGAAATGTGGTTTGTTCTAGATGTGAGAAATTCAACATGACAGTAGTTACTTGTTGGAATTACATTTGGTTGCTGGGGGTGATCTGATCAGCTCTCTGCCAAAACATGAACCTTCTGAATAGCCACAGCTTCCACTAGGACATGCAGGCTCAGACCTCTGAACAGGCATCACCATGTTTAAGTTACTCAGAATTTCTGCTTTTGTGAGTTTCTCCAAAACTATACCATACAAAAAAACTTTATGCAAAACCTAACAAATCTCCACTGGTTGCATTTGGAAGTTGTGGTGGCATTGCAGTAGGTGCTTCACCATTTTGCCTGGTGGAGTTCTACACTCTACTGACTCCACTCTTCTGGTTTAAAATGTGTTTAAATGAACACATTTGGAAAATGGTGTGTTGTGTCAATGAAGGGGTAGTTGAGCTCATCTGAAAGTCCTTTTCCACCAACAGGGAACTGGTCCTGTTCCAGGTCACCCACCTAATTTTTAACCGTTCTGAGCATTTCCACCCAAGAGAAAACTGGTTTGGAACCTAAAAAGTTGGTTCCCTTGGTTGTAGGAGTGTCATATTGTTGTGCGTTGTTGAGCTGATGACATCCTTGATAACAATGGTTCCGCTCAAAACTGGTGGAAATATGGGCTGGGTCACTAGATAGCACCAAGGTTCTAAGCATCTTGAACAGGAACCAGTTCTTATGTTGGGTAGCCTACCAAAGACAACAAAGGTTGGGAATGACTGATCTAAACAATTTTTGTTGTTTTTTCTCTTCTGTCAGACGGTGAAGAGACCTCGTAAGGTGGCGGTCCACTCACATAAGCAGCCCCCCTCTCCAGGCGCAGACAGTCGAGACTACGCCCCCTCCACCCACTACTACGATGCCGACAATGACAACGGCTGGTACCGTAACGAGGGTAGGGACCACACCTCTGACAGTAAAGGATACCTGGACCCCGAGTACAGGGGAGGGCGGGACTACAACCAGAGAGGAAGGAGCCGTGGGAGGAGCCAGGAGGGAAGCTCGCCCAGCCCGGACAGGTCCAGGAGGGAGGGCAGCCGGGGGCGGGCACTGGACACCAGCGCTGAGCGTCAGAGGTACCACAGCCGAGGACGGAGCCCCGGGGACAGCTACCGCATGGAGGACAAGTATGAGCGAGGGGAAGGAGGAGGAGGAAGAGGAGGGAGGTACAGGAGCAGAGACCAGCTTAATGAAAACCCTCCATCGCCAGAACCTTCCAGAGAGCTGGAGCCGCTGGAGAAGCCTGTCAACGTCCTGCTGGTGAAGAACAGACCCAATGAAGGTACACCTACCACACCTGCGCAGTTAATTGTTTTACCATACAGATTAAATTGAGAGGATGATTGTCTTTAATTTCAAAAAGTATTTATTTCAAAAGGAAGCATTCCTGAAGACACCACAGACGTATAGTAAAGCCATATTTTGAAACGGTTTGCAGGCCTCTCAGCACACTGAACTGCCTGTCAAATACACAGCACTCGACTTCACCACGCTACAGGCTATTGGTGGTAGTTGAAGCAGCACTGGGCCAAACACAAGTCACATTAAATCAAAGAACGGTTGTGGTCAGTGGTGGCAAAACCATTTTTATCTAGATCTTGGTAGAAAAGTCTCCCTGCCACCTTTTTTCCCTACTTGAATCTGAACCTAGCACCACCCCAACTTGTATGCATCGCTCAACGCTATCCACGTCATACGTTTTGTTTTTCTGACTGGTTGTTCATCTTTCCAGCTGTGTCCTGATTCATTTTGATCTGCGCCCTTTGGAAATCAAAAATTACCTGACAGATTCCAGACTCATTCGACTTTGACTGAGGCTTATTCAAAGGTGAATCTGTTCTTGGTTCTGGTCTTGGTAGCTTCATTACAATGCGGAGATGTTTCAGGTTTTTAGCCATACTAGCAGTGTAGCTTCATGGATGTAATTTGAGAGCGGTCTGTTGGTCCACCACTTTGGTCCAGTTTCAAATATCTCATCAACTATTTGATGGATTACCATGACGTTTTATACGGACATGCATGGTCCACAGAGCATGGACACTGTGGCGATCCTGTGACTTTTCCTCCAGCGCCAGTACGGATTTGACATTTTCAGAGTGAAATATCTCAACAACTGTTGGATGGATTGCCTTTAAAATTCAGTTAAACATGGCTCAGTTATGTGTCTGTGATTCTGAACCCAAACAAAGTTCCACGCAGCAGAGTTTGGTCTAATTTTAGTGCCTGTTTAATGTTTTTTTCTCAACAGTGGCATTGGCTCCAGCAGAGTTTCTGCGATTATGACTCATTTTTCTTTGACTGTTGCCCCACTGTTATCTCTCCCACTTAAATGTCAGGTTTAGATTGGTTTCTCTTCCCTTTGACCATGTACTGTTCATCACATGGTGTAACAGTCTTGTTATTTAATGCAGTTTAAATAAATATTCTGAGTATGAGTAAAGTCACAGCTAACTGCTTCATTTCACACTAAACTTTGTCAGTTTGATAGTCTCTGTTACATTATAACATTACAACAAAGTCAACCAACATGTTGTAGAGAGACATTTCATGCAGTGCATCATTCAGAGAATGAAAGACACTACAATACCTACAACTAGACTTTTATAACTGTAATTTGTATGATTGTAACCTTGTTTGCTATGTTCAAACGAAGCAGCTTTTAAACTCAAATAACTTCTGCTAAAACGTCTCCTTCAGTAAGTTCCAGCAGCGGGTTGCACTAACTGTTGTGTGTTGTATGTGCTTGTGTGTTGTTGCAGAGTACGGCCTTCGTCTGGGGAGTCAGATCTTCATCAAACAGATGACGAGCACAGGCCTGGCTGCCAAGGACGGGAACCTGCAGGAGGGAGATATCATTCTCAAGGTGTGCGCGCATTTGTTCACAGTCCTGTCACACAATCACGTCCATCACAGATACGTCATCTCACACACTGGTTCCCAACCTGAAGATACTTATGAGTGATGACTAGATAGCAGAGTCGGTCCTGACAACCTTTCTGCTGAGGGACCCTCCTAACTGACCGGAGAGTCATGTGAGCCATTTACCACACAGTCACACCTGACATCCCACTGCTCCCACTACAGTCCTCCCTCCTCCATCCGTTGGTCAAAGAATAAGTAGATCTATATTGAAGAGAATAGAATAGAATATTTTGTGTAGAATCTTAAGATAAGTGAATATTAATATTAATATAATTAATTGATTTTTAGAATATATAAAATGCTGGAAAATACTAAAACATAACACCGAGCTTTGGCTCTGCTGCCTGGTAGTCATTCTGTTAATTGAGTATTGAATCAATCATTAGTCACTCTCAAGCCATCAATTTCACATCACACACACATGAATACTTTTACTTTAAATACATTTATCTGATAATATTTCTAGACTTTTACTTCAGTAAGGATTCTTGAATGCAGGACTTTCACTTGTAGTGAAGTATTTTTACAGTGTGATATTTGTACTTTTGCTTCAGTAAAGTATCTGAATACTTTTTACTCTCCCAGCCACCAGGGAGGAGTAATTTCATGTCCATATACACACACATGCGCTTATATAAACACTGCTGCACATTGGCGCTCATCAAACATGATAAATAGTTGTATTTCATTCTCACTTCTGTCACACACAAAATCACAGAGCAGCTCTGGAAGTGGCTGCAAAGCAGGACACACACAGACACACTATCTCTTCACATCACATCTCATCAGACAGGCAGAGGGAGGGGCATCACGCACCGCAAAGTATCATGTCAACGTTACTGTGAAGGAATGATGTCAAACTTGTAGAGGAGGAAAGTTTACCTGATTACTCTTCACTCTGTTAACTCTCAGGATCATATTTCTCATTAGTTCTGCTTCATCCTCTCATCAAACACTGACACCTGCTTTGACACGAGGTAGAGGCTACGAAACTACAAAATAACGTGTAGAATTATGTAATATGCAAAAAGCAAAATATTTTATAGATCTATATTTATAGATTTTTAGATTTATATTATAGTTTCCTAAAAAGCAAAATTTCCTAAAAAGTTTCCTAAAAAGCAAAATCCTCTTGCACACTGTCCTCAGTACTGTACAAGATTCAGTAATGGCAATGTTATTAAATCTTTGCAGAAGACAGTTTGTTCATTTTTATCGTCAGCCCATTGTTGTGATGACAGCTTTGTACACTGTTGGTATAATCTGAACCATTTCATATAAAAAAAAGAAAGAACATTTGATGGGAAGGTGTGTCCAGATTTTGACTGGTTTGTGTGTGTGTGTTTGTGCAGATCAACGGGACGGTGACAGAGAACCTGTCTCTGCATGATGCTGGGAAGCTGATAGAGAAGTCGAGAGGGAAGCTGCAGCTGGTGGTCCAGAGAGACCGCCGCCAGATCCTCGTCCGCATCCCACCCCTTGCAGACTCCGACTCTGATAATGACGGTGAGTCACTGAACGCATCGCCTGACCAACAGGGTTAGTGTTAAACCATAGGGAGGTGTGTAGGGGAGGCAGGACCGCTGTGTATAGTGTCTCCCACAGGTCTGACATCTACAACAAACCTTTACTTTAATAGTTTTATTTCATTTCAGAGTATGTTTTCTAAATTATTCTCATTATCCTGTCCTATTTACATAATTAAAGATCTACAGAGATGTCAGAGTGTCAAAATTGTTCCTTCAAATTCAATCAAATCAATGTGATAACTTATGTAACTGAGTGCTGCATGTTGATCTAACCAGACGACCTAACTGAGTAAAACCTGTCTGTGGGAAACACTGTATGTTGTGGTTAAAGTCACCAAACTCTGATGAAAATCCAGGTCAGGCGAGATTGAATTTTAGGCTGCGATTAGAGTCAGAATCAGTCGTTCAGTTTGAACAGTTGACATCTTTTCTTGCATATAATACACACTGTTTATTGATCCTCTTATAAAATTTACTGAAGACCAAAGAACAAGAGCTGATCAGATCTCTTTCAAGCTGTGGAGGTTCAAGTCTGCTGCCAGGATAATTCAACATTTTTCTTACTTTTGTTATTTACTTTTTATGAAGTTTTGTTTTAAAGAACAGAAATAGTCCCAGTGATACATTCAAACTTTGAAGCAAATTAAATACAAAATGAAATGAATTAAAAGTTAACAATGAATGTAAAAAAACAAAACCGTAAATTATAAATGACACAGGGACGTTCTATCTCCCAAATAACAACATATCGCAGAATTTTAATGATTTAAAACACTTAGATTTAAAATAGAAGCAAAGACTGTAGAAGAAGCAATCTTATTTTTTCCATTTTTGTTTCAAAAACAACATCATAGTGGCGAAAAAGAACTTGTAATTAATTGTGGTAGTTGCTTTGCAAATTTTAAAAACATCAGTGGGCAAGGTGGATGACAAAGAGAGTAAAACAAGAGAAAAAAGTGCTTGGAGGATCTCTCCCAGCCCTCTCAGTCACTTCTCAAATGAAGGAACAGGATCAGACTTCTATAATCATAAATCCTGAGTTTTTTAGTACAGTTGCCAGATACACCGTCAGTTTGTCATGTTGAAAGCAGTGTGATTTAAAACAGAGCTGTGTGAAACTCCTTCCAAACGGCGCTGAAGTGGGACTCCTCTCTGTCAATGATCAGAAGCTTCCGATGAAGCCACATTTCCAATTTGAAGACAGAGAGATGCTGCCTGAACTGTTTTTTTGTTTTTTTTAATGTCTTCTTTTCAGCTGTAGTCAGGTGGTGAACTTAGCTGTGGTAGATGAGAATGTTAGTACAACCACCACTGCTCCTGTGTGAAACTGGACTGTAGTTTCCCTTCAGACTTGGTCTTGGACTTGAAAAAGTAAAGTCTCTGATGATAACTTTTAACATTAAACATCACTTTCTGATCGGTTTAAGCTTTGCAGAGATTACAAAACTCTCACATTCTCAGCTGGTTTTCTTTCAACTTCAGTGGAAAGTTTCCTGAAGTGATCTGTTCTCTAGTTTCTCCAGTGTTAACTGAAGATTATTTCTGCTCCAGCCCACACTATTAAAACCCCTGCGGCGAAGCCCTTTTAATATTTAATCAGTAGCTGTAATAGCAGTTTTAAATATCAACATTTACTTTTTGCCTGGTTTGAATTCCAAGCCAACATACCCACATCCAACATGTCCACTGTAGATATGTGTAACTTGATTCAGCTACTCAACTTTTCCATTATATTCATAATGGAATTTTTTCTAGTTTAATTAAAGATATCAGCAACTCAGCTCTTCCTAATGGCAATGTTAATTCAACAACTCTTCTTACATTACAGATGAAAACTGAATTCTAGAAAACTAGAGACTATGACTCGTCAAAATGTAATTATTAATATAATTATTAATAATATGTTTGCTTGGAATATTAACTAGTAAGAATGTAATTGCAGATATCAAGTTTTGACCCTTCGCTAAGCACCGCCTTCCTTAGTTACTGTTGCTATGCCCGCCAAACTTTCCATTCTCACACTGCTGAACCAGGATAAGCGCGAAGCTAACTCGGCTTTGACTTGAGACAGCGAGCGTCGTCGACCCACTTTGATTCTGCATCAGCCCACATCCTCCTCCTCAAACCCCCAAAGAACAAACAGAAGCAGTGCTATCTAACAAGTTTGACTCGAGGAAAAATCACTGCAGCTAGCAAGCTAGCATTACTTAGCCAAACATGCTAACGTTCGCATTTTATGTTAGAGCAAATGAAGACAGAGGTCGATCCCTTCACCACACATGTCCTCTTGTGTTTCACGTTTTTGAGAAATGGACAGTTTAACAGCCCTAGGTATGGTTGCTAACCTATGATTGGACAGTTGCTGTTTGGAGGCGGGGCTTAGCAAAGGGTCATTTGCATTTCAGAGATCTGAAATACAATTTCTTAACACAGTTCCTTTTATAACTAGTCAGAATTAAATTTTTGATATCAAAAAATGACTTCAGCTAGTCAGAAGGCAATTGTAGATATATTCAATAAATTTGCAAATTAGGGCAACATATTATACCGAAATGGATAATAATAATAATAATAATAATAATAATAATAATAATAATAATAATAATAGTAATTATGTTTTATGACATAATTAATTTTAATTAACCAGTGAAAAAGTGAATAATTAATCCTTGTGACACACTTGAGCCTCCATACAATACACATCGTATTAAATGGAAGATGTTCTAATTAAAATAAAGTGTCCAGTGGCATTATCTCAACAGTTTGCTGACCCATATGTTAAAATCATGTTTACATACATGCACAAAGGTTAAAAATATCTGGCATTCAAGCGGCTAAAAATACGGTCTGAAACGAAGCAGTCTTGAGTTTCCGCCTGCAGCTGCTCAGCTTCTGTGTATCACTCATAAAAAGAGAGAGAGGTCAGCAGCAGGTCAGGATTTTAATCAGCACCTCACTGTGGGGCCCAGAACAGCCTCCAGCCCGTTGTGTTGCAATCTGATTTGAAAAGTGCTCATCTTGACAAGCAGAAGCGATCCCTGTAATCGCTCAAAAGTGCCATCTCTGTCTGTGTTCTCTCTTCCAGATAATATGTCATACTTTTAGATGAAGGACCACCCAAGACACAGCATGTGTATCAATCTGTTGCCTTGCTCTAAGCTGTAAAACGGCTGTGACACAACCTAAGTTGTAAAGCTTTCACACCTTTTGCACTTCTCTTTATACTGCCTTAAATCTTTTAACTTTTTAATACATGATTCATTTTCCTGAATAAATAAACACATTTTAATCACTATGCACTTTGAATTGTGTGATTCATTAAATATAGAAGTTGAATAATGCCAGTGGAAGAAGTCTGTAAGCTCTGTTGAATAATATGAATATATGAATAATATCTCATGTCTGAATATTGAATCATGATGTTGCAAAGGGTGATGATTTATTTTTGTGAACACAGAATGTTGCATGACAAAGCGTGGCTCATAAAGTGGGTAAGATGTTTGATGAATTTTCAGTGTAATAACACATTAATGATTTGTCCTAACAGTGTAGCATCTCGCCGTTGTCTGTCCAGGTGGTATATCTCAACTCTCGTCGCCTTCCTGTTGGCTGTCGCTGCATTTCCGTGTCACCCAGACATCCTCATGTCACGCTCGCACATCTCATTGCACAGACAGGTTCACTATAATTCACTCTTGGTTGAAACCTGGAGCCTGAAGACGGTCTGTAGGGATGCCGCTGCTGGCTGGGGTTGTTAGCATCTGGATAGAGCACTGCAGATTTTCTGTTTGGAAACATTTACACCTCATGCTAATTCAAAGCAGGGCCTAAAAACACATCTTTAGAGTTTTATCTAACATTTTTTACAGTTATGATATATAAGATATGTGATAAAACAATGTCTTAGAAGGTTTGAAGGAAAGAGTTTAGATCTAGCTAAGATTTTGGGCAAACAGGAATAATGCGACACAAAATCTAAGTGTATCTTCAGGGATTGTCACGAGGTCTGCTGCAGGTTTAGGTTAAGGCACAGATTAGGTTAATGAACAACTTTTTAGGGTATGGTTTTGCTACTTTATCCAGAAAGTGACGAGTCAGTCCAAGGTGAGCTGACAGGGACACGCATCAGGAACATAACACTGTGTGTGACACAGGGCATAAGGCACCGCCATGTATGTTTTTAGGGAGTCCCATGGGTGTCAGAAGCACGCATGCAATGCACCCTGGTACCTGCTGGCACAGCTGGCAGAACTCCGTAAGCAGGAGAACTCAGCTTTCTCGTTGCATATAGCAGCACTGAGGAATTTTTTTGCTTCAACTTAAGCAAAATGTTCTTTTACATTCTGAGTCAGATTCAACACTGGTACAAAATAAAGTATTTTATTTTGACAAAGTCATCATAATGAGCTAAGATAATGTTAGAAATATTACCTTCTACAACACAAGAATCCAAAGACAAAGGTAACCAGCATTTTTCTTATAGTTTGGGCACAAAATACAATCCAGAAACATTACAGGATCAAAACTCCAATCCAAAACCAGGTTAGTTAAGTAACTGTCGCATGAACCAAAATAGCGTAGCTGTCACTTCTCAGGCACACACTGTTGAGAAAGCAAGGAGTAGTGGAGCAGCTGACTTTGTGTGTTTGTGTGTGTGTGTGTGTGTTGGGTTGCGTTAGGATGTCTGCAGGCTCTGGCAGGAGATGAAGAGCGGTTGTTCACATGGAAACACAGATGCACCTCTGCCACTCACAGCACTGACTAACATCTAAAGCTTTGTTCCGAGCAGTCACACAGTAGTGAATCTACTTAAAAAGGACATCAATCCCTTAGACTGAGGAAACGCAACCACACAGGTCGGCTGTTTCTGCTGCTCCGTCCATGGATAAATACGTAAAACAAGATTAAAAGTGCAGTGATCATTAGACGCCCACAATATGATAGAGTCTGATTGAACAAACCACATTCTGAGGTTCTCCTTTATGAGGAACATTTCTGGTGACTGGCTTTGAGCAAAACCATATAAATAGTATTTTTTCCTAGATCTGGGTAAAGTGAAACCAGCAAAAAAGACATGCGAGAAAGAAAACATTTTGTACTGATGAGGGTCACCAAAAACATAACGATAACAGACATTCAGTCTGCCTTGTAGTCATGAAGATATCTTTCTGTGGACTGGACTTGATTGACCTACAGATGGATATTCTGGCCACTATCGTCATCTGTCGGCGACGTCTCTAGAGGGCAGGTGGAGAGAAAGCTCAGTATTGATTGATTCTTTTGTGATTGTGTTAGTCTTTCACATCAACACGCTGTCCAGAATTGGTACTATGACATAAATCTAATCGATGGATGTTGTTTTCGGACACATTTGGCCAACACTTTCCCATATCAGGTTTGAAGCAATATCCTTACATTCTACTTTTTTGTTGTGTCTGTCTTTCTCATACCTTGCCTTTCTCTTTTGTTTTCTATATTTCAAACTCGATCATGTCTGTACAGCTCTGCATGTCTCTCTAACCCTAATCACACTAATTAACACATACTAGACTGTACCTGGTGAAACACGGCTGTGCCTTTGACCTCTAACTGCTGTTAAAGGTTAGAGTGATCTGCTTCAAGCCATGAAGGAATGTAACAATTCTATTAAAAGTGACAGAGTTGTTGAAGGGGTTTGTCATGGCGTGTTGTTTTCAGGTGGACAGATTTAACACCACTATTTGATTCACTCTAATTTCCTTGCTTGTCATCTCACACCTAAGTCCTCAAATGTTTCTTTTGTTCTTGCTTTCTTGCTGTACAGGCTTCTGTTATCTTCAGCTTCCCTCCCTCTCTTCAGAGCAGTGTGTTGAGTGCCACACTCTGACAGATAAAAGCAGCCAAATCAAAGACTCTGTCACCCATGTTCACTTCAAATGAAAAAGGAAAAAGGCCAGGCAGTCTCTGTGGAGAGCAGGGCTGCCTGTAAGCACTTTTGACCGGCTTGTTTCTGGATTATAAAGCAGTATGGATACTCCCATGAGGCTGGAGCTGCCCTCATACTGGCATTCAAGTTGCCTCATGGATCCTTAGAAAGCATTTCTTGAAAGCTTCTAAACATGAATTGCCTCTTTTTAGTCTTGTTGTATCTCTTTAAGGTTATAATCCTTAAGATTTTATCAGACTCAATTTTTTATGGTACTTAGGGCCAACAGTTCTTAGCAGGTGTTCAGTGAATCCATTCATCTAGAGCCCTCCACAGGATTTTTTTCTTAATCCCCCTCCCTCTGGATTTCTGACTAGACTACTAGAGTGGGTTGTCTGCAGATTGGAAGGGTCAGTGGTCACATCCCTGCGACACACGTTTAACTGTCCCAGACAAGACCCTGTATCCCAGTTTGTTCCCCAGCCACTAGGGATGCACAAGCCAGTTGCCGATCCCAACTGGCTGGTTTGGTCATCGTGAGATACCATAATTTGTGTGTGTATATCCATGGAAACCCTATATGAGCTTGAGTTCATTCTAGATCACAGTCATGTAAGAGGACTTGCTTAATGTCCAATCTGGTCACGTGGTGTTTCTTTTTAATAAGCCAGTGGTTATATCAAGACAGTGTGAATTTCTACAGTTTTCACCCTGTGAATATCTAGAGTTTAGTTTTTGAGCAGCAGCAGAGTTTAAACAGCCTGCTCCTGCAAGATTTGTGTTTGTTCCTGGTAGATCCTGCAGTATCCCAATCCTATCTAGGGTTGCAATGCCTGCAAGCCAAGCAAGCTAGTTCAGATGTCTTTGTGCATAGCCACGTCCTCCAGCTACCCTTGGCCATTGCAAAGTCTTTCAAGGCCAAATGAGACATAATCCCTCAGTATGTTCTGAATCTCCCCAAGAGAGGCTTCTAGGAGGGATCGTAATCGGTTGCCCAGACTTTCTGGAGTGGCTCCTTTCAAGGCAAAGAGAGAAGTGATTCTACTCTGAGCTCCTTCCAGACTTCTGAGCTACTCACCCTAGCATTCTTTAAAGAAAGTGCTTGTCTTCCAAGGTCTCCGAGGAGAGACTGTGTGAAAGCATATGCTGTTATCCCCATTTGTACAATTCATAACATCTCATCCTTCTCTATCCCAACTTATCTGCATGGGTTGCTTTGGTAGCAACAGAGGCATCCATTACCAAATATGATGGTTTCCAGCAGCGGAAGCATGAGAAATGGAGATCCATCGTCTTACCTTTCAAACAGTTGTGCTGTGAAGTCATGGTGCAGAACAACTGCTCCATTGCAACAGACAAACTCAGCAATAGAGGAGAATTATATACATCTTGAGGCGCTTTCATCACTCTGAATTTGATGCCATCATTGTGTGTCACGTTGCAAGTGATGCAAAAGATACATAGAAATCAGATTTTAGCAGCCAGAACATCTGCAATGAGACAAATCTGCATAAATCTGATTGGAACTGAATGTCATACAAAAGCAAAATTGGGCTTGTATCGCATATTTAGTGGTGTTTTTGCTGTACAGACCTTCTTTCGATCTGGATGCAAGCTGGATATGCCAAAAAAAAGATTTGCGCTGGCAGCCTGAGCAAGGCCTTAGCGAGGCCAATAGCTTAAACTTTTGTCTTTAGATACAGTCGGACAACCCTTCATACAAACCACTTAGTTTCAAGCAAACCTCACTCCTCAGGGCAAACCCCTGTGAAGGACTTCCATCGGCCACTTGTATTTGCAGTTTTACTCTTTCGATCACCACCCACAGCTTGTTACCATACATGGTCAGTGTATTTGTATCCTGTAATCACCACCTACCAAATCTTTGCTGAACTGTACAAATGGGAATAACTTGGCTCACACTTTGGGACAGTCTGTCATTGGAAGCATTCATTGTTGAGCTCGTGGGAGAGGTTCAAACCCTTCCCAAAAGTTTTTTTAGGCTTCCTCATGTTTCTGCAAGTTTGGGGCCTTATTGCATTAGCACTGGAGTCCTTTTCTGGCTGAACTTGCTGACTTTCTACAGACGTCTGGCAGTCTTGAGTTGCCAAAATCACCTCACTGTCTAGCACTGTCTAGTACTAGTGTATTTGAACTATTACTAATCATAAACAATATGGAAGCTGATTTTCAAAGTGCACTAATATGAATGGAAACCAGCGGCTGCCTGGTCTAAAAACTATGGATGTTTTTACATAAATCTGAACAATCATGCTGATCATTTCTGGCCTATGAATTGTGTCAGAGTAATAGCTGCTTTTATCTTAACTGCTGAGCTGTGGCACCGAAGTTTGTCCTTGTAACCTCTAATGACGTCCTCAATCTGTCCCAGGTGATAATTAGCTGGTGTCGGGGCTTCCTGAGGCAATCATTTTGTTCTGCTGGTGCTGGTGATGGTAGCATGCATAGCTTGAAAGACGCACGTGTGTCTAACTGAGATGTCTGTCTGTTTGCCTGTCCGTCTGTCAGACATATCAGAGATGGAGTCGTACCATTCCTATTCTCCCCCAGAGGAGAGGAGGTCCCGCCAGTCTGACCTGTCCTCCCACTCTTCTAATGAAAGAGACAACCCCAGGTAGGATGGATGGATGAGTCGAAAGCAAGAACTGACATGACTGACGTTCAGTTTATTTATGAGCTTGTGACTTGGACTTGTCCTCAAGAACTGCGATATTGACTTAAGACTTGCTTTGACATGTTTAAGGTTCCCCAAAATACACTTAAAAATGCTCTGATAAGCACTAATTGAAGTTATTTCATCATTCAAGTTAGGTCCAGACCATACTCTTCATAATATTGTTTACAGAGAAACAGTAGTTCCCACCATGAGCAAGCACTAGGCGACAATGGTGAGGAAAAACTCAATTTTAACAGGCAGAGACCTTGCAGAATCAGGCTCAGGGCGTCCATCTGCCTCAACTGGTTATGTGTCCTGTTTTTTTTCTTTTGCTGTCCTAAAATTTATGCGAGGTCTTACTGTTATCTTGTCCACCTCCTACATGTGCTAATTTAGCACACTCAGGGTTTAATCAGTTGATGTTACACCTTGTAGCCTCTCATCCACTGTGTATATGTGTGTGTGTAGCAGGGAAGAACCCATGAGGACAGCCAAGATGTCAGCAATGGCCTCCCCGTTCAAAATTCCTGAAGACCCCCAGGCCTCAGCTGAGCTGGACAAAGACACACCGCACATTGAGGAGCCTCCAGGTTATCACTCGCTACACCATCCACGTCCATCTACTATGGCCGGGTCTTAATACTAACAAATACCAGACACATCCATAAATTATAGAGTTTATTGGACTGAATACAAGGCAACTCCTTAAGATGCTTTGAGGGTTTTTTACCACTGGGGGTGTAGTGGAAACGAACTGTAAACCCACTAGCAAACGTGCAAGCTAACAAACTGCCAGATTACATTTACAGTAGTTACAAAGCAACACTATAATTTATTTGGAATTTTGTTTCTGTTAAACTGATGAATCCAAATCCAAATTTCATTCTTCTTCTTGCTCTGTTTTTGGTCTCTTCCAACAAGGAAATATCTGTCTCTTTAGCTGCTAAATGCTTCATTATGTCCACCAGCTAGTCTCTAGCTGTGGCTGTCTGTTTGATACTGAGCAGGTAGTGTACACTGAGTTTATCAGAGATTTTTCACTTCTGGTAACTAGTTGTAGGTGGTAAGGTGCAAAACAACGCTCAAAAAAAGCTCAGCAGAGTTAAGTTGAACCACAGAGCTGAATTTCCACATTACACAGTCATTTGATGTAGTGATGATGTGAAGACTGTTGATTAGTGCAGCTTTAAAGGTATAGTCATATTCTAACATGGTCTCGCACCAAACTCATCAAATATGGCATCTTGGTCAGTGGTCCGACACTTCAAATAACGACACTGTAACCCCTCTAGCTGTCAAGTTAGCAATAATAAATATGCAATATTTTGGTACGCTTTCAAAATAAAGGCACAAAAACTACTTGCATATGTTTAGGAAAAGATCATGGTGTGGATCAGAGTAAGTATGTTACTTATATATGTAAATATGCAAGCTATATAATTTCATATAATACAGCTACAACTAATGATTATTTTCATTTAACCTTGATTAGTCGATTAGTTGTTAATAAAATGTCAGAAAATGTTGAAAAATGTCCATCAGTGTTTCCTAAAGCCAAGATGACGTCCTCAAATGTCTTGTTTTGTCCACAACCCAAAGATATTCAGTTTACTTTTATAAGAGAGTAAGACAGACAAAATATTAACATTTAAAAAGCTGAAATCTGAAAATTTCAACTTAATTTCCTTAAAAATGACTCATACGATTAATCAGTTGTCAAAATAGTTGGTGATTAATTCATTAATTGAGTCATAATTGATTAATTGTTGCTCAATTACGCAATATTGCGTACTTCCCTTACATTACATATCTATGTAATCTAGCATAGTGTACATAATGTAATGTAAGTCACTTGCATAACCTCTTTAAAAGAAGTCCGTGTTGGCTTTGGTTTGGCTATTTTTCTGACCCTCCCATCCACCCGCCTCCTCCATACACGGATGTTCTCACTCTTCATACTTTGTCTGACTTCACCAGTGCATAAACACACATAAGTGCTATAGGGGCGCCTCCACATATGACTCTACAGAAGTATCTACAGGATAAAGGTTTTGAAGCCTATGGGGCAGCAGTGGGCAAATATTTTTCATGCTGGGGCCGCATGAGAAATTGATCAGGCTGCTGTGGGCCAGACACAGATGATATAAGGTCCTAATAATGGCCAAATCTCTAATAATAGAATGATCAGAAGTGTTTCTGAATTTCCATGTATTGAATTGTGGGCTAATATTTTGTTGGCAATGTTCAAAACAGTGTAGTTTAACAGTGAACCATGCTGCTGCATACAGGCTGCAATGATGGCAGCAAAAGTAGAAGAAGAAGAACACAAACAACATGGATGTGCAGCACTGAGTGAATAAAGTTACAGTTTAATATAAAAGACACAGTTCATTATCATTACCAATAAACACAACACTGAGCCCTTTCAAAATAAAGGTCTGATAACAGTTTAATGGTAAGCATAATGCTACTGACTGTCTCTGCTAGATTTTTAATTTTGGGTATTTCCATGATGGTCTTGTGGGCCATAAAAAACCTTTCAGTGTAGAGCCACTGGCCAAAACAACCAAAGTTCAGCACAGAGTTTGAGCTGAAAATAAATGCATATAAAATCAATATAGTACGGTAATCATGTTTTTGATTGTAAACAGTAAACAGTAAAGGTTTATACCCTTTGATAATTTCTCTTTTTTTTATTTGTTCATTTATTTTTCAGGCACAGTGCACATTAATAAACATTACTGTAAATATGCCAGAAATAGCCAAAATGCTAGTTTTCATCTGTAGTCCCTGACCAGATGTAAAGTTGATCTGAAGCTTCATTATACATTTACTTTTCTAACATGTTGTCAGCTGTAAACATATATGATGTTGACACACTCTTCTTGATTTTCTTCCATACAGCTGCCGCAACAGCCACGCCCAAGATTCTCCTCCGACCCAGTCCAGAAGATGAAAAGATATATGGGTGAGTTTTTCTTTTTCTCTCTTCACAGTTCTCTATATTTAAAAGTTTTTTATTCCCTGTTTATATTTTATTCATAATGACATGAAAATGTATGTATATGAGAACAGAATATACATGAGAGGCCCTCAGTGAATTATGGCCTTCACATCCCCACTACATAACTCCAACACTAACTACATTAACTGTGCGAACACAGTTGATCTCAGTTGACGTTGATCAAATTGCAGCAACATACCTGTACACGATCGACCTCACGTATACGGCATCTCTGTGTCTCTTGTGTGACGCTTCTTTAATGCACAGGAGTAGAAAGGTCACTTTACTTAGACTGTACATTATGTGTCATGTCTATAGGCACTGAATGCATTTAAAACTCTGATGATTTTGCTTGAGGCTGACCCGCGGTGTTTAGAGCAGCAAGAAACAGCTTCAGCTTGAATCACTGTTGTGTGGTAGGAATGTAAAAAAAAAACAAAAAACATTTCTGTGTCTATTAGTGTCTCTTGAATTGGTCCCTACTTCAGTAGTTGGTGAATCACAGAACAGTTTGGTGGATTTCAGCCACCAGTCGACATAATGACATGACACATAAAGGCCTCCCACACACACATCCACAGCAGCGTGCAGTATAATGATGTCACCTCCAGCACAGAGCTGCCCAGAGTGTAAAGGTCAAATCATTACTGTTATCAGCAGCAGCTGGGTTCCCCCGTTCTGTGTCTCAGTTTAGTTCTGGACACTGGGTCAGCGTTGGCGCAGCGAGTAACGTTGAGGGCTGGGAAAACTGTTTAAATGGGGTGTAATCTGTCAACCAGCAGCAGCAACCGTGTAATTTTTAGCTGACGAAACAAATAACAACGTCGGCCTGCAGGGTAAAAGCCAAGGTAGCTCTCCCTGATGACAAATAATTACCTGCATGGACAGGAATGTTCACATGATGATTTTAAACCTGACTCACATTCATCAGTCCCCCCTGACTTGTTTGTGTTTGTTTGTGTAGGCCAGTGATTCCCAATCCTGGTCCTCAAGGCTCACTGTCCTGCATGTTTTAGATGTTTCTCTGCTCCAACACACCTGATTCAAATGATCAGCTCATCATCAAGCCTCTGCAGAAACCTGATAACAACCTGATCATTTGAATCACGTAGTTTAATTTTGGTGTCACTGGGCAAAAATCCCATAATAACCTTTCAGCATATTGGAATTTAAGAGGTCTGAGATCTAGACTTCTGCTCCTTGAGCTTAAATAAAACTATCACAGGTGGGTGAGATAGTTAGATAGAAGTTTGCTGAGTCTCATTCCCAGGTTGTCAAATACTGACGCTGAGTGTTGCTGGCTGGAATAAGATTCAGCAATCAACTGTCGCTTACTGCACCTTTTAAGTAAAAGTATTATTATCAGCAAAATGTAGTTAAGTCAAAATTAAATGTGCTTGTTATCTAGAAAAAGATAAGTTGAGTTGCTGGTTGGAAGGAGGCTCAGCACCCATTCTTGAGAACATGGACAAATCATGTCCTACCAAAAAAATTAGTTTTTTAATTTATTAATACCAACACTCTAATTCCATTCTTTAAAGATATATATATGTGTGTATATATATATATATATATATATATATATATATATATATATATATATATATATATACATATATATACATATATGTATATATATATACATATACATATATACATATATGTATATATGACCTGTTTGTAATTTGTGAAATGTTTTGATCTGCTTTAATTTTTTAATTTCTAAACTTGTTCTGTGCCTTGTCCCGGGGAAGAATTCACAACTTCAGACAATTTAAAAATGTTTAAAACTAAGAATAACTACTGATAACACAGGTATAAAGTTTGCTATTATAACCATCTCTGTTTTCAAAATAGATACTTTATAAAAATGTCATGCCTTTAAAGTTGTGCCCTAGATTTCCATCAGAGTTTACAAAAACATGATTTAATCAGGCATAAAAAGGGTTCGCTATATATAAGAACCCCTGTCTCACTTTTCTAAAAAAAAAGGCTGGAATACTGCTCAAGCACTGGTAAGATTTTTATTTTTTGACAAATTCATAAAATAATATTGCTATCAGATGTGTCTCAAACATAACATGTCAACTCTGTAGTCCTTCGAAATCAAAGCTAAATTAAAGAATTATGGTTTAAAAATGTGTATTTTGATTAACATTAAGAAAACTCTGAGAAACTTTAAAAAATAAAATGGCTGCTCACTACGAGTATGCCGTGAATGAAAAAATGTAAAAAAAATTTCGACTCTGTCAGACGAAAAATCTGTACATTCAATAGAAAAACAGTCATCACTAGGAGTTTAGTCCATCACAAGGTTTAATAATGAAGAGTTTAATCTTTTAAAATCTATTTTCCAGCATAATTGAAGAGTAAAAATCAAAAATCCCTCAAAATACACTTTTGTCCCACTTATCAAGAATGGGTCACAAACATACTTTCATGACCAACTCAAAGGACCGTGGAAAATGCAACATTTAAAATGCTTAAATTAACAGAGTTTTTTTTATCTGCAAGAGAAGAGCAAACAAAGCATGTCTATCCAGACCAGGTTAATTAATTGTTTTTATGTTCAGAGTAAGTTAGAAAAATAAACTTTTTTTTCTCACTCCTTATATATTATAAACCCTTGAATTATGAGCATTTAACATTTGCAAAGGCCGGATTTGTGTCATGTTATTAAAGCTGGCTCGTAGTGTTAAAGTCAGCATGTGTTTTTTTCTCCTGCAGGCCGAACACAGTGATGGTGAACTTCCAGAAGGGGGACAGTGTCGGGCTGAGGCTAGCAGGAGGAAATGATGTCGGCATCTTCATTGCAAGTGTCCAAGAGGGCAGTCCTGCTGAGGAAGAGGGCCTGCGCGTCGGGGACCAAATCTTAAAGGTAGCCAGTCCAGACACAGCTGATTTCCATTTCATAAAGAAAAATAAGCTCAGAGAAGCCATAATTCAAACTACAATGTGAACGTGAGTTTACAGCAAACTTTTGGTGTTATATCTTATTAGCAAACAGTTCTAATTATTGTGTCCTTTGTGTCTTGAAGGTGAACAATGTTGACTTTCAAGGTGTAGTGAGAGAAGAAGCAGTGCTCTTCCTGCTGGAGATTCCTAAAGGAGAAGTGGTCACCATCCTGGCCCAGAGCAAACCTGATGGTAACGCAGACCCTCCACACAAATCAAAGACACACAAGCAGAGCCAGAGTTACATTTCTCACATTCTCACATTTCTTTATCCATAAAAAGTCTAAAGTCTGGTATTCTTTATACTTTATTTATTTACTTTCAAGGCATAATGAAATATCTCATGCTTACTTCCATCCATCTTCAACCGCTTATCTGAAGTCAGGTCACAGAGGTAGCAGTTCCAGTAAGGGGACCCCAAACTTCTCTTTCCCCAGCTACATTAACCAACTCTGATGAGGGGATCCTGGGGTGTTCCCAGGCCAGGATGGATATATATTCCCTCCACCTTGTCCTTGGTCTGCTCTGTGGCCTCCTCCTAGCTAGATGTGCCTGGACCACCACCCTAGGGAGGCGACCAGGTGGCATCCTCATAAGATGCCCAAACCACCTTAACTGGCTCCTTTCTGCACAAAAGGAGCAGCGGCTCTACTCCGAGTCTCTCATGGATGACTGGGATTCCCACCCTGTCTCTAAGGAAAATGCCAGCCACCATCCTGCAATTTCAGCAGCTTGTATCCGTAATCTTGTTCTTTGGGTCATGACCCACCATTCATGACCATGGGTGAGAGTAGAAACAAAGATAGACCGGTAGATCGAGAGCTCAGCTCTCTCATCATCACAGTGGTGCAGCAAAACGAACAGAATACTGCTCCCACTGCTCCGGTTCTCTGGTCCATTGCACGTTCTTGTGTTCACTTTCAAATTCCCTCCAACATTTTCCATTTTTATACAAAATATATCACGGGTCAAATTGTCATGAAATTTAATGAGAACATTAATGCACCTCAGAAGATCAACCCTTATTTAGCCTCCTAGAAGCTTTTCTTCTTTTACCTCTTTTACCTTTTTCTTGTTATTAAAAACTTTTATGGATTGCCATAAAGTTGATGGAGCATATTCAGGGTCTCATGTAGGTACATCCTTTTTACTTTTATGACCTTATGTATTAGTACCACCCTCAGGATCAACTTCTTTTTTCTTGTTTGCTTTACAATTTTAATCTATAAGCTGGTAAATGCTGACATTCATTCTCTTTTATTGCCATTGACTCAGTCCTCATACACCATCCTGCTGCCAGAATACTCACTAGAGCATCCAATGCATCAGCTGCTGAATGCACTTTCTCTTCCTGTTTGTGTAATGTTTGTTAGAAACTACAGTGAGCAGCTGTTTTAGGACATTGTTGGGACTGAGACACTTTTTAATAAATGAAACCATATATTTTTGAGGTTTTTAAACATTATGTATATCACCAATTGGAGCCAATGGCCTTGGATCCAAGAGCCACACAAGCAAGTGAGTGAGAGCCACAGAAAAACATAGAATAACACCATCCTTCAAATGTAACATATTAGCATATCATAGCCTGAGTCTGTATTTGATGATTCAGCAGTGATGGAATGCGTTGTGACTAGAAATGCTAATAGAAAGTGTTAATCAGTGCAGTTTTAATGGACTCAGTAAGCTTGTCAGTGACTTGTGGAATAACCACAGAACACAATGTACTTTACCCACAATGCTCTGCCAGCTGTCACAGTCACACCTCAGGACCATAGTCTCTCTCTCTCTCTCTGATGTTTCCATTTAATGAGGGAGGTACCAGCTTGGTCCCCCAAGGCTTTTAGACCAGATCAGGCTAGTTTTGGTTCAACCAACCGTGACACACATGGACACATCACCCACACAGATCCGCTCAAGAACACATTGGCTGAGACAGAGCAACACAAACTGTGTTATGTAATCAGCACATTGGGCCCTTGAGCTTTTGACTCTGAAAAAATATGGAAAAGATCTATTTATGAATCAAAACACATTAAAAACAATGGAGCTGAGCACTGACCTGACATGAACGCTGGCCGCTCAGCACTGCTGAGAGGACATTTAAGGTCATCAGAGGGAGTTGGCAGGTCATCACATATAATTGTAGTAGTAGAAATTAGAAAGGTCAGGGTGGCAACTGTCAGGTCTCTTATATAAAGGAAAGAATTTTGGTTTATCTAGGTCAGATTTCAGGAACAAATGCAAATGGCTCAGTTATAAAGGAATATCTTAAGCAGAGATTTATGCATCACTAAATATATTTAAACTGTATTATATTAAATGCTGGGTTCTAATAAAGGCCTGTCTCGAATAAAGGCCTGATCTTTATTTTGGACAGGTTTTTGTTTTTAACAACAACAAAAAAAAGCACATACAATAAAACCAGCACGGATAAAAACAACACAGACAACACACACAAAACAAACAGCAGAGTGGACAGATAAAACAAGACAAGGATCACAAAAGATTGAGGGAAAGAGTCAGTTAAGAGTATAAAATGGCTGGAGCAGAGTAATAAAACCAATTGGCTTCTCTTAAAAAATAAACCTTCATTATTTTTACTCAATTCCTCTTATTAAGTGCTAATATTCAATTTTAGTCACTGCAGTCACTGTCGGTATATGTGTGTTAATGTCACACCCAAACTATGTTTTGTTGTATTAATAGGATAATGCAGTAACAAAACTAACTTTTAACAAAAACAGGGAAAGCAAGGATGATTCATACTAAAATATTACCAACTATACTTATCAAACAGAGGGAATTAGAAATAAAGGCCTCAAATATAAGCCTGCTTCAAATAAAGACCTGGTGCCCTCTGCAGCTGAGGTCAGGCCAAGTGCACATATCATACAGACAAAATTTAAGAGTGAAAAAAGACAAAAAAAAATTTAAGAATTCCACAGTTTAAGGGCACATAACCTCCCGTAATGCCACGTCGTTTTTAAACTTTTGTTTGTGCAGATTAAATAAATGAGATATCAGGGTTAACCAGTGAGCCTTAGAGGTGCTGGCAGGTGGATTTTGTTACCTCTGGACTGAACCAGACTGTCTGTTTCCCTCTGTTTCCAACTTTAGCTAACTGGCTGTAGCTTCATATTCACCATAAACTAATGAGAAAGTCACTGAGAATACTTTCCCGAACTCCTTCCTTTAAGTTTTAATAGCATTGCTAGATTTTGTAAAGGATTTCATAAAGAATTTACAAATGCGCAGCACAGCCCAATCCTGGTCTATGATCAAACATGATGTAAGTCCACAGTACATTACCTGTAATCAAGGACAGATATTTAATGTCACATTTGCAGGGGACAAAAGACACAGAGAAATGCTGTGCTGCTGCCAGAGGAGTGCTGACTCAGATTACAGCATGCATGGGAATAAAGGACAGAATAATAGATTTATGTGTATTTCTCATTTTCCCACTGATGGTCTGAATAACTCACTAGATTTGTCGCTAGTTGCTTAATTGATATACTTAATATTTTGGAAATAAAAAGAGACTCATGACTATAGTTAGGTAGTGGATCATACCCAAACCAATGTAATATAAACTGCTGTTTCCGTAGCCAAAATACTTTCTTAGACAATCATTAAAATTATAAGTACAACACTATACAGTATGTTTTGTATTTCTTTAGGTTTTCTAGCTTTAAGGCCTGTGGTGTGCTGCTACTCACAGGGTTTGTTAGTCTTTGAATATTTTTTGAGGAGCACTCAACTAGAAGAAGGTTATACAAGGGGAACCCTTTGTTTTATGAATTTTGTGAGTGTGTGATTAAAGTAGACTGAATGTGAGTCCACAGTGTGTGTGGAGCCTTGTGTGTGCAGCCAGTGGATTGTAGTCAGTATGACTGTTGCCTCTGTTAGTCCTTTTGGGTCAGCGCTTTGTCGGACCACACACATCAAATCAGGAACCCTCACTGGAGCCTGGAGCAGGCTGCAAAGTCTATTTCCATGCAACAGTCAGACAAATATGTGCATTTTGTTTGATAGTGCAAATAAAAGTAGAAATTTGAGCATTGAAGTTCATTCCTGACCTTTCAGAACAGTGCATGTAACAAATTAATCTAAGCTGAAAGGTCCACATATTAGTTCTTTATTGTGTGGAACTTCATTCATGTGATAACTGACTTGAAACAATAAACCAAAAGCAATAACTGCACTGACTGAGAAGGAGTCAAAGTCACTGAGCAAGAATTTGTGGAAAAAAAGGACACGCACATTTGAAAGTTAATAGTGAATTTT
The DNA here is from genome assembly GCF_056507025.1 of Lutjanus erythropterus. NCBI lineage: Eukaryota > Metazoa > Chordata > Actinopteri > Lutjaniformes > Lutjanidae > Lutjanus > Lutjanus erythropterus. The sequence continues at coordinate 37,586,120 of NC_139326.1, read as the reverse complement.
CTGCACTGAAAACCTGAATAAGTTAGCAATACTCTAAAACAAAAAAGTTATTACTACAACTCAAACATTTTCATTAAATGCAATTCAGGACACCCCCCTTGTTAGTTAAAAGAACTGAATCATTTTAAGTATAAAACCCCTGTTCAGTTCAAATTTATTGAAAAATTTGAGCTTAATAAAAACAAAAGCACTCAACATTTTAAGTCAGTAAAACTTTTCAGCACTATTTTCAGCAGTGGAGTGGAATAATCCACATTTCATGTTTTTATGAATATTGTAGGAGCAGAACAGTGTGTGTGTTACTGAGTAAAAATAAACTACACTGAGGGAACATGTCACACAGTTTGGCTCATTGAAGAGTTTAATATTTAAACAATAATGGAGCTCTGTGGCACAAAGGAACAAAATATATCAGACATACAATACTTGGATGCATTAGTAGATTTGTTGACAATAAGAAACATATAAAATATCACTCGACATATCCATTACACAGGGTTTATAATTTTGTTTCCTCTCTATCGCGGTGAATGAAAGAACATAAACACATTGATTGCTTGATTGTAGTCTCTTATTCAGTAATATGACAAGAAGGGAGTCATTCATCCACCTAAACTTCCTCTGTAAAGAAACTTTGTTGCTCTTTATTGCTCAACTAGTGTAAATAGCTGAATAGCTGCCATGTCACTATTCTCACCAGGGTGCAAATAGTAACTTTGTATGAGAAAAAAGCAGTGTTATTTTTCCCCAAGACTGTTCTGCCACAGTCCGCCCTACTGTGCTGCGATTGGCTCTGAGCATGACTGTAGACTGGCACTTTGGAGAAGTTTAGCAAGGCAGTTGTGGTAGATTAATGGATCAAAAACAGGACTTTGGCCCAGGAGACAGATCTTTGTGTCCCATGTGAAGTTAAACATCACTTTTAATATTTTTTTAGACTTAGTTTCAGTTTTCAGTCACACTTTGGTTTGGTTTAAGAACAAAAACTACACAGGTAGTTTTATTGAAAATTAAAGTTTATGGTTACAATAGTCCCTTTCACAACATTAGAAAGGCTCTGTAGCAATCGCACAAACAGTAGTAGCAACCAATCACAGCACAGCAGGGCAGGACTGGGCAAAATAGACTTGAGGGGAAAAATAACCAAGTTTAAAAAATGTAAGAGCTAGTAAGAGGGCTTTGAGTAGATTTTGACTGAAAATATTCCTTACAGCCCACAGTTGGATGGTACCATCAATATATTGACAATTTAGCAACACTTAGAGGTCCACCAGTAGTGTGGCTACATAATGTAGATGCTCCTGATGGTGGTAAAGGTGCTCAGTAAATGAGATCATGAGAAATCTCTTGTAAAAGTGGAATTTTTAGCCTTATGTGGCATAAGAGTAAAGATCAGGAGGTCACTAAATTCATTAGAATTCACCCTCTGGGCACCATGAATATTCATTCTAAATTAAACTCTGATGTGGCCTGTAGTTAATTTAATTTCCATCTTTAAGCCCCACCTCTCAGGGGAAAAATTATACATAAATGCATGTTTACATGCTCACGGACAAATATGCTCAGAGCCTCCAAGGGAACGACTGTCACTCTGACGCTCAACGGTGTGAAACGGAGCGCGGGACTGTGTGAGAACTCAATACAACATAATACAAGAATACACTGTTTAAAATTAATCCCTCTTATCATCAGAATAAGAGCTCATTCATTTAGTTAAAGGAGCTATGTTGAGTTTTCTTGAAAACAATCAAAAGTAATCTGTAGTATATTCACTATAATAAATCATATAATGATCACAAAATGTCAAAAGAGATCACGGAAACGTTAACTTGAAATACTCGCTTCTCAGACAGCAACGCTGCAACTGTGGCTTCCCCTTTTGGAAAAACCATCGGGCTGGAATAACTGTTTTTATTTGCCCATTTCATGTTAATTAGAGTTCAGATTAATGCAGAATGTTTGTTAAATAAGTGCATGTCTGTTTATGAGTCACATGAAATCATTCATAATCTTGTAAAAGTGAGTGAGCAGTGAGACAGGCAGCTACAACTCCAGAGTGTGTATTTTCAGAGCAGTGGGCTTTTGTTTTTAGGATAACAAGCTTAATTTTATATTTACAGACAGTTATAAACAGCTGATCGGTTTACAGTGGAGGACGTGTGCTGCACTCCTGCAGAACTCCTGCAGGGTCTGGGGAGGACAGGGCAGAGGGAAACAACTCACCATAGATCGTCTATTTCACAGAATTTCAACCTGTTTAATACACAGTCTATGACTCCACATCACTCTTTGGATTGCAGTACTCATTTTTTCATGCACAATTGCTGCATTTTCCTCCCTAATGCATTTCCTTCCTGCAAAACATACTTTGGAAGCTGCATTTTTAAGTATACATTCATGGCAGCAGTCTTCTTCTTCCCTCCTTTTCTGGCACATTGCAGCATACAGTAAAACAGGCAGCCACTCATAGAAAAACAACTTCATAGTGCTACTAGAGGTCAGCAGCTCCACAGGGAACCTTTAATGAAGATGCCACATGAAACATGTCAAAGAAAAATAAACTGATGATCATGCAAACATGGTTTGCTGCTCCAGCTCCCTCCTCCTCCTCCTCATGTAGTATTTTGAGTTGTTGATTTAACTCTGATTTAATGTTCATGTATGTGTTTATAAAGAGCAACTAGGCCTCTCAGCAGAATCCTTTCAGCAAGAGCTCCCTCAAACAAATCGACCACTTGTTAGAAATGGTCACATCTAGTAAAAAGTTCAGACAAGTGCATTAAAAAGTCCAGTCAAGTTGCTGTGGTCAGAGTCTAGTGGTTATTTTAATGCCTCCTTCTCTTTTTCTCTCACTTTTTTGTCCATCTAGTCTATAATGACATCTTGGTGTCGGGGCGTGGAGACTCCTTCTTCATCCGGACCCACTTCGAGTACGAGAAGGAGACACCCCAGAGCCTGGCCTTCAGCCGGGGGGACATCTTCAAGGTGGTGGACACCCTCTACGACGGCAAGCTCGGCAACTGGCTGGCGATCCGTGTCGGCAAGGACAAGCAGCTGCTGGAGAAGGGAATCATCCCCAACAAGAGCAGGTAGGGCCATCGGCCGCTCCCTGTTTTTGTTGCTGCTGTTGAAAAAAAAAAAAGACTCACTCTTCTTGTAATTAAGCAGAGTGAATGCATACTAGGGCTGTGATATGGATTTTTGTCTTACCGTGATGACAAAGCATTCCCATAGCATGGCCGTTCACTGCAGCTGAATTTTTGTGTTTTATTTGATTTTATAGAAGAATACTGTCACAAGAATAGCTTCTTTAAGGAATTGGGCAGTGTGCAAGTGAAGGAGAGTAAGCAGCAGACTGTCAGTGCTGCTCACAGCGGAGCAGAAACTTTAACTGTAATTAAGTTGTCAGTCTGGCAGTAAATGTACAGTTCAGGTTACAGTGTGTCAGTTACTAAACGCAACAGCTTCTCAACACCAAGAAAATTCTTGTCTGTTGTTCCCCAACTGCTGGAAAAGTGACAGCATCAGCCATGAAATCTGAGCATGAAAGGCTAATGTTAAGCTAATGCTAAGGCTAGCATTTTACCTGTACAACATCAGCTCTGCTGCAGTTGTGTCCCTTTCAGAACTGTTGTAATCAAGCCTTGAACTGAAGCCTCTTTTTGGAAACGTGGTAAAATAACTCCAGAATGTCTTCTCTACTTATTTATCCATTTTTATGTTTTGAAAACAGTTTTATATTGTTAGCATATTGTTAGCCGCTGACTGGCAATCCCAAGATGCCATGAGTTGGGTCTGTTAACCAATCAGATGCTGTGCTCCTGACTTGACAGGACAGCGCTGATCTTGCAGTGTTTAAGTGACCCTTCAAAATAAAGTTTACAGTGATGACCGTGATGAACTCAACACCCCTGCAGGCATCAGAAGACTGCAGTAATGCGGTTACTGTCCCTAATGCATACACGACAACTGAAGAAGGACACGTGTGCAAACAGTAGGGCTGCAACTGTTCATTGAATCAGTTATAGTTGCTTGTTTTAAAATGTTAGAAAATGATCAAAAATATATCAACCAGTGTTTCTCAAAACCTAAGATGACGTCCTCAAATGTCTTATTGTACTCAAAGATATTCAGTTTACTGTCAGAGAGGAGTAAAGAAACCAGAGAATATTCACATTTAAGAAGGTGAAATAAGAGAATGTTCACTTTTTTTCTTAAAAAAATACTCAAACCGATTATCAAAATAGTCATGGATTATTTGATAATCGATTAATCATCACTTAATTGTTGCTTTAGCAAGCAGCTTTGTGTAGTCTCATGTATACATACATGTAGTGCACATTTTCCTCTCTGGATTGATTTGCTCTGTTATATATCAATGAGAATAAAATCATGAATTATAACCTCATATAGACTCTAAATGTTTCCCAACTTGCTGCCTTATACTTTTTTATTCCAGCCTGCTCTTGAGCCACTGACAGTACTGTAGTACATTCAGAGATTGTGTGAACAGATGGGTGGGTGACAGCTAAAATATTTTCCTTTCCTCGATCTCTATCAACGTCCTCTGGGCCTGCTCTGAATGAACTTGAATTAGTGGGATCTCTGACAAACCTGGGGAGCTTTCAGATAGTGGATCAGACAGGCCTGCCCTGGCCACAGGCCAGCTGCTGCTTATCTTAAAAGACCATACATCTATCCAAACAACTATTCTTCCGCTCATCCTTTCATCCCTTCTCTTATCTTCCCCTCCATCACCACTGTCTCCTATTTAATCCAGCTTCTTTTTAAACGTCTTATCTCCTCTACTACGTCCTCACTGTCGTCTGACTGCTCCTCCACATTGTGAATGCTCTTTGAGCACAGTGTTCCTCTTTTTCTCTGGATCTCTCACATTAACAAGCCTTCTTTCAATGGCACAAATGAGCACAGCAGTGCTGCACTCCAGGAACATTACACTAATTGGCCCAAGAGGGTTACTGTAATTGCAGGTCCACGGCCCAGAGGCTGAGTAAATCACTGGTGTGAGACCACATGTGTCCCAGTTGTATGCTTTGGTATGATCCTTGTGTGTTTTGAGTATACCAACCAATGACACTGGGAAAATTACTGTACTTTAAAATGCCTGCATGCGGAATTTGTTCAAGTAGCAGCTAGGTGAGATAAGTAAAGGCTCCAATCCCCACCCTGCATGTTTCCCCACAGTTTGTACACTGTCAGAAAACTCTAGGGATCTGTGACAGATCAACAAACCCAAATGAATGCAGCAAATTGCAAATCCTTTTCAACTTGCATTCAACTGAATACAGTACAAAGATCTTTAATTTCAAACTGATAAACTTTGTGTTTTTGTAAATATATACTCATTCTGAATTTGATGTTTGCAGCAAGTTTCGAAAACAGTTGGGACAGGAGCAACAAAAGACTTGAAAATTTGTAGAATGCTCCAAAAATACCTGATTGGAACATTTCATAGGTAAATAGGTGAAGTGATAGCTGGTGACAGGATCATGATTTGGTATTAAAAGGGCATCTTTGAAAGGCTCAGTCGTTCACAAGCATGGATGGGGTGAAGTTCAGCAATACTTTGTGAAAAACTAGAAACAGTCCGTCAGTTAAAGAATGTTTCCCAACACACAAATGCAGGAATTTATGGATTTCACCATCTCAAATCCATAATATCATTAAAAGATTCAGAAAGTCCACATTTCAGGTTGTTTTCACAAATCATGGACGTCGTGTCCTCCAGGCTAAAGAGGAGAAAGACCATCCAGATAGAGCATCTGTGATGGTATGGAGGTGTGTTAGTGCCCATGGAATCATGGGTAAGTGTCACATCAGTGAAGGCCCCATTAATGCTGAAAGGTACGTACAGGTTTTGGAGCATCATATGCTGCCATCCAGTCTCCCACTGAAAATGTGTGGTGCATTATGAAGCACAAAATACAACAACAGAGACTCCGGACTGTTGAGCACCTGAAGTCGTATATCAAGCAAGAATGAGAAAGAATTTCACTTTCAGATCTTCAACAATTATTGTCCTCAGTTCCCAAACACTGACTGAGTGCTGTTAAAAGAAAAGCTGATGTATCAGAGTGGTAAACATGCTCTTGTCACAACTTTTTTAGAACATGTTGCAGGTATCAAATTCAGAGTGAGTGCATAATTGAAAAATACAGGGTTGAAAAGTATTCGGAAATCACTGCATCCCAGGTCAGATCTGTGAAAAAGAGGTAAAGTTAGTTTCTTTTTCATGTACAGTTTGATGCAGTACAAATGTGAGTAATGACTGGATAAGTGACAGGTGTATTTGTCCTGTCAGGGCGGAGCAGATGGCCAGCGTCCAGAGCTCCCACAAAGTTGTTCAGGGTGACAGAGCCGACTTCTGGAGGTTGCGAGCCCAACGTTCTCTGAAGAGGAAAGACCTGAGGAAGAGCAGAGACAACCTGAGCAGTCAGACCCTCGCCACCCGCTTCCCTGCATACGAACGAGTGGTGCTCCGAGAAGGTGGGTGGATTCCTTATATCTCTGTGAAAACACTGGAGAAAATACTTGTACTGTATACATGATTTGTTACTGAGTTACAACTGAAACCTCATGTTTATTAATCACCCTGATCTCTTTGATCTGCATACAAATACGACTTTAGACTATGTATTTTCATGCAGTGTGTTTGCCAATTTACGCGTACGCCAAGTCCAACTTTGCATGCATGTGATTGGTGATGCTTCCCATTAAAAAAAAGTCATGTGTGGAGGAAGTAGTGTGATTTGAATGGACAAACAAACAGGACTTTTATCCAGGTGACCAGAGTTTGCATGTGAAACCAAGAGTCGACATTATTTAAAGTTTTAAGTTATGAAACTTATGTCATGTGATGTACATGATATAAAACTTATTTATACCCAAACCATGATTTTTTTAAATGTTTTTTTGAAAAGCTCACAGTTCATTGTCAAGTCTCAGATTTGAGACAGTGGAGGACAGCAAGTTGGACCCATATTGAAATATCTAGACTTCTCGACTTTCATGTTTCATTCATCGATCTGTAACATTTTTAAACTGTTTTGTTCTCTGTGTATTTAATCATACGTTTTTTTTATATATAAATTACACAAAAAGCAAAAAAAAAAAGTGATATTTTTTAACTATTTCAACCCTTGGTTATATTATTACTTGTACAGTTGGAGATGTATCTTGGTTGCTTAGCAACTATCATTGTCCCCGTCAATAAAACTTCAGAAGTGGTCCCCTGACATTAAAATACAAAAAAAAAAAAAAAAAAACTAATTAAGAAGACTCAATTAAAAATAAAGTTTTTCTAGCCTTTTCCTACAAGCTATGGTTATTTTTTGTGATGGTTCAATGTGGAAATTTATTATTCATGTTAAAATAAGATGTTTATAATCTTATAAAATGTATTTAACTGTGTCTCTCTTACAGTTTTATGTTAACAATAAATGCACTAATCTCTTAGTCTGCTACTTATCATAACAGATAATAGAGTTTGGAAGTCAGAGGTCAAAGTGACCACTAATGGCTGTTCTAGCACTTCTGGAAATTTGGCATTTCTTGTGTTGAAGACCTTGAAACAGAACCAGCATGTATGAACGCATGTGTTTTGTTTGTTTTGGTGTCCTCCAGCCTCCAGAACTGGCTAACGTTATGTTAATGTTCTAAAGTGTGAGCAGAATCGTAACAGGGGTGTGTCGTTGCAGCTGGTTTCCGGCGTCCTGTCGTGCTGTTCGGCGCCATCGCTGACGCTGCCAATGAGAAACTGGCCACTGAGATGCCCGACCTGTTTGTTATTGCCAGTGAGTCTCTGCCAGCTTCTGGGAATGTGTTCGTGTGTCTCCTTTTCTAACTGAATATTTGTCCTCGTGATGCTTCTAACTGAACCTTTCCATTGTTTCTCATGTTAGAAACTGAGCCGAAAGACGCCGGCTCTGAGAAGTCCTCAGGAGTGGTTCGATTGAACACCATCCGACAGATCATCGAGCAGGTACCACATGCGTGCACACACCCTCACAAAATACCAATCTGTGTCATGTCCTAGACATTCACTTTGGGGAAACAACAATTTAAATAGATTTAAAGGATTCTGTCAACCAACTACCTGCAGAATACCACAACCAATGACTGTCATCTATGTTTTATTAAAGGTTTACGTTCATTGTTTTTTTGTTAAGTGTTTCATGTGAGATCAAGATCTAGATGACCAACCACTATGAAACAGAAGAGATCCTGTAGGGAATGAACTAATCTGATTATACACTCATTATACATGCTCATGCACATTATAGGGATAGTTCACCCAAAAATAAAAACTCAGTCATTATCTACTCACCCTCATGCCGATTTAAGACCAGGTTAAGTTTTTTTAGTCCACAAAACACTGCTGGAGTTTCACAGGAAAACAGTGTTGCAGAATCTCCTAATCAATGGAAGTGAATGGAGACCAGTTTTCAAACATAAAAACATAAAATGCCTCCATTCTGCTCATCTGTTGTAATCCAGGTCTCCTAAAGCACCAACATACAGGTGAATCGTGTGTGCACACGTCACGCCACACACACCCAGTTCAGTCAGTGTGCACATGTAACGTGGCTCCAAGATAAGGATCTATAGTGAAGTCAACTCAGCATGTCAGGGCTTTAGCAGACTTGGATTACACCAGACGAGCAGCATGGAGGCATTTTATGTTTTTATGTTTGAAAACTGGTCACCATTCACTTCCATTGTTTGGGAGATTCTGCAACACTGTTTTCCTGTGAAACTCCAGCAGTGTTTTGTGGACTAAAAAACTAAACCTGACCTTCAATCCGTATCATCTTGAGTAGATAATGACTGATTTTTAATTTTTAGGTGAACTATCCCTGTAAACTTAAACTTAGAAGTACTGATGCAGTTAAAGGATGCACGTTAAATAAATTAAGAGGAATAGGGATACAGGCTCGAATACCTGAGTATCTACTTCAGATCAGGATATTTGAATAAGAAATGTGATTGTTGAAGTTCAAGTTTATTTCAACCATATCCATATATAAATAGACATAAAGCAGAATGAGATATTGTTCCTCGCAGCACCTGGTAGTAATACTTTAAAGAGGTACTGCATATTTAAACATGTTTTTTGAGTTGTAAACCAAATTATATTACTATACTGTGATGAGACACATCCATGCTGGTGTTAAAACCCCACATAGTGTCTTGTGGGAACAACACTGATTTCTTGAGACATTCTGCATCATGACATTTATATTTTATAGAAGCAGGTTAACACCCTCTAATCAGAGGGGTCTATGAAACACAAGTAAAACATGAAAAGCGATATAAGCACATACATACATGTGTATATATACGCCTACACATATAGCACATCTGTAGCACTATTATTAAAGTGCTTGGATTTTGGATTAAGTGCTTGAAACTGCTTGAAATTGTAATTGCATTAGTTCACTTTTAGATAAAGAAATAAAATAAGCCAGAGAGCTTAATTGCTTTTGCCTCTCGCACAAAATGAAGACGATTCTGCACGTGCCTCGCTCGCCACTCTGCACGTGTGGCAAGTGTGATCTGTCAGTCTGTATGGAATGGATGGAAACAGGATACGATAAATAATCTGAAGGACATATTATGTTGGTCTCACTCATGGGGGGAAGTCAGGACTCTTTCTAAACAAATCTCTCAGAGAAATGGACATTTTATGGACTTTTTGAACTGATTATTTTGATTTAATCCACCTGTACGGCACATGCAAATGTAGTTACTGTGTACCAGCTGTATGCTGATAGTTTTAAATAGTTCAATAAAAAAAAAAAAAAGAAAATGCACCTTGAAAAGTGCTTGGATTTGACTTTGGAAACTGTGTAGGAACCCTGGGTGTGCATATTTGTGTGACTGCTGGGTGACTGCAGGGTTTTTGGAAGGGGAAAGAAGAAGGGAAGAAGTTGTCTTTTATCCTGCTGCTGCTGGCTTTTATGCTGCCATATCTCTGTAGGGATGAACTCATTTCCCAGTAAATAAAATTTTAATTTAGAGTGGTCGACTAGACTGAAAGTGCACTGTTAGAAAGCAGAAAACAGTTCAAATTTAAGCACCGTTTAAACAATTTTTTGGATAATACAAACACTTTCTTTTTGAGACAGTTACCTCTCTCTTTTTCTCACCTGTCACAGGACAAGCACGCCCTGCTGGATGTGACACCCAAGGCAGTGGACACCCTGAACTACACCCAGTGGTACCCCATTGTCATCTTCTTCAACCCGGACAGCAAGCACGGCATCAAGGCCATGAGACAGAGGATCGCCCCCAACTCCAACCGCAGCGCCCGCAAACTCTACGAGCAGTCCGTCAAACTGAGGAAGACGTGCTCCCACTTATTCACTGGTAGAGACACACACACACACACACACAGAGATTCATAATGCACTGTAGTCAAACTGCTGCAGCTGTTTGAGTGTGTATTCTGAGTTTGGGTGCTTTTCTCACTCAGCCACCATCGATCTGAACTCAGCCAATGACGCCTGGTACGGCAGCGTCAAAGACTCCATCAGAGAGCAGCAGATGCAGGCTGTCTGGGTTTCTGACGGCAAGGTAAACACACACACACACACACACACACACACACACACACACACACACACACTGAGGCTGTTTACACCAGGTATTACAATGCATCCTCACATGAGTCTCCGGTGACCATCACCGATAGGATCTTACTTCCCTGCTTTACATGCAAATAAATATTGAAAAAAGGTTTGCAGCTGATTCTTCTTTTTTCCATTGACTGTTTGATTAATCGACTAATTGTTGCAGCTCTAGGCCAGGATCAGGAGTCTGCAACCTTTATCATCAAAAGAGACATTTTTGGCCATAAAAAGAAGACAAAAATTGTCTGGAGCCACAACTATTAAATTCTCTTTTCCCTTAAGACTTTGTTTTAATTTGGCAGCTTATAGAGACTCAAGAAGACGAGCCACTGTCAAAATTTAGAGGAAAAGACACTGAGCCAAAAACTATGATGCACAGTTTAGTTGATGAGATATTAAAACTTTTTTTTTTAATTTGGTGTATTGGCTGCATATTTTTACAACTGGCAACTGTAAGAATCACTTTAAAAAAAATAGCTGAGATGTCTTCAAATTTCAAGGCAACATACAACAGAGTTGGGAGTTTTGAGCCCAACTCAAACTTTAATGTTTAGAAATAAACTAATAAAGAGTTTTGCTGACCTCTAATCTTTAGTTGAGATAATTTATTTTTCTTCTTTAGCTGAACTTGAATCTTTAAGTTTTAGAAACTCACAAAAATGTACTGCAGAATTTCACAATGAGCTGTGAACCTGATTTATCATTACTTTGGTGCCTGGAAATTCAAAGGCTAGTAATTTAAAACATTACAGTTTTGGATGAATTTCTAATTTTTGAAATGTTGAATTCCTGGGGGGTTTTGAAACTTAACGATTTAAGTTGATCTAAGGAAGAAAAGTAACTTATCTCAACTAAAGATTAGTTGTTGGTAAAAAAAAAATCTTTCAAACCTTACGTTGGGCTCAAAAAACAAAAATGTACTGCATTATGTTACCTAGACATGTTGAGTTGTCTCAACCTTTACATAGACCCACAACAATGTTAAATGAAAATTCAAGGGATAGTTCACCCAAAAATGAAAATTCAGTCATTATCTACTCATGCAGGAAACATCATGCAGATTGAGGGTCTGGTTTATTTATTAACGGGGAGCCACTGCAGAGGGGCTAAAGAGCCTAGACCGCCTAGACCGGATCTGATCTGAGCAATGGGATCTCACTGTGTGTCATGTGCAGTCACAGCTTTACTTCCAGCCTGAGCAGATCACGATGCATGTTAATGTCAAGTGCAAACAGCCTCATTGACTTCACAGGCTTCTCCTGTGTTCTTCAGTTAGGGATAATCAGAGAGTAAAAATCCTCATGTGTAGAGCATCTTTCAAATTATGCTGACTGAGTATTTTTCTTATTTTATCTACATTATTTATATCAATGAATGTTGGCTGAATAACACAACCTAGAACTCTGTTCATACAGTTCAGTATCACCACAAACTACATCTTTTCTGTTAGACTGTAGAAGCTTTAGTTAGTGTATAGTGAGTTGTTATTGAGTCTCATTAGTCAGTAGTGGACTAACTGCCCTTCTACCTTCCTGTCACCTATAGCAGCCACTTGTGTGTGCACTTGTGAGCATGCTCACTGTGTGTCTTCCTACTTCCTGCCAGTAGTGCTCTACAGCTCGGCTCTGTTTGTCTTTCTTTCTTCTCTCTTGTTCTCGTGCTATCCGTCTGTCCATCCTTCCTGCCTGTACACCCAAGATCCACCATGTGTCTCTTCTAGCTGGAGGGAGTAGAGAGTGATCTGGACTGCCAGGACGTGGAGCGTCTGTCCTTCCTGTCCGCCGACTACCTCAGCATGGACAGCCGGCTGACCTCCGACCTGGACGACACTGCCGACGAGGGCGGGGCCTACACCGACAACGAGCCCGACATGGAGACAATGCACTTCTCCGCCATCAGCCGCTCATCCGAACCTGTCACGGCTGAGGAGGTCAGACTCACACACACACACACACACACACACACACACACACACACACACACACACACACACACACACACACACAAAAAGACTAAATTATACTATATTATAACTATAGATACATTTTTTAAGCTTTTAACAGTGTTTACAGTGTAGAAAATCACTGGGTCCCCAGATGTTATATGGTTATAATTATGGTTATATTTGTGTATTTTAGAACCTTAAATATTTACAGCAGTAAAATGCAACATACACTTTGATGCAGCAAATCCAAAGACATATATAATAGTAAAACACTGACAGGGACCATTTTACTGCACAGTGAGTACTTTTGATACTTGTTAGGTGTAAGGTGAGGTGCAGGGAAGAATGCTGAGACTTTTATTGTTAGTCTCTAAAAAAACAAAAACAAAACGACGACAACAAAAGAAAGACTTAGCAACACAACTTTGCTCTCATTACTCACCCATAATAAATCTGGTGCTGCTTCTCATAGACTAGAGATATACTTGCGGTTTGACCGTGCGTTTGCATAGACACCCGGCTGCCTAGTGAAGCGAACTGTTCACGACACAGCTGTTTGTCTATGCGTGTTACTGCAAAACACCACTAGAGGGCTCAACAGAGAACTAAGACCATAAACCGCCTGTGAAAACAAAAGAAAGAAGAAAAAGGAGTTCCATTTTTCCATCATCTTTTTCCGTGCACGTAAACAGCAGTCTTGAGCCTGTTTCCATTTGTTTGTTTTGATGTTGACTTATCTGTCGCTAGCTGTGGCAGACATGTTTGTTGGTGTGTAGTGGCAGTGACACGGCGTAAAGACGAGTGTAGTTGCAGAGTCGTTCAATGAGCCTGTCCTCAAAAGTTTCCGCCACTGTTGTTGCTGGTGACGTATCTGCTGACCCTGTCACTGCATCCTGCACCTACGCTGCCCCTACAGGTCATGTGTTTTTTGCATCTTGCGGACGTGTAGCGTTAATTTCTGAGAACGCACGCAGCCCACGCTCCAAACGGATGCAAGACACACGAGGCAGACATCATGTGAACGCGTAGTTAAAAGCAAGTATATCTCCACCCTTAGACCAGTCCAGTCTCTCTTTCATTCCTCTGACACATATATAGCATGAGAGCCCATCTTGCCAGTTCCAATTGTGTGTGAGAGTCTGTCCACCTTTCTAGCGCTTTAATTGTGCCTGAAAAGTTGAGCCCGTTGAGGTTCGATGCTGACAAAATTCTGTCTGAAACCAACTTGAACGCCACCCTCATTAGCATATTTCAGCCCAAACCAAGCACAAGAGTTTTTCAGTGACAGAGACAATACATGGAGGGAGTTGGAACTGTCTAACTAACCCTAACCCTAACTAAATTGGGGAGAAAAATTAAAATAAATAAATAAATAAATAAATAAATAAATACAGTACAGCCCGAACCCGCCATGGGCCTGTGAAATATGTGAGAAATGAGGCACGACCCAAAACGAACCCATCTGGACCCGTCAGGTCGTGTTTGGGCACAGATCTCAAGCTCTACACCGTTCTTAACAAAAGGGGTTTAGCACATCGTTGGCGAAAGAGTTGATGCTTCCTCACATGCCTACATACATTAACCTCAGTAAGTAACTTTTACTTGTAGTGGATTTTCACTTTAGGGCTGTAATAGTACTTTTGCTTCTGTAATGGACCTAAATACTCACAACCTAACTGCACCTGAACTGCACCTGTGTCTCACCGACTGAGCCTTCCCTGTTTAGGAAGGTGGCCTTGTGGGTAACCTGTGTGTGTCAGAGTCTTTGTGTTTGTTGTCTGTGAAAAGCTAGTTTGTCACTTCATTAGTAGTTTATTGCTTCAAGCTCCAAAATGTATTTGGGAGACCTCTGGTTTCAGGATATTTAATTGCCTTTAGCCTGACTTGTAACTGCTAACTAGCTTCAGCTTCATGGTCTGGACCAACTCTGCTCTGTGAAGACAAATAGTTGAAAGAAGACTTCATGTTACAATAACAGGGACGTTTTATTTTTTCTCTGCGGCAGCAAACACAACACACAGCCTATTATGCTGCAACCTGAGCTTATCTACGCTGAAAACTCAAATATGGGAATAGGCTCTTATCCTATATCACACATCATGTGATATATATGTAGCATTATCAGGGAAAAAATAGAGAGTGTCCCCTGGATGCACTGGTGGTAGCATCCTTTCAGATCCTGACGCATTAGAGACATAGGACACGTACCTCACAACATTACTTATGTAAAAGTTTCAGTATGCTTCAGATGAACTACTTATCTTATTACATCTGAACTGTTAGTGTTAGATGTTCTAAAATGTCAGACTGTCAGGGTGAAAAGTTTGCTATCACTGAAAGGGGTGAGATGCAATGTATCACACTAATGGGATTAAAGGTGGAGCAAGCAGTTCTAGGGAAAGACAGCTTCGAACCACCATCCCAAAGTATCTGTATTTGATGATGATGCAAACAGAAAAGTTTGCAGCCTGATTTTAAAAGAAGCTGAGAGTTGGAGTTCGAATGCTGCTTCTCCACGTTTAGCTTTGACCCTGCGGACAGTAAGCAAATCTGTCCCAGACCACCCAAGAGGCAGTTCAGAGATCTCACTAAACTATTCAGTTCTTTATAAACCAACAGTTGTTCATTTTGAAGGGGACAGCTCACCCCAAAATCAAAAATACATATTTTCCCCCTGGCCTGCGGTGCTCTTTATCCATCTAGATTGTTCTGGTGTGAGTTGCAGAGTTTCAGAGATGTCTGCCTTCTCTCCAGTATAATAGAACTCAATTGCACTTGCCCTGTGGTGCTCAAAGCGCCAAAAAAATGCTTTATAAACATTCAAAAGGAGTGTCTCTTTCCAGAAATCATGACCCTGTTCCTCAAGATATTGCACAGACCTTGTTGTGAGCAGTTTGATGTAGCAACTACTTTCTTCCTGCGGTAGAATCGACTGGAACTACTTACTTTTCTACTAGAAGGAAAGACGTTCCTACATGAAACTGCTTGTAAAAAGATATCTCCAAAACTCTGCAACTCACACCGCAACGATTTCTTTTATACTGAGATTCAAGCTGAGCACTGACTTATATACATTCTTTAGTAAATGGACTTTCTATTACTGTTTATCAGACATTTCTAAACCCCAGCTTGTGCTAGCATGATCTCAAGACTCTGAATCAGCTGAGTTCACTCATTATCCATGTTCGAATGACTCCTTTCATGCATTGATCATATTTTTTTCTACTTTTAATCTCTTGCACTTTTTAACTTTCTTGAATAAATGTTAGATGCTATACTGACTATTCGCAATTGTTGTGGAACATGTCAAACAGACGCCCTCATAAACACACAGCCTGAAACACGTCAGGTCTCCAAGTTGGTCTCCCTTTACTATCAGGATGGTGCTGCCATCTGTAGGACAGACAAGAGATTACAGCTCCAAGTCTGCCATGACAGGGAGATACAACATAAGGAACATCTGTACAACTGTTAATCAGGAAATTAGGTTACACAGTCTTTACTTCTATAATTCATCAAAAGAGTTGTTAGCAGTCTATATGAGCATTTGAACCTATTCTGTACGCAAATATAATAAGAATATTTTGAATAAGAAGAATAATAATGTTGTGTCCTCCACCATGTGCAAACATCATGATGGGGACAGAAAGAATCAGACATTCATTTCTCAAAGGCCACTTTTAAATATTTATGTAATACCAAGATACAGGCGGCCCACACATTAAAAAAAAAACTGCATAAGGTAAACATTTTTTTTTTAAGTTACAATACAATAATAAAGAACAAATAATGATTTTTAATTATTAGAATTCATCACAGTCAAAAACAAAACAAAACCAAAAATGATGATGACAGTACAAATGAAAGAACGTAAAGAAAAGGAAGAGAAGGAAAGAGAGAGATAGATAGGTATCATTCATTCTTGAGAATTGGGACAAAACCGTATTTTCAGGGGGTTTTGATTTTTACTTTTTACTTATGCTGGAAAATATATTTTAGAAGATCAAATTCTTGGTCATTTCATTTCACAGCATAGTCGTAATGAGTAGCAATTTTATTTAAATAAATACACAAATAAAGTGTCTCAGAGTCTCTTAATGTTAATCAAAATACAGATTTTTAAACCATAATTCCTATTCAACTTTGATTTAGAAGGACTACAGAGTTGACATATTATGGTTGAGACACATTTGATAGCAATACTGTTTAATGACTTTGTCTAAAAGTTTGAGCAGTATTCCTGTCTTTTTTAAACCAGAAAGTGAGATGGGGTTCTTAGGGTATAGCTGACCATTTTTATGCCTGATTAAATCATGTTTTTGTAAAAGTCTGACAGAGTTCATAGAAATCTGAGACACACCATTTTCATTAAAAAATATATGAATCTTTAATGTTAAAAGTGATTGTAATTGCACATTGTTATACCTAGGCTATTATGTTTTAAAAAAAATAGTTTGAACCTGTGAAGTCTTGTAAAAAGGGCATTTTCTGGCACTGAGCAAATTTAGAAATTAAACGAAATAAAACAATTACATATATTCCATATATATAAATCCTTACAGAAAAAATGTTAACCAAAAATTGGACTTAGAGTGTTGATATTAATATTTAATAGTTTTTTGGGGGTTTTTTTTGGTAGGACATAATTTCCTTCCTTCTCAAGAACATCCAGTTTAGGAGAATCAGCCCTCTAGCTGTTAGAGTAGAGAAGAAAGAGTAACCTTATGAAGACTTTTTTTTGGGGGGGAAAGGCCTAAAAGTGCAACAACAAGTGGGAGTGAGAGTTAAAGATACATTCCAAAAAAGCAAGTGAGGCTGGTGCCTGCCTACATCCATCATTTTTATGGATATTTCTGAGATCACACTGCTGCCAAATCAACCAAATTTAAACCCCTGTCACTGTCCTGCCCACTGACCTCTCCTGTGTGGATATGTACCGTGTGTGGGTGTGTGTGTGTGTGTGTGTGTGTGTGTGTGTAGATCTTGCGCAGGTACAGTCCAGACATCAGGAGTCGCATGAGGAAAATCAGCAGCCGGGAAGTCCTGAACAGGTGCAGCCCTCCACCTGCCTTCTTAACAGACAACAAGGTGAGGGATCCATAGAGTGTATCTTTACAGCTGCTTTTTTTTCTGTTTGATATAATTGTCTCTGGGTTTTGGACTGCTGGTCAGACACAGCAAGACAAATCGATCAACAACGGAAATAATAATAATTAAACCTGCTATAAGGAGTTTTTAACTTATTTTATAATTGTTAATACTGACACCTTTATCTGATCTACATGAACACACCTTATCATCTGCAAAAATATTGGCTTTTTCTATATAGTTATTCTTGATGCCTGCCACCAGGTCGGGCTCTCCTTGAAATCAATGTATGTTGTATTTTGTGGTTATTACTGTGAAAAAAAAACTCCTTTTGTCCAGAGGGACCTCCCAAATAGACTAAAGGTATGAAAGCTCCTTGTATTAGCTTTAAGGTGAAGCCCTAGTTGTTATCCAGGGTAATTCAAGTATTGAAAAGTGTTTGATTCACAAAACAGAGTCAACAATGCTACAATACTATAAAATCAATAGAATGTACCCAGTTAGGCAACAGTATAAAAAAAAGTATAACAGGAACAATATTACAATTTGGAAAGGAGTGAGAGGAGGTCTTCCTCACCTCTCCTATTTCACCATATGTCAAAAATAAATATTTTGTTATATACTCAGATATGAGATCATTTCTCAGTAGCAAACAGTAAGTTCAAAAACCTCCAGTAACTCAGATGCTAACCTCCACATCCACCCTGGCAGCTCTTTCCCTCCATGCAAAGGAACAAACTGCCCTTCTCTCTGAGGAACGGCCTGATAAGAAGAAACCAATCTCACTGCAGTTCAGATTCCTCACTGGACCAGATGGGTACCCAGAATTCCCCTCAGTTGTTGGTACATGGTGGTGGGCTTGTGTGTAGCAGTGGTGTTCAACCTTAAGCTGTGTTCAGGTTTTCATTCCAACAATATGTCAGAGCAGCTGATATGGATGATTAGTCCTTATCTCTATTCAAAGTAAACTGTCAAAGTTGATGCAGAGCTGCTGTTTGGTTGGAATGAAAACAGTTCAACACTTTTTCTTGTGCTTTCCTCTGTTGTAGCCATAGTATAGTTTGTACAGTCTGATCCACAGTGCTGGTTGACATTTGTTCTTTGATAAATAGGTCCTTTGATGAACACCCTGAATGATAAATCCCACATCTTCTCACATTTTCTTTGACCCACTGGCCTTAATGCCCTACTAGTGATAAGTCTAGTAGCGTTCGAAGAATATGAAAATTGAAGAACTTAGTAAGTGGTGTCATCAGTTTAGGAAGAACCAAAAGAAATAAAGCTCACAATTCTTTCAGTCCTTTTCCACTACAAAAACTTAATAATAATAGATAAAGGTATGCTCCACCCTAAAGGACTGGGTTGACATGTAAAGGATCATGTCTGTCCGTGCAGCCTGACAATGGGAGTTCCACATGGCTCCTTTCTAGCCCCTCTTCTCTTTCATCCTCTACATTCTTGGTTTTGTCATACACTTCCATGGCTTCTGCTGCCAGTTATGCCGATGACACCCAGCTATTCTCGTCTTTCCTCCATCTGACAGTCAGCTGAAGGCACTCATTGCTGCTTGCCTGGCTGACATCTTGATGCAAATGTCAAAGCACCACCTAAAGCTCAGTCTAGACCAGACTGAGCCTGTGTTACTCCAGGGGAAAGGGTTGCATCACCTCGACCTGTCATAGTGACCATCGTCGTGATGCCAACTTGGACGACAAGGTACCTGGAAGTGACCCTGGAAGACAAACTGTCATTCTTGAAAAACATCACGGCAGTAGCCTTCTGGACTCCTTTGTAACACTGGGAGGATTCGCTCCTTCCTCTCCAGTGATGCAGCCCAGGTGCTGATCCTGGCACTTCTGCCTAGACTGCTGTAATTCCCTTCTTGCTGGTACTCCTTTGTCTGCCATCAGACATCTGCAACTAATCCAAAATTCTGCTGCCTGGCTGATATTCAATCTTCCCATGTTTTCCCACACCACTCCTCTTCTCCGCTCTCTATACTGGTTCCCTGTTGCTGACCTTTTTTTTTTTTTAGAAAACTGCTCAATTCCTATCATGAAGCCATGGTCAAACCCTACACCCTGGCCTAGTCTTGCAATACCAGGCAATCAGTGATCTTGCCACCTACCGACCGTCTGGGGATCTCTAAATGCAAGGTAGTTGCTTGAACAGCAGAGAGTACAGTCCCTAACAAACCTACGCCCCTTACATTTTTTTTAAGGACACGCCTTACCTAACACAATGAGGTCCCCCCCATTGTCCTCAGTAGTAAGTAAGTAAGGACCTCTGCATGTCGCCGCCCAAATATGAAAGGCTGCCCTAAAGTCTTTGAACTGTTTCTGCAATGTAGGACTTTCTTTTGAAAGACTCTCTAATTGTTTCCAAAAAAACAAAACCTGAAGTGGTTTGACATAGTGGACACTGTATTATTGGAGTTTCTGCTAAGAGTTGAACAATCGGACATCGATACTGTATGAAAGCCAGAAGGGGTTGGGTTACAGTTATGTTATGATTTTGTTTATCATAAAAGTCAGGTTGGGCCTTTTCTACAAAAAGCATCACACACTGTAAGTATCTGGTCTGACACTTCCTCTCCTTGGTCAGGTGAAATTGTCTCTGAGGGACGATCTGGTCCTCATATCAGGCTCCAACAACCCACACCATCACCACCGTCAACACCACCCTCCACCCCCCAGTTCCAGCCGGAGTTACGATTCTCCTTCCAGCAGCAGCCCAGCCAGCAGCAACAACGACCCTCCACCACCGATCTCCCGCTCAGCTGCCTCCTCCGGCCCACTGCCCCCACCTCCACTTCATCATTTTAACTCCTGTGGCAAACTGCGGCCCCTGGGAGCCCCTCATCCCCCGCCTGCACCCAAGCCCAGCAGCTTCGGGAGCACGGTAGAGGCTGCAGTTCACCCGCATTTGGCTCTGCCGAGTGCGACCGTGGTGGCCTGTAGGCAGCAGGAGGATGCAGTAGTGGACAGCCCTGTGGAGGATCCGTCCATGAGGTCCTTCCTGGGGAAGATCAAGGCCTTCGAGAAGATGGATCACTTTGCCCGAGCCCAAAGGATACTGGAAGTGCAGGAGGCGCAGAATGCCAGGGTGGGTACAGCTCAATCTTCCATACCTGCCAACCTTGAGACCTCGAAAGTAGGGAGGATTCCAAAACAAAAAAAGTTTTAGATACTCTGATTCCTGTACTGTGATGACTTTTAAAGAATGAAATTAAGTAAATAAGGCTGCAAAAGTTCACTACCATTAAATTTACTTTTCATTTTCTGGAAAAAATACAGAATATTTCATCCCTCTAACAATATTCATCAGTTTTCTCTATACATTTATTTTTTATACCTGCCCCTAAAAGAAAACTGATGTGTTTCCTTTAAAACTTTCCTTGAGAAACTTATCAGGAAGTCTGGTTTGGTGTAGCTGTCTTGTTGTCAGGGTGGAAACAGTAGACTTTTAGAGTCGCATAGGGCACATACTCACTCTACAATGTCAGAAACAGGTTGTGATAGTGAAAAAGAAAGAGGTTTGAAAATTTATCAGAAATGAGGACAAACACAGAATTGTTATTTTGGGAGGAAATAGGGACAAGGGAATGTAAAACCTTAATCTCCTGAGAAAATCTTAAGAGTTGGCGAGTATGCAGTGTTCCCATTAGTCACCTGCAGTGTCATGAGATGTATTACACAGAAGTCAGGGACTCTGATTTGTTATGTAGGATTATGCAGACTGGTCATTTTGCAGGTTTATGCCTCTTTTTTAACGGTGCAATCACAATAGCCAGCACTAATTGACCGTTCCTAAGCCCTGTCTCATTTTGTAGAACCTGGTTCAACTCTCTCCTTTCCTATTTCCTGTATTAAGCTATGTTCTTAGCATGTCTATGTTGAAAATATGGTCAAAAGATGTCCCTGGAGGACCTGTATAAGGCACATATAGTCATATCTTAAGTTGGCTTATATTAGCAAAATGCCAGCTAAGTAGCTAGCTAATCTACATCAATTGTTAGCTAGCAAGTTACATCTGACAGCTAATTTTAGCAAAGCATGAGCCAACAAACTAGCTAATCTACATCAGTCATTAGCTAGTTATTTAGGTAGTGCTTTGCTAACAGTAGCTAATTTAAGATGTTGCTTTTACAGGTCCACCAGAAATGTCTTTTAACTATCTTCAAAATGTGGTTTTCTTTTCAGCCTAGCACAGAGCATATCTAAATACAGGAAACAGGAAAGGAGAATGTTGACCAACGGTGCCAAGTTGGCTCAAGTGTTATTGAAACACAGAGCAAAAAGTGTGTTACCATGTGTGTAAGAACAACAGGAACACATCCCAGCACGTCACTGTTTATTTAAACAAGAGTAGTCGTGGATGCAAAAGGAGTGGCTGAAGTGAAATATAAATCATATTAGCACGGTGATGGAACATCATGTTCTTGTCCAGTCGCATTATTTGTTTCATACCCTGTTGCACCAGTTACATTGGCTTGATGAACATGTTTCAGCAAATGGAGAGCAAAGTGCAGAGTTATTGTCCATGATGTGCAAAGAGAAAATGGAGAGATGAGGTCTGGAGTACACTGTTATACTGCATAATTACACCATTAATGAGGTGTGACAGATTATTAAAGATTAATTGAGAGTATTCCACAGAGCCCCTCAAGTCCTGATTGAGGATGTAATTGATACAACATATTAGATCAACCTTCTGGCACAACATAGTAATTTGTGCACACAAGATCCATGTTTTTGTTTCATTTTTTAACTTGTAAACCCCAACTGACACTGACTCAAGTAATATGACTTGACTTCACAGAGCTCATTGGAGACACAAAAGGCTCTATACAGCTTTTGTCATATATCCAGTGGTGCTCCTCAACATCTGGAAACACATTTATGTACAAAATTCAAGTTTCCATTTAAAACCATGTGCTCCAGACCACATCCTTTCAGGTCTGGTCTAATTTTTCTTGAACTTTGTGGTCAGCTTACTTTGTTTTATATATACATGTGACATCACATATAGCCAAAGGTAGGTGATATGAGTTTATATTTGTGGAAATATTCTCTAAAACTAATACCCTGCAGTAAAAATAAGACATGACAAATCATGCCAAATAGTGAGCCCACAGTTATGTATGAAAACTGTTAACTGATAACTTCTTTATAATTGTTTAGTATTGATTTATAAAATATTTACCAACCTACCTAATTAATAACCTAATTATAAAGTATTTATAAATCCTGCATAAGGGTAATTAAATAATTTCAATTTCTTTAACCATTACTTGATTTTTAATTGTTGTGAGTGTGTATTAAAGAACTACACTGCATTATGACTAGGGGTGTGTATCTCACTGACTGATACGTATCTCAATACATGTTCAACGATACGATACATCCTAGAAATTTTTAAATAGCCAACAATTCAGTACGATACGATTCAGCTCTGTCACGATACGATACGATGCAATATGAGACAAATGCAATGTGTGAATCTTTACGTTTTAATTCAATTAATGCTACATTTGTAGAGAACCTACAAGTCTGTGAACAAACTTTAAAACTGTTTCAAATATGAGTATTTTTGCAGTAAGATGATGTGCTGCTCTGTTTCATATGAAGAGTGCTGTGGTTTTGATGAGTGTGGAGGAACAGTGATGCTCTGTGTTACCTGCTCTCACAGTGACATGACGTCTCTGTGGGTCAGACTCGTGTCTCTGTTCTCTGCTGTCAGACACGTTTTACATTAATGATCTGCAGCAGCGTTTCTCATCTTTCTTATAAAACAAACTTATTCTACACTTGTGTGTTATGAAAGTTTGGTGGTACAATGTCAGTTCTTTCGCAGTCTGTTTTCAGCGCCGTCTGTTTTGAGGAAATGAAGAGGAGACACAGGAGAGGGAGGAGGGAGCGCTTGTTTTGTGTGAGCGAGGCAGCAGGCGTACAGTGAGAGCGGAGCAGGCAGAGGCAGGAGGAGAGAGAAAACAGAGGAAAGTTACAGCGGCAGTTCATTGATGCCAAAAATGAAACATATTAGCGTTCCAATCATCCATACACTAGTGCTGCATCGATTTTTTTCCGATTCATGTTAATCTTTTTACTGATACAGGCCGTCTGAACAGATGGACTTGTATCTTACACATTAAAGTCTGATGCATCAGATGCATGAGTGAATATTTATACCCCTTGTTATGAGTCTCATGATCAAGAGATCTGTATCACATTATTATGATGAAATGGTCTTATCTAGATCTTTGTCTCTGAAGCTTGTCTGAGACACAAATGTCAGAATTATGAGATACAGATCTCTTCATAAGATTTTTGTCCCAGAAGTTACAAGATAGCCTATAGATCTCATGATGTGACAGTCCTAGTCATAATTACAAGACAGCAACTGTAATTATTTTCTTCCTGTGAGTGGAATATACTCAAGTATGGAAAAAATGTATAAATCTACCATCACTGAAATGTGGTCTTGCATATACTATCAGATCTGAAATCTCATGACACTAACACAGGCTACCATATAGATGTGTCCAGTGCTTTAATAGCCCCTCGGGAAGCATTCCAAACAGTCCCTTCTAGTTTCTTATCGCATCTCTGAAATGTTTTCTGGTGAAACGCATTTTTGTGTTTTTATGAGGAAATGAATTCTTGCAGTAGCGCTGTTTGTTTCAGCTGTTTACTTTAATTAACTAATGTGTGTTTTCCAGTTGGAAATTGCTCAGAAGCACCCAGACATCTACGCTGTTCCTCTGAAGACAGCCAAGCTGGATCACAGTCGCCCACAGCCTATCGGGTAGGCTCACTACTGCCATACGACTGTTTCCAAGCTCTGCTGTGAGTGCGCTTGTCAACGTGTTTGTGTCTCTGCAGTGTTTGTCGTTGAGCTTACGCTGGTCAGAAACGTGAGCAGTCAGACGTGTAACATTTCAGATGAACTCATTTTCAGTTTAACCTCCAGATGAAGATAGATACTGATAATTAGAAAATCTGAATAAACTTTTCCCAACTTTTCTGATCATCTGACTGCTAGCGTTTCTTGATCTATTAGATCCTGCTTTAGCAATGTCACTGTGTTTCCAGATTTCAGCAGTTAACTTGGTGAGTACAATGTCATCAGAACTGATAAAAGTTATAATAATGATGATGCAAGAATAATTTAATAATACTCAAAGGGGGCAGTTGATTAATGGGTTCAAGCCCTTTTGCGCCCAATAGAAGAAAACAGCTCAGATGGTCAAAACTAAACCTGTGACCGGGGTTTCAGGCTTCACAAAGCTGAGCAAAATCACGTCCACTAATTTCATTCTGTGAGTGAGACCAATCACACACTTGTTTCATTATCACAGAACCTGCAGGGTCTCAATAATTAATTGCTTAAAGTTCATCATCTTGATAAGATTTTAACGAAACTTAAATTGTGCATGTTCAGGAGATGGGGTTGGCTGTCTTTAATGACTTTAATCAGGTTTGCTGAAAGGGTTAGGGTTAGGGTTATCTTGAATTATGAGCAAATTAGTAATAGGCCACACCCACTTGTGCCAATCATTACGGTGCTTCAGATTTTGGTTAATACTTGGCCTCTGAGCATGTGCACCAAAACTGATGGAATTGTGCCCACATCTTTGTGATATTTGTGGTCCCTTCGATGGCTTTGGTAGACCTACTCCCAACCATATGTGAAGATATTTACCAAGTTTTATGATGACTGGACAAATGGGTATTGAGTTATGGCCAATTTATACCAACCCCCTCTCTTGCAAAGATATTTTTTTATTGATGGAGGCTATGTTTGTACTTAATGTTTTTCAGTAATTACCAATTAGCAAAAAAATCCATCATGGGGGACCTTTATGGTCCAAGAGGCCTTTTTATAGAGCACATTAAGCTAGACAATTTCAAGTCAGTTGGACTTACAGTAGTGAAGGACGTGGCCTCGATGTATTTTTGTTAATTTTGGTGCCACCATCTGGTGGATAGAGCTGATAATTCTTGGGAAGTACATGCACATCATTTTCAGTTACTGGGTCAAGTTTCATGTTTCTGGCCCATTCCAGCTCACTGGAATTTTGGCCTGAAAAGCAAAGAAAACCCTATCAAATGGGTTAAGAGCAAAACAAGTGTCTTTATTACATCTGTGTTGGGCCCTCTGGAAAACAAGTGGCTTACCATGGTGTCAATAGAAAATGAGATAAAAGATTAGGCTGAAGGCTTTGCCTCCAATACAACATGCAAGCTAACAGCCCAATAATTAACCAGAAATCACTGAGTGATCACCAGTACAGAAAGGGATCACAATATCACTAAAAATTAATCCTCTGGGGACCTTGAATTTCTGAAGCAAATTTCAGCAATCCCTCCAACAGTTGTCATTGGTGAAGACATTTGTATACATTGTTTGGCTATTTCACTGAATATCTGTAGAAAATTTCATACCAATCCATTAGAAGCTGAATGTCTGTACACCATTTCATGGCAATCCATCCAATAGTTGCTGAGATATGTCTGTCTGGACCAAAGCAGTGGACTGACTTTTGCCAAACTGTAAATCTGTAAATTCATTTGCTGTATTTCAGCTGCATGGTATGGCTCCACTCAAGTCACTTAGAAACTTTCTTTTGGTTTTGGCTTTTGGTTTTGCATTGGTGAAAGTTACATGGAACCAATATCCACACCAAACACCAACATCACTGACATTCCATACGAGCTGAGCCGATACTAAACGACGGAGTGAGGACAATGCATACCACTGATTGGTCAGAGAGAATCATCACTCATCGCTTGTGAGACATGGACGCCCTGCTAACTGGCCACAAATTGCGGCTGCAATGTCCCTATTCATTTCACCAAGATTTTAAAAAATGTCAGCCACAAATGGTCAATTGACCAGCGCAGACGCTCTTCTGTTTGGAAGGAACAGCATTGTGAGTAAACCAACAAACTTCTTTTATAATCTCAGCTGCTTCTACCCTTCGGAGTACACAACATGTCATTAGTCACAAGCTAAATGATCGATAATTATCTATATCTACCAATATGAAACTTTACTATCATGATAGACTTTTCAGCTATATCAATCAGGCCAACTTTGTTCCTGTGTGTTTGTGACATGTTGAAGATTATGTCACGGCAGTTTCACCCAAAGTCACAAAGACGATCAACTATGAATCCAGCCTGCATTGAGGGGGTACGAACTGCAGTGGAAACAAAGAAGAAAGAAATACTGGTTATGTGTGGAAAGTCTTGTGAATTTTTTTTTTTTTTTCTTCATTGTACACTTTGTACAAGCTAATTATGTTTTATATTATATGACGCTGTGGTTAAGATCTGGTTAGGGTTACAGATAAGACACACTTGGTTAGGTTTAGAGAAGGATCATGTTTTGGACTAAAATGGTCACTGTGGCGAGATCTTTTCAGGAAATGGGGTTCCCCTCCAGACACAACCAGACGTACCTTCTACCAAAAGTGTGATTCGAGTCAAGTCAAGCTGTACCATGCAGTGGAAACACCGCAGTGCTAAGGTTATTGAAACACAGGCTAGGCAGGAAGTGGGGCAGGACTCAGTGCAGCTTGTAATTTCTATGTCTGTCCAGCTCCAGCTCCTGTCCTGAACCCCAGACTCTTCCGTCCTCCAAGGAGGGAGGTCCCTTCTACGTCGGCGAAGTGGAGGCAGACGAGGAGGCAGTGCCTGGATACTACAGCGCCAACTCCTACCAGTACCAGGACACTGAACTGTAGGGCCTGGCGCACGGTAGCTGTGCCCGCCCTCAGCTTCCTGGACATACCTGTACACATGCACTGCACATGCAGTCTATTTACACACTTACCATTCCATCATGTCCTGCACAACAAGTAAGCTGCTGACTTTGAACTGACTCTTGCTTTTTAATAATAAGGGGGAAAAAAACTGCCTTTTTTTGCTTCAAGGAAGTTTAAGCAATCTGTACTATCCTTTTGGATAGGAACACACTGTCTTCACTTTACTTTTTATGTTGTATTTGATTGTTTCTTTCTTACGTACCACTTTTAATGGTCAAAACTGAGTGACTAGGAACCACTTATTTTCTTGCCTATGCAACTCTTCAGTTTGTGCACAGCAACTGAAACCTATTGCCACGAGTTTTGCCCTCACAAAAACCTCAACAAACCCAAAAACCCACAATGCGCTTTATCACATCTATCCCCTGCTTTTTTAAAGCTTCTATATATTGCCAGCTATGATCAACAAAGGCTACGTATATATTATTACATACAGCGTATATAAATATATATATATATATATCTAAAGTAAAGTGTTTATACTCTGTCTTTGCATTCCTTCGTATATGACAATGCCTGTGTATACAGTATATATCTATATATATAATATATATATATTCTATCTAGTAACTCTGGAATTTGTTACAATTTTTTGAAGTGCCTTTTACTTTCTTAGTCCCATGAGGTTTGGGTTGTCTTTCCTCCGCCCCTCAGCCACCCAGCCATACTAAAACCTCTGCTGCTGTCAAGCTTAAAGGGAAACCAGGGAACCAGTGACACCAAAACCTTAATGCTGTCCCCACACGCTGTACTGTCTGTTGTCACCTCCAGTGGCAAAACACATCCACAAAAATACAGTACACACCCTGCACTTCCAGTCCTATCTGCCATGTGTAGGAAAGAGCAAACACTGTCTGATCTCTAGGATTCAATCAAGAACAATAAACGTCAGTTACAAATTTTAACTTGAGATAATGTAGACTTGGTCAGAGCTGTAAAGGCCCAGTCACACCAGCATGAAAACAGCCAAATTTTGTGTCAAAATAAATTATTTTAATGGAATCGATACAATCAGTGGACCAGTCAATAAATATGTGTCTTGAATAAACATGTTAAAACTATTGTCCTGTTAGTGACCATGCTCACTAGCCTGCTAAACTGGGTTTGGTAGTTGTTTAGCCAGCTAGCTTAGTATAGCTATTATGACTGACTAGCACTAGCATATTTCTGGCTCACTAGCATGTTACTGATGTAACGTTTGTAACAGTTGGACACTTGCTGCCTTCAGTCGTGGTATTCACGACCTCTGAAAGCTCCAAGTTCAAGAGTTGTTCGTCGATATATTCAGAAATAGTGGAGGGCATGAACGTCTTCTGGTGGATGGTAAGTTAATAAATTTTAACTTTAGTCGTGTAAAGTTTTTCTTTTCATAATATGTCTTAGGAAAACGTTGATATTCCCAACAGTCTTTGCATTTCCTGCATTACGTTACCTGTTTGCTAGCATGCTAAACTGTTAGCTTCCATGGCGTCTAGACCAAGCCCCGAGGAAGAGCACTGGGCTTTGAAGCCAGTTCGACATAGTGGCCAAACAGTGTAATGACAGCGTCACATGATACACTGCAGCCCAGAAACACATTTTCCCATAGATTTACCATCAGTTTTGGCGTCCATGTTGCTGTTGCCTAGCAGCGGTGTTTTTCCACATTTAACATATCACTAGTTTCAAGTGGTGTGTTATTTCATTTGAAGGCAGCAACTTTAAGAAAAGGGAGTTCTTGTTTCATAAAACTAAAGTAGTTTCAGCTATAATTTATAAAAGTTAAAGGTAGTAATATTAGTATTAGTTGCAACACTTTTTTTTTTACCAAGTTACTTATATCTCTGAATGTGGCAGCATTGCTCAAAAACAGTCCAGCTGAGGTTAAATAGATCAGAAACACAAGCTGTTAATACGATAAAATAACTCGCAAATTGGCACAAGGCTGATTTACCACTTTTGCCAGCTCTATTTATACCTCCATGAGTTAGCTTGCCAGCTAGCTGCAGTAGTCCAACTAGTCCTGTGAATAATCATTACGTCACCAAACTTCTAGCACAACCTGTTTAATTATGCGTCCAATGAATTTTGCTGTGCCACTTTCTGGTATGACTGGGCCTTAACATTTCTTATTTTGCCATCTTTGGTGCTCAGCATGTATTGCTGTGCTGTTTTTGCACTGTACCTTCCAGTTTTGCCAGTCTTAACTGTATATGGCCAGTAGAGTGATGTCTTTTGCCTTGGAATGTTGTGTTGATTAAGTTTCTGCAGGTGGCGCCCTTTTCTGTCTGTTTAGCCATGGTGGCTATCACTGCCTATGCTAACAATCTTGTTAAATGATGAAGTTGGTAATATTCTATATTTTTCTTATTGTCAATGAAAATCAATGTGCAGATTCAAACAATGAATTAATCCTACTAACAAATATTGTGTATGCATAAAAAGTCTGATGTATCTCATCCCTCTGTGCCATAAACCTCCAATGTTTGTCCAAAAACTATGAAACACATCAGATATGCACTAGAACACCAAATGTGTATTACTCCACTGCTGAAAGTAGTCCCAAACAAACCTGCTGTTTGATGAAATGTGTCCAGCTGTTTGAGGAAATGACACTTTTTTTTAAAGAAACTATATATACTTGAGTCTTTTTAAATGTGGGTAACACTTTATATGAAGGTGCTTGTAATAAGCAATAGTTAATAGGTAATAAGGCGCTTGTAAGATGCTTATTAACATTGATTTGTTTTTTTTATAAGATTAGATTAAGATTAGTGTTAATAACAGCATAATAAACATGTTTATTGTGAGATTATGAGACATTAAAAAACACTTATGAGAAATTGTTAAAACGTAGCTGACTGCTTAAGAGACTTTATAAAAGCCTTTATCAGATTCTTTAGTTGTTTATAATAGTTTTACAAACACATTTATTGAGATTAACTCACTTATCTGTTACATTGTTAAATCTTTACTAAGCATTTGTTAATGCTTTATTAAGATTACTAGTACACTGCATTACATTACATAGTTTATTATGCATTATTAGCAGTTAACTATGCACCTAAAGTGGGAACAGTGCTTATTAACATTAACTAAGCCTTTAATTTACAAATGTATTATTAAGGAAAAA
Source organism: Lutjanus erythropterus (assembly GCF_056507025.1). Classification (NCBI taxonomy): domain Eukaryota; kingdom Metazoa; phylum Chordata; class Actinopteri; order Lutjaniformes; family Lutjanidae; genus Lutjanus; species Lutjanus erythropterus. Next base: position 37,555,491 of record NC_139326.1, on the reverse strand, counting down.
TTTACCTTTATAAGCATTGTTCACACTTTATATCAGGTACCCTCAAAATGCGTAGTCAACTGTTAATAAGTGCATAGTTAACTGCTAATAAATACATCATAGTAAAGTATGTAGAAATTAACAACAAAAGCTTCATAAAGGTTTAACAATGACATAATAGGTAAATTAGCTCAATAAATGTATTTGTAATGCTATTATAAACAATCATATAAATCTCATAAGGCTTTAACATTCTTAAGCAGTATATGAACTGCTGACATGTTTCTTATTAAGTGCTTATAAATGATAAAATTATAAATAAATATTACAAAAGCCTGTTTGCTATGCTATTTTTAACATTTACATAGTCTTAGTGACACAATTTAGCATTAATACATGTGTTATAAAGGCCTTATTACCTATTAACTAACACTTATTGCAATCATCTTTATATAAAGTGTTACCAAAATGGGTATGTCATGTTATAAATATTTATGTTATTTTATTTTGGTCCTTCTATGGAGTTTATTGACAATAAGAAGAATATAGATTAAAACCACCCTTGTCTTTTTGAAGCTGTGTCCCATTTCAGAGCAGCTTCCTATGAAAACTGAATAAGATGAGCAAGATCAGGCACGACTGGATGAACTTGCTAGGGAGCTTTGGGGCATTGTGCCTAGATTTTGATTCTCTTCAACACTCTTCAAGACCTCAAGATCAAAAAAGCAGGGCTCACCTGGAGGCCTTTATCATGTCATTTGATTAAGTGGTGCATACTCCTAAATCAGTTTTCACAGTGAGCTTTCAGGGCCCCAGAGGAAAGCAGCCCCCTAAGCCAGTCTATCCTGGACAAGGACACACATTTGTGGACTGCGTCCTTCCAAGGGGGAAGACTCTGAATTGAGACACAACTTCTTTTTATTATTCCAAACAAACACGTCTCCCTGTGCTGTGTGCTACCAGACATTTCCCCACACTAACCTATCAGACGTGGAGAACAGCAAAAGCAAAATATTCAATGAGCTGGCTGAATCATTTTTGCGTTATATCAGTCATTTACAAATTTATACACCCAGAAAGAAACGTGTGATAGATGGGGTCCCAGCTTTGTGTTCTGCCAGGGTCTTGGCTCAGCTGTCTTTGGTCTGGACTCCATCTATCAGTGTGAATGAATGGTGTCCCACATGTTTCACATATGTTTGATTGTATATCTCAGTTCACTCTTTACCTCCACACATGAGTTACAAAGTGCTTACTGTCAGACTCCAAGTGCTACTGAGTGACGTCCTCCTCGTGGACTGGCATTGAACTCGCGGAGTAGACTGTACTGTGTCATGGCAGAGGGTTCTGTTACAAGTGATGGAGAGAATGAGAAGAATGACTGGACTGTGTCTGCTGAGTTTTTCCATGTTTTCACCTTAAAACACCAAATAAAAGAAAAAAGTCTTAACCACATGTGTAGTGTTTGACAAGCTTCATAACTACCCAGCTGATTAAAGCTACTACAAAGAGTTTTTAACTGGTTATGAAACAGTTTCAATGTAATACTGATGCCTCTATATGACCTACATAAGTAAACGAGATAATCAGCGAGAAGGTCGGCGATTTCTATGCTGTTCTATTCTTACTGCCTGCTGCTGGCTCGGATTCTCCTTCAAATCAGATAAAATTATTTACGGCATGTAGAACACAAGAGGCTATGTTTATGTTTCTCAGGCAAGAGGCCAATTAAAAGGAAGCAGGGGGAGATTTGAAAGGGTTTGCATTAGACTGTAATAACAATGTCATGACACCTGTCATGAACATGAAGGAGCCTTTATGAGTGTAGTTTGACTGTTGTTATTAAGTGCTTTTTGGTCAGTTATGTCATTTCTAATGCAAAGTTGACAGTTTGAGATGTCTTTGTTATGACAACTTGTTATTCACTAAGACAACATAACCTATCAATATTGTTGTTATGACAACTTGACATTTTCAAACTTAAGGAAACTGCTTGCTTTATGTTTTCACATGACATTATAGTGTCATATGGTTTTGACACTGGCTGCCATGTGACCATCATACAGAAACCAAGAAGATACAACAGGAGATTTTTGGTGACACTTTATTTTAAAGGGCATGCGTACGACTGTCATAACAGTCTTATGACACCTGTCATGAACCTGAAGAAAACTTAATGAATGTTGCCATTCAATCAGTTCTGTCATTTTTAATGCAAAGTTGACGTTTGTTTCAGATGTCTTTGTGAGCTTGATATAACCAAGATGACATAACTTGTCAGTGTCTTTGTTATGAAAACTTGACATCATCAAACTTAAAGAAACTGTTTAAGTTTGTGTTTTCACATGACATTATACTGTCATGTGTAATTTTGACACTGGCTGTCATGAGACAATGATAAGAGTGTCATGAATATTTCCTTTGACCTCAAGCAAAGTGGTGCATTTTGGACTTGTTATGAAGACATTGTTAAATGTTATTACACTGTCAAATGCTGCGTTGATCTGTACTGCAGGTGTATTTCTTCATCCAAATAATTAATGTCAAGTTGTTATAACAAAGACATCTCAAACAGTGTCAACTTTGCATTAAAAATGATATAATGGACCAAATGACACTGAATGACAACATTCATAAAGACTCCTTCATGCTCATGACTGGTGTCATGATATGATTATGACAGTGTAATGACAGTCTTATGCACATCCCTTCAAATAAAGTGTTACAGATTTTCCATCAGCTAATCTTATTTTTGAAGTTATGTTTTGTGCTTTTTCAGTGGAAATACTGCCACTTTTGTCCACAGAGAACTCCAACTGGATTTTCATTTTTGGGTGAACTATCCCTTTAAGGATGCATTTTCTCACAGAACACGCACTGTGGATTCTGACCCCATCATCACTTCACGGTCTGGATGAAGAAGAATGCTCACAGCAAACAATACATCTTTTAACATACATACATGGGATGTGATTATATTGTGCTAAAATGAACTTTAAAACATCCAACTTTATCTTTTAATCTTCTCTGTCCTCTAGTTACTGAATGTGCTTGCAGCTTGAAAGCCTACAATCCTGCTTTCTGACTGGTTTTATCCCCTAAATTTGCTCGCTATCCTCTGTCAAATTGTTGACATTGTTTCCCTCTTTGATTTGCGGCTCAGAGCAGGTTCCCCTGATTTGGACATCAAAATGCAGACTGTAGTTGATAAAGTATTTAAACACACAGTGTGTAAATTCTGCCACTAGGGGTCTCTCACATCAACACAGTGACAAAAGACATACTTCAATGACACTGGTAAGTAGAGTGGAATCATGGGATTTGCTGTCTTCACTGTTTAACAGCCACCACAGTGGCTGAAAATCTAACTGGTGTGACTCAGATAGAAATCATCATCATGGACGAGGCGATACAGTAAAGTTTTATTCATGTAGTTATGTCAGTGGACTTCCTTCCTCACTCTCTGACATATCTGGCATATTTGGTGTTTTCCTCGAAGTTATAGCAACTAGCTAGCAAGACCTAGTACAAAAACACGCTGTTATATATTATTATTATATATTATTATATATTTGAACATTGTTGGAAATGTTTGAGGTAATGTAAGTACACAGCACACAACAAAATATACAACATATGTCTAGCATTTTTTTTTTTTAGATATTTTTATGCAGAAATGCAAGGGATACAGATGATCATATTGAAAGTGTGAAATAAAAATGCAATAAATGTGTATATTAACAGAAGAATTGAGATTTTGTGATAGAAAAAAAGAAAACAATTAATAGATGCAGTTTAAAAAAACTGTACAAATACAGTGACAACTATATAAACACTGCAACACTTTTTTCTTCTGCAGTTTGTCATGCCAGTCAATCTCCTGAAAGAAAGGACATATTTCAGTTGTGTTGCTGAAACAGTAGTCATAGAAACAGTAGTAGCAGGAGGTAATGCAGCGGTCTAAATATAGACAATCTTGTATTTGTAACACATTTATTTCAAATTAAAGTCTGTATAGGCACTAAAGCTTCAATGTAACATTCAACAAGTACCTCAAACACATGTGACACATTTCACACATTCACACATTCAACTTGTGAACGTGTTAATTAGGATTTAAGTCCTTTCACACTGTGTCCCAATGCTACGCACATCAAGTCTTCATGAGCGTGTTCGAAATCCCTACTATTGATGAAAAAAACTCATACTGATCAGATGGAGGGGCAATTCAGACGAATCCGGCAACTGCTTTGTGTGTTCCGCTGTTTTGCGGCGCCGCCATCACTGCGGTGGCACGTCGTGTGTTCTCAGCATCTCCTGGTTGGGTCTAGAAGGGAACCCTAAATTTGCCAGTCTCATGAGATTTTTCATGGTTTCTGGGGTTCCCTTCTTGACACCATGTCTGCTGTTACTTGTAGTGGCAGCACAGAAAATTGGATTGACAGTGGCCCTCAGTAAGTGGTGAAGGTTCCTCTTATTAATATTATTCAAATGTTACATAGTAGTTAGATGTTGGTTGTGACAACAGCCAGAAATGGATAATGGAGAAGAGAAAAAAACAGACCACCTCCACCACATTTAAGTGATGAAGTACTGTGTAATATATATTAAAAATATGCATGAACATACATTTTTCTTCAGGTGTTGAAGATTTTCATGAACAAAGCTCCTTTCTGTTAATATTTCTGATCCACTCTGACACATGGTGGTCCTCTGTACACTCTGTGAATCTCTGTAGAGTCTCCGTTCTCAGACAGCAGCACTCTTCATCAAGTAAAGGTTTGTGTCTTTTTTTCTCCAAAGGTGACGTTTGACACGACTGTTGGAGCAGCCGAACTGCACAGGTTCTTCCAGAATTCTTAGACATTGTTTTCCAGAGTAACATTGCATTAAAAGTAAGTGTAAAAGTAGAAAATTGTAAATCTCTCATGTCAACTTGCATTCATTCATGCTCATACTGTAGGAAGACACCACTGCAGCAATGGCGGCTTTAATATAACATCCTGAACGAGGCTGAACACCTCGAACCCCATTACCACAAAATTCCTTAAACCTTTCGTAGATGGTTCTCGAGAACATTCAAGTCTGTTTAGACATGGAGTCCCATCCCAGTAGATCAATAACATCTAAACTCAGAACAGCTGCATCCAGCTCCTCGGGCTGTCAGCCCAGGAATACTCTCATCGCTCTGCATGGTGCCTCTTCTCCAGATGAGTCCAACTGTCTTCTGTCCTCAGCTGAAAGGTTGCGGCATCATTCGATCTCCGGGTCTCCTTCTCTCTCAGCTCTGCGAGCTGGCAGATCAGGCAGTCCTCAGTGATCCTGCTGAGAGCTTTCTGTTCAAGCCACATCTGGTCCTACTCGTCCCCCCTTCCCTGTCTGCATCTGGCTGCAAAAGTACCCAGAAATCAAGGTCCTCCGCCTGAGAGGAGACATGTCTTCTCTTGTATTCCAGTGCTTTTCAAACTTTTTCTGCTCAATTACGGCACACCGAAGGACAAAACAAAATCTCATATCCAAGCAAAAAAAAAGCCTCTTTAACCAACCAAACCAACAGAAGCAACAAGTATTAACCAATCAGAGTGTGGGTGGTGAGAAAAAGTAAGCTGTCAGTTAATCAGGACCTTTAATGTGTCAGTAGCTTTATGTTTCTTTGTAGTGCATCACTATGTCTCCTATATATTTTTTGTCTATTTTACTTTTGTGTCTCTGCAGTCTTTTCTCTTTCAGGCAGTCTTGTGTGTCATAGTTGTCATTTTTGCCTCCTTGTAGTAGTTTTATGTCTCTTTGTAGTACTGTCTGTGGTGATTTTGTGTCTCTTTGTTGTAATTTTATGTCTCTGTGGTGCTTGTTTTTGCCTAGTTGTACGTTTGTGTCTCTTTTGTGTGTCTGTGTAGTACTTTTGTGTCTCTTTGTGGCAGTTTTGTCTGTCATTGTTGTCATTTTAAGTGACCTTGTACAGTTTTATGCCTCTATGTAGTAATTTTGTGTTTCTTTTAGGTACTTTTATGTCTCTGTGGTATTTTTGTGTCTCTTTGCGGCCACTTTGTGTCTCTTTCTAATAGTTTTATTTGTCTTTGTTGTAGTTGTTTGTCTCTTTGTAGCTGTTTTGTTTCTTTGTGGTACTTTTTTTGTGTCTCTGTGATAATTTTGTGTCTCCTCCAGTAGTTGTTTTTAGTTTTGTAGTAATTTTGTGTTTTGTCTCTTTATGGCAATTTTGTGTCTCTTTGTAGCACTTTTGTCTCTCTTTGTCGTAATTTTGTGTCTCTTTGTCGTAATTCTGTCTCTTTGTGGTACATCAGTATGTTTCCCTGTATTTTTTGTATTTTCATTTTACTATTGGGCCTCTGTAGTCATTTTGTGTGCCTTTGTAGCACTTTTCTCTTTGAGGCAGTCATGTATGTCATAATTGTCATTTTTTGTAATTTTGTATGCCTCATTGTAGTAGTTTTGTGTTCCTTTGTAATACTTTTGTGTTTCTTTGCAGTAATTTTGTGTCTCTCTGTGGTAATTTTGTGTTTCTGTAGTCATTTTGTGCCTCTTTATAAGACTTTTGTGTCTCTCTGTAGCAGTTTTATGTCTTTTTCGTGTCCTTGTGTATATTTTATACTCTTTGAACTACTTTTGTGTCTCCATAGTCATTTTATGTCTCCTTGTGGTAATCTTGTGTCTCATGGCAGTAATTTGTGTTTCATTGTGGTAGGTTTATGTCTCTTAGTTGTAGTATTTTTTTTTAAATTGCGGTAGTTTTCTGCCTTGTAGTACTTTTGTGTCTGTAATTTGATGTGTCTGTGGCAGGTTTGTTTCTCTGTCATAGTTTTGTGTCTCTGTGGTACTTTCGGGCTTCTAGTAGTCATTTTTTTGTCTCCTTGTGGACATTTTAAGCCTCTTTGAAACACTTTTGTGTCTCTCTGTGGTAGTTTTGTGTCTATGGTAATTTTGGGTCTAGTTGTCAGTTTTTTTTTTCTAACTGTGGTACTGTTATGACTCTGTGGTACTTTTGTATCTCTGTAGTCATTTTATGTCTCTTTATAGTAGTTTTCTGTCTTGTTGGAGCTCTATGTGATACTTTTGTTTATGATTGACTTCTACAACGAAATGTTAACAGTCATTTCAAACAGACACTGTGGCCCAGGGGTTTCGTTACACGGCCCCGGGGCCTGTGCCCATTATGTTTGTTCATTGATCCATCCATGTGTTGTTGATGTTGATGCTCACATGTTGTTGGCTTGAGCTCCTGTTCATCTGGCTCAGGCAGAGCAGGTAGGGTAAAGGCAACACTTACTGGGTTGGCAAACAGAGTCAGACCGACAACAAAGTCCAACATGTCAAGTCAAAAAAAAAAAAAAAAGAGTAAATAAAAGAACAGGAAGCAGGATAACAAAATGAACAAGAGCAGGGTTCAAACAGCTGGGAGAGCAAAATAAAAGATGTGACACAGTAGTATGATTAAACAGCTGGTAAATGTGTTTGGGAGCATGTGTGTCAGTGTGTGGTGCAGACTTGTGTTGGTAGGCTCTAAAATAGGACAGTTAGTGACAGGCACACTGATAAAAAGGAAATGAGTAAAAAGGCGGAGACGATTACAACAGCAGTGAACCATCGCCCATTTTCAGCATTCATACACATCATACAATTGCAAATTTAAGAAACGTATAACTTAATCTGATACATTTGAGAAGTTATTTTTGTGTCTTTATAACTGACTAATGGATAATGTACAGTCAGCAGGTCGTTATTGTGAAATAAATCCTGACAGGATGACGCAGGACTTGAATCATCCTGAAGGAGTTTATTTCTCAATAATGACCTGCTGACATTATTTTTCCGCTCATTACACGGTTAATTACCGAAAAAGTATATTTGGCACGTGTGTGTGACACAAAATCTTTAATTTTAAAATGATTTTATGGCTTTATTTCACAATGGTGACCAGCTCACTGAGCATTATCCTGTTTGTTCCATGGTTATGTACCAGAAAAATCAATAATTCGACACAAAATATTGATTTTAAAATGATTTTAGGTTTAATGATGATTTTATTGTTCCTCTTAAGTCTATGATCAGAGCTGTGTCCATAGCAACGGTCTGCTATAGACAAACAACAGACCTTACAATGCTGTAATTGACCAGTCAGACACTGTTGTCATGTTATAAAGCTTCAAGCATCATTGGTCCACATGCAGGATGCCTTGTATGAAGCAGAGTGTTGTTTGATAAGGTGCAGGCGTGCTGTCAGCAGAGATTTAGTGACGGCAGGTAAATGAGGCTGTCAGGAAACCTGCAGGCCGACACTGTTGTCACATGAGCTCCAACAGCGACGCACATTACTGAAGATTTATCACTGCTGCTGGTGCACACCAGCAACCACGTGTGAAGGTTACACATGATTCATATCCAGGTAGACACAGTACATCATCATGGTGGACATGTGGAACCTTCAACTCTTTTTCACTGGAATGCTTTTCTATGGAAGCTGATAATGGACAATTTTTTATACCATTATGTTGAGATCCCAAGAATTTTTTTTGTGATTTTTGGAATAATAAAGTTTGTTTTCTTGCGATAAATTAACCTTTTATTGTGAACAAACAAGCTATATCTATAAAGATGACAAAATACACTCAAGAAAAATATAGAGAAATGTTTATTTCTCTCAAATGTTGTTCACAAATTTGTTAAGATTCTTGTTGGTGAGTGTTTCTGCTTTCCCAAAATAATCTCTCCACCTCACAGGACTGGCATATAGAGATGCTGATTAGGATTATTGCATGCAGGTGTGCCTTGGTCACAGTCTTGAAAATTAAGATATTTATTAGATACTGTGGCTATTTTCACTCAGGACTACAGAAACCATTGTTTTCCCCAGGAGCTCAAAGTTTTGTTAATCAGTTTAAGATCAGTAGGTTCAAGTGTTGTGTTTTCAGTTTTGGTGATGAAACCCTTTTGTTTCCATTTACCTTTCAAACACACCTATGAGAAAGTGTGGGCTGTATGTAGGCACTACTGGGCACTTTAACAAAATCACAAAGTTTTTTTTCTTTGTATTAGCTTTTCATGAGAAAAAACAATGATTGGACCTGGAGAACACAAGTTTTGATACCAATGCATTTCTACATCCAGACAAAAGGGGGGAAAGCATGGGTAGTAAGACTTTTTGTAATTTATTAATTTTGTTTTTTTAAAAATGAAGTCAAAATGTTGAGTATAAAGTCAGTCTTTCAGTATGCCAGGCTTTATTCTTCCTTTATTCTTTTCTTATGTCTGGCATCATTACTGGCTTTATTATTTATATTTCAACTTATTCTTGACATTTTGACTTTATTCTCCAAATGTTAAAAAAAAAAATGACAACGTCCTTCTCTGATTTCTTTTTTTTATTATTATTCCTGGTTCTAATCCTGAAAGATCAACTTTATTCTTGACATTTCAACTTTATTCTCAAAATGAAAAACAAACAAACAAAACAATGTCTTCTTCTGATTTATATTTTTTCTTATTCCTTAAAGTTCAAATTTATCCTCGACATTGTGACTTCACTGTCAAAATGGGAAAAAAGATAAAAAAAAAAACAAACTTCCTCCTCTGATTTACCTCTTATTCCTGGCACTAATCCTGAAAGTTCAACTTTGGTCTTGAGATTTCAACTTTATTCTCAAAATGGAATAAATAAATAAAACTTCCCTTTCTGATTTATCTTTTTTTTTTATTCTTGGCACTAATCCTGAATGCTCAGCTTTAGTCTTCACATTTCCACTTTATTCTCAAAACGGAAAATAAATAAATAAATAAATAAACGAAAACCTCTTTCTCTGATTTACCTTTTTTTTTTTTTAATTCCTGGCACTAATCCTGAAAGTTCAATTTCTTGACATTTCAACTGTGAAACAGCAAAAAATTGTTCTCTTTTTTACTTATTGTCCCCAATATCCTCCCTGATTTTCTTCAGCACACTACAACATGTATAAAACTATAGGAGGAGATGGGTCGTGTTGGGTGGTGGTGGGGTGGGGTTCGGGTTGCCATGTTTTTTATTTAAGCCCATGTCCTTCACAGGTTTGCGCACGGGCCTGCTACAGAATCACCTCTGCTTGCATGGAAGAAAAATGTAGTAAGTGCATTTCATGCATGTGTGGTTTGGAGTGTAGGTTTTATTTGAGTACTCAGATTTGAAGAAGACAGCCCGTCCTGTTTACATGTTACACATGGCCTGCTGTGCCCCTCCCCCGTCCTCACTTTTCTCAACCCGCTGCCAAAATATGTGAAAGTCAATCCAAGCGCTGCCGTTGAGTGCAGGCAGCCTCAGAGAGCATGTTATTTAAAACTGGACACCATCATGGCAGGGGCACGGAGCAGCTCCTCTGAGCTCCGCGCGGATCCTCCCTTCAGCCCGTGAACACCAGGAGAGATTCCTTCCGTTTTTTTTTTTTATTTTGTTTTTTTTTTTTCTGTCGACATGTCTCTCCCGGTGGTGCTGCCGGGTTCCTGCTGTCCGGTGACCGGGGCTTCGCAGCTCGCAGAGCCGCCTTACCGAAACCGACCCCGTGGCTTGTCCGCCTCTTCCCGGATCACCGGCGGCGGCTCTCGGCTGCTGCTGCCCGGGCGGCCGCTGCTCTCGCTGGGCTTGCTGCAGCTGCTGCTCGGCGGCTCCATGGTGGCGCTGTCCTTCGGAGCTCTGTCCCTCAGCAACTCTCCCCCCATCCGAAACTCGTGTCCCTTCTGGGCAGGCTCCTCGGTAAGTTAGACACGGGCTTCCATAACACCAGTGGACATGTGTTTTATGTTTGTGCCTCTAACATTATCACAGTAACAAAATAGGCCTACCCTTTCCAAGAGTTCACACAATCAGTATGGACAGTGCAGACGTGAGTTCGCTCTCCACAGGGACAACAGCGTTTTCTATATCAATATTTAACACGTTAAAGACGGAAATGACGACAGAACAATGCTGTATATCACTAAAACATATAAACTGATGGTATATTGACTTGTATAATTAATGTCATTAACAGACAAAAAACAAAAAGACTAATAAAAGTAGAAGTACTGATTCAACTTCTTTACTCAAGTAAAAGTGAAAAAGTGCAGGCTCTGAAATGTACTCAGTGTATAAAAGTAAAAAGTAGCCATTGATTTTCTCTTGTTACATTGTTTTCATCTTATTACATCTTTTACATGATTATTTTGTTCAACTTTAACAATGCCTTCTTTTTGTGATGTTTTTCTCCATCTTATGTCTTTTACGTTATTTTTTGTGTTGTTATGTCCCCTTAAGTTGTTTTTGTCTTGTTACGTTGTCTCCAACTTGTCATGTCTTTTATGTGATTTTCTTCTCGTTAAATCTCTTGCGTTGTTTTATTCTTGTTATGTCTTTGGCTTTTTTGCGGAACTTTTGTCTTGTTACTTCTTTTATGTCATTTTTGTCGCTCTTGCCTTGTTAAATATTTTACGTCATTTACGTCTGGTTACGTCTTTTGCTTTGTCCTTAGCTTCTTACGTCTTCTTATGTCATTTCACTGTCATTTTCATCTTGTTATGTTTTTCAGATTGTTTTAATGTAGTTATGTCATATGTCATTTTCGTCTTGTTTCATCTTTAAAGTTATTTTTGTCTTGTTACGTTGTTTCTGTCTTGTTAAGACATGTCCATCTCGTTGCGTCTTTTACATGTCTGAACATTCAGTAGACTGTACATTGTAGACGTGAGTTAGCTCCACTCTGGAACAACAGGGTTTTATATATCAATATTATCAGATATTAAAGACTTAAATGACGACAGAAAAATGCCATCAGCTACATCAGAAATCTTGATACGTCTTTTACGTCATTTTCATCATTACATCTTTTTCGTTGTTTTATTCTTGTTATGTTGTTCTTGTCTTATGTCATTTTCGTTGCTTTTGTCTTGTTACATATTTTACACCATTTTTATCTTGTTATGTCACTTGCGTTGTTATGACTTTTGCGTTGATTTTCGCTAGTTATGTCCTGTTATGTCATTTTCATCGTTACATCTTTTACGTCCTTTTCTTCTTATGTTTTTTTTTCATCTTGTTACGTCATTTAACTTTATTTTTGTCTTGTTATGTCTTATTTGTCACGTTACGTCATTTTCATCTTGTTACGTCTTTTACATTTTTAAACATTCAGTAGACTGTACATTGTAGACATGTAAGTTAGCTCTGGGACAGCAGCATTTTATTTATCAATATTTATTAATTAAAAGACAGAAATGATGACAGAAAAATGCTAAAGGCTATAGCACAAAAACAGATGAGCAGTAGGTACCAGGGCTGCACAGTATAAAAGTAGAAAGTAACCCTTGTTTTCACCTTGTTCTATTTGTTCTTACGCTGTTTTCATCTTGTTGCGTCTTGTTATGTCATTTTTGTCTTGTTAAATCTTCTACGTAATTTTCATCTTGTTACGTCTTTTTTGCTGTTTTCGTTACTTTTGTCTTGTTACGTCGTGTTTTGGTACGTCTTTTATTTTGTTTTCATCTTGTTACATCTTTATGTCATTTTAGTTTTGTTTCGTCTTTTACATCTGTCCAGCTCATGCGTGATATGCACTGATAGATAGATACACCAAGGAATTGTCTTTTATATGTTATTGTTCCATCCATTTAAGTCTTGATGTTGTGAAGGCAGCACAAAAAGATGCAAAATAAAAAATAATCAATAACGAATTAACAATAAAGTAACAAGATTGTTTTGAAAATATAAGGAGTAGAACATAGATATTTGTGTTAAACGTAGGGAGTAAGAGTAAAAAGTTGTCAGAAAAATAAATAGTTACTCAAGTAAAGTAGAGATACCTGAAAAACCTACTTTAGTACAGTAACAAAGTATTTGTACTTCATTATTTCCTTCCTCTGGTTGTTCATACTGTCTCTCTTTCAGGCAAAGCACTGGTGGTTTGATGTATGTCACATTATTGTGAGCAGTACAGGTCCCTGTCAAAGAAAACTCATCCCATAAGAAAACTCCTCTGCTGTTGATTATGTGCAGTAGTGTTATTTTCCTGATGTGCAGCTGCAGAGCTTCAGATTCAGTCAGACTTACAGAAAAACAACAGTTTACAATCCTGGACTACAAAGAGGCTGGGATGCTGTGTGGAGCGTAATAAATCCAGAATGCAAAGATTTGCAAACGTCTTTCATCACTCTAATTCTAGCTTTTGGTGAAAATTTCTTTTCTAAAGATTTGTGTATTTGAAATATATGTAATTTATAAAGTCCTATTCACACAGGACTGTGATTTTATTGCCATGCATGTCTGCAGTTTGTGAAGTAAAAAATCCACTGCATATTGCCCAACTGGGCAAGTGAGTTTTCAGATTTACTTGCCCGTCCATGTGGGGCAGGCCTTACTGTTGAGCCCTAAAATACTCAACCATTATTTCTTTATTCCAATTTTTATTTTAACATGTTCAGCAAGATAGAAGTGCAAGAAAAATGTGCATGATTTCGTCTTTTATGGAGCTAGGCTAGCATTTTTCCCTTTGCTCCGGTCCATGTGCAAAGCTAGGCTAAACACATCCTGGGTAAGCAGTGGTAAGATGGCAGACCAAGCTAATTTCCCAAACTACGAACAAGAACTATTCCTTTAACTGGCTAAACATCACAGACAGTTTTGTAACTCTCATCCTTTTATGAGTGAAATAATTTGGCATTAAATACAAAACACATGTCCAAGGTAAAACAGGGATTCTTGTTAAAAGTGAGTGCTGCTGGTAAAATCCCTCCTCTGTGTGCTTCACCTCACTCTGCTGCTCCTCCAGCCTTTGGAGAAGATTGAATTCCCAAGGTTACCTCCTGCTTGTATTATGTATCTCCATCAATTCAAAGCTATTAAAGGATATCACTGTCCACTCCAGTTCTCCAGTCTCTGCTGAAGCATTCCTGTGTTTCTCACCATGTCTCACGCAGTAATGTGCAGTATGTGTGTTGTGTTACAGTGTGGCAGTGATTGGCAGCAGTGGAACACAGAAGTGGGCGGACTGAGAGGAGGAAGTTGTACATTTGTAGTAGTGGAAGTTCAGTTTATTTAGGGGTGTGAAGAAGGGTTGGGCGATATCATTGCTGGGTCTTAAAGGGTCTTCATCACAGCACCATATGTCTGTAACTGTGTTGTGTTTAATAAGAAAGTAGTAAACAAGACATGGAGACATAGTGCAGTGAATAGAAATAACAGCCTTTTGTTATTTTCTCTTCCACATGTCAAAATCAGAACATGCGGGGACACTACCTCAAATACAGAAGGCTTTGGAATCACAGTGTAGTCGCAATGGTATAGGGCTCAGTGCATGATGACTGTGAGCCATCACAATGGAGGATGGCTTCATCCATCATCATCATTTTCAGGACGATTGGCCCAACAGCAAAATTAAGATTTTGATGAAACTGAGAAAAAGTCATAAAAGTTGACATTTTTTAAGCAGAAAAGTAAATGAGAAAATATGCAGATGAACTGAATGATTACAGTGGTTGTAGGTGGAATTTGCAACCCACCTGTCAATTTTGGTGAAATCTTTGAAATTTTGTCTTACAGTTTTTGCTGCACAAACTTTTAGCAGGGAACAATAATAATAATAAGAAGAAAGAATAAAAAGCACAGAAATAATAGGGGTCCACAGAGAGTGACACTGCTTGGACTATATACTGAGAATGAAAGGCATAGAACATGACTTCACCATCCTGAGAAAAAATGGCATATTAGATGTTGTTGGAAAGTAGCAGGATCCCGTTTCTGAATTATGTGGTATCAGATATATGTACTCTGAGACAAGTATTATCAGTACCCTCCATGACTGTCTGGCTGCCATAACGGAGCAGACATCTCAGAACCTTCTCCAGTTAAACCCTGATGGAGGTCCTCATGTTTGGTCCAAACAAATTCATCTCTGAAATTACAACCCTGTATCAGCACACTGGCCACTTACGTTAAACCAACATCAGCACCAACAAACCTGCCTCTTTCTACCCTGCAAAATTGCCAAAATAAAATCAATGCTTCCTACAAGAGGCTGCTCATCTGTACCCTCATCTTCTCACATCCTGGTTACAGTAACACTCCCTACTCTGTTGTCACCCAAGCAGCTCTGTTTCATCTACAACTTGTACAAAATGCTGCAGCCAGGCTGCTTACCACAACCAACCTCAGAGCCCATATCACACCAACCCTCACTTCCCTCTGCTGGCTTCTGGTTAAGTTTAGAATAGGCATCATGATCCTACTTATCACATCCAAAGTCCTCCATAGTCTTGCCCCACTGTACATTTCTAAACCTCTGCAGCCATACTCCACCTCTAGACAGCTCAGATCAACCGATCAAGGTCTTTTCTGTATAGCCGGCTCCCACTGTAAATCCAAGGGCGATCGTGCTTTTGCCATCCTGGCCCCATCTCTCTGAAACAGCCCCCCCCCCCTCTGTTAGATCAGCTGAGTCTGTTAACAGTTAACGTTTTTATCAGTTGGACTTCCCAGGGCCATAACCTTGCTTTAGTAGATTTACTGCAAAGCTATGCATGGGACATATATATGCTGTTCATCACTTTGGAATATTGTTTTAAAAGGTGCTATATGACTAAAATTTGCTTTCTTATTCGTCGATACAATGACAGCATTTTAGGCTGCATTGTATATCAGTAGTGCAGCAGCCCAACAGGACGGTATCAACTGAAGGATGATAACTTTTGACGCGGCTCAATTTATATTTTGTTTTATTAAAGGTACTACAAGGAGTTTTTAAGTAGTGATGAAACCATCTCAATGGCAAATGTACAAATGTTCAAAAGTTAATGAGACCAACCAGCTGAGACAAGATGAGCTATTTCTATATAGTTATTCTTAATGCCTGCCACCAGGTTGAATTCTCAGTGCAGTCAGCTGAAAAGTGTTTACATTTTCCCAGGCAAAGTGCAGCAGGAGGAGATTTTTATTTACATAATTTTATTTTTGACTTTATATTATGTGGTTATTAGGGTGGAAACACTGCTGCTTTTGTACACAGGGGGCTCTAAAGTCAACAAAATATGTAGTTGCATTAACAATCAAATGACTGTGTTATATAAAAGGTGTCAGTAGTAGTAGCACTAAATAGGAATGTTCATGGTGACTAATTCTCCTGTCGATTAAACGCCAAATTTAATTTAGACTAGTTGACTAGTGTAACAGTAAATAAACACTCAGAACACAGTTAAAATTGAGCACAATTTATTAATTGATAATGTTTAACACTGTCCAGAGAAATACTGTTTATTAAGAGCCATTTGAAGCCATTAATCAGTCTACAATCACCAAATAGTACTTTAAATGGCACTGACATGCATGTCACTTTGTGCCATGCAATAAAAACATTACACATTAACCTACAAAACATGACAACGTGACATGACAACTCACTAAATGCTTCACCTTTTCATACTGAAGAGAGTCACAGTGTCT
This sequence comes from Lutjanus erythropterus, assembly GCF_056507025.1. Lineage (NCBI taxonomy): Eukaryota > Metazoa > Chordata > Actinopteri > Lutjaniformes > Lutjanidae > Lutjanus > Lutjanus erythropterus. The sequence continues at coordinate 37,539,065 of NC_139326.1, read as the reverse complement.
GCAGGTAAACCACCCAGAGCTGATGTTAGCTGTCAGCCTCTTACACAGTGTGCTAGCAGCAGCAGCAGCAGCTGCTCTACTTGCAGGTAAATGTTGGTGTCTGTGCTGAATGTGGTCACATGTTGCTCTAGTCAAGGGGTTATATACCAGTTTATTTTGTCACAGTCTACATTCAACGTTATTTCCATTTTCTAGATTAAAACACTGCCAAACCACACTGGTTTTATGAGCTGTCATCAGTCCGACTTTGCTGATAAAAACATCCGGGGTTGCCTGGGCCATCGGGACATACGTGCTAGGGCTGTCACATTTTCAAAAAATCAAGGTTGAACGAATTTAATTCATTAGGATAAATTCGAACCCTCGGTACACTTGGCGCTGCTCCGCTCGTCTGTGGTGCCTCTGCTGCCTCAGTTGGGTGGTAAGCTAGCAGGTGAGCTCGCAGGTTTGTTGTCGTTGAAGAGTAAGACAGCTTTTCCACAAAGTCGACAAACAGCCTTACTACACGCTGCTTCTCAGGTGTTTTGGTGTTGTGATTATCCGCTCAGGACAGCTTTGCTCGCTATTGTCCATTAACTTTAGCTTTGTTTAGTGATAGGTGAGTAGGGCATGCAATAGCTCAACATGATAGTGAATTCTTAGAGCGCCCTCTGTTGGGTCACAAGGCAAACTACATCAGATTGTCTGATGCACCTATAGACTGCAGCCAACATTTTGAACAGGTAATTACAGCTCGAACATGAACTTTTCACCTCATGTCTGAACGAATGTCTGAAACAATAATGAATAAAAAGTGACAGCCATAATGCGCACTTACAGTGTATGGCGGGAGGGGCTGCTGTCTGATGGGGCTGCAGCTCTGACTAGTGGCGGGCGGCTGCATAACACCTTAGAGGCAACAGATAACTGGCATTGTGCATGAATAAAATATTGATAAATAGTTTAACTGACTAGTATTTCTGGTGCAGACTAGTGAGGGTTGAGATGTTTAATTGTGTAGTCAACTAATCGCGCACAACCCCTGTACTAAATGTGAGCTAGACTCCTTCAAAGTAATGAAAGGAGTAGATTTGTGTTACATTTTGTCAGATCTATGCATTTTTATGTGTTTGTATAGTTCTATGTTGTGTCTTTTGCACATTGTGAACATTGTTTTCCCTCATGTGTTTCCAGGTCATTCTGTCAGGCATCGTAGGCCTCACAACATGGAGAAGGCCAATGCTGCTTCTGGTAAGGGAAAAAGGTTTTGGATCTTTTTACGAAGCAGTGATTACACTGATTACAATGTTATGTTGCTTTTAAATTGAATCCAACAGTAAAAGGAAGAGGTGGATTTAAATGATCACCTAATGAGGGCTGTCCAACAGAGCCCAACAGTCTGGAGGCTTCCAGGAACCATCCCCTGATGCAATCATCTGCTGAGGCTCTGTTGTACATTAATCTGCTCTTTATGGCACTTGATTGGACAAACTAGATCTAGATCAAGGAAAGACAGATATTGTGTAATAAGGGTGTAGAAATAGGGATTCCTTCCAAATACCTCACTAAGTAAACAGCCAGAACAGTAAATAAATGGTGTCATGGGGTGAACCGAGGAAAGGTTGAAGTGTTTTGTGAGGCAGCAGCAGTAGGAAATGTTGTGTTAGCATTAGCAGTAACTAAATCTAGCTCTGATATGGCTGTAGGAGAGTGGACAGTAAACAGTGAGGCTGAAATCAACCAGATCAAATTACAAACAGTAACACTGGATTACATGCTGCATTGTTTCCTGTCAATACCCTGTGTGTGTGAAGGCAAGTCAAATCCAGTGTGATGATGGTGCCATTTATGATAAAAATGACTTTATGAGGAGATAAGTACTGAGTGTAAATGCGTTGAATGACTATTGCTGTAAAATGTTGATCATTAATAATATTAAAAACGGTTTAACCGATTGATTCCACCAAGCATGGCACATCACTGCCACGGTTCTGATCCCTCCTCCGCATGTCTGCAAGCCCCACCAGCAGCGTTTCAGAAGCATTTCAGCAGCGGAGCACTTGCTTAGACTTTGTTGATTATGTCCTCTTTCCTTGCTCTTTGTGCTTCTACCATGGATAAGCAGACTCTGTGGTTCTTTTCTGTCTGTCTTTATGATTGTGAGTCTGTGCGGGGTCTTTTATTTTGAAAATTAATCGGATTCTCCTGTTTTCTGTCTGACTTCCCGCCCGTTCGATCTGCTCTGTGCTAATTGACCCGGCATCTGTCAAAAATAGACTCGACACGTATTTGAAGTGGAGCGGAGAGCTGCTCCTGGGAGCTGCTGGTGGAATCACAAGCATTGTGTAGAATGGCTGCGATCAGCTCCGGCTGATGTGGAGCAGACGTGCCTGGTGGAATTTAGTTGTAGGACATTTTGAAAATCGTCCTATAACTGTAAAGGCCAGGGTTATGTAACCACATCTGAAAGCAGACGTATTTCTGTCAAGGTATTGTTATGGAAATGGAAAAAAAAAATCTGAAAAGGAAAAACTTCCTCAATTTTGCAAATAAGTTTTTTTTGTTCACTTGAGGTGGTTTTTGCCTTTTTTGAAAAGGAATTAAGTTTAACAGAAGATGGAAACACTTAGGCCTAACATACATGACTGATCAGCTCGTGGCTCTATAATACGTACATGATGGCTACACACAGAGCAGATGGAACGTTCCTCACATTAATACATGAAACTAACAGAAATGTTTGATTTCCATCCTGTTCTCTACTTCGTTTTTCACGATCTGTGATTCAGTGTTCTTTTAATTGTGTTATCTTGTTGTGACCTCTTCTTCTGCAATGGTATGATGGTTTTGTGACTGGAAAGTTGGTGCCCCCTACTGCTTATCTCAATACCGATATGTAATAATCGCATCCGAATAGCAGATAGAAACAAGCAATCATTTACATCCTCTTTCGCCAGTTTGCTTGAAAGTTGGTTAAAGTTTGCGAAACATTTGGGTTAGGGCTGCTGATAATTTTCATTGTTAAGTGACTAATTGTTTATTTTATGAAGTGTCAAAAAATTTGTGAAAAATTCTCATCACAGTTTCCCAGAGCCCAAAGTTACATCTTCAAATTTCTTGTTTTATCTAAAAATCCAAAAACTATCATAAATGACAAAGTAAAGCAGCAAATTCTTACATTTTATAAGCTGGAACCAGCAAATATTTGACATTTTTGCTTTAAATTTCCCTAAAACCATTAACCGATTATCAAAATAGTTGGCACTAATTTTCTTTTGATTGACTTATTGAAACTCAGCTAGTCCCTCTTGTGATTTATATCGTTGCTCTCATTTGTACATGTGAAACTCACTCAGGTTTATCTTCTTGCCTCCACACACCCGGCCAGATTGCAGAAATTGTCTCACACAGTCACCCAGCAAAGACGTGGGTGCCACTGGGACTTCAGACCATCTGACAAACACTTCTGTTAAAGTAGTTACTGAGTTACTGACCCTTTCAGTTCTGCTCTGGACTTTTTTTTTTCTGAAAGTTGAATACTTGCCTCTGAACTTTCTGGCTGCTTTTTGAAAATGATCCCATCAAGTATTAAGTTCTTTGAGTGAACGTCGTGGAAGAATGAGCACATTGCATTGACAGTGCTGATGCAACTCAATCTGAGCTGAGCTTTGTGGGTCCATTTCCATTTGAGCCAGGATGTAATGAAAGATTCAGAGCACCGAGGCAGCTCACTGCCACCAGACAGTGTTTGTCGGTCTGTGGTTGTGTATGATGCCTCAGACAAAGCTGGAGGTGTGAGCGATTGATCAGGTTATCGATGGCATGGAATCCCATACCGTCTCATCAGTGTCGCGGGGTGTTGGACTGGGAGTTTCTCTGAGAATATAATCAGCGCGCTAAAGCTGCTCCGGATCGATTTCCTGTTTTGAAGAAACTTCCTGAGTAAAGAGGAAAGATCTGTTAGCTCACTCACCAGTCTGTACAGTTCAGTGGGTCGTGGGAAAGATTATCTGTGGATTCTATTAAAAACTTTCTTGACTGTCAGTCCTAATGTAATCACTGTTAAGCAACCATGAGCCTTTGTAACACAAGTATGGATATAATTAGTGAGCTGGATGGAACATCAGCAGCACGGTATAAACAGGCTGACCTTCCTGGAATATCCCACCAGCACTCATAATAAGAAGGAGTTGTAGTTCACAAGAATCCAGCACTATCAGAAATGGACTTCACACAACCAAAACAGAGTCTGTCAGGCTCGCATGTGTTGCCCAATTTCCCTCCCATAAATCTGACCGCAGCGAAAAGTGAAATGTGTCACTGAAGCAGACGGGGTAGAAAGAGAAGTCTCGGAACTGAGTGTTCAACAAGTAGTCAGTCAAAGGTCTTTAATTGCTAGTAAGTGTGCCTCTTGACTTGAGGTGATTTTGTCAGACGACAGATGTAGACGGTTATTTTTAAGTGAAATCAGCTGTGCAGGCTGAGGTGCAGATGTCAGTAAGAATGCTGTTGTCCCAGTAACCTCACGTGTCCTCATGAGAACTCCTGAGCTGGCCAAGTTCAAACTCCCCAAAAACACAAGTTCAAATTAGGTGAGGACTGTGTGGAGAAAGGCCCACTGACTTTCAGACAGACAACAAACTATACAAGAGTCACAGACTTTGAACAACAACAGCCCACACTGGCTTTCTAGCTAATGTCTCCTCATCTAAAATAAAACTACAGATACAGGTCTATCCTGTATCTAGGCCGTCTAAATTTTAAAATGTGTTTTCTTGTGAAAATGACCCGTGGCCACACTAATAGCGTTTCCAGCTGTTGGCCTGTTTACATTTGTACCACCAGCATCCCAGACGTTAATTTGCCGTTTTCAGCGTGTAGGTTGCAGCTCAGGGGTTTTGTGTTGTTTCCTGGGGACTTTGAAAATATAGACGCAGATGCTGTGATGCTGCTTGGAGCAAGCGACCAATGACAGGACTTACACCTGCAACGTGCGTCTGATGAGTCAAACTAGTGCAGCAGTAAATCCATACTTGCGAGTTTTACTTGGCCAGGAGTTCTCTGGATTTTTTGCAGCTGCTCACTGGGGCTTTTCCTTTTCAAAAACATGTCCATTTTTGTGAGCTGGCACAGGAGCAGAGCAACTTTGGTGTGAGTACAGACCGGTCCATTTCAACACTGACAGCTTATGATCTGTGATGAATGATGACTGGCAGGCAGTTAAAAGAAAGATAGGCACGGTAAATAAGAATTTGATATGCTATATATTATAATTTGCATAGATTTTGGCCCACACATTCAAAATCACTGATCTAGCATATCTGTTTTTCAAACCACCGTTATATAAATCAAATATCGCTCACCCCAAAGTCACCAGACTCCTTTAGCAAAAACAATAATTTTACCTCACAGAACACAGGAGCTGCTGGTCTCCTGCCGCCTGAATCGGTTAGTTTGTTTGTGTCATTGTGCGACTTCAGTGAATCTGAACTAACCATTTGAAACACCACGGTCTTGTGATGTACATTGGTTTAATTAACAAGCTGCTAAACAACCAACCAAGTTTGACTGTAGAAGTAACATGTTCAGGTGGTGTAACTGGTTTTTGTCAAGTGGCCATTATAGTAACCATTATTTTTCATAAAAAACATGATAATATGCAGGGAAATTAATGAGGTATACAATATAATAACTATTACACTGTAATAACATGTTTTTTTACACAATTTTACATACTTTGTCAAAGATTATTTAGCAAACAGGTGTTTTCAGCATAAATCTCCCACTCAATATTGCAATCCTAATTGATCCTAATGAAATATATTTTCATGTAATGTACTTTTTGTATGGGTACCCACAATGTTTGATATTTCTCGTTCCTTTGTGGTTACACCACTTGACATTTTCAGGTGCATTCCATGTTACCTTTTATAAAAAAATGTCACAAATATCATTTAAAATCACATGTAACTAATATAAATACAAAATGTACTTTTTAACAAGCCTGATGCATGGTTTTAAAACAAGTTTTTAAAGGATTTAAAAACCCTTATTTGTCACTGACTCTAAAAATAGACAAACACAGCTTGTCCAGCTTCCTGAGGATGAGCGTGTAAAGTGATGAATGGCAGTCTGGAATGATCTGAGGCGCTCTGATAATAAATTAAAAAATCCTTTATTCAGTCTTGGATACACCAACGTGTCTGGACTCAACTGAGTCTTCATCAGAACACAAACAGAACTTTCTTCAGTCTTCAGGGCAGGTTTTATATTATTTCTTCAAAGAACGTCTTTCTTCTTTCAGCACTAAAATAATCTTAACAATATATAAGACAACTGGTTTTACTGTTGACTTTAGTGATTTCAGATGGACTTTATTCTAATCTAATGTCATCTCATGTGTCTGTGTTCAGCACGTACACAACAGTTTTGTCTCTCGCCATGTGATTACATCAAATATTTTTGACAGAATATGTCCACAGGCTTGGACACAAGTGTTCAAACCACAATAATCCATCTTCCCCTTCTTCTTTCATCCACCCCACCCCCCCCACCCCCCCATCCCTCCATCTCCAGGTCAATGTGTTTGTCCTGCTGTCTGTGGTGTGTGTGCTCCTTAATCTGGCTGGATTCATCCTGTGCTGCCAGGGAGCCCAGCTGGTTTCCAGCATGACCAGCTGCCAACTGGTGAGCCTGTTACCTGTCTGTTTGAGTCTGTCTGGTTTTGGTCTCCTCATCTGAAGTCTTTTTTTTTTTTTACTTCATGGTCTCTCTGCTTCCTTCTGTTCCTCCTGTGGAAAGCTGGTAGGAAATGACATCTTGAGAGCATCATGTTCACTAATCTATTCCATGTTGAACCAGTTTACTGGAGGAGGATATAACATGGCAAGCAAAGCTTTTATAATTTAATCATGTTGGATGGAAAAAATCTTTATTTATTTATTTATTTATTAACAACCATACAAAATACTACAAAATCCAAGATGATATATTGCCAAAGGTTCATCAAGGAAATTAGATTTCAGCTGAATCTGATGATGTTATGTTTGGAAACTGTTGAACTGTGTGTGTTTTTATGTGGGTGTGTGTGTTTTTCAGCGTGTGCTAAAATGACCTTGGTCAGTCGTAATGAAATCAATCACTCTGTAAAGTCCCACATAAATCTGGACTTATTGCTCAGAGAAGAGGGAATAAACACTCCAATGAGGTCAGATCTACTCAGGCTGAGGCATTTAAGGGAGAATTTCGCAAAACTGATAATAGGAGGAGACGTGTGAACAGAGGATGGTTGTGTATTCTGCTGGATTTACGAGGGTTATGCAATTTTACGGGGGAACTTCTATGCCTCTGAAGACCAGGCACAAACATCTTAGCAGCAGTGGAAATGGATTATTAGACAGGAAAATTAAGCAAATAGGGTGTAACCTAAATTATTGGAGTTTGTGTTCCGTATTGTAACCATAAAACCACTATAGACTGCAGCTGAACTTGTTTTGTTAGGACATTTAAGTGTGTGTAAGTGTGTGTGGATTAACATCAATATCAACTCCATGTCCACATCCATCTGCTCCAGTCTGAACTGCTGGTCCTGATGCCCCCCAACCCTCCTCCAGCCCATCTCACTATCTTTTCTCTGGTTGGAGTGTCCTGCGCTCGAAAGTTTGAACGGTAAAAAAAGAAAAGAAAATCAAGGTTTTCGGTTTTGTCATACTTTATGACATCATCACCAAAGAATTAATTTAAAAATCATCAATTTGAGTGAAGTGATTCATCAGATTCGATGAGTCTGTTTTTTTTTTATTAGACAAACTTTCTTAGATTAACAGAACTCTGCAATTTCGTTGACATCAGTGATGTCATATGATGCTGTTAGATGCTGCAGACTAGGGCTGCAACTAACAATTAGTAGTTTCATAGTCGATTAAGCGGTCAGTTATTTTCTCGATTAATTGATTAATAGTTGTTTGTTTTAAAATGTCAGAATGTGGTGAAAAATGTCAAGTGGTGTTTTCCAAACCCTAAGATGACGTCCTCAAATATTTTTAGCCAAAGATATTCAGTTTACTGTCGGAGAAGAGAAGAGAAACAAAAAAATATTCATATTCAAGAAACTGAAAGCAGGAAATTTTAATGTTTTTTTTTCCTAAGGAAATTACTCAGACTGATTAATCAATTCTCAAAATAGTTAGCGATGAATATATTAATCTGCAGACTGCCCCGTTAATACAAGTGTGTGTCTTTGTGTGCTGCAAGTTGGAGAGCAAACTGCAGTGAAAATGTTTCTGAAAGGCAAAACACCATCAAATATGGACTGAAGCAGAATATTTTGTAAGATGAAAACTTGTTGTGAATCTTTTCTTAATATATTTTGACTTTTGAACGCTCTGGAGTTACTGGAAATGTTTGGCTCATGAGAGTCGGGAACAATCTTATGCAGCCACCACTGAAATCTAACTCTGCAAATAGAGTAATACTAATAATATGAGTGGAGCCTGATCGGCATCTGCAACAGAAATACTGGGTTTAAGCAGAATGAATAGATATGCAAAAAAAATGAATGTTGATGTAGAATTTCAATGTCAACATTATGAGCAAAGCCTTGAAACTGTTTGGTACAGCCCTTTAAGCAGAATCAGAAATACTTTATTGATCCCTGGGGGGTAAATTGTTGATGTTACATGTGCTCCAGTCACAAAATAGAAAATATATAGATACTTAAATACTACACATGTAAATGTGTCATTAAAATACTAGTTAAAGTGCTGTAAATGATAATGAAATAATTATATGTAACACTAAACTTAATTCTGCAAGTCCATAATAATGTTGTGGAATTATTCTTACTGGAATATGTCATGTACACAGTAATCTACAGCTTAATAAGGAACACAATATTAGTAAAGTAACTTACTACAAATAACCCAAAAATGACATGTGTACAGTAACTATACACTAGCAGCAGGAAACAGCAACAATGATTTGTTACATTTAGAACGTGAGGAACATCTGACAAAAATAAAACATGTTTTTAAAGTTATTTTAAGAACTTTAATTGCATCATTAAGTACTCGTGTCAGTACTCTGTATCAGCAAGTACTCAAATGTAAGTACTTGTACTTGTACTAAAACTGCAATATATAGAAAATAAATGGTGAACAGAAACATGAGAATGGATGTAAAATTCTGTACAGAAATGTGCATCAAGCTTCAATCATATAACGGTGTAATAACAATGCTTTATGTGTTGCATGGTGAGTTATTGCACAAGTTATTGTTAATTCAAGTCAGTATTGCACATGTGAATTATTGCACAGAGTTATTGTATGATGAGTAGAGCTGAATCAATCAATCAGTCAATCATTTATTAATGATCACACATGATGATGGTCTTCATCTTGCATCATTGTAGCTGAGCTCATTACAACAGTTTCAGGGACATCAAACAGGCAGACAACATCACTACATACACACTGACAAGTCCAATGAACATTTTGGCATCAAGATCACTAAATTATTATTTCTCTTATGAATTAAGGTGCAGAATTTTTTAAAAAAGTGTACACATTGTAAAGGACTACTCTAAAATCAAACAAGCGCACCAGCCGAAGTAAAGTCTGTGTGGGAGACACTATGATGATTATTTATTGCCTATACCGTCTTGTTATTATCATGTATTGATCTTTTAAACACACTGTATTGGATGTGTGTATTAACATGTTAGCAGTATGTCGTTGGGGGTTGTTGCACAGCTCTTCCGTCTCGGCTTTGACAGGGTGAAATGATTTCTTGCCGCTCAGGCTGCAGGAAATGTGATGAGTCTTTTTCAGGCCAGAGCTTGTCTGTGTGAACTTTTGACCTTTCCTGCCGTTGTCTCGTCTTTCCTTCCTCTCTCCCTGCCAGGTTTCCTCTCCTCCGTCTCCGTCTCCTGTCACTCTGTTGTCCACTTGTATTTGTGTCCATCTGTCTTGTTTGTGTGGGAGGTTGCATGTATAATAATAGATGGGTGTTATGCACTGTTTTGCACTCTGCTCTATAAATAGAGACCTGTGTGTATGTTTGCTCTGTGTGTGTGTGTATGTGTGTGTGTGTCTGTGTGTGTGCGTGGCCCTATTTTAATGCTGATCTAGTGCAGCTCTCCCAATGTAGCTTCACTTGGCGTCATATGTAAACAGATCTTTTCTTCAGTAATTAATATTTAACTGACTCATGGCTTGTGCAGAAATAACTTTGGGGGGCATATTATTATTGCCTGGCAGAGATCATGTGATGTGTGTGAGTGTGTGAGTGTGTGAGCTACCAGCAGGGTGGAGCCACTGTCCATTCTGTCCACAGCTAATCTGTCATACTACTCAGCTTCATATTTCTTCTGTACATTTATGACTTTGTGCTGAAGGACCTCTTGTGGTTGCGGTTATTCACAATTTTTGAAAAACCTTTAAAAACCTGTTTTATTGACTGCTCTGTTTGTATCGACTGCTGACTCTTCACTCCTCTGAATTGGCCACAAGTCCTCAACAACCGCTAGGCTAAAAACAAGGCTCACGTAGTCTGATTCAGGCCACATTTTGGCCTTTGTCAGGGCTCAAAAACTGACATCCATTGTAAAGTTTAGTTTCATTTTAAACTAGCGCATCTGTGGATCAATTCCGTGTTTGATATGTAAAGATCCGCTAAAGCTAGGTAGAGTACAAGATAAATAAATCCCTGTTTTCATCATCTTTGCCACCATCTTGACTCTACCTCATTGGCTGCAGCTGTATGTTGCTGCTATGTGTCTGTGTGGCGCCATATTGGTGAGAGTGGCAGACCTCACTACAAAGTTTACTGAAATATGCTCAATTCTGGACCGATTTTCATGAAATTTGGTTTGAACCCAGGATGATTGGTTGCATACCATCACACTATTCTATGCATCTTAAAGAAAACTGAAGTTATACTGTACAAAAACACTACTGAGTGACCCTTTCTAGGCAATTGTGTAATATGTTATGTCTGTGTATACTTTTTGTGGCTTCCACTTGGGCTGCCTCCTCTCTCCTTAAGGCAGTAGTTCACCTAAAAATGAAACTTCATACAATATCTACTCAGCCCTGTGCTGATGTGAGGATGAGTGAAGATCTTCAGTTCACAAAACACTCCTGGAGCTTCAGTGGAAAACAGCGTTGCAGCCAAATCCAGTACAACTGAAGTGAATGATGACCAGTTTTAAAATGTAAAAAAAAGAACACAAAAAACACAAAATGTTTCCATACTGTTCTTGTGGTGTAATCCAAGTGTCTGTAAGCCGCAACATTAAAATATGACCCAAAAAGACACCATTTACAACATGTTTTTATCCTTAATGTCAACTGTAGTCTCTCAGACCTGATCCTCGTTCACACAACTGAAGCAGGTACACAGGCTCTCACCCAAGCGGCACAGCTGCAGCAAAGAAATGATGTTCCTCTTCTATATCTATATTTTCTTCTTTGTTGAAAGTTTGCGAAGTCAACTGGACACATAACAAGTCACTATTTCTGAGCAGATCTCTCTTTGTTGTCTGAGTCTCTTCCAGGTAGCATGTAAACACAGATGTGAAGGTATCGTGAGATCTGATATATCTCGTGTTGCGCCGCTTCGGTGAGAGCTTGTGTACCTGTGAGAGAGGCTACAGTTGACATTTAGGCTAAAAACATGGTGTAAATGGCGTCTTTTTTTTTGGGTCACATTTTAATGTTGTGGCTTACGGACACTTGGATTACACCACACAAGCAGTATGGAGACATTTCGTGTTTTTTTTTTTTGTGTTCTTTTTGTACATTTTAAAACTGGTCACCATTCACTTCAATTGTACTGGATTTGGTTGCAACTCTGTTTTCCGCTGAAGCTCCAGGAGTGTTTTGTGAACTGAAGATCTTCACCCATCCTCACATCAGCACAGGGCTGAGTAGATATTGAGTGAAATTTCATTTTTGGGTGAACTATAACTTTAAAGTCAAAAATTCAAATCATCAGGCCTCAGTCAGAGATGCCCCAGTCAACTGAGATTCTCCCAGTCGAGCTTTTGTTTTTTTTTTCTTTGTCAGACTGTGTGCATTACAATAACAGGATAAAACAGATAGAAGGGAGAATATTTCAATGAGGAATTATAAAAAAAGAGAATTGTGAATTTATTTTGGATTCAATAAGGTTCAGCTCTTGTTTTTAAGCTGCGTCAGTGTACACAGAGAAATGCAACAGCAGGCTATAAACTGCAAACTGTAAACCGAGTCTCTAAATCCCCTCCAACCACAAAACCAACTGTGAAGGAAGTAGAGAAGAGTGACAGAAACAGAGTGCAGGTCATGTGCTGTCAGACACCTCACCAGAGCGCACCGGTGGAGCGCACAGAACAGGTGACGCTTGTTTTCTTGTGCTCAGATTGGCTCAGATCGTTATTCTAGGTGTCTGACAACATTCTGGAAATTATCCCTACAGTGACAGACCAGGAGAAAGATACATTTTATTAAACCAGAACTGGTTGTTTCATTGTTATTGCCAGACTCCCTTTGCAAAACTATTCTGTTATTCTAACATCATCATCTTCAACTTCATTCAGCCTGGACATAAACAAGATAAAGCTGACCAAAAAGTTCATTTTTCCACTGCTTTAGCATCAGTGTAGGGTCAAAATGAAGTCCCGAAATGATGCGCTGCAGTGGCAGCACTGTGAGCAGCCCAGGAGAGAGGCTCCACGGTGCGCTGGGGTTTTATAACTGAGCTCACACACAGGGCACACACTTTTACTTTCTCTGACCGTGTGAAAATCTGATATTTTCACATCAGATGATGAAGACACACTCATGTAGGTTGATAGACGAATTTAATGTGACACACTGAACTGAGGGAAAAAAAAAAGGAATAACTAAAGCTGATTCACCTGAAAGTATTCTTAGTGGAACAGCCCTAGCTGACTCTCTGTACTGATCATTTTGTTCCATGTTGTACAAAAAACAGACTCCACTGACTCTCTGATCATTATTGTCTGAGAATGTCCTGTAAGAACCAAGTTGTAATATCAGGGCGTTGCCAGAATAATATTATTCAGCCTCCAAGGAGCTTTAACATCCACTGGTTGGTTGATTGAGCTGTGTAGTTTACTCTGTACGTTGTTATTTTTAAGGTGCTCCCCATAAAGACATTCTGAACTTTACAGGGTGTCTTGAATTAAGAAATGCTTCAAATCATATCAGAGTAAGTCACCTGTATGTGTCTGTGTGTGTGTGTGTGTGTTGTTTCAGAGTGAGGCTGGAGATGTGTGTTACTGCTGCTCCCTGTCCCCCACCTCCAAATGCCCCGAGGAGAAGCTGCTGGAGCTCCACCCTGCTCACTCCTGCAGCACCATGAGGATCCTGCTGAAGGTACGCCTCCACGCATACAGCACTGTACTGTGAGCCGACCAGTGAACACATCCTGAGGAGGAATGAACATTTAAATAGTTACACATTTACATCACATATGTTTGTTAGAAGCCTGCATTTACATGCAAAATGCTGATGTTTCACACAAGAACATGCAGAATATTGATTTATAACCAACCAGTCTGATGTGTGTAGAGGTGTGTGTGTTTATGTTCTGACAGCCGGGTGTCATTTGCAGGTGATTTAATGAAGGTGAACACAATGAACTGCTGTGTGTAATGTCACTGCACTCTGACGTGGCACTTTTCACATCAGAGCCTGCAGATTTGTCAGTTTGTGTCCTGCTGCCTTTAGATGACTGCAGTGGTTTGAAGGATACTTGGAGCCTGTTTTCCCATGTTTTTGTGCCTTTAGTGACAAAAGCTGGATTTAAGCTCTCCATGGTGAGCCCGCCGTGCGACAAAATGACATCATGTTCTGTGTCAGCTCGAGTGCAAAGGCTACAAAAAGTTGCTCGGGCGTGCACCTCTGAATTTTTGTAACTGGGCGGTCCCAGTGTGGGCTGCACCTCTCATTTTAACATGGAGGAAGTCTGGGCGAGCAGGATGACATGTACATTTGTGTAGTGATTGGACACAGTTTGATATTCTGTCTATTAAATCCCCCCATAAAAATCATTATTATGATGAAATACATCACTGATCTCTCCTCAGGGTCCCTACAGCTTCTTAAGAGTAAAATTAAAGCACTTTCAAGGTTTCTAACCAAAAAATTGTTTATCACATCTAAATGATTATAAATGCAATTACAAATTCCTGTATACCCACAGCAATGTTGTCACTTTATTTTACCAGCTGTTTGTACCAACTTTGATTGTATCTTTTGATGATGAGAGGAGATCAACAGGACTCATCTATGAATGACAAATATGATGATGGGATCATTTCATTTGAAACATTAAAATATTTTTGGTTAACATAAGTGATTGTGTATTTTGGGAACGTAATTAAGATTACCATAGGGGGGGAAAAGCTTTTTCCAGCTTCTGAAAGGGGGACATGCCAGAAAATGTTTGGGAACCTCTGCTTCAAATTGACATGTAAAGAAGCAGTTTATTATGTACACGTTCAACTATATATGTCATTTGGAGTTGTGTTTGTATCCTGGTGATTTTAAGTCCATTATTGTTTTTTTTCCAGCTCATGCTAATAAAAATATAACGTTTTTTAGCTGCTACATGTAGCTGCAGCTGCATTTCCTTGCCGATAGGACGCATCAGTCTCCACTGAGATGTCTCTCTGCAGATAAACAACGGTCAACACATCTTGTCTTGCGTCGACTTTGTCATTTTTTACAGTCATGAGCAAAAAAATTCTTCTCAGCAGCGACGAGCTTCATGGTCAGCGGGAGCAGCCATGTTGGATAATGATGTTCTTCCAGTTGAATATTTTGTCTGTGCGCCCTCTGGTTTTTAGAGAATACTGTAACAAACAACACATTGAGCATAAATGTCTCCGTGCTGGCTCATAGGTTATCTATGTGGACTCGCACCACAGTGTCTCGTGCAAACATGAGAATACGTATTAATTTATAGATCAATGCAGACAGATTAACTGACATTCCTACTTTAATCAGATTCATTTTTCATCTACTGTTTGGAGCGTGATTTACTTAATAAGTTTATTTACAATTCAGGCATCATTCCATTATGGTGCATATTTACTGAAAGTATTTAGTTTTGCTCTTGTTGATGAAATCACAAACGTTGCAGCAGATTGGCACCAATCCTGAAACAGATGTGGTTCTGAGACGTCTTTGACCCATCACATAGCCTACGGTCTTGTTTGTAGACGATATAGTTTTGAATACGGGCAACAGATAAAGTAGTTGTCTGCTCTGTTTTCACGGGTCTCGTTGTCTTTTTCTCTACAGAAAGTGCTGTTTGCGCTGTGTGCTCTGAACGCTCTGACCACAGCTGTGTGCCTCATGGCTGCTGCCCTCAGATACCTGCAGATCTTCACTGCCAGAACACCCTGCATGGTACGGTCCCATCGCCACAGTCCGCTCTGCTGCAGCAGGGCTAATGTCGGCCATTAAATGAAACTGGTTGGTGTTGTAGCCCGCTGCTTGGTCATATCTGATGTCTTTGCTGATTTTAATCATCATCCGATGGAAATACAAACAGACTAAAATATATGAGTAGAGGGAACCAGGCTTGAAACTTATGGAAAATCCACGTCATCCCTGTAGTCCAAATGAAACCCATGTGCCCAAAGCCACAATATGATCAGAAAGAAACAAATAATCACATCAACAGAAGCCAACATACATGTGCAGTGTGTCACCAATTCAACTGAAACACTCAACTGTGGTCAGTACTGGCTGCCATTATTTGTCTTCTGTCAGGGAGCGAGATGTTCCCCACTACTCTGTCTGGGCTTCATAAGCCTTGTCAGGCTGTCAGCCCAAATCTGTTTGTTGGCACATCCAGATTGTATCCTGATTATTTTTTAGAAAGTCTGGTCAGCAGCAAAAAAAACATAAAATGCAGTTTTTACAAATCAGATCCAAGCCGCATTCAGAGGTGGCTTGAAATGCGATTCCAGTCTGATATCTACAGATGTGTCTCAGTACGACTCTGGACACTAAAATTGGTGTCTTTTGTCACTCACAACCCAACAACATTGAATCCAGAGTGATGGAAGTGCATCAGCTGATCAGCTGCTGCTAGCAGAGCAGTATGGAGGACAGAGAGCATCAGTCTGTGCACACAAACTGAAGTAAACTGTCTGCTGGCACTGTTAGTGGATGTTTCTGTATAGCAGGGATACTCAACTTTCTTTTCCCGGGGGCCACTTTTGCAAAATGACAGGAGGCCAGGGGCCAGTTAATAAACAAATTTAATTGTATGTTTTATTTAAATTTTTGCATCTGCATTATAGTCGTTAATTCTTTGGTAACATTTGAAAGAGTTTGCACAACTTTACACATAACTGAAACTGAAAGCCAGGGACAGAATAAACAGCATATTTAAAGGGACAGTTCACCCAAAAATTAAAAATCTGGTCATTATCTACACACCTCATGCCATAGTTTTTTAAGTCCACAAAACACTGCTGGAGTTTCACAGGAAAACAGTGCTGCAAAATCTCCCAAACAATGGAAGTGAATGGTGACCAGTTTTCAAATGTAAAAAAACAACAGGATAAAAACATAAAATACCTCCATACTGCTCGTCTGGTGTAATCCAAGTCTCCTAAAGTCCCAACATGCCAAGTTAACTAAAAAAAAGTTATTTCCACCATGTTTTTAGCCTGAATCTTCACTGTACATCCTTAGCTTGGAGCCACGTTCATGTGCACACTGTCTGAACTGAGTGTGTATGGTGTGATGGTGTGCAAACGGCATGTTGAGACTTATATTATGTCAGTGGAGCAGTATGGAGGCATTTTATGTTGTTTTTTACGTTTGAAAACTGGTCACCATTCACCTCCATTGTTTGGGAGATTCTGCAACACAGTTTTCCTGTGAAACTCCAGCAGTGTTTTGTGGACTAACAAAATGGGTGAGTAGATAATGACTGAAGTTTCATTTTTTGGTGCACTATACCTTTAATATAATAATAATAATAATAATAATAATAATAATAATAATAATAATAAGCTTTATTTATATAGCACCTATCATACAAAGCATGCAGCTCAAAGTGCTTCACATAATAGAGACTATGAAGAATAGGAGTAATAAGTACAAATATATATATATATGTATATATATGTATACATATATATATATATATATATATATATATATATATATATATATATATATATATATATATATATATATATATATATATATATATATACATATATATATATATGTACATACAGTAAAAATTAAGCAAGAATAGCACAATTTAAAGAGGATTAAAAAGAATGTATATGTGCATATATATACATATATACACACACATACACACATATACAATGCATACGTACAACATACACAACTTTAAGATCTTACAGTATGAAATACACATGTATGGGATCAGAATTATCCTCGTTCCTGTGTAACTTTTGCTCCTCTTTAGCTAATAGTTGTCTTCCTCCACGCAGCTCACCCTCTGATCCTCCTGAGCTGCACAGCCTTAAATCACAAAAAGATGAGCCCTCTGTTACTAACAGCATAATTCATCCCATCATACAAAACTGGCAGTCAGTCTGTTTTTCAGATTTGGCCCACAGGCCACAAGTTGAGTAACACTGATGTACAAGCTCTCTTCATTTCTCATGCTTCTGCATTTAAAAGCTGCATCTCCAACGTACATAGTTACTGTATCACAACAGCAACCTGTGCAGATAGTTTGGTGATGTCTGGACACAAATCTGATCTGATCACTTGCAAATAACGGTGCAGACAGTCAGTCTGATCTGATTCAAGAAACAAATCTGATATGCCTGCAGTTTGAATAAAGTCAAAGTATCTTGTTTGTTAAACCTGGACACAAACAGAAACAGAAACGCTAACGTGTTGTGATTTTATGGGAGTTACTGGAAGTGGAGAGCACAGACATTACAGTGGTATTGATCCTCACATCTCACCCTCTGAAAGAAAGCAAATAAGTGCTTTTCACCCCAAAAAAGTTGAACTATTCCTTTAAGGCTACACAAAGTTTCGCAATTTGTGTTTGACTCTCTGTCTCTGTGATAGGATGAGCCCAGGACCACAGTGGAAGAAAGGGAGGAGCCTGCTCAGGTCCCTGACCCAGATGAGTTTGTGGCCCCGGCCCCTCCCCCCTCCTACTTCTCCACCTTTTATTCATACACACCACGCCTGGCCTGCCGGTAACACACACACACACCTGTGTCAGTGATGTAGTGTGACTTGTGCTTTTCATCACATGAGCTCAATGCAGCATGGAAACCCCCTCACAAGTCTGTTGTTTGACTTGTTGTGCGTCTCAGGATGCTTGGGGACCCTCATATCTACGGGGCTCGGATCAAAGGTGTGGAGGACTTCTGCCCGTTAGACCCCCCACCTCCATACGAGGCTGTCGCTGGAAGCTCCTCCAATGAAGCCACACAGGTACAGTCCAAATGATTTTTTGTTCGTTTTACATTTGTAGTATTCTACATGTGTCATCCAACTAATAAGTGAAATATGTTTTTAATGTTGCTGAAGGAAACTACAGCATGGGCTTCAACACATAAGAATAAACTACAAAATTTTGATGCAGATTTTGAAGAGATCGCTCAGCAGAGTGCAGATCTTTGCTGGGCAACAGATGGTGAAGCACCTACTGCAATGCCACCACAACTGCCAGATGAAACCGATGGAGATTTGCAAAGTTCAGCAAGCATTAACATGATCCCCACATACTGTACGTTGTCCTGAGCTGCTGAGCAGCTGTTGATCACTTGTGGCCTCTAGTGAGGCGCTTAAGAAGAGTCGTATAAAAAAGAGCAGTCAAAAAATGGTATTACTGCCTCACAGTTGTGTGCTAAAACCTACACTTAATACCTTTTATTAAATTCCTTCAAAGTTTCAGATCAATATATCGGTAAGTCCCACCTTAAATTCTCCAGAGTCTTCACTATAGACATTATATGAGTGTGGACAGACATGGATGTAAACTGTAACTCGACTGGTTCATGGAGACAAACAACTGTGAGGCAGTAACTCTAATTCTGTATTATGTCAATAATGTTCACAGCGTTCAACTGACCTATGACTAAAACATGAGAGTAAGTCTGGAAACTGCCAATGTATGTTTTTTTGTTTTTTTTTTTTTGTTTTTTTTTTTGGGGGGGGGGGGGGGGGGGTGGTGTTATTTGTACCAACAAATGTAAAAACCAAAACATTAAAGCAGTAAGTTTGAAGGCTGTAATGAAAATCTGTACTTAAATACAAGTACTGTTACATTGCTAACATCATAATAATAATAATAATAATAATAATAATAATAATAATAATAATAATCTTTATTTATAGAGCACTTTTCAAAATGTGCTTCACAAAGGCAACAAAATAAAACAGACAGGATCAAGAGTCATACAACAGCTACAACAGATAGATTAAAATGATACAGAGCAAAAATAGGAAGGTAAAAACATTTTTAAGAAATAAAAAGAGTGCACAATAGTTCAAACTTAGATAAAACCAGGAAAGACTCTCCGATAAAAGAATGTCTTAAGAAGAGATTTATAGAAGATCACTGACTAGTACTTAATTACAAGTAAAAGTACTAGTGTCAGAAATATATTTAAATAAAAGTACAAAGTATTTGTCACAGACACTACTCAGAGTATTAGTTACTTTTAACCATGACTTTTTAATCATGACTGAGGTTGGTTAAAAGATATGACTCGATGACAGTGCATAATAATATTTATGTATTTAGTTTGTATAACACCTTCAAGGAGGGGAACATTTTGTGCGCAGAGGGACACTAGTGAGGGTTTTTTGTTGTAAACTTGTACTGCTCAAGAAATAATAATGCATCAAAACCAGTGGTGTTGTCAATCATTGACATATTCAACACTGTAACAATGTCCTCCAAAAAAATCCACTTTGCACTTAGTATATGGAAAATATTTCTTATTTTATGTTTTTCTCATTTAAAATATGTGATTTTATATTAGAAAAAATGTCATTAAAGGGTTAATTAAAAAAAAAAAAATGGATATTTAATACCGATGATCTGGACTGAAGTTGGATAAAAGATCAGAAAAAAATTCAATAAAAATATTTATATGTAACATTTCTACAGTACATTATAGGAGGGGAAGATGTTTTTGCACCGAGTGATCTCTACTGTTTAACAACAGCAGTGTGATGGTCTGTGTTTGTTTCAGGAGGCAGAGATCGCTCTGACAGAGGTGACGACAAACCCAACTCCCTCCTCACCAGGAGCCTCTGTTCGAGGTAGGACACGTCCACACACCGGACACAGCAGGCCTGAATATGGGGGGGAGGGGGGGGCAGATTCCTCCAATGACCCACACATCACCTCGGGCCACACAGACGCACACATCTGCGCTCCAGACAGAAATGTACCTGCCAACATCTGACTGGCTGATGTGGGAACAAAATACTGCTAATGATGCTGTGTTAAGACATGGTTTGCTGTTTTGTCTTTTCGTTTTTTTTCTTCATATATGACCTCTCTGTGGAGAAGTGCAGCTTTACTTTTATTTGGCATTTGTCATCCAGAGCAGGGCTAGACTGTACTCTTTATAATATTTTTTACAGAGACCTAACAGTTCCCACCATGAGCAAGCACCAGGTCACAATGATGAGGAAAAACTTCCCTTTAAAAGGCAGAAACCACGAGCAAAACCAGGCTCTGGGTAGGCAGCGATCTTCTGCAGCTGCTTGGGTTGGTGTAAAAATGCTGCTCACCATTCACTTCCATTGTTTGGGAGATTCTGCAACTCTGTTTTCCTGTGAAACTCCAACAGTGTTATGTGGACTAAAAAACTAAACCTGACCCTCAATCAGCATGAGGGTCAGAAGATAATGACTGAATTTTCATTTTTGGGTGAACTGTCCCTTTTACCAGTAACAGCTGTTTTATTGAGCCTCCTGACTCCATTTAAAAAATGGTTATTTTGTCATAGGAAAAATAATTACATTCTAATTGTACAGCAACAAAATAAAAGTCACTAAAAGCGTCTTAACTCGTCTTTCCGCTGTTCCAACAATCACCGGCTCTGGTTTTGTCTGATGTGAAAATATCTGGAGAGGACTGAGAAGAAAGTGAGACATCAGAGGAGCAGCGTGTACAGCCATGTTGACATCTATCTCTGTGAATTACACATTTATTTTGACGAAACCAGAGTTGGCAATCGTTGGGACAGCAGAAAGATGAGACTTTTTGGTGAGTTTTATTTTGTTTCTGTCGAGTTTGAACAAAGTGTGTTTTGTGATGATAAAATTACTGTTTTTGTAAATGGAGTCTGGTGAGTTTGGCGAAAGCGATAAATCACCTGTTTCTGGTTAACCAAAAAGGATTTCACTCTTATATAAAAAGGTCCATCTCTGTAGGGATCATTTCCATAATGTTGTCAGACACTTAAAGAATAACAATCTGAGCCGAAAAACAAGCACATTTAATGAATATACATTAACAGTTCATAATTACCCAGAAGGGTTACATTGCAGTAGTTCATAGCTGATGCCTGCAGCACTCGTTCTCAACACTGAACCAGTTTAAAAAAATGTTGTCCCCATTAGTCAGTGAGACACAGAAATATGGGAAAATGTGATCCATGTTGAAAAAGTCTTATGATATTTTACAGATCATACCTTTAGAAGGGTTTGCTAACAGCCTGTGTTTTACATGAAAGTCATTTTGTGGGAATGTGTGGGACATTCCTGTAGACAAAAACATTTGGATATAATCATCCGCCCATCATTCTGCCTGTCTTTTATTTGATTTAAAATGCCTATCAGATGGTGCTGTTTGCTCTAATAGCACTTGTGTGTTCATCTGTCCATATTCTGTCTTAGACACGAGTCCTCAGACAGCGTCAGCATCAGCAGGAGTCCTTCCACAGGCCAGGCCCCAGCCTCCTCCTCCTCCTCCTCCTCCTCCTCCTCCTCCTCCTCCTCCTCCTCCTCCTCAGCAGCAGCAACATGCTCCAGCTCGGGTTCCCTGGAGGAGAGCAAGGATCCACCGCTCCAGCAGTGACCCAGTACTGATGGACCTCGCTGCTAAAGGTTGGCCTTCTTTTTTTTGGCTCTGTGTGATCTTTGGAAATGGATGAGACGACTATGACACAACAATCCAGACCTCATACATAATTGGCACATTAATAAGCCAGTTATGTGTGTAATTCCCTATCTTCTTCCCCTCTCATGTCTATTGTAGTGCAGAGCAGCGTGGACGCCCCCCTCGCCCCCTCTCCTCAGACCACAGATTCTTCCACCCAGACATCGCAGCCCACGCTTGCCGCCCAAGCCCAAGCCCAAGCCCAAGCTCAAGCTCAAGCCCAAGGCCAGGTCACACTGCGACGGGGCAACGGCGACGGCAGGACACCGCGCCGGCCACGGCCCTCCTCCATGGTGGACTACCAGAGCTACCGACACACGCAGCAGCTGGTCAGGAAAATCCTGGAGCAGCCGGCGGCCCAGGGCCTGGCCCCTGAGGTCCAGGAGCTGGTGGACAGCATACGAAATGTCCTGCAGTCAGACCAGGAGCACATGGAGGAGGCTGTCCGCTGTGCCAGCTACATAGAACAGGTAGGAGGTCATACATGCACTTTTTTTTCTTTTTGCTTAAATAAAATTCATTTTCATGCCATTTTTGTTTTTGTTTTTTTTTGGAAAAAAAGAACAGTAAAAACACAACAAAGTGCAGCAGTGCCTGGTAAAAGACCACAACCAATAGTGCGTTAGCCCGTCTTATTACAAAAAGGCTCATTCACTTCCTTAAACAGCTGGTCTCTCACATGGGAGGAAATAATAAATTTGTTGGGGACTATTTTCAGCGATGGATTAATCCACATTTAGTGCCGTAGTGAGTATTTGGGGCAGCAGGTGGGACTGAGTTAAAATAAACTACAGTGTGTGTGTTCATTAAAATGCAGGAACATGTCAGCCAGTGCAACACTGTGACTCACTCATGTGTTTTTAATAGTTTTTGGACAACAATGGAGCTCTGTGGCACAGAGGAAGAAGATATCAGGCTGTGATACACACACAACACCTTTTACTTTTTATGCTTATTGTTGCACATGGGATTTGTTGACAGTAAGAAAAGAATCTAGAGCTGTTTTGAGCTCCTATAGACTGTGGTGTTAAAATACATTTCAGGGACATTTAATGAAAAGGTTATTCACTAATAAAGAGATACCCTGACATGCTGTGACAGCCATACAATTTGGCCTGGCAATGTTTTTGTCCAAGGATTATTCACAGAGACACTTAGATTAGCCTGATCACACCAGACCAATTCACAAATGCAAATCAGGAAAACTTAACATGAGGACATGGTGTCCAAAGACTTGTCCAGATACACAAATGACATCGCAGCAGCACCCTCTGCAGATCACTCACTTTAGTGTCTAGGTTATTTTTTGTAGCTAACATAATTTTCTTAAGTAATTCTTGTGTTTATACAGTTGGGGGACCGTTAATTTACTTGTAACTCTCAACAGCTCACTGTTTTCCTTCTAAACCTTGTCCTTCTTGAAGATATTAATATAAAAAGGGTCTCTAAAACAGTTTCAGCACAAACATGATAACCTTCATGAAGCAGGACTGTTGTGTGTTTTAGCTTGGTGGACCTAATAAACTGGCAACTGTTTCCTTCAAGATAATTATTACAAAAGAATAAATAATATTATTGTTCAGTGCAACATCTATATTTTAACCTTCCTGTTTGCTTTCAGGCGTTCACTGAGTCAGACATGGGTTCAGGTCAGCCTAAACCTCCCCAGGAGCAGCAGCCGCAGGCAGCAGGCAGCTCCTCGCAGACTTTCCCCCGCCCCCCCAGGAGGAGGCCTGGTCTGCTGCACCTGCGGAGCTGTGGGGACCTCAGCTCCTTCACCTGCGAGGCACTGGAGTCTGCGGAGCACCGAGGGAGCAGCAGAAAAGTGGGGTCGAGGGCGGGCTCCAGAGCGGGCTCCAGGGCAGGGTCAAGGACAGGGTCCCGCCTGGACCATCCCGAACGGCCCCACAGCCTGATCGGAGTCTTCAGGGAGACGGTGCTGTGAGGGACGGACAGCAGTGTTCAGATATGTCGGAGGGCAACGCAGCTGGATGCCGCTGCCTTATCTGATGCAAGAAAAACTGTTATAAACCAACCACTGAGGACGATCTATGTGTGTGTGTTCGTGTGTGTGCGTGCGTGCAGACAAGTGTGTATGAGTACAGTTTTATAAAAAGACTTTTGTTCGGCTAATACTGTTTTTGTGACACTTTATTTGTGAAATACGAACAATAAGGGCACCTTGTATTGAAACCGTATCCAGCATACAGTGTTTTGTATGCTTTTTAAACATTTATTGAGATTTTAACATTGTAACAAGTTTGCATTTGTTCCAGTCAACTCAATACAGCCATACATGACTGCAACTCTTTGACATGCGTCTGGTATTTAATGGTCACATGCATCAGCTTCAACTTCTTCAGATACTGATAAAACACTAAGTCTTTATTTCCATTCATCCACTACTCATTTATTATTGGAAACTTTATTTTCCTACATGTTGAGTGTGTGCTTGCCTGTAGACAAATTTCTGTTTTTGTCATTTTATCTGACCTGCTGTGTACTGATTAAAAGAAGCTATTCTGGCAATTCATTAGAATTAAAGGGATAGTTTGGGTAGTAATAATTGTATTACCTACAGTAGATACACTATATTTAGAATATTTCCAACACTGCTGTCAGACAGCCTTTTCCAATGGGAAACTGCTGTTATATAAGCCACATATCACACTGCCCTGACAAAAACAGTCATTTAACCTTGCAGAGCACAAGAGTTGCTGGTCTGCTGCTGCCTTGATTGGTTTCTTCCTCTGGTTTTGTTATTGTGCGACTTATATTTTCATGGCTTAGTTGGCTTTACCAAAGTCACACAACATTCTTCGATATTGAGTTTTTAGTGGGAATAAGTTGTACTGTTCTTGTATAAGTAAAAATTGAAAATAAAATATTCTAAAGTCACACAATAACAAACAAAGTCTTGTTACTTTGCAGAGAGTGATATGGTTCTTACAAATGTTTACAAAAGGCTGTCTGATGATGAAGTGGTGAAAATATTGGAAATATAGTGCATGCTAAAACAGATATATTTTTTTAGGTGGCTAAAATATGTTTTGCTGCTGACCCTGTCCACAGGAGTACATTGTTTAGTTTCTTACACCATACTCCTGCTGCTTCTTTAAACTGAGGGTGTTTTGAGACACTGCAGGTAATACACTATTAATAAGTACTCACACAACCCTACTTCAAAAAACCCAAACTGTCCCTTTAAAGCATACCAATAGAAAGCGTTAGTGCCAGTTTACACAGTTCTTTCCAGGAAACTTCTTGGAAATGATTTGAAAAGTCCAGACCTTTTATAGTTTCTAACCAGACAGTTCAGTCTGGTATCTGTCTGCAAACCATGTGTCTTTTGTGGGGCAGCCTGTAGCAGAGCAGGGGTTATATAAAAGTGGATGATGCTGCACAGCTAATATGATAGCTCCCTCTATTTTGGACCCACTGAAATGTCAGCACTGTCAAGCCAGTTTACAAATGGCACGGCTGAGCGCATTCAGAATTTATCAGTTTAACTTTGTGTGAAAGTTTCACACTGATTTATTTAACCTCTGCAAGTGAGGTGTAGTGCTTTCACTGCAATGAATTGATTTAGTTGTAGACTTGGTTACACCAACAAAGATTAATTGATTAGTTTTGCAAAACCAGGTTTGGAAATGAGTAAATTAAAATTAAGCTCTTTTGCACAATTAAAAATGAATCTTCATTTAGTATAAATAGAGTTTAAAGAGCACATTTGTAATATATTTACTGTAAATTATAAAATGGCTATGATATGTTCACTTCAGCCAACTTGATATTTACACTGCAGTGCTCATTTCTGCACACAGAATTCTTACATCTTGCTTCTTTAATCAATATGGAGATCCTAGCTTACTCACATTAAATTTAATTAATAAAAAATACGTTTGAGTGCTATCTGGATCTAGTGAATAGGTCCATAAAAAAGGGAGGAAAACCGATAACTTCCAAATCCTCTGTATTCATGAATTAAAGGTTAAATTGTTTACTTGCTAGCTAAAAGGTTGGTTAGCCTGCTTGTGATTCTCCTTTGAGAAAAAGTTGTTGACTGAAATAATGGAGCAACATGGTCAAAAAATCAAACATTTAAAAACAGCACAATAAGGAAAAAGAGACTGGCAACTGACTGACTGTTTGAACTGGAGTGAAAGTTAGATTGAGTCTGGCCCTTAACTTTCTTAATGCAGCCATTTTACAAGTTATGAAGCATAAATGGTACGTTGGGAAATGGTAATTACTCCCACATTATGTAAATGCTGTACTATGATGGGTTTGTGTTTGAGTCAGCTGGCTAGCTCTATGGCTAACTGTGCTAACTAGCTAATACCAGCTACAGTTAACAACAGACAGAAATTAGCCTACTTTAGCAACAACGACAGTAGCTATCTGTCCATCAGATAACTCAGTAAATCACCCCGGTACTGTTCTGGCTGGCATCAAACTGGCCTTATAACATTTAATGACATCTTATGACAAGTCCAAACAGTTCCATTTTAGATGAGGTCAAAGGAATTATTTGACAGTGTAATAATAGTTAATGACATCTTTATGACACATCCAAATTGAGATCAAGGATATAACAATCTCATTACAGCCAATGTCAAAACCAACCACATATGACAGTATGATATCATGTTAAAACTAAATAGTTTCTTTAAGTTTGATAATGTCAAGTTGTCATAACATAGACATCCCAAACAATGTCAGCTTTCCATTAAAAATGACGTACCGTCAGTGTAATGAAAACAGTGCCAAACATTCATGAAGACTCATGAAGATATGTTCACCTCATCAAATAAAGTGATACCCATGTGTGTTTGTGAATTTCTTTAGCACTTAATTGTGTTCTTTGTATCTCTGGACTGCACTGCTCTTGGAAGTTCTGAAGAAAGGCTGTGAAAGTCTACCTACCATGGGGAACATGAAGTTTCTGGCAAACAACAGGGGTGAAGCTTTACGGCTCATTCAGGGCGCAGCGGAATTATTAAAATGCAGCTGCTTTGCTCTGCTTGAGATGTGGCTACAGTAAGACGTGCTGGCAGACTTCCACGCTGCCTGAGCTGACTGATAAAAGAGAAACAGCGTGGAAACTTGAGCCACACTACAAACAATGCATGAAATATTTTGACATTGGTTTTGTCATTAGCCTCAGTCTGCAGACCACTGCAAAAGTGTGTGTTTGTGCTGTATGGCCATTTACTGACTGGAAACCTGTTATTTTGCTTTTTATGAGCATATGGACATAAATGGAAATATGTGGATATTAAACTCAGTTAACATAAATCAGGTTTTGGTTGGCCGATGTCCAAAAAGACAACAGGTCCAACCAACTGCCCCATTCACTCCCATGTTAAGCAAGAAACAAAATTTCTGGAAGAAAGCAGATGATTCCAGTTTTTTCCATCATGGTGGTGGCCTCATTTTTCACACCACAGAAATAAAATTTGCACCATCGTGTTCAGCAAACTGTCCTCTCACTCACTGTATGCAGTTTTTAACTGTAGCAATTACTGTGTTTCACTAAACAGCTGTAGTTTGAGGGGTAAGTTGTCTCAACTTTTGTCTCTTTTTGGAGTGTTTAAAATTGACTGTACTGTTGCACACAGGTGATTGGTCGATTTCACCAACCTGAGTTCTTAAAACTCCTTCTTAAAACCTCATACAGAGACAATTACACCTGAAGCAGCTCAAGGTTTGAAATTATTAACAGTTTAAAATGTCTGTCTGCCTCTGTCTTGTCTTTCTGTGTCCAATTTTGACATTTTTAGACTGTGGTCTATTTCAGCTGCTCATAAATTCAAACCTTGATCAGGTTAAATTCTTTCTTTTGGTTCTTTCATTATTCAAATTTGTCTGTGCTGTAACATACAGGTGATTGGCCAGTTTCACGAACCTGAGGTCTGTCCTGTCTTCTGATTGGTGGATTGACTTAAAGCTGTTTTTTGACAGTTCCTCATACAGAGAGAATTACACCTGAAATGTCCAATTTTGACATTTTAGAAACTATATACACACACACACACATAAAAGCTGTTCTTTCTATCTGTAAGGGGACTTTTACTGACATACACAGAGACAAACACACTCACGTACATACACACATGCACGCGACAGCGCATGCATGTGCGCACACACAGACACACACCCTCGATACATCTACTGCTATTAATACTGCTGGCACTATGGTGGGGATACTAGTCGGCAGCGAGCATCAGGCACACTCAAAATTTTGGGTGAAATTTTCAAGTTATTAACATCTTGTTGTTTGCATGTGTTTTGAGTCTGACACTCAGTCAAGTTATGAAAATGTCAAAATCAGAAATGGGTTTATTGCCAAGTAGGTTTTCACTTACAAGGAATTTCCTGTGGCATGTTGGTGCATACTAACAAAATACTAGAAATATAAGTAAAGTTTAAGGCAAAATGTATTTCTTGTACTTTTTTCAGAAGTGGTATCTGTACAGTTAATTCATCTTTGCTCAACTAAACATCTGTGTCCTTTGTCCTGCAGCAAAGTGCCAGTGAGAAGCTTTTCCCTTCTGGCTGTAGATTGAAGGAATCCTGGATGTGATTAAAAGATGCCTGCTTCCCCTGTGGAACGATGTCTGAGCAGAGTTTTTGTGTTTTGTGATTTTCAGAGTGAGTGGTGATCATTTCCCAGAGGTCAAGGGTGGATTTGTGAATGTCTTTGTCGTCTGGGTGCAACTCCATCATGGGCTTCATCAGCAAGGAGAGGGAGAAGACTCTCTGACTCTGGTGGGTCCCTGTCACCTCCAACTAGGGCTGCAAATGTTGAGTGTTTTCCTTAACCGATAGATTAATAGTTGAAAATGCCAACAATCGATTAATCGTTACTAATTTATAAGATGCTTTTTTGCTCATTTCTTTGTCATTTTAAGTTTAAGTTTCTTTATTTAACAAATGGCTCCACCAGACAAAATTATGTCAAATGAGGTGCAGTGTCATTTCTGACTGATTGATTGGATATCCATGAATACATTTGTAATTGTTTAAATTCTTAATGGCAATTAATCAATCCATTGATTAATGCAGTACAGTGTTCTGTTTTTCATCCATATGTCCTGGTTTTCATTGGCCTGTTAGTGATCAGATCACCTGATTGGCTACTAAAATGCCAATGAACAACTTTTTTCAACTCATTTTCATTTCTTACTTATAAAATAGGCTAAAAAATATACAGAATATAATGTCTTTGATTTAATATGTTAAGGTTAATTTACGTCCTTTTTGGTAAGTGTGAGAAGAGATTTCTGCAATGGAAAAATGTGTAGGAGCCTCATCTTTAAAAAAAAAAGTTTCACAGAAAAACAGTCTCCCCAGCTCTCCTGAAGAAATGAATTCAGTATGAATGGGGCTTAAATCGATTGTAGATGTGACCTTTCATTTTATTTATGTACATATATTTCTCTTTATGAAATGTGGACTTTAAACTGGCCTTCATGTCCAACTGTAAACCAGTGAAACTTCAGAATGTGATTCTGCATGTTGTAATGCAGCGATTCTTACTGTAGGAAACTGTATCAAAGTAGTATTTAATGTTTGTGAGGAAAATCTGTGAATCTTTCCATCACAGAATGTGTGTGTGGAGGTTTCCTGTAGCAGCCTGAGTGTTTGATTTAAAATCTATCAACTGTAGTTTTGCTTTTCATGTATGATGTTACAATGGGACGGCTAAAGCAAGTGTTTATTTTTGAAGCTGATGATTATATGTGAAATAAAAATCAGCAAGACAAAAAGATGATTGATTGAATGACTGAAACTTTATTTATTCTGCAGAAACTGAATTCACCTTTCAGGACCTGGACTTCTGGGGTCTGCCAGCTTACTTTGATATTCTCCAAGTCTGTCATTGATATCTTTATCTATATCTATACCTGTCCAGTTCTACTTTGTGCAGATAAAGCTGTCCAGACAATTGTGGAAAAGTAGTTCCACAATTACAAAGTAACAATGAGTAACTTGCAAAGTGAGTAACAACAAACATTAAATATTAGCTATTAATATATATATATATATATATATATATATATATATATATATATATATATATATATATATATATATATATATATATATATATATGTACTGTTCATATTTTCTCTGTCCTCATGGGGCACACTGGAAGGGGCATGACTTTGTCTCTCTATTGATTTACAAAGTTATTTAGCTGTTAAGCTAATGTTAGCACAGCATAGCTTCCTAACCATTTTGATATTAGCTTCAACTTACTGTTTTATTTAACTTGAAATGTCAAACAAAGTTGGAAGTTGCTGCGTCTTTGTAATTTTTGACCCATACATTTTCATCTTGCTATTGTTTTATTATTGACCACCTTGTAGTTTCTGTACATGAACAAAAAAATTTTTTTCAACTGGAGATCAGTAACATAACGTTCTTCCTGGTTCTCTCCTGCAACTTGATTGGATACTGGTTCAAACAGTAGACCTAATTAGTTGACTCGGCATGAACTGATTTGTGGATTGGCCCTGGGGGGAAGATATCAAGTATTTTGAAGTCAAAAGGCTCAGGTCCAAGTCAAGTCACAAGTCACTGCTGTCAAAGTCCATGTAGAGTTGCAAGTCTTTTATGATTTGGTCAATTCGAGTCTAGAGTCATAAAATTTAGAGTTTAGAGAGTCCACACTTCTGGCTTTTCATCTGAATTTCTATCAAGCCATATAATCCCATTGCCTTCTATACTGTCAGTACCAGTTAAAGAAAACATAGTTTTTTGTCACACTTTAACAAAACCGTTAGAACTCAATGGCATCGATGACATTTTCACAACAGCATAAAAATGGTCATGAATAAGATCATTCAGAGCTCATTTAGACACCACAGTCCAAGTCCTTCTGCAAGTCATTTATTGTTGTAAATACTGTTACAAACATTCTGGCTCTGGTACAGGAATGTAGCTCCAATAGCTAGAACATCACAGAAAAAAAGCTAGCAAATAAATAAACATTGCTGCTGCTTTACAGAAATGGTATTTTTCTTGTATTTTTTTTTAATCTTTAGACACATTGAGAGTTAACGTTTCAGTTACATTCAAAATGAGTGCACTTATAAATACTTGTTAGCCAACCCTGCTGCCTGCCTGCCGCCAGCTTTAAGTGCTTGTTTCCTCGGTTAGCTTCATTGTGTCGCGCTAGCCTACGATCCCTGACAGACATGGAGGGAAAATATCGCACGCCTTACATTATCTTGTGCTCTAGCTGTATATATACACATGAATGTCATTTCACACAATCAGTTTCCTACATTCCACCCACCTTCACATTGCTTTCTATTTTACTGAAGCGTGCCTATAGGCCAACCCAAACACACAAAACCATTAGAAGTATATACCTTTACATAGTTTTCTATATATTTCATCTATATGTGTATTTTATATATCCAGCTGGTTTTTGTTTGAACATGGAGTACATTGGTTGTAATCACACACCACACACACACACACACTAGAAGTGAGAACGGTACAGCGGAATCACATGGCAAAGCCCATGTTCAAAGTTCAAAATGGCTGCCGTCGCCCCCTGTTCCTCTTCAGTGTCAGTTTAAACATCATAAAAAGTCCAGTAGTTGTAGTAAGGCCAAGATGAGCTTCATCGATGAGGACTGAGGACAGACATTTGGAATAAGCAGTGGGTTTTGAAGATGGGATGTACAGTGAGCGGAGAACGGTGTAAAAAGAGAACACAAGTTTTGTTCACAATGTCCAATCGGAAAATAAAAGCATAATGTAGGCAGGTACATTCCCAGAGAAACAGGAGGGGAGCATGGGAGTGGGTGTTGGGTTCAAATGCTCTAGTAAATTGGTAAAAATCCAGATATAAGTCTACATTTAGTGGCCATCTTCCAGCAAGTTGTTAACACCATAAGTCATGTATAAACAAAACCCTACACAGACTGGTTCAGTTTTACTCGGAGGGACAACATCTGTAACAGCTTCATACATTTAAAAACTTGAGATTATGAAAGAAAAATAGGTAGCACTTTACATTTCAGCTTCGTAATAACATGGTAATAGTCTGATAATAAAGTGGTAATAATAACATTTAATTACTAAAGTAATAACCATGTAATAGCTTGGCTAGTAATAAAAAGTTTCATGGTCATTACACAGGAACTACGATATTAGCTTAACACAAAAGGGAATGTTTGGAACATGCGGGTGGATGAATTTCAGCATTATAACATAGTAATAACATGGTAATTACCAATTTTGACTTCAAGAATTTTCATGTCATTTTGAAGGTATTACACTGATAGCAGCCTATAATTATAGTTGTTAACTCAGGTTATTATTAGCCCATTATTGTCACCATATTACCATTTTTTAATCCAAATACTGCACTGACATACAGTACTGCAAGCTTTTTATTGTTAGCATGCTACTTTATTACTACTAAATAGTTTTGCCTCATTGCTATGTTTGAGAGTTTCTCCATTATTACTCTGTATTTCTGGGCCCTTATTACACCTTATTACATAATTTCATTCTAATATTACCCACATATACCCACTGTTAATGTCATACTATTACCTAGTTATTACATTGGTAATTACATTTTTTTTTTGGTACTCAGAATTGGCCAATACACAAAGTTTAGGTATTAGAGTCTGGAAGTAAAGAATATTATCAGAACATATCTGCTTAAAAGCTCTGTCTTTATTCAATTCATGTCTGAGACATTTTTTTACTGCAAAAACATATGATCCACCAATTTGATCATATATATTTTTAATCTGATCTCTGCCCCCTTAGTTGGTGACAGTCAACCTAATTAAGTGGCATGAAAGGCAATGGTTCATAACTTTAAGTTTGATTTTTTTTTTTTTTTTTTTTTTTGATAACTAGACCACAGAGTGAGATTTACTGTATTTATGAAGTTTTTAATTGACCTCCTGGTACGTGGACATGATGTAGAGACCCCCTCAAGTAAAAGTAAACCAGTTTAAAAGGTGCTTATGTGTGTTATAGTTGTAACATACATCAGTGCGCATTGAAAACATTCACTTGAACAGCGTTTTACCATATCATTACAAGATGGCAGGCACAAAAAAAACTCCTTACTTTGCTTCTGGATTTGACTTTGTTAGTTTGTCTCATGTGATCTCAGCACTTTTACTAAACGCACGTTGATTCAAAGTACCTTCATTTGATACAGCAGATACAGCAGATAATGAAGAATATCACAGCAAGTCCATGCCAGTGTTCCTGCATGTTTTAGCCCATTACCTTTACGCTGCATGCCCGCTGACCATTTTCCACAGCAAAACCTTTATAGATTTCTGTTTTTAGAGGCAGCTACTGATTTCCTGACTGTCAGCTTGTAGAAACTGGAAACTTTAAAAGCAACAATGCTCAGTGTGATGGATTATTCAAATCCAAGTTGATTTTGTTGAAGGTGCAGTTTGAAAATGGCCAGGAGCAATGCAAGGAATATGTATTTTGTAGTAAATGGGATAAAGCATGTAGTCACACTGTCATTTAAGGGTACAGCCACGTTGTCATTTTATATCCAGTCTTAATAAGCACCATTCAAATGTGGAAATAACAAGCTACAATACAATTTGTGTAGAAATACACAATGTTACCAGATTACCCTGAAACATTAAAATATGAAAGAAGAGATATATGACTAAAAGAATCATGTTTTTAACAAAATAAACACACAAACCCATTGCACTTTTGATAACCCCTGAACAGTTTGCATTGCAGGAACAGAGGAGTGACTGTTGAGGGGAAACTGAACAGCCTGCAGTGAAGCTTTGGTGGACACTTCAGTATTGACTTGACTGTGTAATCTGACAGTGGCCTTGAAAATACACGTGTGACTACACTTCAGTAACTGTATAGAACATACAGCTGTCAGGATACAGCACATGTTGAGTTTCTGTTGAGGGAAAGCTGAACTGATCTGTACCATCTGCTGTGTCACACCTTCATAAGTCAAAATAGTGTAATCACCCTGATAACAAATTGCCCACTCATGTAAAATGTCCCACCTTCTCACTGATAATCACTTAATTCTTAGCATTTCTTACATTTATAAGAAAATTCCAAAAATGCCACTTTGAACTTTGATTCACAAATTTGGTTATTAAATGATGCTACATGTAAAAATGTGTATGGAAGATGTCTTTGGTGAACACTGTAAATGTCTCTCTGGCTTACTTAATTCATGGAAAATGTATTAACAGAGGAATTACACTGTTTTTTGAGTTTAATGGTTGCACCTGGGCTTAAAGGGATGGTTCACCCAAAAATGAAAATTCAGTCATTATCTACTCACCTTCATACCTATTGAGTTTTTTAGCCCATCAAACACTGCTGGAGTTTCACAAGAAAAGTGTTGCAGAATCTCTCAAACAATGGAAGTAAATGGTGACTAGTTTCCAAACGTAAAAAAACAGCCAAAAACAAAACATAAAAAGCCTTCATACTGCTCATCTGGTGTAATCTAAGTCTCTTAAAGTCATAGCCCTTGGACAAGCGGTATGGAGACATTTTGTTTTTTTCTTTTTTTTCCAGTTGTTTTTTATGTTTGAAAATACTGTTTTCCTGTGAAACTCCAGCAGTGTTTTCTTGACTAAAAAACTAAACCCGACTTTCAATCGGCATGAGGGTGAGTAGATAATGACTGAACTTTGATTATTATTGGGTGAACTATCCCTTTAAGTGTTGTCAAATACTGTAAATGCAGAGAGAATAAGAACTTTAATTATTACTTCCCTTATTTTGTTAGCATATTACATCATATATTTTAAGAAGAAGCCTCTTTGTTTTCTGATCAGCTCCTCTTTTCATTTTTAATTCCTCCGTATTTTCTTTTGTCCTGACAAATTCAGTATTGTTTCTGTTTCCACAGCACTTTTTCTTCAGTACAACAGCAGAGTCATGTCACTGTCACCTCTCTGGTGCTTTCACTATTTTCACGTCCTGGTGCTACTTTATCGTATTTTTTTTTTTCACAGATAAGATCCTGAAGCAATGTTTAACATTAAAGAGAAAGTTCAGATTATTTGAAGGTGGGTTGTATGATGTGCTTATCAATAGTCAGTGTATTACCTCCAGTAGATGGAGAAGCAGAGAGGGTCGGCAGGAAAAAAATATTTTATTTATCATTTTTATGCATCTGAAAACAGGCCAACCTAAAAAAATCTGCATCAGTTGTATGTTATATTTAGAATATTTTCACCACTTTAACTTGCCAACAGACAGACTTTTCCGTCATAAAACCACAGTTACGTAGGACAAATATCGCTCTCTCCAAAGCCACCAGACTCCTGTGGCAAAAACAATCACTTTATTGTGTAGAACACAGGAGTTGATGATCCATCGCTGCCTCAAAGTTCATTTGTGCTATTGTGTGAAAATACTGATTTTGCCAAAGGAGTCTGGTTGTTTTGGAGAGAGGGATATAATGACTGATATCATTTCAGTTTGTTGTCAGAAAGGCCTGTCTCACAGCATGGCAAAGCAGGGAAGATATTTTGGTTTTAGCGTACACTTTAACCGGCACCATTTTTTAAAATTTATTTATGTGGGGTGTTTTTTAGGACTATGGATAAGTTCCTCATACAACTCCACTTAAACTGCCTCTTAATCTGTCCCTTTAAAAGCCTTCCAGTGGCTCAAATGGCATAACCCGTCCCTTTACAAGCAGGCTTTTCATGTTAAACGTCAGTCGGCAATGTTAAGTTTCACTGACAGTTAAAAAGAGAAAGTGTGTGTTGTACTGTTAGAATTAGTGCTGTGGAAATGTATTTTCCTGCGTGTGTGAATGTTACGAGCAGTGTTTAGTGTACATCCTTCAGGCAGTGCAGAGCCCCCTGTGCTGAGGAATGTGATTGTGCGCCGTGCAGTATGGTGCTTTGTACGTATCACTCCACATTATTTACATTATCCAACCAGCAATGAAGAGAGCATGTTTTCTAGAGAAGCCAAATTATTAAACCTTGGTATCCTGGTACCATTTTTGTGCAATACAATAGGCAGAGTAGAGTTTGACCTTTTCTTTATCATTTTAAATGGAAGAAAGGGACTAAACATACTTAAAATGAGTTATAATCTTTTTATAAACACTATTTAATTATAGTTATAAGCACTCATACATATTCATAATGCTTTATACCAATAATCATAACACATTATAAGGCATAAAGCATTGTATAATGACTTTAAGTCAAGTAATTAACATAGTTGTAGTACATTATAATAATTTATAGTACATAATAATCACTGCTATAATGCATTATGATGCAATTATACAAGTTACATTAAGTGGTCATGACATTTCTTGATGGAATAACTCTATAATGAAGTATTATAATACTTGACTTTATAAGTTATTATAAAATGCTTTATAATGTGTTATTTAATGGCATTTGTGAATAATCAACTCCGATTGATCAATAACCACATAACAGACCGCTGCTATGAATAACATGCCATTGCTATGATGCAATCATGATCATAAATTCAGGAGGACTTTGTGAAAACAGTAAAATCATTCTTCAATCAATTTTTTGTGTCAAATTATGTGATAGGCATGATAATATACAGTGGGCAAGTTGTTATGGCAAAAGAATTGACCCAGTTAGGGTTTATTTCACCATAATGACCTGATCAATGCACATTATCCCTCACTTATGATTATTTCTATGAAGTATTATGAATTTTTATGAGTGCTTATGACAGTTTACAATGCATTATAAGTATGTTCTTAATGCATTATATAATAATTATAATCCAGATTCATATTGATTTATCACCTGGGGTAATTTATTAATTTACAACGATGGGCACCATGTGACTCACACTCCATTCCTGCGTCTTGTGCAAACAGCCTAACATAGAGACATCATAGGTCATCAGGTTTGGTCTAACAGGGTCTCAGTGAGTCAGCTCTATGTTTGGACACACTAGTTGGACATTGGTCTGTGACGTAAGAGGGGTTATTAATGGTGGTAATTACATGCTGACTGGAGCTACTGCTGGAGCTATGTACAAAGGATACACAAACTAAACAAACGGAATGGAAACACAACAACTACAGTGACGACCAGCTACAGCAGAGATGGAAAGCTTTCCCGTTGGAAATGTGAAGTACAAAATGGAGCTGCAGCGTCGACTCATCAACAGTACAGCAAACGTGTGGAATGTGACGAGGGGGAGTGTGTGTTCACACACTCATTTGTCAGCAAGATTCACACAGTCCCTCCGCCGAGACCTCTGCGCTGTGCAAAGAACACCAAAGTTGAGTATTTGGAGTCGGTAACAGCGGCAGGAGGGAGAGGTGGGAGTGAAAGCAAGCTTGGTCCCATGAAATGTAGCTACAACATGAGTGCATAAAAATAAAAGATTCTCTCACAGAAATGATTTGGTGAAGGAAAAGTAACTAGAGACAGGCAGTGTTCTGCCAGTGAGATAGCAGCATGGCAGAAAGCACAGTCAGGGTATGAAGGTCAGGGTTAGATGTGTGGATTACCTTCAAGTCCACAATCAGGGTTAAGTTCCAGTCTCAAAAAATAAGGTTTTGACCAGGTGAGTTATTTGTCTTTTTGAGCAGCGACCAAAATTGTTGCCAAACTGTCTTAGTTTCTAAACTGAACAGTAAAGATACACTTTGACTGGGTTGCACCAACAAAGATTTTTTTTAAGTTCTTATCAGAGTTTAGCAAAACTAGGTTTAAAGTGAGTAAGTCCAAACTAATAGTTGAGCATTATTGATGCAAACTAAAATTAAATACTGAGTTTAATCAGTATGGAGATGCTAGCTGGTGCTAGGGGTCTCTCTTACATTAAAACAAAAACAAACATACATACAGCATATAAAATAACATATGTCTAGTGATTTTAGACCTTTTAATGTGGAAATGTCACATAATATAACTTTAAAATAAATAAATAAATACATAATACATTAAAAAAAATAATAAATTGTGTACTAGCACGACCTAGTAGATTTGAAAGAGTGGGGAAAACCATTAAGTTTCAGCTGCTCTGTATACCTTTACAAAATTTTCTAGCTAGCTAAAAAGTTCTCAAAACGTTACATGGTCTTCTAGCTAGCTAAAAAGTTAACGAGATGTTACATTGTGTTTTAGCTAGCTAAAAAAAGTTAAATACGAGATTCATTGTTTTCTAACCAGCTAAAAAGTTAACAAAACATTTAATTGTTTTCTAGCTAGCTTAAAAGTTAACAAAACGTCACACTGTTTTCTATCGAGCTAAACAGTTAAAATATTACACTGTTTGCTAGCTTGCTAACAAATGAGTCAATACTAGCCTAGTTAGTCGACTCATGCATTTGTCTGTGCAGCAGATTGACTCTCAACTTTCTTCAAGAAACTTGATTATTTTGCTCAATCCATCTAAAAAGGCAGCCATTTTAAAAGTTTAAAAGTTAATACCAATACTGGGTTACATTTATAGTTTTAGTACAACACAAATTAAATTTAATCTAGGTTTAGAGTAAAAAATAAACAAGTTTAGAGAGGTTTAAGTTAAATCTTTTTTAAATTTAAGGTAGATTTAAAGTTTGGTGCGACATCAGTTAAAGTTAAGCCATGATTTAAAGGCAAACTATGTAGGGTTTTCCCAAAAAACAGTGCATAAATTTGTCCAAAAATAATCACTTCAATCATCACCCATGATCCACCAGAAGTGTGTGGCAGCGTCTGCACCCACAGACATCCAGCCCTCCACCCACACCTTCTTATTTTCTCATTATTTCGCTGTGCTCAGGACAGATTGGTATTTGGCGTCCTGGGAAAGAGACTCAACTACCTTTAACTGGGTTTAAAAATTAATCCTTGTTGGTGCAACCCAGCCTGAAGAATGACTTTAGTGTTCTCAAGTTTCCCAAGTGTGAAATACAGCATGTTTCTCAAGTATGAAATGAGTTTCAAAACATTAACAGCGCTACAGGAATAAAATTTCAGGATTCTGGGGCACTATTAGGCGCTAAAAATGCATCAGGTGTAAACATCCTTTCACTAACTGTACCTTTAGTTAAAGTACACAAACTAATGTTTCAGAGAATACAGATGGACAGTTTAAGTTTCCGTGTTGTTGTCACTTGAAGATGAGGCTGGGCAACAGCACAACCCTGCAAACAACTCACTATAGTCCATCAGCTGTAGGTAGAGGGGTTCAGGTGAGGATGAGCACTGGGCTGAGCAGAGGGGGAGGTTCGGCTTGGGGAGTGACAGTTGATTGCAGGAGACTTAAAGGGTGTGTGAGGTCAGGGCTTTGTCTTGTTAAATGTAAACAGGCTGCTCCTGGGCGGTCAGCAGGCGGTACATGGCTGCTGGCATCGTCTTCATGTGGATCTGAGATGGTGACAAACAGAGCAAAGCATTCAATTCACGGACTTGTCAGAGTACATAAATGCCTTTGAAGGTCAAGTGCTGAGGGTTGGCAGTCATTGTTGCCAACACAGACAACCCACTGGATTCTTCGACTGTTTGTACTGTTGCAGTAACAGCACAGTTCTTCTGATACTCTGTCTTTCTCTGTGCTCTCCAGGCAGCAAAGTTATTTTCAGTGTCAATAGCTGTTTCCATCCAAATGTAGTGCAAATATCAACCTAATTTAGTCTCAATCAGCAAAAGAAAATGTGAGTGAATGTTTGTTGTCACCCACTGCCATTGAAATATTATGAAGAGTTAGACTAACTTAGTCAGCTAGAATATTATCAAAGTCAGTAGCTGTATTTCCATTTAAATGTATTGCAAATGTTCACCAAATTTAGTCTATATCAGCAAATGAAATGCGAGTGAATGCTTGTTTTCATCCACTACCATTATATTAGTTTATAGCTAACTCTGGTGTGGCTAAGTAGCTGTGCACTGTCCCTGTTAAGTAAATAAAATAAAATAAATTGAAAGGCAGCACAATCATTTTCAGTGTCAATTTTCCATGTTTCCATCCAAATATAGTGCAAATGTCAACCTAATTTAGCCTAAAGAGGCATAAAAAATGTGAATGAATGCTTGTTTTCATCCACTACCAGTATACAATTATTACGAGCTGGTTCATCGAGAAAAGCATACAATAAAATGGCAGCAAAATTATTCTCAGTGTCAATAGCCATGTTTCCATTCAAATGTATTGTAAATGTTAACCTGATTTAGTTTAAAACAGCAAAGTAAAATGTGAGTGAATGCTTGTTTTCATCCACTACCATTATGTGATTATTAGGAGTTGATTCATTGAGATAAGCATATCATTTAAAGGCAGCAAAGTTATTTTCAATGTCAGTAGTCGTGTTTCCATCCAAATGTAAAATGTGAGTGAATGCTTGTTGTCATCCACTACCAGTACACGATTACTCGGGGTCAACTCCTTAACATAAGCATATAATTAGAAGAGTACCAGCTGACCATCTTGTGAGTTTTTCTACATCAGAGCATATTCAGAAAAAGTGTTTCAAACTCCCATTACACACATTCAATTTTTTTTTTAAAAAAGGGCTTCTAATATTTTTTTTGGCAAAATTGAGGAAGTTTTTTTTTAATTTTGCTCTTTACATGTTTTTTTTTTTTTTTTTTTTACTTCAAACTGCGCACAAAAAATGCTTTGATGGAAACACAGCTAGTGTCAATTATCAACAACAGCCAAATGACAGAAATGATTTAAGACTGACCAACAGTTATCTGGTTAACTTGGACCCTTTTATTGCTGAGTTAGTTTTGAACTCTTCTGACCCGGGACTCTACACTGGGAGATCAGGATGCTGTTTTAAAGCTTGCAGTTAAGTGTGGAGCTGCTTTCACTAGGTGCTCTGGCATGCACCTCTGGGTGTCATGTAGCTGCTGTTGCTGTTTATAACCAAGCAAACAGCACAGTTAGAAGTCCTTGCTGCAAAGCCAATTAGGAGACATCTGATGCTGTTTTCTTCTGCACAGCAACTGAGTATAACTCAGTAACAACTGATAATAACTCTAATAATAATGTGGCCTCACAGTGCTGAAATCCATTCATTCATTCATTCATCTGGTCCTTAAAGTAGTAAGCCTATGATCCAGATCACAGTGTTGTATATCTTTGTTGAGTATCTCACCTCTCCCACAGCGTTGGACAAGATGTGGACAATCTTTTCGTGGGGCGTGGCCACCACACTCTGGCTGTTGATCTCGATAATGCGGTGACCCACTCTGACCCCGCCCCGTTCAGCAATGCCCCCACGCATAAGGCTACAAATCTGTTGAAGGGACAAATCAAATTCTGCCTTCAGTTTTCACTCAACTGCAAATTATTATTTAACATCAAAGTCGAGCAGAACCACAGTGGTACCGACAATGCCATTCTGGACGCTGAAGCCCAGCTGGTAGCGGAGGTCTGGCCGTCTGATGAGTACAGTGGTCACTGGGGGACATCTGACGATGTTAAGCTTGATCCGAGACTGGTTCTTCAGACCCTATGTAAAGAAAACACAGGGTATTAGTGAAATGTCAGAATGTCCACACCACTGCATAAACATATGATGATGTAAGATACCAGCATTTGATGCAATTGACCTTTACATTCTTATCAGCAGGGTGAGATACTGGGTCAGAATTCCTGGCTTTGCCCTAAACTGGGTCTCCTCCTTCCTCCTTGTTCTGTTTCCATAGTCAATCCTGTCTCTTCATTAGCCAATGATAGGTTTGGGGTGCCTCAGAAATTAATTCTAGGTCCCATTTTATTTTCCTGATATATGGGCAATGTAATTTTCTATCATGGCATGTCACGCTGCTTTTTTACCGACGACACACAGTTATACCTTCAATAAAGACCACCCGACAAATATTCTTTTTATTGGCCCTCAGCACCAATATTTATGTCCTGGTCAAGGTCAGTGTTTTGGTTATGACAACTTGACATCGACCATGAAAACAATTATAAATATAAAAGGAACTATTTATGTGTCTATGCATGCGTATTTATGTGCATTACATGAAATTGCCATATGTGGTCAGTTCAGTCATTAAAATGTCATTAAGTGATATTATACTGTTAAATGTTTCATGAATAATTTAATTGACTTAAACTACAGTTGTACAATTTGGACTTTCCATAAAATACTGCCTGCTGTCTTGTAAAGTCATATCTCAATGTCAATTTTGCATTAAGAATGACACTTAAAGAGCCATAAACATTCATAAAGACTCCTCCATGTTCGTGACAGGCATCAAGTCATGGTTATGATGGTGTTATGTCAGTCTTTTGCACATGCTATAAAATAAAATGTTACCAAACTTTGTCCCTGTGCTATCTGTGCTCCTCTATAATTAGTATCATTCGTAATATCTGTTATTAAAAATAATGTCATACCTTGATGATGCTCTGGCAGGTGGACAGCGGCAGTCCCACCAGACTGGTCCCATTAATGGACATGATCTGGTCTCCTATGTTCAGTCTGCCAGACCTCTCAGCCGGCCCAGCATGCATCATGTTGGCAATGATGACGGTGGGCAGGATGGAGCCCCACCCGCTCTCCACAATGACCACACCCAGAATCTCCCCCTTTGCTTTCTCTATGAACACCTGAGGTCACAGCAGGCAGATTGGAAGCAAACAGAAACAACACAAAACCATTTTAAAGTCAAATACAATTTTCCACATACAAAAATAATATAAAACAGTGTATTTTAGTGGTTATTTAGTAGTAGGAAAGTGATCGTTCCCTTTTTTTATTTTGAGCAGTATAAGAGCTTTACTTAAAAAACAAATTACTGTTAAAGGTATATTTCAGATTTTTTGAAGTGTGGTTTTATGAGCTACTTATCCACAGTCAGTGTACCTATAATAAGTTTGGACAAGCAAAGAAGAGTATGGAAGCTAAGCAATGTACTGCTGTGTACAGGGTCAACAGAAAATGTATTTTATACAAATAAAGAAATCATTATCAGTTAAACGGGCAGGACGTCATGTGCACCCAGACCCCTGCAGCACTGGACTTCTGGGATTTGTAGGCTCTCCCACTTTTTTAAAATCCCCCAGGCATCACAACATACAATAAACAGTAATAAGCATAACTGCGACAACTCATGTTTACAATCAGCTCTGCACAAAAACAGAACGGAAGGGTAAAGAAAGACCCCGAAACATCCATAACAACACATTTAAACTGATATAGATTTTTTAGGTGGCTAAAATGGTAAAAGTTTTGTTGCTGACTATAGTACCTCATACAGCTTCACTTCAAGTCTTACTTACATCTTTGCAGTTTTCAGACTTGGAGAAGTGGATGAGGTCATCATTGTACATGTCCTGAGTGTTGAGCAGGTCGCTGTACTCCTTCTGGCTCAGGTCCTCAGGGTTTATGCCATTGGCCCGTAAGAACTCCTGGTAAGCTACACTGAAGGCCTGTCCAATGGACTGGGCAATTAACTGGGCCTATGGGACAGGATGAGGAAAGATGAGAGGTGGCAGAATTAACATTTTTAAAATAACTGTAATCATATTTATATTATCTTATGGTCCATTTTAGCTAACTCTAGTCCTTGTCTGTGACAGTGTATTGCTGCGACACCAGGAAAATAAAAACAGATGAACGAACATGAAAAGTTTCATGTTTCAAATTTCAATAACTTCACATGATTGCACACTAGATAATACTTCCATGAACATTTATTGCAATACCAAAACAGTACATGTTGGTATACCATTAAATGTTTATTGGTGCATTATCTGGGTATCTCAGAAAAATGTTTT
The DNA here is from genome assembly GCF_056507025.1 of Lutjanus erythropterus. Taxonomy (NCBI): domain Eukaryota; kingdom Metazoa; phylum Chordata; class Actinopteri; order Lutjaniformes; family Lutjanidae; genus Lutjanus; species Lutjanus erythropterus. The sequence goes on along the minus strand of NC_139326.1, from coordinate 37,495,184 downwards.
ATGCTTTAGAGCTGATTAATTACAACATTACAAACATGCTGACAAGCAAAGACATCATATGGCTGCTGTTGGACTCACATCCTCAGACTCAAACACGTGGCAGATCATCTTGTACTGGCGCTTGCTGTCTTGACCGGGGTCTGACGCCTCCACGTTCTCCTGAGAATCGGGGCGGGGCATCCTGCGCCGGGCCATCAGGACCACAATGTTGCCGATGTCAGCGATGTAGGAGATGGTCCTCAAAGGGTGGTCCATCATGGTCTCCTGGTAGTCAGAGAAGGAGAACTCATATCATCTATAACTTTTGTTTCGTTGTAGGGAAGACAGCCAAGTCGAATCCATTTATGGTGCAATCAGAAACGGACTGAGATGCCCTGTGTCTAAAAGGTTCATCTCAGTTTGGAAGATATCAATGAAAACCAGCAGAGATGATATGACCCAGAATTATTTAGGGTGTATGCATTTATTGATATGTTTATCACACTTCTCTCACTCTTTCCCAGCTGTATAGTAAATGTATAACAGTAACTGCTGGTGATGTGAGGATCCTTGTTGTGTGAGTACCTGCGAGTCCGCGTTGAGCACTTTGATTCTCTGGGTGGAGATGAAGAGATCCACCTCTGTCATGGGCTGAGGCTCACCCTCAGAGGCCTACACACACATATACACAAAGCAATGTTAGACATTTACATAAATAAATCTAAATAAAAGATATGTGCAAGCATTAAAAAGGCTAAATGTTAGTTTGTGCGTGAGTGAAGTTTAAGGTCACTAACCATCTCATTAGAACCAGAACCAGAGGACACAGTGAGAGAAAACATACAAGATAAAACAGCTGCCAAATTACTTTCACTTTTCTGATATACAGTCATTTATTTTTCTGTCCATTCTCTTCTTATATTCTTTGTATTGTCTGAATATACAGCAGGTACATTTATGTATAACTTCCTAACCTGGATAATTAATGGTGTAATAAGTGATTCTGGAGAATGATGGTTGATTGTTAAGTCTCATGGTTCCTTCAAACTGAACTTGTGAGATTGTGGTTCAGATATTGGAAGTCGTCTACACATTATGTGTGCCTTAGAACAGGCTAAGATGTTAGAACACCGCCTCTAGAAGCTGGAGAGGCTAACAATTTAGCAAGCTATCAAAGCGGGTAAGATAACACAGGAAATTCAAAGGTATAAATGAAAAGATGAGGCTGTCTGGAATATCAACGTTCATAAAATGACTATAAATTAACTTATGATCGACTGAAAAATTTCTGAAAACATCAGCAAACTTTTCACAACTTGTAAGCTTTTCAGATAATTTCCACTTCAGGGTTGCAAATACCACGAGATGTCTGTGTTCAAATGTACTCTTCTCAAGAACCTGAGTGAAGGCAGCATCATTCCTGGGTTACCAAATACTGACCCTGTCTGAGCTATGGTATTCGATGACCTAGGAATGAGGCTGACCAATCAACTATCTTTCTCCAGAATCGCTTTATGTGATTGTGACTGTGATTTTTTGCTTTTAAATGGATACTACTATCCCTTGTTGCTATCAAACATATTTTGTTATTGTTAGTTTGCTATTATTATTAATTTTTTTGTATTGTTCTGTATTTTTCTCTACTTTTGAGCTGAGTAAGCCCTCTGGCTTTTCTTTTTTTGTCATCTTTGCCTCTTTTGTGTTTCAGTTGTGCAAAATAAAACCATAAACTATAAATGTTAGCTCAAGCCAGAGTTTTTTTCCTACTTTGTGTCACACTTTGTGTGAAAGGTGCCAAACTACAGGAGAGGTGTCGGCATTCTAATATAAAAAGCATCAGCAACTTCAATTTAAAGAGGGACGGTTTTACTTTATTTATGGTTGATATTAAATCAATAAATGAAATAAAACATTTTGGATGAATTCATCTATTTCTATCTATAAGTTGTAACACCTCTCCTTCTCCTCTTCCTATATGATGTGGACACATATTAGTCCCTGAGTGGCTAGACTTTTTTTTTTTTTAAGTGTTACTCCACCCAAAATCTGTATGAATCACTCACATACTTGAAAAGTGGATGTAAGAACTTTGTGTTTTTATTCTTCTTGCACAGTGAAAACTTTGGTGAACTTGGATCCATGGATTACAGGGATTCCAAGTTTTACAAAAGTAAAAAAAAAAAAAAAATCTGCTGCAGTGTAGTTACTTCTCCTCAGGCCATATGTTTAACACACATATATTTCTCCAAAGTGAAGAAAAGCCTGCGAGCTGGTTCAGGCAGGCAGTTTGAGTCTGCCGCTGCATTGTGATATATATATATCTCTTTGTTGAATTAAACAACCAATGCTCTGCTGCCAAACCCTTAAAGCTCTGCTGTCGCTTGGTGCTGCTGCAGTATTTTATTTCTTATCATCAGTCCTTGCTGTGCTGAGCTTGGTGCTTCCTTGCGGGAACTGGATGCCAAATATTTATGCTTTACATATTCTATATTCACATAATGATTGTTTGTATAAAAGCTGTCTGGCTGAAAAACAGCTAAATACACTCCTTGTATCTCAGCCAACAAGCAGGCATGTCCATTGATTTGGTCATAGCTCTTTTACTGTCCAGCTCGATGAACCAGCATCCAGCTCAAAGATCTGCTCAGCAATGCACTATTTTCTAGAAAGCACATGAGGCCTGAGCTAAAGGGAAAATAGCATTCAAATCACATCAGAGTACCTGCTTCACATGGTTATGGATGAGAAAGTGATCTGTAGCAGGGCATTTAGACATATTTTGGTGAAGATATGACTGGTTTAAGAATTTTCTGAGGAACTTTTTTCTGCCACAAAACTTGTCAGTGTACATATTTTACATTCAACAGGGCTGGAATGTTTCGTATGTGTTGCACACACATTTTGAGTGGTTAGTCTGATGTTATGTGGTCAGATCTCTTATTCTTAATCCATGAAATTTGGCACATGGTCCCCGGAGGATGAATCCTACTGACCTTGATGAACCCCTGACTTTCCACCTAGCGCCATCATCAGTTTGTTTGATAGAAACAGCGCCATCAGCCTCAGCTGCACTTTTTTAAATTGCTTGTTAGCATGCTAACAAGATGGTGACCATGGTAGACATTACCTGCAAACATCAGCATGTTATCACTGTTGTTGTGAGCATGTTAGCATGCTGACATTAGCCTTTAGTTGACAGCAGAGCAATGCCTGATGACACAGACTCCTACATTCACATCCCAGACCTCAAACAAGAGGATGCAGGTTATTGTGTACTGATGTACCAGCCTGTTTTCACTGCCAACACTTCCAATTTAGCAGCCTGGTTAGTGCTCCTGTGCTTCAAACTATGACGCAGTAGTTACCCTTCTAGCATCATATCTGGAGGCGCTTCTGTAGTGTTATGATTTCATGTGCCATCAAAGGCAGGTGGCAAAGTATGAACAGGGTTGGGTAGTAATAGATTACATGTAATCTGGAGTAGGTAAACAAAAGTAATTCTAATCTGCCCAAATTACATTTAAAAAGGGGGACTTAGATTATAATTAGATTGTCAAGGATTACATTTTCCATTGCATTCCATTATAACCAATACTCTTAACCCATGAAAAGTGTGTCTGACATATGGACCTGGTGTGGGTAAAAAGGACACTTGAGAGAGACGAGTCAAGATTTAAGGTTTAAGCAGCAGCAGTCCCTCCGAAACAGCCTATCTCCCCTGGCAGTATCGCCATTACTTTAACAAAAACATGCATCACAAAAATATTCATCCAGTGTAATTTGTGCAAGTTGCTGTCATCCACAAAGACCTCAACTTCAATTCTGAAGAAACACTTTAGTTTCCTTCTTGGTTAGCTTAGCATAGCTAATGTCAACAAACTAATGTTAGCTAGCTAGTTGCAGAAATGTGTAATGGTTAAGCCTGGAGGATTAAGATTTTTAAGTCCTGCATGGGCAACACTAGAGTGAAACCTACAACATCATAGTTTGAAGCGAAGAGTAGTAAGTAGTTTGGAGTGAGAACATGTTGGTCATATATATCATCACTACAAATACAGAATCATCAGCAAAGAAAGAAACACACAACCACAAACTCAGTTAGACCTCAGAAAAGTTACAGCTGTTTCCTGCATCCAGCAAACTGGACTCCAAAACCAGCTTGACAAAAACTACAGAGTTCCAAATTATGGATGGAACAAAATGTCTGATGTGGAATGAAAAAATGGCGAGGGGACTGGAGACCCGAGGGCGAGACCGAAACAATGAGCAGCACCTCCAACAATACAAGGCTGCTGTTGCTGGATTCAGGAAAATGCCAACAATTCATCAGAGTGACAGAACACTGAAGAGGACACAAAGGATAGGACAGTGATTTACAAAGACAGACACAGAAAGAGACAAAGAGTGAAGCAGAGGAGAGAGAGAAGCCGTGCTCGGCAGTGTGGCGGACGAGACGGATATGTAGGTACTGCACCTTCTTCCTGTTCTGGGCTAATTTCTGGGCCGTCTGCCAGGCATGGAATAAAGCAGACAGGAGAGTAATGGGTTAGAGCAGTGCACAGGAGAGACGGACTGGATCATAGGGGGGGAGACAGGGACGGGCTGTTCATTGTACCTCAGATATAAGGACCTTACTGTAGTGCCATTGTACCGTGCAGTGTTTGTTATTTGGTTCACATTGTGTAGGCGTGTTCACATTTGTATAATTCTCCATCTGTGTGTTATGAACATCATAACTGCTGTGGATATCTGGCAGAGTTTGAGCTAAAGATGAGATGAAGTGAGTCCTGCTGTCATGTACCCTGTTTGGATGAGAGAGCAGCCCATCCTGCATCACCCCCAACTCCTTTTTGGGTGAAAACCGCCACTCTAATTTGACTGGCGGTCAATACAAATTCTGAAGTCTGTGCCACTTTAAAGGCATGAAAATAAGAAAACTGTATAGCTCTTTAGCTATTAGGTCAGGTGAGCAACTATGCTATGTCTTGATCAAAAATTAGTGTTGTTAAATAGAAAAAAAAAAGAAAGCCTTCTGTTCAGTCTGCCTCCATCAAAGTGGATGAATCTGACATACAACTACCTTATCGACTCTTCAAATAATGTGTGATTGGATGAATTTTGAGCAGATTATTTCCTGAACATCACATCAGAAATGAGTTTTGTTCTCCCTCTTAGGAACGTTTTATTCAGTTCTCTGTGCTGTGTATGTATATATTTAATTTTTTAACAATCATACATACTCAACAGGCCTCTTTTTTTGTTACCAATTCAGTGGTTTCTTCTCCCTGATATGTGACTATCGATCAATTAGCTCTTTGCTTGTTTTAACTGTGTGTTTTTCTAATGCAGATCTTAAATAGTAACCTAAACATTAAAAATAATTTCATTTGGTTTTCTTCACAGGAATGAATAAAATTCTGAAATATAGACCAACTGTATATTTTTTTTTATAAATTATGTTATACTCTTTAAAATCCAGAATGCCTCACGACCCCTCTGTGTTCCATACATTTGTAATTTTTCAAATATTATTAAGACACTTTATTTTACTGTGTTGGTACTGTTGAACCAAACTCCATTCTAAATGCAGCTGTTTTATAATAGGACCATGTTCACACAGTAAAAGCTTTAGTTACACAATCACTGAGACTTTTTTCTGAATAATTTTGATCTAAAGACTCAATCAGCACTCATCATTTGCTCAGTAACATCATTAATGAACCTGTGAAGAGTTTGCTGCTGACACCCACTGACTGACTTTCACCCAAAGCGGGGCGTGGGTGACATGATGAATTACTGCTCTCATCCACACCCTGTTTTTAATTTTCAATCAAATACTAAACTTGAACCTGTCAAGCATCACAGATGATTAATAAAGAAATATGTTAAATCTCATAAATATATATTAACCGATAAAGAATTTGCAGAAGTGTGGCCACTTGCACAGTGTAAAAAAATAAAGGGATACAGTTGAAAATAATAGATGATTTGACTTTGCTGCATGAAAATATTATCTGCCATACCCAATCATATTGCTTTACAATGTGTCTAAATGTGATGCACCTTACATATATTGTGCAGTACTGTACACACGACACATCGATGATGCTGTAAATGTTCACTGGTCTGTAGTGCAGGAAGCCTTCCCTTCCTCTGTTCACCTTTCAGCTACATGACTTATTGTTGTTTTGTCCTTACATGTGGGGAAATGTTTTGATACATCTGCAATGTCAGCCAGTTATGGGAAATACAACAATATGAACATATCTCTTGAATAACACAGTCCCATTGTAGTATGAAATGAAATAAATAATACAAGGACCATCTATTATTATATTTCCTATACTTCTTTCAGGGACTCCTTTTCTATCATCGACTAAGTGACATATTGTGAATGTAGTGACTGCAGTAAGTTTGTGTAAAACAAGTGATTCGGATGAATTTTGAGCAGATGGTATCTTGTGAATATTGCATCAGAGAGGAGTTTTCCTTTTGAGGAAGTCTTTGTCTGCATTATGTATTTTTTCATTTTTTAACAATCATACATACTTAAAAGGCTTCTTTTTATAAATTCCGTCATTTATTCTCCCTGATACTTGGCCACTGTTGTATTAGGTCTCTGGTTGTTTGAACTGTGTACTTTTTAAATGCAGGATGAGGCTGTTTAGCAGAGAGTGAAGCCTCTGTGAAGATAACTTGTGTTCAGGTCTTCAGTCTAAATTTTAAAAATAACTATTTCATTTAGTTGTCTTTAAAGAAATGCATTAAAGGGACAGTTCACCCCAAAATCTGGCCTGTGGTGCTGTTCATCCATCAAGATTTCTTTACTGTGAGTTTTGGAGATATCTGCCTTCTCTCCAGCATAATGGAACTAAATGGCACTCGGCTTCTGTTGCTCGAAGCATCAAAAAATACATTTGAAAAATTTAAAAGCAGTGTCTTTTTCCAAAAATCAAGACCGAGTTATTCAAGATAATCCACCGACCTTGTTGTGAGAGTTTCATATAGGAACTACTTTCTGTGTATTAGAAATTAAGTAGTTCTGGTAGATTTTACTGCAGAAAGAAAGTAGGCTTTGCAGCTAACACCCAAAAAACAGCACTATAGAGCCAGGGGAAAAATATCCATTTTTGATTTTGGGATGAATTGTCCCTTTAAATGCAAGAATATTAGATTGCCTGTTTATTTTTTTGAAACGTTATTTTACACCCCTTAAAATCAAGGCCTCATGACCGCTCTGTGAAGCTTTGCTGACCCATGGTGGGGGTCGGGAAATTTGTCTAACAGTCATTATCAGTGGTGGAAAGAGTACTGAAAATCTGTACTCAAGTACAAGTACTGTTAAATTGCTAAAATATTACTCAATTACAAGTAAAAGTACTAGTGTTAGAAATATACTTATGTAAAAATACAAAGTATTCTTTGCAAAAACTACTCAGAGTATTAGTTACTGTTGATGTCACTGTCACCTCCCCAAACTAGGGTTGCAAATTTTGTTTTCCTGAACCAGTAGTTGAAAATGCTAACAATCGATTAATCATTACAAAAGTCTCTGCCAGACAAAACAATGTCAAATGAGGTGCAGTTACTGCCATGACTGTCAATTTCATATCCATGAATACATTTTTAGTTGGTATAATTCTTAATGGCAATTAATTGATTAATGATTAATCATTAAGATCCCTGCTCCAAACCTGCTGCTGCTGCAGAGTTCTGTCTTGTGTTTCATTTGTATCTCCTGGTTTTCTTTGGCCCGTTTGTGATCAGCTCACCTGATTGGCTATTAAAATGCAGATGAAAGGTTTGGCTATTAATTCAAATTGTACTCAGTACTCACTTGACTCACATGATTTTAAAAGTAACTAAGTAGATTACATAGTGTAATGCATACTTGAGCACGAGTAAAAGTACAGACTTGAAAATCTACTAATAAAAATACTTGGTGCAGCTGTTATGGTCATAAAACATTTACTTCTGCATGTTTGTCTCCTCCTGAAAGTCAGTTTAGGAAGCTTCATCAGTAACTCAGGAATGTTTTAAGTCCTAATTTAGCATTCAGCATGATTCCTACCAGGGACTTTAGAAGAATGCAGGGCCCATGAAGTCAAAAGCGCTCGGCCCTACAGAGGCCTGAATTCTGACTCATGCCAGACTACTGATGAATGATGCTCACATTTGGCCCAGTACACTGTACTGATACTACTTCTGAGTATTTGATAGCCATATATGGGCCAGAACAAAGCAGAAAATGCCAACACTCAGCCACAATTAGCAGCAGGAACATGGCTAATATTGTATCTATAACATTTAGTCTAAATGTTTGGGGGTGTGGAGATGGTGATTCAATGGATAATCTCAAGATTAGTGAGTTGAACAGTCCAGTTTACAGCAGTCATCCTGGATGTTCCCAGATTAACTTCTCAAAACGAACACTGAGGGGGATTCTAAACCTCCCACGCCCTCAAAGACGGGCTGATTAGTTACAGGGAAGAGCCCCCTCACCCTCTCACTGCCCCACAGCTGAAACCAGGGGACTTCATCTGTCCTGACCTCCATCTGGCAGCAGGATAACTCCTGCCAGCACGGGCCAGCCTCTGCCAACACACTGCTGGACCGCAGTCACTGGTCATTTTCTGTTCACACTAAAACTGTGTGCACGCACGGTGCAGTAGGAGCCTCTGGAAATGTCGGCATGCAAGGTAACAGAAAGGCCAAGTGTATCTGCATTAGCCTTTCTCTGCCAGCAGGTGTCAGTGTTGCTTTAACTCCAGAACAGACAGACAAGCTGAACAGCAGCACAGTCCAGCTCCTGTACCCTGTCAGTGTGAAAAGCTGCACACTCCTGGGACTGACTGCACAAAGACTGACTGTAACAATGGATAACCTCTATGATCACACTTCACACACATGTAGGGCTGTGTCATGTGCTCATATTGCAATTATGTTGTAAAACATATTGCAGTCACAGTATGATTCACAATACACACAATACACATTTTACCTTTATGAAATAATTCAAGCTTCTGTGATTTAGATATTGTTAATATTTTGATCAGTTGTGCAGCCCTTCACAGATGTTTAGGTTTCGTCTTTTGAACAGAGCTGTCCAGTTGCTGGCTGTCTCTATGCACTCTGGGTAAATTTCAACTCACACACTCAAGCTGACAGCTCTGCTTGTAAAAATGAATGTTTAAATTTATTGTCATTAAAAACTGATTAAAAACTTTAAAAATTATCTAAAATATACCACCTTTATGTAAGATTTATTTTGATGTAGAGGGCAACAGGTCACATGACCGGAGCTGACTCAGGGGTAAACCTGTTGCTTTATGGGCAGAAGCGATACGGCTGCAGGGAGAGCCAGCATGGCTGCAGAAAGGGGTTTCACAGACCCCTGGGTCGGGGACCAGTGTTCCAATATATCATGCTTTAAACACAAAATACAACAAAAACAGCATGACTTATAAGTACAAAAAATATATCCTACAACTCAAAAAATGTCACAAGACTTTGGTTACATATATTTATATTCCTATATTTTTTTTTTGTCTTAATAAGATATTTTTCTGTACTTGTACGACATTCTGTATTTATTTCTGAAGCATGATGTAGAAGTATGTTGTACATATGTTTAATACGCCACACTGTGTTGGTTATGTCTTGTTTTGTTAAGTTTTGGTGTGAAAGTAGCTCTATAATATTATAGTTTTCTGACGGCTGCAGTTTAAAGGCCATGGTTAAACTCCAAATGCAGAAAATAGCAACATTTTTCATTTGTAGGCTTTATGTTTATTGCAATTAATTAAGCTATAAATGCAAAAACATGATGCCCAAGTAAATAATTATCTAAAATATAATATTGATATTTACCAGTGATCCATTTACACAGTAGACTTTACGTGAGTGTAAGAGTAAAATCACAAACGTGTGTAGTGCAAATTACAAATCAATATATTGTTACACATTAAAACTAAATACATAAATTAATAGAAAATTACAGTAAAGGTAAAACAGTAAAATACCTGGTCAGAACAGACTGATCAGGAAGGTACAAGTTAAATTATTCCGCTGTCAGTAAGTGAAAATAGAGTTTTCAGTCTGGATTTACAGGCCTCATTGTTGTCTGCCTGTCTGACCTAGTGTGGTAAATTATTCCACAGTATGTGGAGCCTGAAATGAAAATGCTCTGCGGCCGGTGGAGTGCTCATTAATCTTCAGGACAGTAAGATAACCTGCGTCCTGTGATCTGAGCGTTCACAGGGGAATGAAGGGACTGAGGAGTTTGGCCAGGTAGTCCATGAAGAGTCTGGAGGTTAATAAGTAGCAGTTTGTAGCCTGACCTGAATAAAATGAGGAGCCAGAGAAGTGAGGACAGAACACGTATTGACACTTTTTGGTTTCTACTGAATTCTCGCCCCTGCATTTTGGACTGGCTGGAGTTTTTTTCTTGTCCTGCAGTGAGGTCTGCCTGTGTTACAAACGGGTGAACATTATGGCAATGAGGCGGAGATGGAAAGTGATCTCATTCATGTGTTTGTCAAATGAAAGAGTCAAAAGTGACAGGTTTTTGACTGATGCATTTGGATGAATGATCCTGCCAACGAGGCTGAAGGATGTGCTTGACACATTTTTTTTTCTTTTTTTGGCGGGGGTTATTTTTTTGGACCTAAAATCGTGATTTCTGTTTTGTTTGTTGGGGGAAAAGGTGGAAGCAGAGGTGGAGAAAATTCAGAGACTAGAATTGGCATAGAAATAGAAACTTACATGCAATTCAGGGAGGATATTGCCAAGTGGGAGCATTTATAATGAAAAGAGCAGTGGTCCTAATACAGAGCCTTGTGGTACCCCACAAGAAAGACTTTGACCATCAAAGAGTTGCTGTAAGTGTACTACCAAGGTCACATGGAAGAACAAAATCTATTTCAACTCATTTGACTCAGCTGTGTGACATTATCTTTGTTAGCCACATCCAATAGAATAGCACAATACATCCTGCAGTGATGTTGCAAACCTGCTGTGGGTTGTGTTACTCCATGAAGAATATTTCTTCTCTCTTTCAACAGCAACCCCTCTAATCTTACAAGTGGGGAACATTTTTCACTTCTGTCAGCCAGTCTTGGAAAGTAGACCTTCACAATATGAACATCTCCCCAATATATGATTTCAATCAATATTTTTGAATAAACAAAGAAATTAAGTAACCCATTATTTGCAATTATACAGCTCTGAAGAGCACCTGTTCTTGAGAGCTGGGACAGACTTTAAGACTTTAATTGTAATTCTTTGGTAAAAATGTATTCTTTAACAGTTTATATACATGCAATATATGTAATTTATGAAATGTTGTGGTTTGCTTTAATGTTTTTTATTACTAAACTTGCTCTGTGCCAGAAAACACCCTTGTCCCAGACAAGGATTCACAACAATTTAACAATAAGTTAAAAGCCTTCAAAATGTTTGCCCACATATCCAGATATCCATCAGCTCCATCAGGCATAAAAAGGGTTAGCTATACCCTAAGGACACCTGTCTCACTTCCTGGTTTAAAAAAGGCTGGAATACTGCTCAAGCACTGGTAAACTTTCTATTTTTAGACAAATTCATTAAAAAATATTTCTATCAGACGTGTCTCAACCATAACATGTCAAGTAGTCCTTCTAAATCAAAGCTAAATAAGAATTATAGTTTTAAAATGTGTATTTTGATTAACATTAAGAGAACTCTGAGACACTTTAAAAAATAAAATGGCTGCTCACTATGACTTTAATAAAAACTTTTTAATAAAAAATGTAATCACTAGGAGGTTGGCACATTATAGGGTTTAATGGTGAAGACTTTGATCTTTTAAAATATATTTTCCAGCATAATTGAAGAGAAAAAAATCAAAACTCCCTTGAGTCCCAGTTATCAAGAACTGAGAGAGAGCTGTAAGCTATCAGAGTTTGATTTATTACTATCCAAACTGCCAATTAAGGCAAAATCATTGGTGCAAAGTTAAAGAAAACTTTAAGGAAGCTTTAAGTTTTAAATCTTCATCCTTGGCACCTGCAGTAGACTAGTTCAAGAGTAAATGTAGGCGTAGCGAACATATTTTTCACACATTTCCACATACATTTCTAATCTCACCCTCTTCACAACAACAGTATTCTCATGGAAGATAAAAAAAGTGTTTCTGACGTTCTGTACATTAATCAATTTATTAATTCACTTTTTGTCTCACAAGTAAAAGAGCAAACTATGTAACTGAGTACATGATCCAAAACTCAGCTCAGGGACCTTGAGGTGCTTTGCCACTGTGACAGATGTTGGACGTTTTACTGCTGCTCTGTTCCTGCTGTGTGTGTGTGTGTGTGTGTGTGTGTGTGTGTGTGTGTGTGTCTGTGGATGAAGGATTTGTGTTTTTATTTTATCACTGGCTGAAAAATGCTGCATCACTGTCAGCTACTGACTGAACAAATGGTGGGAGGGTGGGGTTGTTGGGGGTGGCAGGGGGGGCACTGAGGACAGGAGGACCCTGGTCATGTGACAGGACGGGAGTGAGAGGAGTGAAACAGTCACAGGTAAAAACATGAAATAAATAAATCTTCACTGAGTCAACCTCTGTAAGAAGATACACATCACAAACATCATGCATTAGTTTATTTCAATGTGCACATGGATCTACAGAATCACTCAGTCCACTCTGATTGTACAGTGGTGTTACAGAGTGAAGCGTCTTCCCTCATAAACTATCTTTGGCTGAGCACATTTTAACCTGACAGCAGACAAGTTTAATTTTGTCCTACTATCATCACAAGTTACTCACATAGTAATTAGTGACAGCTGATATGATCTGCAGCCTCCACATTAGTCATTTTAACTGGCTAAAAATGACAAGCTGCTACTAATAAAGTGTAAAAAAATTGTGTGGACAGATTACTAATTTTTGCTCTTGGATCTTGTTTTTTTTTGGCATGAGACACCTGTTATTCAGCTCTCTCTGTCACTCTCTTGCCCAGAATATCTGCTGAAATCTGAAAAACATTAAATATATTATCATTACAGAATTAGCTCAGTTCATAACCAAAAAAACTTGAGCGTGGCAGGTAAAAATATACGTGCAATTTGCTAACTTCAGAGCAGCGTGTGCATGCATACAGTAAACTACATGAGTGTGTGTGTGAGTGCTGTGCGCTTTCACCTTGATGCGGCTGACGGCCTCCTGCGCCTGCATCATGCGGATGTTCTTGGACGGTGTTTTATCCGACAGCAGCTGGGTGGAGCCCAGGTAGTTGGCAGCGAAGATGATCCCATCGATCAGGTCCTCTGGGTCACATGGACCTGGGACTGAAAGGAGAGAGGGAGGGGTTCAGTCTAGATATAGAGCACAATGTTTGCAATTCCATTTTGAGATTAATGCAGTAAACTGCAATAATCAATATTCTGTTGACAATGGATCATAGTTACCATGTTGGGAGAATGAGCTGAATTTAATTGTATCACTAGAAATGTGGAAGGATATCACTTAAGTACACAGAAATCAATAAGTGAACAGCTATTGTGGCTATTTACACCTGCAGTGGAATAGCTAATGTGGCTATTAACATCTGTGGTACCACTTTGGCTATTTACACCCAGGATGGAATAGCCAATGTGGCTGTTTACACCTGGGTGTAATATAGTCTGGCATGGCAGACAAAACACCCTGATGTATGTAGCCAACAATGCTATTTGCACCCAGTGTGGAGTAGCCAGTGTGACTATTTACATCCACATCGTACAACAGACAAACCCTGATCTTTTCTCAAACCTAACCAAATTGATTTGTGGCCTAAATCTGACCAAATGGTGACTAAAAACTGAAAATAGAAATTAAAAAAACCCTGAAAGTAATATGTCAACAAAGTGTAAAGTTGAAACTAATTTCTACTAACATACAGGAGTGAAACTCCAGTCTTCCAGGCCAGGACTCGAACCCCGAAAGTCCTGCGTTTAACCCATTTAACCACCCCAACTTCTTCTCTACAGAGACTTTGATGCTCTTTATAGCTAACCTAGGGGGCTAAGTGTAAATAGCTGAAAAGCTGCCACGTGACTATTTTCACCTGGTTCCAAATAGACACTTTAATATTTTTTCTAAAAATGCCTGTAATTCAAGCAAAGTATTTGAATAAGATCACATTAAATTGGCAAAGGTGTGGAGTGGCACCACCACTCACACCTGAGCAGGAATAATGGACAGAAATATTTGAAATCATAGCAGCACTTTAGCAGTGATTATATATGTCTTATAAGCTTACAATGAACATGTTTATTATGCTATTATTAATACTTATATAGAGAAACGAGAGAAACCCCTTAACTCTAAAGCCCTATACAATTCAGAGGTATATGGGTTCAAGAGACCTCTGAGTGAAACCTGTTAGAATGTAATCAGAGACATGTCTTCTGCCCTCTGGTGGATTATTAGTGTACTGCAGGCGGTGGGTGCAAAATCCAACATGGCTGCCATCACGAAGCGACTCACACTTTTTTGGCAGGGAAATCTTTGCTAATTTTGAAAAAGTTACAGTAAGAATAACAGTTATAATGTTATATAATATGAATATTTATTATATTGAAACAACTTAGAATTACTTTTTTATCATAAAATCCTGTGTGTGTGTATCAAATGTGATACAGCCAGTGCATAAAAAAATATCTGTGAATCCCTCAATCATGTTAAATAAACTAATTAAAGCTTAAAATGTCACTGTAAAATAAATTTAGAGAGGAGTATGGAGTACGGAGACAAAGTGAGCACTTGCTAATAATTGTCTTTTTCATTGATTTTCAGTAAAACAATTCCTTTGCTGTCGGAATTGTTTGTTTATTTACCAGTTCAGATTCATATTGATCATAATGTTCTTGCCAACCACAAGGTGAGAAATAAAGTTCTCTGTTTGAAAAAAAACCCCAAAAAACAAAAAAAAGTGAACTGTGCCAAATTTTCCAAAAGCAATGAATAACATTTCTTTTATTTATTTATTTTTTTTAAATCAAAAGTACTGTAATTTTGTAATTTTCTGGCAATTATTTGATTTTTCATGCTTCACAGGGTTAAGTAATGTGACTGGTGAACTGGAATCCCCCCCCATTATTCCTCATCCTCTTCCCCATTATTCCTCATCCTCTTCCCCTTCCCCTCCCTCCCCTCATCCGTCCCTCCCTTCCTGTCTCTCTATTGGCTACTGAAGGACTTGACATTTAGGAAACAGGCTTAGCGCCGCAGTTCAATAAGCTGCATATTAGCAGGGAATCACTGGGGAATCGGCTTCAACATGCCAAACCCTGACAGTATCGGCCAAGGCAGAGGTTAGAAGGACACAACAGCCGTCCTCCATCACTTCTTTGCCATTTACTCTGTTTGCTAGAAGCCTGCCTGCATGTCAATGCTGTGAGACTTAAAGCTTCCATCTGTGTTTCCAGCTAATGACCTTAGTGTTTAATTTCACAGGTAGTTAAGCGCTTTACAGCCCCAGTCCACGGTTATTATAACTCACTACCTTGTTTCCAAGCAATGATTCAGGCATTCACTATTAATTTAGAGTAAAGTAATGTTTGAGCTTTATCCAGCTTTGATTCGTGACCAGCACAACACTTCTGGAAAGTCTACACACAAATTTGATCCTCAGATTCTTCTTCAAGATCTTCACATTTTGCTTTCAATCATCTCTGGCACTGGGGAGGATCAGAATCTTACTGATATCCATTTCATAAGAATCACTTTCATCTTCATATTTGATTCTTTTGCTTTTATTCTTCTTTTTTCTAATTACCAAACCTCTTAGTAGTGCATTTATTTCCTTCATTTATTTCCTTCTTGAGTCTTCATTTCAATTTTCCATGAGGGATTTTCTGATCTCTTTAGATCTCTCTTTTCAAAGGAAAAATCCTATTACTTGTCTGTAAAGCTCTAAATGGTCTTGGGTTTAAATACATCTCTGATTTACTTGTACGTTATGAAGCACCCAGACCCCTCAGATCAGCTGGACCAGGTTAACTCAGTGTTCCCAGGATCAAAACCAAGCAAGGTGAAGCAGCCTTTAGTTTCTCTGCCCTGCCTTTAAGTACTTCAGCAGTTGACCCTTTGCTATGCCCCGCCTCAAAACAGCAACTGCCCAATCATTTCTCTACATGCTGAAGGTGTGCAGGAGGCTCCAAGAAGAGCGATACTCGCTGTTTCATGAATCTGCACAGTGGCGTCTTTTTTTATCATCTCTCAAAAACATGAAACACAAGAACACACACGTGGTGAGTGGATTAACCTCCTACTGCCTCCAGACTAACCTGTTAGATACCACTGGATCTGCATTTGTTCTGTTGGGGTTTTGAAGAGGAGGATGTGGGCTGATGCAGGATCAAAGTGGGTTGATGACGACGCGTCTCTCTCTGGCTCGCTGTCTCAGGTCTAAGCTGGGTTAGTTTAGCTTTTATCCCAGCTATCTTCTGCAATCGTCGTCTGACTGGTCTAGCTGGGAGACCCGTCTCAACATTTGCTGCATTAATCAAGTCCCTGCACGTCCTTTTCCCATGTTACAGAGTGTATTTCTGTCATCTATCATGTAGATATACCCGCTGTACGTCACCATTCAACCAATATTTTCTGAGATGTTAGCTAGCTTTAGCTTTGGTCTTTTAGCACTAATATTGTATCATGTATCATTAGCACTAATATTGTATCATGTATCATTAGCACTAATATTGTATCATGCACGTGCTAGTGTAGGTAACTTTGCATGTTTAGTACACTTTCACAGGGTTCTTGTTTTAAAACGTGTCAGATGGAAACAGTAAAGCTGGAGACTTCTCAGCTGACTCAAGGAGTTAGCAGAATCTTTTCTCGAATCGATTCTCGTTGAGAATTGTTGACAGTTGAGAATCTGCTTTTGTTTAAATCTCTAAGGAGTCAAACACCTCGTGTTTTGACAATCACTCCCAGTTTCAATGTCAAATCTGCCACAGTTATCACCATTTACTGCATAGATGCAGTGCAAGAATGAAGAGTTTGACAGGCGTAGCAACAGTAACTAAGGAGGGCGGGGCTTAGTGAAGGGTCAATTTCCTTACACATTTATACCATGGGATATTGGATATTTCTGATTATTTGAAGTGGGGTTGTATGAGGTACTTATCCATTATCTACTGACAGTAGATGGCGGTCGGCACACCCCCAGTTTGGAGAGGCAGGACAGGGTCAGCAGCAGAACGTCTTTTAGCCACCTAAACAAGCCCCATCTAAAACTATCAAAAATCCTCCTTGAGCTGCTGACCTTGTTGATGAGTGACCAGATCAATAACGCAGTTCCCATTTTCTCTGAATACCATACATAGAATACATGCAGTACCTCCCTCTGCACCTCCCTTTAACTCTCCCCCGGGGGAGTTTGAAAACCTCTGCACCACAGGACAAAACACTCACCTTCTACATATGTGGGGAAGGATGCAAGGCTTTTCCTGGACTGTTAATGAAAGGAGAGAGGAATGAGTCTTTCAAACATGACTTGACGTGCAAAAGTGAAAATTGGAAACAGCGCAGTCACAGGGAATATCTAACGAACTGTAAATTGCTGAACACACCTCTTTACTGGAGGGAGACTCGAAGCTGTCATCCTGCAGAAGGTGTCTGCTGGAGGACTCTGCGCCCGGAGGAGACGGAGAGCCTGAACCAGGAGACTGCAGGGAGACAACAGGACGGGGACAAAGAGAAGAATGCAATTTGTGAATTTAAACCTCTCACTCAAGAAAAAAGAACCACTTAAACATAAATGTACCATGTGTTACAAAATGAATACCAGTGAGCCTGTTCAAGGTTAACATGTTAGGTTTCTAGTCAAATATACAATATACAAATATGAAGACTAACTGAGCAATAATAACTTGTCCTGTATGGACAGCACATACAGTCCACATGGTCATACATTTGGGCTGCACAGGGACGTCTGCACATATCACTGCAGGGATCACTGTGGATGTGAGCAGATGATGGAATTCACATCACATGGGCAAAAAACACACAATTTGAGCTTTGCGGGGTTGACACTGATCACATAAACCCACAGAGAATTATTCCCAACTCATCAGTTCCCTTCACCTCTGTGTGACTTTGAGTTCATTGGTTTAATTTTACAGCTGAAAGAACAAACTGGTCGACATGTCCTCATACCTAAACGACAGAATAGGTCAAGTAAGACCACCAGTGGTAGGCATGGGTCAAAAGGTGGGTGTTTCTCCAACTACGGGCACTTCTAAGTCCCAGCAGCAATATCTTGGATTTGTGATTCCAATTTTCTTAGCTGATTCCAATTTCTGATTTTTTGTTTTTTTTTAGGGTCTGACCTGCCGATTCCAACTTTGGCTGATTCTGATTTTCAGTGTTTCTAAGAACTATAATTGACAACATTCACAAATGTGTTTGCAACTCTTCTTGTAAAATTAAATTGGATGTTCATAATAAAACAGTGACTATTAAATATATACATTTTCTCCAAAAGTGCTCATGATTACAGATATCAGGTACTAGAGGGAACTCATGAGATCTTGTGAGATTTCGCAGAATCTTGGGACGCGGGATGCGATTTTAGGTGAGCTCACACAAACCAGAGACTGACGTGATGCAACAGTTTGCTGTATTTAAACTTTACAGTGAGAAAAAAGAAGCAGACGTTAAACGAGTCTGGATGAGAAAATGCTTGAGGAGATGCATCGACATAAGTTGTTTATTCTTCAGCCAGAACAGGAAGTGAGATTTTAACTGTCAGTCTGTGAACAGCAGTCTGCAGCTGGCTAACATTAGCATGAAGAGCTAGAAAGTTTACAGCTGTTTGGCGACACCGTCAGCTGCTTTAGTTGCTGCATCTCCTTGTTGTCTGTCTTCTGTTTATCCTGTTCTTGGAATCCATTGCTAACACTGACTTCATGCAATTCATGTGTCTGTGTGTGTGTTGAGTGTGTGTCTGTGATCAGCGCAGTTGTGGCTGTGACATTACGGTCAGTGTGTCTGCTGCGTGCATGACGTGACCATCGTACGAGGCATGTGCGCAAATATGACCGGCAAAGAACTGGATATGTGACCCTGACCGGCTGGTCTCTGGTCGGGGCCGCTCAGGCAGAAAACCGGTTGGCTCCGGTCTCTTGCTGGTCAATTGTTGAATCCCTAATATACACAGTACTATTAAACAAAAAAAAAAAAAAAAATTAATTAAATAATGTGATGTAATAACATTTATGGAGCATTTTATGGATCCAAACACCATTTTTGTTCATGTCTCACACCTGTGGTCTCAATGTTCAGATATGTGGAACGAGTTAATATAATTATAAAATTGTTTCATATAAATATTACTTTACACCATGCTAAAAATCTTTCTTCTGTTCTCTCATCTTTTATATGATTTTTTTTTTATGTAAAAGTGTCTGTCCCACACTTTTGTGTCCTTATCATGATGCTGAAGAACATCCAAAGTATTTTTTTTTTTCAAATCTAAACAAATCTACTTCCTGTGGAAACATAACTTAGCAAGTGGTCACAAGGTGACACCAGGTGACCCTTAAGACCAAGAAAAAAAAAGAGGTAAAGACTGAGTATTTATTGTGCACCAAACAGCTTATTAATTGTGTATTCTGAACCACATTTTAAAAATGATTTCATGTTACTGTTAAATTCATGGACAAAATGTCAGTCCCACAACAGTTTTAGGTGTTGACACGTTGTGTTATAGTAGAGACAAATTCAAGTTCAATTCTGGGAATCACTCAGGTATTACAAGAAACCGCAGTGTAATCCTTATTACATTAATCATTAAGCTCATTGTTAAAAGTCTCATTATTACCATTTCCCATTAAAATCATGTCCTTATCAACACAAGATGCTATTACTGCTTTATTTGATGATTTTTATTTGCAAAACATTATTTTAACACAGTAGAGATGATTTATAAGTTAGAATTTCAACATCTGTCATAAAAATCAACATATTTTCTTTTCATGTTAATTCACTTGTTCTGTAATCTTTTCATTGCATAAAAAAACATAACCAAAAAAGGTAACTGCTTAGTGTTTGTGTGTCGACTGGAACACACATTTGTGAATATTCAAAATTATGCACAAATCATTATTTACATTTGCAAATTTTTCATTTGTAGATTGTGTAATACATAATTGTGACCATGTTCAGTCTGATTCTACTCTGTAGAAAATGAGCTACATGGAAGAAACTGATCAGGTTCATAATTGGTCTGATTGAGAACAGAACCCTTCAAACAGACATGGTGGTATTTCTGAAAGCCGAAAGGAGAAGAGAAGCTGAATTTCACAAGTTTCTGATGAGCAGCTGAGAACACATGTTAGATTCACGCTCGTCAAACTGATCCGCACTCAGCACAAGTTATTAATTGTGCAGCAAACTGTGTGGAAGTGTAAAGACACCTCGGAGTCTATTTAAAGCCAACGGAGGGCAGAAAGACAAGAAATCCAAATCAACGCGGCCGCTGCACACAGTTTTAGTTACACAACACAGTTCATCTCATCTGGCTCACAGTCTGAATGTGTCAGACAGTAAAAACACACAGTGTGTGATGAGGTGAGCTGAAAGGGTACGCTGACACACCGAAGGGACAAACCGCTGCTTAGAGGCAAAACATCACAACACATCACCTCTGTGTGGGACAGAGGGCAGGACGTGTCATAACACAGACACACAGACCAGCAGGAAGCAGCTTGTAGACTACAGCTCAGATACACTGAAGGGTTTACCACTGTTACAGATGGCTGGGACAATACTTACATTTGGTTTTATTCTCTTTTGTATTCTACTGAAGACCTTGCTTGCTATAACTTTTCTTTTTTTGCTTTTTTTTTTTTTTTTTTTTACTTTTGCAGGCCATTTAAAGCAGGGGTCTTCAGTGTTTTTCAGGCCAGGGACTCCTGAGCTGATAGAGGGATGGAGCAGAGACTAATGCTAAACTATCAAGTTATACTAATTTATTTATACTAGTTTTAATCTTCCTTATTTCAGTTTCATTCCTCTTTTATTCCTATGTTTGCCTGTTTATTCATTCATTACTGGGCATTTTATTATTGTGCTTAAAGTATAAAGCACTTTGTAACACTGGTTTTGATGAGCTACATAAATATACTTATGTTGGAGATAGTTTGCCATTATGGACAGGTGCTGCACAGTGAATTAGTATTCATGGGCAATTTTTTGAGCTGCCATTCATTTTCCATTTTTACAAATAAGCTGATTTAAATATGCCAATAATATGTTGGATTCATCTTAATGTGTATTTCCAGACATATTTTAATAAATGAATACAATTTAATTTAATTAAATGTAGAAAAAAATGTATGTAAAATGTAACCCCATAAAGATCACAAACCCCTGTTAAAGACCCATGATTTGAAGGTGTTGGTTCAAAAAAACGTAATTCTCACTTCCCTCCAGTGCAGCTCTGGACAAATGCAGACTGAGAGGTTTCATGTGGCCAGCAGGGCCATCATGGAAGTGCCAAAAATGAAAAATCTAGCAGACGGTCAATAATATGTTGCTTACCATGAAACCATTATCAGACTTTTATTTTGAAAGGGTTCATTGTAGTGTTCATTGGTAATGATAATGAACTGTATCTTTTATATTAAACTGTAACTTTATTCACTCAGTGCTGCACATCCATGTTGTTTGTGTTGTTCTTCTTCTACTTTTGCTGCCATCATTGCAGCCTGTATGCGTCAGCATGGTTCACTGTAAAACATCAAGTTTTGGACGTTGCCAACAAAATATTAGCCCACAATTCAATTCAATTCAGAAAGGGTGACCAGCAGCAGAGGTGCCCTATAAAGAACACTTCTGACCATTCTATTACTGGAGATTTGGCATTTATTAGGACCTTATATCATTTATGTCTGGCCCACAGGAGCCTGATGAATTTCACATGCGGCCCCCTTTAAAAAATAATTGCCCGTCTCTGCTTTAGTGGTATTCCTCCATCCACATACTTCTGAGTCTATTAGTCCAGGCTGTGAGATCTGTCTCGCAGGTTTCTATGTACTCATTCATACTTGCATTCTTCTCCTTTTGTTTTTCAGTAAGATCCAAATTTAAGCGTGTCCTAGACCACATGTAAGCCAGTATGCGAAAAAAAAAAGACCAATAGCAACTTGCATTTGTACTGTGAAATACAGATTACTAAATGAGGCTAAATTCTCTGATTCCAGCTTTTTTAAATGTGAATATTTTCTTTTTTTTTTTTATTCCTCTCTGACAGTATGAGAACGAGACATTTGGGCTTTGGCTTTGGGAAACACTGCTCAACATTTTTCACCATTTTCTGACATTTTATAGACCAAACAACTAACCGAGAAAGCAATCAACAGCTTAACTGACAATGAATATTATTGTTAGTTGCAGCCCCACTGTGAAATACTAAAGCGACAATTCATCTCAAAATCAAAAACACATATTTTTAGTTGGCCTGAAGTGCTTTTCTATCCATAGTATTTATTTTGGTGTGAGCTGCAGAGTTTTGGAGATATCAACCGTAGAGACGTCTGCCTTCTTTAATGGAACTAGAGGGCACTCGGCTTGTGGTGCTCAAAGTGCCAAAAAAACCAAAAGAAAATATATTTGGAAAATTCAACACCAGTATGATACTGGCAGTATCTCTTTCCAAAAAGCATGACCTGTACACAGACAGTAGTAAGAAAGTTGTTCTGGTAGATTCTACCACAGAAAGAGTGTGTGGATCTTCTTCAGTAATTGGGTCATGATTTCTGAAAAGAGACACTGCTTTTGAGTTTTGGATAAAAAGCACTACAGGCAAGAAAAATGTATATTTTTTGATTGTTTGTCTCTGTAATGGTAACAGAGACAAAGCAATTCACATTGCTTTGAAAACCACTATGAAAACACAATACATTTTTTTTTATTCATTTCATATTTTTTTAATGTTTAAATTGAAGAAATGATTCGATTACCAAGGCAGATTCTTCCTCTGGAGACTCAATTTAGATCGGAGAATAAACAACCTAATCCAGCTAATTTGCAAGTTCTCACTGCTATCAGTTTCCAGCTCCTGGGACCTTCCAGAGAGAGAATGGTGATAGATCTGGCAAATCCCAGTCCACTGTTAGTCAGCCGCTCCTTAGAAAGATTTATCAGGGAGCTTCTGTATGCTAATTGCACAGTTTCTGGCACGTGCGTCCAAGTTAAGATCAAATGCAATTCATCAAAATACTCAGGTGGGTAAGAACAGACTTGGCTGTCAGTGCAGGTTTCAGGAATCCCACATAGGATTTTTGTAAGAGAAATAAAATTGAAAAAAGTCCGGCATAAGGCCAAACGTTCTGATGCGAAAGAGAAGTGAGAACATTTTTTGTTGATCTGAGCACTGTAAGCTGAGAGCCATCTAGTTTTATGATACTGGAGAGAAGGCTGATATCTCCAAAACTCTGCAACTCACACCAAAAACATCTAGACATCTGACAAACAGCACTACAGGCCGGAGGAAAAATATGTACTTTTGATTTTGGACTGAACTGTTTGTTTGTTTTTTTTTTAAGCCTGCCTGCTTGAGCCATTTCTAGCACACATTTAAAGCATGTTATAGTGAACAAAAATAAATCCACAGGATGCACTGCAGTTTGCTGAAATCAGACCTTTTCAGCTGTCTTCCTTCCCAGAAGTTAGCAGCAGAAAAATCATCATTTTAATAACTTTTTTTTTTATATTAAAGTTAGTTTCAGAGGGCTTACAGAATGATGTAAATGAATGCAGCCAAAAAAAAATCTAGTAACTTAACAATTTCTCAAAAACTAAAAAAACCCCCAATGTTTATTGATGGTAAGGGTGTATTGCTAACTGCACATTTATATGGAATGAAAAGCTGATTATGAGCTGTTGTGAAGGTGATACATCTAATGGTACGTTGTGATTTTTTGACATTTGGATATTAGAAAATTGTTGTGCCACTGATGAGCAAGTCTGGCCATGTTCTATAAAGACTGATCTGCAGATTTTAGTATTTTGTTTTGTTTTGATATGACTCTTAGTTCATTTTTAAATGTTATTTATGTCTTTAAAAATCTATCTTGTTGCTTGTTACATGTCAAAGAGCAAAACTTTGCAGATCGACAGGTGTGTAGGGGGACAAGGCAACAAGACTCCCACACACTGTCTTCTGCACTTTTTATCAAAGATTTAATAACAGCGTTTTGGTACGACGACCGTCAGGCCGGAGGAGTGATGGATTACACATAACAGGATTAAGTTATCGTAATCAGGATACAAAAAAAGGTAACTGCATTCTATTACAGTTACAGATAAAAAAAGAGGTAATCAGATTACAGATATATTTAGTAAAAATGGGGATAAATTGGCTATTTTTAACCATGTGCAGCTGCACACATTAGAATACTTCACAAGTCTCACGACACCACTCTCATAGAGAAAATGTGATCATTTTTACCACTTTTAGCCACAGATGATCATATCGACCACACAGAAACTTCCACTGTTATACTGCTGCTTTTTGCACAGTTGCAGGTGCATCTTGGTTGTTTAGCAAATATCACCGTCTCTGTCATTAAAACTTCACAAGAGCTCTTAATTTCCAGTTTCCCAACATTAAATTACAATTAAATAATTACATAGTCTTAATTAAAAATAAAGCAATCTCACCGATAACTCACAGAATGTTTTTTGGTTATATTTTTGTACTCATACTCATAAAACATGTATTATAAAATACATTTAACTGCCTCTCGTTCTGAGTAATTCTTGATTAATCTAAAATCTGATCTTCGATCAATGATGATTATTATCCTAAAGAAAAATACTGCTGTGAATATATGTAATCATTACTGTGTATTATGCGTGATGGCATGCATATTGATGAATATATAAATACATTTTACAAAATGTAGATAAGATAAAGTAACAGAATAAATGCATTAATCTCTGAGTCAGGTATTTATCATGAGAGATAACAGAGTGTGGAAGTCAAAGGTCTTATGGCCACTCTAGTAATTATGGAATTCTGCTACAAACATAAACCACCACTTCAACACACAGATGCAAAATTCATCATAAACTCTCCAAACTGTCCACACCTCGTCTCCATCATGTTGCTCAGTCTGCTGCTTCTGCCTGGCCTGTTCCTCCTCCAGCTTTTCTACTTGATACATCCAAAAGTTCTCCATGGCTTCCAGCGAATGAGCAGCTGAACTTCAACAAACAAGTGCCCCAGATCAACTGGTGTTGAGCGTGGCAGTGCGTGGTTAAATGGAACACCGAGCGACTGCTCAGGTGACACTCAGGATTACGTGTCAGGATTCATCATGGAATCAACAGGCCGAGTCTGGATGAGCTCTGTTGACACTGTGACATCTTTATTCATCAGATTCGTTCACGCTGCACGTTGTGGACGTGTTCATGAAAATATGAAGTTTGCGGCAGCGGTGTTATTAGGCTGCAGGTATGTTCTGATCAGGGTGTGTGATGTAAACAGGAAAACAGCGGCGCTCATTGTGTTATCAGATCCTCACTGAATTATTTAACTCATCTTGCCCTTTACCTTTCTCTCTCTCTCACCCTCACTCAATAAATCATTGGGAGGAGGGAGGAGGGCGTGACAACAGGAGGGGGAGAAGGAGAGAAATGCCACATGACTGGGATTTCTGTTCAGGCTGAGAACAATGTTGGCATTAATCACCATGATATACTGTAGCTCTATAAGCTCTATAAGCTTGCTGCAGTGTTTATAGCTCTCACTGTATTTCTATTAATTTTCTAAGTTATTTTCTTAGCACCAAGTTTACAATAAGACTGTCCTGATAAATGTTGTATGAACAGTTTATATTGGGATTGTAAATGGGTAATTAATCAATAATAAACAACTAGTTATAACACTTTCATAATTCAATGTGGGCTCACTGTTTGGTAAGATCCAGGGCTGCAACTAAAGATTATTTTCATTGTGGATTAATTGGAAGGTTATTTTCTTGATGAATTGATTACTAGTTGTTTGGTCTATAAAATGTCAGAAAATTGTGAAAAATGTCCCAAAGATGACGTCCTCAAATGTTGTGTTTTGCTCACAACATGAAAATATTCAGTTCACCATCATAGAAGAGTAAAAGAACAAAAACATATTCTAATTCAAGACATTGAAAATTGAGAATTTTGATTTTTATTAAAAATGGACTATATCCAATTAATCAATTATCAAAATAGATGCCAATTAATTTAATAATTGATAAAAAATGTATTAATCGTTGCAGCTCCACTGCTTACCACTTATAATTGTCACAGTGAGCCTTTTTGTGAAGTGTAAAACCCACAGTGCTGGGCAGTAATACATTACTCAGTAATATATTACTGTAATATTGTTACTTCACCCAGTAATATGTAGTGTAAAGGATTACAAGGAGTTACTTTGTGTCCTAGGTAGCCTATCTAATGATGACGTAAAGTAGGGATGTGCGCGATCAGTCGACTACACGCTTAAATGTCACCACCATTGCCAGTCAACACCAGAAATACTAGTCAGTTAAACCATTTATTCATATTTTATTCATGCACAATGTCAGTTAACTGTTGCCTCTACAATGTTATGCACCTGGTTGCCGCTAGTCAGGGCTGTGGTCCCATGAGTCAGCAGCTCCTCTCGCTGTATGCCGTAAGTGTGTATGCCCCGATGTTTTAATCAGCAAAGTCTGATAGATGTATAACAGATGGTGTATATTCACTCGACTGGAGAAACATGTGACCACATTCAGCACAGACACGGACATTAACCTGTAAGGAGAGCAGCTGCTGCTGCTGCTAGCTCTGCTAACATTAGCCACACTGTGTAGCAGGCAGGTTGTAATGTTTTGTAGGTTACTGTATAATGTTTGTATTGCACAGCGCAAAGTGACACATTTCAGCGGCCTTTAAAATACGATTTGGTGATTGTAGACTGTGATTAACAGCTTTGAATGGCTCACATGGCTTCAATACACAGTATTTTTTCAGACAGTATTTAACATCAATTCATACATTGTGCTCATTTTTAGCTGCTGCTGAGTGTTTTCTTACTGTTAGACTAGTCAACTAGTCTGAATCAGTTTTTCATTTAATCAACAGGGAATTAGTCACCAGGAACATCCCTGACCTGTACATGTGACATGTCAGGTCAGGTCATGTCAGCTGCAGCCAAAAAGCTAAATGAAGGCTGGAGGATGAGGGAGAGGGAGAGAGGCAGACTGTCCTCAGGTAGAAGTGCTGTCATTATTTTGAGTTTGTTTGGCTCCTCCACAGAGAATCTGTGCTGATGAATCTAATTTGAAGGTCACACTCAGAGAGGTTGACTGTTTCAAAAACAGCCAACATCTGGACAGTAACAACTGAAGCTGTCTGGGTGTTAACAGTTCACTGGATCAGCAGAGAAACTTTAGAGCACAAGGCTGCCAGCAAGGTAGACAAGTAACATAATGATATAACTAGTAATGTAACTAATTACTGTTGATATCAAGTAATAAGTAAAGTAAAATTATTACTTTTAAAGTCCATGAAATTTCAGAAAATGCTGAATAATGTTCATCAAAGCTAGTTACAGTCAGAGAGGAGTAAAGAAACCAGAAAAATGTTCACATTTAAGAAGCTGAAATCAGAGAGATATGACTTTTTTAAATCACAAAATGTAACCACGCTAGGCTAACTATGCCCTGACTCCAGCTCTGTGCTTGGATTGATTTTCCTCTTATCTCACAGTCTTTAGGAAGGGTCAGTGCGACAGTGACATACATCAGTGTGGGTCTGTGTTGCGTGCATAGGTACTTTCCATAGCAGTGACATCACTTGGTTAATATTTTAAACAGAGCTCATTGTCATGATGTTCTCCTGTTCTTTCTGTCTGTGAGGTTTGTGAATGGTGTGGGGGGGGGGGCGCACTCTTTGTGATGAATAATGAGTTATTCATTAGCAGTGTTCTGTTTGTGTTATATGTGAAGCTTTGTGCACCTCCTAAAAAGTTAATGCACTATTACAAATTAAATTGTTGTGTGGATGAGTAAAACAAAGGTGAAGTGTTGATGCACAAACAGCTCTGTTGCCTTCAACTCTCTCTGTCATCACTCAAGGGCAGGAATTTCACAGGGGCCATGAAGGCCACGGACTTCGTGCGCCCTCAGTTTGAGTTAACGGCCGTCAAAAAATTACATGCCCTGCAGCCACAATAGCCTCGATGCCTCAACCGCATCGTCCCCACTGATTTTGTTTTCTCTCCCAGCGTCTTTTGTTGAGATTGTGAATTCTTAATGGGCAACATCAAGTGAAACACTGTGAGGTGGGTTTGATTTCAAGCCTGGTATGAACCAATTCTGCAGAAAAGGAGTGGGTGGATCAATTCCAAAATATCGATACTTCTTATTTTTGAAGCTCGATTCTGGCGTGAACAGGATCTATACCAAAAATGGATCGGTTTCAGTTTCTTTCTCTGTGTTCTCTGCCATTTTCATTTCATCAAAGAGCAGAACCGTCTGTGTAAAGAATGATCAGTTGTTTAGTACACGTACTCTTTGCTTCTGCAGTGTGGTCCATGTCTGTGTGCACTCAAATAATATGCGTCTGGCACACACACAGTGCGCACCCTGACCAGTTTAATCCGACACATAGTGATGACTGAACGAAAGAGGAGCTTCGTTTGGAGATATTTCAAAGCTGTGGCAGCAAGACTGTTCACTACAAATTTGTTCAAACGCACAAAACAAAACACCTCAAGACAGAGAGAAATGAAGGGAGAGGGAGGAGGAGGAGGAGGAGGACAACGCTTCAGCATCCAGACCCTGGACACAGAGACAGAGCTGGCTGCGTCTTTTCTGAGAGGCTCAGGTAGGAAAAACCAGGCAGTGTTGGGGGACCATGGATCCATCTCATTTCAGGTCCACCCAAAAATCCCTGAACACAGAAATCCTGAACAACAGTTTTACAGTCCAACTCCACAATTCAGTACTACACATCTCTCAGTGTTTTAACATATTTTTTAGCAACTATGTTATGATGAGGTAAACTCAGGATAAGCAAGGTTTGGGTTTGGGTGACCCTCTGTGTAGATATATAAGGTGCGTTTTGTTGAAACAAGCTCATTCCTCCTCAATATCACTTTTTGTGAACCAACCAATAACAGCCTGGATGGGACAGGACATTCAGTTGATGTGCTACATTTAAGTTTGAAATGTCAAACTTGTAATTATGCATGAATGGTTATTATTATTGATAAGTTAGCATTAACATTAACAAATAAGCATTAAAGGGATAGTTCACCCAAAACTGAAAATTCAGTCATTATCTACTCACCCTCATGCTGATCGGGTTTATTTTGTTAGTCTCAAACCAATTAATCATTGTTAGTAATCTCTGTAACAATGGAAGTGAATGGTGACCAGTTTTCAAACAGAAAAAAACAACAGAAAAAACATAAAATGCCTCCATACTGCTTGTCCGGTGTAATCCAGGTTTCCTAAAGCCCCAACATGCTGTTCGCACACCGTCACAACACACACACACACACAATTTAGACAGTGTGCATGAGAACGTGAACGTGGCTCCAAGCTAAGGATCTACAGTGAAAATTCAGACTAAAAACATGGTGTAAATGACGTCTTTCAAGTCAACTTTTACATCTGAAAACTGGTCACCATTCACTTCCACTGATTAGGAGAAACTCCAGCAGTGTTTTGTGGACTAAAAAACTAAAACTGACCTTCAATCAGCATGAGGATGAGTAGATAATGACTGACTTTACAATTTTGGGTGAACTATCCCTTTAACATTAACATGACATTAACAAATTACAAAGAATTTGAATAAAAATAAAATTGTCCTTAACCCTAGGTAATGTATATTCATTATCTAACATCAGAAGCCAAGTGACCTTGCCCCTATAAAGATGAAATATCAGGTCTGAGTCATACTGCATTGTCAGATATTTTGTAATTGCCAATTACAAAATGAATGTGCTGTTACTGATTTATATTTACTTTAATCGACCAGTTGACTTTGTAATCATAAAATACACTAATGACATAAAGTATGTGAACACCACAATGTTCCATCAAGGTCGGCCACTCATGTTGTGTGTTCACAGTCTGCCTTCCAGTTCATCCCAAAGCTGCTGGACGGAGGTGATGTTGGGACTCTGCTGGGCACTAACATGAAAACACACTCCTGTCTAAAATATGACTGGATGATCCACAGACCTCATTCTGAACTATTTTCATACATTGAATCAGTGAAGGGGAATCTTAATGCTCCAGCATAAAAAAGTATCTGGGACACTGTTTTTGGAAAGAGATGCTGCCACTAAAATCTTTAAAATGTTGTTTTTACCGCTGTGACCAGTGCAGATGAAGGTGGAAATCTCATAAACATTGATCTGAAAACTGAAGGGATGTGTCAAAATATGTTTCAGCAGCTTCAGTCCTCCGTCCGCACAGGAAGTGTTCAGCCACAGCACAGAGCTCACTACACATGTACACATGGGTGTCAGATGGACAAGATAAAAGCTGCGGTGTATTTGAGCTGTGGCCTACAGTACAAGCTGCTTCCTGCTGCTCTGTGTGTCTGTGTTATGACATGTCCTGCCCTCTGTCCCACACAGGGGTGATATGTTGTGATGTTTTGCCTCTAAGCAGCCATTAGTCCTGAAGGTGTGTCAGCGTACCCTTTCA
Organism: Lutjanus erythropterus; assembly: GCF_056507025.1. Lineage (NCBI taxonomy): Eukaryota > Metazoa > Chordata > Actinopteri > Lutjaniformes > Lutjanidae > Lutjanus > Lutjanus erythropterus. The sequence goes on along the minus strand of NC_139326.1, from coordinate 37,464,479 downwards.
GCTCACCTCATCACACAATGTGTGTGTTTCTGCTGTCGGACACATTCAGACTCTGGTTAAGATGAGATGAACTGTGTTGTTTAACTAATGTTGCTGATGCTGGTTGTGTGGGGAGTCTGCGGTGATATTTTGTGTTTTGCTCTTTTTGTCCTGCCCTCTTGGAGTTTTATGCCCTCTGTTGGCTTTGAGGGCGGACTACAGGTGAAGAGGGTAAAAATGTTAACTATAGATATCTCCATGAAACTTCCTCAGCTGATAGGTTCAATTAAGACAATTATTTTTTGTATTACACGTCTGAAATTTTATATTAAATATGCAAGTTATGTTTGTTATATTATCAGCTATGCGATGAACTGGCGACCCCACGCCTCTTGCCCAGTGTCAGCTGGGATGGACTCCAGCCCCCCCACGACCCATAAGGATGAGCAGTTATGGACGACGGATGGATGGATGAATGTTTGTTATATTATATTGTAATATAATTAATATAATATAGAATATAATATAATTTTGTTAATTAATGTATTATAATGTTTTTTATCACTCTATCAATCAGAAAATACAGTAACCAGCAATTAAAAAAAATCTAATTTTGCCATGTTTTATGAATAAAGTATACTATAAATCAGGCTATGATGATATGTTCCATATTCCTCTGTAGAAACCCTCAAAATGAATGAGCTACTTAAATGGAAATTACTGGAGTATGACAAAAACTCATTTTGAGAAAATTACCTATTTTATTTACAATATATTATATTTATAATATCAGTGAGGTCTTATCTAATGCTAACATTTGGTGAATTTAGCTGAACTTTATAGACACAAGTAGTCAGTCTATTTCAGATGTTTTCTTTCCACTAGCCTGAAAGAAGAGCTGTTATGGAAGTAAAGTAGAAAAAAATCTCAAAATTGACCAGAGCAACAACAACAACAAAAAATTTGCCTGTAGTGTCTTGTGTTAAATAACGAAGCTGGGTTGCACCAGCAAGGATTAATTTTTATAAACCTGATTAAATCATGGTTTAACTTTAAATGACATCCCACCAAACATTTAAACTGGTTTTAAATTAAGATAAATTCAATTTAAACATATCTTTAAACCTCAGTTTAGTTTCTAAACCTAGATTACAATTAATTCTGTTTGCGTTCAAATTTTAAACTCAAATTTAAAATATGATCTGCTATTAACTTTGAACTTTGAACTCTTTAGCTAACTGGCAAACAATACATTTTTCAGTAACTTTTATGCCCTTATAATATGCCCCAATAGCACTAAAATGTATTTTTTGTTATTTTGCTTAGGGTTAACAAACATGTCCATATTGATTAAACTTCATTTAACTGCAGATTAAATCACTAAATATGGATTTACTAAACTGTGATTAGTTTTTAATTGTGCAACAGAGTTCTACTTAATTTTAACAACCATTTTATCTGGTACAAGTTGATCAATAATATCCAGAGCTGCTGTACTTACGTCGCCCCCCAGTGTTGGCTGTAGGTCACACTCTGCAGTCGGGCTCAGGTCCTGCCTCATTACCCAAATGGGCTCCTTAGGTTCATCAGGTGTGTAAGGAGATCTCACTGTTCTGTTCTTCACCTCCTCTATGGCCTCCTTAATGTCCTTGATAGCGAGGGAGATGGCGTCCCTCTTCTCCTGACTGTTCCTCACTGCTACAGATTCTTCTGAAGGACTCGCCGCCTGTTTTCTGGCTGGCTTCCCTCGGTTGGCTGCTTTGTCGTTTTTGTCTGAGTCAGTCTGAAGGTCAGGTTTTTCTTCTCCTTGCTGTAGCTCGTTTTCTTCATCTATGGTGTCTTGAAGACTCTGAGAGCTGAGGCTTTCTTTGACCTCAGCCACGATGCTATCGATGTCCTCCTCCTGGTCGCAGCTGTCGGCACGTGGGTATGGAGCGAACTCGGCCTCCTTCTCTGGGCTGTCAGACTCGCCGTCCGAGCGTTCGTCGTAGTGGCGCAGGCGGTTGCCCACTGTCTCCTGCTGATGGTAGTCTCCACCTCCCACCCGGCCCTCCAACAGCTGAAAGTTGGCCCTCCTCTGCTGGAGAGACTCTGTGTCCCCAGCTCCGTCTGCAGCAGAAGAAACTGACGTTGGGGCGTCGCAGATTTCCTCGTAAACATGCTCAGAGAGCGAGTAAATGTCATATGGCTCAGAGTAGGCTTCATCCACAAGTTCAGCATCTAAACTGTCCAAGCTTTGACCACCCGGGACGTCGGCCCGTCCCCCAGAGTGGCTGAGAGGCTGGGTGTAGACGTAGTTGGAGTATCCAGGATTCAGCATCTCCTCTGTTTCGTCCGGCCTGTGGGGGTTCTGGAGGTCAGGCAGGGGGTCTCGTGGTAGAGGTGGGGGCTGCGGAGGATAGTTCGGATGTGGATGGAGATGTTGCTGTTCAGCCTCGGCACTCTCTGTGTACCCCTCCGCCTCTGGCCGTAGCTGGACTCCGTAGTTGCCCGCCTCGTCCTCAGCCTCTGGCTGCCCCTCAGGCTCCAGGGACATCATCACCAGTCCGTCATCACCCTCTGCCCGGTCAGTGTGGGTGTGGAAACCGCTCTCGGTGCTCGCTGAGCGGGCCAGCACGGAATCATCCCGCTCTCGTTCATCTTCTTGGTGCTGCTTCTCCTGCTGTTGTGCTAATTGTTGTGCTCTCTCTGCCTCTCTCTGCTGCCTCTGTCTGTGCCTCTGCTGCTGGGCTCTGATCCGAGCCTCGCTGTCCCCCTGTCTGCGATAACGTGTCACTGCGGGTCGGGGAATGGGCTGAGGCATCTGGGGTTGTGCCGATTGAGCTCCGTGTTGCAGCTCCATGTCCTGCTCCTCCTGTGGCCGGCGCTGCTGTGGCGCCCTGGATCTACCGCTAGTGCTTCCTCCAGCGGGCGCATCACAGCGCCTGTAGCGCTTTTCCTGGTTGCTGTGGTTACGGGACCGGCTGTTGTGGTTGTTGTTGCGATGGCGAGGAGGGGCGTCAGTCTCCTCCATCACTTCCTGGCCAAGCTCCGTCTCCTGGGGGTTCATGGCTGTCTTGTTCTGGTTGGTACTATGGTGTCAGAGAAAGGTTTTAGGAGTCCGTCATCTGCCGGTGCATTTATGAGGTCAGGGCAAAGGCTGCTGGGAAGAGACTGAAAGTGGTAGAAAGAGAGGGAGAAAATGTCAGTAAAGCAAAAGGTAAAAATATGAGAGAATATGAGAGAAATGCGATGGGTTCTTTCTTGAAAAATAGGTAGTTCTGGAAGTTGGGCGACTACTCACTGGGCTAATTTGCAAAATACCAGAGTCATGGACTTGAGTCACATGACTTGGACTGATCTTAAAAAAAAACATTCCAAGTCGACTTGAAAAACATAATACCATGTTTTTAGCTTAAATCTTCACTGTAGATCTTAATCTTGGATGTGGGACACCTGGACTACAAGCAGTATGGAGGCATTTTATGGGGTTTTTCTTACTTTGTTTTTTATGTTTGAAAACTGCTCACCATTAATTTCCATTGTTTTGGAGATTCTGCAATACTGTTTTCCTGTGAAACTCCAGCAGTGTTTTGTGGACTAAAAAACTAAACCTGACCTTCGATCGTCATGAGGGTGAGTAGATAATGACTGTATTTTCATTTTTGAGCGAACCATCCCTTTAAGGGGTCAACATAATCGACCAAAAATGCTGTCACATAATCAAAAAGCTTCATAACCTCCCTCCCCCGAGATGTTTTTGCTGAACATTTCAAAGTTGTGATTAAAATTTAATGCTGACGAGTCATTTTTGTTTAAATATTCGCCCCACGTAAAGTTGTTCAGATCTTTTTTCAACCTTTATAACCTTTACTTAATCAGGTTAAGTCCAACTAGGATTAAGATCTAATTTTCAATGGCGACACGAGTCCTTGTTGAGAAAAATAAAAGATATCAAGGAACCCATAATATAACATACAGTATTTATCCACGGTAAGTTGACCTCTCTGTGTTTTTATTAGCATGTCTCACACTACTAGTTGTACAAATTTACACTGGGAGCTTGCTGGAGGTACCTGCAGGTTAAAGGCCTTGCTCAAGGGCAGCTGAATGAATGAATCAATGAATGGATGAATGGAACTGCTATTGGTCCGAAGGGAATTTGTGATGCACAAATAGCATATAAGGACATCAACAACCACATGACAGCACATAATGTAACAGAAAACATAAACATCAAAAAACTTTTTGAGAAATCCATAAAGGACATCAAGCGCAAGTTCAAGTCAGACCAGGTGATCAGAGACAGTACCACTAATTTCTGGTTTTTATAGGGCTGCATTTTTAAAACTGAGAAAGTAATTTTGTTTAACATTTAGGTAACTTGCAAAATAGTCTTAAAAACCAACAACAGAATTATAATAAGATCATGGATCGTCATCCTACCTGAAATTTTTTTTTGTCATAATGTCCACCACTACTGTCCAGTTTGTTCTTGTTTTGCACAATGTTGAACACAAGGTCAGTATACTCTGAATGAAGGTCTTGTGAAACAATGTCAGCATAGATCTGTCCACATTTACACTTCTATGGTTCTTTAAAGGGACAGTTCACCCCATAATCATTAACACATGTTTTCCTCTGTCCTGTAGTGTTATTTATCCATCTCGTTTGTTTTGGTGTGAGTTGCAGAGTTTTGGAGATATCAGTTGTCTCTCCAATATAATGGAACTAGATGGGACTATTTCTGTGCTGCTCAAAGTGCCACAAAAATGCATTTGAAAAACTTGACAGCAGTGTTTCTTCCCAGAAATACAACAATCAACACATCTTGTTGTGAGCAGTTTCATGAAGGAACTACTTTCTTTCTGCAGTACAATCTACCAGAACTACTTCAGAATTCAATGCAACTGCTATCTGTCTGATAGAAAGAAAGTAGTTCCTAAATGAAACTGCTAACAACAAGGTCTGTGGATGATTTTGAGTTAGCGGGTCATGATTTTTGGAAAGAGACGCTGGTTTTGAATTTTTCAATTATATTTTTTGGGTGGTTTAAGCACTACAAGCCGAATGCCATTTAGTCTCATTATACTGGAGACAAGGCAGACATCTCTGCGGCTGTTATCTCCAAAACTCTGCAACTCACATCAAAAAAATATAGATGGATAAATAGTGATACAGGCCAGGGGAAAAATATGTCTTACTGATTTTGTGGTGAATGAGCTTTTTCTGAAATCAGAAATAATTTCTTTAGTTGTCTTTAGTGTAAAAAAAATCTTATCTGAACACCAGCTGTAGAAGATTTGTCTCAGCTCTGTAGAGCTGGTCTCAACATCTATCAACCCGCCACTGACGAGATATCTCGACAATTGTTGTTTTCACTGTGAGGCAGTAAGGGATGCTTTGACACATCATCTGACAAAAAAACTGTCACTCGAAGAAGACAGGAACGGCTGGAATTGAGCAGCAGCAGAAGAAGATGGTGTCATCTAGCATGAAAACATGCTCAGCTGCAGATCCGCGGGTCGGAGAGCATCATGACTCAGGCAAAGAGCCCAGGTACAAAGCGGGGCTGCTCACGCTGCAGCCGGGTCAGATAGCACCGTGATCTGGGCACAGAGCTGGGATGTTCACACTGCAGTCTATAGCCGCTGGGACACGGTAAGCAGCTAATGTTAACAAAAAATCAATAAATAAAAAAATAAAATAAAAATGTGTTCGTATTCTGTTTAAAAACATAAAAACTGTTTTTTGTCTGAAAAGGGGATTTTTTGATGCAACGAACCAACATTTTAGTGCTTATAAAAACAGGATGAATGAAACTAAACAAAACTTATTTCTTTTGTTCTTTCCTTTGATATATTACATGTTAACATATTCATAGAACTGAATATTCTGTGGGTGTTGAAAAATCAGTGAATTTTGTCAAAAATGCTGGCGCTGGCTACCAATTTTATTTAAAAAAATGGTGGCGGGGAAAGAGTTAAAAGGCCTATCAGGACCGCATCATGTGTGAATTAACACTGTACAATTAACCTTACACAGCTACTGGTACACAATTTCAACAGCAGTGAGAGGAAACAACCTTATGGTGACCCACTTTAAAACTAATTAGTATGCAAATTTAATTAATTACGTTAATTCAATGGTTCCTAAACTGGGGGGTGGGCCCCCCTGGTGAGGCGAAGAGCAACTGCCACTTATTATTAAGTCAGGTCGCAGAAGGTATCAGGGTAGCAGGGTAGCAGGGGACCACAGACTTCCCTTTCCCCAGATAAATCAACCAGCTGGGGGATCCCAAAGTATTCCTAGGCCAGGGTGGAGATACATATTTCACAAAAATTCAACTTTTGAATCCTTTTTTTATCACCTCCATTCACAATAATGATTGATAAAAATTAGGGGGAACAGCTTCTGTAAGGCGGGGTTTGACAGAAAAAATCTGGGAACCACTTCTTTAATTAATTATGAAGTAAACGTCACGATCACTCTGACTTATCACAGCAATAATCAGCTCATGATGTTGTCCATGCTTGAAGTATAAAAAGCAACATATGGGAAATATACAAAACACTAAAGGTATATAACCTGAGGCAGCAGAGATGACCAAGGTAGTGACAGACAGTTTTGTGGTCTGAGGCAGTGACTGACATATTTTCATAGTGTATCACAGCAAGAGGTCACAGGAAGGTGATGGGTAAAGTTCCCATCCAGTGTGGTTAGATTCCTGATGGTGGTACTTTCTGGCTGACCAGTACAATTTCCTCCGTAGCTCAGAACTGGATTAAAATGGAGCTAATAATCTGCAAAAATAAACCAAAATCTATCTGAATGTGTCTGGGGTTTTGTCATTACAGTCACATCTGTCCGATCTGCATGCTGCCCTTCTTAAAAGTCTGCTGACTGCTCATCACCTAACACCGGCCCAATGACGCACACTGTAGCTAATTACAGGCGCAGTCATTGCTGTCGGAGGCCCCATCAACACATCTACTGCAGCACAACGTCCCCTCAGTCCTGCTTCATTAAACTCATCATTTCAAAGACATCAGAGTTGATTCAGTTTTCAGTTACAATAATCGCCTAAAATCTTTGCTTTCTCTCTTTGTTCTCAGACTATAAAGTCTGTTCATTTTGACCCAGCTGAATTATATTTTTTTTATTACTCTCCCAAAGGACGGATCATCAAGAAAGAAAGAGGCGGAAAGAAAACACTTTGTGAAAAAAGGTAAGAAAAACAGAAAGAATGTTTTCACTGAGTGTGTCCCCACAAGAGTAAGAGAAATGAGGACATATTCATGCAGAGGCAGTATAAAGACAGCCGTAGAGCTGTGGCTGAGCGAACCATCACAACACTCAGCTGCCATCAAAGTCAAATGGAGGAAAGGCAGCACACATTTAGGCCAAATCTGACTTCTCATACTTTGGCTAGAATATATACCACATATAAGAACCAAGCAGGCAGTAAACTGAACCAGCCTTTAAAATGAAAGCAGACTGATGGTCTAAAGTCGCAGCAGTGGCCCCTACAGGCTGCTTTACACACCACAAAATGAATGTGATGCCAACAAAAATCCTGCCACTCAGTTTGTGTTCACATCAGCAGCATTACTATGACGATGACATGATCATTAAGATGAGAAAGATCAACAGAAGAATATGATTTATGTCATGAAATGAAAAAGCACAAGTGACAAAACAAAATGACAGGATGTAAAGTCACTTATTCCCACTTCCTGTTAATGTTAGGACGTGGAAAGCAGGAGGTGATCAGCTTATTCCACTGGCCAAAATGTTAAAACACTACCTGTAAATCTGTCTGGGATGTTGTGTTTTGGTGTAAAAATGTTTGGTGAACAATTTGCTTTTTTTGTTTACTTGTTCTTTTTAATCTTATACCATGGGTCAGTGGTTCCCAAACTGGAGGGTGGGACCCCCTGGGGGGACGCAGAGCTACTGCAGGGCAGTGCGGAAGACCAGGGGAGACGTAAAGAATGAAACAAAGATGAACGAATATGATCTATGTAGCAGAAATAAACAAACAAGAGTCTGGTGATTCTATTCTGCTAACATTTATTTCACTAAAATTCAATGTCCTTTTTTTTATCACTTCCAGCCACAATTATTGATGGAAAAGTTTGGGAACCACTGCACTAAGAATACTGAATATCATTCCAATCAATATTCTTTTAAGGTCAGTATTCAGTCTCAGCCCAGAAACCAGTGCTCATTGAAAAATGCAGAGAACTGGGTCATTTAGGGGATGGACTTGCAGGCCAAGGACACACAGAGACTGCAGGCTACTATGTAGCAATAGGTAGTCTGGCATTTTACAGCCCACGTTCATGATGCTACACAGAAATAACCATCTATTCATCCAGTTATTGACGTTAGCCATCAGCAGTTGGTTTAAATAAAAGTACTACTGTGACCATGAAATTATTCATGATTAAAGGGCCAGTGTGTAAGAATTAGGAGAAACTGTTGGCAGAATATGGCAGATATTGCATGTAATACTGTAGAATCACCTGAAAATAAGAATCAGTGGGCCTTATGCAAGAATATTTTTAGATTCTTATCTTAAATTTTCTTAGAATTTCTTTCTTACAAAGGGCTCGTACAAACACACCATGTCAGATTCAACGTTCATAACTTCAGATAAACGTATGAGTGAGCCACCTGTGCATATAAGAGTCCACGTGTGTGAGAAACTAGCATAATTAACACCCCAATAACACCATATACGGCTGTGCTTCCTGCTCCATATGTCAGCAAGTGTTCATCAAAGAGAAACAAGAAGAAATTCAAGAGTTTGGAGTTTGACATCCTGCTCTCAGAGACCCATAAAAGAAAATCTGTCATTTTAACAGCGACAGCAGTGGAATTAAAAGACCTGCTGAAGCAAAGAATCGGAAAAATCAAGTGCTGCAATGCCGTGTTACTGGAGGGTCAGACTGTTGCTGAAATAAACATGTCTCGATATGAAAATCACTTAGGAGAAAAAAAAGCTTGCCACAGTAACAGGTAATAATAGATCACTGAATGAATGATAAGAGGCGCTATATGTAAATTTATAATTACATTATCATATGAAATGTAGTCAAACAGGATAATGTCGACATAATTATGAAGTGAAATTAATTTTTCAAACTCAAAATGTCTTCAAACTAATGAAATATACAGTCATTATTGAAAAACTTCAGTTTGGATACCAGCAGACTGTCTGTTCATGACTCTCTGACAGGTCTGGACCTCAGAAAAATCCATGATGCGAGAAAATTGGTGAATGCAACAAGTTCTCTTAAATAACACGCACCACCTAAGAACAAATCTGTTTGTTCGAGTGATTCTTGCATGAGATCTAGTGTCTTTTTGGTACTTCACCTACTCTCAACCACCGGGCCGTGGCCCACTGTTGGGTCTAAAGGCACCATCTAGATTTTTACATCATTTGCGCTCAAGAGTTAATGCAAATAAAATGCATAATTTCAATGACCAGTTACATTTGAACACCACCACACAGATAATGACACATTTTCAGGTAGCAATAAATATGTTTTGCCAATGCTAGTTAATTAGCTGTCCAGTTAGCTAACTGTGGTTTTTGAATGTAAAAAGTGACGTGGGAGACAACTCTGCACCAGTAAAAGCTTTAAAGTGTGTGGTGAGGAAACATGGCCCTCAACACAGCACATTTTTTTCAACATTCACAATGTCAGCAGTGATACTGAGCTGAAAGCACAGTGTGCTGAATGTGGTGAAATTCTCTCACAGTCCAGTTTATTTTTCTCCTTGTCACGTCATGTAGTCTCCTGCTTTATTTCCAAAGACGGTCCTCAGAATTTTTTAACAATCAGGAGTGTACCTTCAGTTAGAAAAGGTTGAGACCCCCTGTCTTAGAATGAGACGTTCATATCAACAGGGTGCACAGGTCCTCATCTATGGAGGACGCCCTGTTTCTACAGCAGCCAAGAACATACAAACAAAACACTAGCTGTGGATATGACATTTTTCACTTTTTTATGGTCATTGCAGCTTCTCCTACATGCTTTGGAATTTGGAAGTAGCAGGGACTAACACATTACATGATATCGGATCAGTACACAGGCTCGCATATTCACTGATACCCAATCCAGCATTTTAGGCTAGGCCCCTAAGTAACACTCAGTGTGAAGAGAAACTTAGTTAACAAGAAAACACCACAGGCCACCTTTAATTATAAGCACCATAGGTCAAACTCAACGCCCATGGGACAAATCTGACTCAGCACATAATTTTATATGGTCTGCGAGAGCTTCCAATGAATAAAGGCTAATGTATGCAATACAACTGTAAACTCTGTTATGGAACTTCAGTGTCCATGAACTAAATTGCTGTCAAAGAATGCATCCCAATTTTGTTATCCGGGCCCTGAACACCTCCACTAGATGTCAGTATAAGTCTCACTGATGTCTTAACAGTTTCTCAACGTCATACGACTGTTTCCAGTAGTGGCAGTCTAGCCGAGTGGTTGTAGCTGGCAAGGTTAATACATTTTTGATTAGAAACCATTCTGGTCATATACCCAAACTGAAACAACCTGAAACTTTTCAGCTTCTAGTTTCCTACCAGAGATGCACAGAAATCGTCCAATTCCGATTTCCAATTTTTTAAGTGTCTGACCTGCCAATTCCAATTTCTGGCCGATTCCGATTTTCAGTCTTTCTTAGAACTATAATTGGTAGCAATTGGATGTTCATAATAAAACACTGACTATTAAAACTCTCTTAAAACTTCCTCCACAAGTCCTCCAGGTTCGAACCATCAAGGTTATATTAAGATATTAAGATTATGCACTACAGGGAACATGATCTTGCAAGATTTCGTGGGACGTGGAATTTCACGGGACACGAGTTCACGCGATCTCATGTGGAAGCAGATGTAAACAAACCGGACACTGACAGTGCAGCAGTTTGCTGCAGTAAAACTTTGCATTGGGCAAAACAGAAGCAGAACTCAAACAAGTCTGGATGAGAAAATGTTTGAGGAGACACATCAACACAGGTTGTTTATTCTTCAGCCCGAACAGGAGGTGAGATTTTAACTGTCCCTCTGTGAACAGCAGTCTGCTGTCAAAGAATGAAGAGCTAGAAAGTAGGCTTGGTCTTACATTTTCAACAGGCCCTTTGAGAGCAAAGAGTCCGACACCCCCTGACCTGAAGAAATGTTGGTTTTATAGGCCATATTTCACCCTGACAGCTTAGATATTTCACACCTACTCAGAGCTGTACCACAGGAACCAAGCTCTGATGTAAACAAATTCCCATTTTTTATGTTAAATTATCTTAAATTGTAAGTTTGTCAAGCACACACTCACCTTCTGTTACCAGGTGCAAGTTGACAGCAGTAGTTTTTTTTCTGAGGTCCACCCTAAAACACAGAGAAGAAAGCACAAAGTCCAATTTCAACCTTGGTGCGGGTTTGGACAGATTTCAGTCCATGTAAATCCTCAGATGCCCTCACTAAGAAATCAGAGCTCAACATTAAAGTCTAAATGTAGCTAAGAACAGAGACCTATAAAGACACAAAGACGAGAGGGAAGACCAAAATCTTGTTCGTCACTCTTTTCTCTAGTGATGCATAATAACAAGGCAGGGAAATGTGTTTTTTCTGTCCTCTTCAATGTGAATATTCACCTTGAAAAAGGCGCTCTCAACACACACACACAGACACACACAGCTCTCACACACACACACGCACACACAGTACAACTGAATTTGTCAAAGGGATGTTGACTCAACTGAGAGCAGTAACCCAGATTTCCTCTGTATGGAGAAGATAAGATAGATAGTCAGCTTCTGAATCAAGGCTTCTTTATTTCCCTTCAATGCTTCTGTGCTACAGAAATGAAAAACGTATCATTTCCACTGTTTTTGATGACGACTTTAATGGTTGAATATGTTATAATTAATGAAATACTACTGTCAAGTAATAATAACTTGCTTTGTCAAACTGTTCCGCTTATTGCAATGTTAGTTTGTACATTCTATCTCATGCTAGTTAGGTTTGGGAACTAGCTTAGCCTCCAGCTTTACTACTGTAGGAATATTCATAAATCCATACAGAAAGTGAAAGTGTTCAAAACATATCGACAATTCTGAAGCAGGAGTTGAGCCTCAGTGGCCAGGTTGACAGGGAATAAAGAAACCAATGTGGGTTTTCTAGATGTGTTTGGGGCTGAGTCAGCTAATAGGATGACTAGCTGCACGGCTAACAGAGGTAACTAGCTAAACACCAACTACAGTTAACAGCAGCTAGCCTACTTTAGCAACAAGTAAAGCTAGCTATCGCTCCTTGAGCAAACTCTGTAAGTCACCTTGGTACTGTAGTCTGTCATCAAGTCTGTCTTTTTGAACAGAATTTTTAATGGGACACTCTTTCCAGTTTTTGAGAAGCTCTGAAGCCTAGAACTGAGTCGACCACTTATCTGCATCTGTGGCAGTGAACACATGAGTGATTCTGCTAGGGGTCAGGGGTCAGCAACCATTACAATTAAAAGATGCGTTTCTAAAACTCTAAGATTTAAGTTCATCCAAAGAGAAAAAGTTAATTATCTCAACTAAATATTTGTAGTTAGATAAGACTTTGTCAAAACTTAAGAATTTAAGCTTGGCTCAAAACTAAAAAAATCCATTGCAGTATGTTGCCTTTAAGTTTAGTTTTCTCAGCATTTTCATTTTTACAGTGTAGACCTACAACGATGATGAATGGAAATAAAATAACTTATTCATTTCCATATACTTTTTTTTGGCATAGTCACAGGGAGCCACTGGAGAGCAGCTAAAGAGCAACATGCAGCTCCAGAGACCCTGTGATAACACCAGTAAATAGGAATCACCCTGGTTAAATGTGATTGCCAGGTGAACATACATTCACACACCACAAATCTTTATTCATGGTATTTTTTTTGCTACCTCCCGTGCAGCTAACAGGCACTGTAGATTAGTGAGAATAAGTGTTATTAGTAAGGGTGGGCGGTATACTGGTGACATTTTCACCCACGACATGGATTTTGCAGTTCTGTCATTGCTGTAAAAAATGTTTTAGCGTATTAAGACTAATGTGCTTTACAGCAGCTGTGATAACATGCAGGTACTACTATTTTCCTTGGTAATGCCAGCGCCGGTGCAACATGCAGACTGTGCACTGGACTGCTAAAGATGTACAGTACACTTGGTTTTCGTTTTGTCCAGTGAGCTTGCAGACATGATAGCACAGGAGTGCATTATCCTAATGCAGCAAACACTGCAGAGGAGTTATTTGTTTGCTACAGGGAAACTATGACTTAATTACAAGTCATCAGGAATCTGGTACAGAATAGGATTCTCTTCCAGCACACAACGTCAACATCTGCGAGGATTATACAACAACTCTGTGAGAGGCAGACCCATGAGAGCACCCTCATTATTTCACTGTTTACAGAACGGGATTATATTTTCATCGTTAATCATTTTTCATGCTATTTATAGGCTTTAAGAAAGGGCTCTTTTGCTGCTATTGCTAGTTAATGGCCACATTGGGGTGTTAGACTGTCCTGTTTTACCCATAAACCAGACCACTAGACTTAAATATCTGCTCTAGGTGTCTCTGCTTTCTTTGTTGATACTGTATACTATATTCTGCTTTTATGCAGAGATGGAGGGCTCTGCCGCTGAATCATGCAAGTCTTATGAGATGTGAAAAGTTCACACAGGAGCTGTTATTATTCAGATGTGACCTTTGGATCGTGATCAAAAGAAAGAGACTGCTGACACAAGCAGCCAGTGTGAGGTTTGTTTGCAGCCCGGCTGGCCTCATCTACACTAACAATTAGAAACCCAAAACCAGCACTAGACACCTAGATGATATCAGGCTTTATGTAAGAAAACCCAAACCTATTCTTATTTATATATTCTAAAATGTATACTATATGTTTGTGCTTGCAAAATTTTGTATTAGTAAAGAGAAAAATCCTTTTTTCTATACAAATAGTGTTTTTTTTTTCCAAGTCATGATGACATGTTTCCACTGCAGCCTCACAGCAGGGGATACCTGCCCTGAGCCACGCTGCTGTGGTCCTGGTTAGTTTCAGAGCCAACCTGTGACCGTCCCCTCCCCTCAGCTGTGTCCTATAAAACCAGAGAGAGCTCTGTTTTTAAAGATCGTGCAAAGCAACAATAAACGTGTGTTCTGAGTTAGTCACCCTAACGAATGAATATTATTTTTCTTACATTTGAATTTTCATGAAAAAGTTGAGAGAATCCAAACTTAAAGGCAACATACTGCAATAGATTTTTTATTTCAGAGCCCAAGTCACATTCTTGAGTTTTGGAAGACTGACCTAACTACAAATCTTTTGTTGAGATAATTAACTTTTCTTCTTTGGATAAACTTAAATCTTTGAGTTTTAGAAAAACACAAAAACGTTGTTTTTAAAATAATCTTTGAGTAAAGTCACTGAAGTGAAAGTTATTGACAGATAAAACTTTCAATTAAAAAAATTATAATTTTCAGGCACCATAATAATGCCAAATCATTTTTTTTTTTGAGTTTCCAAAACTCAAAGATTCATCTTTATCCAAAGAAGAAAAGAAGAGTATCTCAATTAATGAATATAGGCAATAAAATAAATAAATAAATCAAAACTCTACTGCAGTACCTTGCCTTAAAATGTTCAGTTGCCTCAACTATTTTTTTTTATAATGTAAATTGCTTCTTGCATTGTTTAACTGTAAAAATATGTGGCCTATACACCAACTGAATTTTGAAGGTGGCTAGTCTTCTTGAATCTCTACAAGCCAGCTATGTATGTCAAATAAAAAAAAGTCCTCAGGGAAAAGAGAGAATTTATTAGTTGTGGCTCCAGACATTTTGGCCAAAAATGTCTCTTTTGGTTGTAGAGCCCTGGTCTAGCAGCTTTATTGGACATGTCCAGATATGTCTGAGCCACCAGAGCCAGACGATGGTGACAGGATGTTTTTCTTTCTTTTGTATCAGGTTGTTGGAACTAAAGTGAGCTGAAGTGAACTGCTGGGCTGATTTGCACCACTGGGGATGGGGAGATGGTGCCATTTGTGAATCAGCTCATGGGGCTTATACAGTGTTGGTGGATCATGACTCCAGCACGTCACTGAGTCATGTTTCAGACCCTCCCAAAAAATCCTAAACACAGACACAGTTTACTCTACAATTCCGTACAACATAGCTAGTACTTCCCTTTTAGAATGACTTTAATTCCACTACAGGACAGACCTGATGTTCTTGGTGCAATTAAATGGAAAAAAAAGTGTATATATCAGCACTGTCATCTACAATTGTCCAAAATGAGTTGGAAAATATCAGCAACAGAGATCTGCAAAAATCCAATATCATGCATCCTTACTAAAAACCAGGTCTAAATCAACCAGATAAGAACATATTCTGCTGTGTTTGGTCAGTGGACTGGGTTTTATATCACAGGAAGGAATAGTGCAAACAGAAACAGCCACAGTGAGCTGAAAAATGCTGCGGGCGACAGGCCCCTACTGCGACCAGAACACCTCCGACACGTCATCAAAGTAAACTCCATTGCCTTGCTGCGCTGTGCAGAGGAAAACACTGCGTCCCTCTCCCCTCCCTCTCGCTCTCTGGGCACAGGCGGTGGCAGGACTGCTGGTTGTCATGGAAACCGCTGGGTAATTGCTTTCAGTGGGAGGGCAGATGAGAAGGTGACCTCTCCAGGGGGCAGCAGTGTTCTCCCACCTCCACCGCCGCGGCTGTCACCTCCTGCCCTTTACCAACTGCTATGAGGCTGCTGATGTCCGTGAACACTCTTGCACACGAACAACAGCGTATCCATCCGCCCCAGCTCCTGGGCAGTGCGGCATCTCCATCTATAGTGCAGGCTGCCAGATGTGGTCAGAGAGTGCAGGGTTTGATCTCTGTACAGGCACAGTGGTACCAAACCTGGCAACCTCACTGTGATAACAAGGCTCAGGAGGACCACAGCCACTGTGCTTAGCTTTATGCTTAGTTAGTCTACCCGTGTTCTGACTCCAGCTCTATATTTAAAGGGGCAGTCTGGATTTTTTGAAGTGGGGTTATATGAGGTGTTGTTATTTTACTGAAGATCAGTCATGGTCTTGAGATGCTCCCATGACCACTTTTTGAAGGTCTCATCTCAGAATCGACTGCACCTTACTCAGTCTGCGGCAAAAAGGACTAAATTGCCTGTGCACTGTCTGATTTATTCGTTAACATCATTACTGTGATTGGATGTAACTGCTTCAAATGCAACCAATAAATCCAACTAATTACATCCCGTGCTGTCATGAGATACTCTTACACAAGTAGATGCATTCTTTCTTCTGTACGGTGATCGGGTTGGTGGATGTAGTTTGGTAGAAAGAAAATAGTTCTGTGGATTATCTTGTAGTAACCGTGTCATGATTTCTAGAAAGTTACACTGTTGTTGAGTTTTTCAAATGTATTTTTTAGCAGTTTGGGCACCACAAGCCGAGTGCTGTCTACTTTCATTATACTGAAGAGAAGGCAGACATCTGTAGGGTCGATATCTCCAAAATTCTGCAACTCACACCAAAGCTGTCTAGACGAATAAATAACACTACAGGTAAGAGGAGAAATGTTTTGTTTTTGGTTTGGAGTGAACTGTCCCTTTAAAGAAAAAAACATAAATTCTCCAACCATTTCAATATATCAATTTATCAAAATAAATTACAAACACAATGATACTAATTAAGGTTCTGTTCCACTGAGCCAACATGCACAACAGCAGCACCCTGACCCTGTCTGACCTGAATGGAACACGACCTTAAAGGGAAAGTTCACCCAAAAATGAAAATTCAGTCATTATCTACTCACCCTCATGCCAATTGAGGGTTGGGTTTTAATTTGTTAGTTCGCAAAAAACACTACTGGAGTTTCACAGGAAAACAGCAACTGAACAACTGAAAAGAAACCATAAAATGCCTCCATACTGCTCATCTGGCATAATACAAGTCTCCTAAAGTCCTGACATGCTGTTTGCACACTGTCACACCACACACGCCCAGTTCAGACAGTGTGCATGTGAACATGAATGTGACTCCAAGCTAAGGATCTACAGTGAAGATTCAGGCTAAAAACATGGTGTAAATGATGCATTTTTTAGTCCACTTGGCATATTAGGGCTTTAGGAGACTCAGATTACACCAGATGAGCAGTATGGAGGCATTTTATGTTTTTATTCTGTTGTCTTTTTTACATTTGAAAACTGGCCAGCAGTGTTTTGTGGACTACAAAACTAGACCCGACCCTCGATCGTCATGAGGGTGAGTAGATAATGACCGAATTTTCATTATTGGGTGAACTATGCCTTTAATTAATATCACTGTGTTTAACCTACTATTTCTTATCAAAATGGTTGCTGTAAGAAAGGTCTAGGAAACTATCACACTGCTGTAGTTTTTTCAGTATATAGAATACCCTGACCTAACCATGGCTGCATTTCTAATTAATAAAACATGAGGGCATAAAACATTCAAAATGTAAAATAGGGGTGAGGCGTCTGATTATCCCCACAGCATTTTTCATGTCTTGCCTCCGTTTTTCACACAAGTCAAGTGTGACTGTGAAGTGTGTGATTTACACTCTCACTGCAGTCTGGGGCTGTGGGAGGCTGAGCAGTGAATGTAATAACAATCATCCGCACAGTGTCGAGCAGACAGGCTGACAGAAATGCAACAGAGACCTGAAGTCCTGCCCCAATTTGAGCTTTGCTTCTGTTCCACTTGAATGTCGTTCTCAGTATATTTTGGCACGAATGGTTTCCCTCATCTGTCATGTTAATCTAATCGCTTCGTGGACAACATGACAAGGGGTGCCTGTTTTTAGCTAATTCAACAAATTGAAGAATCAAAGTAAAAATCAAATCAAATTTAGATCGACAGTCGTCGTATCGGGCAGCCCGATGTTGTGCAGACTCACGGCTCACGCTTCTCTGCACAATGAGAGATTATTAGTGACGTTTCAGTTCGATTGTCTGACTGATCGTGTCTCTTGACCTGTCAGACTTGATTTGTTTGATGTACTCTCACATCATGTGATCTTAAGAATTTCTTTGGTGCGTAAGAATTAAGTTGCAATAAGTTAGAATGATCCTTTAATTCCCTCTGCTGACTTGAATGGCAGCAGGGATCTGTAGTCTGTGCACTGGGGCAACAATGACGCAATGTGAACTGGTCACCACTCTGTGACAGCGCCAACACAAACAGACAAACTCCCATTCGAATCTAACACAGCAAAGGACCGAGTCTCAAACCCACAGCCTGACTCACAACACCAGAATGCAATAACTAGTAGAGTGCAAAGCCCCACCAGCCAACAGATGGTGAAGCACCTACTGCAATACCACCACAACTGCCAGAAGCAACCGGCAGAGATTTGCAAAGTTCTGACAACATTAGCATGACCTCCACATACATTGTGGATTTTAAGCTTAAGCGGTTTGAACTTGCGGCCCCTAGTGGTCGGTTAAGAAGAGTGAAAGTCAGCTGTCAATGGTCGTGTAAAACAGAGCAGTCAAAAACTAGAATTGCTGCCTCACAGTTGTTTGTCTCCACCAACCAGTCAAGTTACAGCTTTCAGAATTGAAGTTCTCACTATACATGTGTGATTTTAGTGAATATTTTCCAGTGAGAAACATGCTGTCTTCACTTAGAGACTATTTTTACAGAGGAAGACAGAGGACTGATAGAGAGCTGAATATCATGCTGCCTCAGTGACCTTTGACCTTTTGTAATTTTGTCATAATTAGCATATTAATTCTTGATTTAGGGCCAAAAATTTGACAACCAAAATCTAATCAGTTCACCCCCAAGCCCAGGAGAACTTTTGTGCCAAGTTTGAAGAAATTCCCTCTTGAGATATCGCGTTCACAAGAAAGGGATGAGGGGGTGACATGAAAAGTCTCTGGCCATAAAAAACAGAAAGGCATAACAGTCATAAAAAAAGGTTTTTCAAGGTTTTTCAAAATCACAGAGGTCCTTCAGCATACAGTCATGAATGTACACGAAATAAAAAATAGGCTGATCGGTCCAGTAGTATTCAAAATTGGCTCCAGACAAGTTGTTGGTCCAGTGATCACACACGTACCCACTCACTCACCCACTCACCCACTCACTCACTCACTCACCCACTCACTCACTCACTCACCCACTCACTCACTCACTCACTCACTCACACAGACAGAAGCTATTGGGTAATCTGTTGGGGATAATTAAGAGTTTGTTCGATTAATCGCTTTACTGATAATTAATCGATGAGTAGTTTGGTCAATAATATGTTAATAAATGGTGAAAAATGCTGATCACTGTCTAAAATATCTTGTTATGTCCAAAACACAAAGATATTCAGTTTATTATCATAAGAGGACTAAAGAAAACAGAAGATATTCATGTTTGAGAAGCTGGAGTTTCATGTTTAGTTTGACTCCGTCCAGATTTATGTAAGGTGCTTGTACACCAAAATCAACTGGTCTGGATTTTCTAGATTGATCTGAATCAGAATTACGGGTGTTAAACCTCCCCGGACTACAGTCAGCTAATTTATCAGCTATTGGCTTTTTCCTCAACTAAATCTATCAGTTGCCCTCTAACCCAAACCCCAAATCCCCAGGCTACTAGACAAACACAAACTCACAAGGATTATTTAATATCCATATTGAGATGCATATGGTATGTCTGTAGTACACTCCATAGTTCATAATAGAAACAAACCATACAGCTTGATCTGCAGTGTTTTCTCCAAGAAAGAAAATGTATGCTAACAGCATGTCACTTTTATTGCTCCTGCTGACTTATGTATAAGAACATTTTAGCATCCAAAATATGTCTGAAATGTGTTTTACTGGTCTGTGATGAGATCTGAATAAACAGCTCATCTAATCTTCTGCATCTTGAAAATGAAAATGCAAAATAAAAACACCTTTGACCACCACAGTGTTTTGCAGCCCCTGCACTACTTCATAGCTGACAATAAGCGTGCATTTAGAGGTGAAGTATTGGCCCCAGGCTGCTTTAAATGCTCAAGGAGGCAGAAATTTACATGACCAGATGGATTCATCCTGTCACCATTTCCTCACGTATGTACCTGGGATTGGATGGCCTCTCAGGGGAAATCTGCTCGCTGATACACACACCAGCAGGAACCTTCCAGAACAAACAGACATGCTATTTGCCGGTGGCAAAGGGGCTCTTTTTCCAGGTCTGCCAAGACGTCCACTTATTTCATCCTGCTTGTATCTGAGCCTGCAGCTGACTGTAGGCTGCCACAGCTACTGTCCACTGACACAGACACAAAGGGTCTGAGACAAACAGACTGGAACTAAAGCTAGTGGGCAGCAGTAGAGCAGTCCGCTCGGCGCTGACCACTAGATGGACGTCAGAAAAAATCCAACAAAGCAGCAAACTGCAGCACTGATGGTCTGGGAAGAGAAATGACAGCCCCTATTCTAAATATACGCACATCAGGAGAGATGCTTCCTGTTGTTTTTAGACACACAAAGGCCATGAACTGATATAAAACTGGCAAATTGTTCTATAGGCTACATCTTGTAATTACAACAACAGTGTGGATCATGACTAGATTAACCCGCAAGAGCAAAGATGAGCTGCTGGGCCCTTATTAAAGGTCCAGTGTGTAGGATTTACCTTAACCTTACTGTTGCATTCACATAGATTCAGACAGACAATAGACAGCAAAGGGTACATCATTTTACTGGATGAGAGAAGGACAGTAAAATTAGGTGAGTCTGTATTTTAACGTATACGGCATTGCCATCCAAAGACAGAATATGAGAACTTTTGACCTGATCGCCTCCCGAGATGGAATTTAGAAGAGGATGTGACATATCTCCCTTACACAAGGAGAAAACACGTCTGATCTGAACAACAAGAAGCTAAACAGTCTGACACAACAACACCAAGAATTATATAACCAGAGTTTAAAATTGTACAAAAATGTTACAAGAAAAGCTGACACATGCAAACACAAAGAAGGAAAACACAAAGTGTAGTTCTCCTTTCACTATTCACATTGGAAATGAATGATTTTGGAAGGAATTTAACATTACTTTTCAATAAATATTTAGAGAAAGCAGCATTTTATAGCGACAGTAAACTGCTGTAATAGTTAGATCTCTTGGATTGTGCTCATAAGCTCCGCAGATCATTGCAATATGTGGTTGTGGACCGCCCAGTTTTTGAGACTAGGTGCCCACGGTGCATTGGAAAATCAAGTCAAAGCAGCCAGGTCGATCAGCAGAAGACTCACCCGACTCAGTTGGAGAAGGAATCTACTGACAATGCTCTATGGGCCCAAAAACAAAAAGGTAATCAGTTGTCTTTTGGAAGGATTCAGTTTAGAACTGTATCAGCACTCAGTTCTACTGCAAAGGAACTATGCAATAAAATGTGCAGTTAATAGATTTTTGGTATTTTGGGCTCAACTGTTTGGGACATCAAGACCTTGCCATTAAATGCAGATTCAGGGTGACTGGGGGGCTCGTGTGAGGAATATCTGTTGGCTTACCTGCTCTGGATCTTCAAATAGAAGCAGAGAAGAGGAGACAAAGATTCCCCACACAGCAAACACTGAGCCTACCATTAATCTGCCTTCATTTTGACACTCTGTGTGAGGTCGGCTGTGTGATTCGAAAGAGGTAGGTGCTCCTGGAGCCCCGGCTATTTCTAGATCCACTATTCTTCATCCACCCATCACCTCCTCATTCGCCAGGAGCAGCGGGGCTGAGGTTGTGTCACCTAAAAAAAAAATATGCCTCCCTGATGGCGTGTTCTTGATTTGTGGAGTGTTTGAGTGCGACTCGTTTACCATTGCATGAAGATATCACATTGGGAGGAATGTGAAAGTGCAACAATGCACAGCCTGACAACTTCCTCACACAACGTTGTGCAAGTGCTTGTTTCAGTTCAGTTTTTGGATCATACTGACACACTATGTGAACTATTAGAACTTCAAAACAACTGCTGTCCCTCAGATCAGCAAAGACTGCAACAAAATCACTCTAGCCCAGTATTCAACAGAGAATACTGGGCAAACCTAACAGTCTGGGGCACAGAAAACAACCCTCTGACAGTACAGACTCCAGACAGTACATATTGGTTGCCCCCCAGGGCTGTGTGTTCAGCCCCCTCCTGTTCACACTGTACACCCATGACTGCAGCCTCCAAAGTGGGGATTTCAAACAACTATGAGACTTCATATCAGGAGGAAATCAACAGTTTTGCAGAGTGGTGCACAGAAAACAACCTTCTGCTCAGCAACAGCAAAATGAAGGAGCTGATCAAAAGAAAAGAGGCAGATGGGATGTGCATGGCCCAGGACAGGAAGACTCTGAAGCGCGTACCTGTCATTGGTACCCATCTCCAAACCATCAGTGATATCACAGAGGTGAGGTGCCTACTAAAAGACAACACCCACCACCCTTCTCACCCTGCTGCTATCTGGCAAGAGATACACTATCTACTGCTGTACCACCAGACTGAAGAGCAGCTTCTCTCCTTGGGCTGCACGACTCCCAACAACCTACAACCAGCATCTTGTTATACAACCCTGTGTTGTAACATGTAATGAACCTTACAATCTTATGTCAAAACTGTACAGGCACAAGATAGACACTAAGAGACATCCCTATGAGAAGGTGAAATGAGAGAAATGAGGAGAAAAGAATGGCCAGGGTCCTTTATTTAGGCCTACTTCAACTGCAGATGGTACCAGCAGGCTTCTATAAGAAACATGCCTTTATTTCTAATTCCTTCTGGCTGATATCTAGTCATATTTTTGGATGAAGCTTGAACTTAGCTGTTAAAACTGTATCAGTCTCAAATTAAAAGCCCTAGAGCATCTCAGTGCAGAGAATCCCTTCATTTCCTGACTAGGCTTTTATTGTGAAAGATCTGCAGGACTGTGTGTTGTGTAGCTTCAGCGGTTCTCTTTTGATATTTCAAATGTTGGCACCTTGTGGCACTTGTATATTACTGCAACCTACAGTTTGGCGGGGACATTAACACATACAGCTGCAGTAATGTTCAACAGTATAAACTGTTGAACATTTGTATAGAATAGTTTCAGTGAATAGTTCAAATTCAACTAATTTACTCTGAGAATATGTAGGTATGTTCATGACTTGTCACATTTGTAGATGACCTGTTATCAGGTTTGAGCTGTAACAGATTGGAGGTAATCCAAAAGTATCGTAAAGTAATCAAGTTACGTTACTTTAATACTGTGATACTTGGAATAGGTTACTGACCACATTTTTTAACAGGTCATTAATAACTGAATCCAAATATAATTTTAAAGTAACCCTTCCACCCAGGGATGTGCGCAATTAGTCGACTACATGCTTAAACGTCGCCACTAATGTTAGTCTGCACCAGAAATACTAGTCAGTTAAACTATTTAGCAATATTTTATTCATGTACAACGCCAGCTAACTGTTGCCTCTAAGGTGTTATGCAGCTGACCATTACTAGTGGGGGCTGTGGCCCCATCAGACGGCAGCCCCTCTTACCATACGCTGAAATCGTGTATGCCCCAATGAACCTCGGATGTTTTTCTCAGCAAAGTCGGACAGATGCCAGCTCATAAAACCAGTGCGGTTTGGCAGTGTTTTAATCTAGAAAATGGAAGTAATGTTGAATGTAGACTGTGACAGAATAAACTGGTATATAATCACTCAACTAGAGCAACATGTGAGCACATTCAGCACAGACATGGACATTAACCTGCAAGCAGAGCAGACGCTGCTGCTGCTGCTCTGCTAACATTAGCCACACTGTGCAGCAGGCTGACAGCCAACGTTAGCTCTGGGTGGTTAACCTGCAGACAATGTGATCCTCTTCAGTCTGTAAAAGTTAAGCATTTACTAAGTTGCCATGTTTTGTACATTAATGTGCAATGTTTGTATTGCACAGCGCAAAGTGACACATTTCAGCAACATTTAAAATACAATTTGGCCATTGTAGACTGTGATTAACAGCTTCAAATGACTTTTAACACGCAGTATTTTTCTGGACAATGTTTAACATTACCAATTAATAAATTGTGCTAAATATTAACTGTGTTCTGAGTGTATATTTACTGTTAGACGGCAGGGAAATTAGTCACCAGAAACAATTTGCAATTAGCAAACCTTGTCTGTTAAACTCTGCACACAAAGTGAAACAGCTGAGTTGAATCTCAACTAATAAATTGGTGAAATGTTACAAATACTCTGTAGACTGTCGGTTAGTGCAGTATACTTATAAAGTGTAACTGACTTTTTGATTAATTCATTTCATATTGCATGATCAACACATAAATTCCTAACATAACTGCCTTTCTTGCATTAATAAAATGAGCTTTTATAAATCAAAGACATAAAGACTAAGCCAAATTGTGGACTGTCTGTTCAGGGTCTTCAACATTTTTACCACGAGAGCTGCTCAAAAACAGTTGAATCTGCTGAGGAAGACATACTTGATGACACTGCATATTCAGCCTCCATGTTGCGTTTGGTTCCTGGCTGTCGAAAATCTGCTCTTTTCACCACACTGATTGATTTAACGTGCCCATCTGAGCACCACTAATGGAAGACAAAAACAACTATACAATCTATCTTCCACATTACCAGTGTCAGAGTTTCACTTCACTGCATAGATCATCATTATATCATTTATCATCAGAATTTGTATATAGTGTAATGTAGTTTATGAGCTAGTGTGTCAAGCCACAGTCTCTGACGTCTTTTTCAGATCCTCACAAAGTAGGAAAAGCACAGCTGTTACTAATGACATTATCGATGGCTTAGTGAGTCAGCATGCACAATACAAGGACCCCTTCATTTTATTATTTACACCTGTGCTTTCCCTGCTGTGACATGTCCAAATATCTTCTGTTTAAAAGGCCAACAGTGCTGGACAGTGCAGTGCAATTAACAAGCTGGTCAAGGGTGCAGCTAGGCAGGCTGCGCTGGCCGGGCTCCAGGGCCAGGACAGAGAATCACAAACCTCCAGGACCAGGACTGTGAACCAAAACTGAAACTGGAACTGGGCTTAGTATTTAGCCGTTAGATGGTTGGTTTTTGTCTGCTACGGCATCGGCTCTGTAAATCACTTGTTCTGTGTTCTCCTCTGAACAGAAATCTGAAAGCTACAGGAAAGATGCATGATGGCACCCTCTGTCTTTGCAGCTGGAAATACTGGTAGTTGTTTCCCTAGCAGTAAAGATGATATTCATCATTTATCGTTTTTGCATGTAGCAGTAACGTCAGAGTTCTGTCATAGGCAGACGGTTACACTGTCTAACATAGAGCTACTGCAGAGGGTCCTGGATGACCAGAGGGGAAAGATAGAGTGAAACAAAGCTAAAATGACATGCCAAGTTAACTAAAAAAATATTATTTGCAGCATGTTTTTAGCCTGAATCTTTACTGTAGATCCTCAGCTTGGAGCCACGTTCGTGTGCACATGCACACTGTCTGAACTGTGTGTGTGTGTTGTGATGGTGTGCAAACTGCATGTCGGGTCTTTAGGAGACTTGGATTACACCACACGAGCAGTATGGAGGCTTTTTATGTTTTTTTCCAGTTGTTTTTTTTACATTTGAAAACTGGTCACCATTCACTTCAATTGTTTGTGGGATTCTGCAACACTGTTTTCCTGTGAAACTCTAGCAGTGTTTTGTGGACTAAAAACTAAACCCGACCTTCAGCATGAGGATAGTGACAGAATTTTCATTTTTGGGTGAACTATCCCTTTAAGAAGTACAATTGACAGCATAGACATTTTTGCAACTTTTCTTTATAAAAAATTAAATTGTATGTTCATAATAAAATATTGACTATTAAATAACTTTTCCCCAAAAGTGCTCCATGTTACTGCCAGGCCTTGTCCTCTTTTCTCTCTTTTCCTTCTTCCTGCCTCCCTCCTCCTGTCTTCTCTCACATTTTCTTGCCCACTCATGTCCTCTATCCCCCTCCCCTCTCTCTTCTTTCCCTAACTCCTCTCTTCATCCTGTTCTTGGAGTCTTGCCAGCATGTGTTTGTGTGTGGCTGTGACCGGCGCTGTCTAACGTGGCTGTGGCGTGACCGTGTGCATCCCTGTGTGCATGATGTGAGCCACCATGTAAATTTGATCAGTCCGATCACCAGCTGATCAATCGGTGAACCTTTGGTAAATTTCAAAAAATGTTTACTGTTTACTGTTAATAACAGATCATAACAGGTTCATCGGTGATGACAGATGGACTGTTATGAACTTAGGAAAGTGCACACAGGTTATTTCCTACAATCTGCAAACTTTCCAAGGAGAATGACAGTAAGACAAAGTCAATGATCTTCACAAGACAGAACATTGACCTCAATGATGCACACAGTCATCCACCTTAAACAATGCAGGCATTGAACGTGTCCCAGACTCTGTCTTTTCACACATTAATATGGATGGAAGTCAATGGATGTCTTTCCAGAACAGAAAGTTTTAGAGAATCAGCGCTATTTGTAAGTCCCTCATCAACATCAAAACCTGAATGCTGCTCATCATCACCTTCATCAGCATCATGATCACATACAGATCCACACTAGAGGGGATTATGTAAATTACACAAGGTAGTAGTTGTCTGCGTGGGGGTTATTTAAGGGCAGGAAATCTTCTGGGAGTATGTAAATATTGCTAGTTAAAGAATACAAAACTAAATGTCACTGCTTTAAAAAGAATTCACATGGACAACATAGGAGTAAAAAAGTCACCCCCTCCTCAGAAAACGTGATGCTGCATGATGAGTAACTTTTTGCAACATCAAAGCTCTCTTTGTCATTACAGTGCTTGGCCTTACGTAGCCTTTACCTCGGGATATTTCTGCTCTAATAATAATGATCATGCAGGCTACAGGCTGACTGTCAACACTGGTGAGCATGATAGTAAAGGTTAATATCAATCTCACCACAGATTATTCAAATGACTGACTGGATTCTGCTTTTTTTGCTCTGCATGAAAGCATCCAAGCCATGTCAATCACTTTCTAGTGTCCTCTGGGAACAGTTTCCATTATCTTTGCTACTTGCAGTTTATTTGCAGTGGGTTTTTTTCTGCCATTATATAAGCCAAATATTGCTCTATCCAAAGCAACCAAACTCCACAGGCGAAAAGCGTAATTTTACCTCACAGAACACAGGGGTTGCTGGTCTACCACTGCCTCGGTCTTTGACTTTCTTTGTGTTACTGTGATACTTTGATGAATCCGAATCAACCATGTAAAACACCAAAGTCACACAAAATCGCAAACAATTTAACAGACCCAGGCAGCGGTAGGCCAGCACTCCCTGTGTTCTGCCAGGCAAAATAACTGATTTTATTAACAGAGTTTGGTTGGTTTCGAGAGAGCTATATTTGGCTTCTGTTACAACAGTTTCCCATCAGAAAAAAAAGGTGTCTGAGAGCAAAGAAAATCAATTAAAATATCAGTCCCTGCAGGAAGTTGCTCTGTTGTTGCAATTGCAACAAAATAATTCTGTGCGGCCCTGCAATTCACACGTACGTCTCAATGAACTCAGTTGATGTTTTGTTTTATTATTCACTAGTTTTTTAAAGAACAGGTTTGTCATTGTTAGTGCCATTTATCAATGTTTTGTGCACTTCTTCATCTACAAATAAAGCATATTTTGTTTTTTGTACTTGTGAGCCTTTGTGGTGAGGTTACATAGAACACTCAGAATAGAGTGAGGTTTTGTTCTCCGTAGAACAAGTTGCCTTTGACTGGAATGAATTATATATAAAAGATTGCAACTTTCTTTTGCAATTTTCACTTGCTCCTGCAATTTTTTAACATCAACATGCATCACATTTTTTTTTAGAAAAGCTGCTAAGAAATCAGGCATTTTAGGCCGTAACAATCCCAAAAACAGCCTGCGAAATCCTGGAGGGACGGAAATATTATAATTACAGCATACACTTGAACTGATATTGATTTTTTTAGGCAGCCTCCTTTTAAAGTGGCTAAAATACCTTCTGTTGCAGACCCCGTCCCTCACAACCCCACTTCAAATTATTCAAACTGTCCCTTTTAACAAAACAATGAGACTCAAAATCAACCCAAGCTACAGCAACAGTATATGAAGACCTGGAGATGAGACTTAACAATAAACCTTTCTCCAGAATCACTTACCCCACCTTTAAGTTGCAGTGTACTGAGGATCTCAGGGCCACTGTAGATGGTAGTATCATAATGTGCTATAAACTGTGAAGAAACAAGCTAGAATGGTCTGCCGTGCAGCAGTGTTTCTATCTGCCGACCCCACACATCTGCTCATTTAAAAGCTGAGTAAAGGTGAACTCTGACCTGCCAATCTGTTGGAGCAGCGAGAGAAGGAAACACACTCTTCAATTTGTCCGTCTTTTGAACTTCAATGGAAGTGAATGGGCAAAGTGAATAGTCATGTACTGTAAATGGAATATGACCACGACTTAAGAGCCTGCTACATAACAAAAGAACCAAAGACTCACAAATGACAACCCACATTAACTCCCCTGCTAACGTCTCCTTCTTATCTAACTTTAAAACATGAAAATACATCTCGTCCTACTTCTGGAACAAGCCGGTAAACAAACGTTCACTGAGGGGAAAGTGTACTGCTAACATCAGCTTGCAGACTAAAGAGATAATTAGCTGCTCAGCTGCAACACATTAAACAGAATATCTGGTACCTGCAAATGTCACTTTTGGCCGTTCAGATGCTGGTGTGCTTCTTACTCTTCATTACCATTAACAACACACTGTCCGACCATGACTTAGAGCTGCAGATCAACTTGTTGCCTTGTCTCTTGTTCCCCTGCTGGGGCTCAGCCTGCCTGGGACAGTTATTAAAAATATTAACAATTCAGGATGTCATAAGAACCGATGCTTCAGTACCAAAATGATGCCAAAATTCTGAAAATGTGACAATAGTCTAGTTTTCTACAGTACCGTAAGTACCAGGGATGCAATTCTTGATGGGGACAGCACATATATTTAAAAGTGTTCTCGTCTGCCGCTAAATGCCAAAGTAAAAAGGCATTGTTGTCAAAAACACATTGAAGATGGCAACAAATGCAGCCGCAGTCCCTCAGTGTGAGTCATGCATGGAAGTGCTTTGCGTCCGCTGCTGACCATCAGGAATTCATAATGAATTTGCAAAAGTTAGTGCGTAAATGGTGCCATCAAACTTTTCAGAAACACTTCATTCATAGCAAAGCACTGGAGCAGTGGTTTCCAACTTAGCCCCCCTGAGGAAACCTGAGACCCCCCCCAGCCTGCACATACACAAAAAGAATTAGTGATTCGTTACAAATTTTTACTGTCTAAAATAAACATCAACATCAGCTTAATTTTTTTGTTTTGTTTAACAACCTAGATTTACACACTCAGCCTTACTAAAAGAGCAATAAATACTGTTTTTTTTAATTGAGGACAAATAAATGTATCTTTTTAAATAGTTTTGTACACTGACTTTTGTAAAAATTGTTATTTTTGTTAACATATGCAAATCCAATTTTGAGGACCTCAGAGCAGACAAAGTCTTGAGGACCCCCTGTGATTTCTGGTGCCTCTCTAAAAGGGGGCCCTGCCCCCCAGTTGGCAATCAATGCACTAGAGATTTTTTCATGATTCCCATGGGATTCCTGCAAGATGGGGGTCAATTTCAATACTGGGATGGGAAAACAATCAACAGGAGTAGAAATTCTGAACAGTGGGTCAGTTTTTTATGCATAAATATGTGAATAGTGATGTATGTGGATTGATGGGAACAGGGTGGAACAGAAACTTTTATTTTCCGGGTTAATAAATTACATGAGATTGGACCTGTGTGTACAGATGCATGTACTCACTGGTAACAGCATTTTAGACTGCATAAGAAGCCAACACTGATACTGGTATCAGTACAACACTAGCTTAAATAAATATTTCTGGACTATGGTCTATCACTGTCAGTAAATTAGGGGCGTGCCATGTCTTATCATCAACGATGTATCTTTGGAATTTTTTTCATGATTAAGAAAATTAATATTTTGAACACTGAGCGTGACTGAAAGTGAAAGTAACGTTGCTACCAGCTCGACAGTGGAAGAGGTAGCTCCAAAAAGTGGAGCGACTTCAGTATTGTGGAAGTTTGGTTACAAAAAGATCAGATGTACAACAAATCACAGTAAC
Source organism: Lutjanus erythropterus (assembly GCF_056507025.1). Classification (NCBI taxonomy): domain Eukaryota; kingdom Metazoa; phylum Chordata; class Actinopteri; order Lutjaniformes; family Lutjanidae; genus Lutjanus; species Lutjanus erythropterus. Next base: position 37,434,281 of record NC_139326.1, on the reverse strand, counting down.
ATGTAAAGTACATGAAGACTATAAGAGCTGACAGGAACAATACAACAAACTGATTTCACCACCTCAAGCAGAAGCAACTGGTTGAGCATGAAAAAAGCCAAAAATCCCACAAGAAGAGCTCAACAGCTAATGTGAGTTCGAAATCAAAAATATTTGTCAGGATTTTGTCATACCGTCAAGGATACTATTGTCACAAAATACCCGAAAATATTGTGATATTATTTTAGAGCAGCTGGATTTGCGAGATCACATGAGAATCTCTCTTTCCAGGCTTCAGCTTGTCTGTTTGTCTGGTGCAGACAATCAGCATCCTAAAGGGAACTACTGTCAGCTATGGGTGTGGTTTTAGATGTGACAACAGAGCAAAGTGCCTCAAACTCATCTCAAACAAACAATGTTGGCTCCTGAAGACGTTAGCGTAGATACTGCAGGTGTTTCTTTATTGAAAAAAGAGCAAAGATCAGCACTGAAAGTTTATTTCAGTGGAAAACATGTTTTCATTCTTCTCTCGAACGGGTTCAGCAAGAGTTTGATCTGATTGGTTGAAGTTTGTCCATTTTAGATTTGATAGTCAGACTGCATAGCCCCTCTTGTGCTGGTAATTTTTTGTTTATTACCTGAAAGTTTGCATTAATATGCTTTGGCAACATTGTATTTTATGCAGTCATGCCAATAATAAAGCCAACTGAAATTGGCAGATGGTGCATCCAGTCACCTGCCAAGCGTTTTTTGAAAGTGCCTGCCCTATTCCAAACAGTTTCTAAGGACGACTTCCCAGGCGGTTCTGTGTAACAAACCATGACATGTCAGGTTAATCATCACCCACCCCTACAGTTAATTAAAACTGCTGTTTGCACTCTGGGTTCAACTTCCATTCAAAGTTCAGCAACAGAAATCACTTTTTCACCCCATTTCTTTCCAGACACGTCAACACGCTCCACTGACAATAATTTGTGTCTGGCTCAGTCAATATTCCCCTCAGTCTTTAGTCCTAGAAGCTAAGAAGAGAAAAGTTTTATTAATGTTTCTGTTTTTTATTGTGGTATCAATCATATATCAAGAATCGTGGAATTCCACTGGATTTCTGGTATTGTGAAAGCATGTTGACATATTTCTGACTGCAAAAGTGTGATTTCAGCTGGACTGAATGATTTGAACCTGCTCTTCTCTGTTGGATGGATGTGCTGCAGCCCAGACAGACTGCACAACCAGTATCTAACCTGCAGCATCGCTGTCAACAACAGCAGGCCGGGCTGCCTCTGCAGAACATGTGTCTGACTGTGGCTCCTGCATCACATGAAATGATGGAAACACAACCCAGGAAGCGTCAGGCAAAAAAAAAAAAAAAAGACCGAGCCAGGCCAGAGTGTTGACTAGATGGTGGTTAGCCCTGCTGGGACTCTGCACCTGCCAACAACAGGGCCTCTATGGGCCGTTTCATTCATGTCAGCCCGGTGGGCGGTCGCGCTCCAAAGCCCGGCACAAAGCCCCGCACACAGAGCCGGTGCTGCGTCTCTTTCCAGCTGAATCCCGGTATGGCATTTCCTCCGAAACGCGCCGCGCTGTTTTTCCTGAAGCCACTCCTCAAAAACAGTCAACAAACCGAGCGGCGACAATACCGTTACCGTCCCCACAGCTCCGCCACGACGCGGCGGAGCTGCTGCCGCTCCGCTCCGCCGTGTCGTGTCGGAGGTGTCGGCTCGCGCTCCGCGGAATCTCAAACACGACTCACCTGCTTTCAGCGGGGATGTTGCTGCAGGCTGGAGGTCCGCTCCGCCGCTGCCACACCGTCCTCCATCTTCCCTGTAGCGGCTGATATCTGTGTGTGTGTGTGTGTGTGTGTGTGTGCCAGTCAGTGTGTGTATGTGTGTGTGTTCGCCAGCCTCCCAGCCCCTCCTTCCTCCCACCGCCACATCATTATAGGACACAACAAACAGCCTGTCCACTGTCGGACTGTTCAGGATGGACTGGAGCACTTTGCAGCACTTTGAATCTGTTGACAAGCTTCAAAAATATGGAAATCACTATGATTCAAAATGACTTGAATCAGGCTGTGTGAAATAATCAAAAATATGAAATAACATTTGTTTTTTTTTATCTTAGAAAAAGAACATTGAGGTTCTATTTCATGCTAATATTTATTTAAAAAATCCTTACCTTTAAAATTTATTTCACTGTTGTATTTTTCCAAGTATTAAATAGTTTGGTATTAGTGCCAGACAGATACTAGTATTACTATACTGGCATATCGGCAGGTTTGGGGAGTAACGGATTATGTAATCTGGATACAAAAAAAGGTAACACAGACGTAATCAGATTACAGATGCATTTAGTAAAAATGGGCATGATTGGTGTTATTTTAAATAAAGAGCATGCACAGTGCGCACAAAGTGTCCATTTCATTATCATGGACTCTCCTGAAAAAATGCTTCACTGGGTGGAAATTTCAACACTGTGTCTTTAAATCAATCAATCAATCAATAAACTGAGCACAACAAAGGTTGTTGTGCAGCTGGACAAATAATAAACCTAACAACCGTCATAAAACACTTGGAGCTGCAACAATAAATCAATTATTAATTGACTATTAAATGAATCTGCATCTATTTTTTTTAAAAGAAATAAGTACAAACTCTGATTTCAGCTTCTTCAGTGTGAATATTTTCTGATTCATTTACTCCTCTGACAGTAAACTGAATATCTTTAAGTTGTGGAGGATGTCATCTCAAGCTTTGATCAACATTTTTCACCATTTTCTGACATTTCATGGATCAACCAACTAGTCAATGTTGAAAATACTCATTATACAAACACTATATTAGGCTAAACAATTTCACCATATTTTAAATTGAGGTAATCCAAAAGCAATGAGAAGTAATCAAGTTACATTACTTTAATATTGTGATATTTGGATTATGTTACTAAAACATTTTTTTAACAGGTAATTAGTAACTGTATCAGAATACATTTTGAAAGTAACCCTCCCAACCCTGTATATCATCTCTCAAATGTGTTCATCAGACACTTGTGATAAAGACACACAGCCTCACAGAGGCAGGATGACGTGCAACATGAAGAGGACCTGCTGCCTCTGTAGAGATAAAGAGCTCATTCTAAGATACCAGAAACACAACAATTCTTATTTTCAGGCCATTATACACAAATGAAACCATACTTATGAATATTTCTTCCATTTCTGCCAATAAATCCCCATAAATTTTACACACCAGAACTTTGAGGAGAACTGCACAATATGGTAAATATATGGTAAATATATATATATATACATAGTTGTATTATATTATTGTATATATATATATATCTATCTATATATATATATATATATATATATATATATATATATATATGTATATATATATATATATATATATATATATATATATATATATATAGTTGTATTTTATTATTGTATTATTCATTGTTTATTATTTGACCTAAATTAATATTGCAATATGCAACACAGTTAGTGGGAATGATCATTTTTACATTATAATTTTCATTTTGACTGAAAAAAAGTATAAAAATCATGACAATGTCACATTTTTTGGGGGTCTGTACCAAACAAACATGTTTTCCATCACCTGAAGAACAAGATGTTTAGGCCAGGACATCTCTGCAGCACTACAGTACTTAATTCATTCATTCTTATGCTCTGTTGTCACACATTTTTCCTTTTTCAAAAAGTTGCAATCCAGTTCTGGTTCTGCAATTTTGGATACTGGCACTTGGCCATCTAGTAATTTTGATAATTATGTAGCCCTAACTCCAATGAAAGCCTCGAAGTGGCAAATGAAGCCAATTTCTGGGTGTAAAATTATTCGGACCTTCCACATGTGCCGGCTAAATTCCAGTTTAGCCCTCCGCTAGTTTGAATTGGGATAAAATAATTAAATTGTGACTCTTCTAGACTTTCAAAATGTTATTGGATTGCACGGATAAAATCCTGACAGTGAAACGAGTCATGCAGGGGTTCTGATGCCAAGAAAAAGAAACTGTCCACTGTATTACAGCCACTTCTTTCACAATGTAAGCTAATGGGAAAAAGTCTTTTTGTGCCGCTGTGCATCACACAAACCAGCCCACATTTCCACCAGTTTTGAGTAGAACGACTGCTATCAAGAATGTCTCATAAATTCATTTTGTTCTAACAGATATTTGTTTTTATCCATAAGAGAGAGAATGGCCTTTTCCTTTCCAACCCGTAGAATATGATGTGCTCACCATCACATCACAGTGCACACTCCCGGTCAAGGAAAACTTGCCAAAATGCTGCTAAAGGTTAAAAATTAGGCGCATGAACCAGAAGGGAACTCATTCCATGTACAAAGACAGTGGCCCAAGACAACTGCCCTGTGGGACTCCTTAACATACTGTATATCAGTATTTCTCAACCCTGGTCCTCAAGTACCCCTGGTACGTCAGGTGTGTTGGGGTAGGGAAACATCTAAAATATGCAGGGCAGGGGGACTTGAGGACCAGGGTTGAGAAACATTATATGTCATCAGTTCCTCATCTTAGAAACTAAAAAAAAAAAAAAGACATTTTTGTTGGGGATAGTAGACCAAAAACGGTTAACATTTGCAGAAAGGTCAGTTCTGTCAAAAGCTGTGCTTAAACTGCACAAGTACATTAAACACCAATTTTGTACCAGCATGTACCTCACTATTTCCTTGTAATATTACACTAAATAATCAAGTTGGAAACACCTAGTCAATACAAAGGCTTAGGGTTTAAGAGAACTGTTTGTTCAGCAGTACAAATATTGCAGAAGATGAGTCTTTTAAACTTGTTTTCTGTCCTCTATGCACCTTGGAAGTAGGTGAAGTCTTATGCATCAGTAGGTCATCATCAGCAGATCCAGGCAGCAGCAGCACACACACACACAAAAGACTAAGTCTCAAATAAACAGCAGATTAAAAAAACATTTATCCCAGATGAGCTTTATTTCCTTGGTAAGCAGATGACAAAACACTGAATATGAAGATAAAAGACTTTAACCCTATAAATAAATAGAAAATTAATGAGATGCTAGGGATTATTCATTAAGGACATACCCTCCACTGAAGTCAACTGAGGAATAAATTAGAAAAACAGAAGCTACATTATTCTTTTTAAAAGCTTGTTGAACCTTTAAAAAAACATTTCTGCATAGATAGTCTTGTATTCAAAGTTTGTGTTCTAGGTCTGCAAGGATGGTCAAATATCCCCACCGTACAGTTCTGATATACACCCACTCTTGATGAACAAACCTAAAGAATACATGGCTCAAAAATACTAGTTTCAAGATTATCTATGATCATGTACACAGTGATTTGAGGTGATAAAGCATCTTACTCCATAACTCTTACATTGTAGGTTTCTAAGAGAAGCTAAGTACAACATGGTAAGGGTAACATGGAAGCACATGGAGACTGTAATGGGGAGCTAGGCAGTTTTGGCTAGCCAGCCTGTGCACGCTTTCTTTTCCTCCTCGAATCCGCCATTTTGTCTTTAAGAAAGAGTCAATGTAGGCAATCCAATCAAACCTCTATATACAGATGTGATGGCACCCAAATTGCATTGAGAGCCCACTGGGGTGCGAATGCACCTGCCACATTCAGATGCGACCAGGGATGCATGTGACCACACAGTACATATAGTGAATGTGTCCATGGCTACACTTACGGAACGACAATGTCGTCTGTGTCAGTTTGTTCGTTTCGTGTACCGATATGTCATTGACAGCTAAACAACTAGTAACAATGACCCATAACATCCTCGGTCAACAGAAAGAAGATATTCAAAGTGCAATCTGTTATACTTTCTAGGCAACTCTCTAAGAATAGAGGTGACTTCATAATTGTTAGATTCAAATTTAAAAGGGACAGTTCACTCCAAAATCAAAAATACAGATTTTTCCTCTCGACTGTAGTGCTGTTTATAAATTGGTGTGAGTTACAGAGTTTTGGAGATATCGGCCATAGCAATGTCTTGTCTCCAATATAATGGAGAGAAGATATATATTTTAGAACACCAAGCCAGTTGACGTGACATGCCAGAACATTTGTTACGCAGAACCATCTGAGAGATCATTCATAGAAACTGTCTAGAAAAGGGCAGGCGCTTTCAAAAAAAAAACTTGGCAGGTGATTGGATGAACCATCTGCCTATCACCTTTAATACTTAAACTGATCAGATCAAACTCTTGCGGAAGCCGGTCAGGAGAAGAATGAAAACATCTTTTCCATGGAGAAAAGCCTTCAGTGTCGTTCTTTTTTCTTCTTTTGATGAAGAAATACTCTCTAGTTCTGATGTAACTGATGCTATCACAGTATCAATGCTAACCTCTTCAGGAGCCACCGCTGTTTGTTCGAGACGAGTTGCTTCCATGGACGCCTCTCGCCGTTGTCACATCTAAAACAACGCCTTCAGCTGCCAGCAGTCCCTCCTAGGACACTGACTGGCCGTATCACTTTTGGTGTGGACACAGACAGACATCTTGAAGCCTGGCAAGATAGATTCTCTTGTGATTTTGCAATTCCAGCTTCCTCGCAAGGTCACAAACCAGTGTTTCTTTTCAAAAATCAGGACCTGCATTTCATGTAGGAACTACTTCCTTGCTGCTGTAGAATCTTCCTGTCTGCTTGCAAAAAAATAGTTCCTACATGAAACTGCTCATGATTTTTGGAAACAGACACTGATGTTGAATTCTTCAAATGTATTTTTTCCCATTTAGTCCCATTATACTGTAGAGAAGGCAGACATCTCTACAGCCAATATCTCTCTGCAACTCATATCAAAACTATCTAGATGGATAAACAGCCCTGCAGGCCAGAGGAAAAATACGAGGTGAGCTGTCCCTTTAAGAATACCATTCTTCCCTTATCAATATACAGAGACAATGTAGTGGGAGGAGCTATCATTTTCACCTTCTACATTACTGAAGGGATGAACTGTGCAGATACAGCATGTTACAATGTTTAGAGTAATGTTATAAATTATTACTTAACACAAAGACATCATGTAGATTTTGACCTTTTGATGTTATGTCTATTTTTTTTACAAGGTAGTGACATAAAACAGCTAATGTTAACTAGCCTGGTGCAAAATAACAAGACAATATTGAATAAATTGTTGTAATATTGTCGTTAAGCAATGATATCGCACAAAACAATGATTGCCTATTATCATCAAATAGTCCAAAGTGCTGTTCAGTTTCCACCTGTTACACACCCTGTAACAGATGAAGTAGTTGTAGTAACGGCAACATGTAGCACCAGTGAACATCAGGGAAACTCTCTTCCCTAACCCTAGCACTCTATCCTATCCTCTATCCAGAAATCAGTACTGCTAATCTGGTAAAGCTAACATGTCTCTGCTTATATATTTAACGCTTCAGGTTGGCAAAAGGTTAAGACTCGCGAGTTAGCTCTGACTAACCTTTCATGTAGCAAACACAACCTTTTATTTTTAAGCTAACAACTAGCTTTTTTGGCTTTCTGTTGCAAGCTACTGTAACTTAGCTACATAGTTAGGACTTACTGACTATATTCACCAGTAAAATTACAGGGTAGAATTCAACCGGCAACAGCAAACAAGTACCAACAGGAGAAAAGGAAGAGAATATGACACGGTTAATAAAGGTTACCGCCTTCAGAATGGAAATCGAAGGAACTTCAAAAAAACAAACACACACAAACAAACAAAAAAACAGGAGTCTGGCTGTGCTTAAAACCTGCCTTAGCAACAGGTGAGGGCTGAGTGAATTTCAACACATTCATCTGAAGAGGAGCGAGGCTGAAAAAAGGCTTCAAACTTTGTCAAAAAGACGTTTTATCAGAGCCACTATCATTCCATTCTATTCCTAAGATTTAAGTAACTCAAAAAGGGCAAATACTTCATCACTCGTAACAATCTGTATTGAAAGTCATTTTCCTGGATGCACGATAATATCAGCATGACATCTGTATCAGCTTTGAAATGAAATATCAATATTGGCCCAGAATGAACAGGCTAATAAGATGTGATGTCTTCTGTGTGGAGGCTGTGTCCAAAAAGGATATGCAAGTTGCTATTTGCTATGATTGTTAAGCATTAGCCATATGAGGAAGAACCAAATCACAATCCTAAAGGGGTCTCCCAGCCTTTTTCAGGACATGGACCCCTTAGCTCATAAAGAGGCTAAGCAGGAACCCCCTTACTACACATACTGCATTAAATATTTTTGGATCTTCTCTCGTTTGTGCTTACCCGTAGCTGCTAAGTCAGCAGCAGTTGTGGCATGGCTAATGTAAAGCTGTGTTAGCTTCACCCTCTGCACTTTTGCCGTAGGTTTCTGAGGCAGAGGGTCTGTGGATAATAATACAGCTAATTAGCCCATATGTTTCAATAACATTTGGCTAACAAGTTTGCTGATATGGACAGGTGCCACTGAGTGATTTACCAGGTTAGCTAGCTAGCTCTTGATTGCACAATGATTCATGGATAGGCTTTTGTCAGTGTTGTAAAAATGTTATGTTTTTGGGGATTTTCTTTTTATGATGAGGCCAATTTATGTTTGCTAATAATATGTTGACTTCATGTATATTTGTATGTTTTACTTTTTGACTAAAAAAACAACTTCAAACAATAATGGCCCCCCATGAGGTAACTGATCGTCCTGATCATTACTACAAATTAGTGAAGAAAAAAGAGAAACAGTGAAAACAAACCTGTCAGCTATTTCCTATTTTGCCCAGGCAACATGGCAACATTTTATATCTGCTCGGAGTTAAGACGTCAGTTCCACCATGGGAGAGACTTGATGTTCTCTGCTGTTAAGTGGAAAAAAATATGTGCATATATCATATTGTCAGTTAGCTGAAATTAGTTGGAAAATATCAGCAAATCAGATAAAAGCAAAATCCAATGTAATGCATCATTAATATAGCTCAAAATGCCCTTTCTAAAATGCATTTATTTTCAAAAGTCTGTTTTCTAATGTGATTGGCTGAAAGCTGAGGGGCTGGGGAGCAGTGGCAACAGCTGACACGAAGAATGTCAGTGGGAAAAATGCTTGATGAAATAAAGAGGAAAATGACTTCCAATTAAACTGCTGCTATGAGGATAAGAAAGATGAAATAATTTCATCAATGATTGAGTTTTAACAAATTATAAGTCACAATCTAGTAGGTAATTTATATATTTTACTCTATTTATCCATATGATTATTTCATGTCTTGGTAATTTAAAACATTGCCTTTGTGGCACTGTGAAAAAAAATCCAACAAGTATGTTTTTAGTGATGTATATTCTGCTCTGCTCTCACCTCTGCTAAGACATTCCTCCTCCTGTGGCAGCTTCATTTAGTTTGTTTGCTGTAGTATTTGAACGGAAATGATGTGCAGGTGATCAACAACAAAAAAGCAGTGGAACTTTGACCTGAGGCATTGAGACACCTGAAATAAGAACAGAAACTACTGACAGACACGTAGCGAGCCGACGGGCTCTGTGTGCACAGATTTCCATTCTGAAGGGGTTCTGGCTCAGGTGAAGCTCAAGGGAATCCAGATGTTTCCAAGGAAGAACGGACTAGAGACCCCATCCATCCTCTCTACTCACTGTCAGGAGGATAGGACAGCACCCAGGCTGTCATGTGACAGGTTTCTAAAGTCATCACTGCATCTGAAGTACGATTAGTTAAAGTCAGCACTACAGGTAGGCAAGCTCATCCTAAATCTGTGTCTAAAGGCAACTTCAATATTGAGAAAGGATGGGGCTAACTGTTGTCTTTCTCAAGGCTGCTGACCAATGACAGTGTCTAACCACTTCTTATATGCCAGGGCGAAACGTCTCTGCTCAGGGTTACAGCAGTTGTCCAGGACATCGCTCACAAAGCTGTGCTCAGCGGGCAGGGCAGGGGGGTCGGGCAGCAGGACGCCTCTCTTCAGTCGCTTGCTGTCGCGTGGGTCCAGCAACGACGCCCCGTCCACCTCCATAGCTTCGCTGGCATGGCTCTGTCCATTCACGCTCTCCCCCCGGCCTGCGCAGCCCTGAGCGCCGACCGTCTGCAGGCCCGGGTCGCTGTCATTGAGGTGGATCGACTCGCTGCCTCCGTTGCTGCTGCAGTGGTGCTGGTGTTCCCTCCTCCACTGGTGCCACAAGTAGAAAACGTGCCGCCTGGAAGGTGGACACATACATCAACGTCTTATTATTTAAATGTACTGTACAAACTGATATTCACTACATGGCTGAAGGTATAGTGTGCAGGAAAGAGGTGGGGGAGTTTTGCTTGACTAACACTGATAGAGGACTTGACATTCATAACTAGAGACTTGAATTAGACTTGAGACATTTGACCTGAAAGGAGTTGACTTCATGTGTGTGTGCACACCGTCTGAACTGGGTGAAAATACATCCAGAATGTTATTTACCCCAAACCAGCTACTGTTACACCTGGGACATTCCAAGTGCAAAGGGTCGACTAAGGTGTGAGACATTCATTTCATGTGACCAATGAACTAAACATTAAGCTGGAAAAAACAAGTTTAGGCATTTAAGCTTGGGAGGCTGATAAAATGAACTTCTCTGATGGTCTGGCCCTGATGTCTGATCACATTTGTTATTCTTCTGGGAGTTTTACTCTGAAAATCTGCTTTACTGTGCCTGAAGAATCCAGTTTGTCAAAACGGTAATACTCTTTACTTCAAATAAATGGATTGGAGTTATGAGTGCGCTGCTTTCCTATTCTTCTTTTTTTCCCTGTCTGCCTGCAAGCTCTCTACAGCAGGTGTGCATTTTTCATTTCTTTTCACTGAGCAATATGCATCTTAAGTACTAATGAGGAGAAAACTCTGGCTCTGCTCTTGCATCAAAACTTCAAGACAGATCTCAGGCAGGTAATGAGATGCTGCATGGTCCTTGAACTGCTCAGATCTTTTACTTAAAGCTAATATAAGAAACTTTCATATTGTGTTGATTTTGGAGGCGCCTGTCGACAAAAGCGGTAGTGTTTCCACTGCCATAACCACAAAATATAACATCAAAAATAAAATTATCACAAGAATAATCTCCTCCTGCTTCTTTTCAACAAGTAATTTTGCATGGAAAAATGTAAAAACTGGCTCATTTTATCTGATTTTAAGGAGAGTCCAACCAAGTGGCAGGCATTAATAATAGCTACACTGAAATAGCAGATCTTCTCACTGATGCTTATATAGGTCTTAAAGGCAGTTTCATAACCAGTATAAAACTATTTGTAGTAAATTGAAGTTGAAGTTACAATACAATAACGTAAGAATTTAAATTACATATAAAAGTCCTGCATTCAGAACATTACTTCAGTTAAAGTAAAATCATCAGCCATATTAGCAGCTGAATGAACCAAAAATATATAAAAAAAATGAGGTTAGTGAATTTTAATAGTGATGCATTAATGTGTACTGTTGCTTCTGGTAGAAGGAGAGCTGATTATAACTGCTTTATATTCTGTTGGGCTGTTCAATAAAGAAAAAAGTCCTAACAGAACGTCTTGAAACAAGTGAAAGAAACTATTAGTGCTCATAATATTTCTATAAACTTGACTTGAGAAATATTTGAAACCAGTTGATTTGCACTGAAAACTGGTCACAGACATTTGTTGTGTAAATGTAATTTCATTCAAATGTATACTTACATTTCACCACTGCGTTTTTCAGATTTGAAGGCAAATCTGAAAACCTACAACGGCAGCAAAGACGAGCAGCAAACATAAATCCCTTGGCAGCAGGCGATCATTTTTAATTCATGGTCTATGCATTAACTGATGTAACACCGCAAAACAAATATTCGTGACTGAGGTTAGAGCTGCAGCAATTAATTGATCAAACGAAAATTCATTAATCATGTCATGTCATTTTTCAAGCAGAAACATTTGTTGGTTCCAGCTTCTTAAACGTGAAGATTTGCTGCTTTTCTTTGTCATTTATGATAATAATGAAGAGTCTTTGAGACTGCTGGATAGACAAAAGAAGCTATTTGAAGACATCGCTGGGCTCTGGAACACTGTGATGAACATTAGCACAGTTTTAAGAATATATAGACTAAAAAATGAATCAGAAAAATAATCGTCAGATCAATCGATAATGAAAATAATTGTTAGCATCGTCTGTAGCTGCAGTCCTACATCTATTAATGATATGTACAGTTCATTTGAGCAGTAGTCTCATGACAAGTCACTGCAAAACGGCAAATGGTCAGTCAACCTCTGAGGCCTCACCTGTGACTCCAGAGTGTCTCGTGTCCGGGGAAGGACTGGATCAGGTCTGAGCAGAGCTCCATCTCCTGGCAGAAGAGCTGAAGGACCGTGGTGGAGCTGAGCTGCCTCTCCTCCTCCCCCGCCGCCTCCGCTCCCGACAGCTCCCCGTTAGCTTGGGCGTGGCTGTGATGCTGGGGACTGCTGCCGGGGACTGTGCTGGAGCGGTGCTGGGGTGAACTGGTGGTGGTCGTGGTGGTGGAAGCTGGAGTCTGGGAGAGCTCAGTGATCAGCTCCTTGAGCAGAAACTGGCGGTAGTGGAAGCCGCTGTGGTCAGACACGTGCATGGACACCCAGAGGCGCATAGAGGAGAGCTCGTCATGAAAGACCTGGGAGGAGACACAGCAGGTGTTTGTGCGGAAAAGAAAACAAATATCAAGGAAATACAATATGTAATTGAGTATTTGTTGCATAAAATATGCTGAGAGACTTTTTTTAACCACTCAAACTCACATTTATGGGACACTGGCAAAGAGTTAAAATGTTACACAAGCTGCAAAAGTTAAAAGCTGAAAATTAGGCTAAACAGATATCTACAGTAGTGGTATTTAAATTAGAAGAAGTAAATAAAAATAAAAGAAATTAAATGAGAATAATTGGATTTATTCCTCCTCTCACCTTGACGTTGCCCATGGCCATGTGCTGCAGCACCCAGATGCGGTGGGACCAGGCGTTGTAGTTGCTGGGGTAGCGGCAGGCAGCGTCGCAGCACACCTTCATCTCTTGGTGGAGCGTCCTGGCCAGATGGTCACTGAGCTGCTGGCTCCTCTCTGCGTCAGGCTGCTCTGCTTCACCCTGCTGCTGCTGCTGCTTCCTGTTGCGACCCACAGCAGGGAACTGACGCAGGATCTGCTGCAGCACCCAGCGTCTGCAGGGAGACATCAACACATGGGAGACTTACATTAACCTGGTGTACGGTTACTGTCAAATACAGCTGTGATGACAAAAATCCTAATATAAAAAAATTATACTCAATACCTCTTTTGATCCCACGACAAAAACAAAAAGTCCTAAGCACAGAAATAAGGATCATTTGTTTTCTTTTTGTCATCAACAACCTGCACACAGCACTGGTACAGCAAATGTCACTGATCTCCATCTAGTTTTGCTTCAAGCCAAATTTCAGGCTGGATAATAAAAACTGATTAGAGGCACTGAGAGGCACTTTCAATACTACAATTAATGGATACCATATTATTATAAACACATAATACTGAAGAAGTATTGAAGTATCAATACTTTTGACTGGGGATAGGCATCATTAGTCTGTATGATAAAATGTTGCTACTCTCACTTGTCTGCACCAGAAATACTGGTCTGTTCAAGTATTTATCAATAGTTTATTCATGTAAAATTCCAGTTAACTGTTGCCTTTAAGCTGTTAGACAGCCAGCTGCCTCTAGCTGATGCTGCAGCTCCGTCAGACGGCAGCCCCTCTCGCCCAGCACAAATGCCCCAATGGCCCGGATTTTATCAGCAAAGTGGGACAGATGACAGCTCATAAACAGCGTGGTTTGTCAGTGTTTTGATGTAGAAAATGAAAGTAAGGTTGAATGTAGGCTGTGTCAGAATAAACTGGTATATAATCACTCAACTGGAGCAACATGTGACCACATTCAGCACAGACAGACATCAACCTGAAAGCAAAGAAGACTGCTGCTGCTAGCACTGCTAATGTTAGCCACACTGTGTGTCAGGTTTAACCCAGACGCTGTGATCCTGTTCGCTCAGAGAAGTTGGAGCATTTAGTGAGTTGTTATGTTTTAAAAGATGATGTGCATTTCAGCAGTATTTCAAATACAATTTGGCGATTGTAGAATTTGATTAACTGCTTGAAATGAAAGGATGAGTTTTAAAATGATCAATTCATAAATTATCATTAGAGTAGTTGACTAATCTAAATTAAAATTTGCAGTTACTCAACAGGGAAATTAGTCATAATGATAATGATTATTTTAATCAATATGGAGAACACAGTTATTTAGCACAATTAATCATTGCTTTTTTGGGACAAAATATTTTTATTGTACTTTCACATTTAAATAAATTGAGCAGTGTGTTCATGTCCATGTTGTGCTACACTCCTGTGCATCAGAATAAGACTGCTCCTTATTCACAGTGCAGCTCTTAGAATAAAAATATAAATAAAATGGTACCAATATTTTCCACAAAATTAAAACAGAGCCCTGCTTTCACTTGGATGTTGTGCTACATTTATATGATAACGTGCTGTAAAAGAATACAAGGACAGGGATTCACTGAGGTAACAATAGTGACGTTATTCTTCTTGGCCTTCATGCATTCATCATCTTGTGGTTTGTGGGATTTTTCAGCTGATTGAACAAGTCAGTTGTGTTGCTTTGCAGCACAGACACAAGTCTCATGCCCTCTTTGTATTCGATTTGTTCCTGCTTAACATCACTTATCCTGAATCCTAAATACTTCCACATAACAGAATATTATCCGTTTTGAGGGAGTAGCTTTTTTTGCCTTGCAGAAGAGACATTTGATTTTCGCTTTGCTTTCTGCTCTCTGTTGTACATCACTCTTCTGCTCTGGACTACTGCCACATCATCAAGGAAATCTTGCACAGGCTGCCCCTGCAGGGCAGCTGGCTGATAGTTTAGGAAGTGCTTGATTTGATATGCAGTGGAGGTTTCTATGAGCAGATGAAGCACGCTTTCTGAAGGTCAATATTGCAGTCTATCGTGTTCATTTAATTTTGAGAAACAAAAATCATGATCGAGATTTAAATTTGATTACATGTGCAGCCCTAATATGAACACTTAGTCGCTCCAGTCCAAAGGAAACTTTGGATAAGGCTGCACGACGCAGTATGAAAGTTATATTGTGATTATTTGACTGAAATTGTGATTGCAATATGCAATATGATTAGTGGGAACGATCAGTTTTGCATTTTCTTTTCACTATTAAAATGACTGTGTGACATTTTTGGGGTCTGTACCAGACAAACATGTTTTCGTTCATGTGGAGAACAAGACTTGTAGATCAGGGCATCTCTGCAGCACTACAGTGTGTCATTATAATCCGTTTCCACACACATTTTTCAATTCAATTGCAATTTGGTTCTAGTTCTGAGATTTGGATATTGGACTTGGCCATATTGTGATTTTGATAATTTTGCAATTAATTATCCTTACAAAGACTCCATCAAACAGGGTATAAAGCACAGCGGAGACTGATAGAAATCCAGTGTTATTAGTTGAACCCTGTTATAAGAATATTTGACAAGTGGAAAGTTTGACGTTTTTGTGGCGTGAAACTGCTCCTTAGCTTGTTGAATAGACAAAATGATGGACGTCTGAAAAGACTATTCATACTGGTACCTGAAAGAGAAAAGTGACTGCATTAGGAGGCTGCACTGACTATCACAGAAGCTGGAGTAAGGCTCAGCAAATGGTGGACTTTGGACAAACTAATTTGCCTAATCTTCAGATAGATCTGGTGGATTTGCAAATACGTTATAGTAACTAGTACCATGTGGGAGTGACATTGACAGTGTTTAGAGAAGAACAGGGTGTTCTTACCGGTGTATCCATGTCTCTGGGCTCTTGGGGAACTTGGTGAGGGCCAGCTTGCCCAGGTACAGGTCCTTCTCTGGGTTGAGAACTCCGCATTGCAGCAGCTCCTTCCTACAACAATGAACCATGCATTAGATTAAACCACAGCAGTGTGTGGCCTTCTCCACAGGGGGAGTACAGCGTGCTTTAGCCACACTGGTGTGTTGAGCCGTGACATGCATTTCCATAGAAGCTTCACAGCAGTTTCACTGTGTTTGACTTTGAGTGTCATGTCGTCTTTTGTGCAGCGATGTTTCAAGGGCGCAGACAATGAACAGCAGACATTCACAAGAATAAATATCTCTGTAGTTGTGTTGTAGCTGGCTGCTGTGACTGGATCTTTCTGTACCTGACATTCCATGCGGTGGTGAAGTCTGGGTTCAGCAGCAACAGTGTGCAGGTGATATCCACTAAAGCTGAGGGACACAAAAACATCAACTGTTAGCTTCTTTGTTTTTCTAGCTCTGAAAAATTATGCAGCCTTTAAGGTGGTTATCCTGTAATGTTACGGGTGGGTTATCCTGACAATATGAGGGAAAATACAGCGCAACAGTTGATTGATCAGTTTAAGCAAGTTTTTTTTAGAAAAAAAAATCTGACTCCAGCTCCTTAAATATGAATATTTCCTGGTTTGTTTACTCTTCTCTTACAGTAAACTAAATATCTTTGGGTTCTGGACAAAACAAAACATTTGAGGACGTCATCTTGAGCTCCGGAAACACTGATCAAAAATTTTCAACATTTTCTGACATTTTCTAGACCAAACAACTAATTGATTAATTTAAAAAAAATCTACAAATAATCAACAATGAAAATAATAGTAAAAATAATTAGTTTGCAGCCCTTGAGCTATTCACAGCTGTAACAATTAATCGATTATTAATCAACTATGATAATGAAAATGAAATGAAAATTCAGTCATTATCTACTCACCCTCATGCTGATTGAAGTTGGTGTTCATTTGTTATCCACAGAACACTGCTGGACTTTCATAGGATGTGAATGGTGACCAGTTTTCAAATGTAAAAAACACAACTGGGGGAGGGGGGGACAAAAACATAAAATGCCTCCATACTGCTCATCTGGTGTAATCAAAGTGTCCTAAAGTCCCAACATGTCGTTTGCACACCACACACACACAGTTCAGACATGAACTGAACGTGGCTCCAAGCTAAGAATCTACAGTGAAGATTCGGGCTAAAAACATGGTGGAAATAACATTTCTTTTAGTCAGCTTGGCATGTTGGGGCTTTAGGAGACTTGGATTACACCAGAGGAGCAGCATGAAGGCATTTTATGTTTTTATTCTGTTGTTTTTTTTACGTTTGAAAACTGGTCAACATTCACTTCCATTGTTTGGGAGATTCTGCAACACTGTTTTCCTGTGAAACTCCAGCAGTGTTTTGTGGACTAGAAAACTAAACCCGACCTTCAATGATGTTGAAAGAGAATGACTAAATTTTCATTTTTGGGTGAACTATTCCTTTAAATTCATATTGCAACTTAATCGCCAACTATTTTGACAATTGATTAATCGATTTTAGTATTCTTTCAGAAAAAAGTCAGATTTTTAAATGATAATATTGTTTGCTTTTTTACTCCTCTGTAACAGTAAACTGAATGCCTTTGGGTGGTACGCATAACAAGACATTTGAGGTTTTGCAAAAAAAAAAAAAAAAATTAAAACAAACAACAATTAATTGACAAAATAATCGACCAATTAATTGACTATGAAAATAATTGTTAGTTGCAGCCCTTTCAGTAAAAGTAATAGGTGCAATTTCAGCAGCAGGCTGTGGTACAGAAAGCAGAGCTGCTTGGCTTCTGTACCTCTTAAATTGCAACAACTTCACCGGAGACGTGCTGACTTGAAGCTAAGGTCAGAACAGGTAATAGTATATCACTGTTAACAGGGATAACCACAACAAAGTTTCAGTGTGTCCGCAGTCTCTAGTGGAAGAGCGACTGTGTTAAAGGTTGTTGCTTTCATCTCCATGGAGGGAAATCCTTCATGCTGTGACTTTGGGCTTTTTCAGTGGTGTAATGGGGAAACTGGGCATGGTTGTCATCATAGAAATAGAGCATAAGATTGTGATGTTAATTGCAACTTTGGCGATATCTGCCAGCTTCCCCTCGACACAGCTAAACTTGCTCACCAGAGCAGCACCACAGTCTCTGCCTGTCTGTTACACAGAGGCCTTCAGTGTTGACTGGCTACTACTCGTGACATATAAACAATCAGATCACGCTGTGGGAGGGACAATGAACAAGAATACAGAGTGCAGTGTCTACAGGCAGAGAGAGGCTGCTGCATCAGAGCCAAAGTAGTTTTAATTAATGCATGTTCGATAAAAAAAAACAAAAAAAAACAAAAATGCTTTCCTTTGTTTGTTTGCAAATTTCCAACCCTGGCTTTAGGTGGCAAAGTACTCATCTAATTTGACCCCCTGACTACTCAGGGGAGGAGACTAGAAATCTACGCTGATACACCATGTAGTTCTTTCTGAACACCCATCACATCACTGTGACATCACTAGATGTAGGAAGAACAACAGTTTGCCTCTGATGAGGAAAACATAAAAAGAGCAGAATCTCTGCTCAAAACTGCTAAAAAAAAAAAACTTAATTAAATTCAAATAAAATTGAAATAAATAAGAAAACAAAGCAAGATTTCATTTTCTAGCCAGACACCTGCCTTTAACACAGAAATTAAAGCACAATTATAAAACATTGTAAAACTCAATTTCAGTGTCAAGGTATCGTCAGTCTTCTGTAACTAACAGCACATTCTGTGTATCAGTTGTAGGAAACAAACTTGTACAAAGTGTAGAAAATATTGACTCCAGGAGAGCAGGTAGACATCCGTCACATCATATCAGTGCTTCAATATGTCCTGCATCTTACCCAGAGCTCTAACTTAAGGGCATCCTGCCGTCGCTGGGATGGAAAAAGAAATTGATCTGGGACGATGAAAGGAATCAATTTTGGGATGGCTGAGGTCCAGAAAAAAAAAGAAAATACAACTGCGACACTGCTGTTATACAAACACACAGCAAGAAGATGAGCCACAACAGTGACATCTGAAAATAGTGTGGCTATCAGGCAGCGACAATGCTGTCCTGAAGTGATTGTGGGATTTTACACTCTGCTGCCACTGATGGCCACACTGGCAAAACGTACCACGGAAGAGATGGAGACAAACAGCATTTAAATATATACCGTATAATAAAATACTATGGCTTGTTTGAATATTTGCTGGTCATTATTTCAATTTTAAATTCAATATTTCATCAACAGTCAGTGTTAATCGATTGCTTCCTACCTGGCATTATAGTCCAGAGTCTAGTTTTAACATTATATATGTGAGGAGTGCCAGTGTTTCTCACAGAATGACTGATACTGTGCCTTTCACCATTTTAATTCCAATTCTTTACTTTATTTTGGTATTTTTTCACAAACTATTCTAATATGCTCACCTTGCTTTTGCCCTCAGTTCTCTTCTCCACCCAGACACACACACAGCTTCCTTTCCTTTCTTCCTTGAGTTTCTTTCTCTCTGTGCAGTTTGTATCTGATCTGTTGACTTTCTACATCAGCAGGATGTTTTACAAAGCTGCTCAAAAACCACAACCTGCAATTTAGACTTTTTCACCAGCTATTCTGTTTTGCGTGCAGGAGACAATCAAGACCAACATGGTACCAAATGACACTGGCACCAACCACAATTGATGCATTTAGAGGACGGACACAATACCAAAGCATTAGATGTTAGACTGGCCACCACAGTGATGTGTTCTGGTCTTGAAGACCAGAAAACCTATTTTGACCTGTAAGCTCTGAGACTGACTTTGTTCTGAAAGGTGCAGAGTGAGCTCACTTACCTTCCCTGTCCAGCCAGTGTTTGCGCTGGCGGTAGAGCAGCAGCTTGTTGTGGACATATGGCAGCAGGAACTTCACACACCAGCTCTCAACACCCAGTTTGTTCTCCACCAGCACAATGGGACTGCGGTTATAGCGAGCCTCTGGACACGGGATCACGCCTATCTCGTCGCTGAGGGAGCAGATAATTAGAGTGAGGGCTGGTGGAGGTTTTCATACTAATATGCACAAACATAAATTCTGGAGCGCGAGTTTTACTCTGGAAGTTTTAACACTGCACCAGTTGTTGTCTATCAGCCATTAGCAGATTAGTCAGTTTAGCCCAGTTAGCAAAGCAATGTTCAATCTGTGCACCAATTGAATGGTACAGTTCCTCAAAACGGTGCACAACGGGGATTGAGATACATTTTCTCTCATTTGGTGGGTACACCACAGGTGTTATCCAATTGCACAGCAACATGTATGTAAACATTGCTGAATTAAAAATGGCAGCATAACGGAGTGCGCTTGTGTACACAACAGGCAGCATCATTTGTTTAAATGCATTTTGCTACGTTTTGTCAGGGCTAAGTAGCAATTCCCCTTGTTATCAAAATGACCAAAATGCTTCACCCTCATTAACCTGCCATCCCCTCATAGCAGAGAGAGTGCAGGGGCAGAGGGGTTGTTTAGTCGACAATGACAAGTCTAGTCTGCCAGACAGATTGATTCTTTATCTGACTGAGGATTGTGCAAGTAGGAATCTGTGGCCCCGACCATGGTCCTGAAATATCTGTAGCCTAACTGTATGTTCACACAACCAGCAACATAGCTACAACAGCCAAGCGTGGCCAGCTACATTGTCACCACATCGCTACTGAAGTGTTGCTTAAGACTTGTAGCCTGATGTTTTGTCACTGGTAGTGTGGACATACTGTAACTGAAGTGTGTACTATAAATCCATGAAGCTGTCCATGGTGCTGAAATAGCAGACAGATGACTAATCACCCCTTTTTCTCACAGTCTCGCCCTTGTGTCACTTTTGTCTTGGATCTATAATATTCCCTAAATGATATACTATAAATACTGGGGATGCACAATAATTATCAGCATGTCAACAGTATTGGTGGATAAAGGCTTTAAAATGAAATATCATATCAGCCAAAATGAACATTTCTGCTGATATGACCGGCTGATAAGAGGATACTTCACTTATGCTCTCGTCATAGTGTGTCTGCAGACAGCAAAGTTGCTATTTGCAAGGATTCCTCAGTGTCAGTCATGCGAGGAGGATCTAGATCACATTCCTTCAACACTACAAACTTAAATGGCCATCTTGAGAGTCTGTGACGAACAAAGAGAAAATAAAACCTGTCTGCACTATTTTTTCTCTTTCAGTGAATGTGGCCATCACGATAAGAGAAGAAATAACATGATATTCAGTCCACTACAGTCGTAACCTGATGTGCTCTGCAATTAGGTGAAAAAATGTGTGTATATCAGCATCAGCCAAAATGAGTAAGAAGATATCAGAATATCAGATATCTGCAAAAATCAAATGACGTGCATCGCTAATAAATACTCAGTTCTATACTATACTGAAATCTATATTCTCTATAGCAGTGATTCTCGAAGTGTGGGCCTTGAAGGCCCTATGGGTGGGCCTTGAGAGGTCATGAAAAATAAGCAAATGAAAAAATGTTTTGAGTTTCAATTTCACTAAGTTTGAAATTACCATACAATATTTATGATTAATTTAAAAAACGCAATCAGAGGTAATAAAACAAAGCCAATGGATTTAAATCGATCTGACCTAGTTTAACAGGTTTCATACAGTATTTAATGACCTGTCACATTAACACCAGAGCATATCTTATATCTCCTCATTGGTACAATTAGTCATGTGTTGTTTAGAGTTGCAATTAAAGATTAAGGTGCACCACAGAAGACTGGGAAGTTTGGGAATGACTGCTCCATAGAGTAGTGTCACCTCCATGATCAAACTAGGGCTGCATAATTTGGTAAAAAAGTCATACTGCGATTATTTTGACTGAAATTGCCATGATCAGTGAATGATCAGTTTTGCAGTACAATTTTCATAGTCACTGAAAAAAACAACTATTAAAATCATGATGATATATTAATTATTGAGGTCTGTACCAAACAAACAGTTTGTTCTTGTATCTGGAGAAATAGATGTTTAGGCCATGTCATCCATGTAGCACTACAGTACAGCATTATAATGCTGTTTGCTCACACATTCTTCCTTTTTCAAAACAAATGCCATTTGGTTCTGGTTCTGCAATGTAGATATTGCAATTGGCCATATTGTGATTTTAGTTGAATTACGAGTAATTGTGCAGCCCAGGATCAAAGTGACAAGTAGAAATGAATAGTTGCAGAACAGTGAGAGCATCATAGAGACCCACTGCTGCCTGCAGTATTCCTATAATATTCTAGTGGTCATGGTCATATGTGCTGTTAAAAAAACAGCCATAGACCAAGCCACTTCTGCAACAAAATATTCTAAGGAATAGATGACTGCAGATGTAGTTTTTATGATAGGATTAGGGGTTTGGGTTAAAAATTCACAAATCACCTTACATTAATGTTTAATAACATTATGTAAGCACTGCCACACTAATTTCTCCTTTCAATTCATGCTACTGTATATTTTACATATAATAAGCAGCAATGATTAATTGAATAATCAGTTATTAATCTATTATTTGATTAATCACTGACTATTTTAATTTTTTCTGAAAAAAAATGTTAAAATCTTCTGGTATCATTAGTCTTCTATGACAATAAACTAATATCTTTGGGCTGTGAGTAAAAGGACATCATCTTAGGTTTTGGGAAACAATGACTGACATTTTTGAACATTTTTCTGACATTTTAAAACCGATAACTAATCGAGAAAATAATCAGCTGATTAATAGACTATGAAAATTATCATTAGTTGGAGCCTTACAATCATTATACAGACACACACACACACACACACACACACACACATATATTATATACATATATATACAATCACAATGTTGATGATGAGGCCATTTTGACATTGTCTTTAGGTACTGATTAGTTTGTAACTGCCTTTTAATCAGATATGCAGCTACTAGTAATTTTAGCTCGTGAAAGCATAGCACTGCTAACCCCTCTTTAACACGGGGCTATGAGGAAGCAGTAGTTAACCAAATTTCAAAATAAAAGAAAAGACTCTGGTTAATACTATATTAATTAATGTGTTTGTAAGAAACCTTTTCATCCAGATATTTAACAGAATAAACACACAGCTAAGCTAGCTGGCTAAAGTGTCAACTTTCCCTCTACCGCCTTCGTTCCAGGTAATAGTCGGAGCCCGCACAGTGTAAAAGCCGCTTCAGGCTATTGTTCAGTTTTTGGTTACTCTGGACGTGACAGACTCCGCTGCCGTCTGTATGTATGTTCACACTGAGCCCTACTCACATGTTGGGGTTCCTCTTGAAGGCGTTAGTGATGTCTTTGACAACTCTCTGGACCAAGACGTCCACCTCCTCCTCCGACTCCGCCATTTTTTATGGCCCCGAAACGTCACATGGACCAAGAAGTATTTCCGGGTGAAAAAAACAATACTACGGAAGGCCGGAGAGCCATTAGACAAAGCTGCGAAGGCTCATTGGAATAGCCGAAACATTTTACTACTATTACTGCTACTGCTACTGATATTATTATTATTATTATTATTATTATTATTATTATTATTATTATTATTATTATTATCAACAACAACAACAACAACAACAACAACAATAATAATAATAATAATAATAATAATAATCATAATCATAATAATAATCATAATAAGAAATTTTATAGCTACTTTCATACAAAAAATGCAGTCCAAATAAATTACATGCATCAAATGCTTCACATAAAAAGTCAGAATCAAGACTATAAAAATGTGGATTGAATGCTATAATTAATGTAAAATAGGATGGAGCACAAAACCTACTCGTTGATCAGTGAAATATGAAATATGAAATTTTATTTCATATATTATTGATGATCTTGTGAAGTTGTGCATATGGGAACTATAGTACAGCTGTAAATATACAGAAAAAATGGACCCAGCGTGCAAGATTTACAGGCAGCTTATTATCTTCAAGTGTGATTGGTTATCTGTCCAGTGAGAGGCAGGACCTCAGTTTCAACAAACTCTTTCATGAGTATTTTTAAAATGTGCATTGATTTCTTTTTATTAGCCTAGTTTTACTTTTTTTTTACAAGGATGAATTAGCCTACTTAATGAATTAATAAATGATTTGAAAAATACATCATAAAAAATAAAAGTATTTTTCATGATGGAGTGTGGAGGATGACTTTAGGAGTCCCACAGCCTGATGATAGATGTACAATACAGATACAATTTCCTTTTGAGGACTTAAAAGATAAAGTATGGAAGCTTTATATTATATTTGTAAAGTAGCACTCTGTTGTGCTGTGATTAAGCTTAAAACTTAAGTTTTAAACACAGGAATAAGAAACTGCAAGAAACTGTAATGTTAATAATAAGTCAGTGCCCCTAAATCCTACACACTGGTCCTTTAGCAAGACACGGTCTCAAGATTAGGTGCAGGATCTGCCATTTTGATTGAATCACTTCGATCCAGATTGTGCTTTAATTGTGCTTTTTTACAAAAACAAGTTTTAAATTAATCAAATGACCAGAAACAGATTACCACACAGTGACCCTGGTGACTCTGGGGCCCCTGAGTCTCAGGCAGTTGCCTGCTCTGGCTGGTTGGTGATCCAGACTTCCTCAGATATTAAAGTGCTGATTGTCATATTTCTAGAATCAGTATTTGAAAAATGTGTATTATAGTGACATAGTCACAGATCACTTGTTTTTTCATACATTTTTGGGGCATTTTTTATGCCTTTAATGAAAGGATAGTTAAAGATATGATAGGGAAGTTGTGGAGTGACATGCGGCAAAGAGCTGTAGGTGAGAATCAAACCCACGACCACTGCAGAGGACTCACAGCCTCAGTACACGGGGCAAACACTCTACAAACTGAGCTACTAGGCCACCAGTCATTACTTCATTACATAGTTGATTACATCTTTAAAATATGGCAATTTTAAAATTATGAAACTTTTTTCCATGATAATACTCTGGAATGTCTGATTTACAGAGTTTCTTATACAGATGCTACTAAAAAAGAATCCTATACAAAAATGCATTTTATTTGAATTGATTTGTTTTTTGAGATGTGTGTAGTTGTTTAGCATAAGGTTCAATACTTCCACTGTTTTATTGGGAAGTAATGGAAAAATATTGCAAAAGTTATTATAATTATATATTAACTTTTATAATTAGTAACATAATCAGCTGGATCACAAAAGAATATAATCTAATTTGAATACTGTTCCAATACTTCCAAATAAAACAGTGGAAATATCGAACCTTATGCTAATTTGTATTGAATAACTGACTACGTTTCAAAGTAATCTGACCCAATACTGGTGATACTCAAGTGTCCATGTTGATGTATGTGCCAGTTGTCTGTGTTCCCAGAAATATAATGCACCAAACAGATCTGCCAGAAGGGGGGGATATGTGGCTATTGTAGCCCTAAACTATCTAGTGATCCTTTTGCAGTCAGAGAATTATGTGAAAAAGCAATGAAGTTCATCAACAAAACTCTCCAATGCATCATTTGTCTCACTCCATACAATGTTTCTAATATTTTTGGAATTTCTACTGCAATTTATCTATTTTCTGATTCCAGCAATTCCTCATTGAAATGATTCACTGCAGATAAGATTAAAATAATGAACACTGACACATACAGACTACTCCCTGATGTGACCTAATATTCACAGAAAATCTTGAAAAGGGCGTGCACTCATGAAAGAGAGCGACTTGACAATATCTCATTGACTCCCCCACCTGAAACTCAGCAAAGTCTGAAACTTCCCTTTTAAACTTTCAAACAATGTTACGTAAGAGATGGAGAGCATCTGTGGAAAAAGTGTGTTGCACTGATGTGGGGGGACCACGGTGGGGGAGTCAACTGTTTACTGGCCAGAAACCATCAAAGCTATTGTTTCAATTTGCTTCTTTCTAATGTTGTGAGTAATGAAAAGCATTACACAAAAGTTGTTAATGCTTGGAAGTGTTGTTGACAGAATACATGCAAGTCACTGGAAAGTCTATGCAAATTATATGAATCAACATATTTTCATGTGTATTCTGTTTTGTGTTGAATGTTTGCACTTGGGTTAATTAAAGACAGGATTAGTGGTGTAATCTGCAACCTTTAAAGCAACACTTCACTCCAAAATCAAAAATATATATTTTCCCCTGCCCTGTAGTGATATTTATCCAGATGTTTTTCGATTTAAGCGGCAGAGTTTTGGACATATAAGCTGTACAGAAGTCTGCCTTGTCTCCAATATAATATATTGAATGGAACTCATTATGTTACCACATTTAACCAAAAATTTAGTCACTAAAAGATTGGCCCATTACAAGGTTTAATAGCCATGAGGTTGATCTCCATCCATCCATTGTCCATAACCGCCTGTCCTTGACGGGTCACGGTGGGGGTTGGAGCCTATCCCAGCTGACACTGGGCGTGGGGCGGGGTACATCCTGGACAAGTCGCCAGCTCATCGCAGGGCTGACACATAGAGACAAACAACCACTCACGCTTACATTCACGCCTTTGAATTATCAATTAACCTTTTATGCTGCGTGTCTTTGGACTGTTGGAGGAATGCGGAGCACCCAGAGAGAACCTACGCACACCGAGGGGAATGTGCAAATGCCACACGGAAAAGCCACAAACTACCCAGCCCCCCCCCCCCATGGGATTCAAACTCAGAACTGTCTTGCTGTGAGGTGACACTGCTAACCACTGCACTACCAATCCTTTAAAATATATTTTCCAAGCATAATACAATGGTAACAAAACACTTTTCAGCACTTTTCATACAAGAAATGCAGCCTGAAGTGCTTTACAACAAAGAAATTACATGCACCAATTGCTTCACATAAAAAAGTCAGACTCAATGAACATAAAAACATGTAAAGAATGTCATAATTAATGTAAAACAGGACAGAGCTTGATGATGCCAGTAAAAGTAAGATAAATGTGTGATTGTCTTGTGATGGAATACTTTGGAAATTATTTCATTTTATATGTAAAATAACAGCTATTGTTTATGTAACATCTTGTTGCATTTCATTGTTCATTTTGACAGGATAGTCATTTATTATTCCTCTTCTCATTCTTATTACAAGGAACATATTATTTGATTTGTGGTGAAAACCATCTGAAAGTTCATGCTGAAAACTGGGACATTTTAGTATTTGACAAGTATTTGTTGGGACTTGGGACACCCAGCTTGAAACCGGGACAATCCAGGACAAACTGGAAAGTCTGGTCACTGTTGGCAGACGTCTCTACAGATGATATCATCAAAACTTGGCAACTCGCACGCAAAAAGATGGATAAATAGCACCACAGGAAAGAGGAATAATGTGCATTTTGTTTTAATTTTTGGGGTGAACTGTTCCTTTAACTTGCAGATGAATAAGAAATTCCCCATCTAGATTTAGCTTTGATTCTTTATTACTTTTGCTCTGGTATCTAAGAATGTAGATGATACCAGTTGGTACTGATCCTGGGTCTGTGGGTCCAATTTAAGTGGTTTGCTCCAGAGAAAAATAGTACGTCCACAACAGACCACAAATCAAAAAAGGCCCATATATTTATGGTCTCAGGAGGATTCATCTTATGGAGTAACTCCACTAAAGCTTGTAAAAGCTTTTCTGCACTGACCTCAATGGATTCAAGGTTCAAGTATGTTGCACTTGTATATCCTGGACAGTACAGCACTGAGAGGGAAACAAGATTTATTGAGGGAATAACAGCCTCACCTCTTGTCTCTCTCTTCACTTGTATGAATGGTGTCCTTGTCTCTTCTTCCCCTGCGTGAGTGATGTGCTGGTGCTTTACCTCCTCTGTGTGTGTGTGTGTGTGTGTGTGTGTGTGTGTGTGTGTGTAGTCTGTCCTCTTTCCAGGTCTCCATGGTGGAGAGGAGACCTTGTGAGTCAGGACCTGGAAGTTGCAACACTCTCACAGATCCACGTTCTTCATATACTTTATAATCTTTTTTTCAATATTGTAATTATTCTATTGTTATTTCAATCTGTTCTACACCTGGAAGAGGGATCTTTTCTTTGTTGCACTTCCTGACCTTTATTCTTTTTAAAGAGGTATTTGAAAAGTTTTTCTTAACAGATTGAAGGGTTTAAGAATAAAAGTGGCCGTGTACTGTACAAATTTATGATTTGGAGCTAGAACTGACACTTTTGAACAAAAGAAATTGTGAAACTGGAAAATTTGGGTAATATAATTATTTGCTCTCTTTCAGACAGTGAGACTTTCAGATTGATATCGGTCTCAGCTTAGCATACCACATGGAAGCAGTGGGAAATAGGTAAACATATCCCTACACATCTAATGCTGACTTATTTGCCCAGTGAACTTTGTCCATGTATTGTGCACATACGCAGAAATGTAAAAAATGTTTGTGCTTTTAAATTAGAGCCTGATCAACACTGGATTTTGGGGGCAGATGCCAATACCAATATTTAGAAGAAGAAGAAGAAGAACAGAAACATTTTAATATCAACATATCACCTGATATTCTTTATTTACATATGCTACTTGGATGATGACTTGAAGGACTTATTCTAAGGGAACAAAAACACTTAGATTCATATTTTCAGGTATGAAAACATACTCTTTCTGCTATATTCTGCTAATTGATCCCCTACTGGGGGTCTGCAAGCTGTAACTCCAGAGCCACATGCAGCTTTTTTTGTTTGTTTGTTTGTTTGTTTTTAACATTTTAATTTTTATTTATCATTGTTGTAGATCTATAATATAAAAACAAAAAAGTTGAGTAAACTCAAACCTAAACGCAACATATTGCAGTAGATTTTTGAGTTTTAAGGTCAACTCAAATTCAAAAGTTTAAAAAAAAGTTTTACCAACTACAAATCTTTTGTTGAGGTGTTTCTTCTTCGGATAAACTTAAATCTTTGAGTTTTAGAAGCCCCAAAAAGTTGTATTTAAAAAAACCCGATGAATGAATGAATAAATTCATTGAAGTGAAAGTGAATGATGGTTAAAATTTTAATATGTTCGATAAAAACCATTGAACTCTCAGGCACCAAAATGAAGAAGGTTCACAGCTCACTGTGACCAATTTTTGAAATACATTTTTTTGTTTGTTTGTTTCTAAACTCCAAGATTCAAGTATATCTAAAGAAGATATGTTATCTCAACCAAAGATTATAGGTTGGCAAAACTTTTTCAAGTTTATTTCAAAGTTCAGAACTCAAAAATCTATTGTAGTACCTTGCTTTGAAATGTTGAGTTGTCTCAACTATTTTTTACAGTGTAAATTGATTCTTATGTTCTTTAACTGTAAAAATATGTAACCTATACACCAAAAAGTGTTTTGTGAACTAAATCTTGATGGTGGCTAGTGTTCTTGAGCTAGCTATGGATGCCAAAAAAAAAAAAAAAAAAGTTGCTCTTTTTTTGGCCAAAAATGGCTCTTTTGATTGTAAATGTTGCAGAACCTTGCCCCAAATCTTACACACAGGACCTTTAATGAGTGTTGAATAATGCGAGGGAAGTACTGGACTGTTTAAAACTGTCCTCAAATACCAATTTATGCCATTTATTGCAATGCATTTTGAATGTAATGTTTAATGGGAATTATTGTGATTGCACAGTTAGATTGGATATTACCCTCCACTGTCAAACTATGAGGGAAATGTGGCGTGGTCAGCCATCATGGAAAGCTTAACTGAGTTTCCCTTCCAGCCCCTAGACTCTGGGGGACTTTTCTTAAACTGGAACTACAGCTGTGTTTTGTTTGGGTCTATGTTTCGTTTAAGAAACTGCTCCAACACAAATGGCTTGAATTACACATGAGACTCTGACTACAGTTGGAAGACAGTAAGTGTCACAAATTAGACAATCTTGTTGAGCAGATCACAGATCAAATCAGCGAATTAAGTTTATTTTAAGTAGAAACTAAGTGATGAAAATGTACAATTACTGCAAATTACTGCATTTTAATACTTTAAATACAGTGGAGCAGGTCAGAGTTTGCTGAGGATGCATTCAGCAGTGATGATGAGAGAGACTCAGAATCCAGTCATGTCATCCACACCTGCCTTAGTGTTGCATAGCCAGACCTCTCCCCTCAGCTCCACTCAGTTCTGGAGAAAGGTCTGGCTCCGACATGATCATTCCGCAATGGTGGGGGGAAAACAACTCTGGCTGGTTTGTATTTCTCCAAAGAAATCTCAGTTGTCTTTGGTGCTGATAAGGACCAGGATGCTGCGACGGTGCTGCTGCAAAA
The DNA here is from genome assembly GCF_056507025.1 of Lutjanus erythropterus. Taxonomy (NCBI): domain Eukaryota; kingdom Metazoa; phylum Chordata; class Actinopteri; order Lutjaniformes; family Lutjanidae; genus Lutjanus; species Lutjanus erythropterus. The sequence goes on along the minus strand of NC_139326.1, from coordinate 37,404,125 downwards.
TAGTGTTTGGGAACGTCTGCACGTCAGAAGGCGAGGCTGGGCATTGAAATGGCCAAATGCTGCTAGTTTGATTATATTCATACTATCAGTGTCAAAGGTGCTGATTTGACATTTTCAGTGTGTAGGTTGCTACTTCGGAGGGTTTTTTCCAGGGACTTTGAAAAGGCATATAGTGTATGCTGCAATGCCGACTGAAACCAGTCGTCCAATGGGAGGCTTATACCCACAGAGTACATCCCGTAGTTGGATTGCACCTTCCCCATCAGCCACACCATCCACACTACCCTATCAGCCACCCAAACCTGCCTTTTTAGTCAACTAAAACTAAACTAAAAACTAAAACTAGTTAAAAGTGCACTGAAATGAAAATAAAACTGTAATAATGTCTTTACTTTTAGTCTTTTAGACTTGTCAACACAAACATGAGGAGGTGTTGCTGCGTAAGTTTATTGAGACTGGGATGTGTACTTGACTGGGAGTCAATTGCCGTAACAAAGTGTTGTGTTTGTATTGTAATACCTGTTCTGAATTTCTTAAATCATCTTGCACGATTGTGTCAATATCATATTAACATTTTCTGTCCACAGACAAACATAAACACCTGCCAAAATACTAAAAACTGACTCTGTGCTAGTTTCCGCCACAGTACATTTCTCCAGGACCACATTTTGCCATGATAATACACACATGCACACTAACAAGGTCAAATTTTACCTAATATCTTAGAATTGAGGGTAATGAATGAAACTGGTATACAGTGACCTGTGACTTCAAACTAATGTGGGCCAGGGGCATAAAGTGGGGGGGTCCAATGGCCCCTTCCTTGCTGTCTACCTCCCCACTTTGGCGCAGTTACTTGGACCACACCCATCTTTACACTCAGCCTTTATTTTGATCACGACCTCACGCCTGTAAAGTTTTGTCACTGCATCTTGTACAGTTGCGTTATCGCTTTGACAAAATCTGTCTGCAGAGAGACACATAAACGCCTGACAAAGCACTGAAAACCACCTCTCCTGCGACACTGAGTGTCTCCAGGACAACATTTGCCATGATGACACACACACAGACTCACAAGGTGAAAACAATACCAGCCACACGCTGCCACAGCTGGTAATTATTAAATCCTTCATGTCTAACAATAATACAGTCTGCAATTATACATAATATTAATGTTTCCCCTTAACAGTGCTGTCTACATTATTTCTGTTGGGAATATTACCCACATCACTCATACAATCGTCTAGACTAACAATACGACTATGGAAATCCCCACACAAATAAACAGCATCCACTTTAGACAGACTAAACGTCTGAGCCTGTTAAGCGCCCACAAAATGAATGAGAACCAGTTGATTTTATAGATCCTTCAGGGAGAAATAGCAGGTGAAAATAACTAAACAGTTCGGGCTTGAGGATTTTCACAGCCTGAGGAAATGAGCTGTTCTGAAGACTAGTGGCACAGCAGCGGATGTTCCTGTACCTCCTGCCAGATGGCAGCAGGGTGAGCAGGCTGTGGCTGGGGTGGGTGTTGTCTTTTAAGATCCTCTGGGTTCTGCACAGGCACCTCAGTTCCCTCTAGATGACCGTCTGCAGAGTCCTCCTGTCCTGGACCAGTTTCTGATGTTTCCAGTCAGGATGCTTTCCCTTGCTCCTCTCTAAAAGGTATAAAGAACTTGGTACAGGAATTGTGACTTTAGTTTTCTCTTTATGCTTCTCCTGCCATAATTACTACAGCCACTAAAGGTCACTGCTTAAAATAAGCATAAAAAGGTGTCATAATAACCTTCTTGCACAGATGACATATACGCCCCATTGTTTTGGTGAGAACAGGCTGCACTAGTTGACTCAGTGCACAGACAAAATGTGAGAAAGTGCCTTCTAAAGTGTCTTTCCAGTGGTCAAAAAAGTGCTTGGTGCCTTTCTAGTAGACAAAATGTAGTAAATTGCCCTCTAGGGTGCCCTTTGAGTGAACACAGTGTGATGAAGTGTCCTCTAAAGTGCCCTTTTAGTGGACAAAACATGGAAAAGTGCCCACTCAAGTGTCCTTCTAGTGGGCCAAATGTGGTAAAGAGCCCTCTAAGCTGCGCTTCTAGTGGACAAAGTGTGGTAAAGTGCCCTCTAAAGTGTCTTTCTAGTAGACAAAATGTAGTGACGTGAACTCTAAAGTGCCCTTCTAGTGGACAAAACGTGGTGAAGTGCCGTCTGAAGTGCCCTTTTAGCAGACAAAAGTGGTAAAGTGCCCACCCTTCTGGTGGACAAAACATTACAAAGTTTCCTCTAGGGTGCTCTTCCAGTGGACGATAAAGCAATTTTAATCTGAACCAGGGATTGGAACTGTTTCACCCTAAATGCATAACCATTTTTGCTGCGCTGGTGCCCTTTTTATTTTTATCGGCCCTGGCCCGCAAGCAGTCTGAGTGCGCCACTGACGATGGTTTTCCTGGCTCACAAGCAGAAACCCATATTCCACTGCATTACAATTTATTGCTTTCACCATCACAAATATCTAATTCTTCTTTAATTCATGATGTTTCCTATGCTTTAGTGAAACAACGGTTGAGGTAGAACTTATAGGAGGAATATTAAGGACTGTTAAGAGTGTAGGCGCAGGGCTGATAAAAATCAAAAATATGTCTACTTTTCACCTTCTCTGTTATGTCATTATCATTGCCGGGAAAAAAGCAACACATACTTTGCTCAGTAAGCAGAAGCAGACTTGTAGTATTATGTATTGGGATGTGATGCTTTTGAATATAACCATGTCCAGATGTGCAATATGTTTCCACAGAGGGCAGCTGTGGAGCTCTGAGCTCTGGGTACATCCTGCAGGGCCCACATATATTTCACATTAGATGTTTCATCCCCTGGAAAAATCACTGTCTTTCTGAAACAGGAAATAGAGGAATATACAGGGATGCAGTGGAGGGTGAACCCACATGAACACAATTTATCCTTCTATTTATTTGTGTAGTGCTGTGAGACTGCTGATTTTGTTGTACTGGTGGTTGCGATGGCTCATGCTCGCCACTGGGAGATCAGAACCAGAACCAGACGCACCTGAGCAATGGAGCAAAAGGAGCAGCTGCCACCCTGATTATTAGGCTTGGGGGAGCAAATGTGCTTTTGCATAACCGCATTTAGATCAATAAAACTCAGGCTGAGTTATTTTCAGTCCATCTTTTTCTTGACTTGACGTTCCAATAAAATCAAAAATGTTTCATATTATCAGTCAGTAGATGTGCTCTCTCCAGCACCAAATAGGAAGCAGCAAACCAGGTGGTTACTTTGGTAACGGACGAAAAAACTCCCAAACAGTCAGCCTTTAATTGGACATTTATGTGTTATAGTGCAGCTAAGGTTAAGTTGATGTAACAAATTCCAAAATGTCAAGTTTTTACATAAATAAATACAGTTCATATTTATGGATTATATTGATGGCAAATTGACATAAGAACTTTCAGCATATGACGCCGTTCATGTTGAGTTTACGTGTTTTAACAGACACGTAAAGAATCATTAATATGTAAGATTTGTTAAAAGAAAACTGATTTGATAACCAATGTGTGTATTGATTATTGACTGATTACTGATCAGGCTAATTTTCAGTCAGTTGTACTCAGTGTTTAATGGCAGTATGCAGTGAGTGGTTGCTGTTTGTGTGTGTGTGTATCTTTCACTCACAATGAAAAAGAAATATTTTTTAATTGTGCAACATTATCTAAGTGTTATATAGAAAGCAGCTTTATAACACGTGGCACTTTCAGGGGTTGAGTAAATTAAAGTTTTCCTACTAATCTTGCACCTCCAGGCATCCATGTGTATGCATATCAAAGAAATCTAAGTAGTATTTTCCTATTATATTTTTATGACTCTATTGGACAGGTTCAATCAACAGAGACTAAAAAATGACGAGCAAAAAGTTTGACAAAGTAGTCTTAACTTAAAAAAAAAGAAATTAACTGTTTTTTGAGATTTGAATCAGAATCAAACTCTTAAGTTTTGAATTAAACTTTTTTTTTTTAAGTATCATCTTTTCTCATCTTTTCTTCTCAGAAAAAGTTTCTTTGTGTTTTAGACTTCACATTATAAAAACTGTTGAGTAACTAATTGAGGTGAATTAAGAAAGGTGGTGGTGACAAAATCAGGTTCACAGCTCACTGTGAATAATTTTTGAAATAACAAATTGTCTCAACAAAAGATTATGGGTCAGCTAAACTTTTTTTTTTGTTTATTTCAAAACTTAAGCACTTCAGTAACCAACAGACAGCTGCCTTGGAATTATTCTCAGCATTCTTTACACTTATTATTTTTTTCTTTATCTTAAAACCACATTCACCATCTGGGGTTGTCATCATGGATGAAACTTTGGTCAAGTGATAACAGATGTCCATATATATGGAAGGAGTTAGTAAATGTCTCTGTTCAAAGGTGTTTTTTGGTGTTGGATGTGTGAATTATCCTCCTTGATCTCTCTCTGGCCTTTGGCTCACTGCTGCTTGATTAGATTCAGTGCAGAAAATCCAAAGATATGTTGCGAAATGTTTTATAAATGATTCTTGATTACTTAGTTTGTCCACCAGAGAGCACTGACAAGTTTTTTTTTACAGTGTAAAATGTTGTGTTCTGTACATATCATGGCCACAGTTACTTAAGATAAGATGAGATAAGATAAGATAAGATAAGACCTCAATATACATCTCTCATATACAGAGGAGGAATGGAACAGCATCTTAAAGAACATTGAAAAGATCTCAAGGGAACTTAGAACGAGACTAGTGCAGTTTAAAATAATGAACAGAGTATACTGGTCCCCCTCAAGGCTTTACAGAGTTAAATTAAGGGATAGTCTGAATTGTTGGAGGTGTGGGGGAAGTTCTCCACATGCTCTGGCCCTGCCCAATTGTTCAAAAGATTTTGGTCAGCCATACATGAAAATATTTAATTGATTCTTAAACTTAAAGCCTGTTTGTTCTGGGCGACCGTCTCCCTGTTAAAGCTCTCCCTGCAGCTCAGGCAGACTGGGTCCAGACGACACTTATACTGGGGAGAAATCTCATAGTCACAGATTGGAAGGCGATCGCCCTACTGCCAGCCAGAGTGTGGTTCTCTCAGCTGAGTGTTGTGGCAGCCAGATGGAGAAATATCATGCCAAGTTGGCAAAATACATCTCTTCTACCTAATAATGAACGCTGATTTTGGCTCATATCCCAGAGAATTACTTAGACCTTTGGTTAATTAACACCTAATAATTTAACTGCCAGTGAAGTTTCTTATATGCCCTGTTTACCACCTCAGTTGTTTATGTTGTGTTTGCTTGAATACATTTTCTAGTTTCATTTTCATTCCATGTGTCATGTCTCACAGCTTTTACACTGTCGCTGATGCAGTGATGTGTTTTTTCCTCCTTGTTCAAAGAAAAACAATAAAAACTATTGATTACAAAAAAATATCAATGAACAAATTATACACTATACAACACTGCACTATATGAATACTTGTACATGATGATTGGTATAGCCTTTCCTCTTCTCCTCATCTCTGCAGAGTGTTCGAGCCTCTTTGTTTTGGTTTCATGGCCCTCAGCTTTACTGTTTTGGTTCAGTGTCAGTTCCCTCATCATCCTTGTCTCCAGCTGCAGTAGCAGCTGGTTTCAGTGGAAAAAGAAACCACTGACCAAACCAAAGCTAAAAGAGACTGCTCTGTGTCTGCTGCATGTTTAAATAGCCAACTATTTGTTAGCAGGTTTGCAGCACTGTGGCAGCATGTCAATATTCAGTGACTCCTGCATACCATAGGCCTTCTGTATGTCGACATGTATACATGCACACAGTCCATAACCACCCACTTAAGAGGTAATCTAGTATTTTCCTCATTTCCCATTTATTCCTTTGCACCATTTGAACAATGCACAGAGCTCTTGAGTTGTTTAGATATGTCTGTTTCTATGTTCTTGTGAATTGGTTTGTGTGTTAGTATTGACAGCAACATAATTCCTCGATGTGTAGGCCTACACTTACCTGACTAATAACACTGACTGTGACTTTTATTTGAGCCTATATGCATCATAATCTGTCAGGCCTGGTTCTACAAGGGTGCAAAAGCATGCTTTGCAACCTCAGTTGAAATATGAATGAAGAATAATTGCCAAGCACAAGGCACACGCCTCCACTCACACCTTCTATTTTGGTTCATGTACAGCAGCAAAACATGCAAAAGGGCTGGTGAGGGTGAATATAGATCAGCGGGTGTGGTGTTGATTCAAGCCTGTGTAAAGGAAAAAGGAAGTTTGTCTTCTCAACACATTAAACATGTTGGAAAGTAGTTGCTGAAAACTTGTGAAAAGACTGAGAACTATGAGGTACTGAATTGTGGAGTTAGACTGTTAAACTGTATCTGTGTTCAGGATTTTTTGGGTGGTCCTGAGACATGTCTTAGTGATGTGTCAGAGCCATGGTCCCCAAACACTATATACGTCCCACAAATGGACACACAAATGACTCCGTCTATCCTCCCCTCGCCCTGCCTAACGGTCAGTTATGAACGTACCACTTCAGCTCACTTCAGTTCCAAAAACCTGACACTGAAGAAAAAATAATACCATCCTGTCACCGTCCTCTGACTCTGGTGACTCAAAAATGCTTGAACATGTCAAGTAAAGCTGTTAGACATACCGTCCATGTTTCAGGTCATTTTCAGGTCGTAGTGGTGTTTGACACTGAGACAGCGGAGTGGACATGTCCCCAGAGTTCCAGAGCAGAGAAAACTGCTTTACACGATCTTTAAATAATCTCTCAGCCAGCCACATCACTGATCTCAGTGATGTGCCAGTTGCAGTTACACACAATATTGACAGCTCACCAAATGGCAAGCTTTACCTCAGCAGATTGATAGAAATAAAGAATAAATAAATAAATATAAAGAAATTGATTCAGTGATGATTACATTGGACTGGTGCTATTTTAGCAGTAATTCTAATTTATTTCACCTCATACATGATCACATATTTTGGTAATTAGTGTTACACAGCAGCATGCAACAATCCATTGTGTTTCAAGAATAAAACATGGGCTAATTTTGCTAAAAAAGAAAGTTGGAATCACAAATATTAAACTCTATATTTTTCTCTGAGACTTTTCATCTATCTAGTTTCGCTTCTCTCCTGCCAAAAACAGCCCATTCAAAGACGAGCCAGCGTACGAACAATCCTCTGCCAGTCTCGCCACGGAGAACACCTCCTCAGAGCCCAACACAGAAGTCAAACATACTCACCTATAACCCATCCAGAGCGGAGAAGAGTAGGAGTCTCACAGACCCACTCTGTCCCATAGCTGCTCCATCATGATCAGCTCTTGGGCGAGGACAAAGTCTTAGCATCAGCAACAGGCCTTTAAAGGTCTACAGTCTGAATGTGCACATGTTGTTCCTGCTGTTTGTTCTTATTTTTTCAGTAATAATAGCCCAACAGACCACTTTGTGAGTGCTTTTCTATTGCCCATGAACAGACTGGAAGTGTGTATGTTTTATTTTTTTTTTTTGTATTGATCCATCATGTGTCAGCTTAGAGAACGTAAGAATCTAAGGCCTGCAACAATAAGTGAAAATGCAAATGTTAAAAAAAGAACAATTATTAATTTCTATTTAATATGTTGTCAAAGCCACAAGGAGCCACTGGAGAGGGACAAAAGACATGGTTCCTGACCGCAAGTTGCTAACTTCTGTTCTTTTGACTTCAAGCCTGTCAGATGGAAAATCTGACAGAGATGACAAAATGTTGCATTTTTTCCATTTCACACCACAGTGGTAGTAACAGCTATTTAATTTTTAAAGTGTCTTAGAGTTCTCTTAATGTTAATCAAGTTACACATTTTTAAACCATAATTCTTATTAGCTTTGATTTAGAAGAGCTACAGAGCTGACATGTCATGGTTGAGACACATCTGATAGAAATGTTATTTCATAAATTTGAAAAAATAGAAAGTTTACCAGTGTTTGAGCAGTATTCCTCTCATGTTTAAACCAATACGTGAGACAGGGGTCCTAAGGGTATAACAAACCCTTTTTATGCCTGCTTAAACCATGTTTTTGTCAAAATCTGATAGAAGTAACAAAAATCTGGGACACAACTTTAAACAGCCAAAATTTTCATTAAAACATTATTTTTAAACAAAGATGCTTATAATAGCACATTTTTATACCCATGTTATCAGTATCAGTATCATCATTTTGAAGGCTTTAAATACATTTTCGAATAGTTTGAAGTTGTGAAGTCTTGTCCAAGATGAGCATGTGCACAGAGCAAGTTTAGAAATAAAAACATATAAATAAATAAATAAATCAATCAATAAAGCAAACCAATGTATATGATCATAAATTACATTAATGCATATGTAAAAGATTTTTAAGGAATAATGTAATTGTGTTCACAACCAGACACCTTTTTGGTACAGTTTCCCTTTTAAATGATCATGTACTGTTTTCAGTCAATGTAATGCTGTTAAAGTGAAGTCTAATGTCTTACTTTCTAGCAGTATGATGTTTGACAATTTACTTTAGCCTTGTTTTTGTTTTTACCAGAGTCAGTAAAAGGGCACAATTGCTAGTGTTTTAGCTGTTGTCCCCCAGGACACCCATATTTCCTCACTATAAACAAGCAGCACCGGAAATGTCAGATTATGGGTGATAGTAGCAGCAGCCGGATGAGGATACAATTACATTAAATTTTCACCAAAACATTGGAATCAGAGGGTGGTTTTCAAACTTTTTTAAAGTTTTTTTTAAAGGTTTTTCTTTTTTGGTAGGACATAATCTGTCCCAATTCTCAAGAATGGGTGATATGCAAACTTACTTGGCTTACTTAGTCTTCTCTGAGTCCATACATATGTTCATGATGGCGGGGGGGGGGGGGGGGGGGTGGGGGGGTTGAAGCCCTGGCCCAGTGTGTGTGCGGCCCTGGCTCATTAACGTGAGCGGAGCAGCAGCAGTAGGCGGAGAGGCGCTGCCTGCGACCTGGACCGCCGCTTCTCCCTCCCGCCCCCGAGACATTCATTCATCCAGCCGGATAAACACTCCATCTCTACTGCTGACACTGTTACAACATGTGAAAGACAACCAGGGACGGCTTCGACGAACAGCTGGATCTGTAGTTCTTTGGGGAGCTGAACGGGAGACGATCAGGAAACTACAGAAGGAGATCCTGAACTTATTGGATACGATGAGCACCGTCTGCCTCTCTCTGCAGGGTAAATACAGCTTCACTTTGAGGGCAAAATGCAGAATGCTGCATCAGATTTCTACATATGCCACAAATTAGTTCTTAACTCTGATAGGCTGTTAGTTTGCTTTAGCTGAAGCAGTCACACAATCCATAAACTTGTATGAAAAGGAAGTCAGATAACTTGTGCACAGATGATCTCTGCAGTGTGGATGCTTGTCTCTTCCCTTGTTGCAGTGCTGCTACTGTGCGGACTCCTGAGGGCGCAGCAGCTGCTGCTGCCCGGATCCTGCAACTTCGAGCTGGGCACCTGTGGCTACACATCAGACCCGGAGTACGGCAGCTGGAGCATGAATGAAGAAGGTACAGTGTCACCACGGGCTCTGCTTATTAAGACAGAAATAAACATGCCTGGAATACTGTAGTAAACACTGCCATCTAAATATACCATGATGAAATCCTGCTATTTGGGAACGTATGTGGGCCTATAAATGACTGGTGGAGATATAACAGATATAACCACTCATAAGTCCAATGTATTCTTGAGAATTGGGACAATGTCTCATCTCTCCAAAAATCCTTAGATTTAAAGAAATAAAGAAAAAAATAGAAATAAAGAGTGATATAGGGGAAATAAACATGCAACAGTTTGCCAGTTGTATTTTACTAACTTTTATTTAATTAAAATTCAACTTTTGGATTCTTTTTTTGTCAGTTCCATCCTCAATTATTGTTAAAAATTGATTTAAAAAAAAAAAAGAAGAAGAAGTGGGGTGGGGTTTGCGTGAACTTTTTTCAGTTTCTGAAAGGGCGGTATGCTAGAAAAAATTTGGAACCCACTGCTTTAAGGATTCATTCATCACATTCATGTGTAATTTATGAAATGTTTTGGTCTGCTGTAATTTTTCAGTTGTCCTGGACAAATATTCTTCAAACCTCAAACAGTTTAAACATGTCAGAAGCCTTCAGAATCTAAAACTAACAACACCTACTGATAACATAGATCAAAATGTGCTATTATGATCATCTTTGTTTTAAAAATGGATTTTTATGAAAAATGTTGGCCCTTTAATTTGCGCCAGCATGATTTATTCAGGCATAATAGGGGTTAGCTTTATCCTAAGGACCCCTGTCTCACTTTCTGGTTTAGAAAATACTGCTCAAGCACTGGTAAACTTTGTATTTTTCAACAGAAAATATAATGGTCGGATGGTGAAACGCAAAACGTATGTATATGATAGACAGCAGAAATAAGCTAGCTAGCGTTAGTTAACTAGACATGCTAACGCACGCAGCTTACATTAGAGCAGGTTAAGACAAGTCACATCCTTTCCCCACGTGTGTGCACTTGTTTTACGTTTTTGAAAGACGACAAAAAAGACGCCACTCCCCAGACTCATGAGACAGTGTCACTGGTCTCAGAGCCTCATGCACGCTGCTTCACCACAGAGAGAAATGCAAAGCTTGACAGGCCTGTGGTGCCTTACTTTACAGCTGCTAAGCTATGATTGGACAGTTGCTGTTCGCAGGAGGGGCTAAGCGAAGGGTCAGTTGAAAGGCAAAATCAAAACCCCCTTGAAGTTCTGTTTTGTGCCAGTTCTCAAGAATAAGTGTAACATTATATAGAAGCTAACTGATTTGGCCCGTCAGACTGTGGCCACTGCAAGTCCAGGCAGATCAGATTCAAGAAGTTACAGTGTTCCTGAGTCGAGACAACATTGGGTGAGAATAAAAGTGGTGAAAAATAACCACAAACCAGCACATAAGACATGTAAACTAGGTCAGTGGTTTGTGATCTTTTCTCGTGTATCGACAAGTCATGTGGTCTTTATTTTTCCTGAGAATTTTGCTCATAGTAATACACAACACATCAGCTCCCCTGGTCCTCAACTCATCCCAAAATCAAAAATACACATTAGCTCCTGAAAAGGTTAGCATAGATACTGTGATAGCATGAGTTATATCAGAACTGGAGAGTATTTCTTCATTGAAAGAAGAGCAAAGAACAACACTGGAGGCGTTTCTCAAGAGAAAAGATGTTTTCATACTTCTCCTGACTGGCTTTGGCAAGAATTTGATCTGACTGGTTGAAGTTAGCCTGTAGATACGATGAAAGAGATGGTTCATCCAATCACCTCCTTTTAAAAGTGCCTGCCCTTTTCCGAACAGTTTCTCAGGACAACTTCCCAGATGGTACAGGATGGTCTCAGGTTAGGTTGAGTGAGCTGACATAAGAAACTCAACGAACAAATGAGACAAGACGCACAAATATAATGTTAGACATTGCTTATATATTATAACAGTGACTTAGCTGATCCAGTGGCCTATGAAGAGTTACGAGTCCAATGAGTATTATATATTATATGATGTATCTAACATTAATGTTAACAAATACAACACTCCCCCATCCCCACCTTCAACGAGTCCAGTGACTCTGATTAATCCAGGACTAAGAGTGTATGAGCTTCTGATTTAGAAGTTTGTACAAGTATCACTCATTTTATTTCACTCATAGCCACAATGTATTAAGTCAGTTACTCGTAAGTCAAATTAATTATTTCCATGGACTTAAAATCATTGTTTTGTTTGATGGCCATGCTGCCCTGGCGTTGGACCTTCATGACCTCAAAAAATTGACAACGCCTCGTCCTTGCCACTAAGATGATGAAATTCCAGGCCTGGTCACGAGTAAGACAGATGAGCAGCATGTGTCATGTGAACAGCAGCTAGAACGCGAGTGAGACCTGTCATCATGTCGGCTGTGTGGAGTTATTTTAAAACTTTTGTAAGTTTGAATGGTGCTGACCAATCAAAAATGATGCTTAATCTTCTTAGTGAATAAGTTGAAATCAAAAAAGCAGCTGTATTGCATAACTGAGTCATCTTGTGGGCTATGGGAGTGGAATATTTGTCTCACAGTTTGAACATGATGCTTTTTAGACAGTTATGTTAAACAAAGTGCTTCCATACAAACTTTTTATGAACAGCTTTGTTGTTCAAGAGAGGGAAAAAGGCGGCATCAGACTGGTATCTGTACTCAAGGTTCCTGTATCGTATCGGACATTAAAAAGTGGTATTGAGCATCTCTAATTGAAAGTATCTACTCAATCCATCCTCAACTGCAAAAAAGACATTGTACATTCTACATATGACACATGATACAAAGGGCCTGATTTACTAAGAGCCCAAATAAAGAGTGCTAAATTGCATGTGCATTTTAACATATTGCATGTTTGGCTGGTGTGTGTTTTGCAGATGATCAACTAAGAATAACTGCGTAAATGACAGCAGGTGCAAACACTGTGGAGACAGCAGTATGTAAATGAGGGTTTTGGATGTTTTACAGGTTTACCCCATGGAGAGTCTGGACAGAAAATTTGATCCCATGGAATTAGAGGTTTTAGTGGAAGAGGCAAATAAACATATTGTTGAGCTTTAGCAAAAAAAAAAAAAAAAAAAGCTGAGACCAACAGATGAAATTAAGAGAAGATGACAAGATATAAGGCGAAAAACAAAAGAAAAAAAAATATAGTACTACTACTAATAATCATAATAATAGTAATAATAATAGATCCATTACACAAGCGGTGTGGGTGGTGTCCTCCTGAGAGATGTGCAACCTGCCCAAAAAAAAAAAAAAAAACAGTTCAAAATGTAATATTGGCAAAAAGAAGGAAATATGAGGACATAATAAAGGTCAGTGTTACATTTCTTAAGGCTACAGTGGCTGTGAATGTTCAGTTTCATTTGGTTGCAAAGAGGCTGCAGTAAATTTATGTTTAATCATGGTGTTTTTCTGCGTTAAGGACTATTGAATGAAAATAAAAATAAATACATACCACAAACAGCTCATGAGGAATGTGTTTCCTCCTCGCTACAACAGCAGCAGCCATCTGTGCACAGCGTTGGGCCAATTAGCACCTTCCTTTCAAGCGTATTAAATACAGATGCAGTCACAGTCACCACAAGTTATTTTCAGGCTTAATAAAGCACAGTGTGTGTGCTAAATTAACCTATTTGCATTTTCTCCTCCCAGTATTTTGCACACTAGGGAAGAAACGCCCCATATTGCATATTCATTAAGGCAAGCATACTAAATGGACAGTGTGTGCTGTTTTGCATGTTTGAAAGACACAATCCTCAGTGCGCATCATTAGTTGATCAGCACGCACATTTTTTTGCAGGTGATATCAAGTTTGCACATGTTTTTACACACACAAACCTTTAGTAAATAAGGCCCAAAGTGGGTGATATTGCACCATAGCACAACAGCTAGTCATCGACATGGTACCTTTAAAGGTCCAGTGTGCAGGATTTGCAGTAATTTCTTGTCAGAATATAGCAGCAATTGAGTATAACATAAATAAAATAAAACAAAAAAGATTATTATCATTAGAGCAGTGAAATCACTAAGTAATCCTGAGCCATCGGTTTCTTTTAATTAATAAAGAGAGACATTCAATTTTGAGGTTAGAGACAGTGTAAGCAGGCTGATTGCTGATTTTGCCAATGGAGTTCGGTTGGTTCAGAGAGAGCGATATTTGGCTCATATAAAGGCAGTTTCCTGTCAGAAAAGGCTGGCTGGCAGCGAGGTAAAGCAGTGAAAATATTCTAAACATACTGTACAGGTAAAACGCTGACTATTGATAAGTACCTCATACATACCCACTTCAAATAATCTGAACTATCCCCAAAATTGTTAAATGGTGGCTTTCAAGAAAAAGTTATAACCTTGTTAAAATGATTAAAAATACATGTACTCTTTGTCCCTCAGTTTAACTACTGAACACAAGTAATTCTCAGTAAAGTTTACTCTCAGGTTATGTGTACTGGAAGTTTCAAACTCCACATCACATTTGTAAAATCTCATTCAGACTGGATTTATGTCTGTAGGGGGAGGAGGGGTGATTTTAACATTAGCTGCACTGGTCAGTGACTTTAATCCTGTCCAGAGTGCACACGTGGGTAATTTTTCACCTCCACCCCAGTAATCCTATAATTACAGCCACAATTACCTGCTGTTTCTGTGTGAACTGGCTGCTCTTCCTGTAATTTACGTGAATCCAGTCCGGAGCAACGTCCTTGTGTTTTAAAGTGGATCTCTGAGTACTTTTCATGTGAGGAGCTGCATGTGCAAATTCACCTCATGCAGTATCTTTGCCTCGTGTCTCTGTGCCTCCCCATCATCTCTCAGATGCCTTGGAGGGCTTCCTCTCTCAGCTTTGTCCTGCTGAATGTCCATGTCCTGTACAGATGTAATTTCCCGGTATTTAAAATGCCATCTGGAATGATGAATTAAATATAGTTTTTAAATTTCATGTTTGTCCAAATGGGTTTAGGGAGATCTTTTAGCAGAATATGGCAGAAATGGAATATAATATTCGTAAGTATGGTTTCATTAGTGTATAATCGCCTGAAAATAAGAATCTTTGTTTTTGTTGTTAACTTAAATGTTTTGTATATACAGAGGTATATTTCCACAGTAGCACAGGAGGGACAAACCAAACACTGGTTCTAGATGCAGCCTGTGGCATTTTGCATGAGTTTGCATGAGCCACTGTAGGTTCTCCATGTTTGGAAGGGGAGGGTGAGGCAAGTTTGCAATCTGCGAGATCACTGCTAAATGCCACAAAATCCTAAACACTAATCTTTCAAATTCTGTTGTTGAGTTTCTACATGGATTTTGTGAAATCTCTATTGATTTTTTAGAGGATCATGACAATAATGCGAAAAATTTTGGACCTAAACTGGACTCTAAATTCTCTGAATTCCAGCTTCTTAAATGTGAATATTTTCTGGTTTCTTTCTTCCTCTCTGACAGTAAACTGAATATCTTTGGTTTGTGGACAAAACAAGACATTTGAGGACGTCATCTTAGGCTCTGGGAAACAGTGATCAACAACATTTTCTGACATTTTAGGCAAACAACTTTTAATGGATTAATCGAGATAATAACTGACTATGAAAATAATCATTAGTTGCAGCGATACATCCGTGACATTAGCAGTAGTATTTTCCACAATGATTTTGGGAATATTCTGTTGATTTTAAATCATCAGAGTAGCACATGACATTTTGGACTAAAACTGGGCTTAAATTAAATCTGCATAGGTTCAGTTGTAATATTGTAGACTAATGACAAGATTATGAGAGGTTATTAATCTTGTGAGCCTCTGTGTTTGTCATCATGGCAACATGTGGTCCTGGAGACTACTACAGAAGTAGTTTTGATTATTTTGCCAGGTATTTATCTGTCTGCCTGTCTGTCTGTGTAGATTTTGTCAATGTAATGGCATTGCAACTATGCACGACGCAGTCATAAAACTGTACAGGTGTGTAATTGTGATTTAAACGACAGCTGAGTTTGAAGATGAGAGTGCTAGCGTGGTCCGAGCAACGCCGTTGGAAGTAGTAGTATGAATCATAGTCATACTTGCCAAACCTCCCAATTTTCCCGGGAGACTCAGCAAATTTTCCCACCTTGTTCTTTATCACAACCTCTTTCTGGCACTGTGCAGCGCTTTGCAACAATACAGCTGCACGTGATGTGGGAGGGAGCTGCTCACGCCAACAGCATCCACTTCTCCTCAATGCATCCATGCTTGAGTCTCAGCCTCTTCAGTGAGTGAGAGATGGGGAGGGGAATGGAGGTTACTGAGAGAGAGAGGAGAAATATTCAAGTAAATTTCAGGTGAAATAAGAATTACTGTTTCTGATGGAAGGTTTTGAAGTAAAGAATAGAATCTGCAGGCATCTGTTTGCAAAAATATCACCAGAATGCAGGAAACAAAGTGAAACTCAAATTTTTCTGGGGGAGGACCCTCAGACCGCCTGCTTAAGTTTCATAATCCTCCCTATTTTTGAGGTCTCGCAGTTGGCATGCGTGATTATAGTCATAGCACCACCTACTGGCAACAGGAAATTACCGGCCCTTAACTTTTACAGATTGCTTCCAGCAGGTTAAACAGATCCACCTCACAAGTTGTCAGCAAAGTCTCAAGACCTCGGACGGTGCTAAATAGTTAAGTTTTCATCAAACACTGTTGCCATGATGACACATTATTCAGGATGAAACAGGAAGTTTTGTAACTTTGTGACTGTCCATGTGACTGATACTGGTTTCACCTTGTGTGTCTGTGTGTGTGTCATCGTGGCAAAATGTGATAAAGACGTACTTGCAGTTGGAGCCGGGGATTTCCTAACTCATGGCGGTGTCCTGTCCTATCTCAGATCTTCTATCTTGTCTTGTCTTAACTAGAGCTGTCAACTTTATTCTTCAGTCGGTACTCATCCCGTCATGCCCGCATCTGTGTTTAAAATGTACACAAGACTGCCTGTATCCATGACAATGGCTATCTCTCTTCACTTGTCACTGACTAGCTTGTGAATGGACAAAAAAAGACAGGTGTTGATGAGTCAGAGGACTTCATTGTGTTTTGGAGGAGAGGAAACGCCACCTTGTTGGGAAATTTTGAGAAGTTTTCTTGTGAAATATTGACTGATTGATAGAACTGGGTGTTTGTATAATGGGTGTTTTTTATTTTCCTTGGAGGCATCTTCAGTTCTGGACCTCAACGTCATTGGGTGTTTCGGCGGTTTTATCACAAGACACCCTCAGTCAAGCCAGGCCCAACCCAGGTCGATCGAGTCTAGGTGTGTGTCTTATGGTTGGCTTCTAGGTGGTCACTTAGAAGCCCAGCTGGGATCTCTCCTCCTCAGTCAGAGTCACATCATATGTCTGTGGTGGTGGAGCTCAGCATAACATATAGTTTTATTTGCACGCTGCCACTGCAGTACTGATTACAGTTGCAAACGTAGCAACTTACGCAGTACAATTTACAATTTAAAACAATACAGGAGGAACAGTCACATCCAGGCATCTTCTGTTTGTGACTCAGTCCTGTTTAGTGAGCCATGATAAGGATTTGAACGGACATGATCAAATTCAAAATTAAACATCTTGGCAGTCGATATATATCCATTAATACGTGGAAATGTAAAACGTCATTGCATGGTTTGAGTAGCTTTTCAATCATAATATTTTGTGTTCATGTTGTTCCCCATCTTCACTGTCATTTCCATACAGACCAAACAACAGTGGTGCTGCCATTTCTCAGTTCATTTGAATTTAGGACAGATTCTGTGCTATCCTAAAATCAAATTCTTCAGTTAGGATGCTTCTGTCCTATCCTAGGAAAAGATAGACTGTTTTACTAAATGCAGTTAGGAAACATATACCAAAAATCCTAAATATCATCCTAAATTAAGATAAGATTGGATTTCAGAGTGAGGAAGTTTCTATAATGGGGCCCCAGGTTTCAGGTAAGGGTAGCTCATACTGTTCTGCCTTCATTTCATCATTTCTGTCAGCGGGAGTCAGCCTTTACTCATATGATCGCTCCTTATGTCATCCTTGCTGTCGTATTAAAGAGGAAGTGGTTGAATAAAGTCGTCGATAATAACTCATTATGACACATGGCTGAAGGCTGGCATTTCCACTACTGCTCATGATTCAGAATTTCCAAGTTGAATCAGATGTTTTTCTGTGTTTTTCCTCTTTTACTTTGGACTCAGTAGTTGCCCTCATATTGTGGTCTCTGTCACTATCTGCTCTATTGTCCTGAGGTTGGCATAGACCAGGCCTATTCAGCCAGCGGCTTGTGGGCCAGATATGGCCCTTTTGAAGTTTTCCAGGGCTCACAAGAAGCTCCCTGTAAATCAGGCCAGATTGTGATATGATAAACAAAACTAATCTGAACCAATATGCAGGCTTGGAGAGTAACATGGATTACAAATGATGGGATTACATAATCAGTATTTTTTTTAAAATAAAGTACTACAGATTTAGGAAAAATGGTGATTATTTATCAGGATTACAATTTTAAAATACATTTTAAAATAAAGAACAATATACAACTATATATATATGTATATATATATATATCCACACCTGCCATTGCTCAGTGAAGCCATAAGTCAAATCATGGCTTGTCCTCTGCCAGAGGGCTTGGAGGGCTTGTTAGCATTATACTGTAAGAGTTATTTGTAAGTATTAATCAACAAAGTATTCTGAGTGACCCACAAAACCTGGGACAGTGTGTCCAGTGTTAGCAGCTGCTTCTTTTCAATAGGAGTCACCCGTGACAAAGAAATAATCCCCCATTGGTTTCCCGCTTGTCAGCATTACTAATTGCACTTTTATTTTATTTGGCGCCTACTTTTGAAGTCAAGCAATCGCAGCGTAATGCATTCCTTACTATTAGAGTATTGTGTGTTTACGAGTGATTGAAATTGAGTGAAAAACCTTTTATAAGCTTCTCCTCAGTGTTTGCAGTTGTCAGATTTGGATTTTAGCTGGGTCTAATGTGAGCTATTAAGGAAATATAAACTCTCACTAGATGTTTATCTGAACTTTTCTGAGTTCCATAGAGAGAGAAAGTTGCTGCAGTTTGTCACACTATGATTTCTTTGGATTAGTGAGTGTGTGTGTGTGCGAGCAACAGAAGGGTAAAGTAGAATAGATTGGCAGTAATTAATAGAAGAAACTATTTGTGTTACAAAGTAAATTAAAGCGCAGCAGAGTGGTGAGTATGACTTGTTGTGGTGAGGAGTTTTAAAGGGACAGTTCACCAGCAAATCAAAAGTACATGTTTTTCCCCTGGCCTATAGTGCTGTTTATCTGTCTAGACTTTTTTCTTTCTAGTAGAGAAAAAGTAGTTCAAGTAGATTCTACTGCAGAAAGAAAGTAGCTCCTACATGAAACTGTTCACAGCAAGGTCTGTGGATTATCTTATTAACTGGGTCATGATTTTTGGAAAAAGACTGGTTTTGAATTGTTCAAATTATTGTTTTTGTGCTTTGAGCACCACAAGCTGAGTTCCATTTAGTTTCATCATATTGGAGAGAAGCTGATATTTCCCAAATGCTGCAACCCACACTAAAAAAATCTAGATGGATAAATAGTGTTACAGGCCAGGAGAGAAATATGTATTTTAGACATTAAGAAAAATGAATTTAAAAGTCAGTAAAAACATTAAGTGAAAACAAGCAGATATGTAGTTAAATATTAAAGAAATTGCATTTGTGCAGTTGCATTTAACTCTACATGAATAGTCATTAGTAAGAATCTGTTGTCAGTGCAGTGTGGTGGCACTGAGGCTCTTTAAATGGGTCAAACACGCTGGAACGCCAAGCCAAAATATTCCAGGGTAGCTGTGTTTCCACACACAGAGCTGCCAGGCAGGAATCAGGTGGGCTCTGCCCTAGTTTTAGAACTTTGGGTTAAGAGACAAAAGTGGCGCGGTGCAAATGATGGAAAACTGGTTGCACAAGGTGAACTCAGTCTGGGTAGGCTGTTTAAAATGTACTCATTCACACGTACACGTTCAGATTCACCTGAAACACAACTGCACAACCATAGAGTAGGGGTGCACAATATCGATACGTCATCGGTACTGACTCATAAAGGCTTTAAATTTGTCTGTCGTTGGCCTGAAATAAATATTTTGCCGATATGACAGGCCAGTAAGATGACACTTGAATTATGCAAATGTAATGCAAGTATGTCTGCTGTGTGGACATTTTTTGAAGTGTCCAAAATAAAAGCAAAGTTGCTATTTGCAACGATTGCTCAACATCGGTTATGCAATGAGGAATTGAACTGTATCCCTTCATAGGAGAGTTCGGTCAAATTAAGATGGAAAAAATCAACCTGTAGGAAACTGGCAAAATGTCAATATTGTGCATCCTTATAGGAAACTTATATGCAAGGAAATATATGAACAGGAAATTGACAGCACTCTAATTTACGCAATCTAACTATAAACTGTGAATGATTTTCTTATTTGCTATGTTTTTATTGAAGCATTTCTGCCTTAACTCATGCAATATTCTAAAATTATAAGCTGTTACCTGTTAATAATACATTTGCTTAACTGAGCCATCTAAAAAGCATCATTCTCAAATTGAAAGAAATACACAACATGACTCAGTTATGCAACACTGCTGCTTATTTCTATTTACATTTTTAGCAGCATTTTTGATTTGCCAGCACCATTCAAACATCAAAAATTTAAGGAGCAACATGTAACATTTGTGCATGCAGAAATGACTACTGCAGTCCAAACAGCATGATGGAGCCATAGGCAGTATTTTAAGTAGGTTTAAGTCCTATTTAATATATGATCAACAGTTGAAGTGAGTTGTTTCCCCCTGCCTCCCTCCTCCTCAGACTCAGGGAAAGCTCTGCAGGCTTCAGGAGCACTGCAGGGTCGTAGGACTCGCTCAGTGTTGTAAACTGACAATAACAAGCGATGATGAGTCCTCCACTGTAAGTTCATCAGCTGGTTATAACTGTCAGTTGTCTGTTGATGTAAAATTAAGCCTGTTGTCCTGAAAACAAAACCCACTGCTCTGAAAATGCACACCCTAGATTTTGTGTTAAGTGGCTGCCAAACTCCATTAAAATATTGCTCGGTTTAACTGTTATAAACATCTATGCCTTCTACAAGGTTATTAATGGTTTCTTATAACTTGTGTGAACTCTAATTCATGTGAAACGGTCAAACAATTCTGGGCTGGTATAGAAATTTCAAAGAGGGATGCAGCATTCATGAGCATTCAGAGAAGCGAGTATTTCAGCTGAACATGTTTCCTTGATCTCTGATTGCGTAATGTGGTCATTTTATGATTTATTATAGCAGTGGTTCCCAAACTGGGGGGCAGCCCCCCTGGAGGGACGCAGAGCCACTTAAATATGGAGTGAAATAAAGTTAAACGAATATGATTGATGTCAGGCAAAACAACAAACAGGAGTTTGGTGATGGTGTCACGCTGACCTTCATTTCACAAAAATTAAACTTGAATCCTTTTTAAATCAGTCGCCTCCCTAATTATTGTTAATAATTGAGAATAATCGTAGAGTGGGGTGGCCTGAACTTGCCTCTGCTTCTGAATGGGAGCATGCCAGGAGAAGTAAATATACTACAGATTTCTCCTTTAAAATTAAAGGAATCTGATGTGATGGATCAGATTATACTCTGAGATTCCAAGATCTTATCCAGTGATTTTGGCCTGTATCAGACTGATGCTGATAATGTAATATCAGATCAGCACATCTTTATCTTTATTCTTTAAAATTTACAAATGTACCTTGACAATCTCGACTTTACTCTCATAATGTTCTAACTTTATCCTTCTATTCTTGTATTCATTGTATTATCACTTGTTTAAGATAAAGTTTCAGCTTTATCTCATAATGAAAATAGTGAAAATAAAGTTGTTTCTCATGTGATATATGAGTGCTGAAGTGTGATAACTAGGTCTTTTAAGTTGAGCTGACTTGAGGCCTCACACATATGTAATTAGACTGAGTTGTTGGTAAAAAATGAAATGTAGAGATTTTACAGTGTGATAATGTGCTGAAGTTTTGATCTCCTGCATTATGGAAGTGTGTCACCACATTCCACATGTCAAAAACATTCCGATCAAGTCCCCCCTTTTGTCTTGTTTTCCACTGTTGTGCGCATCAAGCCGCAGAGCGTCCCAAAGCAGCTCCCTCTGTTTATGATAATCTGTCAGCACAGTTTATGTTCCCACTGTTAAGATAAGTGGCGGTACTGTAAATTGTGTGTGCCATCTCTCTTCCAGCCAAGCCTTTAGATCTCAGTGTGTACTCACTGCAGAGAGTTGCATGTTCCAGAGCAATACACCGAACAGGAGCTTCAGCAGGGAACCAGCGCGGTTTGCCTGAAACCCCTAACCAGACTGAGACGGAATGAGCTCGGAGATGGGGATAGACTACACCCACTGTGGCAATAAATAGGCTCGTAAAAAGGAGGACGGGACCACGGTGGTGTTTTCTGTTTGGTTGCCATGGCGATGTGGGCTTGAGCTGAGGAAGCTGCACCAAAAAAAGAACCCAAGGCAGAGTTTGTGGTTAAAACCAGGATGGATGTCCTAGGTGATTATATTCACTAAACAGAGACATCAGAGACAAAGACTTCAGGCTGTCCTGCAATAGGATAAACACAAAGGCAGGGATGGATGGAGTGAGGTGGAGAGCTGTCAGGGCCTCACTGCTGTCTCACAGACCACCGCAGACGAATGCTCCTTATCTTTGTCTCTCTCTGGGCTGTTAAGAGCGTCTCCTGGCCAGTTTCTGACTTCAAATATGTTGACAACAGAAGGTGAAAAGTTCTGCTAATATTAGGGGCACTTAAGTCTGTAGAATACTCCATAAACACTCTGCTCTCTTCTCCTCTCCTGCTCATAACCATTTAACTTGCAAGAACAAACAGTGACCCATGTTGTGCAGCTGAAGATGTTGAAGTTGTGCAGCAGTTAATATTGACATTGCATTGACATTGCAACACCAATTCTCTCACTCAACTTAAAAGTTTATTGAAAACAGTTTGCACTCATGCCGCCACAACTGCCAGATGCAACCAGCGGAGATTTCTAAAATACGGCCAACATGACCTCCACATACGTTGTCCTGAGCTGAAACAAGATGTCAAACTGAAGCAGTTGTTGATCACATGTGGCCATTAGCAGCCGGTTAAGAAGAGTGAGAAGTCAGCTGTCAATGCTTATATAAAACAGAGCAGTCAAAAAATAGAATTACTGTCTCACAGTTGTTTGTCTCCACCAAGTTATAGTTTGCATCCATGTCTGTCCAGACTCATATAATGTCTGTAGTGAAGACTTTGAAAGAATTTAATGTGGAAATTTGACAATTTGTGACATTCCCTCAAGGCTTTCTTGAGATATTATGCCAACAAGAACGGGATGGATAAGAGGTCACATTGACCTCGACCCTTGACCTTTGACTACCAAAATTTAGCCAGTTCATCGTTGAGTCCAAGTGAACCTATGTTTCAAGTCTGAAGAAATTCCCTCAGGGTGTTCTTGAAATATCATGTTCAAAAGAATGGATGAATGCATAACGGCTCCAGCCATAAAAATATAAAGGCATAAAAGTCATAAAAACAGACTTTTCAAGTTTTTTTTTTAAGTATTCTGAATCACAGTGGTCCTTAAGTATGCAAGTATATGTGCTAAAGAAATTGGCTGGTTGGTCCAGTAGTATTTGAGAATAGCTGTGGACAAGCTGTAGTTCCAGGGATCACACACCTGCACACACGTAACAAGTCAAAAACTTCTTGTATAAGCTTTAAGAAAACATGTTCTAGAGGCTTAAGATATTATGTTGAACCAACAACTGTTCAGTCACTCTGATGAACCTTACAAACAAATCTGATTTCTGATTTGAAATCTGAAGACGTTCCAGCTGCAGCTGTTCCTGTTGGAGTTACTTTGTTCCAACATCGTCTAAAAAACAACATGTCAAACTTCCCCAACTGAATTTATTCAAGTTTAGGTTTAAGGGGGTACCGACTGAATTCAGTAATCACCTTCATCATGGTTGGCAATCTTTTCATTATTGTGAAAACAAACAACCATGATTCATCTTAAAATGTGTAAGTTTAGTTGAGTTAAGTTGACTAAACTTTGAGTTTTGTTAAACTCAATTGAATTAAGTTCACAGAATGTTCAATGAGCTCAAGATATTAAGTTGACTTTTAAGTGATGCAGATGAACATTACCAATAAATAAATAAACAAATAAATAGTTTTCGTTCTACAGTTTCTCTGTTTGAAGAGTCTGTTCATCATTTCATACAAAAAGCTTCCAGCTGCAGCTGCTCCTGTTGGAGCTACTTTGATCCAGCATTGGCACAAAGACAATATGTCAAACTGCCCCCATTGAATTGATTAAATTCTGACTGTATGGTAGTAGAGACTGAATTCAGTACTAAGCTTCATCATGGTAGGCAATAATGGTCATTACTGTAAAAACAAACAACCATGATTTATCTTAAAATGTATTAGAGACGCACATCAAGTTTCTGTGTTTTCTTCAAACTATTAAAAAGAAGGCTCTCAGGAGAGTTTCAGCTGCTAATAAGCTGCCCTGCACTCTAAAAATAAATGTTACTTTGATGCATTTTTACTAAATTGTGTGTATAAGGAAATAAAAATTTGGCAAAAAAAAAAAAAAAAAAGAACATGAAATTGCTGTGATTGTTAATTGTTAAGAAAGCAAAACATTTTGGTATTCAGCATAAAAATGCAGCTCTTGTAATAATGTTTTGTGTTTAGTGAACACAAATTATTAGATTTTTTGAGCAAGAAATTGACTACACATCATGTAAACATAAAAACACTGAGTATATATTTTTACAGTGATTTTTTAGTCCATTCAAGGACGCAATGGTTGTGTTGTTAAAGTTATAATACATAACATTTCCGCATCTGTTTTCACGAGTTTTATATTTATGTTATCCCAAAAGTTTCTAACAAGTTCAAACTTAGAGAAATACGTAATTTATTTATGGTAACCATGCATTTTCTACTAGCCACTAGTTGCTATAGTTTCCAGAAAAACATAGAATATGTCTGAGAGTAAGGAAGGAAATCGGTGAACATGAAATACATTACCTCAGTTGTGAGCATGATTCCTGCCTGAGTCACTTCAGATAGACATTGATTAGCAGTGGTGGTTCTCCCATGATGCCACGCTACTCACAATGTCATCAAACTACATCTTTTGTCAGTGGTTTGCGAGACGCCTAGTGGCAGAACTTACATATTGTAATGATCAGCCTGCAGACTGTCTGCAGCTAATCACAAATACAACTGGACCAGTTAGGTTGTATCTGGTCTATGACTGTCTGCTGATGGACCTCTGAGATTCAGAATTGTTGAAAACCTTGAAAAAACTTTTTTTCTTCCTTTTTTTTTTTTGTCAGTGGCTCCACACCGGTGACAGCCATGGCTGGAGGCATTATATTTTCAGGTCATCCCATTCTTGTGAATGTGATATCTCAAGAACATCTTGAGGGAATTTCTTTAAACTTGACACAAATGACCACTCGGACTCAAAGATGAACTGATTAGACTTTGGTGGTCAAAGGTCACAGTGACCTCACTAAACACATTTTTGGCCGTAACTCAAGAATTCATACGCCAACTATGACGAAATTAAGTCCAAATATCTAAGTGGATAAAATGATAAGGTGATGACATTTTCCATCCAAAAGGTCAAAGGTCAACTTCACTGTGACATCATAATGTTCAGCTTTCTATCAGTCCTCTGTCCTCCTCTGTAAAAATAGTCTCTAAGTGAAGACAGCATGTTTCTACCTGGAGATGATTTAGTATTAAATTCCTTTAAAGTCTTGACTACAGACATTATATGAGTCTGGACAAACATGGCTTGTAACTTGACTGGTTGTTGGAGACAAACAACTGTGAGGCAGTAATTCTATTTTCTGACTGCTCTGTTTTATACGAACATTGACAGCTGACTTCTCACTCTTCTTACCACTAGGAGCTGCAAGTGATCGACAACTGCTTCAGTTTGACATCTTGTTTCAGCTCGGGACAGCGCATGTGAAGGTCATGTTAATCTTGGTGGTATTTTAGAAATCTCCACTGGTTTTATCTGGCAGCTGTGGTGGCATTGCAGTAGGTGCTTCACCATCTGTTGCCTGGGTGATCTGCATCCTCTGAGCATCTTAAGTTTCTCTTCTGGTCTTGGAAT
Organism: Lutjanus erythropterus; assembly: GCF_056507025.1. NCBI lineage: Eukaryota > Metazoa > Chordata > Actinopteri > Lutjaniformes > Lutjanidae > Lutjanus > Lutjanus erythropterus. The sequence continues at coordinate 37,378,306 of NC_139326.1, read as the reverse complement.
CATTAGGCTATATTCATAAAGTTTAGTAAAATCATAAGTAAGGTTTCATGTCTTTTTGACAGTGCTGAACATTTGTGTGGATTTGTGTGTTTTCGTGGATGAATTGGGGTTCACTGTGAGAGTCCACAGAGTCCACAATGCCCAGTTAGTGGTGATATAGCCTGATACGTTGCTGATGTTTTGTTCTTCTGGTAAGAATGTCGATGAACTTCATTTGACCAAATAAGGGATCACAGATACAACTGTAAATCCTCCTGCCTCCCCTCCCCAACCTGGTTTAGAAGTCAGCGTTCCATAAACACAGTTTATATCCATTAAATTGCCTCTCTGCTCTCTCAGACCTGTGTGAATGAGTAAATAGTCTCTGAGCTGTAACATAAAAGGAAGATGGAAACTCTACCTCAGGGTTTCAGCCGTTACTAATTTGCCTCAGAAAATACATCATTGTCTCTCTTCAGTTCATATTATGGCCAATACACACATCCTGAGCTGTATGTGCACCTCTAATGTACAGTATTAGATGCGTTCTCCTTCTATTTTTCATCTCAGAACCTTTCTGCATCCTTCTTTTTTTTTTTTTTTCTTCAGTCAGCTCTTTGTACGTGACAGTAGACACTGGAACAGTGCTGAGGTCGTGAGTTCAAGCCTCACCTGGAGCAGTCTTTACACTTTTAACATCAGAATTACAATAATAAAACCTTTGTATTTTTCTTCAAAGGATAGATCAGATTATGTGAAGTGGGGTTGTATGAGGCACTTATCAATAGTCAGTTTATTACCTACAGTAGATGGCAGCTAGGACAGAGGAGAAGCAGCAGGAGTACCAGTGAAGGAAGCTAAACAATTCACTGCTGTGGACAGGGTCAGCAGCAAAATGTATTTTAGTCACCTAAAAAAGCTTTTGCTACGTTTGACAGTAAGGTGAAGCGGTGAAAATATTCCAAACAGCATTTTCTGACAGGGAGTTGTAACAAGTTATATAATATTGCTGTCTCCATACCCACCAGACTCCATTGGTAAAAACAGTCATTTTACCTCATGAAACATGTGAATTGCTGGTCTACTGCTGCCTCAATCTGTTAGTTTGTTTGTGTTATTCTGTGACTCGGGTGTTTTAAAGGGTTAGTTCAGATTCACCTGAGTCACACAATAATGCACACAAACTAAAGGTTCAAGGCACCAATAGATCAGCAACTGAGGTAAAATTACTGTTTTTGCCAATGGAGTCTGGTGGCTTTGTAGAGAGCAAGGTTTGGATTATATAAGATTGGTTTCCCACCAGAACGCGCTGGCTGACAAAAAAAAATGTTCTAAATAAAGTGTACAATTCAACAGATTCTTTTTTTAAAAGATATGTTTTGCTGCTGACCCAGTTGTCAGCAGGACATTGCTTAGCTACACATAAACTGGGGGGCATGCCAAGTGCCATCTGCAGTAGGTAATACACCAACTATGGATACGTACCTTGTACAACCCCACTTCAAATAATCCCAACTATCCCTTTAAACATCCTCGCTGCTACAGCACTGCCTTTGACTCTCTCCATGTCAGATTCTTTCTCTATCAGCATCTAGATGATAGTGGATTGGGCATGTTTGTCCATTCAGTATTTGTTCATGTTCCTTTCATTGACTGCCAGAGGATTCTTGAACTCAAAGATGAGTCTGTCAAGCAGATTTGTTGTGGAGCTCAAATGCACATTGTTGTAGCAACTTTAGCAGATTTACAGATACCAAAACATTCAAATCCCTAAAAACAACAGCTAAATTCTCCAGATATGAACAAAGTATGAATATAAATATGACCTCCTTCAGTTATCTTTAGGTCAACTGCTCTACTGCACATGAATATAATATATCTTCATTTTGTTTGCACAGGGCATTTGATAACGGTGGACTCAGACAGTTTACACGACCAGCAGAAGGCAGTTCTTGTCAGTCCAGTTCTGGACCATCAGGAGTGGAGCTGTGTGAGGCTGGTGTACCAGATCACTGGACTGGGCTCCCTGCAGCTCCACCTCAGACCAGATGGCGACAACTTCGACTACCGACTCTGGACCGCCAACAAAGCCTCTGACAGCTGGCTCATTGCTAGCGTGGACCTACCCAACACCACAATCCCCTTCCAGGTAGGTACGGCTGTAAAGAGTTTAATCACAGTAATCTGTGTGTGAGGTTTGTTAGATGAAGTCATTGTTAACTCTGACCTAAAATGTTGTGGTGTAAGTTCTAAACTCAACCACTGTAGGATAGAAGTATCCCCCCCCCAACCCCTATGAAACGTGATAAAGTGAGCTATAGAGTGCCCTTCCAGTAGACAAAATGTAGTAAAGTGCCCTCTAGAGTGCTGTTCGAGTGGACAAAAGATGGTGAAGTGCCCTCTAAATTGCCCTTCTAGTGGACAAAACATGGTAAAGTACCTTCTAAAGTACCCTTCCAGTGCAAAAAAGATGGTAAAGTACCCTTTAGAGTGACTTGCCAGTGGAAAAAATGGTAAAGTGCCCTTCAAAGTGCTCTTCCAGTGCAAAAAACATGGTGAAGTGCCCTCTAAAGTGCCCTTCTAGTGGCACTAGAAAACCTTGTTTTCCCCTCCTGCAACTGTTTTAAATTACCTGTCTGATTATATTTTAACATTTTGTTATTTATCTTAAATCTACAGCCTCCAAACCACTAACACAAAGGCAGTCTAATAATACTGTTTTGTTTTGCCAAATAGCGGTGAATCAAAGAACTTTTCCAAAGAACTCAGAAACTTGTGCATGACCACAGGAACTTTGGTCTTAAGTTTATTTCTTCAGTCGCTGGTGCCAAAAAAACATCCCTGCTCAGAGAGTAGTGTTGTTCCAATCATCCAGGGGTCACTGATTGGTTCAAAACACAACCCTCAGGTGCTCTCTACAGGGTGCTGCACTGTCACTGGAGTAGGACGAGAGAGGTGAAAACAGAGGCGCGAGAATTAGTGAACAAGAGAAAGAGCACTTTATTTTCTGGTTGTTCAGTGGTGGTTATCTACGAGCAGCAGATTGCTGTTAGTTTGGAGACAAGTGCTCTTGAGTTTTCTCCCTTCTCACTTTTATATACTTTTAAATACAAAATAATACAGAAAATAACATCACGATTGTGTGCAGAATTCGAACAGGCCACTGTCCACCAGCAACCGCCGACTGCTGATGTATTCATGCAGGTGGCAGATGTGCCAGTCAGGGTTTTGTTCAACCATTGAGGTGAAATAGACCTGTGCAGCGGTGGTGGACTTAAGGAACTACAGTTTAGTGCAGTTTAAAGCTGGAATGAGTAATGTTGGAGAAATCAGCAGGGGTAAGCAAGATTTTGAGCCAACTGGAAACCCCCCCCCACCCCACCTCCCTTCAGGACTTGAAACAATTCCACCAAACCACATGAATGCACACAGCATGACTACTGCTGGAGGACAGACCTTATCAAACTGTCATGTCTCATTCACATCAAGGAGAACAACAACCATTGTCATATTTAATGTACACAACAAACATGGCTGTTGTTAGTAATTACTCCCACTACTTGTTGGCACTGGGAAATTTTGGCTGAACTTTCTCTGCCTCTGCAGGCAGGTAGGACCGAGCATCCAATCATTTCCCTCAGGCTGAATGAAATGATTAGATTATTATAGGCCTACGACAGCCCCTGGATATTTTTCTTTTTTTGTTTTTTATTGATTGTTGCTGGAATGTAAAGAGAATTTCAACAAATGTAACAAAAAGTGCTTCTGAAATACAACCCCAATTCCAAAAAAGTTTGTCATGTATTACAAAATGCGAATAAAACAGAATACAATGACTTGCAAAAACTTTTAAACTTAGTTTCAATGTAATACAGCAACAATACAACAAGATATTATTGCTCAAACTGATTATCTTTATTGTGTCTTGTTTTCTCAGTCAGAATTTGGAAATTAGGACACTAATTGTTGAAGTTTTGAAAGTGAAATTCTTTCTCATTCTTGCTTGATATTTGACTTCAGGTGTTCAACAGTCCGGGGTCTCTGTTGTCATATTTTGTGTTTCATAATGCATCACACATTTGCATTGGCGGACAGGTCTGGACTGCAGGCAGGTCAGTCTAGTACCTGAACTCTGTTACTACGAAGACACACTGTTGGAACACGTCCACGATGTATCTTGGCATCGTCTTGCTGAAATAAGCAGAGACGTCTCTGATAAAGACGTTGTCTGGATGGCAGCAAACCTGTATGTACCTTTCAGCATTGATGGGGCCTTCACAGATGTGCAGGGGCTGGTAACAATCTAGATGGTCCTTCTCCTCTTTACCTTGGAGGACACAATGTCCATGATTTGTGAAAACAATCTGAAATGTGGACTCATCAGACCACAGCACACTTTTCCACTTTGCGTCAGTCCATCTCAGACCATCGCAGAGAAGTCTGCAGTGTTTCTGGATGTTGTTGATATATGTCTTTCTCTTTGCATGGTGGAGTCTTAACTTGTATTTGTAGATGCAGAGACAAACTGTTTAGTTTTCCAAAGTGTTCCTGAGCTCATGTAGTATCCTTCATACAATGATGTGGGTTTTTAAGGGGTCAAAGGTCACAGACATTCAGTGTTAGTTTTCAGTCTTGTCCCTTACATGCAGAGATTTCTCTGGATTCTCTGAATCTTTTAATGATATTATTGATTCAAGGTGGTGAAATCTCTAAATTCCTGCATTGTGTGGTGAGAAACCTTCTTAAACAGTTGAATTATTTAGTTTCTCGCAAAGTGGTGAACCTCACCCCATCCAGGCTTGTGAATGACTGAACCTTTTGAGGATACCCAGTAAACTTGTTCACCCGGGGAACGTTCAAAACTGGTGTTTTTTGGGCATTCCATAACTTTCCCAGTCTTTTATTGCTCCTGTCCCAACTTTATTGTAACGTGTTGCAGACATCAAATTCAGAATATGTGTAAATTTAACAAAACTATAAAGTTAATCAGTTTGAACATTAAATATCTTGCGCTGTGTTCAATTGAGTACAAGTTAAAAATGATTTGCAAATCATTACATTCTGTTTTTATTTGTTTTACACAATGTCCCACCTTTTTTGGAATTGGGATTGTGCGTTAGCTACCCTATCTTTACTTGTTATTTTCAATATACATATGATTTAGCTTTGCTCACTAATCTAAATTTAAAGAAAGCAAACCCTCCTTAAATACAGAGTGAGTTTGAGGCCAAGGCCCACAAGTACTAAAAAGGAAGCAGTGATGTCATCTAAGCCTGTTTCTAAATTTAACTAGCTTCCTTATTGTTAACCCGAGCACTGACCTCTCTCATAATAGTCCTCTTCGGAAGGAGTAATTCTTAAAATAATGAAAAACAGAACCTGAGAAAGAACAAGTGGTATAACATGGTATTATTAACTTCAAACTCTGTAATGGAGCCTGTGAGGTTATTCCACATGCTATGCTGAGTTATGAGGGGAAAACTGAACTACGTTATGGCATGACAAACATTTAAAGGCTGACTGCACAGTTATCTTAAATTACTCGAGTATGGCTGCAGACGGAGTGTTTATAGGTCTAGAATTAGAACTGGCATTATTGGCCAGTGAGCTCCAGTGAAGTGACTGGAGGGGCCATCTGTCTGTGGGCAGAATATATCAGGTCATTCATTAAATTTGCAAGAGCAGACCAAAATGTCAGACTTCGTGGGCATTTGCATTTTAAAGACAAGTGAGGTGATGTTTAACAGTGTTCATGTTGACAGAAAGGTTTGATTTACAGGGCTTAATAATAAGCTTTGTCTGCTGGCCCAGGGCAAGTAAATGTGGCAGCTCACTTGCCCAACTGAGCAACAGCTAAAAAAGAGTTAACCTATTAAATGACTTTGAAAATTGGTTAATGGTTAAAGCAATTTAACATGAAAAAATGGCAGAAAATTCTGTTTTCAGCCTCTCAAATATGGAGATTTCAAGATTTTCTTCATATTTCATCATATTAATCTGAATATCTTTAGATTTTAGAAATTTAAAGACTATTGGACTATTTTCTGACATTTCGTAGGCATTTCAGCCCTAGATCATACATATGCAATTAACTTAACTGTTTATTAATATTTGATAACCACTAATAAACCAAACAATTTGTGCATGGCCAAGTAAAAAATGACTTTGAGCAAGTAGATTTCTGACATTCAACATTGACACTGAAGCCTGATTTAATTTTAGTTATAGTTTTTAGACTAAAATGCCATTTAGTCTTTTAGTCATTTAGTTTTATTTTAGTCATCTAAATTCAGTTTTAGTCTAGTTTTATTGGTAAATAAAACCAGGCGTGGCTGCGTCGCATTGTGGCTGTGCCACGTCAGCCAGAGCTGATCGCAGCCAGTCTACACAGTGCTTGTGATTCCACCAGCAGCGCCTGGCAGGGAGAATCCGGTTAATTTTCAAAATAAAAGACCCCATGCAGACCAACGATCATAAAGACATAAAGAGGACGGATCAGAATCATGGGGCAGACGTGCCGTGCTTGGTGGAATCAACTGGTTAGATGACTAAATATAAGATTTTAAATCTACTTCAGATTTAGTTGAGTGGTATATGATGGACGGTTCGGGCCATGTCCATATCTTTAGGTCCGTTTATAAGAACTATGAGCATTAAGTATCATGTCCATTCTAAAGTGTGTGAATTGGTTACCAGTAAGTCAGAGGAGTGATTTGTAAAAATACTGCCACTGGTCTGCAAATCATTATCTGGACTAACACTAAAACTGCCACGTTCATATGACATTTCTGTCACGTCACAGGTTAAGGTTTTTATTGAAGTTTTTCAGTGAAGCTTTGAATGTCTGTCATCATATTTTATGACATCATCACCTTAAAAAGTAAAAAAATGAATGAATGATTCATTAGTGCCAAGAGAATGTCATTAGCCTCCCCAATATAATCTCTTTTCATAAAATAATATCGTAAAATTAAAACATGTTATGAAAGTTTTTTTTTTTTTTTTACTTTTGGACTTCAACACTGGAGGTACTGGAAATGTTTGCATCAGTCAGAACTAATGACACACAGTTTTCCACTCAATCCAATTCTTCAAACAGTATAACACCCTGCCAATAATATTGATGTAGGCTAATCTTTTTGTGAAATTGAGAAATATCTTTCTTTTCCTTTCCTTTCTTCTTGGTCCAGCTAAAGCTGGCTTCAGCTTTTCAAGAGTGTAAAAAACAACTAGAAAAAAAAGTTGGTGGTAATTTCTGGTGTGACATATTTAACTGTTTTTGTAAACAATATAAAATAAATATTTATCCATCCGTTCATTACTAAACTAGAAGTTTCCTTTCCATGGGGAAGCGGCATTTTGTCAACATGCTACGCAACAATGTGATGATATTGAGATATGATATAAATGGGACATGACATGAAGTGACATTAGTGTGAGCTGATGTAGTGACGCTGGCTCTTTTCTATCCCAGTTTGTTGGTAATTCTATTTTTCTCCTGCAGGTTTTGCTGGAAGGTCGACCTGAACATGGTCCAGGACACAGTGTGGCCGTCTTTGAAATTCACATTGTTCCTGGTTTTTGTATAGGTCAGTGACATCATGATGTCAAACTGTATTTATTCCTAGAAAAATGTGTATGCCTGAGTAAAGAATAACGTTTGTCTTTGTGGTTCCTGTTTCCAGAGTGTAATTTTGAGGAGCATCACCTGTGTGGCTACAGCAACAGCTGGAACCCAAATGTCAACTGGTACGTTGGGGGTGTTTCCAGAGAGCCTGAGTCTAACCTGATCGTAAACAACAGCAGCTATAACCAGAGAGGTATATGCACGCACACACACACACACACACACACACACACACATTCACACAGCCTGTAAGAACTCTAAAGGCTAATTTATGGTACACATATGCATCTGGATACAGACAGAGCCTCCTGTCCATACTCTATGTTCATTTTGTCATTTGGTGGTTGTGGCGGCAGTGTTGCAGCGTAGCCAATAGTTCAAGCGAGAAACGATGACAGGACACAACAAAGAAGTAAAAATATAGGAAATGCTGTTCACTGTCAATGTAAAAAAGAAAAAAACACACACAGACCACCTTCGTCTACAACGCTGCCTCTGCTTTTGCCTCTTTCTCAAGAGGTACATTATTTCAAAACTACTCCAGCATCAGCATAGTTGCTATTGTCAGAAACTTTTGACTATTTTTCAGGGTTGACTCTGAGCAGTGCCCTCTAGTGGATGCACTGCAATTCATGCCCATGTAAAGGATGCATGGAAGTATGTGGGCAGTGAAGGTTATATTGTTTAAAATGTACGTGTCTATAAAAGAGCATGAATGCACACACTTAAATTCTAATATGTATAGAATATACACGTTGCTTCTGTTTGGGAATATACTGTACATTGGTAGTGTAAGTGAAGTTAGTGCAGCATAAACCACCTCTTGTGTGTCTGTTTCTATGGACACTATGTTCTGAGCTCCCCAGACACATAGTTTTGCTTAAATATGGCTAAATATACAGCTTCCATAGTGCGGTCAGCTGTTTATGTCTGTAGCGCTCAACTGGTTATTATTGTGCAGAATGCTGTACAGCACTGAGCTCTGACATGTGACATCTGCATTTTGCTCAAGACACGAAAAAACACAGGAACAATTTTGAGTCATGGCTGGATGATAACAGTGCACCTGCATGGCTTGATTTCTAAAGGAGGAGGTATTTTTTTTATCAACTCAGAGTAAATCATCTGGCAGTAATACCAAGGTGGATGAGAGCAATGTGGAAGAGATCAGACAGATCAGAGCAGACAGATCACTGTCCACGTATAACATCACAGAATGTATAAGCTAATGTATTGTGTCATCTGTGTCCATGACTGTCAAGTCAGTTTGACTGCCTCCCACCTAAATCATGCACCACCTTGCTTTAGCAAGACATTTTTTGCTTTTTAATTTCTTGTAAAATATTCCTTCTTTATTTCTGTCTCATACAGAATATTTTCTCTTTGTTATTCCCTTATATTACTACTTAGATCGTGCTGTTTCTGTCTGCTGACAGCAGGACTAGAACCTCCACAGTGAAGTTCTTCATTTTTACTTTTTGGTTTTGGGAATGAAACTTGCTGACAAACAAGTGGAACAGGCACTTAAGTTTTATTAAGAAATTTGGGGTCATCAGTACATTAGTCACGGGTGCAAAGCGTGAACAGGAGGGGTCTGAGCACACAGCCCTGGGGGGCTTCATTGTTGAGCACTAGAGCAGAGGAGGTGAGACAGCCAGTCCGAACTGTCTGGGGTCTATTTGTGAGGAAGTCCAATATCTGGTTGCAGAGTGTGGTACTCAGGTGCAGAGTGTTACGTTTGTTAATCAGCTTCATGTGGAGGATTGTGTTGAATGTTGAGCTGAAATCAACAAACAGCATCCTGATGTAGATGTTTTTCTCAAGTTGAGTGAAGACTGAGTGGAGGCCAGTGGAGATGGTGTCCTCAGTGGATGTGTTGGTTCTGAATGCAAACTGGTGAGGGTTGGCAAGGATGCGGTTCTTTACATGCTGCAGAACCAGTTTCTCAAAGCACTTCATCAGAATGGAGGTAGTCTTTCAATAACAGATAATCAGACATCTTGTCACTGACTGATTGCCGGGAATTTCTAAATGCAAGGTGGTTGCTTGAACGGCGGGGAGAACAGCCACTAACATACCTACGTCCCTTACATTTTTTTCAGGGACGTGCCTCTCCTGCTGTTTTCCCTCAGTAGTAAGCACACAATGTCACCATCTCAATATGAAGGGCGGCCATAAAGACTTTGGATTGGTCTGGCAATGGACGATTTTTTTTAAAGTCTGTAATTGTTTCCATCCAGTTTTAGCAATGAAAGCTGGGAGTGTCCAGTGTTTAGAGACTGACTTGGTGAGTCTAGAATGGGGGGGTTGAGTGTCACAGGGTGGTAGTCGTTTAGACTAGACACTGCAGAGATTTTAGGCACAGGGACGATGGTGGCTGTCTTGAAGCAGATGAGAACACTCTCCTGGGATAGAGATATGTCAAAAAAAAAAGTCATGTTAATCAGGTCCAGCAGCTTTAGTCAAATCAATCAAATATTATTTGTATAGCCCAATATCACAAATCACAATTTGCCTCAGGGGTTCTTACAGTCTGTACAGTGTGTGGCATCCCCTGTCCTGTAGACTCTTGAAAGAGTAAGGAAAAACTCCCCCCAAAAAATTTTAACAGTGAAAAAAAAGGAAGAAACCTCAAGGAGAGTCACAGTGGTGGGATTCCCTTTCCAGGTTGTACAGATGTGCAATAGATGTTGCGTATACAGACTGGATTCTGTCCTCTGTGGATATGTGGATGGACATGGGCAGGTCCTCCGGAGGAAGAATAGACTTCACAACTGTCTCTTTGTTCAGATCAAAGCGAGCATAAAATGGGTTTAGCTCATTTGGCGATGTGGCCTCATATGTAATGGAGGTGCTCCTGCTTTGAAGGATGGGATGTTCTGGATCGCCTGCCACATATTTTTGGTGTTGCTGGTGTTGAGTTCTCTCTCCAGTTTCTGCTGATGACTCCATTTGTCCTTGTCGATGCCAGTGTTCAGTCTTGCTCTGTTGGTGCAGTATGTTTCCTTGCCACCTGACTGAAAGGCAACTTTATTTTTGCTCTGGATAGAGTTGAGTTATTGTCATTTCATCCATTTTATTTTCCTGCGGCTTGACATAAGGAGTAGACTAGGTCGTGGAGCAGCCTTATGTCCAGGCTGGATTAGCTTAGCTCTTGTCCTGACTCCCGCTTGCAATAGCTTTTGGGTCTGATGATCTGGCTAGGGGGTCGGAAAATGTGGGCAGTGGTTGTTTCAAGGTCTGCTGCACCTAATCCAACCCCTGTACTTCCTTTTTATGATGATGATTTTTTTTTGTCTGGTGTCATAGGTAACACGTGTTTCAGTAATAAAGGCAGGAAAAACTGATAGAGCTAGTGCCTGCTACATCTCTACCACCACAATTACCATGGTAACAGTGGTAATGTACTGCATTTAAATAAGCTTAAACTTGAATCAGGCAAAATCCATGGCCATTACACAATCTATGTGGATCACAAAATATTCCCACTTCTAACAGCTCATGGTCTACCAGTTTAAAACCTCCAGAATCCAGCTGCATATGAAGTTGCAGAGACCAAGCCTGTGTATTTTGGCAGTCAGTTTACATGGATTGATGGTTCTGGAGGCAGAATCTGTAATCAGGAAGGTGTGCTGGTGAGTGAAATGAGCTGCTGCATTGTTTGGTTGGAATGAAGACCTGCATGTTTGGAACTCTGGGGCTCATCATGGTTATATATCTCTGCTTTATGTGCTTAAAAGTATGTGCTTCAGTGCTCACTGAAGTCTGTGAAGAACAGATCTGTTTAATCTCCAAACACTGATAGAGGTGTTCTCTATACAAGAGTCAATGCCTTTATCTTTTTTATTGCACAGTCTTATGAAGACTTTAATTTAAATTTACAAACATCCATTAAATATGACTGCATCAGCTCATAACTGTGTTCCCTCAGCTCATGTACATGTTCCACTGCTGCAGGCCACCACATGTATGTGGACTCTGTGTACGCCAAGGACTTCCAGGAGGTGGCCAAGCTGACCTCACCCATGACTACGGTGCCCATGGCCGGCTGCTTGACCTTCTACTATCACCGAGACCAGGAGAGGGGAAACATCTTCTCAGTTTACACCCGGGACCAGCTGGGCCACTACGAGGAGATCTGGAGGCCAGAGGTGTATTCCACCGCCGGCTGGTCTCTGGTTGGCATTGACATCAAGGCCCCACACCCCCTGGAGGTCAGTATTGCACAATTATAGTCATGGTGATTGGAAATGAATGAATGAATGAATAAAAATTGTAATTCCAGTTTGTTACTACACCACCTCCCCATCCCCCTCCCAAACAGTCAGTTATGAACTCTCTCAGTCCAAATCAGCCCAGCAGTTCACTTCAGCTCACTTCAGTTCCAAAAACCAAACACAGAAGAAATAAAATACCATCCTGTCACCGTCCTCTGGCTCTGGTGGCTCAGAAATGTCTGGACATGTCCAATATAGCTGCCACACAGAGTGTCCATGTTTCAGGTTGTTTTCAGGTCGACAGAGGAGCGGACACGCCCCCTCAGAGCAGAGAAAACTGCTCATTTTTTCATGATTTTGAGACCGAATTTTATTAACTTAGCGATATTTTTAATCATTCAAATTTGTTGATAATTTGCTTGTGTTTGTGTTTTCTTAAGGTGCAGTATGTTGAGCTCTCAGGACCAAGATAATGGTTTAGATAACATTTCAAAGGCATGAAAGCACAGAAAATGTAGTGGCACCAGCTGTAATAAGGAGCATATTCTGTCAGGTAATGTGAGCAGTATGTCTCTGCAAAGCTGAAACTAAACCTTCAGGCAGGGATGAAGCTGAGCCATGAGGAATGAAATGTGTGTCATCTTGAGGTGGCCACATTTTTGTGTTGGAACCTCAAGGAGGCCATTCACATCCAACACCAAAATTACAATCTCACCCTCAAGCACAACCACTTGTAAGCCTGTAACCAAAGTTCAGTACTTTAGGTCATGAAGGTCATGCGATGAAACCAGCTCAAACCAGCTCCATTTGTTGATGAAGATGCGACTGAATACTCCAAAAAGCTACCAAGTAACCTTGCCTTGAGATTATATTATCACAGAAGATCAAAGCTGAAATAAAATGCAATTATTCTGTTTGAAAACAAAACACTCCAATTTGTGACATTTATCCTGATTCTGAAAAGAAGATCAAACATGGGAAATTACCTTCAAGTGAAAATGATTAGCAGCATTCTCTGTGTAGGAAAACAGTGACTCAGCTGCAGCACCGTGGTCATTAACTATGGACCTTTAGTTCAATGGTGCGGTGTAATACGGTGGTATATGCTGGCAGCAGTAATGAGACTAAAAAGGTGGAGCTAACTGAAAATGCTGAACTTGTAGGTGGTCCCTCTACAAGTCATCTCAGCGACTGATTTCAATTAACTCCAACTTCTCTGGAAAGATCTAACTCACCACCTCTGCAAAATGTTGCCACTCCCAACTTACAAAAACCTGAACTGATGTGTTACAGCTGTAACAGTTACACAGAATACTTGATTTTTGAACAAGGCTTTTCTGCTATTGCTCACAAAGAGCGTAGAAAAAACAATGAATGACGAGGGGCCAGCCATGTGTCTTTCATACTATATAGGTCTGACCAAAGGACTGAATAATTAAAACCAAACAACCACCAAATAACCTAACACATACATATACTTAAAGTTACTTAAAGAGATAATTCACCCAAAAATGTTAATTCTGCAATAATGTTTTCCTGTGAAACTCCAGCAGTGTTTTGTGGACTAAAAAACTAAACCTGACCTTCAATCAACAAGAGGGTGAGTAGATAGTGATTGAATTTTCATTTTTGGGTGAACTATCCCTTTAAGGATATATAACTACAGTATATATACACATGTATATGTTCTAATATTTAATAGGGATGAAAGAAAATATCAAAAATAGAGTATCACGACTTTATATTTTGTATTGATTCTCAAACACTGTATCGTGATACATGCAAAGTTTTGTGGCAGTGGTTGTGTTTAAACCCCCTACTGCTAGACAGCAGTGCTGTTACCTGTCTTTCCTGTTCTGATTGCATACTTTTTAAACATATATGTTCTGCATATGGTGTTTTTTCTGTGTACAATGACAGTTTTATTAAAATTATATTAAAAATAGCAAAATATCATCTTGCGTACAATATATTGAACCATAACCCCTGTATCATGATACATATCATATCGCCAGTTTCCTGCCAATAAACAGCCCTAATATTAATGGTTGTGCTATTCACAAATTCATGTAAATAGTGAAAGGTGACATGGGATATTACAATATGGAGTTGAATTAGAATGTAAAGGACAACCTCTCACAATAATGCTGAATATTATACTGTAAATCAAATTCAAGACAGGCCACCTTTATTCATATAGGGCCAAATCATCAGGACACTTTTCATAAAGAGCAGGTAGATCCTCTTTATAATATTATTTGCAGAGAACCAAAATTTCCCAACATGAGCAAGCTCTTGGCAAGCACCGGCAAGGAAAAACTCCCTTTTAACAGGCAGAAACCTCGAGCAGAACTAGTCCCTAGGTGGGCGGGAATCTCCCTCGACCAGTTGAGTTGAGATTCACAAAACATATAACATTGATGACTCCTACTTTCCAGTAATTATTACAGGGCAGTGGAGACCTATTGAGTGGTATAATGAATTCTGTGACTCCTGTAGCTTTAATCTGAAAATAACCCTGATAATATCATCAGGATGATCTCAGCTTGGGCTTGGACACTACAAGTTTTTTACAGGAACTGCAAAAAAGAGGCCAGAGAGTTTGAAAGATGTGGGCAGACGTGGAAACAAAAGATGCCATCAAGTTGCATAATTGGAAATGTAGGATCCGGTGTTGTTGGAGCTTTACCCGTAAGGACTTGGGACCAGTTCTCAGCCTCTGCTGCATAGATTTTTACCACACTTGTTAAATATGTGAGTCCCCTAACTTTATGAAAAGGCAATACTTTGTGCCAGTACACCTGAAACATATGAAACATGTGCTTCAACCAACTACATCCTTTCTGTCGAAGTGTGCTGTTTAAGGATTGTTCAAAGCTGCACATCTTGCAGTCGTCAGCAGAGAGCATTGTCCTGACCCTTGGCTCTCTCCATATAAATGATGCTTATGGCCTGTGGGGGGAAACTCATCCTCAGCCTGTCTGTGTTGTCCTTGTTGCTGTGGAGGAGTCTGACAGCAGCAGCTGAAAAACTCTTTTCATTCTCCTTCCCCTCACCCTGCACATTCTGCTGTAGATGCAGATGTATGCAGACCACCTCTTAAGATGTATTCTGCCAAATACACCACTCTTACTGGGTTTTGTGTCCTGTCTTGGTTTCAAGTTTGAGGTTTTGTTATGCGAGACACTGACATAATCTAACTGGGATGAGATGAATGCATTCTATGTTCTTGGCAGGTAAAAAGTACCAGATATTTGAGATTTTTCTTAGCAGGAAAAAAAACACACTTGAACAACAGAATTGATATACCAGTCAAAACTGAGTTGGTTATCAAAGATAACATCCAGGTTACTGTAGGAACCAGTAATGTTATGTAAGAGGGGTCTAAAATGGGCGGAGATGAAATTCTGAGTCTGGGCCGATGATGATAATCATGGATTTTCCTGTTTAACTGTAGAAAATCTGATGCTGTTCAATGATTGATATCTGCATTGCACATGTGAAGGTTGATTTGTTGATTGGTGATATTACTGTCAAAGGAGAGATATAATTGTGTGTCATCAGCATAGAAATGAGAACTTTTTTTAATGATATGACCAAGTAGTAACATATATGTGGAAAATAGTGAGAGCACAACAACTGAACCCTGTGGTACTCCCAAATTTAGCAATACTGGAGCTGATTGATAATTCCCATGAAGACAACAACTCCCATGACCCCACAATGTCATCAATTGACACTTCCTAAGTCCCACCCTCTTTTGCTCTATGCTCCAGTACAGTTGAGCAAGCTTGGTACCCAGAAGAACTTTCCTAGCTATATCACAAGCTAGCTAATGATTGATGTAGATTTGGTAGAGTTTTGCTAACTTCAACTATCAGATGTAACTACCTTGCTAATGATTGATGCAGATATAGTAGCAAGTTAGCTAGCGATTTGCTTCAGAGCAAAACTAAACAACTAGTTAACAAACGTCTGATATAGATTAACTAACTTTGTTAACATTAGCTAACGGAAGATGTGGCTATATACAAGATATATATGAGAGACCCCCAGGGGAACAAATTACATACTGTGTGTTTAAGACACTT
The DNA here is from genome assembly GCF_056507025.1 of Lutjanus erythropterus. Lineage (NCBI taxonomy): Eukaryota > Metazoa > Chordata > Actinopteri > Lutjaniformes > Lutjanidae > Lutjanus > Lutjanus erythropterus. Next base: position 37,362,392 of record NC_139326.1, on the reverse strand, counting down.
TTAAAAAATTATGTCATAATTAAAATTGATGATGATACATGATGATGATGTGATTTGAAAACTGCGAAATCACAACTGTCAAATCAGCGACACTGCTGTTCTTTTCATTCTCCTTCCCCTGGTCCTGCACTGTCTGCTGTAGATGCAGATGCATGCAGACCACTTCTAAAGATGCATTCTGCCAGACACACCACCTGTCAGGGCTTTGTGCCGTGTCCTGTCCTGCTTTCAGCATGCAGTAATGATAGACGAAACCTGTACAGTTTAAGGGCCCTTCAAGGTTTACTGATGTGCATTCATAAAAACCACTTTTGACTTCCAGTGTTCAACTATGTTTGGATGCAGGACAGACATTCATGAGTCAAATAGTTTACTTTTTGACAGTGTTGGCCACAGTAAACCTAGACTTGTCTACTCCTCAGATGAGAAAAGACTGGATCCCACTGATTGATGTTTTCCAGAGATTTCAGCTGCATCTCTGAGTGGAATTTGAGTTAAACTATGAAGAGTTTAATTCAAGAGTGGATTCCAGGATGGGAGTTTCCAGAGCTAATTTCCCAGCGCCACACACAATATAATATAATAAGAAAGAGTCACAAGGATACAAGTATATTGAAAATTAATCACAGGCAAAAAGTGCAAGTTTTTGGCCTCATTGGAAGACACCTGCAGGTTGATTTGTCATTTAGGACATCTACACAAGATCTGTTTGTACAATACAAAGTGGTTTGGTTTCTACATGAATAGGATCACATATAATGATGCTGTTGCTTCCTGCTGAGGTCCTACCTAACCAGTCAGTCAGAGAAAAGTAGGTCTTGGGTTATGTAATCATGAAACACGCTCCTCCTGTCAAGTGCAATAGCTTAATCTGGGATGTTGTGGTGGAGCCAGGTCTCTGTAGAGATGTGGGCACAACAGTCTCTGATTTCCTGTTGCTGGTCAGCCTGAGTCCTATTTCGTCCATTTTATTATTTAGCCAGAAGTAGGATAAGAATTGGAGTAGCCTTAGGTCCAACCTGGGTTAACTTAGCTCTTATCCATCTCCCCCCTCTTCCTGGGGTCATTGGACCATGAGGTCATGAGGTTATGAGTTTGGACCTATGATGATAAGTTGTAGAAAACTTGATACTGTCCAGTTATTGCTACCTGCACCGCACATGTGAAGGCTGCTTTGATTGGTGAAATTAGTTTCAATGGAGATATTTAATTGTGTGTCATCAACATAGAAATGGTACCGGATATTCTGTTTTCTGATGGTATGATTAAGTGGAAACATATCAATGAAAAAACAGTAGGGTCCCAACAATTGAACCCTGTGGAATTCCGTATTTTAGTGCCACTGGAGCTGATTGATGTTCCCCAAATGAAGACAACAACTACATCTTGTTTCTACATGAATAAGATTGCATATAGTGATGCAGCTGCTTACTGCTGAGGTCCTACCTAATCAGTCAGTCAGAGAAAAGTCTTGGGTTCTGTCATCATGGAACATGCTCCGCCTGTTGAGTGCAATAACTTAATCTTGGATGTTGTGATGGAGCCAGGTCTCTGTAGAGATGTGGGCACAACAGTCTCTGATTTCCTGTAGCCGGGTTAGCCTGAGTCTTATTTCATCCATTTTATTTAGCCAAAAGTAGGATAAGAATTGGAGTAGCCTTAGGTCCAAACTGGGTTAGCTTAGCTCTTATCCAGCTCTCTCCCCCCTCTTCCTAGGGTCGTTGGACCACATATGGTGGCATTATGTCCAGCTGGTCAGAAAATGTTGTGGCCAGGGATTGTCTCAAGGTCAGCTGCTCTTAATCTAATTCTTGCACTTCCTTTTCCGATGTTGATGGGTGTTTTTTTTTTGTCATATATAATATGTTCTAATGTTAGATGAAAGGGGTCCAAGATGGCCAGAGATGAAATTCTGAGCGTGGGCCTATGATGATAATCTTGGATTTTTCTGAGTTTAACTGTAGAAAACAGTTGTTTCCATCTGCATTGCACATGTGAAGGTTGCTTTGGTGACATTAGTGTCAAAGAAGAGATATAAATGTATTTCACTGACATAGAAAAGGTAACTGATATGCTGTTTTAATGACATGACCAAGTGGTAACATATAAATGGAAAATAGTAGGGCTCAACAATGGAACTTTGTGGAACTCCGTATTTTAATGACACTGAAGCTGATTTATAATTAACAAATAAAGACAACAACTCCCATGATCCCACACTACTTTACAACGCCATCTATTAACCCTTCATATGTCTCGCCCCTTTTTGCTTTGTGCTCCAGTAACAACTGAGCAATCATGGTACCCAGCAGAACCTCAGTCAACTTTCTCCTTTCCAACTTTTATATCTAGTCAGTTAACGACTGATGTAGATTAACTAGCTAGTTAAATAGAGTTTTGCTAACATTGGCTGTCAGATGTAACTAGCTAGCTAACGACTGATGTAGATTAGCTAGTTATCAAGTTAGTGCCTTGCAACAGAGCAAAACTAGCTTACTATTTAGCTAACGACTGATGACTGGCTTGCTAATTAGCTAGCATTTTGCTAACATTAGCTTAGCGAAGATGCAACTATATTTATGTCGCTTTTATAAATACCCAACCAACATCTTTTAACCATCTTCTAAATATTTTTCTGTTCAACATAGACAAGCCAGGCACATAACATATTAAAGCACAGGATACAAGAAAGGAGAATGTTGGCTGAGGTTCCAAAATGGGCGGGGCTTTGGAAGAGCCAATTTTATTATTAGAGAAAAGAGTTAGAGACCCCCGGCGGGAGAAATTGCATACTGCGTGTTAAAGACACTTTTAAATTTCTGTCATAATCGAATCATCAAACATCATCATCAACTGTAGCTCTGTGACAGTATTGCAGAGTATTGTAAAGTCTGTGAATGAGCTGTTGGTCCTGGTCTTTCAAAGGAGTGTTCTCACTTAGTTTATAAGAGATAGTTGCTGCTTCTTTTCTTCGTAATGAGCTTTTTTTAATGTGCCTTTGTGTTATTAGTCTCGTCTTGTGCTTTGCTACACATCTGTACAGGCAGATGTTGCTGTGAGCCTCTTGTTTCCCTTCATTTGATTTAATTTTTTCGCAGCAGAAAGATCACATTTTTCCAAATATCATGAAAGAAAAAAAAACATATGGTGCTTCTCTGTCTCATTGTTGTGTTGTGTGCAGCTGAGTAGACAGACACATGCGCTCCCTCCTCTGTGGCTTTCCACTGCTCTTTGAAATGTGTATTCATCCCAGTGACTCCACGGTTTCCTCTCCTTGCGCATTCAGCCAGAACACCTCCCACAGCCCGCTGCTGCTGCCGCTGCTGTCTCTGTGGAAAGAAGCTTGCGTAACATTAGTAACTGGGTCGGTTCCTTGGCCCGGGCCGAGCCAAGAGTCGTACAGAGCTTTTCCATCAAGCTGACTAACCCATGTTCCTGAATTTACTCTGATGTCACCGTCTGGCTTCTACATCTGCTTCATCTATCAGTATATGTCATACTTTTCACAACATGTCTTTAACAATCCACAGAGCTTGTTCTGGATTAATGGGTCCAAGTCATACACTGCTCATTACCCATCTGTTAACGGTTGCTGTTTATGTCTGTGTGTGTTACCAGGTGGTGTTTGAGGTGGCTTTTAACAGCGCCAGAGGGGGATACGTGGCCATAGACGACATCTCCTTTTCTCCTGAGTTCTGCCACACTGACACAGGTGAGAAGAGGCATATAGATAAGTAAAAGATGGCTGCAAATACAGACTGTTTTATATCTCAGTCCTGGAACAGTTTAGCTGGCTGTTAAATATGCTGGGCTCTGAAGTCTCACTTGTGGCCACTAGAGGCTGAAATGTTAATTACACCCCACAAAGCAAAGGTGTTGTAGAAGAGTACACTAACTACTTTGTTAGAGTTAAGATGTTTAGACTAAGAGACATATTTGCCAACCCTCCTGATCTTCCTGATTTTCATTGTCCTCTCCGTATTTCCTCCCAGAATCACAGTTCTCCTGTATTTCTACCAATTTCTAACACATTTTCTTTCCTTGTCATTATCACAACATGTTTCTGACATTGTACAGCTTATATAAGCCCTAAGATCTCTTGTTTCCACTTGGACAACGATACAGCTCCACCAAACCAGACTCTCTAGAAAGAGGACTTCCTGTTTCTTCAGGAAAGTTTTAAAGGAAAGGGGCATTTTGTAAAATCTGCCATGTCAATTCTCTTTTAGGGGCAGAGCAAAGAATAAATGAATGAAAGAAAACTGATGAATCTTAGTTTATGCCAGAGATAGACACAAGTTCACACCAGACGGGCAACTTACGGCATTCTTTCCCAAGAAAATGTTGTACCAATGCACTTATTATTTTGTTATTTTTATTCCTTATAGGTCACCAAAATACAGAGAGAGAAAAATTCTGGTTTTGGATTCTCTCTATTTTTGAGTTCTTGAAGTTGGCAGTTATGCTCAGAGATTCTCTGCAACTCAGCAGACCAAGTCGCCTGGCTGGCATTTTAAAGGGACAGTTCAACCCACAATCAAAAATATTGCTATGCTAACGCTATTTATCCATCTAGATAGTTTTGGTGTGAGTTGTTGGGTTTTGGAGATATCAGCCATAGAGATGTCTGCTTTTTTTTTCCAATATAATGGGACAAAATGGTACTAAATGTTGCTCAGAGCACCAGAAATCATGACCCGGTGAGTCAAGATAATCCACAGTTTCATGAAGAAACTACTTTCTTTCTGCTGAACTACACCTGCCAACCATATCACCATGCAGAAGCATGCATCTGCTCATTGGCGAGAGGCCTGTGCTTGTCCATGACTAGATGCACGCTTCCTTCTGCACCGTGATACCGTTGGTTTCTGCAAAGAGACATTGCTCTTGAGTTTTTCAAACATAGGGGCTAATTGAGCACCACAGGCCAAGTGCCATCTTGTCTCATTGTATTGGAGAGAAGACAGACATCGCTACAGCTGATATCTCCAAAACTCTGCAGCTCACACCAAAGCTATCTAGATCAGTGGCACACTGATGTGCTGTGCGGCAAGTCTGGGCCTGCCATGGGATTTTGTGACAACCATACATCATGTAATGTAATATGCAATTATACAAAAAATTATGGAGGAATTTTTATTACTATATCAGTACTTTGTGCACATTCATTTCCTGATACAGAGGCAAAGCCCATACCCTTAAAATATACCAGATGGGAATTATTAGAGTGTGACACCTGTGATTGATTGACAGCTTATTTTTTCCAACCCACACTTAAAGGCCAGTACTTGTTGCCTCCATTGGTTAGATTTTGCATGGTTATGAATACAGGTGAGCCTTGAGATTTTGCCTGCGGTGTGCCTTGGGAACAAAAAGTTCACAAACCACTGATCTACATGGATAAGCAGCACTACGGGTAAGAGGATAAATAAGCATTTTTAATTTTGGGATGAACTGTTCCTTTAAACGGAAAGTCAAAGGCAAAGCAAAGGCCGGCACTTGTAAAGGTAAGGTAAATTCTGACAGTCCTTGGTCTTTGTGTTAATGAAAAGTCCAAAGGGTTCTTCCTCTTGGTAGAATAACCATCTGTAAATTTCACAGCAGGCTGCTGAAGACCTTTTCATACATGCACCTCATTATGTAACTGATGGCAATTTTGCATTTCAGCTTCACATTTATGTAAGCACCTGAGTCACTTTTCTGTAAAAGTCATCACGACAGTCTGTGCAGGTCAGACTGGCTGTAACACTTCTCGAACACTTCCAACATGACTTAATTCTGAACTGAATGTTGTCACATTAATGTAGTGCAATATACATAGTGATGACTCCTGTAAACCACAAAACACTGAATGATCCGTTTTAAGAGATTCTGCTTGATCAGTCTATAAAATGTGATTTTATTGCTTTTTTATTGCCATACAAAAAAGAACAAAAATCTCACCAGAGCATCAGTCTCCCTAGATTATCAGTTTCAACTCATGCTAACTGCTTATAGTCTGAGTACTTTATTACAGCACGAGAGTAAATATGAATTAAAAGAGAGTAATCATATTTAACTCTGCCTGTGTGCTGACTGTCAGCAGCAGGATTCTCTGTTCTGACTCAAAAATGATGCTGTTAATGAGAAAATTCATTTTGAGCGTGGTTGATCTTATTCCCTCATAGTGTTATTTTCCAACCACGGCTTTTCTCCAGCAGAGACACCGCTCTGTCTGCCAGACATGCCAAATGTAATGCAAGCATTGCAGTTCTATCTGTAATTATCCCTCCGTCTATGTTACAGATTCCGTCTCTGAAAAATACAAAGCCACCGTGGTTTGAGAAAACACAAATAGTAACCTGATTAACCTAATTCAGAGGTGGAGAAAGTACACACGTTCTTTACTCAAGTAGAAGTACAGATATTGGTGTAAAAAAAAAGACTTGCTAAAGTAAAAGTGAAAAAGTACAGGCTTTGAAATGTACCCAGAATATAAAAGTAAAGTCTTCCTCTGAAGGACATGTATACCAACTGTTTCTGTACAAAGTGACTGAACCTCACCTTTTCTTTGTGGTCAAGTCTCAAGTCTCTCTGTGTGTTTTGTCTTTTACATTGGTTTTTGTCTTTGTATATTTTTTATTTTTCATCTTGTTAAGTCACTTTTGGTTTCATCTTTTATGTCATTTGTCATCTTGTAACGTCTTTTTTGTTTTCCTACATCTTTTATGTCATTTCTTGTCTTGGCATGTCTGTTTGACTTGTTACATCATTTTTGTCCTTGTTACATCTTTTTAAATTTGTGACGTCTTTTTGTGTCACTCTTGGTCTCGTTACGTCTTTTATGTCATTTTTCATCTTGTTATGTTGTTTTCATCTTGCTTTGTTCCCTCTTTTTCGTCTTGTTAGACCTTTTTGGTCTTGTTACATCATTTTTATATATTTTGCTTTGTCTTTTATGTCATCTTTTGTCTAGTTGTGCCTTTTTTGTCTTTTTGGTTTGTTACATATTCTATCTCATGTTTTGTTATGTCTTTCGTGCAATTTTTTTGTCTTGTTACCTTTTTTTAAAAATCTTTTTACCTAATCTTTGGTCTTGTTACATGACTTTAGTTGTGTTATGTTTTGTTACATTGTTTTTTGTTTTCTCACGTTTTTTTTGTCTTGCTGTGTTGTTTTTTTTGTTCTGTTACATCTTTTACTTTCTTTTTGTCTTGTTACGTCTGTGGTGTGTGATATGCACTGATGGACACAACATGCAATCATCTTTTCTGTGTTTCTGTGTTTACTGCTCCATTCATTTAGGCTGAAATCAGTCTTGATGTTGGGAAGGCGGTGTGCAATGACAAAAAATATAAATAATCAATAATTCCCCTCAAATGCATTAAACTTAAGTAACAAACCTGTTATGAAAATATAAGGAGTATAAAGTACAGACATTTGCGTTCCATTGTGGGGAGTAAAAGTAAAAAGTTGTCAAAAAAATAAATACTATACAGTACAGACACCTGAAAAATAGAAAAGAATAAAGTTTCTGTACTTGGTTACTTCCCACCTCTGACCTAATTTAACCTGAGGGTGGCACAAAAGTAGAGCTGTGACGATTAATCGGCTAATCGATTATTTAATTAGTCGCCAACTATTTTGATAACTGATTAATCACTTTGAGTCATTTTTAAGTTAAACTGAATATCTTTGGGTTGTGGACGTCATCTTGGCTTTTTGGAAACCCCGATGGACATTTTTCACCATTTTCTGACATTTTATAGACCAAACAACTAATCAATTAATCGAGGAAATAATCGACAGATTAATGGACAATGTAAATAATTGTTAGTTGCAGCCCTACACCAGAGTAAAAGCCATTAAAGTCTGCAGAATGGATTGTGTGCATCCTCTGGTAAATTTGATCAAAATATTCCCATTAGTGGATGCTTAACATGTCCCAGAGCTATTGTTATCTCTGCACTGAACACAATTACATTAAATCTTGTTGACACAGAAAATTAGTGATGTTTTAAAGGTGTAAAGAGTCTAAGTGGAGTTTTACACGCTGCTGTGTGACGCCTCCTGTAAACAAGAAAATGACTATTTCCATGTACATATAAATACCTTTCCCCATCTCCATCTCCATCCATGGACGCTTCACACTCTTCATGTCCCTGCCCTCTGTTAAAAAGGCAGGTTCTTCATGGAGATGCTGTGTTTTGTGTTCCAGAGCCGACTATTGACCCCTCCATTGCCAACTGTGACTTTGAGAACGGGCTGTGTCTGTACTATCAGGAGAGAGCGGAGAGTAAGGTGTGGAACAGGGTCTCCGTCAAGCCTAACGCCTACAGGATAGGAGACCACACCACAGGATCAGGTGAGACTCCAACACCCACTACAGCTCGGTGACGACACTGACATTTAAATGTCTGTATTTCTCTGTACATCAACGCTGACATTATTATTGTTTCTTTTCAACTTCATATCTGCTCCAAAAATCCTACAATTAACATGATGCAAATTAGCAATAGGCACAGTAGCATTTTTTTTTTTTTACCATGCATATTGTGGCTTCGATCCCTTGCACTCGCTTTGGAAGGGAGCAAACATATCTCAAAGGATGCTGAAATATATTTTCTCAATCAATACATGTGTTTTTGTTCAACACACTCATCAGCTGCTACAGTGTGTGACTGCTCTGTAACATCAAACCAGATGATTCTGTTGCCACGGTGTTGCACTTTAGAAGTCTAACCCGAGGCTTCCTGTAACCTCGATCTGAAAACCTTCAGAGACTCAAGTAAGAGGTTCTCCCCTTGTATTTGCACTGTGCTTCACAAATGGGAACATTTTAGATATACACCATTAAAATGTCAAAAGCATGAGTGTGTCAATTTCACGGTCTGTTTGGTGGAAGAGTGAAGCGGGCAGTTGTGGGAGAGACAATTATGGAAGGTCCATTTTGTGGTTTCATTGAATCCAGGCCTGCTGGGGAAGCCCGAGCTGGCCGGCGGCCCAAAACAACATCCAGCACAACAAACCACTTCATACTTCTTCAGTTTGCTTCATTGTGTGCACTGTAATCCTTTATTTTTCTACTTTCTTGTTTCATCTTTAAAAATGTGTGCCCTGCACTGTTGGTGCTTGTCCTGTCTTCAGTTTAATTTTGGTTCAGTTTATTTGACATTTTGTGATGAAGAACATTAAATCACACAGAGGAACAAAAATGGAAAATGATGATGCGATAAAGACATATTGCCTTTGCAGCAAAGCTGCAGGATCCCAGGTGACCAGTGGAGCTTTTCCTCCAGCACTTTTGGCTGTGCCGAGTCATGCTGTGCTCCACTGATTTGCATTTCCATTACTTACTCACTTTTATTGCGCCGAGCTGCGCTGAGCCATGCCCAAGATAGACCTACTCTGGAGTGAGGCCAAAGGGAGGCTGACCTGCTTCCAAGAGGCCTGTGGTACCAAGCCATCTTCAGTCAAAAGACACATCCTCGAGCAGGTGGCCCTGTTATAAAGGAAACAAAAACCCCTGCCATGCTAGGCTGACGGGCCGAGTCAAACCAAGTCAAGCCAGGCCAGCTCTGTGTATGGAAAAGGGCCATAGGTGACATAATGAGGATATAACAGACTACTTAACTAAATTTCATTACATATGCGGTCATAAGATGGTCAATGTGTAGATCCTTGACTTTCAAAATAAATCTGTGGTGCAGGAAAAGTATGGTGATCTGAGTTTCTCCAGTATAGTTCAGTTGGATTCTAACACTGTACTGTATTGTGATTGCAAAATTTCTCATTTCAACTTGAGACTCTTGGTTGGCTTTCTAGTTTTTTTTTTTTTTTGCTTTGACACATTCTGTTTTGGTAATATTTCACTGTGCACACAATCCACAAGGAGTAAGGAGAATAGTTGACTGTTTACTTTTCTTTCCAAGTAGACAAATAATCTTCGTTTTACACAGCAAAATAAAATCCTCCAGAAAGAAAATTCTTTTGCAAAACAAACTTCAGGTCCACAGAAGTGTCCAAAAGGCTATATTCCACAAAAAAGGCCATCCAAAATAAATCAAAATTAACGGTCAAAAGAGCTGTATTGATCCAAACTAGCTGCAGGCAGCCTCCTTCCTTCACTACTGCTGACTAATCAGCCTTTTTGTCCAGCAGAAGGAGGTGCAAGACATCAGTGCTGTACTAAAATATGAAGTTTATGAAATTGTTCCACTCAACAGTGTCAACATTAATACCACTGGGAGGTTAAATGAATAACATTGATCATCTGGTTGCAATATCTTCTGTCAAGGGGTGGGAAATATAAGGCAACAAGTGAACAGTCAGTTTTTCAAGTTGATGTTTTGGAAGCAGGAAAAATGGGCAAGTGTAAGGATCTGAACGAATCTGACAAAGACCAAATTTTGATGGGGAGATCATGCTGATCGGGGCATCGTCAAAGCAGCAGGTCTTTTAGCGTTTCCCGGTATGCAGCGGTTGGTAAGTGCCAAAAGTGGTCAGAGGAAGTACAAGCGGTGAGCCACGGACAGGGTCATGGGCAGCCAAGGTCCACTGATACATGCCGGGTTGCCCATCTGGTTTGAGCCCACAGAAGAGCTACTGTAGCACAAATTGCTGAAAAAGTTAATGCTGGCTGTGACAGAGAGCTGTCAAAAAAATAAATAAAATCAGTCCATGTGGCCATTCTGACCCCTGTTCACTGCCAAAAGCATCTACAATTGACACTTAAGTGTCAGACATGGACCATGCAACAATGGAGGAAGGTGTCCTGGTGTTGACAAACTGTTGACTTAGCCTCCAAATATCGCAGATCACACTCCCATCGAACATCTGTGGGGTGTGCTGGAACAACAACTTCGATCTATGTGCACAGTATTAGGCAGGTGGTTATAAGGTTGTGGCTGATAGATAGTTTGTTCCTTGCAGCTGACTCCCAGGCAACGAAATCAGTGTCCTCATTTGCTACCTCATGATGGACAGAAAGTTTTACCTTTTGCCATTGTAGTTCAACACGTGACAACTAACATTACCACTCTTGTTCTTAATGATGTTCTTCGTCCTGTCTTTCTTAGGCGTTTTCCTCCTGGCCAACACTCCATTCACTTCGAGGCCTGGTTATATGGGTCGGCTTCACGGTCCCTTCTTACCGGGGAACCACAAGTACTGCGTGAGGTTCTACTACCTGCTGCATGGATTGAGGAAAGTAGACAATGCTCTGGCTCTTTACATCTATGATGAGCACAATGTGGCCCTGGAGAAGGTCTGGAGCCTGACTGACACTTCTAGGGCTATATGGACTGAGGTGGAGATCACCTACACGAAGCCAATGCTTTCCAAGGTACGAAGAGCTAGATGGGTGATGTATTTTGGGGGATGATGTTTTTGAATGACCGGATAATTGATGAATGAATGGATGGATAAATGTTTGAATAGCAGTATTCAGTCTTTTTCTCTGTTTCCCAGTTAGTGTTTGTCAGTATATGTAGGAACTTCTGGGAGTGTGGCCTGGTAGCCATTGATGACATCACTGTGAGCCTAGGGGACTGTCAAATCACAGCAGGTAAAGGACTCACTAAGACCTCCACTGACAACTATTGTTGAAATAAGGCAGGAGCAATCTTGAAGTTCCAAAACCTTCATAGTTTTTTCATAGACCAGGTCAATACAACACAAGAAAATCTACTGCCAGACTTGAAAGGCAGTTATTATTACAGTCCATGTGATGTACATTTTGTCTTCAGAGGGCAATGATGGACTCAGAGGGAAGCAATTGCTCCCCACCCAACCTCCGTGCCCCATCTTTAAAAAAAGCTGCAAAAGTGACCCCTTTGATGCCCCTGTAGTAGATATAACATGATAATGCCCTCTAGAGTGTCCCAGTGTCCAAGACTGCATGGTAAAGTACCCTCTATAGTGCCCTTTGAGTGAACAAAATGTAGTGAAGTGCCCTCTAGAGTGGCCTTCCAATGGACAAAACATGAAATGTTCATCAAAATTGATCATGCCCACCACATGCACCTGGTGCCCCGTTTATTGTTTCTGCCGCTGCACCTCAGCCAGCCTGAGTCCGGCACTGTCAAGAGGGTACACATGAAGGTTCTGTGCAGACATCCGCGTTCCCCTAATTTGTTGCGACCACATGGACTTCGACATGGACGTCTGCAGACTTGTCAATGCAGCCACTGCTGACGGTTCCTCCAAGTGGACTCCAGAAAGTGGCATAAACAGAACTAATAGACATCTGTGGACTTAGATAGAGGTGAGATCAAGAGGGAGATGGTGTTGATTTAGTGTGTGCTGCATTTGGAGTTGCTGATTTCAAATATTTCATGATCATTTGTTAAACCTGCAGACTCTGAATTAAGAGTCCTAAGTGGTCCATAGGGTATAGCTAACCCTTTTTATGCCTGATTAAATGTTTTGGTAAAAATCTGACTGAGTTGATGGAAATCAATGACACAACTTTAAAGGGCCAACATTCTCAAAGAAATCGAGTTTAAAACAAAAATTATTACAATATCACTTTGAGGCTTTTAACACATTTTTAAATTGTTTTAGGTTGTGAATACTTGTCTGGAACAAGGTTGCTTTCTGGTACAGAGCAAGTTTAGAAATTAAAAGAATTAAAGCAAACCAAAACATTTTATAAATTGCACATATGTATTTTTGGAATTAGAGTGTTGGTATCAAGGATTTTTTATGTTTTGTTTCTGTAGGACATGATTTGTCCAAATTCTGAACAATGGATGATGTAAAAAGAATGATCTAAGTCACTGTGACAGAAACTGAGACAACCTGACTTTTAGTTTGTATCTGGGTCAAGCTTCAAAAAATGCTAGATCCCACATTTCCCACAATGCAACATGACATCATCAGGTTATTTTCTCAGGCTCCTCCAGAAACCACAGTAAGACATTATGTTGTTGTCCCAACACAGGATGAGTAATGCTAACCATGAAGGGTGAACTGAACGCAGGGTTAACATGTGTGTGTGTGTGTGTGTGTGTGTGTGTGTGTGTGTGTGTGTGTGTGTTTACTCGACAGGCTCCCTCCCAGGCCAGTGCAACTTTGAGAGTGGAGTCTGTGGATACACCCAGGATAAGAAAGAAGACAAAGCCGACTGGCTGCGAGTGCGAGGACACACCCCCACCTCATATACAGGACCCAAAGGGGACCACACTACTGGGGTGGGTAAGTCATGTCCACAATCATTGCTTTATTCATTCACTCAGTATCTGTATCTGGAACCCACCCAGGGGTCCCTATTGAGAATTTTTTAATATTCCAAAGGTTTTATCTGAAGCACACCCTGATGGTTCTACTGAGAACACATTTATATTGCAAGGGTTTTATCTAGAACACACCAAGGGGTTCTACTGAGAGCCTTCTTATGTCCCAAGGTTTATATCTAGAACACATTCAGGGGGTTCTACTTGAAATATTTGTATTTTCCAAGTGATTTCAACAATTGCTGAAGAACTCCTTTCTTCTAAAAAGGGTTCTTTGGATTAAACGGTTCTTCAGGAACACTTTGTCTTGTAAAGAACTCTTGACCAACCCTTTCAACAAAGGTTTCTTCATAAGCAAACTGGACAGAACCTCAGCCCTTTTGGAACTTTTATTTCTAAAAGTGTATAAAGTGTGTTATTCATGCTTTTGTCCCCTGCGTGTGTCCTCCAGGTTATTTCATGTACATCGAGGCGTCTCTCATGCGTCCGGGCCACAAAGCTCGGCTGCTGACCTCTGACCTGCGGGGCTCCTCGTTCCCTCAGTGTCTGATCTTCTACTACCACATGTATGGATCAGGCTCCGGGATACTGAGCGTGCTGCTGCGTCACAGCAGCAGGGAGCGCGACACGCTGCTGTGGAGACGGCGTGGCGAGCAGAGCGTCAGCTGGATGAGAGCGATGGTGGACTATTACTGTGATGTCCGACACCAGGTATGTGTAGATTATAGGAATCACAGACTGTCTCCTAACATAAGGATGGGGAGAATTTTGGATTACCTGAATATAAAATGTAGTGAAATTATTTAGCCTAATATAGTGTTTTTAGGCTGCAACTAACTATTGTTTTCATCGTTGATTAATCAGCTAATTATTTTCTCGATTGATTATTTGTTTGGTCCATAAAATGTCAGAAAATTATGAAAAATGTTGATCAGAGCTCAAGATGATGTCGTAAAATGTCTTGTTTCGCCCACAACTCAAAAATATTCAGTGAACTGTCGGAGAGGAGTAAAGAAACCAGAAAATATTCACATTTAAAAGCTGAAATCAGAGATATTTTTCTTATAGAACGATTACTTGATTATCAAAATAGATGCAGATACATTTAAAGTTGTTTTATGTTTGTTGCCGGATATATTAGTTTGTCCAGCTGTTCCTTCCTTTGCTGTGTGCAATTTATGGATTGATTGATTGATTTACAGACAAAAAATGTTGAAATTTCCACCCACTGAAGTGCTTGAGGTCATGTTAATGAAATGACAGCTGTGTGTGCACTGTGCATGGTAGGATATCGTTAATTTAAAACTAATTCTACTAATAATCCCCATTTTTTCTAAAAGTAGCTGTAATCTGATTATGTGTTTTTTCTATAACTGCAATAGAAATACAGTTATCTTTTGCATGTCCTGTTCTTTTACATGTAAAGTGTTACTCCCTAAGCCTGGCTGTAATTCTTAGGTCCTGTTTACATGCATCTTTGGTGATCTGATCACATGTGGACAGCTCTAAGTACAGGTGTGACTGTAGTCAAGATACATTGAGATGTGATCGCTCAGACCACATTCTGAGGTGGTCTGGGCTGCACATGGCCACATTCTTTTAGCAGTGTGTAGGCAAATGTGTCATGGGCCACATTGACGTACCTGTAAGTACATCATTTAGTTCTGTTAACTGTAAGTGGACCCACACAGATGAGGATGATTAACAGAAGGGTTTTATTGATGAGGGATGATGATGGACAAGGGGGGAATCCAGGAAATTTGTGGAAGGGCACCGAGGTGTTAATGGCGGGAGAGGGAACGTGGCTGGGAAGTGGGCAGGCAGGTAGGTTGTGGTCATCTGACCTGAAACAACGATCTGCCGATGACTGGGGTGAAGCACGGGCACTTTATACAGCAGGCTTGATGGGTTTACAGATCTCAGTGCAGATGAGCTGAGTGCTGCCAGGTGTGTGAGCAGAGCCGGACGCAGCCAGGAGAGCAGGGAGGGAAGACCACAGCCTCTTCACAAACACAGACAGGAGAAACAGATGGACAGGAAAACCAAGGAAAGCACTGGGAATTTAACTGCAGGCATTACTGTGGCCATGACAGGTTCACTGTAATGCAGATGATGTGTTTGGGCTCTCTTGTCTGTCAAGATAATCAGCAGATGTCTGTGAACACCATGTGATTTAACTGATCTCACCAGAATTCCCTAGAAAACTGCACAATTTTAAATGTCTAGGTCTGTAAATCTGGCATTAAATGCAACACATTAAGTTGTTTTCTATCCTTATAAAAAAAAAAAAAAAACATTGAGTCAGTTGTCATGTAGAAACGGTGGCTTCTCTGTGTCTGACATCATCACATCGTTTCAACTATCTACACATAATTTATCAAAGGAGGTATTTTATTGATAGTCAATGTCAAATTTTACAACTTAGTTGCTACTGTTGGGCCACTGGTAAGAACAGCAACACATTTTGGGCCCTATCTTACACCTGGCGCAAAGCGGACGGAGGTTTTTTTCCTCCACGTTTGTAAGATAGCAAATGAACTCACACCCGTCTGTGCATTGGCAGGAGGTCTAAAAATGAAGGTGTGACCAGGTGGATTTGGTGTCTTGTGCATGGCTCATTGTACTTGAAACCAGTGGTAATTCCACCATTATTCTGCCAACAGTTTTGCTCTTGGCGCACCTGCCTCTTAAAAGTGATGAGAGCTGACTTGCTGATTGGTTTCTTGCATGTTGCGCCCAAATCACACCTGTGAATAAACCAGGGACAGTGCAGGATACCCCGTGTACTTATGGTACGAGATAGTAAAGGTGGATTTGAACACACCTTGAAGAAATTAAAACCCTTGCACTTTGAACCATGCACTTTAGATTGATGTAAGATAGAGCCATTGGTCTTTACAGAAGGAAATGATGTAGCTACATGTTTGTTTTCATAAAGAGTGTGGATGTGAGATCTGGGGGCTGTACTACGAAGCAAGCTCAACACAGCCAGGCTTTCTTTGTATGATCTGGATCAACAAAGCCTAAAACCACAATCAGAGATAACGGGTATCACGATGGTGGTTATCAACTCACTTTGTTAATCCAGGCTTTAATCTTCAGACTCTGTGCACGCTCACATAAAAGGGGCGTTTGTTGCGTCATTTCACTCTTCTTCCACATGAAGTGAAGCGATCGCGAGCCACTAACTTAAGTCAAAATCATCAAGTTGTTATAATTATGAGCTGTGGAAAATATACATAATACATTACAGCAAAAAGCAACATTGTTGCTGCAAATAAAGCAGGAGAAGTTGTTTGCTGTCAGAAAATTACTGATGGACTAAATGTGGTCTTAATGCTGCCGTTTATTCTAACATGAAAACTGCACATTAAACAATAAAACTCCATACAGCAGATTTAAACATGATGAAGTCTGTCTGACACTGTCCTATGATGACAGAGACGTGGACATCACTGAAGTTTTTGGCTAAACGAACGTAAAATGAGTGTAACTGATTTAAGACTGTCTGTGATAAATGATGATGAATTTTCTAATCAGTGATCTGAGCTGCAGTATCACCAAGACAAAACAGATAACAGTAAAAAGTATTCAAAGTGTCTGTAGTTGTTTCATGATTATTTTAGTGTGTGGATTATATACAATGTCAATTTAAAGTGTTAATATGATCTGGAGCAAACGGGGGAAATGACTCTGCATCACCAAACGGAGGTTACCATCATGACAGCGCGATGTATACCGTTTGTGCTGCTGTTACATTTTTACATTATATGGATTTGTTTGGTGAAATTACGAACATACAGCTCAACAACTTTTCATTGTTAACCTCCTCCCTCAGTTTAAAAGCTATATCGCTCATAAACAACCTCGTTAGGACAATAATTAGTTAAAGAACGGCGCTTTTTACAGACGATTTAATCTGAAACTATGAACATAACCTGCTGCTGACCAGGCTATGAGTTTACATGTTACCATGGTGATCTAGCAGGTTAAAAGAGAGCCACCTTTGTGACACTGAAAATCCTGGCTTTAGACTCAACATAGCTCACTAACACATTAATCTGGCTTCATAGTTCACCCCTCTGAACAAGTGGTCACAAGAGGAGACATGTTATATAAAACAAAAAGGTGCCACAAATTTAAAGGACGTGGTGTGTGTATTGGGTGTAAACAAAGCACTGAAAGCCACTTCAGTTACAATCTGTAAATAAATGTTCAGTTTAACTGGAGCATGTTTTCACTCAGCTGTGATGGTACTTGAATGTTTATCTTCTTAGCCTTATATGGAGCAGCCAAGTCAACAGCTCTGTGGTAGGGACAGTCACTGGTTCCTCAGTATTGTTAAAAAAAACAAACAGATATCCTCATCACTGAATCTGCAGTTTGATGTCTATTTTTGATCATGGTAAAAATCTCCAGACAGATGGAAGATGAACCTCTGAGTTGAGATGATTGTGTCACAATGATACACAATCTATACATTCACCAGGTTGTTCAACTTAAAACATCTAAAAAGCTGCCACACCATAGAGTAATTAAACACCCCAAATAAAGATAATGGACTTATAAACACTACTGGTATAATGGCACAAATTTGCAAATTATCTACTATCTATCTATCAAACTATCTATCTACTACTAGAAAATACTTTGTACCTTTGTGTCTAACAAGAAGGGTTGTGTCTGGTCTCAAGACCACAGCTGGTCTCTAGAAAACTTAAAAGTTTTTGATGATATTGCAATATCAAGACCAACCAACCAACCAACCACCCAACCAATCAACCAACTACCCAACCAACCACCCAACCAATCAACCAACCACCCAACCAATCACACAACAAACCACTCAAGAAACCCACCAACCGACCACTCAGCCAACCAACCAACCAACCATCCAGCCAAACACTCAGCCAACCAACCAACCACCCAACAAACCACCTAGCCACCCTACCACCCAGCCCGCCCAACCAGTTACCCAACAAACCAACCAACCAATCAACCAACCATCCACCCAGTGCTAGATTCGTACAAATATGACTGGGTTACCCAACATAATCCACAGACATTGTACCAGTTTCATGTAGGAACTACTTCCTGCAGTACAATCTAAAAGAACTACTACAGAATATACTGGAACTACTTTCTTTCCTACCAGAAAGAAAGTAGTTCCTACATGAAACTGCTCACAACAATGTCTGTGGATTATCTTGAATAACTGGGTTGTGATTTTTGGAAAGAGACACTTGTTTTGAATTTTTCAAATTCTTTTCTTTCATTTTGGTGCTTTGAGTGCCACAAGTCAAAGCCCATTTAGTTCCATTATGTTGGAGAAAAGACAGACATCTCTACAGCTGATATCACAAAAATGCAACTCACACCAAAACTATCTGGACGCATAAATAGCACTACAGGCCTGAAGAAAATTATTGATTTTGGTTAGAATGCTCTCTTAAAGTAATAAACACAGGAGAGAAAAAAATTTAGATCAGACTTTAACTTTTGTCTTACTTTCCTCACAGGACTTATGTAAGATTCTCTGTCCTCACAGAGGAGCTCTTTTTAATGCTTAGTACTGATTAACAGACAAAATGCTCATGGTTAAGAAAATAATCTTACCACATGATCTAGATTGTAGCTATTCTAGACCTTTTGAAGCCAAACATACTAAATCAGACTTACTGGTTGTTCCTTTGAGTCAGATGTGATTGGTTGTTGAATTCTCAGGAGCATTAAATGGCCACGCTACAAATGACAGCCCTTTCTTGAGAAATTTACCAAACATAAATAGATTTGTATCTCCTACTCAGCCATTTTTATCTCTGCCGGGAGGGGATCTTGTAATTGCTTCCATGTGTGTGTGTGTGTGTGTGTGTGAGAGAGAGAGAGAGAGAGAGAGAGAGAGTGCGAATTTTGGAAAATCCTTGCAAAAACTTTTTTTTAATGCCTTTATGTTTTTAAGACAGGGGGTATCATGTTTTCAGGTCATTCCACTCTTGTGAACACGATATTTTGAGAAAACCTCAAGATTTCATACACTAATTATAACAACAGTACTCACAAATATCTAAGAGGATAAAATGATGAGGGGATGGCTTTTTATATTTACAAGGTCAAAGGTCAACTTCACTGTGGCACCATAATCTTCAGCTCTCTATCAGTCTCTAAGTGAAGACAGAATGTTTCTCACTGGAAATTATTCACTGGAATCACACATGTATAGTGAGAACTTCCATTTTGCCAAAAAATACACTTAAGAACTTTTAATAAATTCCTTGAAACTTACAGGTCAATACAGTGGTAAGTTCCATATTAAATTACTTTAAAGTGGTGGCCTGGTAGCTCAGTTGGTAGAGTGTGTACCCAGTGTACTGAGGCTGTGAGTCCTCCACAGCAGCTGTTGGTTCAACTCTTTGGCTCTTTGATGCATTTCATCCTCCACTTTTTTCCACCCTTTCCTGTCCTGTCCATTAAAGACATAAAAGCCCCCTACCACCATGAATTAAAATATAGATTTAAGTCAAATTTACTCCATGATATATTGGTCACACACCCTGTTCTTTGGACAGTGGACATCACAATTTCAGTTTCACTGTTTGGTTAACATAGTCTAATAATATTTTTTTGTTTCCCGCAGATTATATTTGAAGCTATCCGTGGCCCAACACTACGAAGTGATATCGCTATTGATGACATCAGTTTTAAAAGGGGACCATGTGAAGGTTTGTATGAAGCCTATTTTACACCGCATGCAGCATGGCAGTGATATGTGTGTAGCATGTCTGATGCAGCACGTCAAGCTGCAGCTGTAACTCCACAAAACAAGACTGGAAAAGTACATATTTGTGTTTATTTTTGGCCAGGAAAAATATAGGAAACACACACATAATTTAAAAAAATCAGATAATGTGCAAGACATCATTTAAAACAATTTTATATGTGTTTGAACACTTTGTGTGCTGCAGCAGGCTTGCAGCATGCAGCAAAAATAGAACTCTATTCTATATTTACTGCATGCTGCGAGCCTCCTGCAGCTGCAACATGCTGCATTTGCACTTGGAGTAAATACATGCAATCCACTACAATTCTAATTAAGGCATTTTGACTGCTGCATACATGCTGCATGTGGTGTAAAATGGCAGTACACATCCAAATTATTTCACTCTAAACAGCTGTTATTGTGTCTCTAATACCCAGTGTTTAACCAGCGTGTGTTGTCTTGTCCTCTTCCTCCTCAGATCCTGGTGACATCACTCCATACTCGGGCTTCTCAGAGTATTTCAACGAGATTGAGAACTGAGGCTGCCTCTCTCTCTGTGTAAATGCTTGGTAGTTTTTCAGACTTGGGCTGGGCGGCTTTCAGAAGTATGAATGTGAACAATCCACCACGACAATTTACAAAGTTGTAGAGCGATGTTTGTGTTGCAGCCAGGACCTCCACCTCACCTCACCGTACTGCTGTCTGTTCTTCACTTCCCAGCCCAGCTATTACAGTGTTTGTGCTTTAATCCTCAGTGTTTCTTTGATTGTGGGTGCATTACACGCAAGGAGAATGGTCATAACCACTCCTTGTGACAACATTATCCAATTACATGACCACAATCCAGTGTTTATCCCTGTTGACATGATGCACAAGAAGTTGTACAAATATTTGCCAAGTATATCATAAGGAAAAAGAAAATAGCTACAGCTAATTTTCATTCAGAGCTCAGGTACAATAAAATCATTAACAAAAGCACACAGAAATGCGTCTTTGGGCAAACTCTTGATAGGAAACACAGCTTTAAAGGGACAGTTCACCCCAAAATCAAAACCACATATTTTTCCTCTTACCTATAGTGCTGTTTATCCATCTAGATAGTTTAGGTGTGAGTTGCAGAGTTTTGGAGAAATCAGCTGTAGAGATGTCTGCCTTCTCTCCAGTATAATGGGACTAAATGGCACTCAGCTTGTGCCTAAATGAAAGTACACAAAGCACACATTCACACAACCCCATGAAACTGTTCTTTTATTTGGGCTTCCACTGTTGCACTGTTTGTTCATTAGCTCTATTCTGTATATATGTGTTAATAGTATCAGGTGATTGAATTTAGAAATGGTTTGAGGTCCAACAAACGAGGACGCTTAGCTCTGGACAGGTTTCAATGAATGCCAATACATACAACTCTGCTGATAGTTCTTACGTATCTCATCTCAGAATATATGTAGGTTATTTTTTCATCAGATTACTCTTAGTTATTTCACCACCCCCGATGTAGGCATTTACAGATTTTGGCCACTTTTCTTTGGATGATTCCTGTGTCGTCTTTCCAAGGCATGGCTTCAGTAAGGTGCTGGAAACCTTCCATACAGGTTTGACCCATGCTGACTCATTAGCATCGTACAGTTGCAGAAGATTTATCAGTCATACATGCTATACTGCCCTGTACACTACTGCTGAACTGTTATTGTACCTTGGTCTTCCTGTTAAGCCTGATAACCAAACTGATTTTGATTAAATTCCTTGGAAAATCAGAGATGTCTTTGTATTTCTTGATGATCTTAATATTTTAAAGTGCATGAACCTGCCATGACTGTTTCTGAG
This sequence comes from Lutjanus erythropterus, assembly GCF_056507025.1. Classification (NCBI taxonomy): domain Eukaryota; kingdom Metazoa; phylum Chordata; class Actinopteri; order Lutjaniformes; family Lutjanidae; genus Lutjanus; species Lutjanus erythropterus. The sequence continues at coordinate 37,340,597 of NC_139326.1, read as the reverse complement.
ATTCTGGAACCACCATGTTAGGTACCAATAACATAGATCTGCCTCTTAAACATTTCAATTAACTACAACTTATGCCGTCTAACAGCTTGAGCCATTATTTCCATGATCACATTGTACTTACTTCAAGTGATAGTTCAGCCAAAAATAAAATTTCACTCAATATCTACTCAGCCCTGTGCTGATGTGAGGATGGGTGAAGATAAGTTAACATAAGTTCACAAAACACTCCTGGAGCTTCAGAGTTGTAGCCAAATCCAGTACAATTGAAGTGAACACTGACCAGTTTTAAAATGTAAAAAAAAGAACATAAAAAAACACAAAATGTCTCCATACTGCTCGTGTGGTGTAATCCAAGTGTCTGTAAGCCACAACATTAAAATTTGCCATTTACACCATGTTTTTATCCTAAATGTCAACTGTAGCCTCTTAGACCTGATCCTCGTTCACACACCTGAAGCAGGTACACAAGCTATACAAGATCTCGTGATGCCTTCAGATGTGTGTTTACACGCTACCTGAAAGCGACTCAGACAACAGAGCGAGATCTGCTCAGAAACAGTGACTTGTTATGCGTACTGTTGACTTCGCAAAATTTCAACAAAGAAGAAAATGTCTGAGGACTTCGACATAGAAGAGGAACATCATTTCTTTGCTGCAGCTGCGCTGCTTCAGGCGTGTGAACAAGGATCAGGTCTGAGACCTGAATAGTTGAATAGTTTTGGTAACAATTTTAACATCCACCTTCATTTTCTCTTCCAAATGTTTAGCTGAAAATTTGTCCTTACATCAGCAACTGCAGTAAGATTATTTTATCACCACTAACTTTCACTCAGCTGTAAACGTCACTCCTAATAGAAACAGAGATGCTGGGCTTTGCTGGACTTTGAAGTGGACCTGCTGTCTTTGGAGAACCAAAGTCAATCACATAAGTGACTGTCATCATGTCATCCTGGTCTCCGTCTGCGCTCAGTCAGTGTTATAAGAGACAAGAGGCCTCACGCATCAACAGTCTCTTAAATTGTCTCTTACATTTTCTCATTTTAGAGGAAAATAAGAGATGTCAACTCCAGATGCATCTAATGCTCTAATGCGCCCAAATCTGCTCTTAGCCTGAATGATGAATCCCTGTTGATTGTAAACTCTCTTGATCTTGTCAGGTGCTGTGCTGTGTGCAAATGCTCTGGCACATGGCCAAAACATTGGACAGGCGTCATGAGAGAAGACTGCAAGAAGAAGTAAAGCACTAATGAGAAACATCCTGTGATGCTCCGTCAGCAGACTGACGCAAAATAACTGAAGTGAGAGAATGGAAAAGTCATATAATAAAACTTAGAGTTAATTTAAGTTACCTTCATTATTATTTTTTAATCAAATTGTTGGTTGTAAAGGAAAGGAAAATAAAAGCACATTTTTTTACCAACTGATCTTAAAGTAAAAGCTATTATTTTTATTAGATTAACTATTTTTATTAGATTATAAATTTAGTTATATTTTTGACTTGTCTGATAACTTTTTTGTGACGTTATGTCTTTATGTTTATAAACTCCACAGACATCTTCAAATTACTTGTTTTGTCCACCATCAGTCTAATCCTTGAAATATTTCACATATGATGACATAGAATAGATTTGTGAAGCAGTGCATAGATGTGAGAAGACTTAAAATATCACACTTTCAGCTGTTAGTAGTTAAAGGCACCCCTCTAAGGTGAAAAACTGAGTATTTCTTATTATATAAGTATAGATAGTTTCAGTTAAACAATAATTGCTATTATCAGAAATAATAATTCAACCATTCTTGAGAATTGGGACAAGTCATGTCCAAAACAATACAAAACAAAACAAAACAAAACTGGGTGAGAAAACATTCTTTAAGGATTTATGAAATATATGTATTAATGAAATGTTGTGGTTTGCTTTAATTTTTGTAATTCCTAAACTTGCTCTGTGCCAGAAAACAGACTTGACCCAGACAGGAATTCATAACCTTCAAAAAGTTTAAAAGCCTTCAGAATTTAAAACTGTTTAAAATTGTTTCCCAGATTCCCATCGACTCTGTCAGACTTACAAAATAATTTAATCAGGTAATTTCATGTGTCATGTTTTAATTTGCATTAAGAGAACTTAAAAAAATCAAACTCCCTCTCAAAATATGATTTTGTTTGTTATAAAAACGCGAAAATTCTTTAAATTTGTGTTTCCTTTTGTTGGACAATTAGTGGACCGTGAAAACAAGATGTTTTTTCTCATATTTTAGTAAAATTGCTCTCGACCACTCGTAAAATCTTCTCTTATCTAAGGGCAAAACTAAGAAAACACTGTTGAATCCTAGAAATCAGTGAGTACTAACAAACTAAGGACACATTGTGGATATGAACAAAATTAGAGGAAAACTTGTTCGTGAATGGTTTCTTCCATGAGGCCCAATGTTTGGTCACATATGCATGGCACGGTGCCTCATCAGGGGAAATGTGGCTTTTTCCAAAACCCTTACTAAGACAGCTGTTGGAGAACATCATCACATTACCTTTCAATATGTTTCAAACTGCGCGTCCTCCTGTACTCCGCCACATCAGCAGAGAAAGGCTTCGAGGACAGGTTCACGTCCTCACCGGCAGTGAAATCTTGAAGGTGTCCTGTGATCACTGATGTGAGCACAGTCACATATTTCCCCATCTCCACAGAAACGCCAGTGTCTGGGAAACTGGAGTTCATTTCCTGCAGAGAAGTGTGCAGCACAGTAGACACTGATTTGCATCTCAAAAAGTGAGGCTCACGTCAAATGATTTCATATGTGCTACATTTCAGACATGTTTCCTAGTGTCGTGGTTTGGTATCCAAGGGGCATCCTTGAAAAGCTCATTTGTTGACAAGCAGTTTTTAAAAATCTTTTTTGTGCAAAACATGACAAATAGTTAAATTATTGCTTGCTACAAATATTTAGGTTTGGCACATGAACAATTTTTTAAAAAGTTAAATTTATAACCTAAATGAGCAGTGTAAATTGGAAACTAAAAGTCACATTTTGAAAAAAAAAAAAAAAATGTTGTAATTTTAGCCTAGACACATAAGAGAATGTAATATTCATACGTGCGTGTGGTTTAAGGGTTAAGAGCCACACATATATGGGAAGGGAAAACCCCATACAGGATATTATAGGCTGTCTGGGAATTGCAAATGAAGACAAAAATGTCCAGGAAAATCCCAAACACTGACACTGAACCACAACACAGAAGTCTGTCTACTAACAGGTCACTGATTCTGCCTACATGAAACGGTGTGATGGAGTTGAGTTCCTTCTCCTCTCCGTTAGTTAAGAGCACCCTCTAATGGTTTGAAAAGTCCTCTAATCTGAGGCAGGACTGGCCTCACTCTGTACCGTGTCACAGATCTCTTCTTTTTGTCCTTTACAGAATTTGATGCAGAAGAGTAATTTGGTATCACAGCTGGATCACCTACTGGGAAAAGCACGCAACTGACCCAGTGACTCCAACAAGTTCCAGGTTTATTAGGTAACAACTGGTTTGTGCTGATTTGATTAAAACTATCTGAAACTACTACAACATGGTAAGGGCCTTAACATGACTGCTACATGTGATCTCAGGGCACTGGCTTGAGGACTGGCTTGTGAAAATCTAGTTTTATGACCTTAAGTTCTTGTCAGTGGTGGACTGTCACGACCATTAAGTGTAAAATGACCACCACATTCTGGGCTTTCAGAAAATATACAGGGTGTCCATGTCTTTACAATTTAACAAATTTATTACAAAAGCAAATGAAAAGACAAATCTGTGGAAATTATTACAAAATGAAAAGTAGATATTGAAGTTTTTTTTTGCCTCATTTAATACACCTCTATATGGGCACCATTAGTTGCACAAAGCACATCAAGACAGTACTCAATTTCTTGCCATGTTCGCTGTAGCAAAGCCTCATCAATGGTGGCAATGGCATCAGTGATCTTTTGCTTCATGTGTGAAGCATGAATGTGATTAAAAACTTTGATAACCACTGAGTACATAGAACAAATCTGACTGACATATCTCATCAATGGTTTTTGTAATACATTTTTTAAACTGTAAAGAGACGTTGTGGACACCCTGTATATAAACACTGGGGTTTAAACACCTATAACTGGAAACGGGGTTATTCACCAAACCCGAAGTGACTGCAGCATGCTAGTTTCCTGACAGAGGACTATACCAATGGGGAGATACCTTTGACCCATCTAGGGACAGTCCCTTGGGCTCACTTTGTTTTTTAGCCAAGCTTTGAATGGGCAGACAGGTGTTTAGTAAAGGTGTGGACCCTGGTAGAAGGGCTCTAGATCTAGTCAAGGATACCAGTTAGGGATCCTGGGGAACCAGAGGACAGTCCCCACTTCAACCCACTGGAACACCTGGACCCATCTCTTCAGTCTTGATTGGTCAGATCAGTGTAAACTTACTGTGTCGACACACAATATGCTAACCTGGGTAAGGGGCAAAGGCAGTTATTCTTTAAAGACTTACCAGTGGTTACCAAAAGAGAAGAAGCAGGCTAAATGTTTTAATTTGTTTAAACATACAGACTAAGGGCTTGTTACAGTCTGTCAATGGCTGGGATATATAGGCAACAAGTGAACGATCAGTTCTGTAAAGTTGATGTCTTGGAAACTAAAAATGGGCAAGTGCAATGATCTGAGCGACTCACACAAGGACCAGATTGTCATGGCTAGATGACTGAGTCAGAGCATCTCCATCTCCAGCAGGTCTTCTGGGGTGTCCCCCATATGTAGCGGTTAATACCTACCAAAAGTGGTCCAAGGAAAGACAACTGATGAACCACCGACAGAGTCAAGGGGGCCCAAGGCTCATTGATGCTTGTGAGGAGCAAAGGCTAGCTTGTTTGGTCTGATCCCACAGAACAGCCACTGTACTGCTGACTACAATAGAAAGGTGTAAGACAACCCTCTGTGTTACAGTTTGTTGCGTAGAGTGCTGGTCCACTGCAGAAAAGCATTTGCAATGGACATATGAGGACCAGAACTGGATTATGGACCAATGGACGAAGGTTGCCTGGTGTTGACTTAGCCACCAAATTTCCAAGATCTGACATCTGACATCTGTGGGATGTGCTGGAACTACAAGTCCGATCCAGGGAAGCCTCACTTCGCAGCTTACAGGACTTTAAAGATGTGCTGTGAACGTCTTGTGTCAGATACCACAGGACACACAGAGACCACGTGGGAATCCAAATCCCAATGGGTCAGAGCTGTTTTGCTGGAAGGAGGGTGACCTAAATGCAGGTGGTTTTAATACTGTGGCTAACTGATGTAGACAAGCTGCTACTAGTTTGTAAAATAGGCTGGATGCAAACCCTGGTTTACACTGTATACTATGGGAACAACAAAGTTACCCTGCAAAACAAAAAAGATTCACAATTCTTCAATCTGGAAATGTATTTATTCTGCTACTGGAATTATAAAGCAGAATGCAGAGCACAGCAAGCATTCACAACAGAACCTACACTGAAGGGCTTATACATTAGTGTCCCTCCCATTCCCGGTCAATATTATTATTATTACTATTATTATCATTATTTCCAGTTCTGAACTTAATTTAGCACCTAACCGAGTTAAAAGGCAAGCAAGCCAATAAAGTTCCTTATCAACCAGGAAAACAAAAAATTTAAAAGCCAAAATGCAACGTGAACATGGCCATGTTTTCCACAAACCAAAGTGTTCCTTTTTAACTATTTAAAGATTATACAAATACTTTCATATATATGAAAGTGAAAAGACATAACACTGACATTTAGGGCTGACAACTTCACTACTAACAAAGATCTATTAACAGTTAAACTTCTTCTGAATCTTTGTGCAATGCCTCGTAGGTCTTTTGTCTTAAGTGTAGCCTAGCGTTGAGACAGAACAGGACCACAGCATCAAACATCACTTGCATTAAGCACAGTAATTCATATTTAAAAGAAAAAACTTTGAAAATTAGTTTGGCCAAATGAATGCTTCACAATAATAACATCAACACGGTCCACCTCTGAATGCAACTATACAGATGAATGAAGGCTTTTACATTTATCGTCGCTGTTCCTCTTGATCCACAATACAGAGAATCTGGCTTCATTTTTGATCCTGTGATCTCCACCTTCCTTCACAACTTATATTCGAACAGAAACACGGTTCAGAGGGGAGCAGCAGCAGAAGCTTAAGAGGCCACTGTCATCAACACTTCTATTTAAGAAGCACAGGTAAAAACTGCTTTATCTAATAGAGAGGTCTGGACCCCAACTTTTAGAAATCTACAACTAAAACAGTACACAAATTGACTTTTTTGTTTGTGTAATACAGTGTGAGGCTGCGATTACACTGGTACATCTTAAAAAGGGAGAAAAACAAAAAAACAACAGCCACGCTGGACCTTAGCCAGTACACAGGAGACAGCGCATACAACATGTTAGTACATCTTCATATGTAGATTACTTTAAATTAGTAACAGAGAAGCTTAGAAACTATCATAATCTTTCTTGTCCTTTTTGCCTTCACCCTCGAAGCTGTCTGTCCCGTCACTGTTGTCGCGGCGACGCTTGCGGCTGTTGCGGATGTTGAAGCGGGGGTTTATCTGCGGCAGAGGGTCCATACCCAAAACTTTATGGATTTGGCGGAATGCCAGCAGCCTCAGAGCAAACTGTAGGAATACAGAAACAATTAGCAGCCAGCAGAAGGCGTCTTGTCATCTTTATGAAAAGAGAACAAACTAAACCAAGATTTACACATGATTCTCAAGGGATATTTCCAATTTTCTGAAGTGGAGGTCATGTAGGGTTCTTATCCATAGTCAGTATTACCTACAACTGATGACAGTCGACACACCCCCGGTTTGGAGAAGCAGCAGTGAAAAAAAATGCACTGAAAGCACCAGTTTAAATATATGCTATATTTACAATATTTTCATTGCTTGTCTTGCCATCACACAGCCTTCTGTTGGAAAAACATGGCTATACAAGCCAAATACCACTCTCGAAAACCACCAGACTCCATTGACAAATGTTTTGTTCAATAGTTTTAGTCTGACCGTACCTTGAAGAACATGAGCTGCTCAGCTACCGCTACCCTGATCAGTTAGTTTGAGAACAGAAACAAACTAACCAATCAAGGCAACGGTAGGACAGCAACTCCTACATCCTCCAAGGTCAAAAGACTGTTTTTACCAATGCAGTCTGGTTGGTTTAGAAAGAGTGATGTCCGGCTTATATGACTGCAGTTTCCAATGGAAAAGGGTTTGTAACTGCAAGTTAAAGAAGTGTAAATATTCTTTATACCGTACACTTCAAGTTAGATGAAAGCATCCACAGCAGTACATTGCTTAACTTCCCACACCGGTACTCCTGCTGCTTCTCCAAACTAGGGGTGTGTTAAGCACCATCTACTGTTGTTAATACACCAACTATGGATAACAGTACCTCATACAACCCCCATAATAACAAAACAGAACTCTCCCTTTAATACCTGGTTATACCACTCTCTAAAAGTACAAAAGATTTCTACATCAACAGGCACAGAAGACAAGTTAATAAATCTAAAATCTAAATCCTAAAAGTTCTGCTCTATTGTCTGAAAACTTCAGTTTGTACATACCTTTGGACTTGGTGCATTCACCATCACATTTACTTTTTCCAATTGTTTTCAAAGCACTGTCATTTCTCCTGTTGTTGTCACTCTAATTTCTGCACACCTCGAACAGCCTGATAGTTTCAATATAATTTAAGAGTTCGTACTTGGGCACTTGAGGTAATGTCCTCTCTCTGTTGCTCTCCCATGGGTGTTAGAGTATCCACAGGCTTCTTTTCACAAGGATCTACCAATCCTGGTCCACCTGTGACAAGTTAAAGAGCATTTAAGCAATGTTCCATTTCATCATGTTTTCAGTGTCCTCTTGATCTATGCAATATTTTAAATTCAGAGATAAAACTGAAATAAGTCACACATTTTGATCAACACAGAAGTGTTGCCTGATATTTCCATGACCTTTACATCACACATTTGGCAAATTAGTGTGATATGTACTGTGAAACATTGACTGTCACTGTGTCTTATATTTTAAAACTTCTCACACCATTTCATCTCCAGAATCTAATTTAGTTAATTTTGGTAGCCTTTGACTCTATACAAAGTCATTTAACTCTTACAGTTCATAACTATTTATCTGTTACAATGAAGCAGAGAAGATTCTTCAAATTTTGCAAAGAGGCTGAACTCTCACATTCTGCTGAGTTCTGACAAATATTTAAAGCTTTGATTGCAGTATTGTGAAAATGTTTGATTTTAAGTTCAAACTACTTTTTCATCATGTCAACCAAATTTCAGATGTTAACTTGGACAGAACCCTGGATTGTGTCCACTGAAACTCAGGAAAAAGTTCTAGTCAGTTATGAGGAACTTTGAGTGTTTGACGCCCCCTTGAAAGAGAATGTTTCTACAATATGTAGAATCAGAGGCTAGACAGTCAGAGCCAGCCTGTGTACATGTGCACAACATTTTGTTATGATAGCTCACAGCAAGCTTGATTTATGTGTAGGCAAAAAAGGGTGCATTATCACAACTTTGAAAATGATTTGCGTCAACAGAACGGCTAACAAAATGGTAAATCAAAAACCAAAAGACATATGTGTGGTTGCCAGGAATAACCACAGAATGTTCTTTTGTTTCTAAGTGTTTTATTTTGTATTTGTGTCTGTAGGACCCCTTTGAAAATATAAGATGCTACATGTCAAGAGACTATCTTTTCAGTGAATTCAATAACCAATGCATAGGAAAATAAATCAGTATCTTACCAGGGAGTAAAATCCCGGATGAAATACATTCAAAGACACGTCTCAGTGCATCACCTGGGCTGAGGGGGGCAGAAGCGCTACTGATTGCCTTCTCAACCAGCAGCTCCATGGCCTGAGCAGAACAAACAATTAAGATGGCTTACATGGCTGGCAAACACACAAAATATCTACTTGTATTACAACAGTCTGTTTTAATTACAATAACTGTTTAAAAGGTGAGCGCATGGATATTTTGTACAAAGAGTAACATATTACTAACACTTGTGCCTTGTCTTGGTAGCCATTGGTTAGTTTACATAAAAATGAAATGCAAAAGACTGCCGATGTGATGTATGCCAACATTTGTGTTTAATCCAAACTCCAGCAGTGTGGCATCATCTCACCAGGGCCACTTTGTAGTCCATGGAGAGGTAGAGACTTATAATGATTTTAGTAAATGAAGTTGTGAGACTTCAACCTGAAGAGTTCTGGGGTCATCAGAAAGTAATACCTGACAAGCGGCTAAAACTACTGTTGTGCATTATTTTCTGGTTGTGTCAGTATTCTCTCTCCGTTTGTGTAAGACATTCTCTAACTGCTCAGCGAGACTCAGAGTTATACCGGTAATTTATCTGTTCACCCAAGCAACAACTCTCCTTGAAGCGCAGCCAAGCACCCCAGCTGCACAGATAAGAAGCAGCGAACGTTGGGTTATGGTTATGCACAAGACTACAGGCCTACTCAAAACACTGGGCTATATTTATGTGTGTGTGAAGATTAACTTTGTTTGAACCTTGATGGAGACAGCCACCCGTTCCACCGTGTCTCCTAGGAGGGAATGGTGTGCGTTTTTGTTTGTGTGTGTGTGTGTGTGTGTGTGTGTGTGTGGAGCCATGTCTACGTTTTTTCGACCAGCTGTGATATATTTGGAGAGTACCTAGAACCCCAGATGGTCAGCTACCGCTATCATCTGGTTTAGGTGAAATAAACAAAGGAAGGAGGAGACTCCAAACAGGATATAAGAAGGTGTATTGAGTGTCTTTCTTCAGTCTAATCCCTCGATCAACTTGAGTTTGTTGGTATTGCTGTCTTGGAGAACATGAATAAACTCTTTGCAGCTGACTTTGTTCCTCTCCTGTGAGTTTTATTCTTGTCAGCATGTCTGACTCAACAAGTTTCAGTATCAGTTTTTGATAAATGTTGTGGCATTGAAGCATTTTCAAGGTTTTTATGTTACAAGATTACAGCTCAGAACCCAAAATTGATACTAGTAAGATTTCATGTTTTTCTCATGAATGTCGACTCTTGTCAGTAACAAAGACAAAAGATTTAAAATGTTTCTTTTCAAATGTTTCATGTTTTAATAACATGAACTTACCCATCCTGGGAAGGGTGACCACGTAGGAACTCGCTGACAGAGGTCTCGCAGGATCCGGATGATGATCACACAGGATTGAAGTCCGTTGGCTCTAGCCTTTTGATGCAATAAAGTTAGTTTATGGAGAGACCAAGCGTAACAAGAGATGGACCAAACAAGTGAAATCAGTTCTGTCATAGAGGTCCAAACACTACTGTGCATAATGGAAGCTTGAGTATGGTTTGAGGTGTGTATGAGCCATAAGAGTTTGCAATCAGCTGCCATTCCCAGTAGTCTTGTACCTCACAGTTAGTAAGGGAGTTCAAAGTTTGCAAGATGCACAAGAAATGAGGACCTTTCTTGCCATCTTCTAAACCCTGACCCCAGGTTTATCCAGGTATCTCACAAACAGGTACTTCAAAGTACAAGAGTACACCTGAGAGGAGAGCATAGGGACTGAAAGAGCCAAGGAAATCTGCTTTACTTTGCCTGTGCTTTTGCTCAGGTAGCAGAATCACAGGAAACTACTCAGATATTCCCGTTTCTCTCAATCCCCATTCTACAAAATATATAGAATAAAAACAATACAAACGTTCAACATGAAAGCACTTCTTGATGGCACAACTTTGTGCAAGTTATTGTGCAGCCTTATGGAATCACATGTAGCTATAATGCAGTACTTGGAAAATTGAAAAGAGAATACAAGGATGCCAATTCTTTGCTAGAGTAATTTTTTCATATGACAGCTTCAAATGAACTTCGATGTATAATCAATACATATGATGGACATTAACCAGATCCTTGTTGTAATAAGTGGCATCCTTGAATATTTTTTGCTTCAAATAGTAATAGTTTTCCTCATTATTACAAAATGAAAACCAAATGTGTAAAACACAAATAAATGAATAAACAAATAAATAATGCATCTCATAAGGCTACAATAAGAAAGTAAAATGATGTTCCGAACCTGGAACCACTTAGCGTGGCGCAGAGCAGCCAGAGCGTCAAGGCATTTTTGCCTGTCCAAGACGTCCGCTGGGTCTTTCACCATACCCGAAGTTACATCTAAAAATGGATTTGAAGTGTCAAAATGGTGATGACGAGGAATGGGTGTTTGACCAGGTCAGCGAGGCTGGCAGAGAACAAACACATTGCCACACATACCAATGTTTCTTCCATGACAACCTACAGTTGGTTGCGCTTTTAGCAATTTCAAGAAAAGTTGAAACCCTGACTACAAAAACACACGTGGGTAAATACAGATTGACTGTGTACATTATCTAAAGTAATATTCTGTGAAAAGGGGTATAAATTTACTGACTTAACATTGGAGATAAAGAGCCTGATGTGTTTGTTAAGAAACCATCAAGCTCAATTACATGGGTTTTGGTCACAAATGTCTTGAAGCCAATACCATTTTATCAGGTAATTGTGTTGGGAGTCTTACCATTATTTTGGTAAGTACCATGACAATTTGGAATTTCACTAGATTTTCTTCAGACAGAGGAGGATTTCCATGGCTAATGATTATTAGTATGCACTTGGTGCAAAGAGAAAGAAAAGTGCTAAAAGGGAGTGACCTGATAAAAAATTGGCATGGCAATAGTAGGTGTGGCAAAGTTTTTGGGATGTGAGAAAACCTTGGTCAAAAATCCTTCCGAAGCTGTTGGGCCCTACTAAACCTCTGATAGGAGACAATGTACTGGAAATTTTTATTTTCATTATTTTTTTTTTTTTGTAAAGAAATAAAGGGGTCCTTGTGCTGGACTTCTAAATATTACTACGGATATAATCAAAGGAGGAAGCAATGGGTGCTGAAGAAGAGAAAAAAACATGAGAACTACCAGCAAACAAAAGGGGTTAGGATATCACTGCATGCATACCTAACATCAGTAGGTTGGAATAAGACCCTAACAATCAAACCAAAGGCTGTACTCAGGTCCAACCAAAGATTCCTCAGTCATAGCCTTCGTACCTGAACGTTTAACAATACTCCCCTAAGAATAGTTTGAAATAATCACAATTCAAAAATGGTTTAGCTTCACATTTCCATTGTCAATTAATTCATAAGAGAAAATCTTTAAATTATTTTTCCTCATCTTTCCTTTGTAGGTGAAATTAAAAAGGGACTTGTCAAAGGGTGAAATTTTTGCTGAACCAGTCTAAATATCATCTCCTATTGAGCCCAATTGTGAGTCTTGTGTGTGTAAAGGAACATATCAAAATCAACTCAGGGGAGCACTTCAGAACAGGGGACCTCAGCAAGGTGAACTGTTCACCAGTACACAAAAGGAAGATTTGTTTCCTGTGGGAAAATAATATCCATAATGCCCTCTGCCAAATCTTAGATTCTATGCAAAATTAATTCCAAATTAAACTTGAGGCACAGAGATGCCTCCTATTGTCTACCCGTTCATCTTCTACAGGAATGATCATTTTAGTATCTTCGTCTCATAAAGAAAATTTGGAGAAAAGATACTGTAAATGCATGTCTCCCATTGAATAACACTAGCACTAAAATGGAAACAGAATCCCCTGGAACACAGGAAACAAAATAGAATCTCACCTGGGAGTAACTAGACTTAACACAATGCAAACACTGATCATGCTTTGTTTAAAGGATAAAGATAGCATTTGAGAGGTAGGAGTTACAGAGCAAAAGGCCTAAGAGCAATACTGCTGGCACTTGCCTCTTTCAGCTTTTTTAAAAATTCACACTGAAGTAAAAAGAGCTTTCATTAAGAAAAATAAAAGTTAAGGGTCTCTCTTTGGCTCCCACCTTAAACCAATAAAATCATCAGATTTTCATAATGTCTCATTGAAAAAAAAATCATTCTGGTGGTATTAAAAAGTTTTTTGCAAGTCATAGACTGCAGAACCAACCCTGAAGGAGACCACGACTTAAGTTATTGCACTTCCTTGGTAGCCCTGTCAATTCTGATTTCTGAAATCAAAATGAGTGACAAATCAAGAGAAAGTTGCCAGGGATGATCGAATTCGAAGCCAAACAAAACAATCTCTGGAGTGCCAGCAGGACAGTGCTCTTCATGGTGCCAACCAACATACTGAAACTGATTTCATAGAGAGATAGCAGAAAGACAAGAAAAAAGAGGTGCAATGGGAAAGGCTGTGATGGTGTTCCCAACCTCCATCCCGGCCATTTTCCTCTCTGATGACAGGTGAAGTCAGTGTGATTGTCACTTGCATCTTTGGCTCGGTAGAGGATGTCAGAATGATGGCGGCTTCCTGGATAGATCCCTTGACCTCATATTTTTCTGGTGTTACCATCTGGAAGAAACGACGTAGAAATGGCAAATGTGCTAACATTATTTCAAAGTCCACTGTGCGTACAACGAGTTGATAGTCACTTCTCAAAGTGATAGCTCGGGAACAAACCTATCTGATATCATCTACGCTCAGTGGCCACTTTCATAGGTACATTTCACTTGTGGGTCCATAAAAAGGAATTCCACATTAAACTTATTTTGGACACTGTGTTCACACAGATGATTTTTTCAATTGTGTGTAAACCCTCTAGTTGGTTTGTGTTTGCTATGAGTTGAAACACCAGTTAAGCCTAATTCTGTAGCTCCTTCAAAAGTGTGATGAAATGGCAAAGACTTAAGTATAATTTATTCTGCCTGGCTGAGAAGAGACATACCATTTAACATTCTGCCAGAATACTGCCTACGCAACATTAATCTCCAAAAAAGTTTCTCTGTGTTCTAATCACAGTTTGGAAAAAAAAAATCACCACTTCATCTCTGACATGTCTCTAAAGCAAGTGGTTCTACAAGTGAGACGTTTCTCATTCCTTCCTGGGAATGAGGCCCAAGTCTACATTCTTGCACCCAGCCAAGTTACATCTCACTCCTCATTTCCATGCCAGGCTGAAGTATAGTTAGAAATTTTGTTTCTAGCCCATGTTCACTAAATCAGCTTCATTCAGTCCTCTAAAAACACAAACTTCTCTAACAAGCCACCATTCAGCATACCATCTCTTGATGCTGAAAAGCTGTTTGACATGGTAGACACTCTCTCTTTCAATTATATTTCACTGTGTCCACCATTACCATGAACCATACACATCATCCCTGGTGCTTTTTCCACCATCAAATGGCAATGTGACCACATCACAGCCATCTTACTCAGGAAAAGATAAGCTTCTATGCTGATAACATTCAATTATAAATCACACATCTTTTGCTTTTTCCTCCTATTAGTAGCTAGTTTTTCTTTCATTGCAAGCTTGTTAGCAACTCCAGGAATCATCTTCCTAATGTACAATCTACATGTTCTGTTATGTAATTGTTATTTTACGTATGCTACTCAGCCAAGTATCACCATGCACAGCTGTTCTCTTATAACTAATAAACTGAGCTTTATACATGCATGTAAGCCATCTCATTGAATGTCAACCTGTTACATCCCACGTCTCCCCCAGTCTTAGCTTGGAAAGCCTCCAGTCTCCACACGACCCTCTAAAGGATGAACGATGGATGGATGAAAGTAAAATAATCCTCTTCTCCTTAATAATATCACCAAATCCAAAATTTACTCAAAAACAAATCTTTCCTCTGACCGTCTTTACACACTCATCTTTCATATTTCACAAATGACCTGAATTAACTTGGTTAATAGTCTACTGAATTCAAAAAATGGATCCCTTCGCTTGAACATTTTACAAAATAAATTAATAAAAATGCACAACTAAACTGGTTTTAGAAGGCAAAGTACCCATTAAAGTAGCCACTGAAGAAATTAATTGTGGTGTGATATTTGTAAAAGATAGTACTGTTAGTTGTTTGGGGAGATGCTCCACAATGCGGGTGAGGAGGCCCTTGGTGGGCTTCTCAGAGCAGAGCAGGACCAGGTTGACATTCTTGTCCCCACGAAGAAGCAAGCCTTTGGCCAGGACTCCCACCCTCATCACTCCCTTTAGGGCTCTAGACAATTACACAGGGAAGATGGGAAGGGAAAATATGTTAGGTACATTAATCCAACTAATTGTATGATCTTGCCTACAAAATGGAAAAAGACAGGTAGGCAGATTAGAAATTTCTTTGTGTGTCCTGTACCAATTTGGCTGATGGGTAACCACATAAGTAAATGCAGAGAGTGCAAATACATTTATATTCATTTGTAAGTGTGAATACAAATGAATCAGAAGCAGGTGGTGAATGTGGGCAGGTGAAAAAATGCAAACAAACATTAACCATTATAACTTTACACCATTCAGGCAGTGTGAAAATGTGAAAGCCCAAATTTCACACCTGTCTTTAGCAGGTTCTTTCTTCTCTTTGTCCTCTTCTTTGACCTTGTCCTGGTCTGTAACAATGTCTGAGACCAGTTTGAGGGCACGTTCTGTGATTGACACGATCTTCTGGATTGACTGGAGCTCATCTTCTGATGGGTAGATGGCTGCATGCTTGGTCATGACGTAGCGGTCATCTGAAGAATCAGGCCGACGTGGGGGCTAAGAGAAAGAGCAAGACTGTGTTTAATGGTAATTTTAGCTGGAGGATGTTATCAAAGAAAATCATTAACACTCCACAGTCTTGTTTGAGATAAACTGAAGGGCTACATCCCCCCCTGTTGTGTATACGGATTGTTTCAATGGCTCTAGTAGGGGGAATTGCCAAAGCAAACTATTCTGGCAATGATGTGGGGCTTAGATCAACAACCAGACAGTGCAGTAATAACTTGCAGTCTCATCAGTGAGGAAATATCACCAACCTCAAACTACTTCCTCAAGTGAAATGTCAAGCGTTACCAGCCTCTAGTCCGGCAATATACTGAGCAAAACTGTATATGTACAATTCAAAAGCCCTACCACAGGACCCTGAGGCTGCAGGCCAGGCATGCCAGGCCGGACTCCCAGTAGACCAGGAGGCCCCTGTGGATACCCTCCATCTGGCATACGACGTCGCTCGTCCCAGTGGTGCTGCTCCTCCTCCATACGTCTCCAGTACATGTCTTCTTCATAACGCCTGAAAATATAAACCTGTATTCTTCAACAGCTCCAGATGGTGGAGATAGATCATTGCTCATACACTGCATCTTTCCTCTTTATGGACCATTGATAAGAAAAGACCATAACCATACCGCATTCTCCAGCGCTCCTCCTCC
The DNA here is from genome assembly GCF_056507025.1 of Lutjanus erythropterus. Lineage (NCBI taxonomy): Eukaryota > Metazoa > Chordata > Actinopteri > Lutjaniformes > Lutjanidae > Lutjanus > Lutjanus erythropterus. The sequence goes on along the minus strand of NC_139326.1, from coordinate 37,324,304 downwards.
TCTCTTCTTCTCCAGTACTCCTCTTTCTGCATCTGCTTTCTCATCTTCTCCTCCTGAATCTTTCTGGCTCGGATGCTGGGCTTGACCTCCACCTGCAGATCTGGGTTAACCTTTTTCTACAAAACAACACAAGTAAAAACAATTTCATTGGTGTAATTTTAAATATGGAACTAAGAAAACTACCTTCAGCTATACAGTGGATTTAAATGCCCCAGTGGCTTAAAGTGAAATGTCAAATTTTGATTGTTGCTACATCTCACAATAATCAGAAACAGAAGGAAAAGAGATGATATAAACCCACTACAAGGTACAAAGAATTCTTCTCAAAAACTACTCAGAGTATTAGTTATTTTTTAATAGTTGCGGTTTAATACAAGCATTCATTTTAAAGGGGTTTATCTTTCTCTGGATCTTCAGTCAAAAATTACTTCCAAACTCTGTGTTGTTCTGCTCAGTGGTCAGTCACCTCTCCAAACCTCTGCCTGCTGCAAGTTTTATATATAAGGATTTTGATTGGCCTGTTTATGATCAAGTTGCCATACTGGCTTCAGAAATGCAGATGAAAAATTTGGATGCTTATTAAAAGTGTAGGCCTACTCAGTGAACTTGTGATTTTTCAAGTATAGTGTAATTCATACTTAAGAGTAAAATTAAAGTCTTGGGGAAAAAAATGAATCACCCCTATTCAAAAGTGCACTACAGGACCAAACATGTATCACTCTCAGAACTTCATCTGCTGCTCTGAGACACCTAACAAATACGCTATAATATATTAATATATTATTACAGATATTCTGTAATATGGTACCAGACATGTCATCTACAAACCTTATATTGCAGGCGATGCCGACGACCTTTTAGATGCATTTCCTTTGCATTTGGATCGTTGAAACTACATTCACACAGCTTGCAGTGGAAGCGGATGACTTTTCCTTCATCGTTTCGGACCTAGAAAGAAATCCCACAGATTAGATTTGAGATCTCTGCTCAGCTAATGTAGGTTGGCACTGGCCTAACCATAGGTCTGTCAAGACTTACTTCCTCCACATAGTCATGGCCGACAGGCTGGACGTCACTCTGCAGTGCAGCTAGGGCCGATGTGGACAAAGAATCTGAAACGTCCGTCTTCAGATCCTGAGTACCTGAAGAGGGTGTTGCAGGCTTAGAAGCGTCTACTTTGGCCTCGGCTCTGGACTCATCCATCTTCACCGTCGTCTGTAATTTATTTCCACCTGCAATTGATAACATTTGCTATTTAATTATAGACCACTTGGTGCTGCTAAACCTGGGTCTAAATAGTCCTGAATAAGAAAAAAGACAATGTGACATAAGTGTTTAAGTGGTCCAGTGCAGGGGAAATTCTCTAATGGAGAGACATGTTCTCCATGTCCTCATGTTTGCTGTGACGAGCATAATAACCTACCGGTTGGAAAATTAATCCAGGGTTTGCAGCTCATTACACTGGATTGATTAAATGGCATTACAGAAGGATTTTTTTCTAAACAGAAAAATGACTAGTCTAAAATGCCATTATAGAATTACCAAGTAAATACATTAAATGGCCACATTCTAGCTAAATGAACAGAACTGAAACCACAACATGAGCTTACTAACCAACAAAATTGATCTTGGGGGTGTTGACTTTCTTCCCAGCGGAGGCAGCGTTGGCAGCAGAAAGGCTGTTGGCCAACGGGTTCTTGACACCCCCCACGCCACTGCTGACTATATTGACGGGTTTCAGGTAGGGGGGGCTGGAGCTGGTGGCGGGCGGGGAGGAGGCAGACATGCACAGAGAGCTGGTGGTGCTGGAACTGCTCAGGGTAGCTGTGGTGGTCTTGCTGGGGGCAGCTGTGGTGGATGACGAAGTCTGAGTGACCATACTGGGCTCAGTAGAGGGAATGGGCTTACCAAGTTTGGTATGAAGCTTCACAACCTGCAGGAAGAGGATTTTACAGTACATTAAGAGCATTTTCAGCAGGTCTGAGATTTCCATTTACAACCTGACAACACAGCAAACTACCGATTCCTGACAATTTCATTTTTGGCTTCATTTGGGCTTGAAAATAATCTTCTTTCCCCAATCTACAAACACAAATTTTGTGGTTTACAGACACCTCCTTGCTGATCCCCTTTTCAAGCTACACTCGGGGACTGTCTCGTCTTACTATTAGAGTTGCAACAAGTAATCGAGCATGAATCGATTACTTGTTTTTGTTACTTTTATTACTTAAGTATTTTTTTTAAAGAAAAAAATGTCAAAATCCTCTGATTCCAACTTCTTAAATGTGAATATTTTCTTGTTTTTTTACTACTTTATGACAAGGAACATTTCAAACATTTTATAGACCAAACCAACAAATTCAGCATATAATGGACAGATTAATCAACAATGAAAATAATGATGAGTTGCAGAACTACAAAATTTCCATAACAAGAGTTAACACCACATTTAGATATGTAACGTAATGCTCCACTCTTATCCATACCTTCTGGTGTTTGGCTCCACGGATATGGGCAGCATAGGCGTCAGCGCCGGTGCAGGAAACGTCACAAAGTTCACAGCGGAGCTGGTTCTGAGCATTGCGGGCCAACACCCCTCCACTACTTCCACTGCTGCTGTTGCTCTGGGAAACTTTCAGTGCTGCTTCCTTTTTTTTGTGTTTCTGACCTTCTAGATGCTCCTTGTACGTCTAACAGATTCAATAATTGGAGGGTGAAACAGCCGTTAGTTATTCTGATTGATAAGTATTTGCTCAGGACACTAATGATTAAGTTACACTAGATGATTTTTCACAAATCTAAAACATCAATTAATCCAAATTCATCCATTTCTATCAACTATGGTGATCAAATTAAAGGTGACCATATCATTTTAACCCCAATCTACTCTGCAAGTATGCGTATACTGGAAAGTGACTGAAAAGATGAACATATTGCAGTAACCAAAGACAGTATGACAGGTTATTTTCCCCCCCAAAAAAACAGTATTGCATGTTAAAATAAATTTTACAGTTTAAAAAAAAAACTGCGATTCATAGGGGAATAAGGCAGTTTGTATTATTTTATATCACTGACAGGCATGTGGACTGCTGCGGGGTTAGTCAATACTATGTGTGCTATAGTAAAGAACAGCAGACAGAAGGTACACACATCTGAAGACTTATAAACTCATCATGGGACATATTGAACTTACCTGTGGGCCAGCACAGCTGATTTTACAGACATCACAATAGTGGATCTGAGGGGGTTTGGGCGGCTGCTTGGGTCGAAGCTGTTTACTCTGAAAAGGGGGTTTCTTTGTGAAAGTGTTTCCCGTCCATGCTGCTGTCGCTGCTACAGCTGCCACCGCCTGCTTCTGTTGTTGCTGCTGCTGCTGGTAGTAGCTGGAGGCAGCCGAGTAAACTGCTGCTTCATAGCCCGAGTACGATGTTCCTGGAAAAGATAAACCAAGGCCGACTTGTAAACCTACTCACTGCTGTCATTTTATAGCCATTTGAAAAGACTCAATGGAAAGAGCAAAGGTTTATGTGCATAATGTTAAACATGTTTACCATGCAAGAGAGAGGGAGACAACTACAGGCTATTTGGCAAACACTCCAACACTGCACCACTGTTTACCTTTGTTTATGCACACTATCGCCTCACCACACCAGTGCCACAGAGGCCTATAATTTTCAGCCCAGCCTATACGCTGTGTTAAGTGTGAATTAAAAAAAATGTTAGTATGCCAATATGTACACTAATATGGTGAACCATATACCCGCTTTATATCAGCATTTTAGTATCGTCACTTTGAGCATTTTAGCATACTGACATCAGTACAGTTGTGCTTTGAGCCAAGAGTCAACAGGCTGTAGTTTCTATAAGTTGTTACTGGTAATGCACTGTAGATAAAATTCACCAATATTCATGTTTTTACTATACTTAATTTTTCATTAATGCATCCTGAAATGTTGCTTTCTACTGTTTTTTTCCCTGTCTTCATTAAGACTGCATTAAGGACAGAGAATGTTGCAGTAAGTAATGCCTTTATCTTAAATAACTGTATCTGTAAAAATCATAGGTTAGAATCTCCATTGAGTGACCAAAAAAGTGATTCAAGTTGATCAACAACAACAACAATTTTTCTGTTTTGATACTAGGGATGGGTATCATTGGGATTTTATTAATATCGACATTGCATAGATACTTATATTCAGCAGTTCAGCTGTGGTCATCTTCTGAGTAAAGGAGGAGAAGCTTGCCACATAAATGAGAACAGCCTGGTCCACCTTAAAGGTCAGTCCACCTTAAGTGACCTTGTGACAATGTTGCAAACTTCAGAGCTAACCCCCTTCAGCAGCATTCAACGCTTGGATCTTGAGGTCTTGTAGCTTTTATTCATCGACAAACAGCCTCAACTCTCCACAGACTGCTACTGCCACTCACATGGCTACATTAGCAGAGGAGGGGATGCCAGGAAAAGAAAAAAAAAAACAGCGGCTGGTGGAGGAAAAGTTGAAACGGAGTCAACTTTTAGAGAAACACAAGCTGATCCCTCCCAATTGTGTGCTTGGTTTATTCTGTGTACCCAGCTTTGACGTCGGGGTCTGGCTGCAGTTTATGCTGCCAAAATAGCGAAACCAAGAAGCTTTGTTTGAACTGTGCCTTTGTGTTTGAGAGAGAGAAGGGGAGAGACAGAGTGAGCAGACTGCATTGGGGGACAGATCACTGGTGGCCAGAAAGACAGTGAATCAGAGAAAATGTCATTTTCTGATTGTTTCACAGTGGTTATGTTCCAAGCGCAAATAAACACCCCCACACCCCTGCAGCTGATCCCTTTAACGCCTGAATGTCGCCTTTAAAGCAGAAATTAACATTATATGAATACCAATAGCAGCTCCATTGGCCAAGAGTCCAGCTGCAATGATTAATTAATGATTAAACTAATCAACAACTTTATATCAATTAATTGGTTTAAATCTTTTTTAATGGAAAAAAGCCAAAATTCTCTAACTTCAGCTTCTTAAATGTGAATATTTTGTTTTCTTTAGACCTTCATGATGATAAACTGAATATCTTTGGGTTGTGAGCAAAGCAACTATTTTTCACCAATTTCTGACACTTTATAGACCAAACAACTATGGACTAATTAATCAAGAAAATAATAAACTGATTACTCAAATATGAAAATAATAGTTAGTTGCAGCCCTAAGCAGGACCTCCTTCTCAGGTACCAGTATCAATTTACTACTGGTCCTCAATACCCATGCCTGTTTGACACATTGATACATATAGTGGCTACACACTGACATGTGAAAACAACAACAAAAACAGCTTCCTGGTTTTCCTAAAACAATCTTTTGTACCAGTTCAGGCAGCAGTTAATTCCGTCTCACAGCTTACCAGAGTAGGTGACAGCGTTTGTACTGTAGGTTGGGCTTTGGGAATACGAAGGGACTACAGATGCAGCAGCGGCCACAGGCTGGACAGTGGAGGTCACTGGGTAGATGGAGAAAGTGGACGAGGCTGGACTGGGAGCAGCTGGCTTTATCACAGTCACCTGTCGAGTCTGCTGGCTTTGAGTGTATGATGTTACCCCCTGGCTGTATCCTGGTTTAGGGGCTAGAAAACACAAAACAAATATACATACCTCTCATTTTTTTTTTTATGTACAGCAAAATGTTGAAAGCATACTCTTGATTTATCCTGCCTGATACATCTACATCACTGCACATGGGGAGCAAGTGCATGATAAGCTTTGCCTGTGGGGCAGTAGTTGTTTGTTAGCAAAACTTTGTCAGGCTAGTTAGACAGGTTGAACATGTGATTGGTAGAACAGTGTTATATGCTGACTGTTGTTTGAAAGGGTATGAAAATTAATTTTAGATTTAGCATACCTGTCTGGTAGTAGGAATCTGCCACACTAGGCTGTGGCTGTGCAGCAGCAACAGCCGCTGTAGCAGTGGGCTGTTGGTAGTACTGCTTACTGTCATACGCGACAGCAGGAGCTGTGGACCGCACATACGAGTAGGAGTCCTGCAAAAAGAAATGGGGAAATAGTTTCAGGGTTTGAAGTTTGATCCCCAGCTCCTCCCGTCCACATGTTGAAATGCCCTTAGACACTGAACCCCAAATTACTCCAGATTGGTATAACTGTGTACAAAGACAGCTGAAAGGCAGGAAAATTGGAAAGCACTTTGGGGAAAGGTGCTACGTAAAGTTCAGTCCATTTACCATTTATAATTACTACAGAAAAACAGCATTTCTAGTTAAAAAAAAACCAACAACAACCAAGTCACTACTTAATGTCCTTGTGTTATACCAATAGATTTAGTGTTGTGGAAATGTATATTATGCTGAATTATGTGAACTTTAGAGTTCCATACCACCTAAGCATTTTTTTTTTTTTAACATAGCCCAATATTTGCGTGGATAGTGATAAAACTTGTAGTGAATTAACTTGTAGCACAAAGTTAATTGATCATCAAAATGGCCAATAAAAACAGGAAGTGATAAAAGATATTACAAAATCAAATATTCAGTCTACAAAGAGGGCGGGGCTTTGCAAAGGATCAATTCAGAAAGTCAGTTAAGAGTACAGGCAATTTGAAGAGCAATTCCCACCGTTTTTCCCCATGTACCACTGACATAACACTCTGGCTCTTGCACAGATAAAACAGGGTAAAACAATGTAAAGAAAGACCACCTTTGTATGTGCTGCTTACAGTTATCACAGTCAAACCTCTGCTGTGTTTTGTATGTACAGTTTGCCACATTATGGCTGTAATATGATTATTCGCAGTGGTGCTCAAGGTTCATTTTAACAAATTTAGCTGGTTTGGGATGCTTAAATAATGTTTGCCTAATTGATGATAAACGCCCATCACAAAATCACATTGAAATGTACTTCCCATACAGCAGGCCTATTCAACTAGCGGCCCCCGGGCCAGATACGGCCCTTTTGAATTTTTCTATGGCCCGCAAGACTGCCGGTAAATCAGGATTACATGTGTGTCATACATGTGATAAAATAAAATAAAGGTAACCTACATCTCTGAGCTTACCCGAGCTGTTCAGGCTCAACGGTTCTGATCTGACTTGGATAGTTCTACATCAATGTTAGGTCACACCACGCACCTATATGCTGGGCAGGGGTGTGCTGTAATTGGCTGCCACGCTCGCTCTGCACTTGCACTCAGGGGTCGCGGATGAGAGAGGTAAAGTCTGGTTAGCTAAGCTAACGTCGTGTTGCAACATGTCGCTCTCAAAACCCAAGAGACGGAAAGTTGATTTTGAAAATCGGCAGTTCCAGGACGAGTGGACGGAGAAATATTTATTTACTTTACCTGCTGCGACGAGTAATAAACCGGTCTGTTTACTGTGCAACGAATGTATATCTGTCATGAAAGAATACAATGTGAAGAGGCACTACAAGACAAATCATGGCTCGTTTTCCGCCAGTTTTCCAGAGGGTTCGGAGGAACGGAGAAGAAAAATACAGGGTCTGCTAGCATCTTTCCGACGGTGTCAAGTCGCCCTCGGCCACTTTTGCACGGAACAAGAGAGGGCCATGATAGCATCCCTTCGTGTCGCCTGGACATTAACCAGACAGAAGAGACCTTTTACCGAGGCGGAGACTGTTAAAGATTGCATGCTTGCTGTCATTGACGAAGTGGTTGTTGATGAAAAAGTAAAGGAAAGTGTCACCTCATCCATCAAAAAGGTGCCTCTCTCAGACACATCAACTCTTCGCAGAGTGGAATTACTTGCAAAGGATGTCTCAAGCAAGCTTTTGGAAAACCTCAAAAAAGCTGATGTTATGTCTATCGCTGTGGATGAATCAACTGACTGTACCGACATAGCCCAGCTGTGCATCTATGTCAGGTTTCACGACGGAGTGCGCTTTCGAGAAGAACTTTTGGGGCTCATTCCGTTGGAGGGACACACCACAGGTGAAGTCATTTTTCAAAAGATTGTCGCATTTTTTAACGAGCGCGAACTGGATTTACAGAAAGTGTGCCTTTTGGTTACTGATGGCGCTCCAGCTATGATTGGTAGAGTACAAGGGCTGGTGGCGAGGCTATCAACCGTAGCCCCACATATGCAGTTTTTACACTGTATCATTCATCAGTCTGTGTTGTGTGCAAAGCTCAGTGAGGATCTGAAAAACACCATGGACACCGTCATGAACATTGTGAATTTCATCCGCTCAACCTCCAGCCTACAACATCGCCTTTTCCGTATGATGCTTGCTGACACGTTTGCTGAACACACGGACTTGCTTGTTCATAACGATGTCAGGTGGCTAAGCAAGGGGAAGGTTTTGGACCGTTTCTGTGAACTCCGCCACGAGATTGTGTCTTTCCTCCGCGTGTGTAAACACAAACGGGCAGCACACCTCCTGGGGCGCATGCTGGATGAAAAGTTTCTGGCAGAAGTCCACTTTCTGTGTGACATTTTCGGACACTTGAACACTCTGAATCTTGAAGTGCAGGGTCGAGAAAAATCTATTGCTGATCTGGTTGAGAGGCTTTGTGCTTTCAAGACAAAGCTAGCAATTTTCACAACAGACCTAACGGCAACAGAATCGATGCACTTCCCACGACTGCGTGCATTCATGAACACAGCACCTGAGGCACGGATAACACCCGTCATGACAGATTTCATGACAAAACTGACTGAGAATTTTACTGAGAGATTCCAAGGGTTCAGGATTCCCATTGAGGTGTTGCACTTTGCTCGTGACCCCTTTTCCATCAAACCTGAGGCAGACTTCTGTGCAAAAGCAAAAAAGGTAATGTCTTCTATTGATGAGAGCATCTTTCAGATGGAAATGGTTGATGTGCAGTCATCCTTTGCTTTAAAACAGCACTTGCAATCTGAGGGTGCAGAGAACTTTTGGTCAAACCATGTGAGCCAGTATCAGTACCCCACAATAAAGAAAGTGGCCTTGCTAATACTGACAATGTTTGGGTCTACTTATACTTGTGAGTCCAGCTTTTCTCATATGAATGCCATCAAAACAAGGGCACGTTGCTCCATGACTAATGAAAAGTTGCATGAGTGTCTCAGGATTGCCCTTACAACGTATGAGCCAAGCTATGCTGAAATAGCAAGATCAAAGCAGTGCAATTTTTCCCATTAACTGAAAAGGCTCAAAATGACAGCAGTGTGATGTATGCTACTTTTTTATTAGCAACTGATTGAGGCATGTGATGCTGTCTTGAAAATACAGACAAATATGTTTCATGTTAATCCTTTTGATTGTCTGTTTTACTGTTCACCTCTGTTCACCTCTAACACATTTGAATATGGACTTGGACCTGCTATGTTTGGAATTGTTTATGTTATGTTATTTATTGTTGGTCTGATGGCTATGTTTTGGTCATCTTGAATGTAGCATTTATAGAGGGTTAGGGACCTTGGTTAAAAAGCTCCGTATGTAAAAGTATTAAAGTGAAAGAAAAGGAATATGTGTCACTAGTTTATTTCATGTATATATCTACTAAGATAAGAGTTATTTTTAGCCATTAGTTGACAAATATTCTGTGTGGCCCACGAACCCCCAGTGATTTTCCTATTCGGCCCACTTGGTATTGAAGTTGAATAGCCCTGCCATACAGTATGGAGAACCAAACCAGCTAATGTTAGGTCTCCTGAAACACCTCAACATCAGCATAGAGCAGTGGTTCCCAAACTTTCTCTGCTGGGCCCCCCTTTGGTTGATAAGAAAATTTTCGCGCCCCCCTAAACCTGACACACATACACATATTTTGTTTTCAGACTCCATTGCAGTTTATTTCACACATTGTAATTAATACAAACCTCATAAACTCTAATACAACCCTCATAAACTACAGGTTGCAATAAACTACAACCTCTTTTGGAATAAGAAATAAATAACGAAATAACAAACCACCTTAACAGTGTAATTATGTTCAGTGTAACAGGTTTCTTTTTTTTTTTTTTTTTTACTGTGTAACAATACTCAACATTGCTATCAATGCATTTTTCAAAAATTGCAATTGGCTTGTGTGTCTGACTTCCTGCCCACTCGACTAGCTATGTGTCAATTGACGCGCCATCCGTCGGAAATAGACTCGCTGCGTATTCTCCGCGGAGCAGAGCGCTGAGCCACTTCTGGTATAAATTACAGCTCCGCGGAGAATACTCAGCGAGTCTATTTCCGACGGATGGCGCGTCAATTGACACATAGCTAGTCGAGTGGGCAGGAAGTCAGGCACGGAAAACAGGGGAGAATCCGGTTGATTTTCAAAATAAAAGACCCCGTGCAGACTCGCGATCATAAAGACAGACAGAAAATAAACAATTTAACTATGTAGCCTGCTTATCCATGGTAGAAGCGGGCAACACGCTCCGCTGCTGAGACGCTTCTGAAACGCTGCTGATCTTAATTGAAGTCGCGTGCATGACGGAGCAAAACCGCAGCGCAGCCGCGCCTGGTGTCAATACCGGGTAAGCCTTACCGCGCCCCCCCTGCAATGGCACCCCCCACTTTGGGAACCACTGGCATAGAGCATATTCTTAGGCTCAAATTTTTTTGGAAGCCCATAGACAGTTTTACAAAGACTGTTGGCAGAGGCAAGAGACAAACAATTATGTAAGTCCAATGATTTAAAAATACTTAAGATATAAAAATACCAGATGCAACACATGCATGACAGTGCAGCACGAGTATAAACCATATGCACAGAGTTACTGGTTAAATTCATAGACGACCACACAGTGGCTTCAAAGGCTAATGTCATGGAAAAATGTAACTGAGGTTAGCGGTGAGAACCAACATCCTTTTACATAAATGATCACTGAAGAAGCAAAAGGAAAACCAGCTAAAAATTGGAAATGCAAATGGTAAAAGAATTCCCTTTCTAATGGCCTGACTGTATTAATTCAATGTGTGAATTCAGTTGGTTATCTCTTTTAAAAATAAATCTTCAAATTTGACTTTGAAATTCCATTATTTATTTAAATATTATTGTTAAATTATGTTTTTCTTTAAATTTATTCAATTGATTCATTTGGGTTAAAAGATTAATGTTTAAACAATTTTATTTTCATTGCCCTTTTAAATGTAAATGTAATTAATGGAACGCTGCACAACATCTGGTCCCCACCTACAGAAATGAACGTGCAAATCCAGAGCAACTCAGAATATGATCAAAATGACAAAAACAAATTGTTTAAAAATTTGAGAGGGAAAACCTTGTGGTGTACCTGGTAGTTCTGTGAGGTGACTGGTGGTGGTGGTGGAGGGACTTCAGGTTGTCGCTGAGGGTAGCCGTAGTCAGTGGCAGCGTGAGTTGGTTGGTATCCTCCATAAGCTGCAGCAGTAGCCGCTGCCACGGCAACGGGTGCAGGCCTCGCTACAGCAACAGTGGCCGCAGTGGGAGCGTAGGCGGCCGCCACGGTGTGTGCGGCCACTGGTGCTTGATGAACTGTGTAACTGGCCACTGTGGTGGGATGTGTGTATGCTACCCCGGCAGCTGGCTGCTGACTGGTAGGGAAACACAAGTGAGAAAAAAGTAAAAGGTTAGCTCAGCAACAGAGCTTATGACTGTTATGAGTGTGTGTGTGTGTGTCTGAGAGTGAGATCATTCCTGGTCCCATATACACAGACTTGTGCATGTGATGAAGTGGGACAAACATGGGTTATGGCTGTGGTTTTAATTTATAATTTAGTCTCCGATTTCACGTGTTTATAACATCACCTCAACACTACTAAAAATAGATCTTTATACCGTTTTTACACCAAATTAATAATCATATAATCCATATATGTGGGTTTTTAAACATGGGTAAGCCTACAAAAAAAAGGCGATTGGCCCTTTTCCCATTATGCCAGTAGATGAGTTTGCTTCTGCTTCTTCAATTGTCTGCATACAGGTCTCAGTACTTTTGCACCTCCCATCTGAATCTCTGTGGTTTTAACCTTAGTTTCTCTCCTGCGTTGCTATTTGTAATTTCAGGTATCTACTTTATTTTACCCTTTCATTTTCACTAACAGCTGATAGGAGTCATATTAAGTTGCTCCTGATGAAAACACAGCATTTCTTGACTTTGCTACTTCATAATTAAAGCTTTTAGATAGCAAAGTAACAGGGGACTTCTACTGTGAAGAATTTATATTAAGTAAAATGTCTATCCACCATTTACTCACTCGACTTCAGACAAAAGCTTCAGTGGTATATACACACCTTAAAGTGGGTGCAAACTCTGTTTTAGGGCGCCGGCAGTGCCAGTCAAACCCAGTCAAGTCAAACATCACGTGTATGAAAAGGGAGCAAAAGCCAAGAGCCAGATGTTAGTGGGTACTTTGTCCATTGTAAAAGGGGCTTTAGATGCATTGCGATGCAGACATCGATTCACAAATGTCAAAAATTCATTCCCTTGTTATCAGTTAACAACGGGATGTTAACAGAACAAACTGGGCACAACTTGATGGCAAGGGCAGTGTAACATCCAGACAGTCTATACTAGAGTTGTCCTTTAATTTGTCTTCACAAATGGCAGCGGTTGCAAGCATGTTTTGATTTAATGCCTAAATAATGACCTTTGTAAGAGGAACGAGAAGTATATTGTGAATATTTTCTACAGACCAACGTTAGCGAAACAGAGCAGGAATCAACAGTTTCCAACGAGACCGGCTGACAACTTATACCAACTATGTGGTGAAGAAAATAACTCTTTGCTCAGTCTGTTTTCATACCTGATATGCAACTGGTATGTCAACGGATTTCCTCAGGGCCAACAGTGCAGCAGACAGGCTGCGCTCCACTGTTGGAGACATAATGCTAATAACACAGCAGAGAACTCCCCCTCATTCTGTTATTCTTATACAGGCAAGACACTAGGAGATGCTTTCAAATTACTTCATTCATCAATTAAAGCAGTTAATTTGAAAACAAAAAGGCTGAAATATTTATCTTAATTGCCAGTATGTTTCATGTGCAACCAATTGCCAAAGTGACAGTCTCTACATCATTATTTTTTTTTGTATGATGGTGTCTTCTCTATCAGCAAAACCTGCCTGCATGAGCAAAGAGTAGGAGAAAACATGAGCAGTCTGAGCTGACCAGTCACAGTTCTTGTCTTTTGTGGAGGTGTACACAGGGTCCAAAATTAACACCACCCACCAACCAAATGCTGGTAATATATGCAAGTGGGTGGTAGCTTTACTTCACCACCAGCCAAAAAAAGGTAATTGCTTGGGCTGGCTGGTAAAATTTGAACCTTCATTAGTCATTAGCCATTTGGCTGCCAGACCAAAAAAAAAACTTAACTTTGGTCCCTAAGTGTACATCAAATAATAGCACAGCAAGTTCTCTTATAACATGAAGTTTATGAAACATATAAAGATGTAAAGGCCTAAACATTTAACACAAATTATTGAATATCAGACAATGTGGAGCATGCTCATAGAAATAATCTGTTATATTTCAGATCTTAATTTGATAATAGACTGATTCAGTTTTACTCCTTATCCATTAGGAAAGGAAATCTTACGATCTCGCCTCAGACTCTTGGTGTCAAGATTTGATTCAGATTTGTTCTTGAAATCAAATCTGATTCACAATTGAATTGAAAAGAGGCACTTTTTTTCCTTGCTCTTGCACTACTAACATGCAATATGAAATACATCTGACAGCTAAGCTGGTCCTGATTAAGGTTACTGTCTGACCAAACAAGAAGACACAGAGAAAATGGTACCCCAGTTTTGTTATTTTAAAAGGTCAGACTAATTACATCAACTTGAATGCATGTTACAGTCTTCTTCCTGAATAAGAATTAAATGATAGCATCATTTACCGACCAATATCACTGGGTAAATGTTTCTGATGGTGTATAGTATTCACAAAATGCTTCACCTTTATCTTACTGAGCAACTTATGCTACTACTTGAGTTATTAAATCCAAAATGCACCCAGGCTTATAATCAATATCTTAATAAATACACTTGTGCATACGATTCTTTGCTTTCCTCAAGTCGACTGAACAATAAACAGAAAATCATGGATTATGACTGTGTAATGTTGATTCAAATTTTTCAGTTGTTAAGAACACTTGAAGTATTTGCTAAAATGGGAACATCAATTGCCATATGCTGTGTTTCAAATTTGGTGCAATTATCAGAATAATTTATGTTCACAACTGTAAAGCAGAGCAGCTTTGCAACAGTAGCAGACTGAGTTACTGAGTACAGAAAAGAAAAATTCAAGCCCCAATAGGAATAGGATCGACTCACGAGGTAACTAGTGAAATTCCTTGACATTTTCATGAGAAAAATACAAAAACATAGGAGGTGTCTCCTGTAATAATCCTGTTTCAACACTACACAGCAAAATATTAGGCACCGTCTCTAAACTTAAACACTACTGACTTGTCCTCAACTCAAGGGGACACTCAGGACTGAGCAATGCCCCATATTTTGACGGTTTTCTGTGACACTGTTTAACCCCATCTCCAAATCCACACATAAATGACAATCTAAATAAACAATGTAAGAACAATATGATGACATCTTAAATGCCAATATCTGGACCATCATCACAAATCACACCTATTTAGTTACAAAAGACATCAGTTCATTCACCCACACCAGCTCCACAAATCTAGGTAGGGAAAGTGAAATGGTGCCGTGCTTGTCCCACCCTCACCGAGCAAGGCCTTTAACCCCAGCTGGTCAGGCCAACACATCAGACTGCGTTTGCACTGGGCAGTTTACAGGTGTGAATGTGTGCATATGTGTAACCGTTGCCTCACTAGAATTTCAAACTTCAATACATTACCACGAAAAATATTAATACTCAATATTATTTCTGATATCAGGGAAAAGCTAACAACATTGAGGGCATACAATTTTTGAATTTTTAAATAACAGAAATATAACATGGCTATAAAATTATAAGAAACTCAATTCTTAAATAAACATTTTTCTCTTTACATCACCCCTTAAAAGCAGTAGTGTTTCCACTACAATAACCACAAAATGTAATGTCAAAAATGAAAATTAAACATAAAAATCTCTTCCTGCTTCTTTTTAACTAACATACAACTCACTATAACTTAATCTGGAAAAATGTAAACACAGGCTAGTTTCACCCGATTTCTTGGAGAAAGAGACAGGCAGTCTTCTCTCTGATTATCTCATTTGCCTATGTGGGTCATTTAATGTCTTCTGTATTAAACAAACTGATTCATAACCAGTGAAAATCTCCTTGTAGCAGCTTTAAAAAAAACTCTGGAATTAAGTTAAGTTAAACTTAGTATTGTGTGTTGAGTACAACATTATCTAAACTTATTTATTTCTGAACATCTAACAAACCACCGATTTTCATTATGTAGAATTACATAAAAGTTGTGCACATCATGCCAAAAACCAATTTATCACCCGGCTCTATAACAACAAATCTTGTGTGGCGGTAAGGTGCCAGTATACTATATATATAATATACTGTCAGTATGACCAAAATATGATTTTGTTATAGGCCTAAGTGTTGGACAATTGGATCAATATATCAGCTATTGGCGACTGTCCATCGCCAACTAGTTTTTGGATGATGATTGACATTTTATTTTGCTATATGGTCTGCCAGCATAAACAGATTACAATACGAACACCCTTAAAGCCATACCGATGCAAACCCAGTACTTCACCTAATGTCTTTTTTTCCCCCTTGATTTAAGACCCATCATGTGAATGGAAGCATTCCTGAAATGACCTTTCCACGTATTGCATCAGATGCCACAGATGGCGTGTAGTATAGCCATACTTTGGAACATTTGGTAACATCTTGGCGCACTGAACTCCACCAATAGCACCATGCTCGACTTCACCACACCACAGACTGTATGGGTCGTAGCTGCTGCAGTAAGTGGCCAAACACATCTTGCATTAAATCGGAGAACACTTGTTGTGGTGCGCAAAACCAAATAGTCTTTTTTTTTTTTTTTTAAAGATCTGGGTACAAAGAGAATCAAAGCGGTGACACTACTTGGTACTAGATTATTTTGGTAGAAAACTTGAAAAGACAGCAATACCCAGCCCGGGTAAATTACTGGTTCATTTTGACTGAACCAGAGTTATAAATCAGTGGATCACTGGAACAACCAAGATGGTTTTGGTGTGTTTTCATTTGATTTTGTTGAGAATGAAGTGTGCTTTAGGAAATGAAGCAACTCACACAAGAGGAAAACCTAAATTCAGAAGGTGTACAGTTGTATTCTCTGCTTAATAATGAAAACAGGAGTGGGAATATTCCCTTTGACATTTTGAGAGTTTGTTTATTTGTTAGACCCAAAAAATTAAAGGAGCTTGTGGAATATAGTAAAACCCAGGGGATTGTTGTAAATGCTTATTTTGTCTTGCCCTTTTTCACTTGGCTCACCATTTTCCCACAATGCAATGCAAAAAATATATGTGTCAAAACATTACAGACTACTTGGCAGTGTTTTGCCATTTGATAAATAACCCTTGAAACTCATGGATGTATTACTAGAGATTGCAATGCGCTTTTAATGCAGTGCAATGATCAGTCTGTACTCAGCGTTACATCCAACTGCAGCAGCAGCAGCAGAGGGATCACCGCCCCCTCCCCCAGCTTGAACAATGGCTACAGTGGGAAGCAGACAGACTGTACATACCTGCACAACATCCAAACTCAGCTAACGTTCCAGCTAAAAAACATTACGGTTCGTGCAGTAGCCGAAAAGCTGAGTATTTAGACTTCCCTTACCTGTACTGAGCGGCAGCGCCGTGGGTAAATCCAAAGTAATTGCCGGTAGCCATTTTGGCATCTTCACCAAGCCGGCTGGGCACTGCGGAGGACAGACATACAGGATAACGCTAAGCTAACCGTTAGCAGCAGGCTCCAACGAGCCGTCCAAGGACTATCCATTAACGTCACTATTTTCGTGTTGTTTATTCGCCTATTAGGTTGTAAATGACTTTCTGTGTGACTGTAAACTAAACTCTACGTTTTTAACGATACTTACCATAGGTGAAGGAGACCACTGGACATATGGGAATCATTGGTTTCGTATATTCTACCGACACCCGCACTGTAGACCAGCCTATTTATATTACGTGTCGTACCCGGAAAAGCCGTGTTGGCGCATGCGCAGTGGAAAGGGGCGATGGGGATGTTTGTTTTCTGTTCACTAACTTTAAAGCCACAATAACATTAGAAGAAAAACAACAGTACAGGGAGAGCTGAGATGTAACTAAGTACATTTACTCAACTACTGCACTTAAGTACAAGTTCAAGATATTTGTACTTTACTTGAGTTTTTCCATTTTGCAACTTTATAGCCTACTTCCACTCCACTATACTGCATATCAGAGGGAAATATAGGAGCCTACTTTATATTCCACTAATTATCTCTGACAGCTTTAGTTCACAAATTTAGATTTTTACTCACAAAATATATTTAAATGTGCAAGTAAGTCTTGGTTGATTGCCAGAAATTCAATTGGAAACTATTTTGATAATAATTTCAGTAATTTTTCATGATTCCAGCTTCTCAAATGTGAAGATTTTCTTCTTTTCCTTGTGATTATTTTTAAAATATTTTATTTTTTAAATGTCTTTAATGGACAGGACAGCTGAAGATATGACAGGAAATGGGGAGAGAGAGTGGGGGAATGACAGGCAGAAAAATCACAAAATATTGTGGGATATTAAAAAAAGAAACACTTGATCCTTATTTTACATCATTATTATTTATCATTATGTATGGGGAACATGACAGTTTTTTTTTAATTTTACAATTAATGTACTTTGAGTTAAATACTTTTTTTGGACAACAATGGGCTACCATAAAACCTTACCCATCTTTTGCCTTTTTCATTTACATATAATTATATAGGTGGCGTTATGACTATGACTCCTGATTGTCATGTAGATGTGTTGAGACTGGGACTCTTATCAAACATGTGAAGTTTGGTGCAGATCAGATCATTTATACTAAAGTTATAGCAATTTTGTGTTTCATGGCAAGACATCAAAATTCAACGCCATGCCCTTCAAAGAGCGCTAAATCTTTTATTAACTTTTGATCACAACGTAGTCTAGATGACACACAGGAGCCATCTAGACTACGCTGTAGTCTGTAGGAGGAGTCCATTAAAATACAATGCATGGAAATCACCAAAATTGACCACAAAATTAAAAACCTCCTGTTGGGTGATGGGTCCACAAAATGTTTTTGTGCATCTCGGTGTGATATATGTGTGTGCTAATTTTCCTGCATATCAGTGAAACATGCTGGGCGTGACCAAGCCAAATGGGCACGCCCACCACCAAAAGCTAACTGCTTTTAATTCTGTCCATATGCTGCTGCTTTTTCAATGGGAGACAGGTCTGGACTGCAGGCAGGTCCGTCTAGTACATTTAACACTTTTGCTTAGTGCTGGTAATAATCTGGACGGTCCTTTTCCTCTGTAGCCTGGAGGACACGATCTCAATGATTTGTGAAAACGACATGAAATGTGGACTCATCAGACCACAGCACACTTTTCCACTTTGCATCAGTCCATCTCAGATGAACTCGGGCTCAGAGAAGTCTGCAGTGTTTCTGGATGTTGTTGATATATGTCTTTCTCTTTGCATAGCAGAGTCTTAACTTGCATTTGTAGATGCAGAGACAAACTGTGTTTACTGACAACAGCTTTCCAAAGTGATTAATGCAGTGCTGGCTGAGGGGTCAAAGGACACTGTTGGTTTTCAGCCTTGTAGTGTACTGTACTGTACAGCCTTTGTACTGTACTCAATTGAAGTTTAAATAACTGCATTTATGTTTTACACAATGTTTTGGAATTGGGGTACATACTGTATGCTTCATCCTAACCCAACCAGAAGATTGATTTTAAAGATTATAAGTCATATCTATCATGTTTTATGACTGTTGATATCGTGCATCAGAAAGCATTATGTGTATTTATAATTGTAGTCATAAAGCATTATGAATGCATTACAATTCACAGTGACTACAGAAGTGTCACTGAAATAACTAATGAAAAAATGTTGGAAAACAGTGAGAAACATTATTTTGGTGAAGCTGTACGAGAGACTTATGGAACTCAATATGGCATCAAGCTGGACAGTATAAAACACAGAAGGTAAAGTTCCTATTAATACAGTTCTGTCATTGAAAGTGTGTGAAGTGCACAGTGGTGGAAAGAGTACTAAAAATCTGTACTCGAGTACAAGAACTGTTACACGGCTAAAATAGTACTCAGTTGCTAGTATCTGTTGCAAAAACTATTCAGAGTATTAGTTACTTTTAACTGTTGATGTCACTGTCACCTCCCCAAACTAGGGCTGTAAATTTTGTATGTTTTCCTGAACCAGTAGTTGAAAATGCTATCGATCAATCATTAATTTTGTGTACAATACTAAACATGTTCTTTCCTCATTTTAATTTTTTTCTGTTTTTTTTCTCATCATTTTTTTTTCATTTTAAGTTTAGCCATGCGAGACAAAACAATGTCAAATAAGGTGCATTTACTACCATGACTACTGATTAACTATCCATGAATACATTTTGAATCGGCTAAATTCTTAATGGCGATCAGTCAATTATTGATTAATCATTAAGATCCATACTTTTTGTTTTTCGCCCATATCTCCTGGTTTTCATTGGCCTGTTTGTGGTAAGATAACACAATTCGCTACTAAAATGCAGATGAAAGATTTGGATATCAATTCAAATTGTACTCAGTACTTTAGACATCATGTAATGCATACTTAAGTACAAGTAAAAGTACAGACTTGAAAATCTACTTATATAAGTACAAGTATCCCCCAAAACCACTTAATTACAGTATTTTGAATATTTGTAATTAGTTACTTCCACCTTTGGAAGTGCATGTTCCGGTTCATATTATTTACATACTCCCAGCAGATAAGTGTGCTGTGCATGCTGCTCAATTATTGCTATCTTGATTATTGGTTATTGCTATTATGATTATTGCTATTGCCATTGTTGTTGTTGCTATTGTCATTATTACTATTATAATGATGGTGGTAGTGGTAATTGTATTGATAATAGTATGGTTAACATTATTAGCAATAATATTTAAATTATATGGATGTTGTGATGATCATGATGAGAATAATAGTGATAATTAATTATTTCTGTTGTTATTATTTTATTATTATTGGTGTTAATGTAGTATATAGTATGATTATATCACAATATCAAAATATGCTTAGGAGATGGTTTATAGTATAATATATTATGTTATTTCTTTAAAGGAAATGACAATTATAAGGACAGTTCCATAACATGACTGACTTTTGCCAACAGCACCGTCTGGGCTTTGTGTTTTCTTTCTTTTTTTTTTTTTCTTTTTTATTGTTGTAATGTCTGTATTGTTAGCAGCAGCAGTCAGTGGGGACGCTTCCTCCCGTACAGCAGGTGGCGGTAGACACATTAAATGATGCTTTCCTCTCCGCTGACAAACATAAACATAAAGAGGAAGACGGATATCCCAGCGAGCACCGCTGCTGCTTGTGTCCGACGTTACTTAACTGACAGGCTGGATTCTCTATGTGAGTCTGCGGGCAGTGAATCGGGTATTTGTTGGCCTTCATCCTGCTGAGGATGAGCAGCCTGCGGACCCTCCTGAGTGTCTCTGCGCTGGCAGCCATGGTGGGGATCGGTTATGGGTTTTGGGCTCTGATCATTCCAGGAGAAGAGAGGAGGAAGGAGCTCTTGAAGGTGATTCAACTGAATGACAGCCGGTGTCCACACAGACTGAGTGTTTCAAACAGCTAAACTAAACGAAGCATCAGTAACTCTGTGTGTGCTGTAACTGTAAACCTAGTGAGTGAGTGAATGAATGAATGAATGAGTTCATAGTTTGCTACAATGGAGTCACAAATATGTCTGCTTTCATCAGAAATAAAGGTAAATAATAATAAAGGTACGGTTTTTCGTTACAACGTACTGCAACTGTGCATCTCCCAGGATCCTTCACGGCTGTTCTGCCGATCCTGCCGATACACTACTTTTTCTCCTGTTTATGCTAAGAAAGGAAGGCGTGCGATCGCTGTGACCCGGACGTGATGGTCACGTGACACGCTTAGATTTCTGGGATTTTTTTTTCCCTTGTGAAATTGAATTAAAATGATCTATCAGTCTATCTTAGGGCTGCACGATACGTTAAAGAAAGTAATATCACGATTATTTTAACTGGAATTCCAGTTGCGATATGGGAATGATAATTTTTGCATTACAATTTTCATTATTTATTGAAAACTAAAATATAATCACGATGATGTGATATTTGTTGGGTTCTGTATTCAGGAGTGGAAGTAACTAATTACAAATACTCAAATTTCTGTGATTAAGTATTTTTTGGGGGTAGTAGTAGCCAATAAGATGCTTCGATCACAGACCAATGAAACCCAGGACATATGCATGAAAAATGAAACACTGCAGCAGCACAGGTTTGGAGTAAGGATGTTAATGATTAATTTTTAAATGACTAATTGCCATTAACAATTGAACCAATTAAAAATGTATTAATATTTAATCAGTAGTCTAGAAATGGCAGTAATTGCACCTCATCTAACATTGTTTTGTCTGACAGAGCTATTTGTTGAATAAGGAAAATTAAACTGCACTAATGACCCCTCCTGAAAAACCCAGAAAAAAAATTGTGCTTTGCATCTAAAAATTATAATTGATTGTTAGCGTTTTTATTGATTGAGGAAAATGCACAAAATTTACAATCTTAGAGAGGTGAGTGTGAGCACGGAGCAGCAGAACAGAACAAGAGTTGAATTGATCAATATGCTTGAATGATGCTGTTGATAATGCATTGAACATCACTGATTAAAAAGTAACTAATGCGCTGAGTAGTTTTTTTTTTTTTTTAGAATACTTGTTTTTAGTTTTTTTTTCTAACATTAGTACTTTTGCTTGTAATTGAATTATATTTAATAATGTAACATTACTTGTACTCGAGTACATATTTTCAGTACTCCTTCCACCTTGTCTGAACCAAACAAACATGTTTTCTTTCATCTGGAGAACAGGGTTTTTAGGCCAGCTCATCTCTGCAGCACTTCATTATGAAGCTGTTGTCTCACACATTTTTCCTTTTTCAACACAGTTGCAGTTTGGTTCTGGCTCTGTGATTTGGATGTTGCACTTGGTCATATAGCGATTTTGATAATATTGCGATTTATTGTGCAGCCCGTCTATCAAAGACCCTTGTTCTACTATGTGTTGTCTCAAGATTTGGAGCACATTAATCTATGACGTGATGAAAAGATGTGCACTTACAAGAAAGATACATTATATTACTATTTGCAAGTTTTATAGCCTCCTGATTAGTTTAGATGACTTTAGGTTTTTTCACCATTATCTCTGGTTCTTGAACTGGTTTCATTCAAGATTCAAGATTCATATACAATCATCTGTCTTCGGCCACAGTACCACAGCACCCTATGCTGCACTTACAAAGGTCATCACACCTTGGGGTCAAAGTTCAACCAACATGAATTAATTGCTGTAGAAGCTCACAAAGGTCAGTGCCTGCTTCTGCATATTAAATTCAATGTCGACCTTAAACATGTTGACCTTTACAGACACGTTCAGTCGCATTTGACCAGACACAGGATAGAAAAACATTAAATAATGTAACATAAATTAGATGTATAAAAGTACAAAGGCTATTCTTACAACTGAAATGAAAAAAGTGTAACTAATGATGCAAATAAGACTAATGTTCTTGTATTTAACACATAAAAACTAATTAGGACAACATTTTATTTATGTGGTTAAAGGAGCAATATGCACCAATTGCGTGTGCAAAAAATGAGTACTGCAGTCCAAATATCGAGTTAGAACCATATACTGTATAAGGAATAGGTTGTAATCCTGTTTAATATACGATCTGTGGTTGCGGCGAGTCATTCCACCCCAGACTTCAGGAAGCTCAGGCAGGCTGCAAGAGCTCCATGCAGGATGCAGGCAACACGGTAAATTGACAATAACAAGGGAAGACGAGTCCTCCACTGCCTGCCAACCTCCATTAACATTTTGCTCAATTTAACAGTTATAAACATCTACTCCTTCAAAAAGATTATTCATGATTTCTTACAACTCATAAACAGACACTTTAATAATTTGGCAAAACTTCGGCATTAATTTTAACCTTAATTAATGTGAAACAGGCCAACAAAAGTTATTCGAGCCCAGCATAGACATTTCAGAGCGGGACACTGCATCAAAGTAGAGCGTATTTCAACTTAACATGTTTCCTTGATCACTGATGACACATTGTGGTCATTTTATGATTTATTACGGTAAATATATTCCAGATTTCTCCTTTTAGGTAGTAATTATTTGTCTGCCCACCAGAATCTGCCTGAGTCGAACCCAGTGAGACTGGAAGAGACGAGGAGGAGGAACGCTCTGGTGATGCAGGCGATCAAAGAGGCTGCTGAAACCAACGAGAACATCGCAAGAGGGCTCGGGCGACCCACGAAATAGGCAGCGGACAGGCCGGGCTGTGACCTGTCTGCAGAGTCTCCACGGACTGATGCTGCTGACATGCTGGGCCACAGTGAAGAAGGACATTATTTTACAGGGAGGATGTTGTCTAATGTGCATCTTTAATTTCTTTATTGAATGTGACAACAATTTAATAATGGATGTTAAAATTGTTTATTAAAACTCTTCAAACACAACCACATCTTTTTTTTTCTTATTCAAAGTTTAGTGACGGCACAGACAGGTTCAGTTAACGTTCTTTTTATATTTAATTAATATGAACAAACCAGGAAATAGAGCAGTCCATAAGCAAGACACTGAACTTCATGTTGCTCCTGATTGTTTGGCAAGTGCCTTGCATATTAGCTCTGTTAGAAAGTGTGTGTGTGTGTGTGTGTGTGTGTGTGTGTGTGTGTGTGTGTGTGTGAACGGTTGAATAAAAGTGAAATTGCAAAGGGCTTTGGATAAAGGTTATTCATATAAATGCCTTTCATTTACAATGTTTCTTTATTATGAACGCACAGTGTATTTAAATTTGAGTCAATCCTACATACATCTTACTGCTCGTTTGTTGTAATGTTTGAATATGTATGGAAGCTCTGAGGGCAAGTGAGAAAAAAAAGTTTTCTCTCTTGTGTTTATGACTTAAGAGCAGATGAAAAAATGTTTTGCCAGGATCATTTTTAATTCTTTTCACTTGGAAAGTGATTTTTTCAGGACCACCGCTACCTACCATTCATAGTTTTCTGTCAGGTTAAGCTTTAATAGTGGTTGTGTCTAGGAGGAAACCCTTGATCAACCCTTGATTGAACTCAATATTTCTTTCCCTGACTGTGCTGTAAGCTCACCCAGAGTCTGTGAATACACTCTAATATAAAAAAGTTCATTTTTACAACTTATTTTTCTATTTATGTAGTTCGTGTTTTGTGAGGACCTACAACTGTCATTTCATTGTAGAATCCAGTGTTATAACTTGCTTAACATATGAACCTTGTATTATGCCATTTATTAATCAGTTTCTATATTTTTTTGTTTTATAAGCAGCATAAACAGGCTACAGCCTATAGCAGCAAGATTTACCTGTGAATTTCTGTTATAAATTATGTACCTACTATTGCTCCTGTTTGATTTTATGTAACTATAGTTTAGGAAGAGTATTTATGTTAAGTAACGTAAGTAGTTCAGACACAGACAAAAACAATAAAACCAGTCTTTGTGTTATGCTTGTTGACTCTGTGAGAGTGATGTTCAGAAGCAGCTCCAGGTATATCTACCATGGCACGACTGTGCTGAATTAAGTGTTTCTCAACTCTGGGGTTCCCCTCTAAACACAGTCTTCAACAGGGATGTGTTTCAGCCTCTTGTGGCCAAAATTACCATTACAACAACAAACACTGATACAACTGGACAAAATTTTTTTGATAACTCTCTTACCTCTCAGGGCTTCCATACTACAGGCCACAGTACTGTACACTGTTTATCTAGGAAATATTATTGATATTGACATTTTATTTAATTGCATATATTGTGGGAAGAATTTAAAGGGTAGGTTTTACATTTTCTTTAATGGTTTTTATATAATTCTGTAACTTTTCAGCACTGTTACTTATGTATTCAAATCCAAACAATCAAATTTGGTTTAAGTATGTATGTTTTAGTGTCGCAATACTATTTTCCTAAACCCCTCAAAATGTTTTCCCACATGACCTGACGTGGGTTTCTGCACGATGATTTTGCTACATATAATACCCCTAGCTTGAGGGAAGGAATTAGCTCTCTAACCTACGTCACTGCTTTTTGCTAATGGTTGAGTGGGAGTTTCCATTTGAAAAACACACAAAAAAAGATGGAGTCACCCTTTAATTTAATTTAATCCATTCTACATATCACATATTGCACAGATAAGTGCACAAAAAAAGAGAAGTAAGTCTGAATCATTTCCAGAGCCTTTGTATTTCAAATCTTTGCTGCATTTTTAAAGCCCAAATATGAAACTGCATAATTTAAGCTATTAAATGCTCAAGATCATCAAGAGCAACATGCATTCCTAAAAATCTGACGTAGACAGAGACAAGAACTTCATCACCACATGAAGAAATTCACCACACAAACTTTTACTGAAGAAAAGGAGCGTGACAAAAGATCTGCTCTTCACTGAACTGGCTGAACATTTTATTTAAATCAACTACAGCCCCAAAGATGCTCATGGTGAAGTTAATGATGACAACAAACAGCTTGACATACAGCAAAGAGAGGGGAAAAATACCCAGATAGACAATAAGAAAAGATAAATAACTACAAGGACAACAATATTGGAATACTGTCTACAAAACACCAGGAGGCTTTGTTGGTAAAGGTAAAACTGAGCAGCAGTGGGTTTAAATTCTACTGATATATATGGATTCAAATAGCTATGGGATGAAATGAAATATGCAAGAATACACAAAACAACTACATGAAAATTTCCCCAAAAGTTAATGATTCTACAAATATTTCACCCTGACAAAAAATGTGAACATTAATTAATTAAATAATGAATGAACTGAGTGCTGGTGCTCTTTTCATGGCAACCTTTTTGACATGACATAGGAATGCAAACACAGGTGTTACCAAAGATAATGAAGGTTCAATTCAGGTCAAACGCTGCTATTGTTCAGGTTGGCTCACTGGAAAGGTTATGCTATGCTATATGGAATCATTGGTAACTCCTGTGTTTACTCTGCTATTTAATTTTAACATGGCTGTTGTAAAAAAGCAGGTTTTTCTGGATTTTTCTCCCCTAATCTAACAGATGAGAGGACTGTAGAGAGGAGACGCACAGACAGAAGTGAAGAGGTAACTTTTAGCTTAAAACGACCCTGTAATCTTACTTGGTTTGCATCATCATACGGTATGACTCAACCAAGAACATCAACACATTTCATTTACCCGTGCAGTGATGAGTACTACCAAAAAAACCCCAGGCCATTCCACAAGAGAACAGATTTCTGGGTGAAAATGAAAGTTAAAGGTGGACTCCACTGATAATCTGCCTCCACATGTTAGCAAATACAATAAATGCATATGTGAAAAAAGTTGTTCAAAGGCTTCATATGGAGCTGTGTGAAGTCTGGTAGACCTCAAGTGGTGTCACTAGAGTCAGCAGTGGTTATGACTGAGGTCTACAAGTTTGAAAATGAGCTTATCAGACCTCAGCTTGAGGTTGGCGGCTCAGGGATACATTAGTTTGTGGCATGACACACCTGAATCTCTGCTTGAGCTGTTGGTGGTCAAGTTGTATCGTATTGTGTCTTTGATGAGACATAAGAGCACAAAGTTACATTAGAGTGCTCTTAATTTCACTATTCTGAGATCTTTCAGTTTAAGCAATTTGATTTCTCATTGGACTGCATCTTAACATCTCATAGCCACAAAATCACTCCAAAAATTCACTTTTGCAAAGTGAAAACCCACCAGTTTATGTGGCAATCACCTTCAGAGGACTAGATTTGGACTTTTCATGGAGGACGTCTGACATTACAGTAGGAAATGCACAGGTGTAAATTAGTTACATGAATTATGTAGCAGTATTGTTCATGCTGCTGTGCTTTTCATACTGTGACAAGAAAAACTGTCTGCTGTGAAAAAGGCCCTGTTGATTAACCCGTGTCCAAATGTGTCCAGAGGAGGCAGCTGTGTCACCGCTCCCTCGGCCGTCAGATGGTCACAGCAAATATGTCAGAAGTGGAACGTCTTCCAGTAGTCCATTCTCGAGCAGCCCACGTATGACATATCACATATTTGACATGTTACACCTTGTGGTTGTGCTTTACTCATTTCAGTGATATCTGCATATGGATGCAGAGTCTGCAGGCAAGGGACAAGATTTGTCAGTTTGTAGGTCCGAGCTGCAACAATTAGTTCATTAAGCGATTACTTCAAAATAAAATTAGTTGGCAGCTATTTTGAGAGTCGAGCAGTCGAGCAAAAATGTCAAATATTTGCTGGTTTCAGCTTCTTGAGTGGAAGGATTTGCTGCGTTTTCTTCATCACTTGTGACAGTAAATGAAGAGTCTTTGTGGTTTGGACAAAAGAAACAATTTGAACATCACTTTTGGAAAATGTGATTTCCACAATTTTTGATTTTTTTCTAGACTTAACGATTGGTTGATTAACCCTGAAAATAATCGGCAGGTCAACTGATGATGAAAAGTCTAAGCAGTACTGATCAAAGCTAGTATTTAAGCAGGCTTTGGTTGCATGCAGGTCTGTGTGGAGAGAAAAAGATGTGGAACGTATTGGCTGAAATGCAATCATAGAACCCACTGCCTTTGCTGACAATCTAGCTTTTTACAGATTTATCTGCGTTCATGTGCAGATATTTGTTTATAGATTAGCTTCTAACTCCATTTATACGTCCCAAGTTACTAATCAGACTGTCAATAATGGGAGTGGCGCAGGGAAGATGGGTTTTCTAGACTGGAAAGGCAGTGGATCGTCTCCAGCAGAAAGTGACACAGCTGCACCCACTGGACACTGGGGGTAAGGCACCAGCTTGTATGATGGCAGCAGTTATATTCCAGGTTAAACAACGAAACAGTATTCACATTCACACACAATTTACTCCAACTCACATTTGACAACATGATCCTGCATATGGCTTTTAAATTCACAGTGCATGCTGGAGAAAAAGTTAAAAGCAACATGGTCACAGATGAATTAAGTTGATGAAATAACAAAATGGACAATGATGAAATTCAGTGCCACAGAAAATGTTAGACTTTGCTTACATGAAAACTGCTGCTAAAACTTCATTTTGGTGCGCTAGAATGATAAACCTTTACATCCACTGATCATAACTGAGAACTGTTTGTAACTTCAGACAGTAAATGAAGCCAAATAACTTGTGATGTCAAATAGAAAAATTAAAGGGGAGCTCACACCTGCAGAAAGGACTGAACATAAAGTAAGGGTTTGTTTTTATTGGTCCTAGCTAGGCACTTCAAACAGCACTGCTAACTCATTATCCTTCTTTAAAGTACAACACAGAGCACAATGTATCAACAATCATACATTTACAAACAGCTAATATGAGCCCAGTTCAGCCTATCGAAGTGCTGTTCTGGCTTAGAAGGTGCTCTCAAATGCATGAGAGCTCAACACATTTTGACGTATTCAGTGCAGCAAGAAGAAATCTACAGATCCACAGGTTGATTGGTCTTCAAAGCAGCTAGAAGTCAGATTAAAGCTGCACATTGGCAGCACCAAGTGGCAGTAAAAGGTAACTATACATTACACTTCAGTACCACAGTCCTGTAACATGATGTCAGAAAACTACACACAGCATCTTGATTGATTCTGAAGTTTTTGTTCATCTCTTCCACAAACTCATGGACGAACAAGTTAATACAGTGTCTTGATTAGTGCACATCAGTGCACTGTGTTGAGATGAACTTATTTTTACACAAAAGATTCCAGTAAAGCGGTTTGATCTCATTTAGTTTTCATAAAATGAACAAAAAAAAAAAAAAAGATTTCACAGCTGGCTCACCTGTTCATGACCTCCTCATCTGTTCATCTCGGCTGTTTATGTTCTCTTGGCTCTGGGCTTCAGACCCACGAGGTTGTTCATTGAGCTAATTCGATTGTATGGTTCGGTAAAGCTATGGCGGTCTTTGCATTGTTGTTGTACACTGATTTAGAGACACACATTCTGAAAACCTGTGCAGATCGACTGTTCTCTGATCAGTAGAAACGTTTGCGTCTGTTTTCCTTCCAGCGCCCGTAAAACATCAGCCCGATCACCGCCAGCACGCCCAGGCCCAGGATGGAGAAGAGGACGGTGAAGAAGAACTGGACTCCGCTCATGCCTTCTTCCTGGACCTCCACTGTAAAGCAAAAGGATGAGAGATTCATTATCACACACAAACTGCCTATCTTGAGAGTCCAGACAGTGAACAAAGGACACATGAGACAACATTTCCCCAAGAGACACTGTTTAACTGATCACTGACCAATTTAAATTGTTTTTTAAATTTAAAATTAAAATTAAAGGTGCAATCTACTGATTTTACACATGAAAGTCTGTTTGTTTGAGATGGGAGTAGTACTTGAAACTGTGACACCTGTTGTATAATGAAGGGCTTAAGCAAGGAAAATTTGTGAGCTTGACAAGTTGTCAAGGATTAAATGTGCACAGTGTAATGAATTAAACATGTATGCTGTGAGTATATGACTACATACATACATGAGCCTGAAATCAGGCACGGTGCTTTAAAGGGGTGTTGTGCTGTTTATCCGTTTAGATATCAGGCATATAGATGTCTGCCTTCTGTCCAATATAACTGGACTAAATGACACTGTGGTGAAAATTTTTAAACCAGTGTCTTTCCAAAAATCAGTTAATCCAAAGACCTTGTTGTTAGCAGCTTCATGGAGGAACTACTTTCTTTCTGCAGTAGAAGCTACCTGAACTATTTTCTGTTCTACTAAAAAGAAAATAGTTCATACATAGAACTACTCACATCTTCTTATCGAGTAACCGGGTCATGATTTTTTGGAAAGCGACAGTGGTGCTGAATTTTTCTTTGAGCACCAGAAGCTGAGTGCTATTAAGTTCCATTATAGTGGAGAGAAGTAGACAGACATCTCTACAGCTGATATCTCCAAAACCCTGCATCTTACCAAAACTATCTAGACGCATAAATAGCACTACAGGCAAAGGGGAAAATGTCAGTTTTTGATTTTGGGGTGAAGTATCCCTCCAAGACCTGATAAAGTCCTCTGTGGTCCTGGAAGGTCTTTCTAAACCCTGTTGATGTCATCAGGCTAATTTATTTTCTGCTTTCAATGAACGGCACAAAAGGCTAGGCTAATTCCTGGGTGGGAACTATTCCATGGCCAAATGGCCAGGGTTGTGAATGCCCTGGAGTGTGGCTGCAATGCCCCTTCTAAAATAAATAACAAAACACTGCAGCCAAGTTCGGCATGCCCAGTTTTAACCTGGCCGTTGTGTCCTTAAAAAATATTTTAAATTTCCTAACTTCTTCATTGCAGGGAGCTTTGTTTTAATTCAAACTGCTTATACTGTACGCATATTTTTTAAAATGCTTTGTCACCACTACAGAAACACTGGATAATGATTTATGTAAAGTTATAATAAGGTTCTTGGATGATGACTGCAGTTAGTTATTGGTTTTATTGATGCTTTACAGTCTAATAATGTGTGTTTGTATTGATTACTGGCGGTGGCTAATCGGGCTAATTATCAGCTAAATGTACAAATACTGTTTTGTCTTAATACAATGTAATTATTACTTATTGTTATTAGACCTCTGGTTTTGGCCTTGCCCTAAAAATGACTTAATTACAGGTCTGCTCATACAGATAATATCTAATCACTATTTGTACTTTCACAAAGCCAAATTCGTAACTGAGCAGATGAAGTTTCAAGTTTATAATTTGTCTATTTTCTTTCTGCAAGATATGGTCATTTCCCAAGAAGGGGAAGCATGTTGGCAAATGCTACCGAGTTGCATTATGGGAAGTGAGGGATCCAATGTTTTTGGACATTGACCCAGTGGCCTCAGCTGCTCTGATTTCACCTCGTCATGAGTCTGGCAACCGCAAGCGAAAGAACTGATGACTACCTTGGAACTGTCCCATGTTGTCAACACTGGGGATGGTGACCTCCTCTTCCTCTTCCTCCTCCTCAGCAGTCCTCTGTACTGTCAGCTGGTACAACTTCATGGAGATGATGTCGTGGTTATCTAGACATGCACAAGTCAGTCATTAAAACTTGACGAAAGAATTCACACAAACCTCTCAGTCACTGTTTCTTCTGTCAGTTTAGCATCTGTGGTGTTTGGGAGGGAAGTTTATTTAACATCTTATCTGATCTAATTCAAGTTTCATTCTACTTAATTGAATTAAACAGGTTCCCAGTGGTCATGCAGGCTGCAGATGATTGTTGAGATTTCACACCTGACAGGTCTCCAGTGGCAGAGGAGGCACCTAAGAAGTAGCCTGTAGGCAAACGCACTCCTGTGATGTCGGCACATTCTTTCCATTCCTGCCTTCCATCCACGTCCACCATGAGCTGCAGGGAGAAGGAAAGGTCAGTGTAAGTAACTGATGATGGATAAAATAATGCCAGGAGTAATCTTTAGAAACTGGCATCTTTTTTATGGAATAGGTATTATATTTCAGGGCCATCAACGGGACTTTTTTATGCTGAAAATATTTTCCTACATTTAGTCATTGTACATCTTAAAGGCATGGTTTGGGGTTTTTGTTGTGGGGCTGATGAGGTACTTATCCATAGTCAGTGTCACATTAGATGGTGGTCGGCACGGCGCCAGTAAGGAGTAGTGGTGTGGACAGGGTCGGCAGCAACACGTATTTTAGACACTAAAATAACATATCATTTCAAGTGTACACTATGTTTTAGAATAATTTCAGAGTTTTACCTTCCACCAGACAGACATCCCTGATGGGAAATCACCTTTATATAAGTCAAATATGCCTCACTCCAAAGCCACCAAACTCCACTGGCAAAAATCAATTTTATCTTGCAGAACACAGGAGGTTTTCATCTACCACTACCTCGATCACTTAGTTTGTGTGTGACTTCTGTGAATCTGAACCAACCCTTTAAAAAAGCGAAGCCACACGACAACACAAACAAGCTAACCAACTGAGGCAGTGGAAGACCAGCAACTCTTGTGCTCTGTGAGGTAAAGTGACTCTTTTTGTCAAAGGAGTGTGGTTGCTTTGGAGAGAGTGATATTTGGCTTATATAATGGTGGTTTCCCCTTGGAAAACGCTGTCTGATGGCAAGGTAAAGAGACGAAAATATTCACTTAAACTGATAATGATTTTTACATGTCTAAAATACATTTTGCTGCTGATCTTGTCCACAGCAGTACATTGCTTAGCTGGCTACACCAGTACTCCTGCTGCTTCTACAAACTGGGAGCGTGTTGACTGCCATCTATCTTAAGTAATCCACTGACTACGGATAAGTACCTAATACAAGTCCATTTCAAAATCTTTTCAAGTCCTTATTTCACATTAAAAGACAAATAACAGTCTAAAAGCCAACATGTAAATGTATAGTATCAATTCCACCTTAATTAGAGGGTTTCATACCGTCAGTCTGGTTTTGGAGTATCTGATGAGGAGAAACGTGTCGTAGATTGCGTTGCGCACCATAGCCGTGCATCCTCCAAGTTCAGTGGGGCGTCCATCAGAATCGTGGTCATATGTCAGAGTCCCGTTCCCCAGCATCATCGATACATACGGGAAAGACCTCTGTGAGGAAGACGGGGATGTTAAATACAAAACAATACGGCTGCAACGCAGACATCTTCATCCACTGAACCACAAAGAGCACCATGACACTGTTGTACAACCACAGTCTGACAGCAGGCAGCACTGATGAATCAAACAGACGTATGTGATGACAGCATGCGACGGTGAAATGGACAAGATAATGGATGAGCATTCTCAGCTCATGGAATAAACAGGTGGTTCTGATGCTACCTGAGTTCCAGGTTGTGTCCTCTGCACATTTTAGGTTGCAGAAAGAGAAACATGACACACTTGTTGAGATCATTTTAATATTGAAAATAAGAGGCAGGCACTGCTTTTACGTTGTGTATGTGCACGCTGTGATTTCAATCATTTATGGTGGGAAAAACTCTTTATGTTCATTCAGAAAAATACAACAACACAGGCATGACACAAAAGCTACCACCTGTCACTCACATCATGGTTTTTGTCTGCATTAGGGTACGTGTCCACAAATATTCCAAGTCCAATGAACTGGTTCATGTTTCCAAACACAGGGCCTGTAAAGAAAGAGTGAAATAGTCTCACAACACAGCACAGAATTTTTTTTTTTTTTTTTATATATAAAAGTCATCGATGTGGATACCATTTAGCCACTGGCAAACTATAAAAGCTGACACTGTAACTGAAAACAATATGTGGCAGGAAAACCATATAATCTTTATCATATTAGGATTATTCACCAGTAATTCCTTTGCTGTAATTTAATTACTGACACATACAACACAGAATGATCCAGTCATTGATTTAAATCCATGATATGATCCAAACTGTGAGTTTTGATTTAATCAGATGTTACTGGTTCGCTCTCACTACTAGAGACACCAACAAAATGGTTTCCCAATTTATTTAGGCTACAGAAACATTTTATGTCACCACCGTCTATGATGCATTTTTGCTGTTCCTGTTCCAGAGGAGAGATCTCGCTCTGAGGAGAGGGGCGGAGCCAGCGCTCTCTGCCTCTCACTGACACACACTGACACATACATCCTGCTCTTGGTGACAGCAAAACAATCTTATCAAAATTCTGGTTACACCTCAATAGAGCCGATGCAGACAATGCTCATTGCCACAAGTGCAACACGTCTTTTGCATGTGAGTTCTGCAACATGTGCAGATATCTAGTAAGATTTGCATCATAAACAGGTGGAGAAATGCAGTTTGTGACTCCCTAGCTTGCGCAGTTACTCTCTCGTTGCCCCATCTATCTCAGGTACAGGATACAGGACCCATATAGTAGAATGATGTAAATGAGCTCTCAGGTCAGTGTTTAAAAAAAACATCTGAAAACTTTTTTTTTTGTTTGTTTGTTTTAGAAAATCCTAGAACTGGAGTTAGTTTGTGTTTATGCTTTTTTGAGATATTTTTATTATTATAAAAATTAAAAAATTATTATTTTATTTCTTACTGTCTGTATTTTTCCCTTCTATTACCTATCTGTGTGAAACCTATGATACAAAAAAGGGACTTAAGATTTAATGTAAATATTTAGACTCAAAATCGGAATCAGTAATTGTAATTGAATCTTGGTTTATCATTTATATTGTTTTGTTTATGTTTTTTAATATGTGCTAAATCAAATCAAATAAAAAAAAAGTGCTAGCAGCTTAAAGCACACGCAATGAATAAATTATACAAACATGGGTTAATGATTGGGTCTGCTTCGTTTCAGAGAACACTGTTTAAATGGAGTGTCACCTGTCAGCAGAAACCGCATAATCGTCCTGACTCACTGATCTCCTTTGCTTTTTTGTGTTTGTATCAGCAAAGCATATTGACCAGCCAAAATGTTTTTTAAATGATGAGCAGACTCCATTTATTCAGCGCACTGCAGGCGTACACCAGTGTGAAAACGGCACAGACCCACTAAAAGTAACCATTTGCCAGCTGACTGTTTAGATACAATATAGATGTGTTCATAAATTCAGTCTGCAATGGTCAGAGTATCATCTGAACTGTCATTCAAAACTTCACAGTGTGTGGCTATTTATTTTGTTTCTGTTGTTTTTTATTCTCCGTTTTGTGCCATTGAAACATCTTCATTAGAAAAACACAGAACCCGTTGACCTTTTATGTCAAACCAGTCTCCATACCCACCATTCTGCATGCGATCTTTGGTTAACCAGACAGCCAGACCATCCCCATTCAGATTCTTCTTTCCCTGACCCTGGATTTTAAAGTGTACCTTGAGCTCCCAGTCCCGCACGTAGAAAGGCTAAAAAGCAACAGAAATCAAGACAAGCGGGTTATTCTTGTGTTGTGTTATGCTATGTGTAGTATGCATGTTACAAGAGAACTGAGTTTTGAAACCGGCCTAATTTGTCTTATAGAGGGGTCTTTATTATAGTCATAAAATACTTACATAATTCCCAACTTTAGAACATCAAATGGGCCTGTTAATGTACTTTTCTCACTATTTCAGAATAACTGTGTAAGAGTGAGGCAGGTAATGATGTTGTATGCAATGTGGGTGAGTTTTGCAGTTTGCTGCAGTTGACTTACAATTCGACTCCACACTGCTCCTTGTCTGCTCTGCAGGTCTGGGGTCAGTCTCACATAGTCAGGTGTAACCATGGCAGTGCCCATCAGATCCCACTGTGAAGAAGTAGAGAAACCCAACCCTGCAAAACAGTCACATACCTGTTAGCTGCAGTGTTCACGACAGTGTAAGGATTCCTCCAACTACCCTCAACTACAATACAGCAGAGCAGACTGCTTAAGTCCAAACTACCATTAAAAGTCACCGAATTTAATTCAGTTTTATTTACGGGTAAAATACACATCAGCCAAACTTCAACTGCAGAGCTCTGTTTGAACGTTTGGTTATTATAATGTAAATTCGGCATAAGAATGATTTGCTACAAAAAAATATCTCAGTATGTGTGTCTAATTGTCCTTAAAAACTTAATGGTGTAAAGGATCATGGCAGTTGCCGTTTAACCAGTGGTGGAGGATGTATCAAGATCTTTTACTCAACCACAAGTACTGATACCACACTTAAAAAAAACTGTGTTGCAAGTAAAAGTCCTGCTTTGAAAATATTACCCTACTGAAAGTATTTAAGCATGCTCAGAAAAATGCACTACTAATAGCACTCAATTTAGAAAAAATGTCCCTTGTGACTCTTACATTATTATATATTGTACCAGATTAGATTATTTACTCTGCGTTCATGTAAAAGCGGGAATTTACTGTTGTAACTGGTTGACATGGAGCTCATTTTAAATAGTACTGTTATTCAATTTGCTGATTATTTTCTCCATTAATCAATAGATTATTTGGTTTGTAAAATTTCTGAAAATAGTGAGAAATGCTGTCTCAGTTTCAGATGCCGAAGTCACACCTTCACAATTGTTTGTTTGTCCAAACAACAGTCCAAACCTCAACATTATTACAAATGCATAGGGCTGCAACTAATGATTATTTTCTTGATTGATTATTTATTTTCTTGATTAATAGC
The DNA here is from genome assembly GCF_056507025.1 of Lutjanus erythropterus. Classification (NCBI taxonomy): domain Eukaryota; kingdom Metazoa; phylum Chordata; class Actinopteri; order Lutjaniformes; family Lutjanidae; genus Lutjanus; species Lutjanus erythropterus. The sequence continues at coordinate 37,288,006 of NC_139326.1, read as the reverse complement.
TGTTTATTTTAAAATGTCAGCAAATTGTGAAAAACGTCAATTAGAATTTCCCAAAGCCAATAAGATGTCCTCAGATGTCTTGTTTTACTTACAACCCAAAGATATTCAGTTTATCATCAGGGAGGAGAAATTAAGAGGCTGAAATCAGAAAATTTTGACTTTTTTCCTTCAAAAATGTACTCAAACCAATTAAATGATCGTCAAAATAGTTGCAGATTAATTTAACAACAGATTAATCGTCGATCGACAAAAATATTAAAATTAATAAAATAATAAAAGGAAAGAAGCAGAAAAGTTCCTACATGAAAAATGATTATTATATTGATTAACTAATTCATTGACGAATCATTTCTGCTGTACTTATTATATATACTTATGACAAAATAAACTCTTCATATATTGTGTGAAAAAAAAAAACTTAATTTGTAAAGTAACTAGCAACTAAAACTGTCAGATAAATGTAGTGAAATAAAAATATTACTTATAGCACTTTTACTTATTAAATATTATAATATTTACCACTAAGATGTAATGGATTATAAGTACAAAGAAATAATAGATTAATTGAAATACTCAGATAAAGTACGAGTTTCTCATAATTGTACTTACATATATTATACAAGTGTACTTTACTGTAATAATTAATACTGACGATATGAAGGGTGTATAAGGAGCACGAAACTAACAAAATTCTTCAAAAGACTTTAAATATATATTATATTTAACGAAACGCCCAAATAGTGCTGCACTGGTTGACATTGTGTGTAAAGTAGACTTTCTCAACATTACTAACTAGCTAAGTGTTAATGGGCTACTAGAAGCCATCATTTCCCGTATTGTGACATTAGCTACAATGAGTGACATTAAGCACAAGTGGCTGATGGGTACAGAGGTCCTCATAGTTAATTATTATACTCGGAGGCTAATATAGAATTACCTACACAAGAACTGGGATAAAATGGCTGAAATGACTATTAACAATATGAGGAATATATATTATTTGTTAATGTTAACTTAGTTGAGCTCAGTTACACTTGTTAGCTAACAGTAAACTTACCTCGGTATGGCTTTGACAGAGAATATTCCCGCTTCAGAAACTCCTCCTGAAAGTCCTGTTCGTCTGCTAACGACCGGCTCATCAACACACACACCGTAACAAACACACATGTTAATTCACGGAAGGTTTTAAAATGAAACATTGGATATAAAAAGCAGAAACTTCTCAGTCGAGCCAGATTTGACTCGGTTACAGTGGCAACCATCTTTACACTCCCACTTCAAACCGGTCACGTGGTTTCAGATAAGCGAGCAGGAAAAACGACACTTCCGGTTATTTCTTACCAAATTAAAACTTCTCTGACCAACGTGCATAAATGCGTTTAAATTAGTGTTTTAAGAAATGACCAGAGGTTGAATAATTATCAAATCATTTACTTAAATGAAACTAGAAATTCCAAAGTCCAAAAATTCCCAAAATACTCCATTACAAGTAAAATACATGCATTCAAATGTTACATTAGTAGAAGTAGGCTACAGAAACATTATCAGCAAATGTACGAATCAAATGTAAAAAAAAATACTCAGTATCTGTACTACTATATATCTATACACTCAGGGTTGTATTATATAGGATATTTTATTATTCTGCATTTATCATTAAAAATATACATTAAAGTACATTTTAATGTTATATTTTATAAATATGGAGCAAATTTTAGAGAGAAGTGTAAATGTAATATATGTGTTTTTTTTAAATAAAACCTAAGGCAGATTGTTTTTTTAGGTTTTGTTGAGCATCAAAAATGCCCAAGTTTACTATTTCAATGACCTGAGACAAAAATACACTGCCTCCTTTGTTGGCCCCCAAAATCCAGAAGGGGAGACCTGGGGCAATCGTAACACACTCAGTTCCTCCAATCAGAAACAAGCTAGAGTAAAGATAATTACTTTGCACACGCTCAGTAGCATTCTCTCTCTGCTTCAACGAGCAGTATCATTTCACCTTGGCAGAAGTTTTCAACAACAAACTACATTTGAAAGGTCTGTTTTGGATGAACACTATTCTTCTTCTGCAACTGGATGACTGTGAAATTAAAGTTACATCAATTTGATCCTGTTAAAAAAAGGTCAAAGGCAAAGGTCCCTGTGTCAGAGTCTGGCTGTGCATCCTCCTCATTCCTTATGTTCCAGCTGTTTTCCCCTCCCCTGTGTTTCTTGTTGTTTGTCTCTGTCTGCACACAGTTTAAACGGTGGTTAAGCTGGCACATACACTGGATACCCTGCTTATGTCATGGGGCAAAAGCGGCGTATGCACCCTCCTCACCAACATGGCTGACACAAACACAAACAAGTAAATGGAGATTGATGAGACAGAGTCATACAGGCTAACATAAAATCATATTGTGAATATTACTGTCCATGTCAGGGATTATTTGCATCCTGGCCAACTCTTACAATTTTCACAGGAATTTTCACAGTTTTTCTTTGCTCTCTCCCTATTTAGTCCCTTGATTACAATTCTCCTGTATTTCTCACTATTTTGGCAACTTTTCACACCTGTTTCTTCAGAATTGCTGTTTCTTAAAAGTTTAAATTGGAAAAGTTAAAAGTATTCAACATAAAAATGCTTTTGCATTGTACTCATTTTGTTAGTTTCATTCTTTAGGAGTCCCCAGAACGTAGGAAATAAAGTGTATGACACTCAGATAGAAAAACCTCCCTATTTTTGAGATCTCAAGGTTGCCAAGTATGATTAATTGTCACCTGGGAAAGCACCATGGCTTTTGCCTTTTAGGCTGACGCTGTTGGTCTTTTTTTGTCAGCTGACAATCGTGTGGTTATTGAGGCTTGCCTCTGGTCCACAACTCACCGGTTCACCTGATTGAAAGCCACTCCCGCCTGCCTGCCTCGCTCCACCAGTAAACCGTGAATCAGCCCTTTAACCCCCTGCTCTGACTTAATGAATAAATCCTCTTTAACTGCCTAGTCTGGCTTTACACCCAATTTATCACACTGAGACACACGGTCCAATGTACGCACCTCGTTTGTCTGTGTTGACATACTTACCTGTTAGAAAATGATCAGATTTTTCCCAAAGTTAAACATAAAATGATTTTAACTCAATTTAAATAAATAAAGTTAGTTACCACAAGAGGAGTTGCTCAGTCTTCTTCAAAAATAGCAATAGACTTTTGCTCTGGATGCACACAGTGTCTGACATCTTAGATACTACGGCAGTGATGTGATTTCTTTCAGGTGTGTTTTTGTTTGATAGTGTTACAATTGCCCCACCAAGGAGCAACTGCAACAGTCTGATGTCTTGGATTAAATGTAATATTCTACATTAGTTAAAATATATTAATTGTATAATTGGTACACGTTTCATACATCATATCAAAAGCTGACTACTATATTACAAGTGGTATGTGAATTATTAGGAATGAAAACATAAAAATTGTTACAAATGACCCCAGTCTCCCTTATAGGTCATGCTCATATATGTATATTCAGGGAGACTCAGAGACTCGATGCTAGAGCTTGCAAACTTTGATATACAGTACCATATCTGTCAAACCTTTGTATCTACACTGAACGCTAAATAATGTCCACATACAGCCTCTTCTAGCAACTTGTAGTTGCCGTTTCCACCAGATTCTGCCGAAAAGCTGCATCAGAAACCTACACCCACAAACTCTTCCAGCAACCTGCACTAAGACCTCCACCTAAAGAGTCTGTAATAAAGTGCATCCTGAACCTTCACCTACAGCCTCTTCCAGAAACTTGCAGATGCTGTCTGCGCCTGCAGATTCTGGTAGAAAGCTTCAGACACAGCTTTCACCTACATATTCTGTCAAAACCTCCACCCGCAGCCTTTCCTAGTAAACTGAAGCCACAACCTACAACCACAGATTCTGGCAGAAAGGTCCAGACATACCTACAACCTCTCACAGCAACCTACAACACTGTCCCCAGCAGCAGATTCTGTAAGAGAGCTGCAACATGAAACTCCACCTTCAGACTCTGCCAGCTGTAATGGAAGTTTGTGCAATAAAATTAATTTGCTCTTTTTTTTATGCATATGGGGTTCATACCTTCCAAAAACAAAAGACCAAAAGTAGTCGAAAAGAACACATTATTCATATTATTAGTAGTATTATCAGAAATTGTTTCATCTTCATCAGCTTAAGCAAACAAAACTCCCTTAACTGTCTGAACTTTCTGTGTGAGAGCAACAAGGCCAAGATAAGGGAGGGTTTTCTGGTCTTAATGATGTCTGCATTCCTAATGTCAAACTGACCTGAGAGCTGATCTGCAGCCAGAGGAGATGAGACACAGATCTTACTAAAAAGCATTGGATAATATAGTATTTGTAGTTAATATGTGAATATAAGAAGTAAGCATAGAAATAATATCAGCAGTAAATGTGGAATTTCCATCACACCAGCAGCCTAAAGCGACAGCCTCCGCCTGCAGATTCTGGCAAAGAGATGCAACAGAAAATCTCCACCTGCAGCCTCTGCCAGCAACCTGCAGCTGTCGTCTCCACCTGCAGATGCTGGCAAAAAGCTGCATGCTTCACCTTCACCTAACAGAGCTGCAGCCTGAGCTTCCACCTACAAGTTCTGCGAGAGACCTATGCAGCTGCTTCCTTCACTTGCTGATTCTGGCAGACGGCCACAGCCCAAACCGTCTGCAGCTGATGAAGGGCTATGAAGACATGTGGGAGTGGAGGTGATCATTTTCTCTGATCTCTTTCAGGTCCTGAGTTATTTGGTGGTAAACAGCTCCATCTTCTGGCAGCACTACCTCATGACTAAATGATCCTCCACACTGTGATCACACCACATTGTATTTAAAGGGACTGGATTTTAGATTTTAGAACACTTTTAGCCACATGAACCCAAAACAAGCCAGTGTGATCCAGTGGTTTCTATCTGATGAAATGCAAACCTCTGCAAGCTGATTATGTCCACTGTCAAGCTTTGAGGTTGGTGTCCAAATAAAGATTACTAGTAATTACCTACAATTGAAACTATGCGCTGCTTTTATTTTGAAGGCACAACTAATCTACTTCTTGTTGTAGTCTGGCTAACATGACTAACTTGACTTTTTACATTTAATAATCCCACAACTGTGACTCTAGTCATTTTCCTATTGGCTGGCACTCAGATTTTGCTCTGTTAAGAAATCACTGACAAGAACTACCATCGTCTAATATATTTGTCCTGTGTGTGTTAAGTTTTTTTAACTGGTCAGTCCTCTGATAACTTTCTACAGTAATAACATGGTGTGAAATACAGGGACTGACACTTGAGACCCCTGTAAAGCCTCAAAAGTTTTTGGGGATCTATGGAAAACTCTTTTAAAAAATAATTTGTCACTTGCAATCAAAACTAAAAATGGTGGTTAAAATTGGTTATAAATATGGACACAGTGCCTAAACACAGACTCCCTAAGACCTTGCTCCAAGGGCAGCAACCTTATATCCTGCGTCACAGAAAATGTTGTGTGCCTGATGCTGTTGTCTCAGTGCTTACTGGATAAACTAGCCTTAACCGCAAGATTAAACTCACAAGAGGCCTTCCATCTACCTGTATTTTCAAACAGAGATTTATGTGATCATCAGTTTATAAAGATAGGCTGCACATACACCCTGTAGATTCTCAAATGACTTTTACCTGACTGTAGGAGGTGAACTCTTAAATTGACCATCATGACGTTAAACTGTGTTAAACAGAGTAAAACAGAGTAAAACAATACTTGTTTCTCCTCATTGATTGGTGCAATCAGCATCAGAAATACTTTACTGATCCCTTGATCCTTTATAGATTTACTTGGGTTTACTCTTGACTTCATCCCTGAACTAAGTACTGCTAAAATATTTTGACAGATGAACTATACCATCTCTAACAACAATAGTACACTAAGATGTGGGGTCTATATGCTGAATATCAGTGTAGTATTTTGCCCAAATGGGCCGACAAGGCTTCAAAACATCAAATAAACCAACTTCATATTGTATGCATTTATTATTCAATCTAGTTTGCTAATTTTCCAAGCTTCAGAAATAAAACTAGTCTATACTTGGCCACTCAGTCCGATGATTTCTCATGAAATACCATGTTTTTAGGGAATTCCCTTAGTACGTATCACCACAGGACAATATGTCAGAAAGCAAAGTTCAGCACTTGATTCACTTCTGAAAAGCTGAATCAGAATAATAAGGAAAACTAAGGTAAGTGGGGACCCCCTGGAGGTATTTCACACACTGAATGGCAATAACACTGATAGGCTCAGTTCCCACTAAGTCACTTTATGTAGGACAGGAATGGTTATGCTTCAGCATCAGATTACAGAAAACAAATTGGGAGGCTCTGATGCAGCTTTTATGCAAGAAGTAAAGATCATAGGACAGAATACTACAATGACAATTCCCTGCACACACACCACATAAAAACTGAACAAGTCTTTGTACTTAATGCATATATTTTATTCTGAAAACCCTATATATTTACATGCATGTGTGTGCACATGCATAATGAATCTGAATCTCCAATAATGGGTATGTCCTATCCCACCTCACAAAGTTTTACTCATTTTTCTGTGTGCCATGTGTTTTGTGTTGATACGTGAACAGTACTATACATGAACTTGTAAAATGTTAGATGCTGCACACTCAAAGTAATGTATAGCTCAGGTATGTTTGCCTTTATATTTTCATGCCCAAGTTATAGGAACCTTTATCTTTGAATAGCAGGATTATACCAACATGCTTCATATATTTTAATCATACGTTTCTGATTCTGAATTATGGAAAGTGAGTCTTAGGTGTGTATCAGCCTGTTCAAACAAATCTAACTCTGACATGGAGCAGAGTCAACAATGTCTGAGGTAAAGAGCAAACAGTGAAATTCCTGCAGGAGATTACCATGTTTTGTCTGTTCTGGTACAACTTGCACTGCGTACTACTTTAAAGCTGCAATAACTTGTATTTTTTTTTGGCCTCTTGGGGGCAGAAACCTGTAAATACAACACTGGCCTACCTTTTCCTTGGAAAATTGATCTGGCAAACAAGTTTGTATACATTTTCTTTTAATGCATCCAGCAGAGAAAGAGCAACATTTTCATTCATCTGGACTTTCTGTCCACCTGATGAGTCTTGCATTCACTCTGTCTTTCCAGAGCTGAATGCATCACATCGGGCCACATGTTTGACTCCCTCCTTAATCAGACGATGGTGAGGTGCAGGTTCAGGTGGTGGAGCAACATTTTTAAATTATTTCATAGCTTCTTATCTTTTGTAAAGTAGTGTTTGGTTGCACTGCCTGCTGACTGCAAGCACCAGGCTGTCACCTGATCGATGAGCTGACAGGCTCTGATTGGCTCTTAATTTGGAAAATCAACACCACATGTTATATAAAATACACATTTTCTGTGTAATTGTAATATTTAACTCTAGATATATTAGTCTTACATTGTGCAATGACATTAATCTGTTCACAAGCAGATAATTTGTGGCTGATAATAATAATAAAGGTTATATTATATATATGATTTATCAAATGAACAGTTACAAAGTGCATTACAGAGTAGATAAAAGAACATTTTAACTTCAATCAACGATCAAGAACACACATTGTTTCCTCAGCCATGAACACAGTCTGCAGTCTACTCGAGGCCTGCAGATAATCTAACAGGATGCTAGATTACCTGCAGGCTGTGTCTCTTCCTGTGTCTCTTCCTGTATTTTCTCTAGAGTCTGCAAGAAACTGTCTGACTTGACTGCAGCTTTTTGTCACCGCCTCCTGCTGCAGCCTCCTGATCTCATCTACTTCACAGGCGAGGCGCAGTTCAGCTCAAATGAGTCCGTGTTCTGTCTTTGTCTTGTGGACGTGGCGTTCCCTCTCCAGTCTCCTCTGTGGCTCTGCTCCATCCTCACCTGGCAGCAGTCTTCTCATCACCACCCCCAGCCAGCTCACCTGCACTCTGTCGGTCCTCCAGCTTATCAACCCTGGTTTCAACACATCGAGTGCTGGTTCATTCAGTCTGCTATGTGATCACCCTCATCTCCCTGCCTGCCTGTGTTCAGCCTGTTATCCCTCTGCCATCTCCAGCTCTGGTGATCCAACCATTCTTCACTGCCCTCTGCATCTTCATTCCCCTTCCACCCCTTCAATAAACATCTGTTAATATTCACCACCCCTGTCTGTGTCATGCATATAAGTTAAAACACAGTTGTACTCAGTAACTAAAAGCAGGAGTTACACAATCATATATTTTAATGGATTCTGTGTAAATAAAAAAACAAAACAAAATGCTATTGATCTACTAATTCATGTGGACAAATTGATAATTAGATTAAAGTGTTCTGTCACTTTGAGTCTTCTTCACAGGAACAGTGTGTTTCCAGTATGTTATTAATTATTAATTATTAATGACTATGAAGCAGCACTCCAAAATACAAAATACATTCAGTGCAGCAGTGTTTTACCTTCAAGTCTGTTAGTCAAGTAAAGTCTCAAAGCATACAGACAGGTCAAAAAAAAAGTCATCATCTGGATTTAATTAAGCAAATAGTTCAGATCCTTCCACTGGATAATTACTGCAGTGATTAATATGTTTCAGCTGGTAACAAGTTATTGAACTCTAACTGATGCAGTGAGCAGCTTCTCATTTCTTAAACAACCATGTCAGAAGACATATCCTGTGGTCGAGGAAAAGATGTTACTCTGTTTCAGAAGAGTCAAATTATTGACCTGCATCAAGCAAAGAAAACAACTAAGGAGATTGATGAAACTAATAAAACTGGGTTAAGAACTGTCCAACACATTAAAACCTGGAAGGATAGTGGTGAACCTTCATCTTCAAGGAAGAAATGTGGTCAGAAAATAATCTTGAATGATTGTGTCCAGAGAACACTTAAACATTTAGTGAAAATAAATCGTAAAAAATCAACAGTAGAACTCACAGCTGTGTTTAATAGTGAAAGTAAGAACATTTCCACACACAATGTGAAGAGAACTCAAGGGATTGAGACTAAACAGCTGTGGAGCCTTAAGAAAACCACTTATCAGTGAGGATCATCAGAAAAAAAGGCTTCAGTTTACTAGAGAGCATAAAGATTGGACTGTGGATCAATGGAAAAAAATCATGTGGTCTGATGAGTCCAGATTTACTCTGTTCCAGAGTGATGGGGGCATCAGGGTAAGAAGAGAGGCGGATGAAGTGATGCTCCCATCATGCTTAGTGCCTACAGTACAGACCTGTGGGGTCAGTGTTATGATCTGGGGTTGCTTCAGTTGATCAGGTCGAGGTTCAGCAACATTATGAGTCCAAAAAATGAGTTCAGCTCACTACCTGAATATACTGAATGAACAGGTTTTTACATCAATGGATATTTTTCTATTCCATGATGACAATGTCAGGATTCATGGGGCTCAAATAGTGAAAGAGTGGTTCAGGGAGCATGAGACATCATTTTCACACATGGATTGTCCACCACAGAGTCCAGACCTGAACCCCACTGAGAATCTTTGCGATGTGCTGGAGAAGACTTTACACAGATCAGATACAAGATCTTGGTGAAAAATTAATGCAGCTCTGGACAGAAATAAATGTTGTGACATTGTATAAACTTATAGAAATGACCAGGCAGGGTCTTATCTATTTGGGTTAACTTTTGGGAAAAACAGGACAGGGTTTGGGATTCGGAACAACTCTCAAAAAGGACTGTCCTGAATTTATCAGGTATTGTCAAGTCAGAGGGCTCAAGACCAAGTGAAGTCACGAGTCATTGGTGTTAAAGTCCAAATCAAGTGGAGGCTAAAATAATTAAATTTGTAATTCGAGTCTGACTCGAGTCCAAGTCACATGGCTTGAGTTCTCAACTCTGCCCCTTTCACATTGCAAAGAAAGTGATCACCTACATGCAGAGTTGGAGAGGAACAGATAAAGGTTTAATCAGCACATACCAGCAACATTTTGATATTTAAGTGTTGACAGGCAGATACACTTCCCAACCCTGAATTTTTTCATGATTTGCGTCATCACAGTAAACACCTAACGGTGATGTGTGGGTCAGCAGTGAATTACATTTGACTCAGCAGCTCTTTGCAGAGCCCGCCTGCTTGCTCACCCAGCCTTGTTGTGTCTCATAAAAGAATGGCGCTCAGTTCGATTAATGGACAGAGCCAAGTATTGACATGTGATGGTGTGCGCCAGGCTTCTGTCAGGATGCTGGGAGAAATTACAGTAATGCAGTCGACTTGAGAGTGATTCTATTGCTCCTCAGAGACAGACAAAGAGACGGAACGGAGAGCAAACATGAAGGTGTTTATGATCCAGTGGTGACTCTCTCCCTCTTAGTATTTCCTGTATACGTCCCCTGGGAAGGTTTTATTCATTTACATTGAGAGAAGCTGCAGAATTCCAGCTGAACCTTGAAACCTGAAACACCAGCGTCTAGCACCTCTCCTGACACCCACGCATCACCATTTGTGTGTCCCGTAATCCGCGGCGGAGACCACCACATACAGCACGGGGCCATAAATTCTGCCTCAGCTTGTTGAGTGGAGAGGATCGCGGGGCATGCTGCGTGCAGTCGCATCCCGCTGTGGCAGACTTGCACCGTAATCCCTGTTTGCAAGGTCAAGAGATATTTTAATATCCGTCGGTCACAGTCAGATTCAGTGCTCATCTTTATTAAAGCCGTCCACACCTGTTCTAGTGTAAACAATTGGGAGCGAATGTTTCCCCGGGGAAGAGAAGGCAGCACTTTTTACACAAGCACATGCTCCGTGATTTCATCAAAGCAGCACATGTGTGGTGTTCAGGCTGGAAAAACAAAGAAACAATATAGTTCATTACAATGTGCTCAAGTAGAAGTACAGATACTTGTGTTATAAATCTATTTGATCTTTACTCAAGTAAAAGTGAAAAAGTACAGACCCTGAAAAGTAAAAAGTTGCCCTCTGAAGGACGTTTCTACTGAAAGCTAACTGAACCGCACCTTTTCTCTTGCTCACTCTGTTTTGTTATGTCTTTTATGTCATTGTATCTTGTTACGTCCTGTTACGTCTTTTATCTCAATTTTGTTTTGTTACATCCTGTTACATTGTTTTCATCTTGTTGTGTCTTTAAGGTAGTTTTCATCTTGTTATATCATATTTGTCTTATTACGTCTTTGTATGTTATTTTCGTCCTGTCACATCCTTGCATTGTTTTCATCTTGTTATATATTGTTACATCTTTTCTGTCATTTTCATATTATTGTGTTGTTTCATATTGTCACATTGCTTTTGCCTTTTTTTTTTTTTACATTATTTTTGTCACATTACATCTTTTGGTTGTTTTCATCTTGTATTGTTACATCATTTTCCTCTTGTTACGTTTCTTTTGTCTTTTGTTTTTCAGCATTTTTGTCTCGCTATTACCTTTTACATTCCTTTTGTCTTGTTGTTAGGTCTTTTACAACATTTTTATTTAGTTATGCATTGGTTATGTCCTTGTTATGTTTTTTGCAGTTTTACATTTCATCTTGTTACATCTTGTTACACCTACCTTGTTACATCATTTTCGTCTTGTTATGCCTTGTTACACCTTAGTTTTTGTCTTGTTACATCACATTTGTCTGGTTAGATCTTTTCTATCATTTTGCCTTGTTATGTATTGTTACATGATTTCCGTCTGATGTTTTGTTTCATCATTTTGTCTTGTTACATCTTTTTATGCTGTTTTCGTCTTGTTATGTAATGTTAGATCTTTTACAATATTTTTATTTTGCTATGCATTGGTTATATCCTTGGTATGTCTTTTGTATTTTTACATTTCACCCTGTTACGTCTTGTTACACGTATGTCGTTACATCTTTATATTATTTTCGTCTTGTTACATTGTTTTCATCTTATTACATGCAATTTTTGTCATGTCATATTTGTTTTGTTACATCTTTCCTGTAATTTTTGCCTTCTTCTGTATTGTTACATTATTTAGGTCATTTGTTCTTGTTACTTCTTGTTACACCTGTTACATTAAAATGCTGATAATAAAAGTAAAAAGTTGTTAGCCAAAGAAATACTCAAGTACAGATGCCTGAAAGATCTACGTAAGTGTAGCGACAAAGTATTTGTACTGAGTTACTTCCCATCTCTGATCGTTGTCACCTGAGTTGGATCCTGATGTGACTTGTCTCATGGTCAGTGGACTTTCTGGATGACACAGCGGCTGCATTCACTCCTGGTATTAATGTATCATGTGTATCTGGACAGGTTTTAGGGAAAATGACATCCGATCCACAGGTCTTTGCATTTACACCTGGTATTAAAATGTCTTCCACCTCCAAACGCCGTCTGGCTGATCCGACCACATTCCAGTCCCAATGTGTTCTTCGAGCATTTACACTTGGCGCTAACATGTTTTTCCTTCTCCAGATTCTGTATCCTCATGCACATCACATTGTCAGGGATTCAACGGATTGTACGGATTATTTGAAGTGGGGTTGTGTGATGTGCTTATCGATGGTGAGTGTCAGAGAGGTAGAATTGAGTAGTGACATGTCCCTACCATTACCCAGGGACTACTGAATTGTCCCACACAATAATTTTCATCAAACAATTAAAATATAACCACTGTTGTCTAAACCATGGGTTTTCAAGTTTTGAATGCATGCTCCCCCTCTTTATGCCTCACATTGGTTTGGTCCACTTCCTACCTACAGACGAATCCAGCGTAGTACCAGAAGTTAAAAAGCAGCCATTGCTGTGGTGGCATCTCCTTACAGTATGAGCACAAATGAATGTGAGCCGTCATGAGAAGTTTGCAATTTTCTACTTTTACACTTAGGTTTTATGCAAGATTACTTTTGACAACTATGTCTAGGAAGTCAGGAAGAACCTGTGGAGTTCAGGTGTCAAACTTCAACTATAATTAAAAAACTATAATTGACTACAATTTAAATGTAGCGGAGGTGGTCTGATATTTCTCTTCTCCGTTATCTATTTCTGGCTGTTGTCATGACCATCGTTTTACTACTGTTTAAAATTTGAAGAACATTAATATCGCCATCCTAAAAGGTACCTTCATCAGTTACTGAGGGCAACATAGTCAATCCAATTATCTGTGATGTCACTATTAGCAGGCAACAGCAGACCCAGTATCTAGAAGGGACCCCCAGATCCACAAGATCTCACAAGAGTGAACATTTCGACCTGAAAGCCATGTAAAATCTCGCGAGATTCTTACAGATTATGGGTTCCATTCTTGACCCAACCAGCAGACACTAAAGGACATAGACGGACCTGACGTCGCTGAATTCGTCTATAGCCATGGGCCTCTTTTTACTGACAAAGTCATTCATATATGAATTAAGCAACTAGCAACAAATCAGTCATTCAGACCATTATGGGGGGAAGAGAAACACACAGATCTATTATTTTGTCACATGTTCACACACATGCTGTAATCTCAGTCAGCACTCCTCTGGCAGCAGCAGAGCGTCTCTCCGTCTCCCCCTCACACTGTGCACCTCAGGCAGGAAAATGACAATTTTTACAATGCTTATGAGGACAACTGGTGTCTCTTTTCACTTTGTGGCAACAGAAGAACAGGCAGACAACACAGGAAGAGAACAATAGGGTGGTTAAGAACGTAGCTGCTGCAGACTTTGTGGTGACGAGAAGAAGCAACCTGGTTTGCTGACATGTTTATTGTCCTCACCAACCATAACACAAAATATCCGCTCTTGGTCAGTGTGTAGATGGCACACCAGCAGTTTGGAGAAGCAGAGAGGAGTAATGGCATGGAAGCTAAGCAATGTGGACTGGGACCAGCCACGTTAAAAAAGTCAAATCAAAACTTACATTATCTCCCTTTAAAACTATTATTGAAAGTGTGTTTTACAGAAGAAAAAGCACGCTGAATGCTGTGGGGATGGTTAGTTACAAGGACACCACCTGCATGTGAGCTGTTAGCATTAATCATGCAGCAGTTTATTTGAAAATGGACACTGTATGGGTTGAGTTTACATTGCACATACAGTATACAGTATAACCGGGAGTGTCCAGCCTCCTGACAAGTCCACAGTGTGAAGCAGCGAATGATTAAATAATGAGGGGACCTTAATGCTTCTTCTGGCAGGACATGCCTGTGTTAATAAACGACCACTTGCAGCAGACAATAACTGTCCTCTCTGTGTGCAGACATTAAGAAGAGGCAAACACCTCTGGACATAAATATTCACACTATTCAAATCAACGGGCCCGAGAGAATATCGTCAGCGCGGTGAAATACAGTCACTCCTCATCTCAGACGCTCTTTAATGGGCTTTACATCCCTCCGGCTCTTTGTGCTGACGAAAAGGAAAACACATTTTCTTAATTGAAATGCTCATTTCCTAACTATTTTCTCTTCAGGATGTGTTACCCAGACACACAGTATAGCACTGTCAATAATTCACAGTCATGGTGATGACACGCAGAAGATGATATTTTTGATTATGATATTACAATAAATACAAAATAATGTAATGCTGCTTGAACAAAAAAAAAATGCAGTTGTAGTTATTGTCTCTGCATCTATCTGGGAAAAAGGAATGGAGTACCATTTCCCGCATTTGGACTCAGCTGGCTGGATGTAAGATGGAGGACAGGATGCTGTCTGGGTTTTAAGCAAATCTGTAAATGCAGGGAACTCCGGTCCTTAAAAAGATTGACTTCCTCACGTAATTAAAAGCTACTCCAGAAAATTAGCGCCAGTCTGCCAGCTTCTGTAAATTATCCTGAAAAGTGCACCGGTGTTCAGTCTGGGGCGCTGAACTTGGATTGAGCTTGAAGGAGAGACAGGTGGATGAATTGTCGCGGGAGATAAAGAGGTGTCAGTCGTGATGATGATTATACTTTATTGTCGGAATGAGGGGAATTTTTTCTCGCATCTCTGCAGCTCCTTTTGCAACATCACAGAAACATTACACCTGCACATTTTTAAAATTTCAAACTTCAAATTAAATTTTTCAAATTTCAAACTGACTCTCTCTGGTCATTGTTTGATATACGGATATTAAAACAATCTTCTTCTGCTCTCAAACACAGAATTTCAGTTCAGTCCTCACGTGTTTACAATGTTATGTTCATGTGTGCACATATGTATGTGCTCACAGCTAATTTCACATGCTATATTTGTGCACACTTATGACTGCATGCTCAAGGGCCTGTCTTGGTTGCAGTGATTCAGAATTTTTGAAAAAACGTGTTTTATTGACTGTTCTGTCCCCTCACTCTACCTATGGAGGACACATTTTGGCCTTTGTTGTGGACCCATAGAAAAGTTTTTTTCATCTTAAATGTGCAGATTAATTCCGTACCTAATATGTTATGCTGCAGTAAAATTAGGCACCATATAGGATGGATAAGTCCCTGTTTTGTTAGTTTCACTGACATCTTAACTTTATGGGAGTCAATGCAAAAGACATTGGCCGCTGCTGTATGTCGCCATATTGAAGAGGTCAAGATCCACACAAATACAACGAGCCTCATGCAAGAATATTTCTGTATTCTTATTGTAAATTTTGTAGGGTTCATACGAACATGCAGATGCATCAGATTCAACAAACGCTCGTAACTTTAGATAACTGTGTAAATGATCCACCTGTCTGTATTTGACTGTATGTGCATGAGCCCCAATAATACCATATAAGGCTATTCTTCTAGCCCAATATGTCAGGAACTTTTCATTCATGAAAATGGCAACAAAGAGTAAAAAGAAAAAGTGCCGCAATCGCTTTCAGCAATCCTTGAAGAAAAGTCATTTTAACAGCATCAGCAGTGAAATGAAAGGACTTGATAAAACCAAAGAAGTGTTAAATGCGAGTGCTGTTTATTGCCGTGTTACCTGAGGGTCGGACTGTTGCTGAAAGAAAGAAGAAATGTCTCGATGTGACAATGTCTTCAAAGAAAAAAAATGTCTTGTGGACAGAATAAAGTGAGGATGTTCTCTGGACTTCATAAACCTTCATGTGAAGATAAACAGTCACTACACCTGACAGCAGCTAATAATAGATCATTAAATTGAAGAGATTTTACGTGTCAATTTACAGTTATATTACAATTTGAAAGGCAGTCAAACAGGATATTGATATAATTATGAAGTATAATTTATTTTTCAAACCCAACATGTCTTCAAACTATGAAATTAAATATGGAGACCTTATTGAAAAAGCAGCAGACTGACTGCGCATGACTTTATGCCAGGTAAATTGTGTTCTGTATCTGAAAGAAAATTTAAAATACGAGAAAACTGGTGAATGCACCAAACCGTACCATGGAACCATGCACCAAACTATGATTGGCAACATCAAGTTTAAATTATTTGTTATTATTATTCATGTTTTTATATCTGTTATATTGTTGTAAAGCTGCCTGGTTGCTTGCAATGTTCTAAATAAAAAGCAATGTTTAAATTGATAAGTTTGGACTTACTGTGCTGTTTATTGTTTATGTTACACTATTCTATGCATCTTAAAGAAAACTGAGCCTGTAACATAGACAAACACTTTATCCAAAACTTTGCAAATCTCCGCTGGCTTCATCTGCATTGTGGTGGCATTGCAGTAGGTGCTTCACCATCTGTAGCCTGGCAGAGATCTGCATTCTGCTGAGTGACCTCGTCTTGTTGCCTATTTATTCTTGCTAACTTGACCACAAAATGAGAATGAAAGTGGATAAAGCATTAGCTTGAATGTCGAGCTGAGTGTCACCAAATTTTTTTTTAAATCTTTGAAAATTTGTGTCTGTGCTTATTGTCATGCCATCTGCCTCTGGTTAGAGGGCTAGGTAGAGTCTCTGGATGCTTTTCATTTGGTAAATTGGTCTCCTCGTCTCCTCCACTTGCTTCCTTTCCTCGCATCTTAGCACTACCGAGTGAGGAAATGAAAGAGGGATGCAAGGAAAAGACGCGAGGACGGAGGAGACGAAACTCCAAAGTGAAAAATCCTCGTTTCACAGCCTCAGTCTGAAGCAACGTCATTTATTGATGACGTGTTGCACAGCTGTATCAGCTGTCAAAGGGACTGCAGCTGAACGCCCATAAGAAGCCTTTACTTATGAACAATTTCTAAAAACTCACAGTAGTCTTTAATTTTGTAATTTGTTTTAAATACGTGGATCATTTAAACTTTATTTTAAATCATCTAATATATACATGGGTTTGTGTTGTTTGATGATCACTCAAAAAAAGTAGAAGTCACCTTTACATCCTAAAGTGTCAGACACATCACACACAGACTGACGGTGCATGATATTGTGTTTCATCATGTAACTGTGAGAATAAACTGTGTAATTAAAAATGATTTTATTGTGTTCAGGATAACGTGGACCGGTCATTTATACAGCACACCCCTTAATTAATAAAAGACTTCCACATAGGATACACCGGTGAATCCTCACCCTGAGCTCCTCCAGAAGCCTCCTCTCTCCTCGTCTCCTTGTCTCCTCCAGGTGTATTTAAGCAATTGGAAGATCCATCATCTGGGAAATGACTTCCAGGTCGACGAAGGAGAGAGGAGACGAGGAGGCAAAATTCAACCAAATGAAAAGCACCCTGTCTCTCTGTGTGCTGAGTGTGTGATTGGCTGAGTGGAGACAGGTGCAGCCCATCCATAATCAAGTCCTCCACAAAGACCCAGCCCTGCCACATGCACCTCACTAGATTGTAGTCAGTCTGCAAGTACAGCCTTGCTAACAGGTTTTTGCTCCTTACCAGCTTTGCCTGTAGTTCTGTCTGCTCCACTTTGGTCCCGGTCATTAGCCTTCCAGCCTCGGACCTGCTTCACACCCACCTCCAGCCCCAGCAAACCCACCAGCCATAGCCCAGACCCCCCCCCCCCCACTATCCAGCTTTGCAATAAATATTCCCTTAATCCTAAACTTCAAGTCTCCTGCCTCTCTGTGTCTAGCAACTGGGCTCACCTGGTAGAATATCATAGATTAAATTTTATTACTAAATCACAGACTGCATTGAGATTGTTTTAACATTACTCACAACTGATGAGTTGTTCCTACAAAAATACAGAATTGCTGTTAGGGTCATTTTGGCTAAGATGCAAATCAGACATGCAGGATTTAAATCCGGTTTTAGAATTTTGTTAAGTGCAAAATAAATGTAACAATGCGACAACTGAAAAATAAACGATTCACACCATATATGCATTATTTAGTCAGTCATCCAAGCTGATAAAATTTTTCAGCGGTCAGACAGTAAATCATGCTCTTCACACCTCTTAGTATAAATCAGTTCTGGAGGGTTGCAATGTGACATGAGGACTTTATATACAAACTGATGCTATTAAGAGCTCCACACTGGGCAGAGAGCCTGGCATGGCTGGAGGCAAAGAAGCATAAATACATTTCTCACTTTCCACATGCATGTCAAATATTGAGTACTTGAGAACTTAATATATATATATATATATATATAAAAAATGTTTAGTTTAGCTCCTAATATGCATTGAATAAATCACACCAGACTGACAAATTCTTCATCATATTTCATCTGTTTTTCTAAACATGTGTCGCCCACTATTCTTTAAAAGGAGCAGGAATTTTTCTCTGAATTTATGATCAATTATAATGCCAGTCATGTCTCAAATAATGGACATTTTATTATGCAGTTAAAGTGTCTTATAGTGGCCTTAAATATAGATGTAAAGGATAGTTATAGATTTGAGGCTGACTCCTCTTCTTTATGCCTCACTCTGCACAGAGCTCATCAGTGGAGAAGCTGTTTTACAGTTACAGTTCTCTTTAACGCGCAGCCTTCAATCCATCTTTCACCTCTCAATAAACTAATAGTTCTAATGTGTCAAAATTGATCTCTGGGGGCCTCCCGCCTCCTCCTCCTCCTCCTCCTCCTCCTCCCACGGCTCTTCGTCGTCCCCTCACTTTGCTCACCTTCCTATACGGCTGATTTATGGGCTTGTTGGTGCTGGGAAAAAAAAAAAAGCCCACATTGATTTCTGCTTCTTTGCATAAAGCTTTGTTTGAAAGTTTGCTGTCTGAGCAAACAAAATTCACTCAAGCTTGATATTTACACAAGCTGCAATAGCTGAATAAAAGATTTATCAGACTCTTTTTTTTCCAGTTTGAGAATTATATTATCACAGCCTGGCACTTGTGTAGATACGAATAAATGCCAGTCATCAGTCATCTTTGGCACCAGCTGACATTTGTCTTTATGATGTGCAGCAGTTTCATAGTAAACCTGACAGAGAGAAATATGAAACTGATGTAGGTTATTTGCTGATAAGAGAGAAAATATGAATTTATGCTTTCTAAAAAACAGAATTCACTGGGTTGTTTGAGTGGAGCTCTGAACTTTTCGTGGTTCTGCATCAGAGTATTCTAACAACAAAAATTAACACTCAAATTAGGACTTGAGTGACAAAAATGCTAAAAGAAAACTGAGATTGCACCATGTTTATATCATAAGATCCTGCCTTTCCTCATCTGGATAAATCATCAAGCCTCTGCAGAACCCTGATAAGAACCTGATCATTTGAATCAGGTGTGTTGGAGCAGAAAAACATCTAAATCCTGCAGGGCAGTGAGCTCTGAGGACCAGGACTGAGAAACACTGTCTTAGAGGTTGACCTGAGTCTGAAGCTGCAACTTTGCATGACTTGATCTGTAGTTTTCCTAAAGGTTTCTTTACTTCCTCTTCACTTTTGACCCATTTTAGTGTTTGTGTACTACAGTTTATTTATTTGTGGTTTCATTTTGTACTTAAAAGGTGATAAATACACATTCAGCCTCACTGGATATCAAACAGCTATTTGCAATGTAAAGATATAGTGGAGTAATGCCGTCCTGAGCAGAGAATGACGTCATTGTGTTTATGTTGTTAACTTTTGTCAAAATGTCAAAATACAGAACCAGCAGCACGGTGACTGAAAAATGAAATACTGGTGTTGACATTACAGCATTAGTTAAATAAATGTGCATACATGCTGAAAACAATAATATGCCAAGGAGTTTTAAACTAAATGAAAAATCAAACAGCTGAATGACTGTGACTTTACCTATATAAGTGAAGAGAAAATGTGAGACGATATTACATTATTTAATACATATGTTTGTAGTCAGCCAGAACAACCACTAACACCATTATAAACTGAAGTAATATCCTTAATGTAATACCTGCATTATTACATAATCATGAGGCTCATTTGTTGAAAGGCTTTGAATGAAATTTTAGTTTTAAGGACTTCAATATTACGGTGTGGAATATTATTATTTTTCTTATTCTTCCCCCTCTTCAAAAGCATTTTTGAGGGGCTAAACATCCTCGATGCCGCATGAAACTTGCCACATATGTTGGTCGTGGTGAAGAATTTCGTAGTTTTTGGCCTCTAAACAACATGTTTCTCCAATACGCACGAAAATTAGGACACAAATCTATAGGAATGCACAGCCTAAACCCAACAGGAAGTCAGCCATTTTTAATTTAGAGTCCAAATGCTGTTACCCTGACAGCATGTTGATCTTTGATTTTTCGCCATAACACAGGAAGTTGCTGTAACTTCTGTGTATATTTTTCAGTCTACCACAAATATCACACATTTGATCAGAGCCCTGTCCTGGAGACATCAACGTGCCAATCAGGTGCTTTAGTCATTGTTGCCGCATGTCCCGACTCGTGCAGAGGTGCAAGGGCCCATCCAATGCTATTTGCAGCTTTAATTTTCTATTGTGCTTAGGTTGTAAATGCTACTAAATACAGTTGTGCTTAATAAAAAGAGCAGAGAACCCACAGTATTATTATGATACATTTAGCCCATGGTAGACCAGTGGGTTATTCTGGCCCTGTCCTCAAGATCATGATAATAAAATGTCTTCTTTTCATTCAATACAGTACATTCAGTTTGGATATACACTGCTATGTTACGATTTATTTTTCAGGGACAGATAATATTTTTTATCAGTGTTACAAGCAGCTGTAGAGAGAGTGGAGGCCTCAGTATACTGTCTGTTTGAGACGTAGCTGCAGGACATGATTCCCACCTGCACGGTTCAGCCAGGAAAGTGTTTTTCTGAATTAAAGCGTGTACGCAGACGAGTCCAGCAGCAGATAACCTATGGGCTGCAGGGGTGAGTTAGAGGGGGGCGCTTGAAGCAGAGGATTCACAAGGTGATGCTAAGCATTCCTCACATTTCCCAGCCCCTCAGATCCCCTCTGGAAGAGGTGAGACACAGTTAAGACATATTTCCTCTGTAGGCCTGAATATGAAAAACAATACCCAGCAGCACTGTAGCAATGTGTCATCTGAAGAATAAAATGTTGGAATAATAAGGATATAACAATATGTAAATAATCATCATCATCATAATAATAACAACATTAAATAAACAGTAAAATTTAAAAACTTAAAGGGATTCAAAAATGAAAATCCAGTCATTATCTATTCACCCTCATGCCAACTGAAGGTTGAGTTTATTTTTCAGTCCACAAAACACTGGACACAGGAAAAAAAGTGTTGCAGAATCTCTCAAACAATGGAAGTGAATGGTGACCAGTTTTCAAATCTAACAAAACAACAGGATAAAAACAAAAAATTCCTCCATACTGCTCATCTGGTGTAATCCAAGTCTCCTAACGCCCCAACAACCCCGGACCCACAAATCAGATTGATAACTTTCATTTATTTATTTAAGTAATTTCTGTCCATAAACCCACCTAGATCTTATAAAGCATTGTAAAATGTGCACAATAAACAAACAACGTGTTCACCTCTGGCAAGAGTTTAGGGTTCCCTTCTAGACACAACTGTTTCCAACGGAGACTCCTGAAACTCTGGTCAAACTGTCAAACTAAGCATCAGAAATGGTTCAAGATTCAGTCACTGCACCATCTGTTTCTGTTTAAAATGTTTTCAGAAACTTTGTTGAAATTTTAGTGACTGTTCAGCAGAAATATGATCGTTACTCTCCAGGCCGCCATGTTGAAAACGGACGCAGGGAGCAGCTGCACACATGGCCGAACCAAGTTGTGGGTTGCCAGGTTGCCGTGAGAGACGGGTCGAAACTGTACGTAGTGTATGGATTGTGTGTTTCATAGACAATTTGCCAACTTCAGTTTTCAGATAAACAAAACTTTTGGATGTATGTTTGTTGGATGCTCATTATAAAGTGTGAAAATTATGGGAGTTTTTCAGGAGAAACAACAAAATATGAAGCTGCTGGGAGATGGCGTTTTAAGTAAGGGAACACAACAAAAATACAAGTGTTCTTATTTTCAGGTGATTATACACTAATGAAAACAGATTTCTGAATATTTCTGTCATATTCCAATAGATCCCCTAAATCTTACACTTTCCATTAAATACAAAAGATAGAAGGGATGCACTATATTGGATTTTTGCCAATATTTTCCAGCTCATTTTGATCAGTGCCTAGATGGACATATTATTTTCCCACCCAGCTGCAGAAAACATCAAGTCTCTCCTGTTATCCTGTAATTATTCTGCCACCTCTCATCGTGATGCCCACTGGCAGAAAAAGTGATAAAGTACAACGCTTTTCAAAATGTGCACATTCGCTGGGCAAAGTAAGAAAACCAGCTGACAGGTCATTTTCACTGGTGTCTCTTTGTTAACTTGTTGACTAATAAAGGAATATCTTCTCTGATCTTATATTATCTCATTTTGTCTTGTCTTATCTCATCTTATTAAGATGAAATTTAATTTTAAAGCCTTTTTAAAACCTCATTCGATAGCGATGATGCGGCACTATCATCATGCATCCCTAAAAGATAGTTAAATTGCTTATTAAATTAATCTAATTTTTATTCTAAATAAAAAGCACCCAATGAAATTGTCTCTTCAATTACAAATGAAACAATATGATTGCAAACTACTGTGCATTTGAAAAATGTCATAGAGATGTGAGACAGTTTGTTTTCTTACTTGGAAAGTAAATCAGTTTAAACTTGGGTGAACTTGGTGCTGACAGGCACAAATCAGCCAACATTTGTAATATCATATTTTCTATTTATCTGTTTTTATACAATCAGATATCAATATCTTCATCCATCCCTTGCATGACTGAAATTGGAAATATGAATTATTACTTGTAATAGTGAGAATGACACTCCAGAATTATTAAAAGTTGTGAATAAATGTGAGTATTATAAGGGTTTACTGCAGGAGGACGTCGTCTTCCAGTCTGCCCCACCTCGAGACATGCGGCTGTTGTGTGTGTGTGTGTGTGTGTGTGTGTGTGTGTGTGTGTGTGTGTGTGTGTGTGTGTTTGATGTCAGCGCAGGCCCCATCTCTTTCAGCACCTCTGCTCTGCTGTTAAACTAAATTCCTCCCACCTCTGAAGCCCGACTATGTTCACTCACACTAACCTGTTACCATTAGGCCATTCATCAACGTTCAACTGTCCAAACATGAGAGGTGTTGGGGAGACGGCGCGGCCAGAGCGCTTTGGAAGCGTTCCAGTGACCCTGGCTGTGGAGGAGATTTCCAGTCAGAGGACATACAATCTGCAGCACAATGACAGTTGTGTTTTTGGATATCAGATTAACATTCTTATTGAAGAGACTGTTGATAAGGGATGCTTGGTGCTACAGCTGATTGAGCTTACTTGCACTGACTCAAATATCATTACTACATTATTACCCAAATTCAGTAATCATGGGTTTGACCACACCCGTCTTCGAACTTGTAAACACAAGTTTTGTGACTACATCTTGCACAGTTGTGACACAGTTGTGACAAAATCTGTCCGCAGACAGACAAACAGTCATTCTTGAGAATTAGAATTTATATACATGAATTAAAATTTACTTAGCACCAGCAGCTAGAACCCAGAGTCTGCTGGCTAAGCTAGTTCCACAGCCTTACAGAAGCACCGACCACGTTAGCACCAGCCCTGCTAACTCATGCAACGCAAAGGAAGGAGCGGCTGGCCTCCCTCCTCCTGCAACCGGATTGCACATAGCAAAGAAAGACTTTCCCTTCAACATGGGATTAAACCTTCCTCCAGCCTGGCTCTCCCTTTACAGCAATGGTCGCCAGTTTAAAAGCTGTAACCGCTCTTTCCAAGGTATACTTAACTTAATGCACTCGTACTTCCTATATGCTTTGCTAATTGTGTAAATACATGCTTTTCTGAATGAACCTGCTGGTCTAATTAATGCTGTACAAGAGTGACTGTTGCCAACCTCCACTACGACCCTTACTAGCTGTTGATACGGTAATTTGGTTATAGTTATTAATTTGATTACTGATTACTTATTTTAGTATATTTTCAGACTGATATTTTGTTAATTGGCTATCATTTGTCTTTTTTGAAGAGTGGTGCCCCCGAGAAGGATTCAATTAAAAATATATTGATTATTATTGATGGTTAAAACAAACAAAACCCAACATTTTTGTTGAGCCTCCTTTGTTGTACTGGACGGACCTGCCGACTGGACACTATTGGACAGACCTACCTCACTCGGAGAAGAAAAACACAGGATGTTGACTTTTCAAATCTGGGCCAGCGACGCTCCACAGTCAGTCATCATATTGAACCCACCCCATATTAAATAAATGGTTCACTGCTAAAACAGTCTGACTACAAAGAAGCCAAATATTCAAGAAAATCTGCCAATGATGTAAGCCAATTTTTCTTAGCTAGAAGGTCGGAAATTTTTATTAAAAGAAAGAAATTTACAGTTTGAAAAAAGCTTAAAATAAGACGCATTTTCTTGAGACAGAATATTTTGGTTTCTTGATTCCTTAAACTTAGATTAATGATCAGCTAAAAAGTTTAAATATGACACAATTTCTTCAAAAAGCATGACAAAAACATGCTATTTGTCTTTAATGAAGGCAGAAGAAGCATTTTTATTTTAAGTATTTTTTAAGGAAATACAAAGAAGCTGCTTCAATTAAAAATACTGACAAAAGTCCATCATTCAGTGAATGTGTGAGCGACAGAGAGCGAGCTGAAGTCTGACTGAGAGTTTTCTGGAAGTAACAACAGTCTTTTATATTTTCATATCTGGAAATGATGATGCTCGCAGGATGCAGCTGCTTCAGTGAAACAAACGCATCGCCGCACTCTGACTGATGATGTGTTCATGAGCTGCAGTTTGTCTTCAGCACGGCCATTTATATTTCTGTTTCCATTTCCATTTGTGTGTGTGTTGTTAGACCAGTCCACGGTTCTCTTAGTAACTTATTTATTGTCAACCCCCCTTTGACAATAAATACAAATAGATTATTAAATTGAGTAGCTGTGGAAATGGTCTTACCTTCAAAATAAAAAAAATCAATTTTCCTCTGCTGAGATATTATGCAAACCATTATTGCAGTTTGTTATTGATTAAATAAAGCTCAATATTAGCTGTAATATCTTATTAAGATAAAGTTAGATGTATTTTCTTAAAATGCAAAACTTGCTTGACAAGATTATTTTTCTTTTTAGGCAAATATTAAGACAAATTTCCCAAAACGAAGGCTTGTTTTTTTTTTTTTTTTTACTGACTTGAAATACCTTTTTTTGCAGTGTTGTGATTGGCTCCAAGACTGGTTGAATTCTGTTTGAATGGAAGAGAGCAAGTGAAAACATAAGCGCGGCAGATTCATCTGGTTCCTAGGCTAATAACGCAGCTGAATTTCCAATCAAACTGTCGGCATTTGATTTGCATTATGGGTAGTGTAGGTTTGGACAAGGAAGAAGAAACAATCGAATAAAAAGTCTTTAGTTTTGCTGCATTGATTTTGATAATTAAAAAAAATGTATTTCCAACATAATTGGAGTGCAGAGTTGAATCAGTGGAGTATTCTTAAAGTAAAGAAAACATAACCAAGCAGGAAGTGATTCTGGGGTTTTCCAAATAAAGGTTCCTTCCCAGCTCTCCAAGCTGCTCCTGCCTTATGGACCGTATCCCCACATCCAAAAGGGTCCATCCAGTAATGTGAAGGTTTTACTAGGCAGAATGTGTTACTGGGCAGTGACCCAGTGGAGATCTGCGGGTTTATCCTCAGTGACAGGTTTCACACGCAGCTTGTGGGCCAAACCCACAAATAACAGCCAGGCGTCTTGTTTGCCATCATTCTCGGGCCTGTTTCAGATTACTGACTGGCTCTTTGAAGCTGGCTGACGGACAGGCAGGGTTTTCCCCTGCTTCTGTGCCAGAAACAGATTGGGTCATCAGCAGCTCCGCCACCCACCACATATCTTGAATGACCTCCGAATCAGAAGTGTGCTTACTTAGGCATCTGATCAGAGAGCAGTCGGGAAACTGTAACAAAAGGTCCAGTGTGAGGTATTTCCTGATTTCACAGCAAAGTCCCTGCTGAAATACAAGCCTCCATGTGTTGCTTTAAGAAAAACTGATGTTACCCCTCACTATTGTTTCATCAAAGGCCATGACTTCAGCTATAAATAAATCAACAGTCACAGACACTTAACTTTAAGTACAGTGGAAACTACTCTTGTATTTTCTACCTTCTAACTAAACTACTACAACTAAATGTCTACGAGCTGTGCATCATAAACCTACTATGAATAATTTTTGTCAAAGATAATTCCAATCACATTTAATATGAATGTCAGGTGTATCTCCAAGAGAAACAGGAACACACAAGTGTCATTACGCAACATGCCAAGCTGTTGTCAGCCAGCTAACTAGCTAAAAGTTGAAAATTGATTGATAGATGGATGTCATGGTATTATTGGTTGAAACTGGCTGGTTCAAGCTGACATAAGCACACGTCATATTTTTGTTTGATTTTGTCATGAGAATACAAATAAATTGGCAATAAAAATTTGGCATATATTGTTAAAAAGGTTCACTGTATGACCAAGGATGTGATCTAAAAGTATTAAAAAGGGATTTATTTATTTCAACTCAACCTTAAAAGACTGGTGTGTAGGATTTATTGAGCGATGAGCTTGCAGATTGCAAATACCTCACCTCACCCTCTCATTCCAAGCATGTAAGAGAACCTCTGGTGGCTGCGAAACACAACAAACGCGCAAGAGTGTGCTAGAGAATGAAAAGCTTGACTGAACTCAGACATCCAGGTTGACAAAATAAATGCCACTGATGCAAACAAATATAGTTTGAATCCTGTCCAGCATAATTTCCCATCTATTTCTGTTCAATCTCACAGTTTCCCAGTTAAACTGTCATTTATATCACATCAGTAAGTTTTATAATTTTGATCAAGGACCCTCTACTTTAGATAAAGTGTGAAAAATAATGTATGCCAGATATGTGTCAGTCAGTGAGCCCTTTGTCTGGTTAGATCCCCAGTACCTTGTTTCAAAATTCAGAAGTTATATTTAGTAGTTTGATGGTCTTAATTTTAGTCTGCTTGCATGTGTCTCTCATACTGTACGTTTGGTGGTAAAAAATGCATTGATGCATTAATGTTATTTCTTCAAGAAAACTGCATCTCTACTCACTACCCAGGGATTGCTATGTAGTACACTATATTGTGAACTCACAATATAGTAAAGAAAGTGCACTTTCAGACACTACTGACATTTACCACACAGTCACACCGGACAGCCCAGTGCTCCCATTACAGTCCTCCCTCCTTTAAAACTGTTTTCATATTTAGTGCACAGAATATTTTGAGTAGAATCTTAAGATCAGTGAATACTGACATTAACATGAATATGAAATTTTAGAAAATATAAAATGTAGAAAATACTAAAACAGAACACTGAGCTTTGGGTCTGATGCCTGGTAAATAGTCAGTTAATTGATTTTAAAATCAATATTTATTCAATCATCAGTCAGTCCAGATTTACTAGTACTGTACTTGTTTTGTACTTTACTTGAGTTCTATTTTATCCAACATTATAATTCTACTCTACATCCCAGAGGCAAATACTGCACTGCTGAAAAAAGGCTGTTATGCTACAGACGTTTGATGATCTTAAAGACCATGATGCATTGCTGTAGATTAAACCAGCCAACAGTGGCCTTTTACTTTAAGTACTTTTTTCTGATACTATTTTCAGACTTTTACTTCGGTAAGGCTTTGTGAATGCAGGACTTTTACTGGTAGTGAAGTATTTTTACAGTGTGACAGTATTACTTTTTCTAATACTTTTTACACTCCTGGTCACCTCAGAGGAGTGACATCATGTCCTTATATTGTGTGGACACACAGACAGACAGACTGGTCTCCACAGAAGCTGCTGTTGGGAAAGTGTGCATGTTCGTATAAACGCGTGTTCACATACGACACGGTTATCTTTTCTGAGCCACAGATTATAAACGCCGCTGCACGTTGGCGCTCATCAAATGTGATAAATAGTTTCATTCTCACTTCTGTCAGACACACAATCCATTTTGGCATACTTTGACTCCATTATATAGGATATAATAATTCTCACTACATTCAGACAGCACTACAAAATGGCAAACTCACTATACAGTGGATTATAGTGAGTAGTGAGTGATTTTAGAACAGACAATGTCAGTGTAAACTGATGAAGTCTATGTGTTGTTTTCCTTATTCTTTCAGTGAATTCACACAACCCTCTACTGTAACCAAGACCACCTGCCATGTGCAGATATTGTAGAAAGTGAGAATATGACGTTGGACGTAAAACAAACAAATGATAATGAAACATAATCTTCAGAACAAGAACAAGACTGATGTTGTTGTCGGATGCTGGGTTTGTTTAAATATGCACAGTAACATCTAATAATAAGAACATTAACAAAAGGTAAACTGATAGTTAATTAACTTTAGTTAATAATTGTTTCACAGTTAACAAATAACAGGATAATAATTAATAATGTACATAAAAATATTAATAATGATATGATTTGTTATTTTGTCATTAGTTTATGTAAATAAGTTCATAAATAGCTGATAAGAGACAATCAATAGTAACACAATGTTGTAATGGTGCAACAATAAAAATAGAATCAAGCTGTCAACGTCTTTTATCAGCTATGATACAAAATATCATTGTTACATTGTATGACACACATCAATGGTAAAATACCAGATTACAGCATTACAAATATGTGTAGTAAAGTAAGTAAACATTATTTATTGGAATCGTATTGTTTTTTAACAGTAAAACAACTACTAAGTAAGCTTAATTACTGCTAATTACTATTTCTTACTGATGACAGACAAAATAGTAAATTTGATATGGCTTTGTGTGCAAAATGTATGTAATATGATGTAATGAGTGAAATTTAATTATTCTTTCACAGAAAATCTTTAGCTAATGGTCCATGTACTGGATTTCATGATGAAGAACACAAGATGCTGAAGCCAATTCTGTCAGTTTTTTAGGGGAAAGTGATCTGAAATCAATAGTTCACCCAAAAATCAAAATTCAGTCATTGTCTGCTCACCCTTATGCTGATAGAAAGTCTGGTTTATTTTTTGGTCCACAAAACACTGCTGGAGTTTCACAGGAAACCAGTGTTGCAGAATCTTCCAAACAATGGAAGTGAATGGTGACTAAAAACATAAAATTCCTCCATCCTGCATGTGTGGTCTAATCCAAGTCTCCTAAAGCACCAACAAGCCGTTCAAACACCACAAACGTCACACCACACACACCCAGCTCAGACGGTGTTCATGCACTTCTGAACGTGGCTCCAAGCTAAGGATCTACAGTGAAGATTCAGCCGAAAATAATACCAACAAATACAAACCAACAGGCTAAGGAACTCTTTTGTTCCAACTGCCATTGACCTCCTAAATGAGGCACTTTAACCTTGAATGTTGTATACTTCTGCCTTTATCATAAGTGTTTTGTTTTATGTGTGTGAGACTGCTGGCTGTTTAACAAATTGCCCCTCTGGGATAATAAAGTTTTCTTTGTCTTTGTCTTTGTCTTTGTCTTTGTCTTTGTCTTGACTTGGATTACAACAGACAAGCAGTATGGAGGCATTTTATATTTTGTTTTGGTTGTTTTTTTACATTTAAAATGGGTCACCATTCACTTCACTTCCCTGTGAAACTCCAGCAGCGTTTTGTGGACTAAAAAAAATAAATCTGACCTTCAATCTGTATGAGGGTGAAAGAAAATTTTCATTTCATTTCATTTTCATTCTGGGTGAACTATCCCTTTAATGTAAACTCAGCCATCCTATGATCATGATGGAACAATCTTTTGATGTGATGTGCATTAGTAAAACATTTATTTTGTGGAACTGTACTTGTTTGAACGTTGATTTTTTAGTTGAGCTAAAATGACAGTAGATGAAACAGAGTAATTGCTTTCTTCACACTCTGTGGTTTTATGTGACTTCACATTGAGCACCACCTCCTCATGTTGACATACTGTAGCGCCCCCGCGGTGCTGCACATCACGGGTGGCACACACTGAACCTGCCGCCCTCACTCACACAGAGCTTTCCCTGGGACGTTCCTACGCTGTCATGGACCATCGAGCAATAAAAAGCCTGTAACCGAACCCGGAGCCTAATCCGGGCGGGACAATCGCTGGCAGGGGCTGCACCTCCGCAGAGCTGGATCCCTGCAGACTGTCCCCATGCAGCGCCGCACGGGAGGACAGACCACATCAGTGGAGCTAATCAAACCACAGGGCACTGGAATGATGTGGGAAGACAAAGCCAGGATGTGTGGCTTTCTCACCCAGTGGCCTTCAACCATCTCCTCCTACCCTAAATACAGGACACAGCATTCAACATATGGCACAAAATCTATATATCTTTTCTCATTAATTCAATATAAATACATAATTTATTAAAGTTAATGAAACTAAACAGAACACTCCAGAACTTGTAACAACAAGTTTCAATTTTTTTGACTTGAAATGAGTTGACAGAATATACTATATAGAGTTCCATCAACTAATTAAATGTAGTTCCAAAGAAAACATGATCACCATATTAGCAGACTTCCCAGCATGCATTGTTTGAGAGTTAAAGGGACAGTTCACCCAAAAATTCAGTCATTATCTACTCACCCTCATGCCGATTGAAGGTCAGGCTTAGTTTTTTTAGTTCACACAATACTGCTGGAGTTTCACAGGAAAACAGTGGTGCAGAATCTCCCAAACAAGTGAATGAAGTGAAGTGAATGGTGACCAGTTTTCAGAAAAAACAGAATATAAACATTAAATGCCTCCATGCTGCTCGTCTGGTTCAATCCAAGTCTCCTAAAGCCCCAGAATGTGGAGTTGACTAAAAAAATGTTATTTTCACCATGTGTTTAGCCTGAATCTTCACTGTAGATTCTTAGCTTGGAGCCACATTCATGTCTACATGCACACTATCTGATCTGTGTGTGTGTGGTGTATGAACAGCATGTCAGGACTTTAGAAGACTTGGATTAGTCCAGATAAGCAGTATGAAGGCATTTTATATATGCCTTTTCTGATTGTTTTTTATGTTTAAAAACTTGTCACCATTCACTTCCATTGTTTGGGAAATTTTGCAACACTGTTTTCCTATGAAACTCCAGCAGTGTTTTGCCCCAAACCCAGTTTTTATAGTTTGATGAAAACATCCACTTGCTGTGTCTGTAATACATTTTAAGATGAGTCATGGTTGTTTGTTTTCACAATAATGACACCTCTGCAAATCATTATGAATGTTAGTGAATTCGGTCCCTAACACTCCAGATTTAAAATGTAATAAATTTACTGGGAGCAGTTGGACCAAAGTAGCTTCAACAACAGCAGCTCTTTCTGTGAAATAAAGAAAACTTAAACTTCAAACTGTGACTAAGTCTCGTTGGTTCCACTTAATATTTACAGCTTATTGGGCATGTTTTCTTAAGTACAACTGAATTAATATCAGGTTCATTTGACAAAAAAATTCAATCAACTTAAAATTTTAAGGCAGTCTGGACACTACATTTTTTACCATTAAAATTTAACATTTGATATATTTTTTTTTTAAAACATGGGAGTGACCTGAAATGTTTAAATTACTTCTTTATAGCCTATAGGTTTGCCTCTCTCATTCATACTTGGGCTAATTCCTTCCTTATCTGGAATTGGAACAACACGACCTGCAAACAACAAATGACCTGAAAATGTGGGCTAAGATTTTAGAAAGACTTCTACCTCCATGTATGCTTAATACTCTCTGCTTCAATTTAAAGCGATATATTGAATATATCTCTGCAAATTTATACTCACCAAAATACAGTATGGCCACAAATGAACCCTATTTGTGTTAGATAAGTTTCCAAACCAGTCCTGGCAGATGGCTGCTAAATATAGAGTCTGGATCCGCTCAAAGTTTCTGCCTGTTAAGAGGAAGTTTTTCCTCACCACTATCACCTCAGTGCTTGCTCATGGTGTCTATGTAAATAATATTTCAAAGATCTTCTTTATATGAAGAGTATTCTGAGATAACCTCTGTCATGATTTGGTGCTGTTCGAATAAAACTGACATGACTTGACTCTGTCCCAACTTGGAGGGGTTTGGAAGGCTATTTTCAAAGCTCACGCTCATGTCACTGTTTGAAAAAGATGCACTTATCTGTGGGGGGACATAAAGTCATTGTAAAGCCTGAAAAAAAAAAAAATCACACAGACTACAGGGCTCTGAAAACAAATGTATTAAAGTGTGAAGATCTTCTTTTGACATTCTTAAACAAATCTTCCACAGTGCATGTATCACTACTGCTGTATGTATTGTGAGCATTTTTAACATTTGTTTGCCCTTTTCCAGTCTTTGAACTGCATGTCCTGTTTGATTCAGCTTTTCTATATTTTAGGAACCTTTTTAACACCATGGGCAGGGACTGAATATGAAAAATAGCCGTTTGGCTAATTTTGGTTTTCATCATGTGTATATGAATTTATTTGCACTGTCCCTCTTTAAATAAACTAAAGATATACATGAATGAATAATAAAATTATGTTTCAGACCTTGACACACGCCAGGATATGATTCAAATGCAATTTCTCAATTTTAATTAATATTACTACGTGCCCTAAATGAAGTATGGCCACATACCATGTGGAAGGAGTTCATCTTACCCAGTGAGAGAAGGGGGCAGGCGATGCTCACTGTGGGGTAGGAGTTGTGCTCTTTTCACAACTTTGTGTAAATTGTGAAATTCAATAAAAAGAACTGTGAAATAAGGAAAGTTCTGTCTGTGCCAGAACGCTGGGCTGTGACTCAGATTTCATGATGATGCAGCTCTGGTGTTCATCACAGCACATCACACAAGAATTTAGTGGAATCAACTGACCTTTTCTGATGAACTTAAAATTTCTATTTTCAGAACTTATAACATGACTTCTTCTAACTTGAAGTCTTTCTACTTGACATGTTGAGCTGAGTGAAGAGTTCACTCTACTTATTAAATTAAGTTTCTAAAGAAATATGATCAGCATATTACCAGACTTCCCAGGATGCATTATCTGAGACTTAAAAGCTGCTGAGACCCTTCCTTTTATAGTTTGAAGAAAACATATGATGAAAACTTGCTGTGTGTCTCAATACCCTTGAATAAAAGTCATGGCTGCTTGTTTTCACAATAATGAAAACACTACAAACATGTTTTCTAAAGTGCAACTGAATCATATGAAATCAATTTGGAACTGAAAAGTTTTGAATCACTTTTTCCATTTCAAACTTAAACTTTTACAGCAGCCCTGGCCCTCATTTTTAATTAGTTTAAGTTAAAACAAATAGTTGTGTTGCCTCATCTAAGGGTCCCCATAACAATACAAGTGTCTGATATAGCTTCATATAAACTAAGGAGAACAAAATCAGAGATGCTCATTGTTCTGTCTATTAAAGTGTTGTTGGTTCAGATTTAGTGGTTACTATATGATAAATAAAGCTGGATTTTAACTCCATGTTGTCACAAACAGCTTGATCAGCCGTTAAAGAAACTTGAGGCAGCATTTTCCGGCACATAAAGTGCAATGCCAGACAAACTCCACCCACTGCTGGGTGTCATACTCTGTCCAAACGTGTCAAGGAGCAAATCAGCTTGGACACAAGGCTGCGAGGCACCAGAGCGCACTAGACAAAAATATCCAGAGAAAAAAGCAAAACTAGTATTAAATCTGATATCTTTAATGCGTTTTAGTGACTTTAAAATATGCAGATACTCCTACCCTGCAGGTATCAGCGTGACATAAAAGTGTAACCCAGCCAGAGGAGTGCGTAAAAGTTGATTTTCCCTTGGAGACCATGCGCAGCTTCTCGGGGCCGTGCGTCCCGGGCGAGCCATCACAAACCTTCCCAACAAGAGTCGGAGATGTGGCCCTTCGCGGGGCTATCCTGTCCGGACCCTCGCTGTTCTCAGCCATCGCCTTATCCTCCCGAGAATCATCAGAGCCCGGCCTGCATGCCGGCGCGGAGCCGATGATCCACACGTCGCCACCGGAGCAGATTTCGCGCAGGCCTCCCGACATTCAGGAGGGAGGGGACACGACAGAGGATGAGCCCAAAGTTTATCTGGAAGCCCGAGACCTTTGGAGGCAGTTCCACAAATGTGGCACTGAAATGGTCATCACAAAATCTGGCAGGTACACTATATAATAGCCTAATAAATACGCATGGATGGAAAGTTTGCCTGTCCCTTAATGAACGCATATTTCACGCCGTTCACTCTCCTCCCTGCAGGCGTATGTTCCCACCGCTCAAGGCCCGGTGCACCGGGATGGACAGAAGAGCCAAATACATCCTCCTGATGGACATCGTGGCGGCGGATGACTGCAGGTATAAGTTTCATAACTCCCGCTGGATGGTGGCGGGGAAGGCGGACCCGGAGATGCCCAAACGCATGTACATCCACCCGGACAGCCCGGCCACGGGCGAACAGTGGATGTCCAAAGTGGTCAACTTCCACAAACTGAAACTGACCAACAACATATCGGATAAGCACGGATTTGTAAGTCTGGATTTTAATTTTAGCTCTTTTTAAAAACGAATTAATATTTAAGACAAAGGAATCTGTCGCACGTTTATGGCCTTTTTGCTATAAAGTGCACCTCAAAATCAGGACTGAAAGAGTAGATTTGCTGCTATTGCATTGAATATTTAGTAAATAATCGGTCAATTCCTGTAAATGTAAAATAAGAAAAATGTAATTCTTTTTTCTCAGACATTATTTCCCAAAATCTGGTTTTAACTATGGGGATGCACGATATGGATAATAAAACTGATAATGACCTATTTGTCATGGTCGATGCCAGTAAAATAACTGATAATTTCACATTTTTGTATTTTAAAGGTCAGAATTAAGGAGTTTTCTCTGAGCCGCTCCTAAACGCAGCAGAAAGACAGCTGATTGTCGAGTCTCATTCTCAAGAAGTCAAATAGAAATGTTATGGATTGATAAAGCCTCCTGAGCACAACCAAATAATGAGGGAAAAAAGGAATACAGGCAGAAGGCTGCAGGGTCACTGCAGATTTTTGAAATATTATTTTATTTTATTTATGTCGGGAAAATGTTGCATATTATACCTTTAAAAAGAAGCTCATATAACCTTCATTTATGGACACCAGAAGGCAAAGGCTGAGATGTATCTAGTGAATATTAAAGGATGATTTAAGAATCTCTCACCGAACCAAATCTGACGTCATTATGACAACAAGAACAAAGAACAGTTCTGACAAAGGGGCACTTAGTTTATAGTAAAGTTCATCATTTTCAAAAAAAAAAAAACCTTTACAAATATACTTTGTTTTTTTATAGAGCATTTTGCCTCAGTATTCAAATTAAATGCTTTGACAATCTGTCAAATCCGATATTATTGTAGCTGATATTTATCCATGATAATTTAATTACCAGAATGATAAATAATAGTATAAATTTCCCATTATCCGCTGTTACTTTATTGCACTGTTATTCATCATGCAGCCCTAGTTTTAACCGCATTTTCATTTTTTATTTGCAGACAATTCTCAACTCGATGCACAAATACCAGCCCAGATTTCATATAGTGAAGGCGAATGACATCTTGAAACTGCCGTACAGCACCTTCAGGACTTATGTCTTCTCCGAGACAGAATTCATCGCAGTGACAGCTTACCAGAATGATAAGGTAAGAGTTTTACTGTAATCTGTAATCACAACCTGCACTGGACCTTCCTAAGAAAAAAAACACAAATTTAGACCTGTTTTTTTTTTTTTTTTTTTTTTTTTTTAACTATTCAAGTAATTATAATCAACCATATATAAAGAAATTCAGGCTTTATCTTGTTCCCATTTGTACCACTTTTCAGATCACACAGCTGAAAATTGACAACAATCCTTTTGCAAAGGGATTCCGAGATACGGGCAATGGAAGACGGGAAAAGAGGCAAGTTATTAATTCCTTTAATTACAAAATATAGCATTAATATTTTCTCACAGTACTTCAGAGCCTTTAAATGAGCAAAAGTGGAATCACCACAATAAAAAAAAATGTGTTATTACATACAAGTTCTGCCCTCAAAATTTTACTTTAGTAATAATCATCATGCAAAATGTACGGAAGCTGAAAACAGCCAAATTTATTAATAAATTGTTAATTATTTTGTTACCTCAAGATAAAGCTAATTTTCTTTTGATAATTTGCTGATTTTGATAAGTGGCTCATTTACCTCTTTACCTCCAGAAAACAAGTTTTGTTGTCATGAGAAGGCAAAGTCATTTCCTCTTATAGTGTTTTTTTTTTTTTAGAGATTAGGAGTGAAGAGAATAAGGAGTAAGAACTGGCATTACATGTAGTAATAAATATTTCTCTCAAAATCTGACTTGAGTAAAAATACATCATGCAAAGTACACAGAAGCAGAGAACGGCCGTGTGATCATTTTGTCATCTTGTTATCTCGGGAAATCCGTTTTTTGTTTTCTTAACATAATGGCATACAGTAACTTGTTATCACGAGAAAACAGGTTGTGTTATCTTGAGATAAAAAAATAATGAACTTGTGATCTCGACATATTGGCATTAAACATATTTTATATGTACAGCTGTTCTCGGCTTCAGAGTAGTACACAATATGCAGAATGGCCGCTTTATATGCCAACTAGTAATAACAATGATAATCATATTAATGTGTGGTATTATAGTCATATTATTACTGGATTATTACTGATTACTGACACATTAATGTACAAGCAATATTTGAATGTTGCAGCCAATTTATAGTGGACCTAATTTTTAATTTACTGGATTCGGTCTGGTGGCACTTACTACTACTACTACTACTTATATTACTACTAGTACTTCATTTTGTAGCTTATTTTTAAGGAGGACAATAGCCAGAATTTTCCACATACTAAGCTCTCATTCCACCGCCACCACTTTCGGACAATTTTGTCCTGACAAAAGAATCTCTAAAGAGTCTAAATAAATGAGATTAGCCATATTTTACTTTTGTTCAGTCATATTTTCATGCAACATTAAGGTCTATGTGTTTTTTCAGAGTTGATTCTTTCCAAGAACTGAACTTCTGCTGTAAAAATATACTGAATGATTTATTAAATCCACTAAAAGCAGTCAAATTTCAATACATTCAGTCTAAGAATTAACCACAGAAAATCTTTTGAGAAGTCTTTTCACCCTGAGCCTTCTCTTGACAGAAGCCTGCAGTTTCATTGTGAATTGTCTTACATGCATCGTGTCTAACTTGAAGTTGTTCCCAAGGCGGGACGGTGTCGCCAAATTACTGCAGATTCAAACTGTTTCAACCATTTACTTACCAGAGCAGCTTAAGCTTAAGGTGAACACAAGATTCATATTGATTCAGCGGCTACTTAAACTGCAAGTAGAGAAAATCTTATTGTCCAAGCCAAGGAGTGGACAAGATCTACACCTGAGCCCTGTGTGTGTGTGTGTGTGTGTGTGTGTGTGTGTGCACCAAATTGTTTTTGGGTGGTCCCTGCTGTTCTACCTGGAACACTACAACCTAACTTTCATTTAATTTTATGGCATGGTACGTCGACTGTAAGCGTTACATTTTATTTGAATAATAATGTTAGGATAATTGCTCTGGACAAAATGGACATCTGCAGGCCATGTATTTATCTATTTAATTGCTGCTTTATTTTTTAAAATTCAGTTTTTAAAATTTTATTTGACTGCTGTGATGTTTGGCACTTTGTATTACTGTACACAAAAAATAAAATAAACCAGCAGCCTCGTGACAGCAGATTGAACTGAAACACTTTTATTTTGTGAATATCAGGTGATTTGTCCATCTTACTTTTCTCCAAATTGTGAGACAACTCCTCAAGTATCATTTAGCCTTTAACTTATGTCATCTATACCTACTAGAGATGTAAGAATACTAAAAACTCAAGGTACAATAATACACAATATATTTATCATGATGCTGCAAAACAAAAGAAAGGCTACTTTAATATCCCATATTAAATAATAATAATTTTTGCTTTAACCTAAAGTGCTTCTGATCTCCTTCTTTTAATAAAAAAGATAAAAGTAGCAGCTATGAAATGAGCACGCACAAAAAATTGTCATAAATTGTCTTTGGCAATGAATATTTAACTTCTGAATGATAAAAAGTAATGCAGCCATCAATACCTGTCCTTTTATAACAATTAAACAAACTAAATAAACAAACAAAATAATAAAATCATAATTCAACTTGTAATATCACTGTCTATATTGTCACAGTCTGGTATTGTATTTTGAATATATTAGATATTTTTTTATTGGAATATTTTGAAATTGTATATATTGTTATATCCCTAATACCCAGGGGTGGATGTAACTAATTACAAATACTCAAATTACTGTAATTAAATAGTGTTTTGAGGGTACTTGTACTTTTATGACTAGATTTTAAAGTCTGTACTTTTACTCATACTTGCATTACAAGATGTAATCTTACTTTTAAAATCATAGTTGAGTACAATTTGAATTAATATCCAAATCTTTCATCTGCATTTTAGTAGCCAATCAGGTGATCTGATCACAAACGGACCAATGAAAACCAGGACATGTGGATGAAAAACAAAATTCTGCAGCAGCACACATTTGGAGTAAGGATGTTAATGATTAATCAATAATTGATTAAGAATCGATTAAGAATTTTGCTGATTAAAAATGTATTCATTGATATTTAATTAATAGAAAAAAACAGAATGAGGGAAAAACTATGTTTTGTATCTTATAAATTATAAATTTATTAATCAATTCTTAGCGTTTTCAACTCTTGGTTCAGGAAAATGCACAAAATTTGCAACCCTTGTTTGGAGAAGTGACAGTGACATGAACGCTTAAAAGTAACTAATACTTACAACTGATACTTTGTACCTTTACTTTAACACATTTCAAACACTAGTACTTTTACTTGTAATTTAGTATTATTTTAGCACTGTAACAGTATTTGTACTTGAGCACAGATTTTCAGTACTCTGTCAACTACTGCTAATACCTGCATGACAAAATCATATATTACATTACCTTAAATATTGTTGATTGTGTAGTCATGTTCTCTGGAAATGTTTAAATGCACCAGCAGATCACAGACATGTAGTTGTGGTTTGCTTAGTTACATAAGTCATTGTTCACAAAAATTATGATACCAGTTAAAGTGATACAGATACTAATAGTATACTTCATTTGATACCTGGTTTTTGATACTTCCTCTCCTCTCCTCTCCTCTCCTCTCCTCTCCTCTCCTCTCCTCTCCTCTCCTCTCCTCTCCTCTCCTCTCCTTTGACACCCATCATGAAAAGAAGCATTCCTGAAATAATCCCTTTGCGTTTTAAGGATTTATATTTGATCAGTCACCACAGGTGTGCAGTATATCTATACTTTCTAGCGTTGTGGTGGCATCTCAGTACACTGAACTGCCAACTACATCCATACACTGTGCTCGACACCACCGCAACACAAACTGTGTTGATTGATGTTTTTTCAGAATTATTCTAAAATAAGAATTTGAATCATCAGGAATTTTACGTATCATTGATTGGTTTCATTTGTTTTGTTTCAACAGGAAACTACAACATTCATCACAGAAGTCAAAAGAGATGCGGATGACTGACGTGGAATCTGAACCTGTGAAAGATTCATTTGCACAATATTCAGACTATTCCAAATCTTCAGGTAGAGAAAATGTTCTTCACAGATCTGTAAATACTCATTTTGTCAATGTGAGTCTACAAACATGAATCCAAAACTAACTTTCTTATTATTCATTTTTTTCCCCAAGATGCTCATGACAGTGACAGTGATAAAGACGACCATGCTGAGATCAATCCTGAACAAGAAACAAAAACTGAGCCCAAGGTTTCTGTGACAGAAAGGACATCGGAGACACAGAGAGAACCGGAGCTGAGGCAGAGCCACGTCATCAGTGCGTCGACTGATGGAGCGGGCTGCTGTGAGCAACAAGACTCAGAGAAGCGGCAGTCGCGCAAATCATGTGTCAATTTTTCATACAGCTGTGTTTATCCGCCGGAATTACACAAACATCTGCGGGATGCAAGTGTCTCCAGCAGCTTCCTCCACTCTACGCAGGTGAACACCTGGAGCAGCTGCAGCGCCGTGGACAGAGCGGTGCCGTGTGGACTGAGCCTGGCAGCACCTGGCAGGATTGCGGGAACTCCAGGGTTTCCCATCAGCCTTCAGCAGCACCCGCTGGTACAGGTACACACACAAGCACAGAGCCAATGAGACGCCTACTGAAACCCTGACAGAGTCAGGGCTGCAGCTAAAGATTATTTTCATCAGTGTTTCCAAAAGCCCAACATGACGTCCTCAAATGTCTTGTTTTGCTCAGAATCCAAAGACATTCAGTTTACTGTCATAAATGAGTAAAGACTACAGAAAATATTACATTTAAGACGCTGGAATGAGAAAATTTTGACTTTTTTTCCCCTAAAAAAGTACTCAAACTGATTAATCAATTACCAAAACAGTTGAAAAAAATTAAACAGTAGCAGGTTCATGTTGCAACTTCTTTCTTTCTACTTGAAAGAAAGTAGTTCCTACCCACAATAATGTCTGTGGGTTATTTCTGGAAATATGTGGGCTATTTTTGGTGCTTTCATAACTGCAGGACTTCTTCCATTTAGTCGCGTTACAATGGTTAGAAGGCAGAAACTCTCAAAAACTCTGCAACTCACACCAAAACAGTCTAGATGGATAAATAACACTACAGGCAAAAGGAAAAATAGGCTTTTTTTTAAGGTGAACTGTCCCTTTAATAATGGATCAGTATCATGTCGTAACTTGAAAAGTTTATTGTTTTAACAAGATATTCTCACGTTAATATGACATACAAACTTTCCATGTTATTACAAAAAACTTTTCTTGTGACAATATTTATCTTGTTCGAACATGAGAGGTGTCATATTATAACAGGATAAATAGTGTGTTGTTGTTACATGATTTGCAAAACCTTTTTGCTTGTATTCAGTTTAATGCAGCAAAGACAAGATATTTAATGTTCAAACTGATAAACTTTATGGTTTTTTGTAAATATACACTCATTCTGAATTTGATGCATGCATTTTTATCACTGTGACACATCACTTTTTCTTTTAACAACAGTAAACATTTGGAAACTGAGGACACTAATTGTTGAAGTTTAGAAAGTGAACTTCTTCTCATTCTTGCTTGATATACTACTTCAGGTGCTCAACAGTCCACAGTCTCTGTTGTCGTATTTTGTGCTTCATAATGTGTCACACATTTTCAGTGGGAGACAGGTCTGGACTGCAGGCAGGTCAGTCTAGTACCTGAACTCTGTTACTACGAAGACACGCTGTTGGGACACATGCAGAAAGCCTCTTGGCGTTGACTTGCTGAAATAAGCAGAGGCGTCTCTGAAAAAGACGTTGTCTGGATGGCAGCATATGTTGCTCCAAAACCTGCATGTACCTTTCAATATTGAGGCCTTCACACATGTGATAGTTACCCATGATTCCATGGGCACTAACACACCTCCATACCATCACAGATGCTGTCGTTTAGTGCTGGTAACAAGAGAAGTCTGCAGTGTTTCTGGATGTTGTTGATATATGTCTTTCTCTTTGCATGGTAGAGTCTCAACTTGCACTGTTTAGTTTTCCAAAGTGTTCCTGAGCTCATGTTGTGTCCTTTATACAATGATGTGTGTTTTTAATACAGGTTTTGATGCAGTGCTGCCTGAGGGGTCAAAGGTCACAGACATTCAGTGTTGGTTTTCAGTCTTGCCCCTTACATGCAGAGATTTCTCTGGATTCTCTGAATCTTTTAATGATATTATGGATTCGAGATGGTGAAATCCAATCCGTTGTTCTTAAGCTGTTGGACTGTTTGGTCAAGGAGGTTTTCATAAAGTCTTGAACCTCACTCCATCCATGTTTGTGAACGACTGAGCCTTTCAAGAACGCCCCTTTGATAGCCAATCAGTTAAACTGTTCACCTGTGGAATCATCCAAACAGGTGGTTTTTTTTTTTGAGCATTTCATAACTTTCCCACTCTTGTATTGCTCTTGTCCCAACTTTGTTGAAAATGTGTTGCAGGCATCAAATTCAGAATGAGTGCATATTTACAAAGGTTTATCAGTTTGAACATTAAATCTTGTCTTTGTACTGTCATTGCCTCCTGTGTGTGTGTGTGTGTGTGTGTGTGTGTGTGTGTGTGTGTGTGTGTGTGTGTGTGTGTGTGTGTGTGTGTGTTTCAAAGCATCCAAACTTTTTTGGAATTCAGGTTTGTAGTATATTGTTATAACAAGAAAAGTTTCTAGTATAATCTGCTAAATTTGTATGTTGTGATATGATCCGTAACAGCAAAATGTACTTACAAGTTACAAAAGTTGAAATAGTTATTATACAAGAGAATCACTCTTGTGCATGTTTTATCAGGGTTGTTATATATTATATTTAATAATATATATATTGTATATATTATTATGATTTCTTATGCAAAATCATATGAAAGCTACATTTTTTTTAGGTTATTTTTTGCCTTTATTGACAGTGACAACTGAAGGTATGACAGGAAAGGGGGGTGAAGAGACAGGGGATGACACGCAGCAAATGAGCCACAGGCGGGATTCGAACCAGCGGCCGCTGCAGAGGACTAATAGCCTCAATACATGGTGCGCACGCCCTACCGACTGAGATATAGCGGCGCCCATGAAAGCTACATTTTAATGTTGTTACCAGTTAGTGTGGGGCTAACTGAGCTCAATTTTAACGACTTCATAAACACATAACTCTTATTATGTATTATCTAAATTTGTAAAGTAACTGGTGTTAGTAAAAAGTAAAAGTACAAAAATTGCCTCTGAAATGCAGTGATGCAGAATTATAAATTAAGATATGATACATGTATTTAAAAGTTTAGTTGAAGTTAGTGTGATGTTTCTGCAGAGTGTCAGTCTTTTTTAATATAAAATCTCCTCTTTGTGTGTCTTCAGACAAATCACATGACTATCTTCCACTGCAGTTTAGCAAAGAAACTCTAACTCAGTCTGCTGACGTCTCTGTGGTTCAGCTGACACAGAATGAGGACTGTGTGTTTAGTCCCCCATCTGTTACATTAGAAGCACATCAAAATGTCAAATTTCAATTCCTGTTGTCACTATTACTTACATGGACACAAAAAGATGGGGAAATATGGTCCAGGTTAAAAAAATACACTAAAAAACTCATCTTTAAGTATAGTTCATAGTAATGTACTTCATCACTGTCTATTCACTTTATCAATTCAAGCTGCATATTTAAAAATGAATTCCCTGAAAGCCACCCCTTATCTGCTCTGTTTGGCTACTGTTCAAGAAGGATTTTACTTGGCAAATAAATCATGTTTACTATTTTTATTTAAACCATAAAAAATATCTGGATCATTTACATATAATGATATTTTGCTGCTCTGTTAACTAACTGTTTAACAGGCTTTTTTTTTTTTAGCATTAAATATCAATGCATTGATAGCCACTGTATCCCATTAGAAATTTCTATTCCAGGATGGAATAAGTATGTTTATATGCCTGTTTCATTTTGATTAGAAGTCAAACTAATGCCGAATGTTGGCCGAATGAGTGAATGTCTATTTATGAGTTGGAGGAAATTATTAATAATCTTGTAGAAGGCATAGATGTTTATAACTGTTCAATTGAACAAAATGTTAATGGAGTCTGGCAGGCAGTCGCTGAACAACTCCAGATTGTGTATTTTGAGAGCAGTGCGCTTTTGTTTTCAGGATAACAGGCTTAACTTTACATTCACATACAGTTATAAACAGCTAAGCAGCTTACACTGTAGGACTCATCCTTGCTCAGTATTGTCAATTTACGATGTTGCATGAGTCTTGTGCTCCTGCAGCCTGCCTGAGCTTCCTGAAGTCTGGGGAGGAGGGGACAGGTGGAAACAACTCACCTCAACTATAGATTGTATGTTAAATAAGATTTCAACCTATTTAATGTACAGTCTGTGGCTCCAACTCACTATCTGGACTACAATTCTCATTTTTCATGTGCAATTGCTACATTTTGCTCCTTTAAAGAACAACTGAGAATCTGCTGTAAAGCTTGAAATCTGTGCCTGAACCCAATGCGACCCGATGGGTTTGGGTTGAGCCTTATTTCTCACATATATTTATCTATTCACTTATTTTCATTTTTCTCCTCAATTTAGTCATTGCCAATTCCAGTTCATGTATTGTCTCTGCCA
Source organism: Lutjanus erythropterus (assembly GCF_056507025.1). Classification (NCBI taxonomy): domain Eukaryota; kingdom Metazoa; phylum Chordata; class Actinopteri; order Lutjaniformes; family Lutjanidae; genus Lutjanus; species Lutjanus erythropterus. The sequence continues at coordinate 37,243,409 of NC_139326.1, read as the reverse complement.
CTGAAAACTCCTACGGTTACATAGAGAGAAGTTTGTTAAGAAAAATTTTGGGCTCTAATCGGGTTTGGGCTGAAATATGCTAATGAGGATTGGGTATGGGTTGGACAGAATTTTGACGCCATTGAGCCTCGACGGGCTCTAGTTTTTAGGCAAGCGCTAATCTGCTGTATATATTTTCCTCTGTTTACAGGACCTGGTGAGCTTGTCACACTTCGGAGGCTTTCTGTTTTATCCTTACTCCAGCTTCTCTGCAGCGTCAGCCCAGTACCTCGGCCCACCGCTGCGGTCCAGACTGGATTTTATCCAGTCTGGACCGCTCTATCCAAGCATCCACAGTCGGGACTACCTTACCTCTCAGATGTTATCTTCATCTGTTCCTCCCGTGGGTGGTGCCCGACTGAAATGTCCCACCTCTGATTTGCTAATGCCACCAAATACAGACCAGAAGACCGCAGCTGAAACCGACTGCAGTCAAGATGAGTGACAGAGGGTGAAAATATTGACCACTGCTGTACGGTGCCTCTGCATGTGGTCTCCTGCGTTCACACTTGTGGGAATGACACTAATCTTATTTCAAAATGAAGCTTGTTAAATGTCATACATCTGCATCTTATTGCCAACATGACTTAGGACTGAATCACTGTGGTGCAAAGTGTTTAATTTCAACTAATGCTGAGATGTCAGCGTATTAAATTGTAACTTTATTGAAATTAGGTTCTGCTCGGTGGATTATAAGGATGCTAAATTAACTGCACTTGTAGATTCAGAAAATGTCTTACATCTCCTGCAAATGATATTAAAACATCTGATTTTTAACTCCCCTCTGTGTTTGGTTTTTGAATTCATGTCCTGTACTTTTTGCTTTACCAAAAAATAAGATATTTGAAATATGAATTTTCTTTACTGAGGTCAAGAGTCAAAGCCCCCCTCCTAATTTTATTAGCGATACATGCCCCGCCCCTCATAATCTTCCCCGCCCCTTTCATAACATTTATCTTCGATTCCTGTGGGAGGCATCATCGGTCTCCTAATAGTTCCTATTAAATGGCACGAGTTAGCGACCTGTACATTAGCCACACCCCGTCATAACTTACTTCCTGTTTGTTTTAGGCACTTGTGCGAGTGATTATCGGACTAAGCAGAGTTTTTCTAGCCTCGCCCCCTTTCATAACTGGTGAACTGTTTTCCATAGAAACTAAACTTCTCGGAGGCATCACTAAGCAGAGTTCATTTATATTCGGTGAAGGTTAGCCAATACTTTAGCCTCACTCATGAACCATTCATTGTAGAGCCTTGCGGTGAGTGTCATTGGACTTGGCAGAGAGTTAGGTTTTCCGCTGGTCTGACTTAGTCCTGCTTCTTATTCTTTACTCACGGAGAGGTCAAGTGGTTCTGTGTGTGTGTGTGTGTGTGTGTGTGTGTGTGTGTGTGTGTGTGTGTGTGTGTGTGTGTGTGTATGAATGCATGAACATGTGCTGGTCACAGCTTTTGCGAAGTTGCGCTTGCTTAAATAAAGCAGTTCTATCAAGGAAACTCCTCTGGAAATCAACAAGTGCTTTTAAACTTTTCCATTTACTGTAATATTTGTGATTTGTTTTGGATTTTTATTATAGGCATATATGACGTTTTTTGAAATATCTAAAGGCACCATCTCATTTATCTATTCAACTTGTCAAAACTGGTTTAGTGTAGCAAGGAAGCCACTGAAAGTGTCCCTACTAATATAGATTTGAAAGAGATATTTCTCTTATTTAACCTAATATTTGTATAAATGTGAGTGGACAAATTGGGGATAATGTACAGTGAGCAGATCATTATTGCAAAATAAACCCCAACAGTGTGATGCAGGACCCTTCTCACTGAACATTATCCCACTTATTACATTGTTATTATCAAAAACTAAATAATTTCAATAAATTCAGACTTTAAAATGATTTTATGGATTTAAAAAGTGTTTTATTGCTTTAAGAGCCTGTGGATCTGCATCCATAATCGACCTTTCTTCATATATTTAACAATGCCATGTAATAAAATGTTATTACTTTGATTATATTACACAGCTTTGTTAAAATACTTGATTCTGTTTGGTCAATTAGAGCATTTCATGTTTGTTATTTCTGTATCAGAGACCATTCTGATGAAGAACAGACCGTTGCTATGGATGTAGTTCTGATTATAGACCACAGAGGAGCAATAAAATAATTTTTAAATCCATAGAATCATTTAAAAATTAATATTTTGCATTGCTTTTTTGTAAATAACCATGTAATAAGGGATAATGTACAGTGAGCAGGGTGCTGCACCTGTCTGGGTTTACTCTGCAATTATGATCTGGATGCTCACTGTACATTATCCCTAACATAAACACCTCTCTGTATAATGCAATACACTTCAACAGCACCATCAAATGAGCATACAGTTAAATAAACACCTCTGTAAAACTGTTTGATCATAAACTCAACATTACAACCCTCATGAAGGGAGGATTTGTATCATGGCTGTTGTCCTAGGCTGCATTAACCAGGTGTGCCTAATAAACTGGTAATTCATACACACACAGCTGTCATGAACACTCATTTGCCAGCAGCCCATGGATGAGGACAATTGAGATTTGGTCTGGATAAAAGAACAAAACTGGCAGGTTTTATTCATAGACAGTTGTCAATCCACACTCTGAACATTCTAAACAGGTTTTCATGTATTTGTGAAATAAATAGGTTTAACAAATTTATCGAATTTGTTAAACCATAATTACAACCAAAATAGTGTTAAATAAAAAAAAAAAGTATAATAAAGACGTACAAAAGACATGTTATCTCAGATATTTAAAGGGCTCTCTTCAGAGAGGTGATACAAAAAAAAACTGAGCCACACAGATGTGATCACTGTGAGAGGTTTGTGCTGTAATTGTAGAATCCTGTTGGGTACTTTCACATATAGCATTAAAGGCTAGGCCTAATCAATCTGCAGAGGGGATGGCTAAAAGATCACTAAATATAAGGGAAATAATTGACATTCCATTTGGGAAAGGTGACAATGAAGCACTAACCAAAAAGAAAATATCTGAATTTTGGCAGAAAATGTGCAATGAGAACAGTAAAGGCAAAGCATATAAAGTACAAAAGATAAAAAGTACGAAAAAGAAGGCAGTGAAGATTGTTCTAGATCAAAGGATAAATCTGCAATGTATTTACTGTAATAAGATGACCATGATATGTCATGAACAAGTGAAATACTTGCTTCTCTGACAATAGTACTAAAGCTGGTACATAATCAGCTTTAGTACAGTGGAGGACTTGTCATCGTTTGTTATTCTTGAATTACAGTGTTGTGCTTGTCTTGCGCTCCTGCAGCGTTTCTGCAGCGTTCCTGCAGCCTGTCTGAGCTTCCTCAAGTCTGGGGAGAAGGGGGCAGGGGGGAGACAAGTCGCTTCAACCATAGATCATATATTAAATAGGGATTCAACCTATTTAATATACAGTCTATGGCTCCAGCTTGCTTGAATCACAGTACTAATTCTTGGATGTACAATTGATACGCATTGCTTCTTTATAATTTGATCACCCTGGCTTACTATTTATACTGGGAAAATTAAATCCACAGTTGTATATGTGCATTGTAATTTAGTGGAAAATGCTATGTATGCATTAATGCACTATGTCAGATATAATAAAAAGAGTAAGTTTATAAAATAGGGTGAAAGAGTGCAAACAAAACAACAAATGAGGATAAGATGTAGAAAACCCAGAGAGGGGTTACAAATTTCTTACTGAACATTATTTAATTGAATATAATTGTTTATTTCTCTTTTGGTTTTCTCTTCATTTATGACAGCCTGTAAACTAGTCCCTGCTTCTTTGTTTTTATTAATTTACATTTTTTTCATGTGTTTCTTATCTATTCTCTATTTTTCTGTTTACGCTGTTTAAAACCAACACTACTTGCCTAAATCTTCATTTAAGTTTTTAGTACTATGTTTGCTGTTATGCACAAACATGCCACAGCAAACTCCTTATAAATGAAAATCTACATAGCAAAAAATCAGTTTCTGATTCTGATTCTACACACTCCGGCGCGGTAAGAGGCGGTAAATTAAGCAAGTTAGCATTGCCGACAAAAAAAAAAAAAAGCGAAGAAGAAGCTAGCTCGGTAAAGTTGGAAAGATATTCACAGATTCGGACTTCCGGCATCAATAACTCATTAGTGATACGTTGTCAAAACATAAACGAGGCCTCTTTCCCATCGTTGTAAGGTAGACAATGTGCTACAAGCCCAGTTTTATCAAAAGTAGCTATCTTTCAAGCTGCAGAAATAACATTGGTGTCTATGAGCAGCCGGCTGTGAGACGAGTGGATAGGGACCGTCTGCAAATTGCAAAACCGCTACAGCAGCGAAGAGAAACACTACACAGATATTCAATAACTTCACTCTTAGACAATGTAGTGTCACCAAAATCACTGCAGCCATCAACTGGATGCTGCTGATCATACTACAACACTTGGTTTGATATTAAAAACATTTTTTCATAATTTTAAGAATTTTTATTAATAATAAAATTTAATAACTTCTCTTTTATGTACTGTAGTGCCACCAAAATCACTGCAGCCATCAACTGGATGCTGCTGATCATACTACAACTCTTGGTTTGATATTTTTAAAAAAAATCATAATAATAATAAAAAATAATCATAATCTTCTCCTTCATGGTGATATGCAGGTTATGCAGACTGAAAAGATCTGAGGTAGAGCTTAATTGAAAGGTGTTCCTGATTGGCTAGTGGCTTCATCACACTTTTGTATCCTTGTGTGATTGGTTTAAACAGAGTATCCTTGAGGCAGCAATGACATCATCTTTTTCACTTACGAAAAAATATTTTATATCAAACCAAGAGTTGTAGTATGATCAGCAGCAGCCAGTTGATGGCTGCAGTGATTTTGGTGACACTACAGTGCATAAAAGAGAAGTTATTAAATTTTATTATTAATAAAAATTCTATAAAATTATGATTTTTTTTTTTTAAATATCAAACCAAGAGTTGTAGTATGATCAGCAGCATCCAGTTGATGGCTGCAGTGATTTTGGTGGCACTACAGTACATAAAAGAGAAGTTATTAAATTTTATTATTAATAAAAATTCTATAAAATTATGATTTTTTTAAAAAAAAATATCAAACCAAGAGTTGTAGTATGATCAGCAGCATCCAGTTGATGGCTGCAGTGATTTTGGTGACACTACAGTGCATAAAAGAGAAGTTATTAAATTTTATTATTAATAAAAATTCTTAAAATTATGAAAAACTGCTTTTAATGTCAAACCAAGAGTTGTAGTATGATCAGCAGCATCCAGTTGATGGCTGCAGTGATTTTGGTGACACTACAGTGCATAAAAGAGAAGTTATTAAATTGTATTATTAATAAAAAATCCATAAAATTATGATTTTTTTTTTAAATATCAAACCAAGTGTTGTAGTATGATCAGCAGCATCCAGTTGATGGCTGCAGTGATTTTGGTGACACTACAGTGCATAAAAGAGAAGTTATTAAATTTTATTATTAATAAAAATTCTTAAAATTATGATTTTTTTTTTTAAATATCAAACCAAGTGTTGTAGTATGATCAGCAGCATCCAGTTGATGGCTGCAGTGATTTTGGTGACACTACAGTGCATGAAAGAGAAGTTATTAAATTTTATTATTAATAAAAATTCTTAAAATTATGAAAAACTGCTTTTAATGTCAAACCAAGAGTTGTAGTATGATCAGCAGCATCCAGTTGATGGCTGCAGTGATTTTGGTGACACTACAGTGCATAAAAGAGAAGTTATTAAATTGTATTATTAATAAAAAATCCATAAAATTATGATTTTTTTAAAAAAATATCAAACCAAGTGTTGTAGTATGATCAGCAGCATCCAGTTGATGGTTGCAGTGATTTTGGTGACACTACAGTGCATAAAAGAGAAGTTATTAAATTTTATTATTAATAAAAATTCTTAAAATTATGAAAAAATGTTTTTAATATCAAACCAAGTGTTGTAGTATGATCAGCAGCATCCAGTTGATGGCTGCAGTGATTTTGGTGACACTACAGTGCATAAAAGAGAAGTTATTAAATTTTATTTTAATAAAAATTCTTAAAATTATGAAAAACTGCTTTTAATATCAAACCAAGAGTTGTAGTATGATCAGCAGCATCCAGTTGATGGCTGCAGTGATTTTGGTGACACTACAGTGCATAAAAGAGAAGTTATTAAATTTTATTATTAATAAAAATTCTTAAAATTATGATTTTTTTTTTAAAATATCAAACCAAGTGTTGTAGTATGATCAGCAGCATCCAGTTGATGGCTGCAGTGATTTTGGTGACACTACAGTGCATAAAAGAGAAGTTATTAAATTTTATTATTAATAAAAATTCTTAAAATTATGAAAAACTGCTTTTAATGTCAAACCAAGAGTTGTAGTATGATCAGCAGCATCCAGTTGATGGCTGCAGTGATTTTGGTGACACTACAGTGCATAAAAGAGAAGTTATTAAATTGTATTATTAATAAAAAATCCATAAAATTATGATTTTTTAAAAAAAATATCAAACCAAGTGTTGTAGTATGATCAGCAGCATCCAGTTGATGGCTGCAGTGATTTTGGTGACACTACAGTGCATAAAAGAGAAGTTATTAAATTTTATTATTAATAAAAATTCTTAAAATTATGAAAAACTGCTTTTAATGTCAAACCAAGAGTTGTAGTATGATCAGCAGCATCCAGTTGATGGCTGCAGTGATTTTGGTGACACTACAGTGCATAAAAGAGAAGTTATTAAATTTTATTATTAATAAAAATTCTTAAAATTATGATTTTTAAAAAAAATATCAAACCAAGTGTTGTAGTATGATCAGCAGCATCCAGTTGATGGTTGCAGTGATTTTGGTGACACTACAGTGCATAAAAGAGAAGTTATTAAATTTTATTATTAATAAAAATTCTTAAAATTATGAAAAAATGTTTTTAATATCAAACCAAGTGTTGTAGTATGATCAGCAGCATCCAGTTGATGGCTGCAGTGATTTTGGTGACACTACAGTGCATAAAAGAGAAGTTATTAAATTTTATTTTAATAAAAATTCTTAAAATTATGAAAAACTGCTTTTAATATCAAACCAAGAGTTGTAGTATGATCAGCAGCATCCAGTTGATGGCTGCAGTGATTTTGGTGACACTACAGTGCATAAAAGAGAAGTTATTAAATTTTATTATTAATAAAAATTCTTAAAATTATGATTTTTTTTTTTAAATATCAAACCAAGTGTTGTAGTATGATCAGCAGCATCCAGTTGATGGCTGCAGTGATTTTGGTGACACTACAGTGCATAAAAGAGAAGTTATTAAATTTTATTATTAATAAAAATTCTTAAAATTATGAAAAACTGCTTTTAATGTCAAACCAAGAGTTGTAGTATGATCAGCAGCATCCAGTTGATGGCTGCAGTGATTTTGGTGACACTACAGTGCATAAAAGAGAAGTTATTAAATTTTATTATTAATAAAAATTCTTAAAATTATGATTTTTTTTTTAAAATATCAAACCAAGTGTTGTAGTATGATCAGCAGCATCCAGTTGATGGCTGCAGTGATTTTGGTGACACTACAGTGCATAAAAGAGAAGTTATTAAATTTTATTATTAATAAAAATTCTTAAAATTATGAAAAACTGCTTTTAATGTCAAACCAAGAGTTGTAGTATGATCAGCAGCATCCAGTTGATGGCTGCAGTGATTTTGGTGACACTACAGTGCATAAAAGAGAAGTTATTAAATTTTATTATTAATAAAAATTCTTAAAATTATGAAAAACTGCTTTTAATGTCAAACCAAGAGTTGTAGTATGATCAGCAGCATCCAGTTGATGGCTGCAGTGATTTTGGTGACACTACAGTGCATAAAAGAGAAGTTATTAAATTTTATTATTAATAAAAATTCTTAAAATTATGATTTTTTAAAAAAATATCAAACCAAGTGTTGTAGTATGATCAGCAGCATCCAGTTGATGGTTGCAGTGATTTTGGTGACACTACAGTGCATAAAAGAGAAGTTATTAAATTGTATTATTAATAAAAATTCTTAAAATTATGAAAAAATGTTTTTAATATCAAACCAAGTGTTGTAGTATGATCAGCAGCATCCAGTTGATGGCTGCAGTGATTTTGGTGACACTACAGTGCATAAAAGAGAAGTTATTAAATTTTATTTTAATAAAAATTCTTAAAATTATGAAAAACTGCTTTTAATATCAAACCAAGAGTTGTAGTATGATCAGCAGCATCCAGTTGATGGCTGCAGTGATTTTGGTGACACTACAGTGCATAAAAGAGAAGTTATTAAATTTTATTTTAATAAAAATTCTTAAAATTATGAAAAACTGCTTTTAATATCAAACCAAGAGTTGTAGTATGATCAGCAGCATCCAGTTGATGGCTGCAGTGATTTTGGTGACACTACAGTGCATAAAAGAGAAGTTATTAAATTTTATTATTAATAAAAATTCTTAAAATTATGATTTTTTTTTTTAAATATCAAACCAAGTGTTGTAGTATGATCAGCAGCATCCAGTTGATGGCTGCAGTGATTTTGGTGACACTACAGTGCATAAAAGAGAAGTTATTAAATTTTATTATTAATAAAAATTCTCAAAATTATGAAAAACTGCTTTTAATGTCAAACCAAGAGTTGTAGTATGATCAGCAGCATCCAGTTGATGGCTGCAGTGATTTTGGTGACACTACAGTGCATAAAAGAGAAGTTATTAAATTGTATTATTAATAAAAAATCCATAAAATTATGATTTTTTTTTAAAAATATCAAACCAAGTGTTGTAGTATGATCAGCAGCATCCAGTTGATGGCTGCAGTGATTTTGGTGACACTACAGTGCATAAAAGAGAAGTTATTAAATTTTATTATTAATAAAAATTCTTAAAATTATGAAAAACTGCTTTTAATGTCAAACCAAGAGTTGTAGTATGATCAGCAGCATCCAGTTGATGGCTGCAGTGATTTTGGTGACACTACAGTGCATAAAAGAGAAGTTATTAAATTTTATTATTAATAAAAATTCTTAAAATTATGATTTTTAAAAAAAATATCAAACCAAGTGTTGTAGTATGATCAGCAGCATCCAGTTGATGGTTGCAGTGATTTTGGTGACACTACAGTGCATAAAAGAGAAGTTATTAAATTTTATTATTAATAAAAATTCTTAAAATTATGAAAAAATGTTTTTAATATCAAACCAAGTGCTGTAGTATGATCAGCAGCATCCAGTTGATGGCTAAAGTGATTTTGGTGACACTACAGTGCATAAAAGAGAAGTTATTAAATTTTATTATTAATAAAAAAAATCCATAAAATTATGTTTTTCTTTAAAAATATCAAACCAAGAGTTGTAGTATGATCAGCAGCATCCAGTTGATGGCTGCAGTGATTTTGGTGACACTACAGTGCATAAAAGAGAAGTTATTAAATTTTATTTTAATAAAAATTCTTAAAATTATGAAAAACTGCTTTTAATATCAAACCAAGAGTTGTAGTATGATCAGCAGCATCCAGTTGATGGCTGCAGTGATTTTGGTGACACTACAGTGCATAAAAGAGAAGTTATTAAATTTTATTATTAATAAAAATTCTTAAAATTATGATTTTTTTTTTTAAATATCAAACCAAGTGTTGTAGTATGATCAGCAGCATCCAGTTGATGGCTGCAGTGATTTTGGTGACACTACAGTGCATAAAAGAGAAGTTATTAAATTTTATTATTAATAAAAAAAATCCATAAAATTATGTTTTTCTTTAAAAATATCAAACCAAGAGTTGTAGTATGATCAGCAGCCTCCAGTTGATGGCTGCAGTGATTTTGGTGACACTACAGTGCATAAAAGAGAAGTTATTAAATTTTATTTTAATAAAAATTCTTAAAATTATGAAAAACTGCTTTTAATATCAAACCAAGAGTTGTAGTATGATCAGCAGCATCCAGTTGATGGCTGCAGTGATTTTGGTGACACTACAGTGCATAAAAGAGAAGTTATTAAATTTTATTATTAATAAAAATTCTTAAAATTATGATTTTTTTTTTTTAAATATCAAACCAAGTGTTGTAGTATGATCAGCAGCATCCAGTTGATGGCTGCAGTGATTTTGGTGACACTACAGTGCATAAAAGAGAAGTTATTAAATTTTATTATTAATAAAAATTCTTAAAATTATGAAAAAATGTTTTTAATATCAAACCAAGTGTTGTAGTATGATCAGCAGCATCCAGTTGATGGCTGCAGTGATTTTGGTGACACTACATTATCTAAGAGTGAAGTTATTGAATATCTGTGTAGTGTTTCTCTTCGCTGCTGTAGCGGTTTTGCAATTTGCAGACGGTCCCTATCCACTCGTCTCACAGCCGGCTGCTCATAGACACCAATGTTATTTCTGCAGCTTGAAAGATAGCTACTTTTGATAAAACTGGGCTTGTAGCACATTGTCTACCTTACAACGATGGGAAAGAGGCCTCGTTTATGTTTTGACAACGTATCACTAATGAGTTATTGATGCCGGAAGTCCGAATCTGTGAATATCTTTCCAACTTTACAGAGCTGAAGAAGCTTTCAGCTCACGTCATACAGACGCGACCCAAACAAACCGTCACTACCGAAGAGCTGCAGTTAACCATGAGTGGCTGTTTTACAGGGCTTAATACTTTAGTTTGAAGGTGACAATGATTTCACTGAGCTACATTCTGCTGTGCGGACAGTTTCTGCTGCTGCTGACGGTTATTCTGTTACAATGTCTGGAAGGAATTCACTCCCAAAACTCCTCGACGACGGAAACTCCTGTTTCCTCTTCTGCTCAGGGAGCCACAACGCTCCCATTCAGCGAGCAGCCGCCCGAAACTGTCAAATACGAGATACCGGTGGAGAATACCAATTATACAGAGCCATATGAGTACAGACCGCCCTCCCCCGTCGTCCTCTGCAGCTATCTGTAAGTAACAAGGAGCTACAGTCACAGTAGTCTAGCTAGAATGCTATGTTAGCATATTAGCAAATGCTAACCAAGCGCAGCTGTTGTTGAGAGACTGACACAGCAAACTGCTTTCAGATATCTGTTATATCATGCTGATTTGTACATCAATAGACCTTTTCACGACAGCCATATTGGTATAAAATAGTAGAGTAAACAAAGGTGTTAACAATGATACTAATGAAAGTGTAGCAGAGGCTTTACAGTGAGCCAGTGGCAACAATGGAGCAGACCCTTAATTAGTAACATTGGTAACAGCTGTGTTTATCCTGCTGTTTCATGTCAAAAAGGCTCCTATGACAAAGGTTTTTTTTTGGTCCAGTTCTCAAAAGAGGCCCCCCTCCTCCAATTTCCGATGTCGCTTTCAAAATATGTCTAACAGAACAATCATAAACACACTTAATTATAAAAGTCTTAATGAAACAAAGCTAGGTAAAATAGACTGTCTTTCAAATTGAAAGAAGCTTTATTGGCATGACCATAACAATACAGTCTTACCAAAGGCAACAAACACAAGCAACAAGCAACAAAAGGTAGTGTTACAATAACATTTAAGAGCAATACAGGAACAGGAAACTGAACATAACTGATAGATATCAGCAACAATAAAATAACCGTAATAACATTAACAATAAATGATGTGTGTGTATGTCACTCAGTGTTTCTTGAAGCATAGCAGTTACAGACATTCTGCTGCTAGAGTGCAGCTCTCTCTGTGCTCTGCTAACAAGATTGGTAATCTATTTATGTGGTCGAATTCAGGGTGTTTATGTATGAATTTGGGAAATATGTGCTTCAGACAGGCTGGAGTTTTGTGCATGCTGGCAGAAAATACAGCTCTGTATCCAGTTTTTCTTCTTTGCACAGCTGGCAGAGGAGATCCTTTTTGGGGAGTCTTGTCTTGTTGAACAGCTGTTGAGGACGAGTCTTTTAATGAAACTAAAATAAGCAGGGTCGCTGCTGGCCACTTAGATGCCCAAACATAATTACTTTGTGTATTTGTATACATTTTATTATCTCATGCCATTAGTATGTTTTGTATTAATTGTCTAAAGGTGCCTGTCTATTGTAGTTAAGCTTCATAATTAATTGTTATGATTGTTATGATTGATGATAATAGTAGGGATGCAACAAACGATTATTTTAATTTATCGATTAATCTGTTGATTTTCTCAGTTCATTGATTAGTGATTTGGTTTGAAAAATGTCAAAAAAAATGATGAAAAATGTTGATCACTGTTGACGTCCTCAAATGTCTTGTTTTGTCCATAACACAAAGATAGTCAGTTTACTCAAGAAACCAGAACATATTCATATTTGAGAAGCTGACATGAGAGAATTTGGACATTTTTTTAAATTAAAATATGATTCAAAATGATTAATTGACTGTGAAAATAGTTGATGATTAATTGAATAATTGATTAATTATTGCAGCTCTAGATAAAATGAGTGCACAGTTAATTGCAAAATAAGCGAATTCGGAATATGGCCAAGTGCAATATCAAAATCAGTTTTTTGAAAAAAGAACAATGTGTGAGACAGTACTGTAGTGCTGCAGAGGTGTTCCAGCTGACCAGTCCTGTTCTCCAGGTGAAAGAAAACATGTTTGTTTGGCACAGACCCCAACAAATGTCACATCATCACAATTTTAATATATATTGTTGTCAGTCAAAATGAAATTTGTAATGCAAAAATGATCATTCCAAGTAATCATATCACAATCAGAGTTTCAGTCAAATAATCACAATGTAACCATATTGTGTAGCCCTAGATGATGATTAGCAGGAAGTCAGTCACACTTGGGTGCAGGGAGCACAGTTAGTACCAGCCAACAGCCAAATGCTGGTAAAAAATGTAAGTGGCTGGTAGAGATGTCACAATATCAGAATTTTAAACTTTGGTATAACAAGTGAAAAAAACTAAACACTGCTCAGTATGTCTTTTGATACCATAGCACTATGAATAAAAAGATCCTAGTCACAAAAAAGGATGTTTTTTAAATCACCAACTTGCACACAGTGCTGGTACAGTATTGTCTGGTTTTGCTGTGCTGCAAGCTAAATTTCAGGCAGGACAAGAAAGACTGAGGTCTGATCCACTTTGGTCTTTTTTATATAGCTTTGGTACTTTCCATACTATAACAGATATTGTTTTAAACACATGGTACTGAAAAGGTGTAGAAGAATTCATACCTTGATAGCCTTAGCAGCTGGTAAATTTACTACACTCACAAGCTTGAAAAATAATTTATTGAGTTGCTGATAAAATCGGAACATTCATTAGCCGTTTGGCTGGTGGACAGAAAAGTTAATTTTGCACCTTGCACACAGCATCCTGTTTGGGGGGTACTGAAAGAAGGTTAGTCAATATAATGATTGTATACTAAAGCAGAATTCATGTTTCTGTATTAGTTTCAATGGCCAGGATAACTTAGTACTACAGCACTTAGGGGTGGGCGATATGGCAAAAATATCATATCACGATTTTTTTATTAGAAAATCACAATTTCGATTTTATCACGAACTTACATGTATTTATATTATGTATTATGCTATGTATTTAGATTTAGATTTACTGTTTTTACTTTACAACAGTCTCCTCCACACGCAGCTTCTCTGCAGTTGGTCTGTGTGTTTCCTGATCAGATAAACCAGCGCCGGAAAGACTAGAAAACTTGCGCCAGTTAAAATAGAAGCGTCCCGCCAAAATTTAAAATCTCTTAATAGTTTATTGGTTATAGGTCCGGGTCCGTATAGGACAGCGTGTGGGTCCGCCTGTTAGGGACCTCTGAACGATCCATACGATCTCCTCACTTTGGCAGATCGTCTACACGTTCTAATCCTTCACGATCTAATATCGTCATATCGCACACCCCTAACAGCACTACAGGAGAGAGCAAACTTAAATAACAACATACTGTTTGTCATAGCAGCCTCAAAAACTACACAGCCAACTACACAGAACTAATGCATGAGAACTGCAAGGAAATGAAGAGGGAGAGACAGTTCCTGGACACATTGAGGGCATTTCAGAGAGGAGACAAGCATATTTAATGCATAATTATGTCTGTTCCTCGCTGTTAACAGAGTAATATTCTGACTGCTGTGTAATTCATACACTTCACTGATACACCACATATAGAGAAACATTAGGCCTCACGACCAAAGAAAGATTTTATATCCCTAGTTTGAATGTCCTCTGTCTCTGATTCGTCTCTTTTTGCTCTTGCTCTGCTGCAAGCCTGCATCACAATTCTTTAGCAATTGATGTTTTTTACACTTCCTGTGTCCATGATTAGGCTGTTTTGGTGTCCCCTCCAGCACTTGGTGCTCTACAGACACTGTATGATGCATGATGCATGCTGAAAAGGCCCTGCATTGGTTAGGTCTTGTATGCTGAATTTACTGTAATGTGATGATAATAAATAGGCGTTAAGTCATGTTCTACCTGGTCTGAATTTAAGTGGATAAATCATTGGGTTTCCAACTGTCAGATTTTATGAATGAAGTTTGGTGTGTGTGTGTACTTACCAGATGTAAGTGAATCTACAGATGCCGGTTAAAGTTTATCAGTCATTTTCACACTCTCTGTCTTCTGTTATGCTTTGTATATCTGCGGTGAAGACCGGAGGAGTTCATCTACTGTCAAGACCCTGTAGATCATGCAGGCAACCACAGTGCCTATCTGGAGCTGGGCCACGGTTGCGTCGGGGTAAGTTTTGTTTTTTAAGAACATTTTTTTTGTTGCTAATCACTCAGCACTTAATTTATTTTCTGTTTTTTATCTTTAGTGGGGTGGCCAGACTCAAAAAGAGGTGAACCTCACATCAGTTGTCTGCACTGCACTCGATGATATAGAGTGTGCTGGACCCAGAGAATTCCTCAAAGAAAACGTACCCTGTATCAAGTAAGGAAAACCCTGTTGGACGCACAACATGTGCTAAAACTGTCATGTGTTAATTTTTAAAATTGTTAAGTGGATAGTTCATATTATTTAAAGTAGGTATGAATGAGGTACTTATCCATAATCAGTGTATTACCTACAGTAGATGGCACTCAGCATGCCCCCAGCTGAGAGGAGTACCAGCATTAAAGCTAAGCTCGGTCATACCAGAAAAATATCACTCTCTCCAAAGCCACCATTTTACCTCACAGAACACTGGAAATGCTGGTCCACCGCTGTCAGTTTGATAATTTGTTTGTGTGACCGTGTAGTGTTGTGACAGTACCAAAATTTTGACTTCAATACTAATACCCAGTTTAGTATTATGATACTTGATCCTGAAACAATAGTAATTTTATGCTTGATACCTAACAGATCAGAAGCAGGATGTCCACAGGGGACACTAAGTCTGGACGTTACAGCATGCTGCTGTGTGTACAGTACATTTATAATGAAATCTAAACTTTTTTTAATTTCATACAAATGATGGTCAGTTCCAAAACTACACTGGTCATTTACACTAAAATATATTCCAACAACACAATCACATTTTCTTTTTTTATTCAGGGGCATTATGTTCACTATGGGCATTGCTATGTTCTATAAATTTACAGTAGGAGATAGTATGCCTTTTTTACTGGCCGTTCTGTCTGACCCTGTAGAGCCACTGTAGCTTGAGCTATGAGCCCTATGCTCCTTACCAGTTTAACTTTTTATAAAGCACCAAAACAAGACACTCAAATAACTCTCTCTTCAAAAAGTGTCGTAGGAAACACTGTATTAAGTGCCAGTAGAAAGCGCAAGCTGAAAATATTCAGCTTAGGCGAAAGGTTTGCGTGTATCGTTTTGCAGAGCGTAGCACGAGGAGACAGCTGCTGAGCTCCAGGGAGTTCTGGAGAAGAGAGTCGGAGCTTCCCGGTGAATGAACGCAGTGAGTTGCATCAGATTGAGCTCTGATCTGATGAACATCAGTTTGTGAACACACAGACGTATAGTGAGGACAGGAGGAAAAGAAAATAGACTGGAGGGAAATAACAAAAACACCCAGATTCTGTTGAGTGCACTGCTCAGTCAGAGGCTGAAGTGTACTGTACTGTACTGAAGACACACTCACTCGGTGCTGCACAGGGCAGAAATTCACTTCACTTCCTGTGCAAACACACCAACCCTGACTCATAACGAGTACTGAACTTTTAGAAACTCTTATAACAGACTGTTTTTAATGATCGAAAAAATACTGAAATTCCAGTCTAGCATGCAATGCTATTATAGTATAGACTTCTGTATTTTAAAATGTTTTCACCAAAATCACATAATCCCAGCACAAGTGAATGTCAAACAACCTGAGCTGTCCCTTTAACCTGGTATCTGACATTTTGAATTCCCATTTCCACATAAATATTCCAGAAACACAAAGAGGAAGTGGAGAAGTTAGACGGGAAAGTTGCTCTCCATCTTTTATTGTTGTGTTACTGGCCATCTGTAGGTGTGTATACATGTCTGGGATGGTGTGACATCTAGAAAAACAAGAAATCAACCACAGACTGCAGACCTTTGCTGGAGCCTAATAATCTCTCCTGTTAACTGTCACCTTCACAGTCAACATTGTACTGGCGGGATGACAGAGGAGTTATGTAAGAGTAGCCAACGTTTGGCCAGATGGTATTGCTAGAAGAAAGGTCACAAGCTCTCTAAAATCAATGGGTTTCTTCTTCCTCTTCTTCAGATATTGTGTGTGAGAGAAACAGGCCAGGAGGTACACTCATTAGGACATGGAAAGTTGAAACTGATGTTGGCACCAGAGGAAAGGCACCAAAATCAATAACATTCTTTATGTTGTGTGCATGCGATGATTCATACCAGTCTAGACATGAGGCTTTGAGACAGGTTGGTCACATAATGAACAAAGAAATGGACAAACAGACAATTGCACAACCTTGTGATCCCCGTCTGTCACACCGGCTGTATGGATCACAGGAAATGTTCAAGGAAACCATTTCTTGGTGAACTCGAGGGTCCTGATAGCTTGTATGACTGATGAATGTTTAATTCCTTAAATATATTGAAAGTAGAGCTGAAACAATTAGTTGATTAGTCAGCAGATAATTATTAGGCACCTATTGTGATTATCAGTTAGTCATGAATCAATTAATCATGAAAAATGCCCTACAGTTCCTAAATGGGTACAGACATTTCTGGTGCTCTTGATGATTTTAGTCTGTACAAAAACAGATTTGGTTTAAATAATTTAACATCACATATTTAATCACACATGAAATATGTTTTGGATTACTCAGACTACCACTTTTTCATGTTGGATAGTGATACAGCAACCTTAGCAGTTCGCTGTTGTCCTTTTCCCTAAGCTGTTAATAAAACACTCACCATCTAAAAAACCCATCATGCTCAAACTGTGAAACAAATATTCTAGTCCCCTCAGGGAAGAAATACAAAGTCCACAACATGACTCAGTTATGCAATACTGCTGTGTCTTTTTACTGAAACTTCTCTACATATTTTTACATAATATTAGCAACAGTTTTGATTGGTCAGCACCATTTAAAATGAAATTTAAAGTGCAACTTTGTGAAAAGAGTATTTAGAAAGACAACAGTTTATAATATACATAACTCTACACTCAGTGTAGCCAGTAACATAGCAAAACACACGTTGTTAAGTATGTAGACTATAACTTGACATAAAAATAATAGCATCTCCAGTGTAAAATTAACACAGTATGGCATCATATCTCTCTTTATGGCATGTAGGTCAAGGTGATAATTTAGGCCAATGGATCGCATCAAATTGTTTTTTTTTCTCATCTCTGATATCTGATCCTGTGATTTTGGCCAGATTGCTACTAATACTAACTATTAAAACTAGGCTTTTTATTTTAGTGAGGTAGCACTATATGTCTAATTTTTATGATACAATTATGATTTATAATTTTGCTTTCGAGATGAGGCATCTCGGGGGGCTCATCCTTCATTCATTCCCAAAAGTATGAGCTTTGCAAATGGGCCTTGAGAAGTCATGAAAATTAAAAAAAACAAAACACACATTTCAATGCTATTAGTTTGAAATGATCAGAAAATACATATGATCAGAAAAATCGGACTTAATAAAACAAAACATAGGATTTAAATTGCATGATATCCTTTATTTGTCTGACCGAGTTTCACAGGTGTTACACTGTATTTGGTGACTCTTCACACGAGCACTGGAACGTATCTTATATTTCGTCACTGGTATGATTGGTCTTGTATGTTGATCAGAGTTATGATTAAAGGTTCGGGTAGGTGCATAAGATTTGCAGATTCCAAATTGGGCTGTGGCATTTGGGAAAGGCTGCTGTAAACAATAAATGTGTGGTATTAGGATAGTTGAATTGGTTGAAATGCATGGAAAGATGGCAGCAGAGATTAAATACAGCATAGATGAGTAAGACTGAGGCTGATGCATACGCACACACAGTTAAAAATGCACTAGAATAGAGAATACAGCCATGCAGCGTTAACTGTCAGATGTTTCTACTCATGGAATATTCACCATAGCTACATATTTCCACATCAGCAAAATTAAGTGAAGACGTTCAAACACATACAGTTACCGACCCAGTTAATTCAGATGAAAATCTTTAGTGTCAGGACTTCACCACTAGAGGGCAATGCTTACAAATGTATCAAAACCGCTACTTTACTTCTGATTTGCCATGTTTTCACAGTACACCATGTTCTCCCAGCATCTCTCTGCATTCATCAGCACATGAGGTTAATCTCTGTAGTAACTGCACAGAGATCAGAGACATGCTGCGGCTGGTCACAATCAAAGCAGCACCTGTACAAGGACACTGCTGCAGTCTAGTTCTTTAATAATTGCTGCCTTTGTGAGGTTTGTGCTGCTCCTTTTCTGTTCAGGCTGTGTCCACCCATGATATTATACAGAACTAGTGTTGTTTTTACACTCTAACACAACACTGAGTATTCTGGTTTGTTTCATGATTATTATCTTTGTATTTCTATCATTTCTGCTTAATTATCAGCACATTTACTTTGTAATATATTAAACTTTAATCTGGACATATACAGGTTCTGAAATTCTATAAATAGTTAAAGGGACAGTTCCTCCCAAAATCAAAAATACATATCCCCCCCAAGGCCTGTAGTGCTGTTTATCCATGTAGATTTTTTGGTGTGAGTTGCTGACTTTTGGAGATATCGGCCATAGAGATTCCTGCCTTCTCCTGATAATAATGGGACTAAATGGAACTCACCTTGTGGTGCTCAAAGCACCAAAATATACACATGAAAAATTCAACACCTGCGACTCTCTCCAAAAATCATGACCCGTTTACTCAAGATAATCCACAGGCCTTTTTCGTGAGCAGTGTCACATAAGAACTACTTTCTTTTTGCAGCAGAATCTTCCAGAACTACTTTAGAATCTACCGGAACTACTTTCTTTTCTGCTAGAAAGAAATTTTTTCAAATGTATTTCCTAAGTGCACCGATACCACTTTTTCAAAGTACAAGTACTTACATTTGGGTACTTGCTGATACTGTTTACAGATACAAGTACTTAATAATGCCATTATAATTCTTACAATGACTTTATTTTCATCAGATGTTACTCATGTTCTAAATGTAACAAATCATTGTTGCTGTTTCCTGCTGCTAGTGTATAGTTACTGTACACATGACATTTTTGGGATATTTTTAGTAAGTTACTTTACTAACCTTGTGTTCCTTATTAAGCTGTAGTTTACTGTGTACATGACATATTCCAGTAAGAATAATTCCACAACATTATTATGGACTTGCAGAATTAAGTTTAGTGTTAAATAAAAAATTTTCATTATCATTTACAGCACTTTAACTAGTATTTTAATGACACATTTACATGTGTAGTATTTAAGTGTCTTCTTCTTGTCCCTCTTGTCTAAGAGCTAATTAGTTCCTACCTGTCATTGTTTTTTTTTTTGGGGGGGGGGGGGGGGGGGGGCAGGTATGAGTGTGGTGCCATGTGCAATAAAAATGTTTACCCTGCTGTGAACCCCAAAGGGTGAAGTTGTGTGTCCTGTGCTGTCAGGCTGTTTAAGATGAACAGCAGAATAAAGAGGAGAAAACAAAGAGAAGTTGTAGCAGTTTATTACCAAGAAAAGAGGGTTACAGACTGGTGACAGCAGATTATCTTCAGATTAATTAATTGAGACATTCAACTACTTTACACCTGCTGGGACTTATTGGGCAGCGGCTGGCTGTGGTCTACAGGTGCGCTCCGTGCGTTCATTTCAGTTTTACAGTTGCCAAAGTCACTGCTGCCATTAGTGGATGTTGTTGAGATGTTGTTGATAATGACGGCGCAACCAAGAAAAGAGGGTAAGCCTCAGCAAATTTCTTGAACTCTGCGTCATGTTGGTTTTTTAGGTGTTTTATCAACTTGTGTGTGTTCAGCGGCTACTTTTAGTGACGTGGTATCGGGTGTGGGGTATTGGAGTAGTTTTATGAGTATGAGGACAGTGTCAGACTGATATCGGTATCACTGCATCTCTAGTATTTTCTGGTGCTTTAAGCACCATAAGCCGAGCACCATTTAGTCCCATTATATTGGAGAGAAGGCAGACATCCCTCCGGCAGAGTTGGGCATCGAGAACCACTTTCAGAGTAGAACCGATTCCAATATACCAGTCTTACAGTTCTGAAGGAATAGGTAAAAAACAAAAAAAATGATTTTGCTTATTGATTCCTATGCTGACTTCCCTTGCCATATGTTCGCTCTGCTTAATGCTCCAATTACAGTTAAGTTATATTGTTAAGTTATGCCTCTACACTAAGGTATTTACTGTCACAACATGTTTTTTGTCCTGTCATTACTTTCAAGCATCTAAAATGTGTTTGGTATAATGATCCCACCTCACCCACACAAACACAAACAGCTGGAGTAAATGTAACAGACCCCTCACTCATGTTGTGTCAATTATAAAGTGTCTAAACCAGCACAAAAATGACAATAACCCACCACCATTTTGTGAACAAACACATTACAAACATTTTGAAACAGAAAACTTAAATGCATCATGGGGAAAATATTCAATTAAGGGCGATAAGCAGAAAAAGGATTGTTAAAATCAAAAGGATACCCAAGCCTACTCTTTGGCTGTTATCTCCAAAACTCAGTAGCTCACAAAGAAAAGAAAATCTAGATGGATAAATTTCACTATAAGCCAGTGGAAAAGTATTTATTTTTGATTTTGAGGTGAACTGTCCCTTTAAGGTTCAAGGTAGGTAAAAATGAAATGCTCATGTCCTTATTTAAATCACCTTAAATGTCCTCTTGTACCTTTTGCTGCACAGATACACTGGGCACTATTTCATCACCACACTGCTGTACTCCTTCTTCCTGGGTTGTTTCGGGGTCGATCGTTTCTGCCTGGGTCACACTGGCACCGCTGTCGGGAAGCTGCTCACCCTGGGAGGACTGGGAATCTGGTGGTTTGTGGACCTGATCCTGCTCATCACCGGCGGCCTGATGCCCAGCGATTACAGCAACTGGTGCACCTACTACTGAGACGGACAGAGGAGTGTGACTGAGGACTCTGGCCACTTCTCAGTCAGATATCCTCAGTTAAATATTAAGAACTCCAGGGACTTGGCCTCAGCCTGCCATGGATATGAATCTGTGAGCTGGCTTGTTCTGAAAGGATTTACAGCTCTGCTGTGTGAAGTCGAGTCCAGGGACCCCCTGAGGACTCCTGCAGGGATCCCAGGGCTCCTGAGAAAAATGAGGACTAATTTGATTTTATTCTAATCTAATTCACTTGACTCCCACTTTGAGAATGCACAAGACTGACTATTGTACAGCTTTCACCAGTGTTACAGTGATGACAGTACTACTTTGCAATAAATTGTCTAATAAGGTCATTTTTCACACCTGTAATTCAGTGTATATGGTCTGGACCAAGGAAACAAAAGACACATTTAGTTCTGGTCTGCTTTGTGTTGACACTGACTTGACTGACACAAGCCCAGCACACTTCAGTTTTAACTGATGTATTGGAGAAAATCGCTGCACTCAAATGGTGGCGCACAAGTTACCATGGTTACCAAACGACTTGCAGAGATATATAGATTGCTTCCTTGACAGTTGATGGATCTGTAGATGGATTTAATAGTAGGCTTGTGCTTGAATTCCCGCTAAAATCACATACCTGTCATCCTAAAATCCAGTGGCTCATGCATTCATTCATTCATCCTTTATTTAATCTGGAGGAACTGCCTTCATTGACACTGATGTTAGAGCAGAATTAATATACACAACAAAGCAAGAGTAAGTATTATACAAATACTATATGCAAATAGGTTGGTCATTTGGCTCTTGCGTCACCAACAAACTGCACAAGAGACCCTCCTAACCCTCCTAACCACTCGTGGAAGCGGACTATTGAGTGGTTAATTTGCGGTCTGAAAGCAAAACAAACCCAACCACATGATCTTCTGAGAGTGAATATGTGATTTTGACTGGAATAGAAACAACATACAAGACAGCCTCCCTTTTTCTCCCTTTTTACTTGTCACTACAGTATATACTGTTTAATATCCATGGTCCAGTGTCGGTGTGTACATTGTGTCATTTCTTTATTAGCTCTTTGTGACGCCACAGAAGGACATAAATGAACACAGCGCTCGGTAAAGTGCAGCATGACTTGTCATCATTTTTCTAAATTTGATTCCCTTATGTGGGCCAATGTAGCAATAATGACCATCCATTATTGTGTCCAATCATTGTCAGTCCATATGACTTGTGTGCTTACAGCTCTTGGTTTGTTTAGCCTGTTTATACGTGGCATTAACGTGTGTCTTGGGTGACTGGATCACAAGTGAACAGCATTAAGTTCATCAGTTCACACCTTGCAGTGCAATGTGTCTCCACACGTGTCTCAAGTTACCACGTGTGATCAGATCTCACTTCTCCGCTCTGTATGCAAATAAACACACAGCCACATCAGCACGGTCTGGGACCAACAATGTTTTTAACACAAAAAATAAGAATTCATTGTAAACAGCTTTTCACAGCTAAATAATTAGAAATTGTGCAGTTTTTAAAGGGAGTCCTTTTCCATGGGCAGAAGCAGCATACAGTATATTTGGTTACTGTTTATTGTGTTTGTGAAGTTTGACATGTTAACTATGGCTGCATGATTCATGCTAAACTGTGAGTCCCAATTTTTCTCCCTTAAGAATTTTTTTTTCAACAAAACACTTGTAGACACTCAAGTAAAAAGATGCATCTGAGACGTTTGCTGTCTAGACAAGGCTTTAAACAGACGACATAAACATGTATCAAAGTGCTGGACTTAAACTTAGAAGTCTCCTCTAACAAAAAAAAACAACACGCCCCAAGTGTCTTGTCCTCTCTTACTTTAGAACACTTAATCAAAATGATTACCTTAAATGCTGCTGAACATACATGCAAGGAAGTAATCAACTTTATTAAATGGAAATCAGACAGCTGTGTTGTGTGTACTTACAGGACATCAGTTCAGTTCAGTGTCGCCCAGGAGACACTGTGACCCCAGGCCTATTCAGTTGGCAGCCCATGGGTCAAATCTGGCCTTAAACAACTTCACTCCAGCCCTTTGATCATTTAAAAATATGAAAAAAATGTTTATCATCGTAATTTTATTTAAATAACTTGCTAACATTCTAAGTTCATCAGTGTTTGCCAAAAGAATCTGGTCACATGCAGCCCAGACCACCTCTGGACTGATTGATTGGATCTCAATGCGTCCTCAATGGGTTTTTCATCATCATATTATTTTCTTGATTGATCAATTATAGTTGTTTGGTCTAAAAAATATCATAAAATGGTGAAAAATGATGCCCTCAAATGTCTTGCCCACAATCCAAAGATTCAATTTACTCTCAAAAAGGACTAAAGAAGCCAGAAAATATTCAGATTCAAGAAGCAGAAATGAGAAACTTTGGACTTTTTTTTCTTAAAAAAAACAAAAACAAAACTTAAACCAGTTAATAGTGGGTGATTAATTTAATAACCATTTAATTGTTGCAGCTTTAATTCACACCCGTACTTAAAGGTGTCCATTTGTGACCACCGAATCACCCAAGACACATGCTAACAACAGGTGTAAACAGCCCCAGTGAACCAGAACTAAAGGGCTACAATGTATTTTTTTTTCTTTGTTTGGAACAAATAAACTGAACTACAGGTGTGAAAGTGACCTGAAATCCTCTGAAATTGTCTTAAAGTGAAAAGTGAAGCAGGTCAGGGTGTACGACCCCAGTTTGGGAATTAACCTTCATGTCCTGGAATGTTTGTGGATTTGATGAATGTCTGGTGTAAAATTACAGAAAATCTGATACAGTCTTGATGTAAATAGGAATCCATGTTTTTTTTCTGTAGCTACAGACGCACACTGTAGAGTGACAGAGTCTAGTTGACAGTCACTGCTCACATGCATTAATCTTTCATACCCACCAAGAATCCTCCACCCCAGTTCAACTCCAGGCAGCAATCTTAGAAATATTCTACAATTTCTTGAGGGCAACACTCAACATGGACTTATCATCGTAGCGTTCCTTCTTCAAATTACTTAACAGCTCAGCTTTGACCCGTCACTGTCCTCTTCTACTGGAGGCGTTCTGAATACTCTGTTTTTTATGCTTTTTTAACGTGTTCCAACTGTACTCGGGTCCAAGTAGGAATGCAAAAGTCCAGATGCTTCACATAAGTCAACAACGCGATCTTTCCTATTGGCGTGAGGAACTTTTCAAGACGGGGAAAAGCGGTAAATTTCTTTACCTTCAGAAAACCTCACCTTCGCTACGTGGGAGTACTTCTCTCCTTTGTATTCAGGTATAGAGTCTGACCCTATTCAAATGTCTCCAACTAAAACAAATTCTGATATTCATCGACTTTCCCCCTGCTAGGCTCGGGTCTCGCATTAAATATTCAAATCTTCATCTTCCACTTTGTTAAATTTCTCATCTTTACCTGAACTGGAGGTTTATGTGCTCTTTCATAAACGGAGCAGGGTTTCATTACCTAAGGATCCATAAAACCCTTTCAGGTCATAAAAAGTTGAAGAAGACATGATCGTCAACATGTCGACTCTTCTCATCCAGCAGCAGCAGCAGCATATATTTTAACAGGCAGTATATTTTCAGCTGGCTAAACATCTTTTGAACGAGGAGGCATTAAGACACTGCTTTACATTTTCCATTTAATTCACAATATGGCAATTTATATGCTGTCTTAAACACCTGTAAAAATATGTACAGAGCTGTTTATACACGGGATCTTTTTCTTTATTCTGAATGTCATTATTTGCTCTATTTCATTCTCAAACCCAAATCCAGTCCTGCAGAACTGCCCTATGCTAGTATAGAAACATACTGTGCGTGCCTCTTTGAAATCTTGTAAGATAGTGTGTATATACAGTAAATATATAGAATATTGATCCACCCAGCAGAAGCTTCACTTGGGAAGGGTTTTATATTCTTCAACTTCAACCCATTCAACTATTTATGTATTTGCATTACATGTTGTGTGTGTTGAGTCAGAAAAGATATGTTCCTAGAAACCTTGAGTCTTACATTGATTTTTGCTTTTTCAAAAATTGACATCTTTCTAAAATAGAGCAAAACCCAAAAGGAAAACGTGCTGTTTGGGACGAAGTTTTGGGATAAGTTTACACAGTTAATGAAGGTTCTACCAGGCTGTTCTATTGTAGATCTTTCACTATGTTCTTTTTTTTGTGTGTGATGGTGAGAAGGAATCCAAAGTGTCTCATGCTGTATTTATCACTGTTCACAGTTGTTACGACTCAATAAAAAATATCTGGTACAGTGTGTTTTCATAGTTCTCAAATTCAGTGATGAGCTTTGGTTGGCGCAGGCTGGAATGTCAGTGAAAGAGATTGTTGTCTTTACTCACTACCTGAAGGTATTTACTCTGGTTACAAGACGGGATTGATTGAGCAACATGAGTTCCTCCAGTGATAAGATCAACATTTTGAGCAACAGTGGTAAACACACGGATAAAACTGAATACATCTGTGAAGAAACACAGCCAATGTAGGTGCGTACTTGCAGGTGTACTGCATTCAAGTGTGTGACTTTTGAGAGAAGAAATAACACTAAAAATTGAAAAGTAGCAATGATGAGCAATTTAATTCACACTTCAATTTATTATAGTTAGGTTTTGCTGATGCAGGCTGGTGTGATCAGCAGCAGAAAGCTGTGGAAGGAGGCAGTTTGTGAAGATATTTGACCATCTGACCAGCAGTTAAGATGGATTAAATCAGGGGTGGGCAATTATTTTTCATGGGAAACTGATCAGGCTGCTGTGGGCCAGACACAAATGATATAAAGTCCTAATAATGGCCAAATCTCTAATAATGGAATGGTCAGAAGTGCTCTGTATAGGGCACTTTTACTGTAGGTCACCCTTTCTGAATTGCCATGTGAGGAATTAAAAAAAAAAAAAAAATCTTAGAATTTTTTATATGTTATGACGGACTTTGGGCCACATGAAACCTTTCACTGGGATGCATCTGGCAGCCGGGCTGCATTTTTCCCAGGTCTGGATTAAATTGTCTCCTGCACATTGTTAGATTTGTGGTTTTTCCATGGAATTTGTTGCTAATAAGCAAAGTGTTGTAGACTAGATTAGTCCAGACTCATATCGTGCATGTAGTGAAGACGAAGGAATTTAATATGGAACTTACCACTATATTGACTTGTAACTTTGAAGGAATTTATTAAAAGGTATTAAGTGTATTTTTTGGCAAAATTCTCACCATAGGTGTGATTCCAGTGAATAATTTCCAGGTAGAAACATGCTGAAACATTTTTACAGAGGAGGACAGAGGACTGATAGAGAGCTGAACATTATATATATATATAGATATATGTATAATTCTGCCATAACTAGTTTATGAAATCTTGAGTTTTGGCCAAAAATGTGTTTAATGAGATCACTGTGACCTTGGCCTTTGACCACCAAAATATAAGCAATTCATCTTTGAGGTCCAAGTGACCTTTCGTGTCAAGTCTGAAGAAATTCCCTCCAGGTGTTCATCTGACCATACAAAACATAAAGTCATAAAAAATTGTTTTTCAAGGTTTTTCTAGAATTCTGAATCAGGTCCTTCAGCTTACAGTCACGAATGTGCATAAAAACTGTTAGGCTGATCAGTGCAATAGTATTTGAGATTAGCTCCAGACAAGATGCTAAAATCATGCATGCACACTCAAATCTCCTGGCATCAGTTATTACAAGAGTGAAACACTGTTGATGTTAAAGTTTTTATTACATTTCTGTACACATGTTGATATTCACCAATATAAAATGAGTAAATATAGAATCAACCACAATACAAAAAAAACACAACACTCCATATATACATATACCAGCACCACCATACACACTGAGAATCAGTTTATACTGGCCAAAGTACTCAATACAATTTGTTCAAAATATCACACATACCACCATTTTTAGTAAGAATATAATGTATCTACAGAGTGACAGAACATTGTTACTTCCCTTCAGATCCTCTTGGGCATGTTTGTGTATCGGCGTGTAAAATTAGCTGCAAAGTTGTGTGAGACGATGCACAAAGTCGAGGCTGTTTGAACTTAGGTTTATATGGGAGTTCTAGGAGTGTTAATTATGCAAATGATCAGATCTCATGGACGCACACTTCCTCACGAACAACTGAAATTTTTAGCAGTGTCCAGTTAATAAAGTTTGGGTTAATCCGACTTTGAACATTCATACCAACAAACCTCACTAGAAAAAGTATGCTTGGGATAAGAAAATGTTCTTGCACGGTGTCCCTGTTACTCCACAGAACACACTGTCAACTTCATAGTGAGGTCTATTCAGAGTAATTGGTATAATGTGTTTGCAGCACAAGCTGTTGCAGAAATGTCATGTTTCAATGCACCTCAAATGAAGCTCCACTTACCACTATTTTGCGAGGGTGGAGGTAGAAATCTCAGCGATGGGTTTCTTTAAACCAGGGCAAATAAAACTTTAACTGTCTGTGTGGAATTGGATGAACCACCCCTTTAACCACCAGCTTGCATTCCAGGAATTATTTCATGTCATATGATTTGGTTAGTTTCGGTGGTGCACACACCTGCTTCTGTCTGTCATTAACTTCCTTCATTTGCTTCTTCCATTGAAACAGAAAACAGGCTATGTGGGCATGTAACTGTATTTTGAGAACGCTGAGGTGTGTTGACTCAGTCACTTCGAACACGGTGGGTCATGTTGCTTCATGTCAAGGGTGTAGAAATTTGCATCTTTACCTTAGATGATTTATTCCTATATAACTGCTGATTGTGAGGAACTGACAAAATGCGGCAATGTTTACAATCACTGATGCCAGTTGTTTCTCCCCTAACCACAAAAGTAATGCAGAGCTATCACCAAAAGTCAGTGGTATCAGTCAGTCTCTTGAGGGATGATGGTTAGCGATACGTCCTTATCCTTTCGTCTCACCAGCACTGAAAGCGCAGCGCTGCTGTGCACGGCTTCGCTCACTTCCTGCAGGGTGTGGACGGGTTGCCCGTTGATGCCGATGATGACATCGTGGTCAATCAAGCCGCCGCTGTGGAGAAAAAGCAACGGCACGCATCACTCGCACGTAAAGCCTTACTAAAACAGACCCACCCCGGCTCGGTAGATCTCACACCCTCAGGGAAACATCAGTGACCTTTAGACAAGTCTTCTCCTGTCGGGTTCCTTCCCCCATCAGGAGCCAAAGTACACACTGGGAGCAGTGGGGTCCTGGCTTTATAATGCACTGCGCTGCTTGACATTTACATTTGAGGCATTTACTACTGCTGATGATCTTATGCAGTGGGATTGAAAATGCATGGAAGACTGCAGAGTTAAGTTAAAGCAACATTATGTAACTACTCAAGATAGGCTCCTTACATAGGGGAGCGTGGGGTATGATAAGCAGGCGGGTTGACCCAACCCCTGTTTCAAGCTAACTGTATACGCTTGTTGTCATATGACCATAAATTTAGGAAGCATCCATCATTTCTATCTAGCTGTGATGGATATAACAACTGTTATGTCAAAGCAAATTTATCATGTGAAATTACTTGTGAGCATCTCTTGCCTTCTACGCCTATTCTGGCACTATGTATTTATTTTGGTGGCCAGGAGGCAACAAGTGCATAATGCTTTACGGCACAAAATCAAAAACTATGTCATCATATTTTACAGAGAAAGTTTTCTCCCTCTTTTCTGTCTGAAGTCCTCTGGCTTCTCCGCCTCAACACTTTGTGATTTGCAGAGTTTAGTAAACTGTTGCTAAATGTAGCTGCTGTTAGCTAGTTAGCTCATGGTCTTACTGCCCTGACTTGAAGCTCAGAGCACCGGGGGAGGTTTGGTGTTTACACCTCTAAAATAGGACTTTTGGACCACAGGGAGGAGGAGGTTTTAAAGCCCGGGATGAGAGGAATGTTGGCGGAACCAGAGCTGCCAATGTAACTGGGCTCAGCAGCCTTAATGGACATCATGTGAGAGGCTCAGAGACCCCAGAGGACTTTGAAAGGGGAAGCTAAGAAGAGAAAAAGGGAGATTGACTAAGCAAGAGGCTATCAGACAAAAGTAAATGTTGGGCTGGCTTTTAGTGTGAGTCGTTGGCGAGAGTTTCATGAAGTCTGGCTGCAAGACAGACATGCAGCTGGCCTTTGAGTAAGTAATATTGACTCTTTGCAATGTCTTGTGTTATTGACAGTGTTGGGTAGGTTACAGTTATTAGTTTTGCAGTCTCTAGTTATTAGTCTCAAATTAATTAAATTACTTACCATTTACTGCATATAAAAATTCTTATTTATTTAAAAGCAACCTCAGTTCTGCTATTAATGCACACAGCTATATTATTTTAGTGGCATCTGTGAGATTTTTATCTATCATTGTACCCAATATCACTGATAAGAGTTATTAATACTCCTGGCCACCAGAGGGCAGCAACAGCTAGTGTCCCTACCTGTAAGCTAAACTTTTATTGCCAATTGTTTAGACAGTTGGATTCAGTAGAAGAAGACCCATGGGATGCTGGATATGTTAAGCAAGCATTACTACAGTAGATAAATCATTTTATGATGAACAGTTTATATTATACAATGATTAAAAGGTAAGATCAGGTCACTTCAGATCATAGATCAAGTGAATAGACTGCACTGGTCTGCTATGTCTAAAAAGGAATTAGATACTACTATTATATCACTATTAGATACTTACTAACAGGAGATAGATGGCTTTTTCAAATGGTGCAATGAAACCACTTAATTTTAAATCTAAGTAAAAATGCCAAAAAATAATAGTAATGAATGAAAAAAAACAAATCTTACAAAATGTTGCTTTAAAGACGACACTGATTTCACAACACAATAGTGAGAGCTACAAGGACTAATATAATGAACAATTCAGCATTGCTGTGGTATACTGACTCTGCTGTACTGGTTCTAATGTAGACTACTGCTGAATGCTGTTCAAAGCTTCAGGCTTCAATGTCACAGGAGGCGGTGTTAGACTATTAAGAATATAGAGAGTCTAAAGAGTCAGAGAGAGAGAGAGAGCCTGTCTTCTCTATGAGAAAGATGTCAGAGCTTTGCCTGTGGGAAGCACAAGTATAATGAGCAACCGGACCACAGTTCAATCTGCAGCCTTGAGAACTGCAGGGATGCTCTTATTCCACTCCTCGGAAAATATCCAGAGGCCTCCAAATGCCAGTTCACAGCACCGCTGCTGCATTTTGTAAAACCTAGTGCCTAAACAAGCTGCTCACTGTGAATCATACTGATTAGCTCCAGGTAAAGCTTTCTAATAAAAAAACAACTCACTGGTGAGGTGTCTTACTTTGAAATGGACACCAATGGGAGAGAGACATATTTAATCTTTTAACAATGTAACATCTTTTATGCAACAGCTAACGTTTTAGGTTGACATGTGCATGTGTCAGTTAGGGTTGGACTCCTGTGTTTTTAAGGCTGATAATGATGCTGATGTGTTCTGGGCTGAAACCACAGAAGAAATACAAAAATCTGAGCAAATTTCTAAATATTCCTGCTAGGATGGGAAAGTCTGTGCAACAATATACGTAACAAGAACTGATTGCACAGAAGCTGCACGAGTCAATATTTTCACTTTAACAATGGATCAAATAACTAATGTGTAATGTGAAAGCTACTGCTCACACAGTATTATAACCCAACTCTGCACTTCCTCTCATTTCTACAGAGCAGTTTAGTGTTTTTTTGGTAATTCCCAGATGGTGAGGTTTTCCATCCCTAAATTTCCACTCTCACTAACCTCATGTCAGATTTCAGTATACAGCTGTTTTAATCCAAGAACATCTAATTTAATAAACCCACTATGCGCTACCTGCCCAGTCACCAAACTGCTAACAGACAATTTTAGCGACTACCTGGTGATAGTGTTGTAGTTCTCAAGATCGGTCTTGGTCTCAAGAGTGGTCTTGGGACCACTTTTTGAAGATTTCTTCTCGGTCTCAGACTCAGGACTCGCCAAGACCACAACCGTGGGGAAATCACAAATTTTCCTCTGCATTGCTTGATTTCCATATGAACACAAAGTTCATCAGTGTCATCGCCAACACGTTATTTTAAATGTCTATGTTGCAGGAACAAAGTTGCAACGTGACTTTTGTGACATAGCGTTGTAGCAACCTACCAAGTAATATCCCAAAGTGTCATTGCTAGCAGCCAACATAATTACTGTGATTGAATGTAAAACTTCCTGCTTCAAATGCAACCAATGAGTTGACTTAAGTCTTATTTAAAATTTCTGTTACTGTAAACGTCCGCTGAGATGGCTGGAGTCACGCCAAACTTTTATTGGCAACCGGAGAGGAATTAAAGCGAGCTGAGCATGGGTGATGCCAGCAAAGGTAGCAGCCGCATTACCAAAACTCTTGAGAAACTTTGTTAGCTGTTTGGTGCTGGACAGGTAGTGTACAGTGGGTTTATCAGAGCTTTTTTTCACTGAAAACAGCTGCCTGCTGCTGCTGGAAACATGGTGGGTGATAGTGATGAGACTGAACCAAAACGGTAAAGTTACAATCCTGAAAACCAAAACAAAGAGCTGGAAAACACTAAAATGCCCCATAGAGCCAAGGGGAACTGCAGAGTCAGGCAATACAGTAATTTTCTGCATATAAGGAATACCTTATATAAGGAATACCTTATATGCAAGGAAGGCATTCACATCCATTATCGAGGTGGAACTGATGTATAACAAAAGCCAATCATCAGTCAGTATCAATAACAAACATAAGGTGTTGTATTTTATAGTATTTCATATTTTGAGACTGCAGCTAGACTCTTACCTGGATGCAGCTGTTCCAGGTATTACTTCATAAATGTATACCCCCGAGGTCACATCTGGAAATTCAGCCTCTCGCTCCTTGAGATCTCGGATCAAACTGGACAAGTGAAGGCGAATAATTAGAGGAACTTAGAAGCACTCAAGACCAGCTGAAAAAAACTCAAATTGGATCAGAAATGTTGTTCAGAAAGTGCAGTCATGGGAACTGCAGGGATGCTCTCATTCCACAAAATCTCTAAATGCCAGCTCACAGCATCGCTGTTGCACCGCCTAAACAAGCTCTCACTGTGCATCATACTGATTAGCTCCAGGTAAAACTTTCTCATTAAAAGAAAAAGAAAAAAACAACTCACTGGTGTAGTTATCTTACTTGAGATGCCAATGGGAAAAAAACACATATTCAATCTTTTAATCATAAGCAGATACAAATTGAAATATTGTATATATTTATGTATATATATACAAATATTATTCAGCCATGTATATTATATCTATACGCTTATATGACTGCAGAAGGATGAAAAACAATGTGAAAAAGACGCGCACATCCCTGAGCCCTACGGGTTGGGTGCTGGATTACATAAATACCTGAACAGAGAAGGAAAAAATCCGCACACCACGAAAGCTCTCGTTCAAGACATTTATTGGTGTGACGCTTCGAGCTACAGGCTCTTCGTCAGATTCAGACTGCAGTCTGAGGAAGAGCCTACAGCTTGAAGCGTCACACCAATAAATGTCTTGAAACTTGGAACTTTTCTGGTGTGTGGATTTTTTCCTTCTCTGTTTAACTTTTGAAGGATGGCAGATTGTAGTTAAATATATAAGACATCGCAAAACATGAATGCATTAAAGGCACTTTGCAAGATAGTCCTCATCTGAAACCTACCAACATTGCACATCACATGGGAAAACATTTAAAGCTTGAATATTTTGCTAAAAGGTTTGAATATTTTGTGAGTTGATCTGCAAGATTTACGTAGTAGAATACAATTTTCTAAAATCTGTCCAATGATTAGCCTGTGTATATCATTTGTAAAGTTTCTCTACACGTCTAATGGGACAATGGGACAGTCTTGCAATGCATCACAAGTGAGACAGTTGACACTTGTCAAGTGTCGGGGTTTTTGTTATTTCTTTGAGAAAGGTGTACAGGTAAAGGTACATTTTTATGTTACACTAAACCTTTGGTTGTGTTTGGCACAAAATCAATGAACAGGACAGCTTTATGGAAATACTGGATTTACTGTATTTTTTTTCATCAATGCGATAAAGCAGCTTGATTCTACAGGCATTGACTGGATAAGACAAAAGCAGACAGTCTCATTTGCTTTTTTTTATCTGGTTATTTTAAGCTCCATGGTGTAAGATTTATGGGAATTTATTGATAGAATATGGCAAAATTGAATATAATAATCATAATATGGATGGGTCATGATTTTCAAATATATAATATATATTTGAATAGTCATTAAATTCTCAAAGCTGAAAAGTTCATGTAACTATGGTTTTGTCTATTAAAATGAATTTTCCCTTGTTTTACCAGGGTCTGGAAATAACGCTATAATACCAGATGTGGTATTACTACAGGCCCTGGTGGTGCCAGTAGAACGTGTGTGGCATGGTCTTTTCCAGACGAGGTCAGCACTGCTTTGCCTATTGCTTTATTGGTCTTCGAGCAATGGTCGAATTGTGCTCTCGAATACCGGCAAGGATTTTGGTTTGAAATGCCCATCCCTAATTCATAAATATGAACAAACCAAGCACTCTATAGGATTGTTCATGTTTTTTTGCGAGTTTTGTGGTCACCGTATGTTCTCCTACACGATAAGATGGGGAGGGAGAGGATAACAGCGTTAAGTTGGTTGCAATTTACAACCAGACTGCAGCAGTACCTCTAAATCCTACACGCTGGTCCTTTAACTGTTTCTTGGTTTAATTTTGGGAAAATGTGCTGTATGGTGGTATTAATTGATTGATTTACAATGTGTTTTAAATTGTTCTTTATCAGTCAGTCCACAACTATTGGATGGATTGCCATGAAGTTTTGTCCATTCATAGTTTCCAGAGGATTAATCCTAATTATCTGATTTTATCTCTGTTGCCACCACAAGTTTGACATCTGTAATTTTGACCAAAATGTCTTTACAACTGTTGAGTGGAAAGCAATGAAACTTTGCACAGACACCATGTCCTCCTCAAGGTGAACTTTAAAATCTTTGGTGATCCTGTGACTTCATCTGGCCCCAACATCAGGTCAAATTTTAATTTGTATGATTAATATTATTTTTACCAATTAATACAAATATATGTCAATGGGGGAGCTGCATTTTTCTGGATAAAAAGCACTATAACAATTACATTTCCCACCCAGAAGTTTTTTCTTTTTTTCTTATTCCATGATCATGAGCCCTTGAGTATAAAACTGACTCACTGAAATCATTTGGGAAAACATTATAGTGCTTTTTTTATCCAGTAAAACATGACCAATATGGCGGTAACGTTGATGTTACATCCAAAGGCCAATGTGGTGCTCTTAAGCGGTCACTCAACTTTGCAATGAAATTTGTCTCAGTGGCCACAAGCGGTACTGCAGGAACAATGGACCACAACCATAGATCCGTAAATATGTTGACAGGGCACCTTAAACTGCAAACAAGATCAATGATTACGCTTTGTATTATGATTTTTTAATCAGACAGGTTACATTTTTAAACTCTCTCAGTCGAGGCAAGAATTTTCTGTGTTTTAAAGCCCTAATGAGGTCTTGTAGTCATCAAAACGTGTTTGTGTTTCAAAAGATTTAGCCACTATAGTAAAGGATTTTTAATCTTTTCATTGTTCATCATTGCCATTTATTTTTTGGAGCAACTGGGTTGCCATTGTTTGATTTTCCACGTCATCCCAATGTAAAGTCTATGAGCCAAGCAGCACCAAGGGGGCGGGGCCAGGAGCAGTAACGCACATGTGCAGTGGGCTGCGCAAGACAGAAATTATCTGGAAAACCTTTTTTGCATAAATGCTCATGAGGAATTTCCATTGAAATAAAGGATCCGGTATGCATCCATGGCACAACCTCATCTTGATGAAAGTGAATGTCTATGGTGGCTGACAAGGACAAACGCTCTGCATATACAAAAACATGTTGCATATACAGAAAAATGCTGCATATACAGAAACGCGCTGCAAATAAGAAAACATATGCAAAAGGAAACGCTGCATATCCAGTTTTACAACAAAAGTGCTCCAGGCCTCTAGGGGCAGCGCTGAGTTTCCACCCGAGAGACAGACAACGTATATATCAACGTATGGTATGGAGCAGATGAGGGAGTGAGAAGAAAATTACGGTTGGAGGAAAGTTGGAGTTGGGAGAGGCCAAATAAAATGGTACGTATTCTTTTTTTTCTTTTTCTTTCTTTCCTGCTTTTTTTTGATACGTCCGTTGTCTGTTTCTCAGGTGGAAGCTCAGCACTGCCTCTAGAGGCCTGGGGCACTTCTGTTGTATGACTGGATATGCAGCGTTTTCTTTTTGCATTTGTTGTCTTATTTGCAGCATGTTTCTATATATGCAGCATTTTTTTTGCATTTGTTTTCCTATATTCAGCATGCCTCTGTATTTGCAGTGCCTTTCTGTATATGTCGAGTGTTTGCCCTTGTCAGCCACCATAAATGTCTGCCTAAAATGAACATGCTGATTTTTGGAAATAAGCCTGTCTACTGTTTACTTACGACGGTGAGAGCTGCAACATCCGGACACCAATGTATTTCTTTTTCTGTGCTGGACCTCCTAAAAATGAATGAATGAATGCATGAATGAATGAATGAAAAGTTCTAGTCAGTGTGACCATATCCACAATCCCACTATTATATCCTGCTCACCATTGATTTGTCTGTTGTAGGATTCAGCGAGGAACTCTCGTATTCTGTCCGCAGGGATGGCAAAAGAGATCCCTGCTGCCACTTTGAGAGTATTTATGCCGATTACGTCTCCGTCCTGTTAAACACACAATGGACGCGGGGCCATGAGATAGTGGTCTTAAGTGCTTCATTGATTACATTGCTTCACTACTTTAAGAAACAAAAGAGCAGTGAGAGTATTATGCCTCTTTTCCTTCCAAAGCACAAAACAGAGCTCATACTCTATTAAGTGTTCTTTTTACCTACAACAAAAACCATCAGTCTCGTTTTTTTGTGGCTACTTATCTGTGTTTCCACACTGAAGGACGATTAATAAAATGCGTCGTCAGTATGGCAACTGTTCTCCTTTAGAAAGAAGTGCATTTTTAGGGGAGGGAAGCTGGCGGCAGCAACCTTGATATATGAATGTACCATCTGTATGATTTTATTTCACAGTAACAATGCAAAGGCCTCCATAATCAGGTCCTGTCCTAAAATACTGAGAGGGAGGCTTAATCTTGAACCTGGGGGAGCAGACTGGAGACTTTGGGTATTAAATAAAACAAAATCATGACCTTAGTCCTCGCTGTCATAAATAAAACAAAAGAGATCGCCTACACAGCAGAAAGCAGAACAAATATGCAAATGGTTTTGTATTATCCCTTTTTTATATGATATAGTGTCATAAATTCTCTTACCAGGTTTACAAGCGGTCCACCAGAGTTGCCGTACTGTGAAGCAAGAGAGCAAGAGAGACATTTTCTTAATCAGTATCATGTCAAGATAGATCAAATGAGAAAAAAAAAAAGATTGATCGTGGCGGTCTCACTGACATTAATGATGGCGTCAGTTTGGATGTAGTCCATGTCGGAGTCCTTAAAGCCCAACTCCATGCCGTTGCGCTGGGTGGTGCTGATAATGCCGGTGGTGACGGTATTCTGTAGCGAGAAAGGGCTCCCCACTGCCACCACAAACTCGCCGGGGCGCAGGTCAGAGGACTGGCCGAGACTGAGCACGGGCAGGGGGCTCTGCATAAAGGCACAAAGAGTAATGAACAACCCACAGAGACAGATAACAATCAGTTTTATGAATGGAACAAACACACATGCTGGGTGAAATAATGTTATTATTTCAATTATTAGCTGAGCCTGGTATTGTCAGATTATTTAAGGCCTCCTAGACACAGTAATCATTGGTTAGTGTAGGTTGAATAGAACATATTTGAGGCAACGCACAGCTGATCCTCTGCTAAGAAAGGCTTGATTGACACATATGTTTTATGATTTTACTGATGTTAAGTTGGAGGCCTATTTTACCTGTCTGGCCACAGACTAAAGAAAAAAATAACTTGAGTTTTCCTGAAACTAGCAGTTAGTCCAGGCACTCAGAAAAAAGAGGACACAGGACTTGACCCTCGTCATTAATGGGGAACTCCACCAATTTTACACCAAAGTTTGTTTTACAGATGTTGAGAAGCACTACTGCATATGTGAGAAAGTCTTTAGTGTCATTTGAGTCTAAAGACTACAAATCCGAAAATGATAAAAAATCAAGGGAAGCTCCGGCTCCTCATGTCTGCTTGAGGCTAGCAACTCAAGGCTACATTAGCCACTATTAGCATAGCATGCCCAAATCAAATCAGGTCATGGGAAGGGAAGTGGAAATTTTCAGAAAGCTTAGAAGCTTCAGAAGATTCAGAAATGGCCATGGAAATTCATTTTTCGGTGGATGGTAGGTTCATATATTATAATTTCATTTGTATAGAGTTTTTCATCATCAGTTCAAAATATGTCTGAGGAAAATCTTGATACTCCAGCCTTATCATTTCATACACCTTTGCATTTCCCATATTATGTTACCTGCCCACTAGCTTGCTAAATCGTTAGCCTCATTAGCATCTAGACGCCGACAATTTTAGCATCCATGTTGCCATTGCCTAGTAGCGTTCTTGTCATAACTTGACCACTTGAACACTAAGCATATCATATACGCAACTTACCATGTCACAAAGGTGCATCTAGAGAAATATTCATAGGGTGGCATGAAGACTTTAAGGGGTGACAAAATGAGTATATATATATATGCCAATTTAACCGCAAACAATCACATACATCAATATTTGCTGAGAAAAGCCCACAACTGAAGATATTATAACTCAAAAATATTACATTATTATGGCACAGGGGTAAAACATTAAATAGAAATACCTAATGGCGGCATTACAAATGAATTAATTGTTTTATTTCCAAAATTTTGAAACATTTTTTAACTTGTCTGCGGTTCAGGACTTTTTCCTCTAAATTTCGCAGATGGCTAGTCTCGAGTCTGGGTTAGCTCTGGATGCAAAAACCAAACCAAGAGAAGTCTCAAAGGAAAATAGAAAATTCAAAAGCTTTTATGCCCAAAATTGCTCTTTTGTTAGGTAAAGGTGGCAGATACCTGCATAAGTTTCTGTAAATTTTCCACCATATATAACCACTATATAACCAGAATTGCCCAAAACTGAGGTAGCAGCTGGAATGGTAAGGCATCTTTCCACTCCATGCCACCCCCTCTAGATCCGTTCCTGCCATGTCCGAACCACAAGCTCAGGAATTCCATTTGAAGGCATCATAACAGCTAACTCTCTGCAGTCAGGTCGGATTGTGGGTAACGTAGGTGCCAGGTTTTGAGTCTGACGTGACAATGCTAATTGTGCTCCCTCAATTAGGGTTACTTCCATCAGTGAAACTATTTCTGCCTGTGGCTCAAACTCTGAGAAATGATTACAGAGCTTCAATTCAAGACAGAAAATAGTTGAACTGTACATGTTGGTTTTCTCTGAAGTGATCTAATGTACCTGCCTAACAGCTGTTCCTGAGTCTCCATTAAATCTAGGGCATTTGTGTAACCACAAAACTTTTGGCATCAAAGTTTCATTTTTAGTCTCGATTTTCACGCTGAAATTGAGTGTTGAGCAAGTGTTTGTTTCTTACTGAACTACTAAACTAAACCTGTCTCTGCCTGCCTCCTCCCACTCCAGCCTCAGGCCATTTATCTCTGAGGGTAATACTCAGCCAAATTTACGGCCACATTTCCCAGGGCATGGAGCCTTATGAGAAATTTGCCTTTTAGGCAAGCTTTAGAGCTCCTTCTACGAGGAATGTAACACAGAGAGATATAGCACTGTAAAGCTGTCACCACTCCCTGGTTGTTTTAAGACAAATTCCTTCACATATAGAGCAGTCAAATACAGTGGAGGTGGTTAGTCTTGATCTTGAAGTTTTCTTGTATTCAGATCAGTACTAAAAATGTTAATCATGTGCTTCATGCTGAGTGGAGTCTGACTGAAGTGTTCGGAAGCGGCGTCTCCTCGACCATACAAAGCAGCTGGTTGTGTGAGAGTGTGTCTGAGCAGTGACATGTTTTATTCAGAACAGCACTCGCAAATACACAAAAAAAATAGCTGAGGCTTTGAATTTACGAGGCATGACCAAACGCCACCCCAGAGGAAGTCAGACGACAAATTGACCATGTTCAGGGATAGAGTCTAATTTTGGTGGGCAAGAAGCCCTCATTGACTTTCTCCATGCAATATCTGCTCCCTTTGTATTCAGGATTAATACACTTTAACAGAGGAGGCAAAAGTACACACATTCTGTACTCAAGTACACGTACAGATACTTGTCTGAAAAAAAGATGTTGATAAAAGTAGAAGCGCTGATCAAACTTCTTTACTCAAGTACAAGTGAAAAAGTTTAGGCTCTGAAATGTGCTCAAAGTAAAAAGTTGTCCTCTGAAGGACATTTTCACACCAGCTGTTTCTGTGCAAAGCTAACTGACCCTCACCTTTTCTCTGAGCCTCCCTCGCTTGTCTGTCTTGTTACTTCTTTTTCATCTCGATTGTCTTTTCCATCTTGTTATGTCTTTTTCATCCTGTTAGTTTTTCGTCTTAAGACTTACGTAATTTTTTGTCTCGCTACACCTTTTACTTTGTTTTTTGTCTTGTTAAAACACTTTTTGAACACTTTTTGTCTTTAATTTTTTTCATATTTTTTGTTGTTATGTCTTTCACATCATTTTCATCTTGTTACATATTTTTCTCTAGTTACGTCGTTTTATGTCTTGTTACATATTTTTTGTCTTGTTATGTCTTTCATGTCTTGTTACATCGTTTTAAGTCTTGTTGCGTCTTTTTCTCCTTGTTACAATTTTTTAAAAATGTTTTCATATTTTTTGTCTTGTCATGTCTTGTTCCATCTTTTTTTTTGTCTTGATACATCTTTTTCTAGTTACACCTCTTATGTTGTTTGTTGTTCATCTTTTTATGTTTTTTCGTCGTATTTAACTTCTTTATCTTATGTCGTTTTTTGTCTTGTTCTTTTTGTTTTGTTACATCAACAAAATATTCTTTTGAATCTTTTTCATCTCATTATGTTTTTTGTCTTGTTATGTCTATTTCGTCTTGTTATGTCTTTTAACTTGCTTCTTTTGTCATCTTATTTAATTTTTGTCTTGCTATGTCTGTCATGCTTCATATGAACTGATAGATACCCCAAGAAATTGTCTTTTCTATGTGTTACTGTCCCACCCATTTAGGTTGAACTCAGTCTTGAGGTTGGGAAGGCGTCACACTATGATGCAAAATAAAGTTATTCAATAATTCCACTTACCTGCATTTATATTAAAGTAGTGAGCAAGTTTTGAAAATGTAAGGAGTAGAAAATACAGATATTTGTGTTAAAATGCAGTGAATTAGAGTCAGAAGTTGTTGGAAATATAAATATTCAAGTAAAGTACAGATACCTGAAAAATCTACTTAAGTAACAGAGTATTTGTACTTTGATGTTAGATGCTGACGACAAGCTGTCAGGCCAGAGAAGAACACAAGACAGAATTTAGCTGAAGGAATTTGGGGAGCTGAGGACAAACAGCGGTCACTCACATCTGGTTCAATTTTGATGAGTGCAACATCCATTTTCTGGTCCACGTCCTTGACTGTGGCATCGTAGTGCGAGCCGCTTTTCAGCTGCACTTTTATCCGCTGCTTGTTGGCGAGTACGTGAGCATTGGTGATGATCCAGCCGTCCTCTGACACTACAAACCCAGAGCCACTCGACACAGAAACCTCCTCGCTGGAAAATGGCAGTCTGGCAAGAGAAAGGGCAAAAGGGCAACATCACTTTTTAGTGTTGGAGGTGTTTTAAGGCTTTGTTCAGACTGCAGGAAAACCAGACTTGTCTCTAAAATCAGTTCTTTAAGACAGACAGTTATTTGCAAGTTATCGCATCAGCACTTTATGACAAGGGTCCATTAATTAACTTAAGTTAATAAGCATTAACTTACAGTTAATTAATAGTTAACTAATGTATCTAGTAATTATTAACTCACAGTGTTCATGTTAACCATGGCATTAAATCATACATTAGTTAACATTAGTTACAAACATAATAAGCATTCATTATTAAAAGTTTACATGTTAATTAGAGTACTAACTAATATTAGTATGTGGTTGACAAAAATGTTAATCAACATGTATATCATGAATTTCACAGCTAAACTATAGAAAAAACATTTTTCCTGTAACTGGAAAAGGGTGAGATCAGTGGACACAATTCATGGTCCACATGTTGAAGTTTGCTTCTTCCTTTGTCCCCATGTACATGCTGA
Organism: Lutjanus erythropterus; assembly: GCF_056507025.1. Lineage (NCBI taxonomy): Eukaryota > Metazoa > Chordata > Actinopteri > Lutjaniformes > Lutjanidae > Lutjanus > Lutjanus erythropterus. Next base: position 37,201,461 of record NC_139326.1, on the reverse strand, counting down.
TTAACTTATAGCCTAACCTATAATTTATTGCACATGCTGTATAATCATTAATTAACCATAATTAACATGTATTGATTCTGAATAAGCATAATTTAACTATAATTAACCCTCTAGGGACTTGGTCACTTTCGTTATAAACTATAAATAATGTATGAATTAATACAAGAATTCACCATTAGTAAAATAGTAAATAAAAGTATTAATTAATGGTTAACTGATGTGTGTAATTAGTTAATTAATGGGCCCTAATTGCAAAGTGTTACTCATGCGGGTGACGAGTCTCTCCAGTGTCTATGCACTATTTTACCCTGCAAACAATCAGGCTTTTAAGTCACGCTGAAGAACTCCACCATTGCAACTCAACGATGGAGGAGGCTGCTAAACGTGTTGTAAAGATGTTCAGCCACTTTTATGCACTTCTGTCATTCTGGATTTGACGCTGTTTTTAAGTGTCATGTTGCAAATGACACAAAAGACTTACGAAATCTGATCGAACGGCCAGAGGGCCTGGGCTGAGATGCATCTGCAGAAATCCAATTGGAATCACATTTCAAACCACCTTCAAATGTGGCTTGGAACCAATTAGCAAAAATCGGATTTGCTGTGAGTTTTTCTGCTGTCCAGATTTCAATTTGGATGCAACACATCCTCATACCTACACAACAGAATATGTAAATTGCCACTGGGTCCCAAATTACATAAATGACCAATGGAAAGTACCAGCAGTGACACGCATACTGGACCTTAATTATGCTACACAAGTTCTGTGACATGACATTTAACACATGGTTAATGTTGTCAAGTGGTTTGGTTAGGTTTAGGCAAGAAAAATTACTTGGTTAGATTTAGGAAAAGATTGTGGTTTGAGTTCGGATAACTACAGTGTGTTTGTCACATGATGTATGTCACATGACGGAAGTCAAATATGTAACTTAAAACTTTAAATAGCCCAACATTGACTTCTGGGGCATGAACCTCCTGGGTGAAAGTCCTGTGTCCACCCTACCTTCCATGTGTGGACTTCCTCACTCTTTATACTTCTCCAGTCATGATTACTACAGCCACTAGAATTCACCACCTTTTTTCTGGTGGGGTTGAGCGGGCAGCCTGAACAAGGCCTAATTGTGTTGGTTCGGTTGGTTTTACCGTTGGAAAAGTTCCAGATGCACCACAGCTGGGACAATCTTATCCACCACATCTGCAATGAAGTTGAACTTGTAGCGCATGCTCCCTGGATGTTGCATTCCTGTGGGGACAGAGGATAATAGAGGATAATGGGTGGACAGGTTAGGCCATGCAATTTCTCTACATGTTGGATTCAATGTAAAACTTTAGTCAAAGTGTTTTTGCTATGCTAGTGGCATAGCTCTGTGAACGACTGACTGATTGAGTTTGATCCCTTTATAGACTGTCATTAAACTCTAGTGCAATATTAAATCAATGGGGTATTCTTTAGCATTACTTGCATACTGAACTTTTACATATTGATGTGAAATAGTGGAGTAAACATAGGTGTTACCAATTATACTGATTCAGGTCTCCTTTCATTTAGTATAGCAGAGCCTTCCCTGTAGGCTGACAGAATAGCAGCACCCTGACTCTGTTTGACCTGAATGGGACATAATCTTAATTAATATCATTGTTAACACTTAACCTGCCACTTCATGTTGTGTGTTTGAATCCACTGCCTGCAGGACTAAGTCTTTTTAACCACACAGCAGCTAATGTGGCCTTAAACTCTAATTAATTCAATGTGAATAAACTTTTTAATGTATTCTTTCTTCTTTGTCCAATTTAAAACATATTAATGTGCTCTTAATTGGCAAGATGCAACAGATAACAGTTAGAGGTTAGAGAGATTAATTTCTTATTGTGCGAGTAAATACTAGGAAAGCGTTCTCAGAGCACGCCTCACAGTATGTCTTAATTCGCAGGCAAGTAGTGGCACGTCATTGCTCTACTGGGAACTTTTGCGGTGGTTAATTTCACTGACATCATGGACTAACCGCAAGCACAAACAAAAAACCCACATCACAAACACTAAGATCAGAATATAGCTGCAAGCGATGATCGGCGTCCAAACACATTGCAAGCATTTGGATGTGCGTCCTATTTAATTAACACAAAGCACCTGAAAACGCGCAACATGCACATACATGTATTGCCACATTGCTGGCAAACAGGACTTTGCAACCTGGGCATTCAAATCCTGGACCGTAGTGTTACACTAGGGATTAATCACTCATTCCTGACACGTATTTTGAGGGGGTTTTATGCTGGAAAATATATTTTAAAAGCTTTTAAAAACTTTTGGATATTAAACCTTGTAATGGGCCAGCCTCCTATTGATTTAACTTATAAATGCAAATCAAAACATTTCATAAATTCCATATATTTCATATATATAAATTAGTTAATTAGAGCGTTGATATTAGTAATGTTTTTAAATGTTTCAAGAATGGATGTAATATTGTTCTCAGGAAACTCACTTGTTTTTAAGATAAAACTGCAGTGACTATTTCAGGCAACATGAAATGCAACAAGGAGAAATATGGGTTCCAAACCTGTCCGCTTTAGTGTATTATTTGGGGGTACTGCTAATTAATAAGGCAGGAGATCACCATATATGTTGATCAATATTATGAACCTAATATAAACTGTGCATGTAGCTTGAACGCCATTATAAGTGTGAGGATGAAATGCAAAGTTCAGCCTGTGATCTGTCACTCTCTGTCTGGACAGCTTCATGGATGTGATAATTTACAATTCTTCATTGTATGAACAAACTGAATTAGTTACAGCAAGTAGTCTGGTGTTTTAAAAATCATTCTAATAAGCTGTGACAGATTTCATATTCTGTTTGCGTTCAGACACGAGTTCAGTGCAGCTTGCTCCAGCAGAGGGCTCATACTGTATGTGCTGCAATGTTAAACACATTCAGCCTGATTAAGGTAATTATGAATCATTGCTCTCAATTGGTGTGAGATTTCGAAAGGATTCTTTTTTTCAGTGCCGCTCTGAGAAAGGCACGTTTCACCACATCCTACTGTTGGATGTAAATTATATGCTGCTATCTGTGCCAGTAGGCTATTTGGCACAGGGAAGTGTTTTGCAAATATGAATCCCGTGTTCTTGCACGCTTTGTTTAGCTTTCACTTGGAACTTTGTCTGAGATTCTAAATGCCATAGCAAATCGCTTGTTGAACCTCCCACAGATCTGACCCCCTCACAAAATACACACTTTGCATCTTCATCATTCAGTCTTTTGAAGGAGCCTAAGTGCATCTAAGTGTTGTACTGACCACATTAACAGTCTCAAGTGTTTGAATTCATGGTGCTTTGTTCTTGTTAATCAATTAATTAAAGCGCTCAGTGTGCTTCACCAGCGCATGCACACAGCTGTTGAATATCTTTTCAGACAGCGAACTGGGCCTACATATTTTCTAAATAAATTCCCATATGTTCTCAATGTTATAAAAACGTTTTTCCTGGTTTGCTGTTATTATATTTCCCAAGTGACAGGAAGTAGTTTGGATGGACATTGCAAGGAATCCCTGTTTTAAGTCCTGTGTTATAGGGCATGTGTTTAGACCAATACAACACATCTGACACCAGCAGCAGTAGTTGATTAACTTTTTTTGTAATAAATCATTACAATATTATGCTTCAAATGCAAATTACAAGATATACATTCTTTGCATTTGTGGCGCCCCCTCGTAGCAGGATATTCCAGGACTGCTCAGCAAAGATTGGACCTAGCATCTGACAAGTACATCAAGTGTGATAACAATAGCTTTAGTCCTGCAGCCAGACCTCTCTCCACAGCACTCACTGTTGAAAATGGCAAAATCCCTGCAAATAAAAGTAACAGTGCTAGCTTGTTAACATTCCTACCGTTAGCAACCACTTGCCACTTTCAGCAAGTAGGTTGCTAGCTTGGAGGTTGTTGTGACAGAGACTTTGAGAATGCAGATAGCAGATGTGGATGTTTCCCAGCAGGGTCACACCCACACTCTAAAGCCAGTGGGTCAGACTACATTAGCTTAAGCCAATTTTGATTCATGAGTTTTTATGTAAAATTGAACCTTAAGACACAAAAAGTATCATTTCAAAACTGAATGCATTGTCAAAAAAGAGGAGTAGCGAAAACTGACTTGGATAAAATTCAAAATGGTATAAAACTTATCCAGGTGAGAAGTGGGTTAGCAGAGTCCAGGAAAAATCAGTATATTTTT